>NC_140592.1:823597281-825997281 GCF_964204655.1 Triturus cristatus
GGGCTTCTCCCCCTGAGAAACGTGGGAAAATGATGCATTATCAAGCAAATCTGAGTAGGCAAAAAGGTTAAGCCAATTGTGAAAGTGTAGTTATGACATCAATAGAGATTTCATATGATAATGATGTAGGTAGCTGCTTATTCAGTATAACTGCAGAACTAGACCCTAGATTGCTATATGAATAAACCCCCTTGAGGGGACCAGTCTCTCCCACCTTAAACTACATCACTGTATGAACACCTGTTAACTGGAGCGAAAAACCTACTCTACTCCTACATTTATGATTAGTGCAAAAACATCTGCGAGCTCAGGTCATTAGCAGTTTGATTGCTACTTCTCTAACTGGAGGTAAAACCTTCCTCTACATGCCTTCATCTTGACTCCTTTATGAACACATCTCCCAGGGGACTAACAATCGTCCCTTCCTTCAGAGACCACTTTGTCATCACATCTGTGGTCCCACACTAGAGCCCTGGCTGCTCTGTCACTACAGCTCTGACCAGCAGCAAGACCTTCTTCAAGCTCAGATGCAGGGCTCTGATTTATTATTGACAGGAGCCAGTGAACTCCCAGCCATTATTCTAGGTGAAATTCTATACGTTTAGAAACCTCTTAATTTCTAATGGGTACTCATTCTGAAGAATCTAAAACATCTAAATTATTTAGCAGTTTTACTGTTTGGCAAAACTAAATCACTTTAAAAATGCCCCTCCCCCCCCCCATCCACACCCTTTGGTAATTCCTATACTCTCGCCCCTGATCTGCAGTCTCCTTATCCTTGTAGGCTTGTTTATCTCATTAAAAAAGCCGGAGTATAAGTCCCAGAATTGAAAGAGAAAACCTGGACTGGAGCATTACGCCACACTTACTGCACACTTTTGGGTTTAGATCAGATGACAACAATCTTATCCCCAGCAAAGGTTCCCAGTTTAATTTACAGTGGTTTACTGTGAACGGAGGCCTCAGCTTTCAAGACAGACAAACATTACAATTACAAAATAAAAAAAAGGAAGCAAACATGCCAATTAGTAGACGACAATGCAAGCTCTTTTGCTCCATCCTGGAGTTCGAGCCATGGGTTTCAGAAAGTGGACTGTGGAGACAGTGAGACTTACTTGTGTTTGTTGCTGTAGCACGGTGTAAGCAGGATGCCCTTCCCTTGCAGTCACGCCGGTACCATAGCCAGGCCGGCGGCATGTCAGGCCAAGTGGAACTATTAAGGGAGATGGTGTGTCTGCGGGCACACATCGAATACAGCACACCTGCTGCGTAAATACCTATTTTGCCGAATTTACAGCTGCGCCTGCACAGCCAAACTCTCCTTCAGCCCACGCGCCCAGCCCCCATTATCCAATAAGGAGCAGAGGCCTAAAAGTAGCACGAAGGCAAGCTCCAATTTTTGCCACCCACTACTCTGTTTTCAGATCGGCTAGCCCTGCCCCTTGCCATTCATTTCAATAGCGCAAAGCTAAACCCACCTGGGCCGCAGCATAAGCGCCCCATTTAATACAAACCATTTGCGCTTTCTCTGGCCACTCCCTTCAGGCTGATATCACTCTTCTTGCATGTGCTTCAAGGGCGAGCAATATTCCTCACCCCGGGCAGCACATGCGCAGGAGTTCTCTGCCCTCATCCCTTCCAGAAAAAAATAACCTGAATTTGTAATCTCACGCAGCAGCGAGCAATTAATTTGCAGCTGCTGCACGACATACAGTACAGTCTCTCTTTCTCCTCCCGTTGCTCCCGATGCCCTGGTCCCGAAGCTAGTAGGGCAACGCCCCTTAACACCAGCCGCCACTGCACAAAACCCCCAACTTCTGATTTTCCCTCCACTAGCGCCCTCTCTCTGTAAAAATGCAGTTAAAATGCTTACGAGTTTAACGCGGTCAGTAAATGCTTGCTCATTATCTTAGCCTTGAAAAAGCTGCATATGGTTTCTTTCACCAAATTTATCATATTTGTGTAGGCATGGACAAAACCAAAGCTGGGCGAAAAGTTGCCCACGTCATGTACGTAAAGCCAAAATTTGAAGCAGACCTTTGGTTTTACTGACACTATCTCAGCCATTCCAGCCTTTCAAATAGAGTAACATGGTATCTTTTCCTTTTAATAAATGGTAATAAATTATGCCTATGTATACATTTTCAGAGCTAGTGTTACTAAAATTAGCAAATACTATAGTAGATACTACCTGTGTGTGTCTTAAAGGCTGGCAGGGCTTGAATGCTGTCAGTAAATGCTTCCTCATTATCTTAACCGTAAAAAAGCTGCAAATGGATGATTTTACCAATTATTGGTATTTTCATAGACATGGGGAAAAACACTAGGGGAACAGTTGCCCACATCATGTACGTAAAACAAAGATTTCAATCAGAACTTGATGTTTACTGACACTATCTCAGCCCTTCCAGCCTTTTCAGAACAGTGATATATTATCTCTTCCTTTTAATAAATGGTTATAAATTGTACGTATTCATACATTGTCAGAGGTGGTTTTGCCAAAATGAATAGATACTAGCTGGCTATCTCTTAAAGGCTGGAGGGGCTGGAACGCTGTCAGTAAAAGTCAAATTCTTTGTGTTTTTTGGGTATATTTCACATCCTACATAAAGCTCCGATCTATTCTCTCCACTCTCGGCAGGAGCCCCTATTCTATATACTCCTTGCAGACCCCCCCCCCCCCCATATGTATTCCTTTCCACTAGTCCCCTCTCTCTCTATAAACATGCATTTTAAATACGGACACGTTTCACACAGGGCTTTTCACATTTCCAACAGTAATTGTTGTCTTAAAATACTGGTTGCAAGTTACTATACCAGCCTATATTACAAAAATTGATTCCCACATCTTATATGTAAAACCAAAATTTAAAGCAGAACTTCGAGTTTACTGACACCATCTCAGCCCTTCCAGCCTTTCAAAAACAGCAACATAGTATCTCTTCCTTTTGATAAATGTTTATAAATTATACATATTTATACATTGTTAGAGGTTGTTTTACCAAAATTAATAGATACTAGCTGTCTGAGTCTTAAAGGCTAAAAGGGGCTGTAACACTGTCAGTAAATGCTTGCTCATTATCTCTTACCCATGCAAAAGCTGCAATTGGATTATTTCACCAATTTATGCTATTTTGGCACGCATCTGGAAAAACAATGCCAGGCAAACAGTTGCACAAATCATGGAGGTAAAATCAAAATTTCAAGCAGAACTTGGGATTTACTGACACTATCTCATCCCTTCCAGCCATTCAAGAAAATTAACCTGGTATCTTTTTTTTTTTTTAATACATTTTACATATTTATACATTCTCAAAGATAGCTTTACCAAAATGAGTACATACTATGTGACTGTGTCTTAAAGGATAAAACACAATCAGTAAAGGTTTATTTTTCCCTTTAAGTATTCTAGTATGCCTAGGGAAAATAAAAACTAGGGGAACTGTTGCCCACTTCATGGGCATAAAACCAATAAAGCAGAACTTTACTGACACTATCTCAGCCCTTCCAGTCTTTCAAGAACATTAACAAGGTATTTCTTTATTTTAATAAACGGTTATATATTGTAGGTATTTATACATTCACAGAGGTTATTTTAACAAAATTAGTAGATACTACCCGTCTGTGTCTTAAAGGCTGGAGGGGCTAAAACAATGTCAGTAAAAAGGCAAATTCTTTATATTATTTTTTTATATATATATTTCACTTCAAACAAATGTAAAAAAGGCTAAAAAGCCTCTGCTATTAAACTACACATAAAGCAGCTCTTAACTTGCCGATGAGTGTCCCTTCGCTTATAACATTTCACTACGCAACTTCACGTGTCACTGATGTTGTCACAGCCCTTCCAGCTTTCCAAACATAGCCACATTAGATCTCCACTTTTTTTAAAATTTCAGTCTAGAGGCATTTCTTTATTTAAGAAAGTAGGTTTATAACTGTGCTTAACTGCAACTATTGTACTATACAAGGGACTTTATTTTAAAGAATATGTTTGCCTATGCTCCTTTCCAAATATAATGTTATATACATATATTTATATTTTAAAACATGCTCAACAAAAGGAAAATAAATACTGATCCACAAAACAAACAAATCTAGGCCCCACACGCAACTCTCTTCTCTACTCTCTGCAGCAGCCCCCACCATCTATATTCACTTCATTAACTCCCTGCTTTTCTTTATTCCCTGCACAAGCTCCCCACAAACTAGATTATCTACACTACCCTCATCTCTTGCCTCTACTCCCTCCAAAACAGAAACCCACCAACTTTATTTTCTACTCTACCCTCCGCTCTCTACTCCCTACAATAGCCCCCACCATCTAAATTTCCTTCACTACCCCCTCTCTATTCCATACAAACCCCCCCCAACATATTTCCAACACAAATCACCTCTTTTCTACTTTTTTGAAAAACTGCACTCTTTTCTCTACTCCCTATATTATCCCCAACATTTATAACCACCAACTAGATTTACTCCACTAGCATCCCCTCTTCTCTCTACTCCTTACAGCAGTCTCCACCATCTACATTTCATGCAGTAACCTTCGCTCTTCTCTCTACTCCCAACAGGCCCCAATATCTATATTTCCCCACACTGCCCTCCCCTCTCTCTACTCCCTACAGCAGTCTCCACCATCTACATTTCCTGCAGTAACCTTCTCTACTCCCTAAACAAGCCCCCACCATTCCCTCTACAAACTTTCTCTCTACTCCCTGCAGCAGTCCACCACCAGCTAAATTCCCTTCTCTATCCACTCTCTCTACTCGCCATTTCGTACAAAAGCCCCCGCCATTATATTTCCTACAAAAACCTCCTATCTTTTCCTCTACTTCCTATAACAGCCCCCTACAGCTATATTCCTTCCACAACTCCATCTCTTCTCTCTACTCCCTACAAAACCCCCCAAAAACTTAATTTCCAACACTACCCTAATCTCTTTTCTAATCCCTATAGCAGCCCCCGGACATATGTATTCCCTAAAAAAACGTCCTCTCTTCTCCCTGCTCCCTACAGCAGCCCACCACCATCGATATATATTACCTTTACTACCCCCTCTCACTCTTTATTCCACACAAAAAACCCCACCATTATATTTCCTACACAAACCTCCTTTCTCTTTTCTCTACTCCCTCCAAACCCCCCTAACATCTATATTCCTTCCACAAACAACCTCTTTACTCTCTACAAATGACCCCCATGATCTATATTTCCGGCACTACCCTCCTTTCTTCTCTATTCCCAGCAAAAAATAAAAACACCATTCATATTTTCTACACTAAACCTCTCCTCTCTACTCCCTCCCGAAACCCACCACCATCTCCAATTACTACACTACCGTCTTTTTTCTCTATTCCTTATAAAAAACACATCCCATCTATATTCACTTTACAACCCTTGTATCTCTCCTCTCCACTTCCTGCAATAGCCTCCACCATCTACATTTCATACACTAACCTCTTCTTCCTACTGCAGCTCCCACCCTCTATATTTCCTACATTAGCCTCCTCCTCCTTCTTTCTACTCCCTACAGCAACCCACTAACAGCTATATTTCCTACACTACTCTACTCAAACCTACTCCCTACAACATTTAATACTGTTGTACTAAACTACACATAAAACAAAACTTCCTGTTCCACTTAAATTATCCCAAACCATCAAGATTTTCACACAACACACAATATAATCTCCACCTTTCACAAAACAGCAGTTTAAATACACGGTTTACTTTTAAATACATATTATGGTATATAAATACATTTAGATTCAACAACTAATGCCCAACCAATGCAATCTTTAGATCTACAACTGCGTTTGAAACAAAAACCTAACTTATCTATTGCCTCCATCCACTACCTACATACCTTCTTCATCTACTGTCCTCCTTCCCTCCACAACTCGCTCTCATTAATTACCCCTCCATACTTTATCAGCAAATCATCCCCATATCTTATTTACCACACCTCACACTTAAATACCTCCCCTACCATTACTACTCTCAACCCTCCATCCCTTTTGGTCCAATTCCCTCCTCTTCATGGCCCTTCTAAAACGTCACCTCTCTAAATCTCACCTCCATTACCCCTGCTTCAGCCATCTTCAATCAACACCACCTACAAGCCAAACTCATCCCTGCCCTCCTCCCCAACACAACCAAATCTCACAACAAATCCCCTCCTCACCCCCCTTTACTTAACACAACTCTTCACCCACAGCACCTCCTGCACTATCCACACTGTCTGACCCCATCACTGCTCTCTACTCCTTACAAATTCACACGTCATGAAATCAATGAAATGAAAAAACACATTTATAAAGCGCATGGCTACCTGGGAGCCTCCCAGCGCTAATAACCGACACGGGGGAGGCAGAAGAACTAAGGAAACCGAAAGGTCTTCAGTTGTTAAAGGAAAGCCAGATGATTGGGAACTATGTGAAGATGAAGTGGCAGAGAATTTCAGGGTTTAGCAGCGTTGTAAGAGAAGAGCTGTCTGCCACTTATGGCCTTCTTGATCCTAGGGACTTCTGCCAGATGCAATTCATCTGACCGAAGTTTCCTATTCGCTTTGTAAGGACGGATCATGGCTGAGTTGATAGAAGGCCCGTTCCCTTGCATGGATTTCTGTACTAGGCACAGGGCCTTGAATCTAATATTTTCCTGCAACGGAGCCAGTGAAGGGAGCGGAGTGCTGGTTTCGCTGATTGTCTGTTGGTGGCTTCAGTCAGACGTCTGGTGGCGCTGTTTTGAGCAGGCTGTAATTTGGAAACTACTGTTGTGGGGGCACCCAGATATAGTGCATTACCATAGTCCAGTCTGGAAAGTATAAGTGATTGAACCAGTACTTCTTTTTAGCTTGAAAGGGGAGGAGGGGGAGGACTTTGCGGGCCATTTTAAGCAGGCCATAGCAGATAGCTGCCGTCTTCCTGGCCTGTATCCTAAAGTTCAAATCCTGGTCCAACTAGGTGAACAAGCTCTTGATTTCTGACTTAGGGACTGGGGGGGGGGCACATGGGACTGGATTTAAAACTTAGTAAGTCATCCCTACCAAAATCTCATCTCTATACCATCCACTCCCTAAATCATCCCTCCCCAGTCTACACTCCCTACACAAATCGCCAACCTCTTCTCTCTACTCCCTACACAATCACCCCTCTCTACTCAATACTCCTTGCAAAAAAAACAGCCAACAGCCACTGCCTACATGCTTCTCTTCATCTACTATCCAGCTCCCCTCCACAATTCGCCCTCCCGTAGTCACCCCTTCATATTTTATTTACCACATTCTCCCTCTTATTTAATCACTCTTCCCCCACCTTTACTACTTGCTCGCCTCTCCCTGCCTTTTATTCCAAATCCATACTCTCCTACTGGTTAATATACCTTCGGAACATTCTTCTACATTAATCTCACCTCCAACTATTCCCTTCTACTTCATTTCTCTTTAATAACCAGCACCTCAGCCTTACCATCAATATTTCCTGCAAACAACTCCTTTCTTATCGCTTCATCACACTCCCTTTTAGAATTATAACCACACTCGCCTCACAAAATAATGTTACAAAACTTTATTTCTTTACAAACTAACCAACAAAGCAAAACAAATATAAAACTAAATTACCCCTACAACTCGCATTATACCAACCCTTGCACACTTACAGAGTTACAAATACTAGTTAAACTAAATAACACTAGTTAAGTATCTTTCCTTTCTCTATTCTTCACTTATACCTTACTGTAATATACTAAACACTGCACAAGTTAATTTACTAATTTCTATAGATTACCCTAACAGTCGTTATGCAAATTAAGCATATACATTTTTTAACACAATATTGATTTCTTTATACCATATTATCAAAAATTAACCTCAATATCCCTTTTTTACTTCCATACAGATCACTTCATTCAAGAAAACTAAAAAAATTCACAATGTAAGAAAGCTTTCAATAAAATTCACCAAAAAAACATTGACACATTCACTACAAATACACATCTCTCTCAACTGACAAACTATAAACAAAAACACTATCCCACCTAATCCATACATACAAATAAATATACTATGAATACAATTATACAAGCTAGTTATCATCAAGGCCATGAAAGATTGAATAGCATTTAAAAAGGCAAACTATGCCTACCAAATAGTACTTTTGCAATTATACATAATTTCTATAAACCTGTTAATACATTGAATTCAAATGATTTACATTATTATGGTGCTAGGAGATGCTTGATATACAGAACTGCATTCCATTAATAATAAAGAAATAAATTTGCATCTAGATGACTTACCTAAATATATACACAACATATATCCAATTACACTGAGAAAACCTTATTATGGTAACATTATACATTAGATTGATCCTTTATAGCCAAATAGTAAAACTGCATTAAATGTAACAGTAAACCTCCATTCAACCATCTAACTTTGTATGAATACATATGAAATTTCAATTTTCACAACTATACATACATACTTTGGGCACCATTACGATGGCGGGTTTTGTCTGCACGCCACCGTAACGGGATGCTGGGCCGCCCACCAGGGGTGCGGCGATCCCGCTGTGCTGATTAGGATGCGCCCGCCACACTGGCAGGTGCATCATGCACATTTCACTTTGCGGTGGGCGATTTGCATGCACAACGTGCCTGCCACCTTCTGCATGCAAATGTCGGGGGGGACCATGGGTACCCCCTCCGCCCCCCCCGCCCCCAACTCCCTGGGGGCCCAAAAGAAAAGATTGCATGCCATTCCATGGCGGAGTCTCTACCATAGAAAGGCAATTCACTGCCATCATCCCAATATGAATGCCACCATATTGCTGGCCTTTCCTGCCAGGTAGGCAATCGGGCGGATTGCCTACCGGCAGACGGTCTTTCCGTCCACCAGGGTCCCCACCACCATCGTAATATGGCAGGGGGGAAATGTTAGGCAGGCGGTGGAGAATGGTGGGCAGATCGCCACAGCCCTATGGGAGGTGGCGATCCACCCGCCATCCTACTGGGCCACTTTGTATTTGATTCCCATAGCCAAAATAACAAAGGGATGCCTCACCCTAATGGTAAATGTTTTACTATTGAAATAATGACCTTTGAAAGACTACTAGAATATATTTTACAGCTTTCAAACAGTTTAAAAGTTCCAAATGGAAATTATGTTGCATTTTAATTAACTCCAATAGATACAAATACAAGAACATTTTTTTTTTAAATCACTGCAAGATGCACTCCGAAAAAACAAAAAAAAGTAAAAGCAATAATTTTTTTATATATACATCAAAAACAAACATTAATATATTTAGCAACACAGTTATCCCTTCTACAGAAACTGAAAAAAGAATGGATAAAAATACTGGTGAAAACATTAACGGTTTAACCCTACCATCAACAATATCTATAGCACAAACAAATCAACATACCAACCAAAGTAATAATTTAGAGACTAATATATTATCAAACACACAAAAAAGAACATGCAATATTTCATTATCAGAACTACTAAGGTCCAACAAAAAAAGTGTACAACACAGCATACAGAATGCAGTCAACAATTTACACATACAAAAAATAAACAACACATGATATATTTAGCAAATTTCATAAAGAAATATTATATGGTCCAGAGTACATTTTACTATTTGCAATCAATGATGGCATAAACAATCATTAAGAAATACACACACTATTAGCACAAATCCAAGATTTATACAATGCAACATAAGCCAAAACAAGATATACATGCAACACTTGCTATACACACACACAAACACATTAGCAACAATAAAATACCACCCTGTTCTTTTATAAATGGAATGTAGTTTTCAAATATCCCAATGCAATTACATTTACATAATTTGGAAGAAAGCTTAGTTTCACCAAGAATTTCCTTCCTGCAAATTAGAACATTGCAATGTGGCTTTCAGAAATCATTTTCAGGTGCTGTTAACGTACCTGCAGATTTTATGACAATGGTAACAATTTTACCAAGGCAAATTAATGACGACCTAACAATTCTTTAAAATTAAAAAGAAAGTTAGCTTATAAATCATATACACATTTTGGAAATGTTAGACCAAATAAAGTCAAACAATCAGCACTAGCAATAAATAGTGACATGTTCAAAGATTATGGAGTTACTGTTAATCCAGATTGGAAGTATATACCACAACAAATAATCTATTGCAGTTAAACATCAGAAACAAATGATTTATCAGATACTTAAGACAAAATCAAAGCAGGAAATTTGGATACCATGTTAACAAATAATATATTAACTCTGCTAGTGGTAATATCTTTAAGTTTAGCACCAGCTCAGCAGAACACACCCAGAGGTTTACGTGCAAACAGAGATTCCAAGTTTTTAGCTTTTCCAACACTTTTTTTGTGGAGAAAGAAGACCCAACAATAAAGACAGACCTGTACATTATAGTGCAATATATCAATGGGAATTAAGGAGCTGCGACAGAAGAGTGGCAAAATCTATCACTAATATTTTCTTTAAGCTAAAAAAAGTTGAATAAAAAACAAATAAAAAGGTCAAATTAACATATCGCTAAGAAAACATTTTAGCAATGGAAAATGTATTACTGCAAAAGACAAAATATAACTTAGAAAACATATTACAGTACAACGAAGGATACAAAATACTATCCACAGTTCCCCAGAATACCAACATTTTTCTAACTTTATCTGCTGCAGAAACAAAATGGCACAATTTAATAAATATACAAGATAACAAAAACTAAATTAATGCACACAAGAGAAGTTTGAAGATATGCCTTGGTAAACAAAGTGTAAATTAATACACCAAGATCCAATTACATTAGCAAGACATTTTGGCTATGAAAGTTAGGAAGTACTTTAATTGTATTATAAAGAACGAAAATAACTCCATTGGAAAATGGACTATTTTAACAAATTAGCAGTTCAACAAGGAGGTTACCCACATATAGATGCATTATTTTGGATTGAAAATTCACCACAGTATGGGATAACAAACATAGAAGTAAATTATTTATTGATAAATATATCACTTGTGCTAAATCACAAGAGCCACCATTACAAAGAACATGCAAATATAAATATCCTAAATATCCATTGCCACAAACTATAATACTAAACTTGTTACCACTTGCAAACAGAAAAACAATTACAAGAAAATATTAAAACAGTTCATGAAGCTATGAATAGTACTGAATTTAATACAATAGATTTTGCAAACTTATTTTTTTTTAAATTTTTTGTTATTATCAGCTTGGAAACGCAGGCAATTTATTTAGTCTTTTTGAATAACATTAGCGTCTGTTACATCTATTACAGTCATGCATTCCCCTATGTTAACAATTCTTAGAAAACAAAAAGACAAGCCATTGATTATTACATTACCAATAATAAGAATAGAACAAAGTCAAATTGAGTTAATATGGCCCAGTTGTATAACACTTAACTTTCCAGCCATTGTGTAAATGGGGCCCATATTTGTGTGCCCCTTTCCCGTCTTCTCCTGCCCCCCCTTAAAAACACAGCTGACTCCATACTATGGAGGGCTAAGATCCTTGATCTCCAATTCGTAAAGGTTGGGGCGGCAGAATTTATCCATTCCGATGTAATACATAATCTTATTTGCGACATTGCAATATATATTAAAGCAGTGATAGGACTCGTTCTATTCATTGATATATCAGTTTCACAACCTATTATTACTAATTCAGCTGATAAAACCAAGGGAATTTTAAGGCTAGCGATAATTAATGTTTGAACATCTTGAAGGAATTGGGCCAATTTAGGACAGGAAAAGAACATGTGGACATCATCAGCTGCTATTATGCCGCATCTAGGACAGCTGTGGCCACCCCTACCATCCCATTTATATATTTTGGCTGGGGTGTAATAGAGGTCATACAGGGCCATATAACTTTGGGAGCACAAGCTCCCGGAAATTAGAACCTTACCAGAGAGTTCTAAGGCCTGAACTATATCGATATCCGACTTACAGAATTTGGCTTCCAATTTGGCTTTAAATTTCAATATATCATCAGGGAGAACTGAAAGCAAATTTCTGTAGATTGGTCCAATTCGTGAATTTTTAAAAATTAAATCCATAAGTGTGTTCCTACAAAATAACGTTGGAGTATTAAGTAGAAGTTTGGAGAGGCAACTACGGACCTGCAAATATTTAAAAAAGTCATGGGTATCTAATGTAAACTTTTCTTTTAAAAAAAGAAAAGTGGCCATATTCCCTTCATATGCCAAATCCCCTACTGTCTTGATACCTTGGAACTGCCACCTTATTGTAACGTTATCTTGGAAAATTGAAGGAAGCAGTCTGGCTGCTGACAAGGGGGTATAGAAGTTTATGCTAGCAATTGGCCATCTACGTCGAACCTTCCTCCATATTGAGTACATGGAGATAATAACTTTAAACTTGGTCTTTTTATAGTAGCTGGGTTCGAGTATTGATGTTAGTGTCCCCTTGGCAGCATGTCCTAGCCCTATCTCAAAAATAGATAGTGACCTGCATGGTGGAAGATTTGCTCTATCCCCGAACAGTGGAAGAGCAAGATATTGAATAAACGCTGTCCAACTGTATTGGAGCAAATTGGGAACAGACCACCCCCCTCTTTCCAATGGGAGCTGCATCCATTTTGCAGCCCTACGTGGCTGGCGATAGCCCCATAAAAACCTGTTGCAACATCTCTCTACGCGAATAAGGCTGGACTGAGCAAATTCCAAAGGAATAGTCCTAAATACATAGAGAAATTTCGGGAGTATCAGCATCTTTAAGACATTGCGCCTTCCAAACAGAGACAAATGTAGCTTATCTAATCTACGTAACGTAAGATTGACTTTGTCAATAATGGGTGAGATGTTCATATCGGGCAGACTATCGATTGCGGCTGTTATTTCTATCCTTAAGTAACGAGCACTATGAACCACCGGTGCAGTAGAGGGATCCATTGCCGCCGTTTGAACTACCTGGGTTTTCTGAGCGTTAAGTTTATAGCCCGAATACTGGCCATAGTGTTTAGCTGCCACTTTTATTGCTGAAAATGAGGTAGAAACATCTGTAGTAATCACTATAATATCATCTGCATATGCTAGAACTTTAAATTCGACTGTATTGATCTTAACAGAAGCTATGTTCGGGCAGAGTTCAAGTTTACTCAAAAATGGATCTATATATAGGGCAAACAGGAGGGGGGAGCACGGACAACCTTGTCGAGTACCCCTACTGAATGCAAAAGAACTTGAACCCTTTCCAGATATAGATATAGTTGCCCGAGGTGTTATATATAAAGACTGCAAAGCATGAATAAAGTTGGCACAGACCCCCTTCCAATGTAGGACCCGCCAGAGAAACCCCCAGGCAACCCTGTCGAACGCCTTTTCGGCGTCCAGCAGGATTGCCCCAAGAGGGGAGCCCGAGGCCTGGGCCCAGTCTAAGAGTGCAATAACACGGCGGACATGGTCTGTCGTGTCCCTACCGGGGATAAATCCATGTTGCCGGATGGAAACTAATGGAGATATCACCCGTGCCAGCCTCGTTGCCAAAATTTTTGCAAATATTTTATTGTCAGTATTGATTAATGATATCGGGCGAAACGAAGCGGGATCCAGCTCTGGTTTGTCCTTCTTCTTAAAAAGAATTATAGTTGTGTTGCACCAAGAATCTGGTATATGACCTAGTTGTGCCTCTTAGTATTTTCAAGAAATCCTCACGGATCTCCAGCCGGAATATTTTATAAAATTCCAATGGAATTCCATCCGGTCCTGCGGCTTTGCCATTTGCCAATGAATTCAATGCAATTTCCACCTCAACCCATTCTATGGGTGCCGCCAGAACAATGTTCTCTTGATCTGTAACTCTAAGAGTGTTGAGATCTGATAGAAAGGTGATGACGTCATGATCTATGTCTCGATCCTTAATTTCTTCCGTATATAAAGATTTATAAAACTCAAGAAAGACAGATAAGACAGATTCTGGAGTATCCTGAATATTTCCATGAATATCCTGTATCTTAGTAATACGGTTGGCCGTAGCTCGTTGCTGTAGTCGTTTAGCCAGGACCTTACCCGACTGTTCACCAAACTCGAACATCATCGAACGGTACTGAAAGTATTTAGCTGCAAGGTCCTGTTTAAAGAACTCAAGCAAAGAAGCTCTAATAATGGCTACCTGAGTTTGACTATAGGAAAGATCCCGACCTTCCCTGATCGCATTGATAAGCTGAATTTCTGCAGAGCATAGAGCTTCTATCCTGATCTTAATCTGGTCTTGAACTTTTTTTTGATGAAAAAATGGAACTCTTCGTTTCGCCACGGATTGCTGCTTTCAATTTGTCCCAGACAATTTTACTAGAGGCGGAGTCCCTATTAATATTTAAAAATTCGTGCAACCATGGCCTCATATGGTCTAAATATAACTGTTCTGTCAAGAGCTTTCTCTCAAAAGTCCATACTTTAATAGGTTTAACGATTCCATTCAAAGTAAGGGTGATAACCACCGAATTGTGGTCTGAGATAATACGGGGTAAGAGTGAAATCGAAGTATGATCTTGATACTTATCAGAAAAAAAAATATAACCCAGCCGCACCATTTTTCTATGTGGAGCAGAAAAAAAGGTGTAGCCGTCTAGGTTTTTAAAATGATGGTGCCAAAGGTCGATCAGAGAATGTTCCTGGACTAATGCTTGTAATGACCTAAATACTCTCGGTTTCTTACCTAAATAGCTTCCCTGGCTGTCACAAATATTAAAATCAGCTGCAAGATTTATATTGAAATTGCCACAGAGACATAGGAGATGTGGCCACAATGCTAACTCAACATTTAAAAAGTTTAAGACTTCCGGGTCATCAAGATTAGAACTATAAACTGAGCAGATAGTAAATAAGGTACCACTAATTAGAAGCTCAGCAATAACCCAGCGCCCCCCATTATCTTGTGATGTTCTAACACAGGATCCCACCCCTCGCTTCAATAAAATTGCCACGCCTCTTATCATCGAGGATTGTCGAGAACACCCAATCAAGTCAAAACCAGGAATTTTTAAACAGTCGCGACTGTTCCAGGGCACATGGGTTTCCTGTAAACATATTACTTCTAGGTGCAATTGATGGACAATATTTGAGAATAAAGCTCTTTTCTTACCAATATTGAGGCCACAGATATTCCAGGATGCTATTCGTATTCTAGCCAACACCATTTTGACAAATAGCTATATAGACCAAAATCATGACTGTAATAGTATAAAGATTAACATACTGAAAACCCAAGATATTTTTTTTCCAAGCTTTTTTTTTTTCCCTGTGCCTCCCCCCCCCCCTCGCCCACCCCCAGTGCCACCCCAACCCTCGACCCTACCTCCCCAACCCCCCTGCCAAACACCCTCCCAACACCCGTTGAACCCCCCCCTATCCTGGGCAATAGGACCATGGTCCAAGTGATGGAGAAGCCGGTATAGGCCTGTGAGGGCCCCCCCCTCCAAATGTTGCCGCTAACTACTACATGATTAAAGAGGCATTGCGAAAAAGCAAGACAGGCAAACTTAAATACTGCATCATTACGCCCAATATGGTGCATTGCCTCCGATCATAAGCATCCAACACCTACAGGTATGTCACATCTAGTAACTTTATAATCTAATTATAATTACTTGCTAGATAGAATCTAAGAAAGTTCTGGCCAACACTTCTGATTCAAAATATTTTGTCTGAGCTTGATAAATGACCTTGAGTTTGGCGGGAAAGAGCAAAAAGACCTGTGCTCCTTTCACTTGAAAAGGAACAATAAGCTGACGGAGCTGCCACCTCCGTTCTACTGTGGCTGGACAAAAGTCAGGGCGTACAAAAAACTGACACCCCTTCGCTGATCTTTGTCTATCAGGCCTAGCTAGGTCAAAAATCCTCTCTCTAGCTAAAAAATTGTGCAGACATATCAAAATGGCACGAGGTCTGTCTGGTGTTTGGCCCGAACTTTTCTTCGGCTTAAAGGGGAAACGATGAGCGCGTTGAATCTCTACGCGCCAGTCCCACTCTTTAACCTCTGGGAATGCCTCGGTGAATAGTTCAATCACAAATTGACGAATGTCCATGCCCTCTTTACCCTCAGGGACCCCCAAAACTCTTAAGTTGTTTCTTCGGGCGCGATTTTCGATATCAACCAACTTCCATTGGATATCGTCCCGTTGAGATTGGATTGCATCTAGGGTAGATTTTTGGGTTACTAAGTCATCTTCAATTGACGAAATCCGAGTCTCAGCCTCGGTGACCCTAGCTGCAATATCTGCGCATGATTTGATCACTCTTCGTAGCGAGTTTTGGACCCTGCGACATGCCCCTTGTGCCCTTGCGCTCTCTTGTCTGGTCTCCTCACGGTGTGCCATAATCGTTTGGTAAATTATTGACAGAGTCAGTTATTGACAGAGTCATCTCACCGGGTAGAGGGTGTAAATTAGAATCAGAATTAGAGATTGATCCGTAGACTGTCCTGAAAATGAGTAATCCCATGCCAGAGAGCCTGTATTACTACCGGACTCTTGCGGTACCTTGCGTACTGTGGAAGGGACCCTTATAACATCAGCAGGATTCAGGACTTCATTAAGACGCCAGTCCCCTGATACACTATCCTCATCATCGGTCCAATCTTTGTCCACTCCATCATCGGCTACTGAGGATCCTGTATGGTCGGATAATGAGTAAAAATTATCACCATCAGTGTCAGCCTCCTTGTTTGAGAGCTTAGAAGATATGGGTGCCGATCACGATCCGGTAAAAACCGGGTATGAACCGTCGGACGGAGCATAATCTCCGTCCGACGCGTACCCGGTCGTCAATTTATACAAACAAGGAATTACGATTCGCACGGGTACACCATCACCGTACGATTCGTAAAAAAGCCCGACCGAACAAAAAAACCCTACCAATGCCATCCGGGAAAGCGCCGACCTGACGTCGGGACGCTCGCAGCCAGCCATTCACGACCCAGGAATTACGATTCGCACCGACGTCATCCCGCACGGTGAATATTTTCCGGCACCCAAAAACTGCCGGGAAATCAGGACGACGCGAACAAGGACCACCAGTACGCGACGGACAGACAGGACGACGCGAACAAGGAGGACCAGTACGCGACGGACACACAGGACGACGTGACCAAGGAGGACCCGTACGCGACAGGACGACGCGATCAAGGAGGACCCGTACGCGACAGGAAGACGCGATCAAGGAGATACCAGTACGCGACGGACAGACATGGACCCGAACCTACGAGTCATCCCTGCCCTCATAGCAGTCCACCTCCTCTACAGGTTACGACGCAGACGCCGCAGAAGGTCAGAATAACTAAGGGAGGGGGGAAAGTGGGGTGGGGTGGGGCGACGGTGGCAGGACCAGGGCAGGCCACAAAACAACCACATAAGTCACACACCACACATGGCCTGGACATACCTGACTCCCATGCCCTGGTCACCACGAGGGGGTGGGGGCGTGTCCTGATAAGCCAGCGACCGCCACAACGGAAGTCCGTCACCACGCGAACCGGCAACACAACCAGACAGGTACGTCCCGTACCCACGCCTGAAGAGCGTGGGTACGAGTCGTACCACGCCCACACACACACACACGTCACCCCAACAATGGCGGGACGGATCGTACCCACGTGGCAAAGGCCTGGGTACGGGCCGCACAAGCATCACATAGCGTGGGGACGGATATGTACGGACCCTACCCCCACCCCGTATGCAAGGAGCGTACCCCCCACCCCAACAGTGAAAGTACAACCCGTACCCCCACCCGCGTATGCATGGAGCGTACCCCCACCCCAACAGTGTAAGTACGACCCGTACCCTCACCCGCGTATGCAAGGAGCGTACCCCCCACCCCAACAGTGTAAGTACGACCCGTACCCCCACCCGCGTATGCAAGGAGCGTACCCCCCACCCCAACAGTGTAAGTACGACCCATACCCTCACCCGCGTATGCAAGGAGCGTACCCCCCACCCCAACAGTGTAAGTATGACCCGTACCCCCACCCGCGTATGCATGGAGCGTACCCCCCATGCCAACAGTGTAAGTACGACCCGTACCCCCACCCGCGTATGCATGGAGCGTACCCCCACCCCAACAGTGTAAGTACGATCCGTACCCTCACCCGCGTATGCAAGGAGCGTACCCCACACCCCAACAGTGTAAGTACGACCCGTACCCTCACCCGCGTATGCAAGGAGCGTACCCCCCCACCCCAACAGTGTAAGTACGACCCGTACCCCCACCCGCGTATGCAAGGAGCGTACCCCCCACCCCAATAGTGTAAGTACGACCCGTACCCTCACCCGCGTATGGAAGGAGCGTACCCCCCACCCCAACAGTGTAAGTACGACCCGTACCCCCACCCGCGTATGCATGGAGCGTACCCCCCATGCCAACAGTGTAAGTACGACCCGTACCCCCACCCGCGTATGCATGGAGCGTACCCCCACCCCAACAGTGTAAGTACGACCCGTACCCTCACCCGCGTATGCAAGGAGCGTACCCCACACCCCAACAGTTTAAGTACGACCCGTACCCTCACCCGCGTATGCAAGGAGCGTACCCCACACCCCAACAGTGTAAGTACGACTCGAACCCTCACCTCCAATGCATGGAGCATACCCCCACCGTGTATGTTCCAAGCGTACATATCCTGAAATAGGTGTGTGTGCAGAGTCCACCCAGCAGTGCCCTGAGACAGGAGGGGTGGGTGTGGAGTCCTCCCAGCAGTGCTCTGAGACAGGAGGGGTGGGTGCCTATCACTAACAGCAGTGCCCTGAGCCAGGAGGGGTGGGTGTGGAGTCCTCCCAGCAGTGCCCTGAGACAGGAGGGGTGTGTGCCTATCACTCCCAGCAGTGCCCTGAGACAGGAGGGGTGTGTGCCTATCACTCCCAGCAGTGCCCTGAGACAGGAGGGGTGGGTGCCCATCACTACCAGCAGTGCCCTGAGCCAGGAGGGGTGGGTGTGGAGTCCTCCCAGCAGTGCCCTGAGACAGGAGGGGTGGGTGCCTATCACTAACAGCAGTGCCCTGAGCCAGGAGGGGTGGGTGTGGAGTCCTCCCAGCAGTGCCCTGAGACAGGAGGGGTGTAACACATGTGTGTGAGGCCAGAATTATCCACATGCACACTGCCTACAAGGGAACATGTCCCCATGAACTCATGTCAACAGACTCCACACACAAGTACAGTGATCACCAAGGATGCCACGATTGTTGCAGGTGGAGACATGGCCCTGCATGCATGGCCAAAGTAGAAGGGCTCCGTCACACACACAGCTCATGTAGACACAGCTCTGCGCTAAACATTGGGAACACCCTGCAGGGAAGAAAGCTGGGTACACAGAGGAAGGAATACACCCTGGGACAAGTGCACCATGCAGTAACTGCTTACATGAACAAAGAAAGTTAGCCAACACCTTGTGATGGCACACAGATCCCAGGGTCCCCCCAATGAGCAGCACACTACTACATATCCCACACACCCAAACCCTTAAACACCACCCAAAACCATGTAGCTGCCCCACCAACACCAATACCAGCATAGCAGTAGTGTGATAATGAAAACAAAATTAAGCTTTATTCAGCATGAGCACAATGTCCGTGGATCGCAGGCAGTTCAATATTCACAAAGCCCATAGGGCAGTCAATGATTCCCAGCTGGATGGGGGACACAGTGGGATGCGTGTCCCCTACCTTGCCTGCACAGTCAAATGGCATCGTCTTCCACACTGGTGAGGGCATCAGGGGGGGGGGGAAGCACCAGGCACCGCAGGGACATCAGGGCAAAGGGGCGGCGTTGTGGGTGCAGGGATGGAGGACTCCACCACAGGGGGTGGGTCAGTGCCAAAGGCGGAGGCCAGGATGGCACTACACACCTTTGCAAGGTCCTCCAGGGAGTCCCCTGCACCCGAAGGGACCTCAGGCCCCAAGGAGGGGGGGGGGGGGGTCAGAGGGATGGGTCGCAGCGCCACCGGGCGAGGGTGGAGACAGGGGGGGAGACTCAACCACCCTGACCGAGGACTTCCTTGACCGCATGCGTGGTGGTGTAACTGTGGGGCTCAGGGACAGAGCGGCCATGAAGGAGTCCTTGGGGGAGATGTGGCCAGGAGAGCTGAGGGGAGGGGATTTGGAGGGAGTGGACTGGGTGGAATGCGGACTCCCACTATGGCTGCGTGTCACACGTTTGCCCCCTGACCCAGTGGGTTTGCCTACCTCACCCTGTGTGTGCGTGTCAGGAGGAGTGCGGTGGACCTTCCCTGCTGGTGTGGTACCTGTGTCTGTTGATGTGGGTGCATGCCGACGTCTGGGTGTACGTGGGACAGGCATGGGAGTGGGAAGTGTGGATGAGGCAGGGGTAGGTGGGGGGAGGTCGCGCTGCAGGAGACCCACTGCTGCAGTCAGTGTGGAGTCTATGGACCTCAGCAAGTTGCGTTGGTCAGCCTGCGATGAATGAATGCCCTCCAAGAATGCCTCGATGTTGGTGAGGGTTTTGCCGTGGGCATGGAGGACATTAAGGATCGCAGCCTGACCAACCTGCAGTTGCCGCTGGATGTCCACAGACTCTGCATTGGCGGCAGCAGTGGAGACAGGGGCAGGGGGTGCGGTGCCTGGCAGGAAGGAGACATGCTGTGACCGGGCACGCTGGGAAGGGACACGAGCAAGTGGGAGGCGGCTGATGGGAACTGAGGGGGCGGTGCGAGGTGTTGTTCCGCTGTCAGCTGCTGGTGCAGCCACCGCCCACTCGGAGACATCCTCCTCGGACCTGTCAGCTTCGTATTCTGACGTGCCAGTCGACAGGTCCTCGGCCGCACTATCCTCCACCTCTGTCCCACTCAATGTGCCAGCCCCGATGTCACGGCTGGCACTGGTGCTCGGTCCCTCCGCCTTGCCTGTGTCCATGTCTCCCTCTGTGTCCCCCGACGATGCTGTGGGCAGGGTGGAGAGACAGAAATTAATCAGACAGCTGTACACATCAGTCACATGAGTCCAATCTACATAGGTAACATTGCATAGCCTGAAAAGGAAGATCCCTAACATCTACTAAACAAGGTACCGATGTAGGGCATGAAACACACAGTTGGTTGAGCCACCATGCCACTGAAACACCATGGAGAGCATGAGACAATAGCTCAAGACAGGAAACGTAGTCTGACATAGCACCCAGGCCCTGGGGACAATCCAGCACTGCATCTGCACCACACAGCGTCGGTGAAAATACCGATGACCAGGGACCATATCCACGAACTTGAGACACATGCTGCATAGGTAATGCTGGAAACATGCCCAACATGACTCGGTCACTGCACCTTGCGTGCGTGTCCAGACAAACATCACACACTGCCCAGACCCAGCAAGTAGAAATCAGGATTTTACATATAGGCATTGCCCGCCCCAACCAACCCCTACACGAGGCAAATTGTTGAGACACAGGTGGCACCAACATCTCATAGTCTGGGTGATAAACACAGGGGCAGGCAAAATGCAAGATTGGACGCCAAACAGCCAAGGTGCACCTGTACAAATAATGAGGTACCAGTGCCCATCCTCAGATGAGTATAACAAGACACACAGGCACTGGCAACTGTGAGTATGAAGAAGGACAATCAGGTCAGGCTACACAGTGGACACCTGTACAAAATAGCACGTCTATATACATGGTGCCAGGGGACAATGGCACAGAGCACAACCTACGCTGTAGACACAGAGTGTCCACGTTTATGATGACACACACCACTGAGGAAAAGGTGCTCCAGGGGACAGTAGTGGGCATGCTACTGAATGGTAATGACTGCAACACACGCCACCATCCCTGCACTATGCGTATCGCACACTCATGCACATCATGTCACAGGCCACTACATAGGACATGCGCGCTGTAAGGCATGACACATGAGAGACCAACTCCCATGTCTGGAGTCAGCATCAGTGCCAACTGACATGGAACCCACATGCAGTGAACTTGACAGGTCACAGCCAAGGTCCAAAAAGCTGTTACACACCACCCCCACACATGATGCTACAGGCATTGTTCTCGTGGACAAAGCACCAGCCTACATTACCTTGTGAAGGAGTGACCACACACAGACCAGGGAACACATTGCAAGGAGGGGAAGGGTGGCAGGGGCGCAGCGCTATACTGGGGCAAACAGGATCTGCACAGCACCTTTAAACCCTGCCAGTGAATTAATGCTACCGTGCCCTTACAAATGCCGGTGACACACAACAAACGCACATGTACCTACCCCCTTCCGGCTGCTGCATCGTCTGTAAGCGCCTCTCCAGGTCTGGAAAGACCACCGGCAGCACACGCCTGTGGAGGTGGCTCAGACGGCGGCGGCCGCGGTTCTTGTGGCTCTCAGGTGAGTCCCCCAGCAGGAGCCGTGCAATCCTCCGCGTCCAGCACCGGATATCCTGCCAGCGTTTCCTCACCTGGGGCAGGCTCCGCCTCCGACCATCCACACCCCTCACGGCACTGACGGCGGTCAGCCAGATCTGCTCCTTGGCAGTGGCGCCTACCTGTGAGGAAGAACAAGTGACACCACATCAATACACCAGCCACATGTCACAGAGAGACATATGAGAACAAACTAGCTGGTTACAACAAGGCATGTCATGCAGCCAACGCATTGCACCTTTGTCATAGGGACATCATCCCCTGGTGAGGGAAAAAGCTGTACGTGCCATAGTGGGTACAAAGGTGGAATGATGGCAATGTCACAATCAGTGATCAAGGCTCACACTGTGCATCACACCCACCCCTCCTGTCTCAGGGCACTGCTGGGAGTGATAGGCACCCACCCCTCCTGTCTCAGGGCACTGCTGGGAGGACTCCACACCCACCCCTCCTGTCTCAGGGCACTGCTGGGAGTGATAGGCACACACCCCTCCTGTCTCAGGGCACTGCTGGGAGTGATAGGCACCCACCCCTCCTGTCTCAGGGCACTGCTGGGAGTGATAGGCACACACCCCTCCTGTCTCAGGGCACTGCTGGGAGGACTCCACACCCACCCCTCCTGTCTCAGGGCACTGCTGGGAGGACTCCACACCCACCCCTCCTGTCTCAGGGCACTGCTGGGAGTGATAGGCACACACCCCTCCTGCCTCGGGCACTGCTGGGAGTGATAGGCACCCACCCCTCCTGTCTCAGGGCACTGCTGGGAGTGATGGGCACACACCCCTCCTGTCTCAGGGCACTGCTGGGAGGACTCCACACCCACCCCTCCTGTCTCAGGGCACTGCTGGGAGGACTCCACACCCACCCCTCCTGTCTCAGGGCACTGCTGGGAGTGATAGGCACACACCCCTCCTGTCTCAGGGCACTGCTGGGAGTGATAGGCACACACCCCTCCTGTCTCAGGGCACTGCTGGGAGGACTCCACACCCACCCCTCCTGTCTCAGGGCACTGCTGGGAGTGATAGGCACACACCCCTCCTGTCTCAGGGCACTGCTGGGAGTGATAGGCACACACCCCTCCTGTCTCAGGGCACTGCTGGGAGTGATAGGCACACACCCCTCCTGTCTCAGGGCACTGCTGGGAGGACTCCACACCCACCCCTCCTGTCTCAGGGCACTGCTGGGAGTGATAGGCACACACCCCTCCTGTCTCAGGGCACTGCTGGGAGTGATAGGCACACACCCCTCCTGTCTCAGGGCACTGCTGGGAGTGATAGGCACACACCCCTCTTGTCTCAGGGCACTGCTGGGAGGACTCCACACCCACCCCTCCTGTCTCAGGGCACTGCTGGGAGTGATAGGCACACACCCCTCCTGTCTCAGGGCACTGCTGGGAGGACTCCACACCCACCCCTCCTGTCTCAGGGCACTGCTGGGAGACATCAGGCATCCCCCCCCTGGGACCCCCCCTACAGTACATGGCATGTGTGTCACACCAGGACACAATGCCAGAAGTCACAGTCACAACATAGGGACAGTCTGTGCCAGTGGCCTATGCACTCACCTGATACCCTGGTCGCCCATACAGCATGGAGTACTGTGGGAGGATCACATCCAGCAGAGCCATGTTCTCCTCCAGGGTGAATGGCTGTGTCCTCTCCACAGCCCTTTACATGGTTCCAGGGAATCAGTAGCAGCAGCTGGGTCGACGAATGCAAAGATGTGCAGGCAAGTACTCCCTCATGGGACCTGGCTGCCTTATATCTGCCTTTCTGCCCTGTCTCATGCACAGGAGTAGAGAGTGATTGGTCACTCACATTTGCATCCTATGTTTCCACCAATCCCTTCAAACCTAGCAGTCTGTGGGTTCTCTATCGGTTTCATTCTCCTGCATGATGTCAGACCCACAAACACATTGCAACAATGTAGAAGAATTCCAACTGACTTCTGCTGTGCACCTTCCAGAACAAATTCGAAATTTGAACTTGGTCTCCATGACAACCAGCATGCATGTAGGCCTTAATACTTGTCCCCTATGTAATTTGGAGCATCACACACAGGTACGGTGCGTTTCGGGGCCCTAGGGCACCCCAAATGCGTTGCAACGGCCCGTACACGCATGCCTACGTTCACTATCAGTATGGGTGTCCTCGCGTATGCGTATTCGTAGTGGTACGGCCCGTACACACGCATGTACGCTCACTATCACTACGAGTACGCATACGCGTGCAGACCCATAGTGATAGTGAGCGTAGATGCGTGTGTACGGCCCGTACCACTACGAGTACGCATACGCGAGGACACACATTGTGGTAGGGCCGTACACACGCATCTACGCTCACTATCACTATGGGTCTGCACGCGTATGCGTACTCGTAGTGGTACGGACCGTACAAATGCCTGTACGCTCGCCATCACGATGGGTACACATACGGCAGCACTCCCACAGTGATTTGGGAACGTACACAGGCCCTCTTAGCAGCAGTACGGCGGTTTTAACACATCACAGTGGTGATAGGCGACACACAGGTAGGAATAGGGCGGACATACTTGTCCATGGATGGACATACTTGTCCATGGATGGACATACTTGTCCAGGAATGGACATCAAGGCTAGGCCTGGGCAAAAATTTCGTTCCGTTCGCGGAAATTGCGATAATTTGACATTTTTGCGTTCCGCGGAGAGCGCGAAAATGTCAAAAATTCCGGTTTCCGCAGCTTGGCGATAATTTGTTTCTTGCTCGCGCTGTAAAATGATACATTCTCGCGCGCGCGCGATCGCCTTACCTGAATCCCTGCGTTCGCCGACAAGTTTTCTTGATCCGGTCGCGTTCTCCATGAGATGTTGTATTGTTTTTAGCCATTTGCGCTGTCTCGCGACAGTTCGCGCCCGCAGTGACGTCATGCGTCGCGCGATCACGTCTTTCTTCTCGCGATCATGCACCGCGAGAACAACTCAAAACAAGATGGCCGCGCCCGCAAGCAGCCACATGGGTAAGTTGGCGACCCGCAACCATGCAGAAAATCGCGCGAACATGCCGGAAAAAAACTTCCGCATCTTCGCGATATTTCTGCTTGTTTGCGATAATTTTAAACATTCTCGCGATAATTTGCGAAGGTTAATTCCGCAAATTCCGCCCACCCCTAATCAAGGCATCGTCTGTGCATTACTACATGTGTGGGGCACAGGTGTGACAGGCTGTGATGTGGAACATGACTCCTGAGTGGAGAAGGCACCAGATGTATGATGAGATGTGTATAGGTGTACTGTGTGACGGTGCAATGTGTGCCAGCCATGCCCTAGACTCCTTTGACATGTGTGCATGTCGTACTGCACACTTGGGGTAAGCGTCACTGGCATGGCACGGACACCAACACACGGAAGTGTCCCAGGATGCCCGGTACAGGGGTTATGACACCTGACTTGTCACTACCCGCAGTGCACAATGTGACTACATCAGGTTGATGTTGTAGCACCCTCATAAGCTGCAGCCGTAGCAGCAACCAACATGTGTCTGTGTGTAGATTGTCATTGCACACTGTTCCGCACACCATGCCACATGTGGTATCGGATGTGAGGTGCACATGTATGCATGGGACACGGAGTAGCGTGACAAGGCCATGTCTGCATCCTCACAAGGAATGTGTGGTGAGTCATGACATGTGCACCTTCATGGCAAGGTGTGTGGGCTGTCCTAGTGTAATGTCATGTGACCTGTGGCTCCAGTGTTCCGCTACCAGTCTCTGCAATCGGCATCCTACTTCTGCTGATGTGTGGGTGTATGTCACTCCTGTCTTGCGTCTGGCTGTTCACTTGCACTGGGACACAGCTATTCTCATGGCGTGGCATGGGAAGGTTCTCAATCTCCGTGTGTAGCTGGGTCTTGGAAGGAGTGCCACCTTGCATCCATACGTGTGCTGGCCATGTAGCACATACCTGACTCCCTATGTAGCATGTGTGTATTGCCAGATTAACATGTGCTCAGTAGACATGAGTTGTTGTCGTGGTGCACTCACTCTTCCTTGTCACTTCCAAATTACTGCAGAGCGCCGCCTCTTGCCCGAATAATTCCAGACTTGGCTGCCATGCAGGAGAATGACAGCATCCGGCTCTACCGCTTCACCCAACCGTTGATTCTGGAGTTGACGGCGAGACTGGCACCACACCTGCAACCGCTGCACAGGTATCCTACGGCACTGACACCCCAGCTGAAGGTAGTGGCTGCCCTACATTTTCTTGCCACGGGTACCTTTCAAAATACCATAGCTCATGTTGGTGGCATGTCCCAGAGCATGTTCAGCGGTGTGCTGCATGATTTCTTGGAGGCCATGTTGATTCACCTGGATGACTTCATCAAGTTCCCAACCCCTGAACAGATGACTGAGGTCAAGCGTGGATTCTATGCCCTGGGAGGGATGCCCCATGTCATTGGGTCCATAGATGGGACACATGTAGCTTTGGTACCACCACACGCACGGGACGTGGCGTACCGCAATCGGAAGCACTACCACTCCATCAATGCCCTTGTGGTGTGTCTCTCCAACATGGTGATTTCACATGTCTGTGCTCGTTTTCCAGGATCAGCACACGATGCCTACATCATGAGGCGTAGCGGGATGCCTGATATGATGATGCAGCTGCGCAACGAACGGGCATGTGTTGTAGGTGGGTACAGTCTGTCTGTCTTCTATTCTGTATCGCCTACCAGCACGACCGCTTCACCACTTCTAACGATGACCATGTGCTTCCCATGTAGGGGACGCTGGCTATCCCAACATGCCATGGCTGATCACACCTCTCCGCAACCCCATCACGCCGGCACAGCTCCGCTACAACACCGCCCATGGCCGGACAAGGCGAGTGATAGAGAGGACGTTTGGCATGCTGAAGAGCCGATTCCGGTGCCTCCACAAGACCGGCGGTGCACTCCCTTATGCCCCGGCAAAGGTCTGCAAGATCTTCATGGTCTGCTGCATGCTGCACAACATGGCAGTTGAAAGAGCTGTGCCACTCATCCTGAATCAACATGACGAGGACCATCCACCCGTGGAGGACGAAGGGCTTGGCAATGGGGCTAGTGATGTGGAGGATGTGGAGCCGCAAGAGGACATCCGGACTCGGCTCATACGCGACTTCTTTGCTTAGTGGTGAGTACCAGTGTCTGAGTGTGCACGCCTTGGTCCCCGTGTGGCATGTGTTGTGATGTGTGTCTCCACCTGCATGTATGGCACGTGACTCAGAGGTGTGTGTGGGTGTGTCACTGGAGTGATGGTGCCAGTGATGGTAGTATTTCCCCAGTCATTATAATGACCTAGCATGTTGTCATCCATACATGTGTCGAGTAAATGCACATGCAAGTGGCTGTGCTTTTTGTGGCTGACTTCTTGTGTGTCTCTCTTCCCCAGGTACCTGCACATGCCGTCTGCTGGTTGCATTGTTGTGGCACTGCTATTCATCATGGACATGACATCGTGGGCTGACTCAGCGTTACAGGCACGGACACGTTTGGAAGTCTCCATGGGGTAAGGGATGCATCTGGGGTGTATTGGGTGTGGCAGTTGTTCACGATCTATGCACACTGCCCCTGTCGATGTGTTGTTCCTCTGCAGCCATGTCGCATCCCCATGGGACACGACATGCAGCTGTGTACACCTGAATAGATGGTCTGCCTGGTTGACAGGCATCAGTGATGGGATAGGGGATTGTGATGATGGCATCAATGTGTGTGACACTGCCCTCGGCCACATACGGTTAGCATTGGCTGGACATGGTGTGGGACTTCGACATCAGCGGATCTATGGTGTATGGCAGGCTCTCCGTGTGCAGCTGTGGGTATTTAGCGGTTAGCCGACGCTTGTGTGCCACTTCCATGGCAAACACGCATGTGTGCTGCAGAAGGGGGGTGCCAGTGTTGGACCCACATGTTACTCCACATGATGTGTTCATGTGTACTTCGAGTGGCCTCTGCAATCCCGAATACATGTCTAATAAAGGTGTCCCTATGCCTCCAAGGTGCCTCTTCTCAGTCAATGCTGGTGTGTTGCCACGGTGCATCCTGCATGTCTGGCATGGTATTCCCTGATTGTGGCTATGTGTCAATGTGTCGAGTTGCAAGATGCAAGCTGTGTGTGTGGGCTGAGACTGTGTATTGGGCATGATGTCCATGACTGTGTTGGTATTGTGACATGTGCCATCCCCATGCATCCAACGTTGGCCAGGCCCCCATTCTCGGCATCCACCGGACTCCGGCTTGCAGGACATGGTTCTGCCACCTGTGTACACATGCCTGGGTGCCCCCCAGGACACTGGACTGGATCCCTGACCACTGCGCAGGACAGTTGCTGTACTCAATGTGTGTGTCAGCACGGTTGTTCGGCAACCCCCTCAGCTGGTTGGGCCCATCACGGGTGTGTATGGTGCTCCATGTCTGTCTTGCCTAATACACTGTGACCCATGTGTCCTGTGCCAGACTCAGGCCCCAGGGTGTGGATGGTTGAAGACAAAAGATGACTCAGGCATGTTTAGACTTTACAAGACACGTTAGTTAATAATGCTACCAGCAGGCATCTACTCATCATAGTGTGATTTATTAGTGGGGGGGGGGGCAAAGTAAGGGTCTTTCCGGGATGTTTGAATCCAAAGTTCAGTAGGGGAGTTGGGGTCCTTGCCATTGGAAATCCTCAGAGTCCATGCCACAGTCTTTGTCAACATTGGTCAGCCAGTGACCAGCAGGGCCATGTGGCAGAGAATGTCTCTTGATGCTGTGATGCTGTTGCTCCAGTGGGCCAGGTGCCAGGCCAGGTGTCCTGGGAGATGGTTATGTAGCAGCCACCCTCACGGTCCTTTCCATGGACGACCCGGCCTCCTGCGGGGAACCTCAGCAGCAGGCCGTGACGACGTCTGGGATGCTCCGTCGGATGTTTCCTCCTCCTCCTCCTGATCCCTCCCTGTGGGTGGTGATGTTCTCCGCCTTCTGGCACAGGGAGGGTCGGCCATGGTGTCGGCCATCCAACGGAGTGTAGCGTGAATCCCCTGGAATGCCGTCACTTGCTCAGCCTGTCTGTCCTCCATCCTCCGTTGGTGTTGCAGTTGACAGGCATGTTGCTGGGCCTGCTGGGTCTTTATCTCATCGAGGCTCCCCTTGATCTCATTGAGGGTGGACACAACCTGGGCCATGCCCGTGGTGTCCTCCCGGTATGTGTCCAGGATGTTACGGACATGGGACAATGCGGGATCCCCAGCCAACTGGTCAGGCTCGCGCCTCCGCCGTCCTCCACTCCCACCACCCCTGCCCACTTGCGCCTGGCCTGCCCTTGTGGGCACATGGGGTCTCCGGGACCCCTGAGGGGTGGCATTGGCGTTGTCGCCTGCCTCCTCCTGGGTGCCCGGGACACCGTGTCCCTCCTGGCCAGCCTGGCTGCATTGTGGTGTTGGGGCAGGGATCCTGGGTGTCTCCTGGGATGTGGCAGGATTGGGGGTGGTGGTTGGCACAGTTGTACCTGACGCAGGTGCTGCAGGTGGTTGGACACCAGAGGGGCCAGGTTGGTCGGGGTCGTCCGCAGAGTGGTGAGAGTGGTCGCTGCCGGTGGGATCGGGCTCCTGCAGATCCAGGTCCTGTGAGTGTTCCCCCCCAGTGTTGGGGGGTGCACCACGACGTTGACCTGTGTGATAGAGAGACAATGTTAATTTTTGTCCATGCAACATCCATGTTTCATCATTTTCAAAGTTGGCACATTTCCTCTTGGAATTAGGATTGGTCTTGCATTCCACTCACAGTGCACTTGTGCATGGGTGTGTCCCTTGGGCACCACTTTGGCCCCTTTAACTATGTGTGGCACAGTCTTACTTGCTGCGTCAAGTGTGACTGCAGTCAGCAGTGGAGTGGGCAGGTGTGGCGAGCCATGCACTGTACATGTGCACATGGAGTGGATCCACACACTTATATGATCCAGGTAGCTGTCCTTGTGCTTGTGAACAGGTTGTGACATGGCCATGTGTTTTGCCATGGTGAAGAGGGGGGCTTCTGGCACTGGCCACCCTTGTCTACATGCACGCAGTCTACCTGCTGACGAGCAGACATTCACACACGCAACACGGCTGATTGGCTCTCCCTGTGTCTCGCTCCCTCTGTGTCCCCCTCTCCCTCCCTCTGTGTCCCCCTCTCCCTCCCTCCGTGTGTCAGCCTCCTCCCTCTGTCCGTCTCCCTCCCTCTCTGTCCCCCTCTCCCTCCATCTCTGTCCCCCTCTCCCTCCATCTCAGTCCCCCTCTCCCTCCCTCTCAGTCCCCCTCTCCCTCTCCCTCCCTCCGTGTGTCCGTCTCCCTCCCTCTCTGTCCCCCTCTCCCTCCATCTCTGTCCCCCTCTCCCTCCCTCTGTCCCCCTCTCCCTCCCTCTCCCCCTCTCCCTCCCTCTCTGTCCCCCTCTCCCTCCCTCTCTGTCCCCCTCTCCCTCCCTCTGTCCCCCTCTCCCTCCCTCTCAGTCCCCCTCTCCCTCCCTCCATGTGTCAGCCTCCTCCCTCTGTCCGTCTCCCTCCCTCTCTGTCCCCCTCTCCCTCCATCTCTGTCCCCCTCTCCCTCCATCTCTGTCCCCCTCTCCCTCCATCTCTGTCCCCCTCTCCCTCCATCTCTGTCCCCCTCTCCCTCCATCTCTGTCCCCCTCTCCCTCCATCTCTGTCCCCCTCTCCCTCCATCTCTGTCCCCCTCTCCCTCCATCTCTGTCCCCCTCTCCCTCCCTCTCAGTCCCCCTCTCCCTCCCTCCGTGTGTCAGCCTCCTCCCTCTGTCCGTCTCCCTCCCTCTCTGTCCCCCTCTCCCTCCATCTCTGTCCCCCTCTCCCTCCATCTCTGTCCCCCTCTCCCTCCATCTCAGTCCCCCTCTCCCTCCCTCTCAGTCCCCCTCAGTCCCCCTCTCCCTCCCTCTCAGTCCCCCTCAGTCCCCCTCAGTCCCCCTCTCCCTCCCTCTCAGTCCCCCTCAGTCCCCCTCTCCCTCCCTCCGTGTGTCAGCCTCCTCCCTCTGTCCGTCTCCCTCCCTCTCTGTCCCCCTCTCCCTCCATCTCTGTCCCCCTCTCCCTCCATCTCTGTCCCCCTCTCCCTCCATCTCTGTCCCCCTCTCCCTCCATCTCTGTCCCCCTCTCCCTCCATCTCTGTCCCCCTCTCCCTCCATCTCTGTCCCCCTCTCCCTCCCTCTCTGTCCCCCTCTCCCTCCCTCTCTGTCCCCCTCTCCCTCCATCTCTGTCCCCCTCTCCCTCCATCTCTGTCCCCCTCTCCCTCCCTCTCAGTCCCCCTCTCCCTCCCTCCGTGTGTCAGCCTCCTCCCTCTGTCCGTCTCCCTCCCTCTCTGTCCCCCTCTCCCTCCCTCCGTGTGTCACCCTCTGTCACCTCGGCCCAGCTTCCTGGGCACACACTGTTAGCAGATCTTTGAGTGGCCCTTGGATTGTTGATGTGAGTTTGTTTCTGATCTCCAGGCACCCATTGGGTGTAGTGTCTGTGTCTGTGCGCTGCTGCTGTGGTGGTGTGTGCTGCCACTCGTTCACAATGTTGGCTGTTCATTAGCTGCTGTCATGTGCAAAACAGTGCCTTCACCCCCATGTGTTGATGCAAGGCGTCCGCCATTTGCTGGCAAGTCATTCCTGTGTTGGGACACACTGTTTGTCTGGCTGTGACCTAGGCCATATGGGTAGAGTGAATTGTTGTCTGCTTCTGAGTTGCACTATGTGCTTTTTTGGGCCCAGCCTCCCGCCATCCGGGTTACCGTGTCATGTGTTGTTGTCTTCTGTGGCCTGTGACTTGACATTGTCTGGCTGGGTGCATGGGGCATGGTGGCAGCAGTGGCATGTGCGTGCTCATGGAGTGTGGTTGAGTCATGCGATGGCTTGTGGTGGTTGCGTGCCTGTTGGTGATTTTGGTTGTGGATGCCGTTCCCCCCTTGTGAGGTGCGTTGTTTGTGTACTCACCCGGGTCTCGGAGTCCTTCTAATCCTTCGACTGCCTCCACCGGCAGTATGGCCATCACCCTCTCCTCCCAGGGATGGTACTGTACGGGTCTGCGGGAGGGCCCTCCTCCGGTGGAGTTGGCCTGGTCGTGTTCATCCTGCCTCTTGGCTCGGACCCTCCTCCGCAGATCGTACCACCTGTTCTGGCATTCCTGCTTGGTCCGTCTGGTGTCCGCAACAGCATTCACAGCATCGACGATGGTCTGCCACATGGCAGTTTTTGCTGCCAGGCTGGTGCTTCTGACCAATGTTCCAAAGATCTGTGGCTCGACTCTGAGGATTTGATCAACAAGGACCTCCAATTCTCGGTTACTGAACTTTGGATTCTTGGTGGTGGGCATGGTGAGGGGTGTGGGTTGGGATGGTGGGGGGGGTGTGTGGATGTTGGGGGGGTGTGGATGGTTGTGTGTGTGTGTGTGTGAATGTGATGAGGGGGTGTTTGTGAGGGTGGTTGTGTGAAGGTGTGCAAGTGTAAGGTGTGGTGTAGCTTGTAGTGTGGTTCTGTGGTGTTTGGCAGCAGTGAGTCTGTTGCAAAGGCTCATGGTTTGTGTGTGTGGGCCCTTTTTATTGGTCCATTGGTGGGTGTGGCTGTGTTTGAATCTTGGGTGGGTTGGTTATAAGGAGTGGTGGTGTATTTGGCCTCTGTTTGTTTTTGGCAGTTGCAGGTCAGTGAATGTGTTGTTTTAGTGGTTGTTGGACATGTTTAGTGGCTTTGTGCCATTCGAATGGTGTATTCTTGTGTTGTTTTGTTTTGTCCTGGTTGTGTACGTGCGTTTTGAGCGTGTGTACGGTGTGTACATGGGCCATTTGGTTGTACGGTGCTGTCCTGGTGTGTGGGTTGGTACGACTCGTACATGCGGTGGTGATGTTGGGGCCTGGGGTGGGCTCCGTACTTAGGAGGTTGTGTTGGGGGTAGGACCGGAACGTACTGGGGTGGGGGTAGGACCGGAACGTACTGGGGTGTACATAGACGGTGGTACGACACGTACTGGGGTGGGGGTACGACTGGAACATACTGGGGTGTACATAGACGGTGGTACGACACGTACTGGGGTGGGGGTAGGACTGGAACGTACTGGGGTGTACATAGACGGTGGTACGACACGTACTGGGGTGGGGGTACGACTGGAACGTACTGGGGTGTACATAGACGGTGGTACGACACGTACTGGGGTGGGGGTAGGACTGGAACGTACTGGGGTGTACATAGACGGTGGCATGACACGTACTGGGGTGTGGGTACACGGGGGTACGACACGTACTGGGGTGGGGGTAGGACTGGAACGTACTGGGGTGTACATAGACGGTGGTACGACACGTACTGGGGTGGGGGTAGGACTGGAACGTACTGGGGTGTACATAGACGGTGGCATGACACGTACTGGGGTGTGGGTACACGGGGGTACGACACGTACTGGGGTGGGGGTAGGACTGGAACATACTGGGGTGTACATAGACGGTGGCACGACACGTACTGGGGTGGGGGTATGACTGGAACGTACTGGGGTGTACATAGACGGTGGTACGACACGTACTGGGGTGGGGGTAGGACTGGAACGTACTGGGGTGTACATAGACGGTGGTACGACACGTACTGGGGTGGGGGTACGACTGGAACGTACTGGGGTGTACATAGACGGTGGTACGACACGTACTGGGGTGGGGGTAGGACTGGAACGTACTGGGGTGTACATAGACGGTGGTACGACACGTACTGGGGTGGGGGTAGGACTGGAACGTACTGGGGTGTACATAGACGGTGGCACGACACGTACTGGGGTGTGGGTACACGGGGGTACGACACGTACTGGGGTGGGGGTAGGACTGGAACGTACTGGGGTGTACATAGACGGTGGTACGACACGTACTGGGGTGGGGGTAGGACTGGAACGTACTGGGGTGTACATAGACGGTGGTACGACACGTACTGGGGTGGGGGTAGGACTGGAACGTACTGGGGTGTACATAGACGGTGGTACTACACGTACTGGGGTGGGGGTAGGACTGGAACGTACTGGGGTGTACATAGACGGTGGTATGACACGTACTGGGGTGGGGGTAGGACTGGAACGTACTGGGGTGTATATAGACGGTGGTACGACACGTACTGGGGTGTACATAGACGGTGGCACGACACGTACTGGGGTGTGGGTACACGGGGGTACGACACGTACTGGGGTGGGGGTAGGACTGGAACATACTGGGGTGTACATAGACGGTGGCACGACACGTACTGGGGTGGGGTATGACTGGAACGTACTGGGGTGTACATAGACGGTGGTACGACACGTACTGGGGTGGGGGTAGGACTGGAACGTACTGGGGTGTACATAGACGGTGGTACGACACGTACTGGGGTGGGGGTACGACTGGAACGTACTGGGGTGTACATAGACGGTGGTACGACACGTACTGGGGTGGGGGTAGGACTGGAACGTACTGGGGTGTACATAGACGGTGGCACGACACGTACTGGGGTGTGGGTACACGGGGGTACGACACGTACTGGGGTGGGGGTAGGACTGGAACGTACTGGGGTGTACATAGACGGTGGCACGACACGTACTGGGGTGGGGGTACGACTGGAACGTACTGGGGTGTACATAGACGGTGGTACGACACGTACTGGGGTGGGGGTACGACTGGAACGTACTGGGGTGTACATAGACGGTGGTACGACACGTACTGGGGTGGGGGTACACGGGGGTACGACACGTACTGGGGTGGGGGTACGACTGGAACGTACTGGGGTGTACATAGACGGTGGTACGACACGTACTGGGGTGGGGGTAGGACTGGAACGTACTGGGGTGTACATAGACGGTGGTACGACACGTACTGGGGTGGGGGTAGGACTGGAACGTACTGGGGTGTACATAGACGGTGGTACGACACGTACTGGGGTGGGGGTAGGACTGGAACGTACTGGGGTGTACATAGACGGTGGTACGACACGTACTGGGGTGGGGGTAGGACTGGAACGTACTGGGGTGTACATAGACGGTGGTACGACACGTACTGGGGTGGGGGTAGGACTGGAACGTACTGGGGTGTACATAGACGGTGGTACGACACGTACTGGGGTGGGGGTAGGACTGGAACGTACTGGGGTGTACATAGATGGTGGTACGACACGTACTGGGGTGGGGGTAGGACTGGAACGTACTGGGGTGTACATAGACGGTGGTACGACACGTACTGGGGTGTGGGTACACGGGGGTATGACACGTACAGGTGTGGGGGTAGGACTCGGACGTACTGGGGTGTACCTAGACGGGTGGGGGTGTACATACACGGGGGGTACGTGTCGGACGTACGGGGGCTGGGGGGGGAGTGTTGGGCGCGTATGCGGGCACATGTCTCCATGGTTGCTGTAGGAGTTCGGTGCGGACGGTGTTTTTTCCATACGGTTGTAACCTCGGACGCACGGGATGGATCGTGATTCCTCGGTCGGACTTGACTTTTCACGTTTGTACGGTAAATCGTCCGTGGACGTGTCGGACACATTTTACGACCCGAGGACGTGTGGGGAAATATTCCCAATGCGGTTCGTATGGACTTTTTACCATGCGAATCGTGATTGCCAGTTCGTACGGCACTTGTACGATTCGTACGGTAAAAAGACCGGATACGAGTCGCACGGGGGAATTTTTTACCGGATCGTGATCGGCACCATAGTGTCCCACTGTTGGACTGTAGGGAGCGGATGCAGAGCCATTGAATGTACGGTTGCAGATGGATCTGTAGAGACTACATCTCCCAGCATGCTACTGGTCTGTAAAGTTGGTCCAGACAAAGTTTGAACACTTGCGAGGATCCCACCTGCATTCTCAAAATTATTCCCTGTTTTTATCAGAGGCAACAAGTCTGTAGGACTCCCCTTATTGCTGCCCCCCCTTAGGAGACAAAGATTCGCCCGTTGAAAGAGTCACAGCAGGAGCGGTTTGATCCTTACCGGATTGTCTCGTTGCGGCGGCGGCCGCCGATGGAGTCTCCACATCAGCAGGGCTCTGCGGCGTTTCACGAGAGACGGCTTGTCGCGGCTTGAACATCGCAGGAACCGAAGATAAGCCTGCATTCAGAGGCCTGGCAACTGCACCGTCCGAACGCTTACTCTTTGGAAGCAGAGAAAGTTGCTTTACCGCGTGAGGTGCAGATGATGATAGTGCTGTGGATCTTGCAGCTTTTGGGGGGTTTTTACTTTTCGGCGGCATCCTATCGTTGCAGCACCCCAAGCTGGAAATGAGTTTATAATGCTGGAAACACAAGAGCCGTTGAAGGCATTTGGTGCTACGATCTAGCACCGATAAACTGTGCCCCGGGAAGCCTCGAGCCGAAAATGTGCGTTGCAGTACAATATTGGAATACAGCCACCGAATCATCTCAGACTCCCGCTGCTGTTCGTTCCGAAAAAATGTGACCACACTGCATCACAGTAAGTCCTAGCGGTTCATCCAGAGAGGGTACTGATACCGGCTTACTCGGCCAGGGTGACGGCCGCCATCTTGCCTCGCATTTTGCAAACTTCTTAGAAATAATACATTTCGATAGAGAACAATATGTAGCATGTATAAGATCAATGAGAAACCCAGCGGACTGCTTTATTAATAACTATATTTCAGTTATTTTACAAACATGGAAAGCAAACGGACTTAGTTTATTTTAGATGCTTATGCTTGTGCTGGCTACATAAATGCATATATCAGTAAATCACAAAGAACAATGAGCAAAAGAAGTAAATTACAATACTAATATAAAAGAGCAACTTAAACACATAGGCAACAAATTGCTAAACTATACAGAAATAAGTTTTCTGGAAACAGCTTACCTCATTCTTAACATTCCATTATGAAAAAGTTCTTGGTTATTTGTATTTATAATTACTAGGCCTCCATAAAAGTTCTAAATACTATAAATTCATTAGCAGATACATCAACTAACATTCAGTTTGAAAATATCATAGTATAATATAACAAGTGGCCAAACACATTAGAACAATGTACATTAGCTGTTTATGCAGTTACATATTATAAGCCCAAAACAAAATTGACAAGAGGTAAAAATGACAATTTACTCAAAACAAATTTTTACAGCTAAGATGAGGAAGAACTTAAAATAAACAACCTAAACCAAGAGGAAGAAAATATGCACAAACTATACCTTAAGTAAACACACATGTAACACAATTATACGCTACTGTAGATTTAACAAAAACACTGACTCAAAATTATTATAGTGACCTGTACTGCTTTACTATCCATGGAGGTAAGAAAGCAAAATAATTTTACGTAACACATACTATGAAACATATATCCAAGTAAAGGACATTGTGGATGAACATCACAACAAATATAATAAAAATGATGAAATCATTACAGAACTAGTAACTCCGCTGTGGTGAGCACCTCTCGTGACTCGCTCCGGCACCACCGCGCCACTCCCCTGTATGTCTTGATGTGCCAGAAGGGTCGGGTGGCTCTGCCAGTGACTTATTAATCTATACTCAATGTGCTGGCGGCCCGTCACAACCACACACCGCCAACTCATGCTGATTAGGGAGGTAAGGTGGTTTGTCTGGTCTTTTAATACTGCTCTGGACTGCAACTTAAAAAAAAAAAAAAAAAAACAGCAGCGGTTCCCGGAATGGCCCCATAGCACCCAGCCGTGCAATGAGGAAGATGCGGTGGCCGCTCAGCTGCAGCAGCGGCCTCGGACAGCGGTAGTGAAGAGGGTATCACCCACGGCAGCTGTACATGTTGGCCAGACACCCAACACTGCTCCTGGATCACTGCTGGGGAAGTCCATTCTGAAGCTACTCCAGTTAGGAGAGGCATCAACTTTACTCCAGTCCTGCGGATCAGAGAACTCCACTCCGGCCTAAGAAATGGTGTATACATTGCTTAGCACCATGCAGGAAGGGTGAGACATCAGCATGGCATCTTCATCGGTTCCAGGGACAGCTGAGCGCCCAACCCTCACTGGGGAAAAAGGTTTGGACGAGGCAACTGGAATGGACAATAGGACTATGGCGCACAATATACAACAAGGTGTGGGACAGACTGTAGTTGTCACATGCCAAGACACTATTGGGCCACGAGGGGACTCTCCCTCATTGTCACTGTCACCCCAACAATTGGCAGGAAGTAGTGAAGAGAGAAAAATCACCTGTTTGTGAGACTAGCATGAAAGATGAAAACCTGGTAAACTCAGGGTCGCCTAGTGGGGAGGGCTTGGTAGTCTCAATTGTGCCAAACTTAGAGTCAGCAATGGTGTACCCTGTTATGTCCAGGGTTATGATGGATTATACCGCTGACATTAGTGGGAGCTCTTTGGTGTCAACGCAAACCAGAGTGCCACAGCTGCAAATAAACAGTGCCTCCAGGCAATAGGCTGCCTAAAATCAAAGCAGGAAAAGGTCGGGGAGGTCTTAAATACCCCTATGGGGAATCTGAGGGTCAATAGGATAACAGCTCTGTATCAACACGCTCAAAGGGGGGCTGTAAGGACAGTCCACTACGTAAAGGAGTCACCTTCAAAAGTGAAGTCAGAGCCATAGTCTCCAGGCTGTACAACACCGGTCCTACAGAGTCTCCCATGAGTTCATCACAGGAGGGGTTGCCTTCAGGGTCTGGCCAAGCTCAGGATAACACAATTTCTAGTCCAGAGCTGCAGACAGCACAGAAGGAATCTCCAATTGGTCAGGGCGCTCTGTTACCAATGGATCACTCTGCTCCTTCAGCTGCATCACTAACTGCAATTTTTTTAAATCTATCGAAGTGGACTACAATTTTGCAATTTGTGCATTCTCAATGAACAGAGGCACAAGAGCATTGAAAGCAAGCAAACACACACAGTCTGGAAATAAAGCAGGCATTAACAGATGTTGCCAGCAAAGTCGTACTGCTTTAGTCAGAAGTCTTAAATTTACATCAGTGTGTGGTAGTGGCAGAGGAGGTCAGTTCTGTGGTGGTCAAGTCAAGAAAAAACTCAGGAAAATCCTATGGTGTCCCTGCAAGGCAAAATTGAAGATCTTGAGAATTGGCAACATTGAAGCAACTTAAGGGTCTTCGGCATACCCAGGGGGGAGGGGGGGATGGTTCGGTCCCCATAGCTTATATGTTCAGAATATTTCAGAAAGCATTTCCTGATCTTGCAGATTGTGATATGGATTCCCAGGTTCAGAGGGCTCACAGACAGACTTCCAGACTCTCACCCAAGGCTTGTATATATATTGGCAACTTCCTAAAGATGGTCGTTCGCAATTCTTCCACATAGAGATTGAAGCTAAACAAGCACTGTCTATGTAACAATCAGAAGCTTCATACATTTTTTTTGGGGGGGTGGGGGGGGGGGGGGGGGGTCTCATCCCCTCATATGTCCGATAATGTGGTCATAAGCTGCGGGTATCCTTTTGTATTTTATAAACTTAGGAATTGTTTCTCTATTTCTTATAGGGTTGGGAATGTTCAACTCTACATTTCCTTTATGTTCTTTCCACTGTTTTGGTTCATTGGGGGCAGTCGCGTGGTGGGTTGGTGGAGTGGGGGCGCTCAGGAGGAGTGCTTGCTGAAGGCTGTCAGTCACCGACAACAAGGGGTGAGGGTCATTCATTTTTCTAGATATGGGGAGGGTAAGGTCTGGGTCGGTTAAGGAATGCACAGTATCAAATCAAATCAGAGGGAATTTGTATCCCGCACATATCACTCAACAGGAGTCTCATGGCGCTTGCAGACTGCTCAAGCGGACGGACCAGAGCTAATTAACATAGAGCCAGGTTTTCAACTCTTTACGGAATTTACCATGTTCCGATATGCTACGAAGATGGAAAGGCATTTTGTTCCAGAGCGAAGGTGCCAGAAAGGAAAACAAACTGCCTCCTTGCCTGATGGTGTCAATTCTTAACGGTTTCAACAATGCCGCATCACTGGAACGTAATGTTCTAGACGGGTAATACCACTGTAGCTTTTTTTGCCAGTATTTTGGGCCGGTTCCATGCATAAACTTATGTGTGAGACACAATACTTTAAAGCAGACTCGCTTTTTAACCGGGAGACAATGGAGGGTATTAAGACAAGCTGCAGAAGGGGATCTATACGGACGGTCAAGAACCAGTCTTGCAGCAGTGTTCTGTAGAACCTGAAGTTTGTCGGTAAGAACTTCATTTATTGACAGCAATAGTGCATTACCATCGTCCATTCTATTTGTTATCAGTCCTTGTGTCAGAGGTTTACGCGCCTCCATAGGGAGCCATCTAAAAACCTTTCTAAGGCTACGCATGACACCGAAACAGGTGCCGATGACATGTTTAACATGACTACGCATGGATAAACATTCATCCATGTGAAAGCCCAAATTGCGGACCGTGTTGGTTAGATTTCTTTCATTTATCAACGTTGATAAGACAGTTTTTAAAACGTTTTTTGGTATCGTTTGGGTCGGGACCTAAGGTGATCAGATTCTGCGTGTCATCCGCATAGGATATGACATCAAAGCCGTGTGATCTGATCACCTCAGCCAAAGGGGTCATATAGAGATTAAAAAGTGTAGGGCTCAAGATAGAGCCCTGTGGGACTCCCATTTTTACCACTCTTTCGCAAGAGACGAAATTTCCCATCTGGGCAGTAGTAGTGCGTTCAGACAGATAGCTGATAAACCATTTAAGGGCATTCCCCCTGACACCAACCTCCCAGAGCCTTTGTTCAAGGATCTTATGGGAGATGGTGTCGAAAGCAGCAGACAGGTCGAGCAGGACAAGTATAGCAGATTGGTGTTTGTCTAGGGTTAGTCTGATATTATCAGTAACCTCAACCATTGCCGTTTCTGTACTGTGTGCTGCTCTAAAACCAGATTGAGAGGGGTATAAAAGTTCATAACTCTCAAGATGGCTTACCAGTGTTGATTTATAATGAACTCCAATATTTTCCCAAAATAGGGAAGTAGTGAGATTGGACGATAATTCAGAAGCACTTTAGGATCAGCTGTTGGCTTCTTTAGAATCGGTCTAACTCTAGCTACCTTCCAGAGAGAAGGAAAGACCGCTTCGGACAAAGATTTATTAAAAAGCGCAATCAGGCCATCTAGGACTGTGGGCGCCATTATCGAAAAAAAATTCGAAGGAAAAGGATCAGCCGGAGAGCCGGATTTTATTTTCAACATAGCAGAGGTGACAGATTTATGGTCACATTCGATAAAATTATCTAAAAGACCTGAAGGGTCGGATACAAAGCAGGGTAATTCTTCTGGATGACTATAATTAGATATGGAAGGAAAAGTCCTGTGAATATTCATAACTTTTTCCTCGAAAAAATTCGACAATCAGTCAGTCCAGTTTTGGGATATAGGCATAGTGGGCAAATTTGTAGGCATAGTAAAATCTTTTAAAATATGAAAAAGTTCCCTTGAGGAACTCTCTGCCCTAGTTATCAGTTTCAGCAAATAAGACTTTTTTGCCTGTTTTATTTCGGTCATATAAGAGTGATGCTGTTTTTTTTATAGATTTCGCAATTGACAGGACTTCTATTTTTCCGCCATAATCTTTCGGCCCGTCTACACAGACTTTTAGCGATTTTTAATTGATCGGTAAACCAGGGGGCGGCTCTAGTCTTGAAATTAGCCTTGTGTAAAGGGGCAATTTTGTCTAGAGTAGTCAGGATGTCTTTATTAAATTGTAGCGCCCTTTGGTTTATGCTAGCTGCTGAAACCTTCTGATCAGGACAAAAAAGTTTTTGAAAAAGAGAAGGGGTGACCTTGCGCCAGGATCTGCGCAAAACAGCTTCATTTTCTGAGTTGCTTTTCCCTTTTAAGACCGTGGAGATAGCAAATTTCAATAAATAATGGTCAGTCCATATCAATGGTTCAGGAGGTTCCATAATAATATCAGAGATATTCGTGAATAGGAGGTCTAGTGTATGCCCGGCACGATGAGTAGGACCATCAACCAGCTGTGCAAGGCCTAATGAGTTCATATTGAAAATTAATTTATCAGTGTCTGAATTTAGTAGCATTTCTGCATGATGGTTAAAATCGCCGATCAAAATGAAATTCTCAGAGGCTAAAACGTGGGGCGCAATGAATTCTAATAGCCGATTGGCGAAATTCCCTTTTGCACCCGGAGGTCGATAGGCCAAAGCTGCTCTCCAGGTACCATTTGAGAAGCCAGTGATATTAACAGCGCATATTTCTACTTGGGTGTTCATTATATTCTCCAAAATGGTAATCTTTAGAGTATCTTTATGGGCGATTAACAGACCGCCCCCTCTTTTCTCTGTCCTATCGACTCGAATGATTTTATACTGTGAAGGAAAGGTAACATTTATATCCGGGGAGGCATGTTCATGAAGCCAGGTTTCAGTAATAAAGCATATATCAGGATTATTTGTGTCTAATACGTCCCATATCTCAATAGAGTGTTTGGAAAGGGAGCGGGCATTTAAGTAGATTGCTCTAAGAGGCAGATTCTGTTGGCTGAGATCGCGGAAACATTCTGGCGCCTTACAACCAGTAGGCGCAGGAGAATTCCTGATGTCAGGGACATTAGACAAATCCGTTTCCCATACACCTGAGAAGTTGCCGGTATAGACATTCAGATCTTTCATTTCTTTACCAGTGTATTGAATGAAACCCATAACTCTGGCAACACACCAACGGTGGCAATAGAGTATGGGAAGACACTGGGGTGAGACCAAAGACAGGGGTTGACCTAAAAAGAACAGGGGTCCTGGCTACGGTCAGGCGCGGACGGGCGCAGACGGGCTTGCCTTTAGCGCGCCTTCTGCGCGCCGCCGGCGCGCCGCTGCGCACGTCCGCGCCCTTCACCAAACTAAATAGGGGAGGGGCGGACAGAGATAGAATGCTAACCAGCAGCTTCCGGTTGCAGGCAGGAAGCGGATACTGACCCCAGTGACCCTCCGCTCAATCGGCACACGCCGTGACGGAACGGGGTCAGGGGCAGCCAGCCGGGGAAGGAGCTTCAATTGGTACGGGTCAGTGCAAATTTTATACTTTTAAAATCAAGTTGTGCAAAAAGCAATTTTTAAAACAAGTTATACCATAAACTGGGAGCATAAATACCACCGTAAGATGTACGAGGTTGTCTCTTATTCTATCAGCATCATCGGATAGGGGTAGAGGGAAGGGAGGGGGCAAAGGGGCCAGCCAGTGTACTACTTTATTTTCAAATATTGTTTTCTGAAAAAAAAAAAAAAAAAGGGTGGTTCTAGCAAAACAGAACAAAGGGAAAGATGGTAAGAATAAGATAATCTAATGTCTAAATTGAACTATATGTGCTGGAATGTCACAGGACTGACTCATCCCAGGAAGTGTCTACTGATAGGTGAGGAGCTTAAAGTATTTAAACAACATTTACTTGGTGTAACTGAAACTCATTTGGTCTATAAAGATAGGCAAATGCTCAAGCAATTGGGAGATGTTTTTACTTGTACCTCCCAGGCAGTCTCAATCCAGGGGGGTTGCTATAATGAAATCTAAAAATCTAGTTGTAAACATACATGGACCACTGCAGATTCTAGAGGAAGATGGGCTATAGTGCAGGTAACTACCATAGGACAGAAGGTAACTATATGTGCAGTGTATGGTCCAAAATTCCAAAAGCTTGAGATATGACCATCTATGCTCAGAGCTACTAGATTGGTCGGGAGACTTCACTATGGGGGATTTTAACTGTATACCGGATTATAGGATTGATGATAAAAGCCAAAAGGCACAGGCTAGGTTGGACAAGACTCATGCCTCTATATCAGAACTTATGCAAATTCATCAGTAAGACGATGCTTGTAGGTCAATATTTCCAACTGTACCAGGGTTTACGTATTACTCTTATCCCCACAAATAATACTCCTGTATTGTCATGATATTTATTAAGGGCATGGCTCTGGAGAATTCCCATATCGAGGTCTGTCCTAAGATAACATCGGACCATAACCCTATCATGTTAACGATACAGGTAGGAATTTGAGGTAGAGATGGTCACTGCCCAATCTCATTTCCTCACCATCCACTTAGTGATCCAGAGTATCGCTTATACCTTAGAGGGGTACTGGGAGAATTCATAGATAATACAGGTTCTGCTATGGCAGCTGTAGTTTGGGACTGTATGAAGGCATATGTCACAGGAGTGACCTCCCCAGTTTATCTTAAATCAAAATAGGCATATGCATGAAGAAGTGGGACAATGCTGCCAGGATTGTTTCAATTTAGAACTCCAGTATGCACAGGTAATCATTGCAAGGGATACCAAGCAATTGATAAATCTTAGGTTGATAGAGAAGCTGCACAGGCTTAAACCAAGGGCTAACTGGAAAAGTAGCTGCTATGTATAATAATAGAATGTTACAATATGAATATGGTGAGAAAGTGGGTCTGCTTTTTGCCAACCAAATTTCTGACAAGCCTAGATCTAGCATCAAATGCGTTGAAGGGGAAGGAGGGGTGATATATATATATGCAACCTCAATCTATTGTAGAGCAATTTAGAATTTTTTATGAAGGAGTGTATAGCGAACCAGCTAATTCCAGCATCTGGGAATATCTACAAAATATACATTTATCCCGGCTAGAATCTCAGGAGCCAATACAGCTTCAAGGGGACATAGTGCCAGACGAGGGGAGGACGATATCTCTGCCTTCAGGATAGGCTGCAGGGAAGGCTACAAGCCCATTTGAGTTTTATAAAGTCTTTAAGGATATCCTAGCACCAGAATTTACAGACTGAATTACATGCATCATGGGGGAGGGGATGCCCCTGTATCTTGGAGAACGACTAATATAGTAGTATTTCTCAAAAAGGGTAAACCACCGGGGGAGAGAAGCTCATACCGACCAATCTTACTGATTAACTCAGACACTAAACATTCTTCTAAAATCATGGCAAATCGCCTGGCCCCTATTATACATGGTTAAGTCTCAGACCAACAGCATGTGTTCGTCCCTGAAAGACACTATGGCTCACATTAGCACTGTTACAGCATCTTTCAATGTTTCAGGGAACATGAAAGAACAGATTGGCATGATAATGCTAGACGTCGAAAAGGCTTTTGATAGAGTTACTTGGGAAGCATTATAGACGACAATGGGGGTATATGGGCTTGAAAGTCGGTTTATATCTCTTGTCCAGACATTGTATAAGAAACCTGTAGCTAAGGTCATGTTGAATGGTATTTCATCATATTTATTTCCGGCACATAGGGGCACTTAGAGGTGCCCACTTTCTCCATTATTATTTTCGTTACAGATTGAGCCATTTATCAGTCATCTATTGCAGAATGTGGGTAAACTTAAATGGTATGAAACTTAAGCTAACTGCTTATGTTGTTGATATCAATCTTTTCTAGCAATCCAGTAGAAGCTATATCTTGTATCTCAGAAGAGGCTGAGCTTTTTTGAGCCTATTCTGGATACAAGTTAAACTTGACAAACACAGGTCATTGTGAATTAATATCGGGCATCTCAGTCTCAGGGGTCATAGATACAGCTATATACTTATGCATACAGCTTAGTAGCTGTGTAGAAGACATAGTAACTCTTAATTATGAGACACTCTTAAAACTTGTGATGGCAATATTACGGCACTGGCACCCAAATTTCTCTATTTGTTTCATTCAAACCCACTATGTGTACCTGGCTCTTTTTTAAAGTGCCTTGAAATTGTAGTTGGCAGCTTTATTTGGGGGTATAGGAGGGCCAGAAAATCTTCACATTTTATCAAACTGACATATAAACATGGTGGGTTCAAGCTTCCAGATTTCAAGTTATAATACTATTGGGCCTCATTTTCTGGACAGATGCAGAGATTGCTAAGAGGGCGTGAAACTGGATTGTCCTCACTGGGCTATCAACTTGCATGAGGGCTCTCGATCGGATTTATATTCAAATTTGTGGACCCAAACTATTATAAAGAGGGTTAGATTCAAGATAGTTCAGAACTTAGCATGGGTATGGCAGGAATTCCGTAAGAAATACTCCTCACCTATAGTGCATAATTTTACTATACTGTGGGGTAATCCACTACTTCCAGACATATTTCCAGACATATTTCAGGATAATATGGGAACAATTTGGCAATGTCTGGGTATTAATAATCTAGCAAAAGAAATGATTGATGGACGGAATGCTGAGCAATGCAAACATTCACCCCCAGTCACAAGGATCTGGGTTTAATCCATCATTCTTTTGCTCACCTCACCACCCCAGTATGGACCCAGCCATATACAAATCAGTCTTGATGGGTATGCCCAGACGTGGGTCCCGTGCTCTCCATGCCACTGGAGTCAAGCTATCCTGGCTGATGAGAGGTGAAACCTAGAAACCGGTCCTAGTATGCTTGTATCCAGTCCAGGGAGGACCTCAACTGGCAGTTCGGGCTGGACTGTTCCCATTCGGCACAGGGTCAAGACTGATTTGCATATGGATGGGTGCAAACTGAAATGGCATGGTGAGCAAATCAATGATGGATTTACACCCAGATCTCTGTACTGGTGTGAATGCATGACATCGTTCTGCACTCAGTCTATCAATTGTTGTTTTTTTTATTAATAACCTAGGCCATTTGTATGATAATCAGGGGTTTCATACATTACATTCATTGCAAGAGGAATATGGGTTGCCCGATTATTCCTTTTTTAGGTATTTACAAGTAAGGGAATATTTCTTGTGTAGGCGTAAACTCCAAGTTGAAACCGGCAGCATCGTAAATGTTGGCCTGTCTATGAGACTTCTGATTTCTATTAGCGCATTCTATCAGTAACTTCTCACTGGTACAAGATGATAGATTGCAAATAGCTTCAAATAGTACAGGCTTTTGTCGCCATTTAGAAAATGGGGGTCTCTAGTTGGCAATGGTTTGCACAATTGTCCAAGTAGGGACACTTCTTCCTGGGTAGGGGAGTTACACTTCTGAAATAACTACTGCTCACCCCCTTGGTAGCTTGGCACGAACAGGCATGCTTATCGCCTAGGCAGTGTGTAAAGCATTATCACATAACCAACAGTAATTCAGTGAAAACACTACGAAAAGACACACCAGTTGAGAAAAATTATCCAATATTTGTATGTATTCAAAACAAGACCAAAACGATAAATATCCAACATACAGTACTTGAAAACATACTTTGCAAGAATACTTCACAATTACAAAAATATCTCAAAAACAGTTCTTCCAAGTCGGTAGCCTTGTCCGGGGCTACTACGATACTGAAATAGACAGAGTTCAACAGTTCCTGCTGACAGCGTCTAAGTGGGTCAACGGTAGGGTCGACAGACTCGTAAACAGTACCTTTTTCATTGCAGCCAACACAGTGTTGCGGGTCAGTTAAGGCAACTGTCGCGGTTGAGATGTGAAACGTAGCGCGCCCTCAAGTCACAGTGCAGGCAGCGGCTCAGTGACGGCCAATCAGCGGCATTGGTGAGACCAGGGCTGCCGTGCAGAGTGAAGGCCGTGCTCTTTGCATTGCTGACAGATCACTGTGCAGGTGACAGAGCCGGTTGCAGGGAGCTGACGTTAGTCGGTCTGGACTGCAGTGTGGGACGGGGTGGGCGTCGTGAGAATTACGAGCAGTACCCTAATCTACAATGTGGTCACGGAAGTCGCGGTCAGCATGCAGCTACGGCATCAGTGAGACCAGGATGGCAAAGTGAAACGAGGCGGTGCGGATTGAGGTGCCCAAAGGTCACGGTGAAAGCAGCAGCTTGGTGGTGGTGGCAGTCATTGGTGAGACCAGGGTTGCAGTGCGAGATGCAGAAGGTGCTCTTTGCGGTGCCTTTAGGACACAGAGACAGCGACGGTGACTGAGTCAGTTGCTTTCCCCCTTCTGTGGCAACTGAAACCACAGTTCCAGAGGTGGTCCCCAGAGGCCAGTGAAGTCTTTGTGGTCACAGACTTCAGAGCAGGAGGAAAGCTCCACTTCAAGCCCTTGGAGATACTCAGCACAAGTAAAGAAAGTTCAGTCCAGTCCTTTCACTGCCCAAGGCAGAAGCAGCAACTGCAGGCCAACCCAGCAAAGCATCAACACAGCAAAGGGGCAGTACTCCTCCTGGCAGTTCTTTCAGCTCTTCTTCTTGGCAGCTTCCTGTAGCCCAGTGAGTTCTCTGAAGTTTTTTATCTCCCTGAGACTTCGAACAGGAGGCAAGCTCTACTTCAAGCCCTTGGAAAAATGTCTAAGAGCAGGATGATGAAAGTACAATCCAGACCTTTCCCTGCCCAAGACAGAAGCAGCAGGCCAACACAGCAGAGCACGCAGTAAAGTGGCAATTCCTCCTGACTGCTTTTCCAGCCCATCTTCCTGGCAGGTTCCTTAGTTCAGCAGTAATCTAAAATTCTGGGGTCTAGGCCCCACATTATATAGCACAAATTCCTTTGTTCTCTGGTTGCAGAGAAGCTCTTTACCCAGCCAAAACCAGTTCTGTCCTCACTGGTGCAGCTTCCTGGCAGGAGGCAGAGGCAGCATTGTCCAACGCAGACAGGGCCTATTAAGGTGCAAGGGATATCTCCTTCTACCACTTTAAATGCAGATCAGGCTTATTCAGGTGCTAGTGAAAACTCCTCTGCTACTCGGAATGTGGCCCAGGTCAATTCAGCCCGGCCCGGACTCATTCAGGAAATGCAAGACACATCAGCATCCCCTCCCCCAGTGGCCGTTTGAGAGAATGTACATCCCCAGCTCCTGTCACTCCAAAGCCAGACAGTCAATCCACCAACTAGCAGAGGCACAAAGGATGTCTAAGCAAGAAAATACCCACTTTCTAAAAGGGGTATTTCAAAACGCACAATATAAATATCTTACTTATTAAAAGATGCATTTTTATATTCTGAGTTCAGGCATACTAAACTCCATCTTTCCATCTTGTCCCAATGGGATGTTATATTTATAAGATGTTATCAATAAACTCCCATTCTATCCTATGGGACAGATAGTGAATTTTGTTTTTCACTATTGAAAGTCTATTAGGACATGTCACACACCTCAGTACATATCCTACCTTTCACAAACCCTGCCCATGGGGCTACCTTGGGCCTACATTAGGGGTGTCTTACATGTTAGAAAATGGAAGGTTAGGGCCTGGCAGGTGTGTGCACTTGCCAGTTCGAAATGGCTGTACCAGACTGAGCACAGACAGTGCATTGGCAGGTCTGAGTTACATTTACAGGCTGCTCTTATAGGTGGCACAATCAGTGCTGCAGGCCCACTAGCAGCATTTGATTTACAGACCCTTGGCACACAGACTGCACTGTACTAGGAACCTACCAGTAAATCAATTATGCCAATCATGTTATCACCAATCCATAAACACAATTTACACGCATATGCACTTTAGCACTGAATAGCAGTGGTAAAGTGCCCAGAGTCCTAAAACCAACAAATATAGGGTCAAGAAGAAGAGGCCAAAAGGTCTGGGGGTAAACCCGCTGAAAAACCCAAGTCCATCACCCGAGATAACAGCTAACGAAATACAGGATGCTTTAGCAAACTTAGACCAGTCAGTGACTTCTGTCAGTCTTAAGCTTCAACATTTCAAGACGAACTGCAGGTTATATCATACACCGGAATGTATCTCTAAATGGGCAACCTACAGAGCTCCTCATATATCAACTGTTCGAAATGTAAGCTGTATGCAGCTGATTTAAAGCATATGCTTGCGGACTGCCCAATGCTTAAACAATTTTGGGTGGATCTATCCGCTCTTCTTACAGAACGTTTTGGTTATGAAATGCAACTAACTGACAAAGACATTCTCTTGGGACATAGGCAAGGTTATGTGGGTCACATAGGGGCATTGGTCTCGATCATCATTGTGAGTGCCCGCTTATGTATAGCTAGAATTTGGATAAATCCCACTTAACTGAGTTTTATGGAATGGTGGGCAATTTTACGACAGGTCTGAGTCCGAAGCAGCCTTGGCTTAGGCCAGAGGTCATAGATCATAATGAAGTGAAATAGAATCTGGTCTAACATGAAATGGGACCAGTCCTGTGATAAAAGATTCACACAAATTATGTAAAAACTTGGATCTACTCTGTTTCGATTTTTTCTAATGCATCTCATAATATATTTTTCTCCCTTTGATCTATCTGATTTTTGCTTGCAAAATTGTTTATGCTGAGCAAGTAATTAAGGAGTAATATGTTATGCAATAAATAACTGAAATGTATGCTGGCTCCATCCCAAAAAAAAAAAAAAAAAAAATTATATATATATATATATATATATATATATATATATATATATATGTTAAACATTCATATGGACTTCTAAGTACTAACTTTTGGGTAACACATTTTAAACTATTTGAACAAACAAAAATAATGCAACAGCAAAAATGACCTTCCATTTGCAGAGTTACTAAACAGATTAAGAGAACGAAAACATACACACACACAGATATTTCACACATAAAACAGCGCGAAAAACAACCAGATAACAGTATGAGCAAAATTATCCCATATATAATATGTCAACTAACAATGAAGTAAATAACATTAATAACAGTTTTATTAGGTTCATATGCAACAATATATACAGTTTTCACTACAATAGCAAAATACAGTGTCAGTTCTGATCTTACAAAAACAGTAAAACAACACAATATTAAAACAATTACCAAAAGATCCAACAAAAACTATGGGACTTTAAAACTTTGCAATGATTTTACTTGTAATGTTGATGTTAATGATGGGTTAACTCATGGACCTTCAGGCGTAGTTGAGTTAGTTGAAAGTATTAATACACCAGTTGGAAAAAATTATAAGAGGACAAAACAAACACTTGTATCACTCAAATATTTCAGCAAATTGGACATCAATACATCCTATATCAAGACATTTTCAATTCAGTATAAGATTTGTAACAATTATACGCAAACAATTTCCATTGTGGCAAGCATCTGCACGGACTATACCTATAACACAAGGTGATACTAATGAACCACTTTATATACACTTTAACAACAATACATCACTTGCATTAGGTAGCTTTAAGCCGAGCAAAAATATCAAACATATACATTCAAAACTTTAATGAACACAAAATTATCATACATCCAAAACTAAAGGAAGATATGCAAAGATTAAAAACAAATATTCCATTACAAATATCTGTACCACAAAGAGGCACATACAGCACACATTTAATTATCACACAAAATATACGTTCACTTTGAAAAGCATTTCAAACCTATGACATTCAATAAAAACATCATGAAAGCCGACATTATTTGCTTAACAGAAACAAACATTACGAGAAAAGCAACACCACATGACTTCTTTATAGAGCAATATCATAATATTTGATAAATACCATGTCCAACAAACCATGAAATTGCACTAACCTATAAAAAGGAGCTTTTCATACTACCTTTTTATGAAACACAATAAGGAATTGACATACATTTTACACTAGATATTTATAGCTACCTAGATGTAATTTTGTACAAACCACCATATACAACAATACAAACAATAGTACAGGCAAAAACAAACATAACCCACTTCTAGCTACATTTTATAATTATGGGAGATTTTACCATAAATGTAAAAACATGCCAAAAAGTACACTACTTCTAGAATGTATGCACATGCAATGTCAATGCAGCCAAATTATAAACACTTACACCACAAACTACCAAACATTATTAGTTCACAAATACTCAAATGAACTATTACAAGACTATGGAACATTAGAATCCTATGATAGTGATCACAAAGCATTATGAGTAGCTATTTAAAAAACAAAAATAGCTTATTCTCTCATTTCAGATGTTTACTATTCAAGATATTATCAAACCAACAGAAGACAACAAACCTTTTCAAATCCTATCCAAATCAACATTATTAAATGGTCCAAGACGTACTAAAAAACTGCCCAACAAGAGAACAAAGTACTTAACCATCTGGCATTAGCAGACGCAACAGGAACAATGGCAACTTGTTTCCATGAATATTTCTACACTCAAATAAAGGAAAACAATGGATTACTAATTTGGAAATGTATTATCAATACAATCATCTTAACAAAGCAAAAGAAATAATCAAAATTCCTGAAATGGCCATTACAGATTTGATGGATAAAAGAAGCAGAAAATACATTTCCGCCACCAGCATTGCCATTAAAAGCGATCAAAGAAGCAAAACTTAAAACACTAATGACTGTTTGCGGAACAATCACAGAGGTAAATCAATACACAGCACACCTACAAACTAGAACGAGCTCCTTTCAGTACTATCTGAACCTATAAAACTAAGGTATAATTGGCTGGTCCATCTAGTTCAGAGAAAGTTTTAATACTATCCACTTTCAAAAGTAAAAATTAATTTTAAAAGAATGACAGCACTGTTATTTAATACAATTTATTTATATAGCACAATCTCTACCTCCCTCATTTGCTCTCACTCTTTTCTTAAACTTTTCTTATTCTATTTACTCTCCCTCGGTTATCTATCCATTTATCTATACACCATCTCTTTCAATAGCTCCCTCACTCCCAGCTCCCTTCATACTTTATCTTCCTCTTCACTTTCGCTTACCATTATCTCTATGCTTCACAAAACTTACAATATAATGTAAAAATATTTTAGTTTAAAAATATTTCTCACAGCAACAAAATATATTAAAAATACAAGCATATATCCTAACATTTACATTTTAAATATTTCTCATTAGATTTACACTCATATTAAATTCTACACCTTTCATAATTCTCAACCTAACTCACTTCTCATAAAATTTTAATAAATTACTGATCTAAAAATAAAATCTTAACTGTAATAAATTCAAACATTCTAACCTTTCTCTTATTCTGTATCTCTTTATCTTCCTCTCTGTATATGCATCCCTCCCGCTCTTTATCTTTTCTCTCTAAACCCACACTACTCAAAAGACAGCCCACGGGCCACTGCTAACCCATTAAACCTCTCCTTACGGCCTGCACACATTCCTACAATACGACACCAAACAAATTAAGCTGTCCAAATTCAGGTTTTTTTCTCAAATCTTTTTTTCCTAAAAACAACTTCATTTTCTAGTTCTGGACTATTTTCTATAGTCAGTTTAGCTTATTTTATAATCGGGCTAAACTACTAAAAAAAAAAAAGAAAAAAACTTAAAATCAACTTACAATCAAAACTCAAAATCTAAAATAAAAGAACATTTCATACTGGTACATTTCTTTGCACTCTTAGCTTTATTTCTACAGCCAATTTAGCCTCTAGCGCCAAATAGACAGCCTTGCTCTTAGTTCAATGTTTCAGTAATTACTCTGTAGAAATCTGTGGAAAAACTATATAAACAGTAAACATAAGTAATTAGCTGGGTTAGTGAAGGCAGAAGTGGGGCAGCAGATGCTTAAAACACTAAAATACAGTGCAAATATTTTATTGGGACTTTGACCTACAGGAAACTGCATAACTAGGTCATGGCCTTTTGTTTTATAAAATGTTAGTGCAAGTTAAACATATATATAAAAATGCATCATTTTCAGAGGAAAGCTCACTTTGATCACTTACATAGTTGCTATATTTCTTATATCCAGGCATAATTTACTGCTGCAGTCTAGGTTTTTTTTACGCCATACACGCCAATAGATCCAATTTAGGTGGGACACTCCCAATTGTTTAAGCACTAAACAGATTTATTTTTGCTGTATTTGCCTACAATTCCCTCTGCTTCATATAAATCAATCCCCCCCCCCCATTTGGTTTTTCAAAATCTCCTTCTTTGCAGCCTAAACATATTTTCATGCATGCAATTATTGGATTTGTAAACCTATTTTTTTAATAAAATACTAAAGGCTAAATTCCCCAAATAAATAAACTACAGTGGGGCGGCACATCACCCATAAACCTTGGAAACTTAGCAGGGCGGCACTCTAAACTTCAGCGGAGGGTCACTCACTTAAATCCTGGGTGTTACAAAACTTAAAAAACATTTATAAGCTACACATGTTAACATTGGATAAAATCATATAAGGCAATAGACCAGATTCAGGCAGGATACTCCAGGGTTTTAAAAGCAAAAAATATATTTATATTAGTGGTCTCCTGCATAAAATTAACTCAGTATGAAAATAAGCCAATGGGGAAAATACATTCCCTGTTTTTTTCTAAATCTTCAATTTTCCAATTAAAAAAAATGTATGCTTGTTACTATCCCGATTATCTTCCATCTCTCCCTAGGAATGGCCCAGCAGCAATACGCCCTCAAGCAGACCCAATACTGTTCTGTGGCCACTGAAAAATAATTACAAGTAGCCATACTCCAAACATTAACCCTCTCAATTCTCTCGCCATACATCTCTACCTATCCGTCTATCCCACCGCCATCAATCTGTACATCTTTATCTACATACTTCTCTCTATCTCTTTTCTCTCTAAATATTAACTCTCTTCTCTAACCCTCTAAATTCTCTCACTTTTTACCTCGACCCATCTCCCCATCCTACTTCTCCCACACCTCTCTTACTATCACTATCTATACTTTTTCTATATTCATTGTACCTCTCAATTATCTGGCCATAATATTATACCATATAACAGCAAAGAAAGAAATATTAAAACTTTTCCACTTTCCTTTTTTTTTTTTTAGGAAGATGACAAAAACTGTATTCATCAGCGGACAAGACATAAAACTAAAATCAATAATAATAAAGGACTCAACGGACAATGTCAAAACCACCTTATGGAGAGGAGCAACTAACTTTCACATCGATTGGTGAATATATAAGGATAACACATCACAGTCCATGAGTGTAATGGAGAAAAAGTATTGAATACAACTAGACACAGTCAACTTCAACTAAGTACAAATAAAATGTTTTAAAAAAAAAAGCCATAATCTAATATGTATCCCAAAATGTATCCACAGGCAACAGAATCACCACCAGAAAAACTAGGAATTGTAAAATATGGAACTGAAAAAACAGAACAGGAAATCAGTATCATCACAACCCAAGTGGAGAACACAGAAACCTAGCAATCAATGGACATTAACGATAAGCTTCTAAAGGACTGGTTCCGATCAATACAGAAGTTGAAGACTTATCCGATGCACTTATATATTTCCTGAGAACATTTGAAGTCATGTTTTGCAATGGCATTATTACTGAAATATCAAGAGATATTGCCTCAGTATAAATATAATTTTAAAAAGTCTAGAAACGTATATTGTAAACACTTTCACAGCTAAACCAACTTTATACTAACAAAAACGTAAAGAAACATACAGGATGCAATAAATGTTTTTGAAAATACCAGTTATCCCAGTCAAAATATAAAAATGCATGTTAAACTTTTAATGGTACTAAGTCAAAAAAATGTCAAATCAACTACAAAAGGAGTGTACATGTTAGACATGCTATTTTGTGAAAAAACGTTAAATGTGTATGTGTGTGAACAGGGATTTGGAAAGGGTCTGTGGGTATAAAACTGGTAGTGCTAAGCAGGTAGGTAATGTGCTATAATGAAAATTAAAAATACAAAGAAAAAAAATCGTTTTTCTTTTTACTCTTTCTCACTCGGTCCAGGGCTGCCAGTATCGTTGCCTGCCTGTCCATAATATGAGTCACAAAGATGCCTAGCTGCAGTCTTCTCAAGCCCCCCAGCTCCCTCCTAACAAGAACTAGCAAGCAGGAAACAAGTCAGAAACCACCAACAGGAGTTTCCATTTTACTGGCTCCCGTTTGTGAAGCACTTGCCTCGATGGCAGCTCCTTCCGGAGCATGGATTATGGAGTATACATGTTGCATGATCCTGCCCGTCTCACAGTGACAGTGGCACAAATCTCCTTCCTTTATAGTTGAAGCTGAAACAATGGGCTCTGATCGGGTTCTGCTCCAATGAATCCTGACAGTCTTGCTCACATACTGCAGTTGGCAGGCACCTGGAGTACTGCTAATGTGAAAGTGGCAGTCGCATCTTCTCACTCAAGCGTGACATATGAATGCACCTTATAAGGGCATCCTGGGGACACCCTTTCATGGCTTATGTAATAGTCATAAGTACAGCAAAATGGTTAATAGATCTTTAGCACAATTCACTCCTGTATAGAAACAATTATTTTACTTGGAAACATGTCTTCTTTATGTCCTGTTTACGGATGAAAGCAACTTACAATATATTTAGTGCAGGTTTAGAAAAACACAGTGAAAGTTTTGGCATGTGTGGCATAATGTATGACAGGGAAGGTTGAAAACAGAATCAGTACAGAATGAAAATACAACATTTAAAGACAAAAAAGTGATAGAAAAGACAACCTATTTTAGTAATTCTCATCATGATCTCCAAATAAAAGTGCCCAATTCACTAGGATGTCCAGTGTTTCCCACTGCAGCATTTTAGGAGAATTGTGAGGTTACAAATGAAGGAGACCCTTAAGAACGGAGAGCAACTGCACATTCAACAGAACTGCACATCAGGGAAAAAGTAGTGTGTCAGCAAGCAGGGAAACAGTGTGACTAACCAGTCATCTGACCAGTGCCAGGCTTTAACATGACATTTTCCTGTTCCTTATTACAATTACGGTTGATACTAGGTTCATAAATAGTCAATAAATTAAACATTCAATAACTGATTACTGGGGGGTTTGGACATTACTGCAGTTCTCAGACCTTCAGAACTGCCACAAAAGCAGGTATTAACCTGTGTTTCACTTAAAGTGAAAAGAGCGGCTGGCTAATGCTATCCATGCCAAAACATAGAAATACCGACAGGGGTCACAGGAAGTTCATAGGGGGTCCCACAGAGTAGAGTAATGCCAACCGCAAATCTCTGGCATTGGCTAGGTGGGTGGGTACAGCCAGCAGGTGTCAACATTTCAGGAGAAGATTACTAAGAAGGGGGGGTGAAGGTTTCTCCAAAAAGGCCAGAGATGAAGTGGAAGAGAAGTAGACATTGCCTTAGGTGCATGCATACGTAATAAAGTGTAGGACTGATGGAGAAATTAGAACATTTACAACTAAGCACGTAAAAAGGGGGGTTTGACAGATCAGTAGAAACCTTGATTCCCAGAGGCTATTGAAACTAGCTGGGAGGAGAGAAAATGAAGCAGGGAGGGGAGGGACCCAAGCACATCACTAATCTGCAGATGTGCCACAGACTGTGAAGGGAGGAGACCATTGACTAATAGCCTAGAGGTAGCACAAAAAGGTAATACACAAATGTTAAAGGCAACAACTAGAGTGAACAGGGAAATGGACAAGGACCTCAAGTAACCAGGGCAGTGCCCTTTAACAAGGAGCTACCAAGGATCCCCCTACCAATAGAAGAGTTGGAGAGAGCACCACTAACCTGCAGTGGAACAAAGGAATTTGATTTACTGGGGAATCCACAGAGCAGCAGATTAAGAAATACCGACAGGGATCCATCCAAACGTGTTGAGTGGATACTGCCAGGGGGAGCACCAACGCAATAACTTATCATAAGGGTAGCTAAACTGCCACAAAGCGTGGAGAACAATTAGAGACACAAAGAAGGGTCGTAGAAGAACCATCAACTTGTGAACAACAGTGAATATTTAACTGGCACGGTGTGATACCAGCCACAAGGTAGGACAATCTCAACATGTATCCCCATCCATATTGTGCTTTTCCAGGAAAAACAAAGATTAAATGGACACAAAACACTCAATTCTCTCACCATACATCTCTACCTATCTGTCTATCCCACCTCCCTCTATCTGTACATCTGTATATGTATACCTATATCTGTACATCTATATATGTATACTTCTCTTTTTCTATCTATTTTCTCTCTAAATATTAACTCTCTTCACTAACCCTCTAAATTCTCTCACTTTTTACCTCGACCCATCTCCCTATCCTACTTCTCTCACATCTCTCTCTCACTATCACTACTTTCTTTTTCTATATTCAATGTACCTCTCAATTATCTAGTCCTAATATTCTACCATATAACAGCAAAAAAAGAAAAATTATAACTTTTCCACTTTCCTTTTTTTCAGGAAGATGACAAAAACTGTCTTCATCGGCGGACAAGAAATAAAACTAAAATCAATAACAATAATAAAGGACTCTACGGACAATGTCAAAACCACCTTATGGAGAGAAGCAACTAACTTTCATATCAAAATTGGTGAATATACAAGGATTACACGTCACAGTCCGCGAGTGTAACGGAGAAAAAGTATTGAATACAACAAGACACAGTCAATGCTGTGCTACTGATCAAAAATCTAGTCAGATAGGTTACAAAACTAGAGCACTCCACATAAACACACCAAAAAAGGTAAAGTGCCAATGAATCCCTCCACACAGAAAGGCACCACAAATAGGAGCCTAGTAGATGGCACAGATAAGGGAGCCTGGACCATTGACTATTAGTAGTAAAGGTGCAAAGGACTCCCCTGAATATTCTGATCAAAAGGCATCTGAAGGGAGTAGCACTATTGCAGGTATCTACTGAAGCAGCATTAACTTTATTAACATCAGTTTATCATTCCCTAGAAAAGGGAGTGAGATAGCACTGATTGAGGTGGACCCCTAAGGAAGCAGAAGGTGCTGGGTAACTTAAGACCATGGCACCAGTTGAGGCTACTGGTAAAATTAAAGAAACAGCATTTATCTGGCACAACTTGCCATAATTCTTGAAGGGGCAAGTATAACAGAAATATTCAAGTGGTAAAGAAGACAGGACCAAACCGAAGTGGTGTTGATTAACTAAAAATATTCAAAACAGGCAAACATATAATCTAAATGTGTTAGAATGTCAAACACATTTTTAGTTTTTGCATAAGGACAGTTCCTAAACAAAACTCTCAAAGCTATTTCTTTAGACTTCTATTTAAATTATAATTTGTCAACAACCTACAAGTAAAGGCTCATTTGTAAAATTAAACTTAGCCTTAAATCCTACTGAGTTCCATTTGAATATATCATTTAAAGTAGTGTAGATAGTTAGTAAAATGTAGTTGTGCACATCATCTTATGTATTCAATGTGTAATTCACACATTTTTAATATACTTTAATATTATTATTTTATCAGGGCTTTGAGGGAGGAGGGGCAAATCGAGATAGTAGAGGTAGGATCAAGCACACAACTCAGCAGATAGTTAATAGGGAGTACAGCCAACCAAGAAGAATAAAGGAGCAGCAATACCAAGAAAGGCCACAAAGTCCAACTCCAGAGTGGCTTTGAACAGAATTGATATAAGCCGCAAGATTTTGGCTAAAACCATGGGAGTCCAGGAAAGATATTCAAAGACAAGCAGGGAAATGCAGAGACATACAATGGCAAGGAATGGAACCAGCGATACCACTATCCAGGGAGAGAGTGATGAAATACTAAACTAATAAGGACTACCAGAGAAAAAGAATCAGAGAGGAGGGGTGGATAGAGAACAACATAAACACTGAAGTATTCCCGCAACTAAACAATGAAGATGCATCCAAGGTGGAGTAGAACTCTGGGAGAAAACTTGAACAAGGGTTGGGTTGCAGCAGGTGTGGCACTAACCAGGGTAGCACCGGATAACCCACTGAAAGGCCATAACTGGGAGGTGAACTGGCCTTTGGATCACAAATATAGTTGGAGGGAGAAGAGCTGAAAGATGACAGAAAATATCACTAATCAGGGTCTGGTAGTCGAGAGAGACTGTTCATGAAAAATTGGGTACGTTAGAGGGGGTAAAGAGTAGGTTAAAGGCATGGAAATTTGTAGCCAACCAGGTTCTATGCAGGAAAAGCAAGAAAGAGGGACAGGCTAGGGACAAACAAAATAGAATATTGGAAAAAGGCTAATGTATCAGTCTTGGGAGTGTGGGGAGAAAGAATCTGTCAGGTGGTGTCCAGGAGAAAGGGAAAGAGTGAGCATCTGAATGACGAGGAAATGGATAGCATACAAATATTTCGCCAACCAGATTTGTGAGGCAAAGTGAAAGGAGGTCTTCAATTGGGGTAAATGTGGCCAAGACAGAGAGGAAAAATGACACCAATCAAGTTTATAGTGCAGATATTAACTCAGAGACTTAAGGTGCAAACACTGTGACCTCCAAAGTGTATCCCATCACTGGTAAACAGCAGAAAGGGAAAGGAGTAGGAATAACAATAAGAAGTTGGAAACTAAATTGCAGAAGACAAGTTGCAAGAAATTTCGAGAATTTGAGGTGAACGTTTTCTAGTTTAACACCATTGGTACACGATTCCAATACTGAACAGTGTAAGAGGGCCGTACCTTCCACTCAAAGTTTGAGTCTTCAGGATTTTGAAAGCAGAAAAACTATAATCTAAGTCGGCTAGTGACCACATGTCCAAAGAAGGGGAGGGGCTAAATGACATCAACAAGCCCAGAGGTGAAGGTGTCGCTGATATGAATACAGATTTTGAGTAAAGAGTGCTACCAGACACCAATACTGGCAAGCAAAAGGTTCCAATGGATCAAGACTGATGAGAGACGAGACCAAGTGATCAACAGCAGATGGAGCCAGGACCATGGATCACACTAACTAGGGTTGCAGAGCACATCACACCATATAGGGAAAGGGTCTCTGATAACACCAAATGTGGGAAAAAGGTCTCTGATCACAGCAAATGAGGGAACCGGTCCAATAATAAATCTGGGTGAACAAAGGGGACCAAGGACCAAACACTATGGGGCAGGGGTCTCAGGGAGAAACAGTTCGGGTAATTAGAAAAGTGACCAAAACCCAACTTTAGAGTCCCAGGGAGGGGCACCAGACTGGAATTCCTAGAATAATCACGGTCAGGAAACAAGGGGCTTCAAGGGCTCTCAAACAAGCTGCTATAACCAGAGAGGTCAAGGAAGCAGCAAATATCATGAACTATGGTATCAATGGGGCAGCGATCTTGCAAATAGTTTCAACGTGTATTATTTCACTCCACAGAACTCCAAGTCTTTTCATACTCACCAAGCTAAAAGGGATTGCAGGAAGCTGTGGTATTTTAGCAATACTGATGGACTGTGTAAAGGTGCCATTTAGTTTTTGGCGGTAAAGCATCAGAACTCCTAAAGGGATCAAAACAAATTTCAACCAGCTCTGGTACTGTAGAAAGTCTCATACCCACTGTTGATATTCCCATTGATTCCCTCCTCACTGGTTCTGGATATTGAAATGACTTAATTGTGCATAGGATGAGTTGCAAACCCCTCATAAATATTAAACAGCACAATACAACAAATGATCATATTTACTCCATCTAAGAACACGTCTCTTAGATGGAACCCTCTTTGTGGGCTCCCATAGCCATGATTCAATATCCAGTGGAAATCCAACTAAGGAGAACACATCCAGCATTTGCAATGTGTTACTTACATTTCTGATTTTCTTACCAGGCTTCCCAGAAGACTTGTGGGGTATCAACATCACCTGGAAAAAAGAGAATCTCTACTTGCCTCCTGGCAGTGCAGAGAAGCCACAGCTGAGCCTCTTCCACCCGATGAGATATTTTCTATCACTACCCCCTGCACAAACACTTTTGAAACACCAGACTGAATTCCAGTTGCAACAATTGTGTGAGGCCTCTTCTGCTCCTTACTTCCCATATGGCCTCCGTGCATTCCCCTGGAGATTAGCAAAACATCCTTACCCATGCGGAGATCAACCCACATCAATTCAGTCAGAGTAGCTCACTAACTCAGCTGATCTGACCAACCCAATGGATCAGCGTTTAATCACTGTGGCCTCACAAGCCTACCTGCATTCTTCATCATTCATTCTCTGTTATTCTGAGCAATACCAGAAAGAATATCCTGACACTCTCCTCAGAGCTTGATGTTTGGAGTGTTTGATCAGGATAGTGTGGAGAAGAACTTGTGTGGGCCACTGATCTCTATCCTCTTCTAGAGAAGTGATAAGGCCATAAATCACTGCTGCAATTATTACTTGCTAGCTTCTTTGCCTCACAAATAAAAACTATTTTCCCACCATCTTAAGCAACAACCATCAACCAAAGAAGAACGACTTCTATAAACAAGCAAGAGTTCAGAAACGCAACCTCCAGAAACCGGGAAAACTCAGGTGTCAGTTATGCATCCAATTTCCTCCCAGAACCCAACTGCTCAAGTGTAACTTCAGAGTTCCCCAATTTTTCACCATCTCTTTCCTCAGCTACCCAAAATATACTCCATACCCCTGAATGAGTCCTTAATGAGATGGAGCATCCCATAACCCACCTCCTAGATCCACATTCACCCCCATGCACTTCAATCCTCCTTGGACACATTTACTGAGAAAATGTCAGTGCTATTTCAGATTGTCCGTCTGTTACGCACATTATCTAGATTAACTGGTGGCTGACACCACCCATGTTTCAACACAACCCACAATCAGTCTCCTAATAATAATTAATGGCGGAAGGATAAATATCGCCATCTCAAGAAAACACAACCCTCTCTCAAGGGCACAAAAGTACATGGTCTTGTGGCAAGCTATAATCTCTGCAAATTGATATGAATCACCCACATCAATGCAAGATTGGTGAGTGTTAAAGCCCCAGCTATCCAAGTCATCCTAAACACCAGACCTCTCTGAACCTTCCCTTTACCCAAGATGAAGATTCCAGACAACCTCATTTTAAATTCTATCAACCAATAAACTCAGGATAATGGCCACACACTTCGTGCTTCATTGCATGTTGCACAACTACATCTTATCAGTCCAGCACTGCATGGAAATCTGACATTAACTTGAACTTTGTCTATGATGTCCTAGTTTTAAAAGAAACATGGCTCAAGGATTCTTCAAACAATGTTGTAGACCTCCTACCACAATATGCCATTACACGATATGACCAAGACGACATCTTTGATAGTACAGTTATTCACAAGTGCTTGTTAACCTTAAAAAAAACACATACTGCTCAATTCCCATCCTTCCAATACATATCATTGTACATCTCAGCTCAAAAAGCACACTCATGCTACTTGTCATCTTCCAACCAAACTTCTGAAAAGGAGGCCAGCATCTTGCTTGATTGCAAACTGCACAAAAGAAACCCCTTCAACAGTTCAATCAATGTGTGCTGTTCTTTCCTCATCGACAATGACCTTCCACAAAGCAAGTATGCCCACACACTAATCACAAAGCTTACAAAATTCACCACCACAGACCCCATTCCGGTGAATTTGTTAGACCATCTTCAGATTACATTCACTCATGTTTTTCCCCACAACAAAACCTTGTGCCAACAAAAGAAAATGAGAATGTGGTTCCACAAAACCAAAACCGACATCACAAATTTCTTCAACAGGGCAAGGTTGAATCTTCCCCTAACCAGTCCACTGAATACTTTTTTCCCTCTACTGAGGACTAAAACAAATGCACGATGGACCAAATTGAAGACTTTGCTACTCTGAATAGCAAAGTAAGACTGAAAGCATCTCCCCTGGTTCTCTAAAGCTTTGTACAGAAAAGCCCTAAGAAAAAGAAAAAAAAGTGACTCTCCCCTTCCTCTCTGCTTCAACTGAAGAGCTACAGCAAGGAATTGCCTACTTGTATACGATAGTTTCCATCCTCGCAGCCTTAAAGACAACCTTCCGTTTGGCCAATTTTTGCGCCTTAGAAGGAATTGTACGACGAGACAAGACTACAACATTCAAGCCAAAGAACTATCAGAAAAACTGATACAACGCAAATACCCACAACATCTTGTGTCCAGATCCAGAAAAAGAGCCTTAAATAACAACAGGGAGGCCCTTTTAGAGACAAAAACCGTAGCCACACAGGATGAGCCACGAAGACAAATTTGTATCACTACATACAATATTGCATCCAACTTGGTTAGTAAAATAATCAAGAAACACTGGCGCATCTTGAACAGTGGAGGATTAGACCTACAGAAACCTATGTTCAGCCATCGAAAAGCCCGCAATCTGAGGGATCATCTTGTGCATACACGTCCTACCACGACGAAAACTGTAGGCCCCCAACGCCTGCTCCAACCCCTACCAGAGGGCCACTTCCCGTGTGGTAACTGCAGTGTATGTCACCTCACAAAAGTGACCAAGACAGTGATGTGCAATAATGGAATAACCTGGAATCTTCGGTCTTTTACTAACTGCAACACAACAGGTGTGGTTTACTTGATAACCTGCGTTTGTAATTTCCACTACGTAGGTATGACTACGAGGAAAGTAAACACCCGAATGATTGAGCACCGTAGTAATTTCAGGTGTAAACGTGACAATACCAAGATGACCACCCATTTCCTGGAAAAACGACACACACCCAATGACTTCAACTGGGTTGTTTTGGAACATGTTAAGAATGACCAGAACATATGCTAGGCACACCTTTCCATTACAGTTAGGTTCCCTTGTCATATTACCCCGTTTTAATTTTTTCAGCTTAGAGCACTAATAAAGTTTATTTTTAGCCCACTAGCTGATTATTTTAATTATCCCACTCCACCACTACTTCACTTTCACTACACATAGTCCACAATTTCCTAGTGCTCCTATGTAACACCGCAAGTCGTAGCACGCCTCAGTCCGTAGAGGACTGGGAGGACCCCTATGATGAAGCATGTCACCGTGGGGAAACCCTGGTGAGTGAGGGGACTATAGAAAGAGATTATCCTTCCCTTTCTTTCTTCATCGGTGTCCTTTAGGATCAAATTGGTTCCGACACCTTTTGTTCTTCCTGGTTAGGTTCCTGTCTACTTGACTTGTTCAGGTAGTTTTTTGGTAATTGTATTAGTGGAGGGTGAACCTAACCTTAAACCTCTACTTCCCCCTTATGTTCTGATAAGCCCCTTAGTCATGGTCATGAGTGATGTAAAATGTGAGGCCATAAGCAGTGCATTGCGGGGAAGGAGTTCTAGTTAGTTCAGCTAACTATAACTGCTGAATTTCTCTGGTTTTGTACAAGTGAAATGTCAGCCCAACTATAACGTTCCTGTAACCTTTGGGTTTTTTCAGTAAATTTCTAAGGCTTTTTTAATTCTATTTCTCCATCTATAACGTCCCTGTAAACTTGTTTTTTTTCCCCCAGGGAACATATATGCATACATACAAAAACAAACGTATACACACACTAATGAAGTCCCTAACATCAAAGAGAGCTATTTTGTGTGTGAATATACTCCTTGTGAATGGAAAGAATGTGTCATTCACAGTAAATTTAGGAACTGTCTGTAGTGGGCTAAACCATTACCTCAAACTGTAGTAGATTGAACAAAAACGTCAAACACACAATAACAGACCAAAGGATGAAGAGGGGTGACTGAAACCCCCTTTAAGTTTTCACAAAGGTCCAACAGAGGCAAGAGTGAACTAAACGGTTGGGTAAGGGGCACTTCTAGATGCATTGATCACTACCAGTGCAAAGGGTATTTTAGGATGTCTTTGAGGCTGGTAAACAGGTTGACCAAAGCACACGCCATTGTTCCATCACCAAAAGCAGCAGCGGTCTGGAGTAACAGACTGCAGGTTCTCTGTAGCACTATTTAAGAGTTATTATTGAATAAGTGGTAGATTGTTAAGAAGACGGCAATATAAATGCCCAACCTGTAACAAGAACATGCACCCTTCTCAGCCCAGGTCTCCACCAGCTCTGCCAACTGTCCTGTCCAGCAAAGAACAACTCCATATTGCATCATTCTCTCAGATGTAGAGAGAAGAGGCTAATCTGTCTTTATCCTCAGACCGACTAACACAGAACCCAGACACCTCCAAAACTAGAATTCCATTACCAGCACCATGCTGTGTGGGAGTTCTAATCAAGTGTGGAGTTAAATGGACTACAAATATATCTGAAAATAATGAATTACAAAAGACAAACTGAGCACTGGAAAAACGGTGACCCCACGAAAGGACGTCATTGCAAACCTTTCCTTTAAGAGAAAAAAAATATACTTCAAATTTTGTTCAACTGAAAATGCACTCCAGTGCTTACCACTTCTTCATTCTCAAATCTCTCAGGAATTCCTCCTTCATGCATAAGTTCACCCACTTAAGGTTTCTTTTTTGCATTCTGGGACTTGTCAAACAAGTCGGATTTGTAAAGCGTGGCTACTCACCCTCAAGGGTATCCAGGCGCTAGGTTCTTGCTGGGATCAGTAAGAAAAGTCAGGTCTAGAGCCCCTCTCTGAATTCCGGGAGAGAGGATGATGTTTGGAGGTGAAGGGGAAGTTTGTTCCACGACTTGGCAGTGAGGTCAGGGCCGGCTTTAGCGCTGGTGGCGCCCTGTGCGACAATGTTTGTTGGCGCCCCCCCCAAAGGACCACCTCCACCACGGATTCTCTCACTGGCACCCTTTAGCAGTGACCAAGTCACCATAACCACACTCTCTCATATGCATTGAATTAGTTATATAGCGCCACTCATACCAGTGTAGGGTGTCCGAGCACTTTGCATCACACACACATTACACAGAGACAATCAATCATACGTGTGTAAATCAGTGTATAAGAAATGTTACACAAGCCAAAGGACTGAAAGTGTAGGAGTGACTTGTCATCCATACAGGTAGGCTGTATAGTTAAGAGTGCTTGGTGTGGAGAAGCACAAATGCACAGTTGAAAAAAAAACAGCATAGTTGGGAGTTTTCTTTAATAATAGGAATCGATTTCTAGCCAAATTAGCCCTTTTTGCAACATTAATCAATGTTCTAATAATGTATACTTTGCAGTGTGTATGCAGTTCTAGGATGGAAGTTAATAGCTCACTATTCTATATTAGGACTTTAAGTTATACATTGCAAGTAACAAAAGGATGTCTCTTTTGAAAGCAGTAACCTGCTGATCTGTTTACATCATATGCACTCTGTAATCTACTTGGTACACGTTCCTTGCAGCAGGCATATTAACCCTCTGCACTAACTTCACCTAAGTCAAAACCTCAACTATACAAAATGCTGATCTCTCTCCAGGAAGATAATTAATCACACGAGTTTTCTTGACATTTATGTGAGGCCTGGTAATTGCCGGCGGAAAGAAAGGCTGCAGCAGGTGCTTCAAAAGCTTAATTAACTTTCAAACACGGCGCCCCCATGAAGCCAGCACCCGGTGCGGTGGCACCGGTCGCACCGCCTCTAAAGCCGGCCCTGAGTGAGGTAGAAGGAGGAACGTCCTCCACTTAGCTCCAACTAATGTGGTTTGTAGTTTTCTTTTTTATCCATTAAGTCTACAAGTTCCAGAACGCTCAATAAAACTGGGATAGGACAAGCTAATCAGGACCATTATTAACCCGTGAGCTCTATATTCAGTACTGGCTTTGTTTTACTTTTCTACAATATAGATAAATGAATTTCATTCTATTTTTCAAAATGTTTACACTCAAGCATTTTTTTTTTTTTACAACAATTAGCAACTCGTTCACATAACTATAACCTTAATAAATTGTTGGAAGATAGGAACATTTTTGCAAATGTGTATCAAAGAAATATGAGAAATTGTCAACTGAAGAATGCTGTTAATGGTTTTTAAGCGAAGGCGACTCTATGAAAACATTGCATTCGAAGTGACTAAAGCAATACCATACTAATCGGGTATAAAACAGCTCCTATTCAACGTCAGTCACCACAAAGTCGTTCGCCATTAATCGTGTTGATAAAGCCTGCCTACTGAGGGACACGGAGCAAAGAATTAGCACAAAATATCACAAAAAATTACTTAGGTGAGTCGCATACAAATTTCTTAGGTAACTAAACTGGAGAAAATTTCTGGGTGGCATCCATTAGGCCTCTTCTAAAATGAAACTGGACAAGTAGTACAGAGATCCTGTTCCATGTCAGTCGTGAACAATGCAACTATAATTGGCGCGAAGTTGGTTTGCTTGATTATTATCTGTAAAATTCAGTTTGTTAAAGGTTTTTATTGCGTGAAACTTTTCATGGAAAAAGGGGTATTTTTGGTCTGTACAGGTGAAACAGGGTGTGTTTACTCAGGCACGGTCTAAAGGTTCATTCACACGAGCAGCAATATACTCACAGGTCGTTGTCCAGGTGAACTGTACCAATGACGAATTTTAAAAGAGGCCCCGCCTTAAATACAATGACCTGGGGTGTGGTGGGATTTGTAGTCCGCTTGGTACGAGAACAGTAACACACATCCCAACATCCAATAGGGGATCGTTGATGGAATTTAGGCACGGGAAACGCTTACATGCATTGATGACGTCCAAATCTCTGTAAATCTCTACACGGGTGGCGAATAATACAGAATGTTTTTCTTAACCACCGGTCAATGCAGTCGGAAGCATGTCGTAAGAGTTTGCCTTAGTTAGTCGTGGCTGTGGAACATGACATTGCATGCTGGGATTTGCATTTTAATTTTGCTTATGATGCAAACTAGTTTTCAAATCCCAGGATGCAAAAGGCTGCTCGCTAAAACACCAGCGCCGCTAAAACACCAGAGCTGGTTAACGGTGGACTTGATCACGCCGGGGATAGCTGACGACGATGCACTATACATATACATCCTGTTACATACACGGTAAAGTAAGAACTCTTCTTTAGAATTATTTATTAGATTAGTCAAAAAATAAAATAAGAAAGTAGACTACAGCAGCATCAGGCCTGTGGGATTCTCAAGTTGTGCTACAGTACTAGCAATAATTGTTGTAAAGTGGAATCCATGCTTCATATCTAAGCAGACCCCCCAGGATATAGAGGCATGGATTAGCAAATATAGCGGCACAATTATGGAAATTTAGCGGCACAAATATGGAAATTTAGCGGCATTTTTGCGGCACTTTATTTTACTCATAATCATTCATTGTCAGCCTTAAATCAATGGAAACTGTTTTAGCAGAGTATTCCGCTTTGAAATAGGCAACCTGGGATATCGAACATAGGAAGGAGCCCACAGGTGAAGGCTGTTATCCCTTGGAAATGCAATCCTCCATTTGCTTTAGTATAGTTTCTGAGAAGCCCATCAAAGATGGCCTGGTAGCATCCCATAGGAAATGGCATTCCAGAATCTACCTTAGTGAAATTAAATATTTGCCTAAGATCACACAATTTCAGCATGGAAGCCATGATTTTATCCAGATTTTCTGGTTTCACTCTGAAGTGCGGTGAGAGGCCCCCGGGCAGTGAGCGTCAGTGCCCCCTTTGTGGTGGGGCCAGGGGCCCTGTTGTGTGGTGAGAGGACCCTGGGCAGTGACAGTCAGTGCCTCCTTTTGGGTGGTGAGAGGGCCCCTGACGGCCCTTGCAGTGTGACCTTTGTGATGGAACCAGAAGATGTGCCCAACCCCTCCTATTTAAAAAGGCTCCCTTGAGCTAACGAGCTGACGAGCTCTGGTTGATGCACCTGCGCCCAGCGAGTGGTACTGAGACCTGAGAAGACTTTGGGCAGCATCTCCAGCACCCCCAAAAAAGTGTAGCTCTACTGAGGAAGGACAATTCTCCTCAAACACGTGTCTAAAGATACACAGCACTGGCTGCACCAACAAGGGTGAAAAACGAAAGCTTGACACCGAAGAAAGTGTTATCATGCACTGCATTTATTATGATGCATCGGGGTTGAGTGCTAGAGTGTGAGGCTGTGTACGCCCACCCCCCTCATATTTGAACCATAAGATGTGTTTGTTAGTTAGAAGGGAGCACGCTCAAGTCGGAAATTCAAACAATCATAAGAACGAGCAAGAAAGACCTTTAATGAGGTTATGTGAACAAAATATATACTTTGCAGAGAAAATAATATGTATAAAATCTTTTAGATAAGAAAACCAGTTAAGTCTTTCTACTGTGGAACAGTGTACTGTGTTAATGTCACCAAAGATTTTTTACACATGTAAGAGTGCAAAGTACAACTCTCTTTTTTCTGTTGTTAACCATTGATGCCTTTTTTAATTTCATGATGCAGTATGTACATTTTCCAATGTACAGCACTCTAAACCTGTGAGGATGGTAAAATCTACAGAAGTGTTATAGAAACGGTGCTGTGGGCCTGATGGAGGAAAGAATTATAAGTGCAAATGTTAAACACAGTAACAGTAGCATCTTCTCAGTGGTGGCCACTCTTGACCTATAATGTCTCCATTCTATTTCTATCTCTCTTTGGTTTCTTTCTCTGCTTCTCCCTTGCTTGTTTTCTTCTCTTTTTTTCGAATAAATGTCCCTCTTTTCTGCCCTTACCTCTCTGTGACTTGTTTTCTCTCTCTCTCTATTCCTTTATCTCTTTATCACGTTGCCAACTGTCCTGTCTTTCTCAGTCCTCTTTTTGGTAAAGCTGCCAAATCTTCTTGACTCTCTTTGGTCTAACTATTTTTCTAACTCATTCTCATGCATCCCAATACACCTTTCTTTACGTTCCCTTGACTATTAATATTTGTATTCCCCATTCTTTTCCCTTCCATTAGTCTCCTAGGCTATTCTGATTGGCGGTTGCTGATTAAATAAGTGTGCCAGTTGACTGTCGCTCTGGTTGTTGCTTAGTGGGAGGTGACTTATCCTGAAGGAAGTGTCTGTGAATGATGGAAGTGACTGTGCACAATGTTTATTTATATGTATGTCTGGCACCTGTCATACAATTGCATTCACACACTTCTCTCTTTCTTTTGAGTACTTCATGGAGAATATTAAAAAGTGTGTTAATCAGTAGGTGCGTGTGTGACAATGTGTGTGTTCATGGGAGATTAAGTATGTGTGAAGTGCATCTAAGAGAAATTGGGAGGCAGAGCTTACAAGAGGCAGTGCAAGACCTGCTACTAACCATGTGCAAGAGACTACTTCGGATATGGTAGCCGACAACATATACTTTACGAAGGGATATGCAGAACTGCCCTCTCACATCACCACTATGTAGCTTTTTAAAACTTGACCTCTATGGACTTAAATGCTCTATTTAGCACAGGACCCTTGAATGAGACCTTCTCAAAACCACCTATGATGGTCATATTTAAGACTGATCAGGCTTTGGCCAGTTTTTCAACCCTAATGTACTTTGAAATATACAATATGTCACCTATTTCCCAAAATTTCCTTTAGAGAGAACACCTTAGCCTATCTCTAAATATAATCGTTAAATCTGGTCAATTTCAAGGTACTTTTTAAAATCATTTTTACCCATCTCTAATGAAAAACAGAATTTATATATTGCAGACGTCATTGTCAGCCGAGGGTTATTGTGGTTTTTACAAACGGGGAAGGCCGAGGAGACAGACTAACATTCGGCTTTTGAAGTGCACACATTTTGTAAGTCCCTCACCATATCCTTTAGGGATGTCCATCACCTTCTGTGACACCACAACAAGCAACACACTTGAGCCAATGTGCCAAAAGACAGACTAGTCTTGTGTTAACATATGATTGTATGGTGAAAAAACAATCAATTGTTTAAAGGGTATGAATGCTCCTATATTGATGAATTCCTTCAATTTCGTGGACACTTTTGTAAAAATCGCGGCATTTTTACAAAAGTGCCGATTTCGCGGCAAACCGCAAAATCGCGGAATCGCGAAATCCTGGAGGGTCTGTCTAAGGTGACCAGATGACTCCATGTCACTGGGACTCAAATTTTCCAGTTCTGGTTTTTGATTTAACATATCAGTGCATTCTGGGAGTTGTAGTCTTGTTTCATTTTAAATTGAGCCAATTGGACCAGCACATCTGACAACAATGATATGTAAAAGCAAAGTCCAGGAATAGAAAAGCGGTTTCTCAGTGACATGGAACCAATTGACCAGGCTATTCATATATGGGATAGTGACATTTTTTGTTATATAGCATCACATACTACAGCTTTGCAATTTCTCAACTTTGTGAAAAAGTGTCATTAACAGATGTTACCATTATTTAATTTATGATACTCACTTTGTCCACTTCTGGACAGAAAGCTCAGTCTACTTTGCAGTAGCACCAAACGTTCTGCACACTGAATACTGGTGCTGGCTGTTCGAGCTGAAATCCTTGGTGTGTTTTTTCCTCCAAACCTTTTGCCTTCATTCCTCCTGTTTTGCTGAATCTGGTTTCACTTGCACTAGGACTCTGTGCACTTTACCACTGCTAACCATTGCTAAAGTGCTTGCGCTCTCTCCTTTGAACATAGTGAAATTGTGTTGCCTAGTAAGGAGATACTACATGTACCCAGGGCTATAAATTAAATGCTACAAGTGGGCCTGCAGCACTTATTGTGACACTCACCTAAGTAGCCTTTTAAAACATGTCTCATGCCTGCCATTGCATCCTGTGTGCAGTTTTTAACTGCCATTCAACCTGGCTGACAAAATAAACCGTTTGCCAGGCCTTAATCTTCCTTTTTAATATATATAAGTCACCCCTGGAGAAGGCCCTAATCAGTCCATTGGGCAGGGTGCATTATATTTAAAACTTGGACAAGTTGGACATGTACGTTTATGTTTTACAAGTTTTGGTAGTAAAAAAACTCCTAAATTCATTTTACACTACTGCAAGATCTATCTCTCGCATAGGATAATATTGGGTTATCTTATTACATTTAATAAGTGGTAACATTTGTTTGGGAATAGATACAAATGATATGTTTGATCTCTTATGAATTGTAATCAAACTCTCTTTACTCAAAGTCAGATTTTAAGATACAGTTCTGAAAATAAATTTTTTAGAATGTTGGCATTTTCTTGTCCTAACCATTTGGTGCCTGCAGCCTGTATCATGGGTCACATGACTAGGTGTAGTTGGCAGTTGGTCTTTGTGTGTTTCCCAGACAGTATCACAAAGGGGGACTGGGAGTTGACAGGATGGGCCAACCTGACCTGATGAAAGGGGCAGAGTTGTCACCTTCCACACTTTAACTTCAAAGGAGCTGCCTCAGCACACGCACAAAGAACTTCACACTAGTGCAGATGTGGGGGAAGTCTAGACGTTTCTCCTACATCAAAGCTGGCACCAGGTATAAATATTTGACCCTCAGGCCAACTCATCAGTACACTCCTGAACTTGCAGATACTACATATGAAGGAGTGCCCTGCTGTAAGAGGACTGCCCTGCTGTCTGTGAAGAAAGATTGGATCTGCTCTCTTCATCTTTGTCTAACTGAAGTGACTCCAAGGGTCAGCTAACTGACCTCCCATTCAGAGCTACAAGGACATAACAAGCTCCAGAGGCCTCCCTGTACCTGTCAAGCTGACCTGCTGCAACTGGACCTATTTGAACCTGCAACAGGACCTACCGGAGCCCTGCCGGCCTCTGATGGAGTGACTTCCTGATCCCCAAGTGGTGCCGCTCGGGTTCTGGACCCTTGATTTGGCATCAGTTGGGCTCCTCCTGAAAGAAGGAAAGAGAAATCCTGAAGTTTTGTGCTCTTTGTGACCGATAACGGACTAATTTGTGCCAAGATCTTGCTGCACATGATGACCGCCAAAGCGAAGTTCAGGTGAATCCAACTCTTCACTCTATAGTGACTGCAAGAGACAACAGGCAATGTGAGATCTGCACTGTGTGCTACAGCATTGACTGCCCACTGTGATCACCAATGCAAAGCTCTAGCCGTGCGAGTCCGCGATGCCCAACAGGATCTTCACACAATCTGTGACGCCTAGCCTGTTTTTTGCGTTACAGCGACGATCTTCCACGATCCTCTCTCTTCTCCTCACTGCCACCTCCACGGCAAACTGGACACTTTGCGCTGGACTTGGAGAAGGTAACTTCTTCAGCGGAATTAACCTGCTCGCTGTATCCAACCCGTGCTTCATTGCAGTCGATCTGCAATGACTTTCCCCGGTCTAGCATAACCAGATGACTGCGAGTTGTGCTCTGTGCTTTGAGGCGCTATAAGTACCAAACTCTTCGAATTTTCAATTCTCCAGTTCTGCTGATTGGATTTTTGTTGTTTTGAGGTCAAATAAGTTATTACATTTTACAATATTTTTCTAAATTAGTTTGTTGGCTTTCTTCTGTTGTGTTTTCACTTTATTATTGTTTGTGTGCTGCATAAATACTTTGAAAATTGCCAATAACTTACCACGGATAGTTTTTTTGCTGAGCTACCAGAGGGATAAGCACAGATTCATTTAATGACTCTTGTGGTTCACCCTGACAAGGATTGGTGCTTCTGCTTGAGAAGGCCTCACATTCCCCTCAAATAGCAACCCGATTTCTGAAACTGGCATTTTAGCCAGTCATGACATTCACAACCACATCACAGTGCATTCTGGCACTTGTAGTTTTCCTTTTTACATTATAACCGCAGAACTGAATGTAACAAATAGCCTTAGAAATGTGAAATCAGAAATGGGACAGCCACGTGTTATGGTTCCTCAATAATGTATAAACAGAGTGTTTTTTAATGCAATCTTTAGTTGAACACTAGTGGTGCTGATAAAGCTTCTTTGCCCAAGTTTGTAGAAATATGAGATTTCTCTTTTTTATGTAACCTCAGTGCATAACAAGATTTGACAGTAGCTTACTCATGTAGGGGCATATCAACAAGGCGGTGCTATAAAATTATCACCGCTTTTGTGGCCGTTTTCGGCCGAAAAGCGGCGATAATTTTATCGCTTTATCAGCAAGGTCACGCTATGGCATGAATCCTTGCCTTAGCGCCCTTTCCCATAATGCCCAGCTTTGCATCTCTAATGAGATGCAAACTGGGCGTTCTGTCCCAAAATAACTGGAGAAATGGAGAAATGTCGCTAACCAACATTTCTCCAATTATCAATGGGCACGCTAACAAGCATAGCGATAAGAAAAGTAGCGCTAACCGCGGTTATCGCTACTTTCCTTACGCCTGCTTTCAGGTTGACTTAGCCATTATATCCAATGGAAGGTGGATATAATGGCTAAGTCCACCCTGCCCTATCACCAAGCTATTGCCAAATGTTGTGCGATTATCGCTGGATTTCTAGCGATAATCGCACATTTGGCAGCTTGCGACTGGAATTTTATCGCTGTTGAGATAAGCGTTGCTGATTGCACGCTATCTCAGCGATAAAATTCGGCATTAGCCGGCGATAATTATCCTAGCTCTAAGTTTGCTTAGCGATAATTATCGCCGGTTGTTGATGATATGCCCCGTAAAGACCTGACATTTTAACCTCTGCAACCTCACCTGCCTCTACAGTGAAGATATACATAGGAAGACTTTATTTTTCTCAAAACAAGGAATACCAATATTTATACAGGTAAAAAAAATAGAAAAAGAAACATCTTATATTGGATGAACAGTAGGTGGCGACATGAGATAACTTTTTCGTTATAAAGTGAAACAGCATACGTTAACAATGAAAAAATTACCCGAATAATTGCAGGATATTCATTTATATTCTTGTAAAACCACTGCACCAACCAACAGATTCTTTTCACTTTAGAATTATTTTCTCAATCCGGTCTGGGCATTATCCAATTCGAATTAGCACCCAATATTTTGGTTGACTTTTTAATATCTCCTTCAATTTTCTATTCTTATAGAACGCATGTGGTATATAGGGATAAACCTCAACCACCATCAACTTAACCATCACCAACTCAACTAACCACAAGCCATGCACACTCTCGTACAATCTCACCACACCACCAGTATTGCATGGAAGGAATAGTGAGGATCTACCCCCAAAATAACTTGTTTTTTCTTGGAATCCACTTTCCTATCCCTAAAACACTCACTGAAAACCTTTTTGAAAAAGAAAATACTATAGACTTTTTTTATGAAGAAGTAATCTTTGCCTATGTTGCCTGTTGGAAGTTGATGTACTACATAGGAAAGTGTTTTTTATATTCTATTCTTTGTTTACCTTCAAAGTCTCATTAAAAAATGTCAGAATAGTGAAAGCATCTTCAAATTACTCATACATTTCATTTGCATGATATAAAAAGCAATAATCTACATTTTAAAGAAAAAACAAGAACAGCAAATTATAGAACGAATAAATGTTCTTTTTCACAAAAAATAGGTTGGGAAAATATAAACTTTCCTAGGGAACTGGAAAAATATAAATAAAATTGAGTCTAATTTCAGAGGGTAAATGCACTCTTTGGGGGAGGGGCAGTCGGGAAATAATAAAAAGACACCAGGAAATGTCTGGAGAACAAATCTACATACAAAGGGGCTGAGTTAAAAAAAAAATGTCCACTAAGAGTAAAAAAAAATATTAGTCCAATAAAATACTTTGAAGCTTTTAAAAAAAAAAAAGTAAAAAGTTCACAAAGTCCACTGTACAAAACTATCATAAGACATGCCCCCAAGCAAGAGGGGGTTGTCAATGTTAAGTTCCTGGCTTAAGGGTAAAAGTTACTGGCCATCCTGTATATCACTATTCACTGAAGAAAACATTAAAGTCCTCCTCTGACATTAAATGGCTGGCCATGGCAGGAAAATACACCTGAGAGGGAGAAAGAAACACTGAGGTGCCAGTAGGAACAGGTATGATGAACGAATTGCGAGAATGAAACAACAGGAGGTGGGGTGGGTTGGGTTGTCAGACTAGACATTAGACCTGCTATCAAGGAGGACATGAGGCCACATAAAGTTCAGAGCTTTTCAGTGCCTCACACTTGGAGTATCCGGACATCCCCAATTTAGTCCAGGGTATTCAGAGAAATCTAATTGTGAACATCTCCGACTGGACTGAGTACCTCTGTGAGAGCAGACAGTAACAGATAAACTGTGGAAAGTGAGTGGACTACACAAGGGGCTTTAGGGGGACAGGATCAAAGTGTCCCTTGATTGCTGATATTATTCTGGGCAGACACTTGGAGGAGGAGATGCAGGCTGTGCAAAGGGTGCAACTGGAGGCCCTGATGGTATCAATCAATCAATCAGACAGGGGTTCTTAAGCGTGCTATTCACCCTTGAGGGTCTCAAGGTGCTGGGGGGGTCGCAGATCCGTTAGCCGAAGAGCCAGGTCTTGAGTGCCTTCCGGAAGGTGTTCAGGGTGGGGGCGAATCTGATGTCTGCCAGAAGCTCATTCCAGGCTTTTGCCGCAATGTGAGAGAAGGATCTTCCACCTGCTCTGGTTCTGCGGATGCAAGGGGTTTTGGCCAGTGCGAGGTTGGAAGATCGGAGGTTTCTTTTGGGTACGTGGAAGCTGATTCTGTCATTGTGTTATTTGGGTCCCGTGTTGTGTAGGCATTCGTAGGCGTGGGTGAGGATTTTAAAGGTTACTCTTTTCTGCACAGGGAGCCAGTGGAGCCTACGTAGGTGTTGGCTGATAGGTTCGTGCCAGGGGATGCCAAGGATGAGTCGGGCGGGGGTGTTCTGTATGGTCTGGAGTTTTTGGAGTAGGGATTTATTCATGCCGGCGTAGAGCACGTTTCCAGAGTCCAGTCTGCTGGTGATGAGCGCGTGGGTGATTGTCTTCCTTGACTCCGGGGAGATCCATTTGAAGGTCTTGCAGAGGATGCATAGGGTGTTGAAGCAGCAGGAGGTGACGGCGTTGATCTGTCATTTCATGGTGAGGGATGAGTCGAGTATGATGCAGAGGCTTTTTGTGTGGTTTGAGGGGGTCGGTGGGCTTCTGAGGGCGGTCGGCCACCAGGTGTTGTCCCATGCTGAAGGCGTGGTTCCGAGGACGAGGACTTCTGTCTTCTCGGCATTGAGCTTTAGGCAGCTGTTGGTCATCCAGACTGCGACCTCCTGCATTCCTTTCTGGAAGCTGAGTCTGGCGGTGGCAGGGTTGTTGGTGAGGGAGAGGATGAGCTGGGTATCCTCAGCGTAGGAGACAATGTTGAGGCTGTATTGTTGGATGATGGCGGCGAGGGGGGCCATGTAGATGTTGAAGAGGGTTGGGCTCAGTGATGATTCTGTGGGACTCCGCAGGTGATTTCCGTGGGGTCATAGAGGAAGGGTGGGAGTCTGATTCTATGGCTTAGTCCGGTGAGGAATGATCAGATCCAGTATAGGGCTGTTCCTTGTATGCCGTCGTCATGTAGTCTGGCGACGAGTGTGGGGAGGGAGATGGTGTCAAAGGCTGCTGAGAGGTCAAGTAGGATGAGGGCTGAGGTATGGCCTTGGTCCAGGAGGGTGCGGATGCCGTCTGTGGCGGCAAGTACGGCTCTCTCTGTCCTGTGGTTGCTTCGGAATCCGGATTGGGATGGGTCGAGGATGGAATTGTCTTCGATGAATCGTGTCAGTTCCCTGTTGACTGTTTTCTCTGCAACTTTGGCCGCGAAGGGGAGGAGCGAGATGGGCTGGCAGTTCCTGAGGCCGGTGGGGGTCAGCTGTTGGTTTTTTGAGCAGGGGCCTGACTTCTGTACGTTTCCAGTCATCAGGGAAGGTGCCTGTTTCGAAGGTGGTGATGATGGTCCGTTGTAATTTGGGTGCGATGGCGGTGGCGGGTCTGTGGTAGATGTGTGGGGGTCCCTGAGTGGATGCCTTTCATGGTTGAGGTGTTGTCTTCAGCTGTGATTGGTGTCCAGGTGAAGATGGTGGGCTGGCTGGTGTTTCGGGGCGGTCTGGCTGTGGCATCAGGTGGGAGGCCGACAAAGTTGTCATAGAGGTTTTTGATCTTGAGGTGGAAGTAAGTTACAAGCTTGTCGCAGAGGTCTTGGGACGGGATGTTGTCTGTGGCTTCGCTGCGAGGGTGGGTGAATTCCTGGATGACCATGAAGAGTTCCTTGGAATTGGTGGAGTTGGCGAGGATTTTGTTGTGGATGAAGGTCCTATTGGTGGTTCTGATTAGGTTGTGGTAGTCCGTCATGGCATCCTTGCAGGTGGTGTAGTTTTCGGGTGACTTGGTTTTTCTTCAGTTTTTCTCCAGACATCTGCAGGTGCGTCTGGCTTCTTGGAGATTGGTGGAAAACCAGGCGGCTTTCCTGGGGCACTATTTGTCGGGCTTGCGTAGCGGCGCAAGTTCATCCGTGCAGTCAGAGATCCAGATGTGAAGTTCTCTGGCTGTGATGTTGGTGTCAGGTGCCGAAGTGTGGTTGTTTCGGGTCAGGGCGGAGTTGAGTTGGTCGTCGTGACCTTGCTCCAGTTCCTTCGTGGTGGGCTTGGGGCTGGTTTGGGTGCCCTGGGTTTGTCAAAGGTGAAGTGTACGCAGTAGTGGTCGGGCCATGGGGGTTACGTAGTGTGGGTGAAGTGAACGCTGTTCCATGCTGCGAAGATGGAGTCGAGGGTGTGTTCTGCCCTGTGGATTGGTGTAGAGACGAGTGTTTGAGTCCGATGCTGGCGAGGTTGTCACGAAAGGTGGTGGAGTTAGGGTCACTGGCGTTGTCCAGGTGGTAGTTTAGGTCTCCGATGAGTATGTAGTTCAATGTGGTGATGGCGTGGGGTGCAATGAAGTCAGTGATGGTGGAGGTGAAGGGGGCTCGGGGGCCTACCCCCTTATGAAGGGGGTGGGTGCATGTCCACATAGTGGTGGGTGCTGCTATTCAGACTCCATTCGTTGGTGTTCATGAAGGCTAGGATGAGCCCCAATATCTGCCTACTCCTTGCTGGTGGTGCCCATATCCCGTGCTCCAACAGTTGGCTCTACAGCCTCTACGAGGAGTCTTTTGATGGCTGATCCTATTTGTCTCAGGGTAGACGCACTATCCTTGTTTGTGTGTGCTTCCTCCTCCTCTCTGGTTGTGAATAGCTCTTGTACCCGACTTGCAGTTGAGGAACTTCTTCTGTGTCTTGGGTCGTGCTTGGTTGAGGGTTAGTCTGCCTGGTCTGCTGAACAGGAAAACAAAAAAAATAAAGACATGTTGAATTGATATGTTCAGTACTGCATATCAAATCAACTTTATTTAAAAGGGATAGTATATTTCTATAAAGAAATGACATGATGCAGTTGTTACCAAATTGTAAGAAATGGTAATATTCAAAACTAATTTTGAATCGGACATCCAAAGGAAAATGGAGGTTTCTGAAAAAAGATGTTTTTTTCCCATCATCTTTTGATTACATTGTTAAAACATGTTTTGCAACATCTTCAACACTTTGCCTATCTTCAATTTAAGTGTATTTACACAAGGCAAAGAAGGTCTCTAAAGGATTACAAATTATTTTTGATATTTGTATACAAATTTCAGAAAATATTTTACTAATTGTATGAATTTTGATATCTTTGTAACAAACATATAAGGATTTGAAAGTAGGGCAAAAGCACAACATGTAAGCATTACAAAAAGATTGACAAAATGGAATTTTATCATATCTCCAATGTTTAAATTATGTTTGAACTTTTATTTTTTCACAAAAGGTAAAAATTGAAAAGGATTTCCATTAAGTCATGATCAGGTAATTAGCAAATCCGACACACAATACAACCTCTACACGTGTTAGGATTTCTAAACTGTCCTTCCTTTCATAAAACAAAATTAACACAGATTAAAGCAACATGGAATGTCACAACAAAGCTCAGACTGCACACAATAAGAGTCACCACTCTCAAAACTCATAGGTTCTTAGGTGGATATACAAATAATACACATAACACCTGCTGCTCAAACTCTGCCAGCTGGTAATGAAGGGTCCTCCAGCTTCTCCCAGAACCATCCCGTATAGTGGTGTATTGCAGGAGTACATATAATCTGGCTGGGAGGACACACTCAGAATGTCCTGGGCCTTCATCGGGGTCCAGGACCAAAACCCATTGCACTTCAGCCTTGTGTAGATGTCTCTCCAAATTTGAGACCACCCGCATTGCTCAGCTGTGTCCCTATGAACCAATAAAACAGATGGTACCTTTAGAGGACCCCCTCACAAATGATTTCTCATTCAGCATTAGTGAATGGAGGACCCTCTTATCTTGTTCCTCAGTCATTTGGGGGGTTTGGATAAAGAAAGGAGCATCAGGATGGAGTAGGATTTTGTTGTAGGGAAAGGATTGCTCTGAATAACCACAAAATCTCTCTTCCTCTTCTTGTGTCTGTAGGTGGAGATCTCTACACCTACTCCAAAGATCTTCATCCCACATGTGGGAGAGAGATATCCACATGTAGGATGGGCAAATGCAGCTCAAGGAAATGAGTTAACTATTCGATTCATGCCAGACTACCTTAACCTCTATCCTGTGCCACATCCTGGGTATCTGAATGTGGGCGTATATTTGTAATCACTGTCACATTATTATGTTGTGCAACACACAACAGGCTACAACAATCTTGCACACATCTTGTGTGGAGTACACCAACACCCCCACACAGTGAAGACATCTAAATCATAACTTAAGGATACAAAAAGTGAGTTCAATAATGGCTTGTGTGTGCATGTGTCCACTATTGTGCCTCTTTTGAAACAGTGTGATTAGAAATCTGTAGGGAGTGAGGTAATGGGAAGAGAGAGTATACCCAGCATCATCAGCAAAAAAGACACGTGAAATTTCTTAAACTGGGGCTCTGTTCTAAATGTAGTACACCATGCCTGCATACATGCAGTGGGTGGTGGGGTAATGTGTGTGTATTGTGTTGTATTTAGGGGTAGGTGGATTTTCATTTCACGGAATTCTGCGGAGTTACATAAAAACTACTACGTAAACGGGCATAATTTGGTTTGTTATGCTACTAGCACTGATTTTTAGCACCAGGAGTTTGTTTCGTGCTGCACAAGTTGGACCATGTGGCATGCCAGAGGGTGCTATTTCTTTCTACCGCTCAAGTAGATTTTCTACTGGAGCAGCTGCTTTCTCAGGGTAAATGGTCATGACCTGCCGCGACCGCCCGCATTAAAAAGTCTCACCAGGAGGTGTTCTAGCATAGGAAAATTGCGATAGGGGATACTAATTTCTTCTCGCCACCTTAACGTTGGTGAGCGAAGCATAAGAGAAAACTCCACCATTCAGCGGTTGGTGGAGTTTTGCCAGAACTCCGCATTCCAAGTGGAACGAGGAGTGAGCAAAAATCCACAAACTCCGCCAGCGGAGCAGAATTATTCGCCCACCCCTAGTTATATTGATTAATGAGTATGTTCAAGATGCCATGCTCCAGATGCACATGTTGCCCCTGTATGAGATGTTGATACTTACAAATGATCCACATGTCACCAGGACCCCCAGCAACCAAGCCATGTTGAAGAGGTGACTGACAGAAAGTGTAGCTCTTGTGTGTGCTTTCAGGAAAGACAGCATAGATTTCAGTGAAGCAGCCCCTGGCATTGCAGAGAGCTTGTGTGTTGATGAAGTGCCAGTGGTGTCTGTTGTGCAAAAGGTGTGTTGTGTGGGGAGGTGACTGAAGTGCCATATTTGTGCAGCCAATGCACTTATCTACCACATAAAGGAACTGGGCAAAGGCATAACATTCCTTTGTCACCCTTTGCTCTTTGATTTTTGGCCAGTGACTGTAGCATGGTGATAAACTTGTGCACACATATATTGATGCATCTCAGTACCTGATGCAAACATCAAGACTGGCTTGTCTAAGGGATGCCTTTATTGTCAGATCTGAAACCCTGAAAAGATCCAGTGGGCATAAAATGCATTGTAGTCACTATTTTGCCATGGGCAGGGATTACCTTGGAGCGGGCTGTGGGTGAATCAAGGTCCAGCTCCCAGTTTGCAACTGTGCCAATGAACAGTTCAGGTAGAAAGTGGTATCCGTCAATGACAGCTTGCTTACCTGGACATTCCACAGATGTTGATTTTCTTGTAAAACTGCTCTCTCCTCAAATAATTGTTCCTCAAAATGAGAGCCAAAGCAACAAATACATTTACAGACATTGTGAAGGCAGAAAGGTTGCTTTGTGTGACAGTTAATTTCTTATGTTGTAAACCTGGATGTGATTGGTTGGTGCTGAAAAGTGTTTCACCTGTAGATGGGTGATGAAGAATATAACAATCACTCCTTGCCTTACCAGGTGTTTTGCAAGACTATATTCTGGGCTGCGCAATAACTAGGATAAATCCTGCCTCTCCCTGCTCATGGGATGGAGGCCTAAAGTGGGTTGGCAATGTCCTCTGTCTATGATCATCTGTTTACCATCTTTTCTATCACCTTTGATGGGTAAGGTAGCCAGGAGATAGGCCAGTAGTTGGCTAGCAACTTTGGGTCTGCTGAAGTCTCTTGTTGGGAAAGAGTACTGTGGCATGTTTCCAGGGGTCTCAAAAGGTTACTGTATTGATTGAGCCTTTCTGGATCGAGGTGAGGGCTGCAGCATTGCAGGCTAGTCCTTTGTTGAAGATGTAGTGATGGGAAGAGTTTGAGAGGGCTCCGGAGTCTATGGACTGCATGGTCATTGCGATTATTTGAGTGGTGATGGTGGGCCAGGTGGTCAGGGTGGTCCTCTGGGTGTTGGGTGAGATGGACAGGAGAGCTGCGAGGGTGGAAGGGTCCAGTTGGGATTTGAATTCACATAGATGCTGGTGATCTTGTTGCTGAAGAATAGGGATGGCTGAGTGCAGAGGTCCTAAGAGGGGATTACGCAGGTGAAGCTTGCTGCCAGATAGGTGAAGTCTTTCACTATGTTGAAGATTTCCTTGGCACTGTTGGTGCTGCTTTTGATGCGGTTATTGAGCGTGGTGGCTCAGATTTCATGATGGTAGTGTCTCAGGGTGGATATGCAGGTGCTCAAGTCGGTGTTGCTCTGACTTTGTCTCTATCTGTGTTCCAGTACCTTGCATTTGTGTTTGGTTAGCCTGAGCTCACCCACATACCAGCTTGCTTGTGGTCTGGTTCTTGTGGCTTTGTTGGCATTGATAAGAACTAAGGGGACGCTTTCTGGGCCAGTGGAGGCCCCTTCCACTCACCTCAATTTGCTACTCCTGTTCCTTTCTCGCTCGGGTGGGACTCCGTCCCCTAGCGCAACACGAACCAGTGCAGGGGGTGAGGCCAAGTACTGCACATGCCATAAAGGTGCCAGTACTCTTGCGCAGTGCAGGACACTTGCCTGGGCCAGAAGAGGCCCCTTCCACTCACCTCAATTTGCTGCTCCTGTTCCTTTCTCGCTGGGGTGGGCCTCGGTCCCCCAGCGCAACGCAAACCAGTGCAGGGGGCGGGGCCCAGTCCCACACGTGCCATAATGGTGCCGGAACTGTCCCGCAACGTGGGGAAAGCCCGGGTCAAGGTCAGGCCCGTCTGCCCCTGTCCGCAGCCGGATGAGGCTGGCCTGGGCCCACCCTTCTTAGTCCTGCCTCTCGCCACACAACAACTATGAACTCTGGAGCAGGGTGTTGAAGGGGAACACCAAACCAACAAGAAAAGATAGAAGATAATACAGGTCTGTGCATAAACCCTTTTTATTTTTTCACCGTCTCTAAACCTGCCCCGCCTTCTCTTTACCTAGTAATTACTAGGCAACAAGACTTAGATAATGGGCTAACGTAAAATATCACAGACATTGGGAAAAGGGGCTTTAAAACAGACTTCCTCCACTAAATCAATTACTAATTATTTGACGAATGCCATGAGTATACTGAATAGTGAAATCACTAATGTGGAAGAAAGATTGGCCGCTACAAAGTTCGCTTTGCCTAATGCTATGGATAAGGTGATCGAGAAAGACATTGCAACAGAGCCAGTGAAGCTTCTAACCACTGAAAAAACTGTGACACCATGTGTTTTAAATAGTTGCCTGACGATTAGTGAGGACTCCTCGCCTGGGGAGCTTTCTCTTCCCCAGCAAAGAAAATCTGTCAGCTGGCAGATTCACACCCTAGTGATTTAGGAATTGAAGGTCATAAAATCTGGGATTTGTTTACTTGAGGTATCTGTCAAGGAAATATCAGACCATTTAAAATCACACAATGGGCAGCCCATTATAAGTGAAGCTGCACAAAGCAATACTATGATATCTGCAGCCCCAGACACGACCCTTATACAAAAACCGCCAGTCTTGCCCACAAATGACAATTACCAACAACATCAAAATAAAAGACCCTAGATACCCCAGATATCCCTACATCTCTAGCCGAAATCTACGCCTTTTGTAATTATATTGAGAAAAGTACCCACCTTAAGGCCCAATGTAACAGAAAGTTGATTTGAGCTCAAAAACAAGGTGATATACTGGTTGGTCAAACAATCGTAGAGCACAAACTGCCTTGCTAAAGAAATTATAATGGTAAGAAGAGTTAGATGGATAGGCCCTTCAAGGAAAATCAGGAAAGACGACTCTATTGCTTTAAATATCCGTACCCCCATGTGGTATGAACCCTTCTCTCTGGTCTTGCAAGTAAATCTGGTGATAGGAACATTACCGGGTATATTTGAGCAGAGCTTTTGGGATATTTTTATAGGCCAGAAATGTTTATGGGTAAAATTGATATCCCTATACACATAGTATTTCAAGTTGGACAGAATGCTATCCGACAGATCCAAATTTGACAAATAAACTCCAGAGTACAATCCAAACAATGAACCGGTTCCTCCCCCTCTCGTACTATGATGATCAGTATTGACAAGAGGAGGGGGCGGAAGGAAAAGGCAGTAATCGCATTGATGTATATAATTCAGATTCTGAAATACAGATCCCGGGCATGGGTATTTCAACCTGTCAAAAGATAAATAGAGAGGTATACCAGCCAGATCATGATCAAAAGGGCCTCTTAACTTGCCTATTGTTGTACAGGATAAAGTACAAGACCTACAGAACGGGTATTTTACACTGCCCACATAAAGAAAACCCCAACGTTGCAATGAAGACTTGGAATATTGCAGGAATAAAAAACAAACTATTAATGCAGAGTGGCTGATGATCATCAGTCAAACACAACTCATTTGCTTACAAGAGACATGGTCACCAGATGATTTTTTTTGTGGAGGGTTTTATATCAATTTTAACCCTTGCATCTCTTTCAGAGGATGGGTGGGCTAAGGGAGGCCTGGCAGTATTAAGTAACTAAGTAAGTAAGTAAAACATTTATAGAGTGCAACTACTGCCGAGGTGTCTTGGCGCTGAGCTGTAATGTGTAGCGATAACTGTTGTGGAGTGAGCATGATTAGGTTGGTTTAGTTGGAAACAGCCAGGTTTTAAGCATTCTCCTAAACAGAGCTCTGTTAGATTGTAGCCTAACTGCGACAGGCATCGCATTCCAAAGTTTATCCGCCCCATAGGAAAGGGTTCTTCCCCCCCATTTAGCTCTATGGATTTTTGGGATCTGGACTAATCCTTTATTGGCTGACCTAAATTCTCGACGTGGGATATGCCAGCGACAGAGTTGCGGTAGTTCCAATGGACCCACTTCGTATAGAGCCTTGTGCACAAAACACAGCGCTTTGAATTCGACGTGCTTCTGGACCGGGAGCCAATGAAGCTCCCTGATACTGTTGGAGATGGGATGGTATTTTGTGAGGCTAAGTTGCACCCGAGCTGCTGAATTTTGCAAGGCTTTGCGTTTTAGCACTTGACATTTGTCAATGCCTAAAAATAGCACGTTGCAGTAGCCGATTCTTGAACGAATCAGTGCTACTACCACAGCTTTCTGAAGGTCTTGAGAAATGAATGGTAAGATTTTACGCAGAAACTTTAAGAGGAAAAAGCATGAGGAGGTCAGGAGATTGCACTATAGATATAGTTAATATCTATAACTTCTTCATTGAAAGTATCAAGGTCCTATCTGTCCTTCCCCTATTTACAACTTATCCATTTAATTACAGAAGAAAAGGTTAATTTGGTTATAATTAATTTTTATAACAATGTTTTTGATAAAACCAAAGTAACAGTTATGATGGATCTAAGTAGGGAAATTAAACTATTCCTAACGCGTATTAAGGATGATTACATTTTATTATGGGTAGGAGATTTTAATATGAGTAAATGTTATAGACAGAGTTCAGAAAATTTTGGATATGCTAAAACAAATGGAGATGTTATGTTACATTTTTCGCACAACCCATCTGGAGAAGAATTAAATCACATTATTTATAAATTTAGCTTGGTTCTCATAGAACAATGTATTGGAGAAGACCAAATGTAGTACCTACATATTATGGGAATGGTAGAAGCTCTGTCATTGATCATATTCTGGTGACAGAAAATGGTGAATGCCTAATAAATTATTTTACCGTTACCCCAAACGCCCTTACTGATCATGCTGCCCTGAAATTTGGTCCTTAATATAAACCTTTCAAGGTCAAAGAGTTTACAAAATATGAAACCAATTGAAATACAGGGTTAAAATGGTCTTATTTTAAGATGGGCAAATATTGATGGTATAGCAAAAACAGAGGAAATCATGGCAGAATATCTTAGTGATTTTTATATAAGCACAGATTTTATGTCTTCCCTGATGCTTATTATGGAAGCCTTCTGCAAAATCATGGCTAGAATCTCAGAGAAATATAAGTGCCCAAACAGAGGGAAAAGTAACAGAAACGGGGGGCTGGTTTAATACAGAATGCTCCTTGATAAATAGAAAACTAAGGAAAGCCTTACGGGATTCGCCAAGAGATAGGGGAAAAATCAACAGGCTGAGAACTATGTATAAAAATGCTCTAGATTAAAAGGAAAAGAGAGATGAAAGAAAAAATATGGGAAAATCTGCTCCAGGCAGCTGACTTAAATGATAACTCCCTTTTTTGGAAAATAAAGAACCAGCCTGTGGACTAAACACGAGGAGGCCAGAGAGGGAGAGGTAAGTTCACAATATTTTTATTGGATCCCAAGAAAAAAAATGCAATAAATCAATCTGTCTTTGCTCCTTAACGTCAGGGGCCCAGGTTGAAGTTGAACGTGTGAATCTTCCTGCTCTTCCGTCAGGTGAAGGCCGTCACTCCCAAAGCACGAAAGAGGAAAAAAAAGAAAGAAAAACGGTATTTAGAACGGGATTACGTATATTAGCAGTGTAGTGGGAAAAGGGAGTGAGGAAGAAGCACCCGGACCGTCACCGTGTGGATTGTTTGAACAGGGTAAGGAACCCTGGAATTACCAGAGCCCTCCCTCCACCCTTGCCGGATTGGCTGGCGAGGTACAGATGTTTTTTTTTAAAAACCACCCACGAACCCTGGCACGTACCTCAGGGAGCCACGCACCTCCTGGGGCGTTTCTGGCGTCGTGGTACCGGAAAGGGTCCGGTTCCCTCTCTCATGGATGTTCCCGGTTCCCTCGCTCCGCGTCCGGATCTTCCTCGTGGCGGTACCTCCAAGTCCTTGGAAGTCTCTCGTGGTCTGGCGCTTCGGTCTTGGATGCTCCCCGTGGCGTGGCAGTTGGACTCCCCAGATAGTTCTCGTGGTCTCCGATGTCCTCTTCAGTCCGTATCTCCGGCACCGCATCGTACTCTCTGATTCCTGTACTGGCTTCAAATAGCGGCTCTTCCTCATACATCATCCTGGTGGGATCAGGTGACGAGGTCATATGGGGGGTTACGTAATCGGAGAGATGACTGGAATTAATGGGCCGCTGGCTTCCAGGTAATGTGATGTTCTCGGGGACTGTAAACAAAAAACAGGAGAAAGATTAAGGGATATTTGTCCGTCGTCTTCTCCCTGAAGGGGCGTCTCGTGACACAGCCATTTCTAAAAAAAGAGAGGAGACCCAAAGATTGAGGAATTTGTGCAACAGGGGGATTGGATAGAACATTTTAATACCATTTTTAACCCAGAAAGTAATATTTTAAACTTGTCTTTTACACATTTATTTCAAGTTCATGCTGTTGATCTTCCCGATATAACTATAGAAGAGGTCATTAACACTCTTAATAAAGCAGTGGAAAGGCCTCTGGCCCGATGGTGTTCCAATAGATATTTTAAAGAACATGCCACTTTATGGGCTCCGATGCTGACCCAAGTATATAATTTCACAGTAAAGGGTTTTCTCACTGTTTCGTGGACTGAAAGTACAATAGTCCCAATATTTAAAAAATGTAACAGAGGTGATCCGAAATGTTACCGTCTAATGTCTCTCCTGGACTCCAGTGCTAAATTAATGGGTAGAATCCTCCTGGGCAGGCTAGAACAATGGGTGGAAGAAAAATACATACTCACTGATACACAATATGGGTTCAGGACTGATATTGGAATAATAGAACAATGTGTTAACCTATTGTTACAAAGACGTCTTGCACAGGTAGGCGAAGTTAAGTTACTCCTTTATTATGGCCTCCACTCTGGAACCTCTAACACGTCGCTGTCAAGCACAGCTCACAAACTCTGCCAGTCAGGCTGCCTTGTCAACATTCCAAGGCAGCCTCTGGCTAAACTGTAGGAACATTCCAAAGGGTAGAAATAGTAAGGGAGCAGAGAGAGAGAGGGAGAGACCAAAGATGGTACATGGAAATACAATAGTGCAACTGGTGAAAGAGGGTGAATTAAAGTGGGTGAATTATAACACATCTTCCCCCCATAAAACAATGAAGGAGAGAAAATAATTATATTGCCTAACAAAGTCTTTATGCCATTTGGGTGAAACAGTTGGTCTTCTGGTACAGCTCCTAAGAGGAGTGACTGAGTCTTCAGGTATCCCAGATGTTTGGGAGTTTTCATGAGTGATGATCTCTGGGTTTGGGCATTTAGCCAACCGGTCCATGCTCCAGTTTTGCCCATTCTCTAGAACCACAGTGTTGATTTTGATCTCCACTATTCTTCTGGGTTCATAGAACTTCGATTCATGATCCCCTGCGAGAGTGGGTTTTTTCCACAGCAACCCAATCTCCTATAGACCATTGTCGGTTTTTTGTTCCAAGCTTATGATCATAGCGGTCTTTGTAGTTGGCTTGATGGGAAGCTATTTTAGGTTTAGCCTTGTCAAAAGAGTGTGCTGGTACATCTCCACCCCCTATCCAGGTAGGAAAGAATTTTGTACTGGGTTTTCTACTCCTGAGCGATGAGAACGGGGATATCCCAGTGACCAAGTTGGGGGTGGTGTGGTATGCCCAGAGCATATCTTGAATGGAGCGTTCAACAGGTAGGTTGTTTATGCAAGCAAGCTGAATGTTCTCCTTTATCATTCTATTAACTCTTTCGACTAGGCCGTTTGCACGAGGACAGTACAGAGCTGCTTTTAAGTGGGTTATGTCTTAGCTGGTTAGGAAGTTGGACATGGCTGACGAGGTGAATTGTACACCGTTGTCCGTGACCAAGGTGGCCGGAATGCCTTCAGTGGTGAAAGTGTCTCGCAAAAAATTGATCAGGGATTCGGTAGTTGTTTGGTGTACCATTCTAATAACTACCCAGTGAGAGTGAAAATCTGTCAGAACATAGGCAAACCTCTTGGTGACACCTCTCTTATTGATTGGGCCGATAATGTCCTGTGCCAGTTTTTCCCATGGTTTGTCCGGAATGGAAACTGGGGAAAGAGGTGCCATATGGGTGGGTTTGTTTTTGTCACTGTTGGCGCATATGGTGCAGTTCTTGACTTTGTTCTCAATCATAGAGTCCATGTTGGGGAACCAATAGTGCTCTCTGAGTCTATTTTTTGTAAGGCTTCTCCCTAGGTGGGCCTCATGAATCAAGTCTATTATTTTGTCTTTCAAACCTTCTGGGGGGATGATTTTGTTATTTCTCCATATGCAACCATTATTCAAGTTGATTTCATGTCTTACTTCCCAGGACGTGTCTAGGTCTTGGCTGACACTTTTACGCGAATCAGGCCAACCTTGAATAGTATACTCTTCAAAGTGTGGCATCTTGGGTCATACACTCAAACCATTCATCTTGCATTATTGTGGAGGAGTGGACCAGTAAAATAGGAAATTCAAATGTTTAAAAGTTTCCTGAAAGATCTAATGGTGCTCTTGAAAGGAAGTCAGCTGCGGTATTGAGGTCACCAGCGACATATTCTAGTTTAAAAACGAAGCTCTCAAGGCCTAATACCCATCTAGCTACCCTGGGTGTGCTGTTGGCTGAACCTTTAGAGCTGAACATGTAAATGAGGGGCTTATGATCTGTGCGAACAGTAAATTTTATCCCCCACAGGTAGAATTTAAAATGTTTAATCGCCCAAAAGCAGGCCAGGGCTGCCCTCTCTACGATGGAATAGTTCCTTTCTGAGTTGTTAAGGGTGCGGGAGGCAAAAGCAACAATGCGTTCTCTCCCACCTATGGCTTGAGAGAGGGTTGCTCCTAGGCTTTTATTGCTGGCTTCGGTGGTTAGAATGGTTTTCCTTGAAGGGTCGAAATTGCACAAGTGAGGGGCATTTAAAATGTTTCTTTTGATGTTGTCAAATGCTGCCTGGTGTACCTCTAGCCATTTGAAAGGAATATAGTTTTTAGTGAGCTCCCTAAGATCGTTTGATCGTTTGAAATATCAGAAAAATTCTTAACATATTTGGCCATGTATTCTGCAAGACCGAGCAAGGATAATAGTTCTTGCTTGGAGGTGGGTGCATTGGCTTTTTCGACAGCATCAAGGAGGCTTAATTTAGGTTTAAACCCATCTCTAGATAGATCCTTGAATCTTTCGAGGACTATCCTGAGGGAGGAGTCATGTTCATCAGGGGTTGCTCCGTAGATCAAGACATCGTCTTGGAAGCACATAGTTTTGGGGACCCCGTCAAGTATGTGTTGCATTATTTTTTGGAACACTGCTGCCGCTGAAGCGAGTCCAAACGGCATACTGAGGAACATGTATGACCCCAGTGGGGTAGTAAAAGCTGTAAGTTCTCTGGAGTCAGGGTGTAATTCTACCTGGTGGTAGGCGCTAGAAAGGTCTAGTACACTGAAACAGGTGGCCTCCCCCATGGTACTTAAAACCTTGTGTATGCGTGAAAGAAGGTGTCTGTCAATGATGATGTTATCATTAAGGTCTCTGAGGTCAATGCATAATCTAATGTCATTCCCGTGGGCCTTCTTGGCGATGACCATGGGTGCGACCCATGCGGTGCAGTCTACAGGTTGTATAACACCGAGAGACTGTAGTCTGGCCAGTTCATTCTTTAAGGGTTCCCACATAAGGTGAGGTATGGACCTTGTTTTGTGCGCAATGGGTTTGGCATTAGGTTTCAATTTTATTTTATGTTGGAAATTCTTAAGGAGTCCTAGATTAGAAGCGAAAACCTCAGGAAATTCTTTGCCAAAGGTTCTACTTTGGGTGGACAAGTCAATGGTGAGGACTTGCTGTTAGGGTCCAGTTTTATGCCTAACTCTTTTTGGTGTTGCCAACCCAGGAGATTGGACCCCTCCTCAACTATGTAAACTTTACCAAGGGTGACACGGTCTTTGAATGAAATGCGGGTTTTGACCATGCCCTTCAAAGGGATAGATTCTCTGGTGTAGATACTTGAAGAAATGTCTGGTTTAGTTAATTCACTTTCTTTACAGAGGTTCATATTTTTAAAGTCAGTAATGTTCACAAAAGTGAAAGGAGAACAAGAATCTGCAAACATGTGATTTTCTTGCCATTCAACCCAACTTCGCATTGTGGGTAGTTTATTTGATTTACGGTGCTGGGGTCGTGAACCTGGAAGACAATCTTTTTCACCGACCGAATTTTATGCTCGGAAGTTACCGCCGCACTGACCTGTTTACTGTGACAAACTCTAGCTAGATGGCCTTTCTTATTATATTTCTTGCAGATAGCTGATATGGCTTGGCAATTGGGATTATTGGCAAGGTGGTTGCTACTACCACACCAGTAACATTTAAGTTTGTTAGGGTTATTGTCACGAGTAGAGCTGGAGGTTTTAGCATTTTTAATTTTGCAAATATTGTTTTCATTGGTAGCTTCAGTATTCTCTGATTCAACAATTTCTGACACCTGGCTCTGGACTGAGTGGGAGTGTTCGGATAGCACAGAATTAGATCTAATTTCTTTCATGCAGAGTGCGGTATGTTCAATAGATTTAGCGAACTCGATCGCTTCTTGGGTTGTTGTTGCAGCAATTTTTCTTGGATTCTACTGTTATTGGTGCACCTCACCAGCTGATCCCTAATAAGGGAGTCGTTGAGGTCTCCAAATTGGCATAGTTCACTTAGGTCTCTCAGCACAGCTACGCAGCTGGAGATGCTTTCATGTTTTCTTTGGACCCTACAGAAAAACTTGTGGCATTCCAGCACAATGTTGACTTTGTCACCAAAGTGAATTTCCAATTTTATTAAAGATGATTCGTAAGCATTTTCATCTACTTTAAGGTCAGGTTCAGGTAGCGTATCAAAGACTTTCCTCCCATGGGTACCCAGATTGTGAAGGAGAATGTGTTGTCTCCTTAAAGCACTGAATTTTCCCCTCCAATGGCAATCAATTACGACTCAAAGATCTTGACCCATTCTTTCCAGGAAAGATTGGGTTCCCCACATTCATTTAGAAAAGGCGGAGGCTGGGTCATGTTATCAGCCGCCATTTTGGGAACTCAACCCCCGAGGGGGAACCCTAGGTAGGTTGGAAGAGACGATGTACGATGCAATGTAAAATAATTTGTACATAAAGGGTAGGTATGCGTGTCACCGCAATTGATTGTAGCAGATATGTATGGGAGGAAGCCAGGAGATGACACGCAAAATACAATGAAGTGTGCGTATCACTGGAGTAAGGTTAGCAAAAGGAAGGAGCAAGAGTGTGTGAATCACTGTAGTTGCACACAGGTGAACAGGTGGTCCGTAGTAAGAGGTAAGGAGAAAAAGTGAGCGTGTCACTGATGAACTTGAGGCAGGCAAAATGGTGTGTGCGTCGCCGTTGAAGTGAATAACAAGCTGGCAGCTGAGTAAAAATAAAAGAAGTAAGGAGCCAAGATTAGAGCTGTGCCAGCCAGCGAACTGGCGAATAAACTCATGTAGACTGTGCATCCAGCACTGGGAAAACAAGGAAGAGAAACCCCTTAGTTAAAGCTGTGCCTGTCAGCGTGAATGAGGCTGGCAGGCAAATAATGGAGGAAGGATGGAAATGCAATAAATTTGCAGAAACCAGCAATGTTTTCAGAACTGACTGAAAATGTTCCCACGACAATTATCAAGCAGCAGCTGTGCTTGTAAGCGGAGATACCAAAAATGGACAGTAGGTGGCAGTGGAAGCTAACAACTGCTATCATGAACGCTTCCAGAGAACTGCTGAGAGGAATCTTTGTGCTTCCGGCACTTTGTGACGCAGCGACATGAAACTGAAGAGACTCAAACACGTTTGACAAGGGCCCCTCCCTGCAGCTCGAGATTACAAAATGCGGCAGGGAAGAAACGCACTGGAAGGCTCTTCACAGCAGATGAAGTGAAGGAGGCACACAATTCTTCACACGTGGCCGCTGTGATAGGAAGTCCAGCCGCAGGGCATATCAGGCTAAATGCGTGTGGGAATGTGAGAGAGCAAAGGGCGCAATTAGCAGACACACGGCCATAGACGGCAAGAGGACAGCCAATTGTGGTGTGTTCATTCAAATAATGTGCACAGCGGGAGGAGGATAGTTAAAGACAGTTAAAGAATGGTCACCGCTGTGAGGATTATTCAGCCAGATAAGGAAGCGCTGATACTAGGATTGTAAAAGGGTGGCCACCACTGTGAGGATAATACAGTCAGGCATACGAAGCGCTGATTAACCCTGGGCGTAGAGGGTGTAGTGGGGCAACACGGAGCATCGCGTAGTGTGGCCAAATCTACACACACTCGCGTGCTCCGCGTAGCCCCACTATGCGCCGCCTGCCTCTCGCGAGAAATGCGCATGCACGGGCGTCGGCGCATGCGCATTTGTGAGAAGACGTTGCCGTCAAGCAGGAAGAGGGAGCCCCGGGACGCCGCACCGCAGGTAAGGCATTTTATTTACTTTTAAATTCTTTAAATTATTTTAAAATGAGGGCGGGCGGGTGGAGGGCAGCTCTGCTTCGCAGTGGCGTGTGCGTAGCGCTGCCTGCTACACCTACTTTGTAAACCGCGAAGCAGGCAGCACTACGTACACTCCGTGGGCAGAGCGGAGCACTACGCCCGGGCTTAGCGCTGATACCAGGATCACAGCGGTGAGAGTTAACACTGTCAAAGACTGGGCCCCCACTGTCAGGATAATTCCAGTCATACAGTGAAGCGCTGATCCCAGTTATAAGAGCGGCGAAAGTGCTAAAATGTATCAGAAGTGAGGCTCAAGCTGTGCCTGTCAGCGCGGAAGTCAGCTGGCAGGCAACACAAACAGCATTCCCCTCTGAATGAACGATGTAAATCAAAGTTCTAAGGTATTAAATTGTGAGAAATTTGAACGCTGGTATCAATTCTCACGGATGTAATGTTGGTAAGAAGGAACAAAGCGCTGGATGAAAACGCTGGAAAACAGTACCTCAACCTTGTGGGCCACAAGGTATATTATATACTTGACGTTGAGGATGAAGACAGAAGGGAAGGAGCGCCGTCCTGCTCCCTTACGCAAACCAGTCGTCGCCAGTGTTACAAAGACATCTTGCACAGGTTGGCAAAGTTAAGTTACTTCTTTATTACGACCTCCACTCTGGAACCTCTAACACGTTGCTGTCAAGCACAGCTCACAAACTCTGCCAGTCAGGCTGCCTTGTCAACATTCCATGGCAGCCTCTGGCTCAACTGTAGGAACATTCCAAAGGGTAGAAAGAGTAAGGGGGGCAGAGAGAGAGAGAGGGAGATACCAAAGAAGGTACATGGAAATACAATAGTGCAACTGGTGAAAGAGGGTGAATTAAAGTGGGTGAATTATAACACCTACATTTGTTAATTCATAAATATACGGTAGAAAGGACAGGTGCACCTATGTTTTGCAGATCTGGGCAGTGCTTCCGATCTGGTAAATCAAAACAAAGTCTGAGAAACACTTGCGGATCTGGGAGCCCCTCGGGGTATTATCAACTTTCTGTCCCAATGGTACTCCTACCTTACCGTGCAGATGCGATACGGACCGAACGGGAAATGTACAGATAGCTTTAAGGTCACCCGAGGTTTTAGACAGGATTGTGTCCTTGCTCCCCTGCTCTTTTCACTCTACGTAAATGGGGTGGATGAATGCCTACAAAAAATAAAAGCTGATGTCCCCATGGTCGGTACTCACCCTGTCCACATCTTATTCTATGCAGATGATGCAGTCCTCCTATCCAGACCAGCTAATGGCCTGCAGGTTATGAGAGATAACTTTGTTAGATATATGGATAATAAAGGTATGAAAGTTATTTTGAAGAAAACCATTACCATGGTAGCTGGAAAAGGAAGAGCAAAATAGAGGATACATCATATAAATGAGAAGAGATTAGGGGAGACACACATTTTTACATACCTGGTTATTCAGTTTAATGCACCGGGGTCTTGGGAAAGCCACGAAACATATCTAAAATTAAATTTTTGAGAGGGACAGAATCAGTTTTGAGGTTTTCCAGTAAAATAGGCCAAAAACCAATTAGAGAAATGATGATGCTGTACAAAAGTAAATGCCTACCAAGCACTGGCTATGGTGCTGCCCTATGGGATTATACAAACTGTACTAAGCTGCAGACATTAGAAAACCTGTTCTTGGCTCGATTACTGGCAGTCCCAAAATCAAGCTCAACATCCATGACACATAAGGAAGTGGCAGTTCCTTTTTTTGGAGGACGACCTACATATCAGGCTCATTATTCTCTGGTACAATATATGGAGTAAAACAGGGGCCCAGTTTACAAAGGAAATAATTTTAGATTGCCTCAAGCTAGATGCTTGGAAGACAATTAAATGGCTGTCCTATTTAGATGCCTGTTTAAGAAAAATTGACCCGCCATAGGAGTAGATGATACAGTTAAAATCCTTACCTATTCTAAAACAGAGGTCAGTACTATACTTAGGGGACAAAGAGAAAACAAGAGAGATTTTAATGAAAGCAAAACATCCACAGTAGCTAGTTATCTGCTACACTATGTACATGAGGTCCAGCCAATTTATTTCACAATTGTTAAGAACAGCCAGCAAAGATTTTATCTTACCAGACTGCGATGAGGCATATTGCATGTACAGTTTGCTTTTCCAAAAAGTACGGCGCTGGACGCTCCCTTGTCGACCGATGAACTCCTACCTGCACTATTGGCAATGCACCTGGCCCAAATGACTACCCATGTGAGTTCTTTAAAAAAACTTTAAAATCACACCCAACTGTTACAACTTTATCCAGCGGCCCTAGAGGCTTCCTGAGAATGCAAATTCATCCCGCCCGATTGGCGACACGCTGAGATCGTCGTGTTCTTGAAGCCGGGTTGTCCACTGGAGCAATTCTCGTCCTATCGCCCGATTTCTTTACTCAACGTGGAGACTAAGCTACTGGCTAAAGTGATTGATAATCTTTTAGTCCCATATATTACTGAGCTGATCCATCCCGAGCAGGCAGGGTTTATGCCACACCGTACCACGTGACACAACATTAGGCATGCCCATAATGCCATAGCTGCGTTTGACAAGCTTGGTACTCCAGCCGCACTCCTGTTGGCAGATATGAACAAGGCGTTCGATTCCCTTAGCTGGACATTTCTCTTTGCCCTGCTAAATCACCTCAACATTTCGGCCCCGCGGCTGCTTCGGTATATTCGCTTGCTCTACACAGATATAACTGCCTCAGTCTGTGTGACAGACTCAGTTTCTGGTGGCTTCTCTGTCAGGCGTGGAACGCGTCAGGGCTGCCCGCTTTCTCCTTTTCTCTTTGCCTTAGCTATGGAACCGCTCGTGGCTTGGATACGAATAGATGCACAGATGCGTGGCTTTGAGTGAACTCCAGGTATCTCAGATCGCATCGCGATATATGCGGATGATGTCCTTTTCTTTCTCACGGATCTGGATCGGACCGGTCCACGCCTTCTCCGCATTATGCAGATTTTTGGCGAAACCTCTGGCCTCTATATGAACCGGGGCAAGTCCTTGCTATTGCCGCTGCGGGGTGGGGAGTGTTTGGGTGACTTGTCTCAGGAGGTGGTGGTGGCTCCTGACGGTTTTAAATATCAGGGAGTTTATCTCTTCGTCACCGACCTTGGCATCGAATAAGAACCTCGCCCCCCTATGGGCCCAAATGGGAGATCAGAGACTAGGAGTATGGTCACACCTGCCGCTGACCTTGTTTGGTAGGTACACCATTTTTAAAATGATTTCCCTCCCCCATCTCCTATACCAGCTGCAAAATCATCCCTATCCAATAAAACCTTCATGGTTCCGCCAATTGAATGCGATTCTAGCCCGCTTCCTCTGGGGGAACGGTGCAGCACGTGTAGCTCTGGGGAACTGCTTTCAGTCCACCTACACAGGCCTCCCATTTGCTCGTTCCCAATGATTGGTGGTATGGCGACCGTCGGGACCCGGCTTACGCGGTTGAACAGTGGCTATTGGGAGCTAATGCCCTCCACATGGTCCTCTATTCAGCAACATTACTTCGTGCATTACCACCTGCCACATCCACGATTTTCAGGATCTGAAGGACGGCGCTCCACCAGATGGGCTGGTGGGGGAAACTTACCAGGGAGACTCCACTGTGGAATAATGGTCAATTATTACAGCTAACGCACCTGTCCGGGTTCCGGGGCTTGGAGGCCATTGGGATCGACACAGTGAGGGCAGTAGTACGTGGATGCACCCTTAAGTCCTTCTCTGACCTACCAACAGAATACCACATGCCCCACACGCAATTTTAGCGCTATCTCCAACTCAGACATGCCTTTACCCTATATTTGTCCCACTTGACAGAAATTCCCGAATTTAACCCCATTGAAGCAAAGGTTTTTATGGGTGACCTGAGAGATCACAAGATCTACGTACACTTATTAACAACACCCCCACCACGCTGTCTAAAACTAGAGACATGGCAGACAGATCTGGGTCCCCTTGAGGAAGATGACTGGGTGGAGGCACTGGAGTCCCCACACAGCGTAGCTATTGCGGCTCGCCTGCGCCTCATTCAGTTCAAATACCTGCATAGAGCCTATTACACCAGGCATAGACTATGGCATGCTGGACTCTTCGCATCCCCACACTCTCTGCGCTGCAAATCCCAAGAGGGCATATTTCTTCATACTGTGGTCATGTCCCGCATTATCTAAGTTCTGGAAGAGGGTGTTCATATGCACATCAGAGGTCTTGGGGTGGACCATCACCCTCTCACCGAGACTTGCTCTACTACATATTACAGAAGATATAGGTGTGAATAGATACAAGCGACACCTCTTATTCTTGGGTCTTACACTTGCCAAACAGGATATTGCCCGGGTCTGGAAAGAAGAATTCCCACAGCTGCTTGGACTATGTTAGAAAGGTCTAGAGTTTTGCATGGGCTTGGAACTCCCGGCCTTCGAGGCGAGGGGCTGCCCCCGTAAACATTACAAAATCTGGAAAAGGTGGGCCAACTATAGAGGCCTGTATCTCGAACCTCCTCCACCCCCATCCCATGCTGAAGAACCACTACTATGATACCCACTGTTTGGCATGTATGTAGAATTTGCACTCTTCTTGAATGTAGATGACAGGACCATCTTTTCTCTATTTGAAGCTATTCTGTTTCCCAAAAAGCAGACAATGTGGCCCAAATGTTCTTTTATCCCTTTTTCTTTTCTTTTCCTCTCCCTCTTTCCTTTTCTTTCGATTTTTTCTCTTTTCTCCTGCTCCTCTTTTTTGTGGTTATTATCTTTTGTGTGATATATTCTGTTTGGAACTAAATTGCTATTATTCCTCAAAATGTCGCTCAGTTTTCTGGCTATTATTGCTATATGTACGGAGTGCTCTTTCACACTTCGGTGCTGTATTGGATGTCAACAATAAAATATGTTGTGAAGAAAAAAAGCACAATACACTTTATTTTATTTTGCACTTTTTATAGGGACCTTAGGAACTGTTTTTTAGCCCCCCTTTTTAAAAATGGTAAATATATCTATTATCAGGATGCCTTTAATTATGTATGTGCCTTGGAAAATAGTGTTATCTGCTCATCTGTTCTATCATTCATTACAATGACCATAGGAAGAAGGAAAACACTAGCATATCTTGAGGCCCTAAACTATGAGACATCAGAGTAAATTTGTATTTCTTAGTTTGATTGTATAATATGAATTTTACCATCCACATCGAATAAAAACCGGGCAGGGTCTGAAGCCACGCAATTAGTAATGACCCTTAGATCCCTACACAGGCCTTTGCTGGTCACTAAGAGATGATTTTATACTGTCAAATCACAATTGTTATGGGGAATCTGTATGGGGAAGGCGTACTTGTACGTGAATCATGGATTGTTTTTTAATTTATCTTTGATTATAATGTTTCTATTGTTTACTTTTATGGTTTTATGCTTATAAACAGAATGAAGTTTTTTTATTGAATTGAACTAAGGTGTCGGCGTAGGTCTTGATCCAGGCGTTGAAGTAGGAGATTGACTTGGGAAGATTGCTGTTGTGTTGAGGTTGGTGGGGTAGGAGTTTGGAAGACCGGTATGCTTCAGATATCTTGTTTAAGTCCTGTGGTGAAGATTTGGTGAGGGTGTTTCTTCAGTAGTGTAGGATGAGTATGCAGAAGTTGACAAGAGTGTGGTCAGACAAATGACCGGTGTGGGCTTGTCTACTTTGATATTGCTGAAACGGATGAAGATGGGGGTATAGTAGGTGTTTAGTGCAGTGTGTAAGGACTTCCACTCACTGGGTAAGTCCAAGGTTGAACAGGTCTTTTAAGGAGGTTGATCAATTTGGGATCAGTGAGGTCTCCTACATGATATTTGAGGTCGCAGAGGAAGATTACCTCACTGGATTTAAGGATCAGGGGGCAACAAATTCTGCACTGGTGCTGCCGAAGTTGGCGCATGGTTCTGTGCCTGTAGATAAGGGTGGATGAGGAATGAGGATAGGGGTACAGATGGCCATCCCAATCTTTCAGCAGCCATACTAAAGCATGCATGCTAAAGGGGAGACGGGAAAACTTACCAGCAACGCAGGGCAGAAATGGCTAGTGGAGGTGGGATGGGGGGAAAGCAATGCTAGTGCAAAGAGTGATGGAGCTTGAGGGGGTGGGAGGGCTGGGTGAGGTGGGGAGTGGGATAAAATGGAGGAAAACTTGGCAGCTTATTTATTGGATCTAATGTTTTACCAAGTCCATCTTCCCATGTTACATTTTTTCTTAATTACAACCATAAATTTTAAAGGCCTAAATGATCGATCAAAGCAATAGAAAATTGAGCACGGGCTCACATTCTTAAAACCTATATTAACATGCCTGCCTACAAGAAACTAGAGTGGACTATATGGATTGCAGTTTTATATATCCAGGGGCCAAATCATTCACTGTAAACTCTCAAATAGCATTGGGTAAGGGAGCTGTATGGTTCCAGCAAGAAATATATCGCTATGATTGGACTCAGTAGATATAACCGATCCATGGAGATGAAGACATCCTCAAGAGGAGACCTATACTTTTTACTCAAATATTCATCGCCACTACTCAAGTATAGATTTTTTTCTAAACAGCCATACTTTGATATAAAATCAAAGATCACCCATCACTCAGTCAGGAGTTTGAGCCCTGCCCCAGTGGCTTTAGAATTAGGACCAATGGGCAGCACCCAAGAATCGTTGCAATAGACATTTTATGGGTCCCTATTATGAGACAAAGTATGTACTATCACAGTTAAAAATGTATGTAAGAGAATTCTTAAAAACTACTATTCATTCAACCACTTATATAGTATAAGATACAATAAAGCTGCAGTTTCATTTTGCAATCTACGATGCAACAAAACAAAACAGAACAAAAGAAGAAATTACTACTGAAAAGCAAGCTGGAAGATGCTCAGAAAAATCATTTCTGATGGATACTTTTAACACCAGATTGTTAGCTTGAAAAATATTCCCAGGTGCAAGACTGGATCCGGATATTTTTTCTGCAATGTTCCCACACGTATGTAGCTGGAATAATATGGCTCCATAGTGACTTTATTCCGCCCCAGAGGTGATGGAGCATAGTCGCAAATAAGAGCCTTCCCTGTGTGCTGGCGTCAGTTCCTTTCTTTCCCTACCCTCAGATGTGGATCTGGTGCTCCACTCTCGCTTTTCCGTCGACTCCAAACTTCATGGACTGTGTTACAGGGACAATGTCTCCACCAAAAAAACAGGATTCAAGCCATGCCATGACTGTAGGAAACAGATGTTAGTCATGGACCTGCACAATGTGTGACTCTAGTGATTGGGCTCCAGTCATGACTCAAGGTCATGAGATAAGTGCCCCCTCATGCACCAGAAGGCATTCAGGGTGTGGGAGGCAAAGCTCTATATCTTTATACATAAAAAGAGGTCAAGTTCAAAACAGAGGTCTCGCTCCTGCTCCAAGTCACGGAGCTATTCTCAGTCATGAGGTTGGTACATAACAAAGTTGCAGCCCCGTTCAAAGTCTTCCGGTAAGTCAAAGTAAATAATGAACCATAATTGTAAGACAGCTAAGCAGGACTCCTCTACATCCCACCACTTAAAGCCTGTCAGGAAGTCACAAGGGTGTCATGTAGAGTATCTGACTTCTTTTGACTTCGAACTAGATCTCTCATTTGATCCCAGCAAGCCCCAAATTTCCGGGCTGTGATCAAAACCACAGCAGATTGTGGCCTTCAATGAGGCCAAGCTGCAAATTATCCAGTTGTTGTGGGCTCTCTCTGGCATGCCTTTTGGCCCCACAGAGATGCAGGGGCCCACATTTGGACTTCACCAGGGGATCCTAAAAAAATGGGATCAACATGTTTCAGCCTTAATAACCTATAATAGTGTTGAGGCTTTCATCAGGATCATAGTTGACAGCTACTGCTTATAAATAAGTGCAAAATAGTGCAAATTAAATTTGAAAAATAACAATAAGTGTTCTTAACGCCTTCGCTGCCAGGCCTTTTCCTCCTCCTGTGCCACACCCTTTTTTGGCTATTTGGGGTAGTGCGCGCTGAGGCCCCTGTAACTTTTTGACCACATAAGGTATCCACGCCAAATTTGCGTCCTTTTCTTCCAACATCATGGGGATTCTGAAGGTACTCAGGGTTGGTGGATTCCCCTGGAGGGGTCACAGAAATGAGCTAAAATACAGCAAAATGTAGGTTTTTTTTTGGAAAATGGGAAAAACGGGCTGCAAATGAAAGCATCTGGGTTTTTCCCTGCAAGTGTTATCAAAAAAGGGTTTGTGGAGCTGAAATCACCATTTTCCCAGCTTTTAGGGGATACCAGACTTTTGTCAGAAACCCAACATTTTTTACACAGTTTTGGCATTTTTCTGGGACATAGCCTATTTTTGCTATTTTTTGTGCTTTCGACCTTCTTCCAGTTAATGGTAAAAATGGGTACAAAAGCAATAATGGATCCTAGAAAGCTATACATTTTAGAGAAGTAGACAAAATTCTGAATTCAGCAAGGGGTCATTTGTGTAGATCCATCAAGGTTTCTTTATAGAAAATAACAGTTAAATATAGGATAAATTGAAAATTTGTTGAAATTAAGCGCCTTTTGTGTCAACGTTTTCACCTGTAACTTCTTTTAATTATGACAGCTCTTTGAAAGCAATGTACCGTTACATCCGCTGGACATTACTGGTTGTGGGGATATATAGGACTTGTAGGTTCACCAAGAACCCGACGAACCCAGAGCCAAAAACTGAGCAGCAACTTGCAATGGTTTTTAATTATGTACCAGGTATATAGTAATCATTCTGTAAAAATGTGTACATGGAAAAATCGGTATGAAATACACCTATGCATTTCTGAAATGGGAACAAAATATAGAGTGTAGAAACAGTAGATATTTTCACATTTCCGAATTTGGGAATACTCATACTAGCATGAGAATTATCAGTCATTTTTTAGAATGACTTCTTTTTTACACAATGTCTTTCATTTGGAAAGCAGAAATGCATCAAAAGTCAATAGGTAATAACAGTTCCTTTACAAATCTGTTTTACCCTAAGTCTCCTGATAAAAATGGTACCTCACTTGTAGGGGTAGGCATAGTGCCCACGACAGGAAATGGCTCAAAACCCAACGTGAACACACCACATTTTCACAATGCAAAATTACCCTTTTTTAGCAAAGTGCCTAGTTGTAGTTTTTTAACCCTAGCTCTGCCGGCACCTAGGGAAACCTAGCAAACCTATACATTTTTGAAAACTAGACACCCAGGGGAATCCAGGATGGGGTGACTTGACTGCCTCCCACCAGGTTCTGTTACCCAGAATCCCTTCCAAACCTAAAGAATTGCCAAAAAAATGCATTTTCCCCACATTTCTCCGGTGGAAAGTTCTGGAATCTGTGTGGATCCACAAATTTCCCCCACCGCGCGTTCACCAAAGTCTACTGAGAAAAATAGTACCTCACTTGTGTGGGTCAGCCTAGTGCCCGCGACAGGAAACGGCGCAAAACGTAACGTGGACACACCTCAATTTTGTAGCGAAAAATGACCCTTTTTAGGCAAAGTGACTAGCTGCAATTTTTTAACCATAGCTCTGCCGGCACCTATTGAAACCTAACAAACCTATACATTTTTGAAAACTGGACTCCCAGAGGAATCCAGTATGGGGTGACTTGACTGCCTCCCACCAGGTTCTGTTACCCAGAATCCCTTGCAAACCTAAACAATTGCCAAAAAAAACACATTTCTCTGGTGGAAAGTTCTGGAATCTGCGTGGATCCACAAATTTCCACCCACCCAGCGTTCCCCAAAGTCTTCCGAGAAAAATGGTACCTCACATGTGTGGGTCGGCCTAGTGCCCGCGACAGGAAACGGCGCAAAACGCAACGTGGAAACACCTCTATTTCGCTGTGAAAAATGACCCTTTTTTGGCAAAGTGCCTAGCTGTAGTTTTTGAACCATTGCTCTGCCGGCACCTAGGGAAACCTAGCAAACCTATACATTTTTAAAAACTAGACACCCAGGTGAATCCAGGATGGGGTGGCTTGACTGCCTCCCACCAGGTTCTGCTACCAAGAATCCCTTGCAAACCTAAAAAATAGCCCCAAAAAAACACATTTTCCCCACATTTCTGTGGTGGAAAGTTCTGGAATCTGCATGGATCCACAAATTTCCACCCACCCCGTGTCCCCCAAAGTCTTCCGATAAAAATGGTACCTCACTTGTGTGGGTTGGCCTAGTGCCCGCGACAGGAAACGGCGCAAAACGCATCGTGGACACACCTCAATTTCGCAGTGAAAAATGACCCTTTTTTGGCAAAGTGCCTAGCTGTAGTTTTTGAACCCTAGCTCTGCCGGCACCTAAGGAAACCTACCAAACCCACACATTTCTGAAAACTAGACACCCGGGGGATTCCAGGGAGGTATGGCCTGCATGGATCCCCCAGCGTTTCCTTACTCGGAATGCCCTGCAAACCTCAAATTTAGCTGAAAAAAATCACCTTTTTCACACATTTTTGTGTGGGAAAGTTGTGGCATCACCGGGCTGACACAAATTTCCTACCACCCAGCGTTCCCCCGGGTCTCCCGATAAAAACGGTGCCTCACTCGTGTGGGAGGCCCAAGTACCTGCGACAGGCAAGAGCCCACAGCGTAGTGAGGCGACATGAAAATTGCCTACCTCAAAACGACCTGGTTTTGCAAGGAGGTCACCTGGGTTTTTGGCCCGGTGCTCGGCGGCCACCTAAGGGAACCTACCAAACCCACACATTTCTGAAAACTAGACACCCGGGGGATTCCAGGGAGGTATGGCTTGCGTGGATCCCCCAACGTTTCCTTACCTGCAAACCTCAAATTTAGCTAAAAAATTCACCTTTTTCACACATTTTTGTGTGGGGAAGTTGTGGCATCACCGGGCTGACACAAATTTCCTACCACCCAGCATTCCCCCGGGTCTCCTGATAAAAACGGTGCCTCACTCGTGTGGGAGGCCTAAGGACCCGCCACGAGAGCTGAGTGATGTCGGCCTGCCTAGTTGCATGTGCGGCTTGCAGCTGTTCAGCTTTTCTGTTATCACGCTCTGACAAAGCTGCCAGCATGCGAGAGTGGTAACATCCCAATTAAAAGTATTTAATTCAAGGGGCTACTTCTAAAGATATTAAGGAAGGTTACCGATATGAGCAGAGAGCAATTTAAGTCTAAGGCAATTCCAGAACTTTAGAGCCTGACGTGTCCGACACATACAGCAGACAGAAGATAACTTGGAGAAATGAGCGGAGGCTACAGTTGTACTATTTAGCTAGCAGATGCAGTGGAGTTTTCTAGGAGCTTCCAGAACTTGAATTGCTGGGGACACTGTGAGGAGTTGGATGCAGCCTACCGGGCTAGGCAAGTTGGAGCATCGAGGACCACTTGATTGGCGGGGGCTGCATAGCCCAGGACTCCGCGATCCCTAATGACGCGGGACCCAGTAGCGACCACCAATCTTTGCGGCCTGAGGCTGGGTCCTGGGGGCATACAGAGGAGCATCAGCTTGTGGTTGAGGGAGCAGGGTGTGCCTGCAGCCCCGGGGGACTTTTCGTAGGCCTGGTTCCCTATCCTGCCCTCAAAGCAGCCTGAGAGCCGAAACTGGGCCTATGCAACCACCACTCGCTATCCCCTAAGGCTTCATCAACACTACGCTAGCTGCAGACCTTGCAGTCGATGGTCTTTTGGACTGATCTTCTGCCATTCAGGGCTGTGGGGAGGCCTGAGACACCGTTTTTGCCTGCCTTTTCTGCGGTGGGACTCGATTCCTCAGCAACCATCACTGCTGCCCGGAGGGAGGAGGTGCCTCCCCAATGCTTCAAGAGCGCCAGCAGTCTCCCGCAAACTGGGCCAAGGGTGGGCCCATCTGCATCTGCACTCAAACAGTACTGATCTAAATTGCTACATTGCTATTATTTCTCTTGACTTGTTGGCTCCCCGTGCGTGATTCCCTTTTTATATACATCATGAGCCTCCCACTGACTGCCTATGGAGAGAAGAAAGCCTCACCAGCACCACCTGCCCAAGGGAAGTCTACTCCTGGCTCTACATTAGATGGCTTTTTGCAAAGAGCTGTAGGAGTTATTATCAGGGAAATTGACCTGGTAGAACGGTGTTTGTCCCTGACCTCTTTGCCGGAGCCACTTGATGAGTGAGGACATGATGCCATGGAGCATACTGAACCATTTGCTTGCCCAATTACTCCAATTAACATTGAGGCCATAAGTAACAGATGGGGTTAACAAAGAGAGACAGGACTGGAATGTTAAGTCAAAACAATTAAATCCAGAATCATCTACTGTACCACCTACCCCAGTCACAGACCCATGCCAGGATATTGGACCTCAACTTATGAACTGAATGCAAGCCTCTTTAGTGACTCTGGCTGGTGGTTTATGCAAAAATATACTATCCTCAATCACTGTTTCTCTGGTTCCTATACTTGACAGATGAGGCATGGTCGAGGAAGCCTTGGCGAAACTGAGTGATACTTTGTTGGTGCAACATCTTGTAAGCCCTCCTTTACCTAGTTCATCTGGCTGCACTTCTGACAAAGGCCCACCCAACACATCTCCTATCATACTCCCCAGTTCCTGGTGATGTGTCCATCTACTTTTGGGCTACGAGGTGTACTGCCTATAGCTTTAGTTCGGCCCGGCATTCCAACTTTTTAGGGACACTGTTAGACCTGGCACCTTGGCATGAGTTTCCCTTCCACTTTTTGCTGATGTGCCTCATGTGTTTTGTTGGTGTTAGCTGCTCAGGGCACTGTGCCACTGCCAACCAGTGCCACAGTGCAAGTGCTCCCTATGAAAAGTGTATACATTGATTGGTGTCTATGTTTGGCCTATTTGGTTTACTATCAGCCCCTAGTAAAGTGCACCAGGAGTGCCAGGGCTTGTAAATACAAATGCTGCTGGTGGGCTTGCAGCACTGGTTGTGCCACCCACAGAAGCGGCCTACTAAAATGTGTCTAGGTCTGCCATTGCAGAACCTGCGTGCAGTCTGGTACTGTCATGCTGACTGCGCAAGTGCACCTACTTGCCAGTACCTAAACCTTCCCTTAACTACATATTAGTCACCCCTATGGTAGGCCCAAGGGCAGGGTGCATTGTAGGAATAAGGTAGGACATGCCCTGATGTGTGTGGCATGTCCTAATAGTGAATTACAGCCATTTTCGTTTTTCACTATTGAAAGGCTACCTGCTCTCCATAGGCCAGAATGGGCTGCTGGAATTATTACACGCTATAATCCCAGCGGACTCAGAGAGCATGGTAGAAAGTCAAGTTTAGTATGCCTGAACTCAGAATAATAAAATACTTATTTTAGTAAAGTTTATTTTAATATCCTGTGTTTGTAAATACTACTTTTAGAAAGTTAGTAATTACTTGCCTAACCATTTCAGTCCGCCTCTGCTGTGTGTGTGTGTGCTCCCTAGGTTCAGTGAAGGGCAGGGCTGGGGAATTCCAGGAGACAGGCTGGCTGCCAGGTGGTGGGTAGAGCGATTACACCAGGATGGGTGGGAGGAGTACACCTTGACTCTGAATAGGGCTGTGCTCCGCCACCACAATGCTGGCTCCGCCCCTGTGGAGCGGCTGATGTCTCTGCCCTGTGCACTGAAAGGAAAGAGCAGAGTCACCACATCAAAGTGCTCCAAAACCGGACTGAGCCAGGCACAGGCCCCCTGGCCACAAAGAACAAAAGTAACTGTGTATAAAAGAAGGAGCCCTGCTCCTAAGAAATCAGATCCTGTTTATGCCAAGAAGAACCTCTGCCCGAACAGAAGGACCTGGGAAAGCTGCATGGAGGAGTACTGTCTCTAAGCCTGAGAGACTGGCCTGTGGTGGGTGCCTTGCTGCAAGAAGGAGAGGAAAAGACTGAGAAAGACTTTGGATTCAACTTGTGCTTTGTGAACAATCTCCAAGGGCTTGCTTTTGTACTTGCCCCCTGAACTGCGCCCCAGGAACAGTGGGCGCTACCCCTCCCTGGAAGAAAGGAAGATCCTGCTGAATTGCCTTAACGCTGACTCCAGAGAACCTGTGCGCCCCCATCCCGCCGAGCAACGTGACTCCTGCCCGACTATGCTGCTGTGAGCACCGTGACGGCCTGCCCCGCCTGGCCTGAACAAAGTAACCTGCTTCCCCCTCGAGCCGGAGCTCGCACCGTAAGGAAGAACTGTCCATCTGAGCAACGAGCCTTTGTGGCCCCCGAGCCGCAGAGACCACCACAAGGACCGATGACACCCAAGTTCGCCGCTTCTGGACGACACCGCAGCGCATCACGCTGAATTCACCCCCGAGCCACCCCTCCTTCCACCAACCTCGAGGCAAGCCGTGAAGTCCCGAGGCGCCCCACCAAGCATCGTTGTCCTCTGCCAAGCGGGACTGCAACGCGACGTGGGACGCCCCTCCTACGACTGTCGAGGCCGCCCCGAACTCCCCATCAAGAAAGACGGTATTGTGCGCCTCGAACCCCCCAGCGTACTTGCAGCGTACGGCTGCATCCCCCGGAGCGGTGCGCGTCCTCGCGGGCCAACTGTATGGTCCGTACTGTCTTGGACTATCGTCCCCGTACGCTGATCCCCGCGGGAAGCGTGAGCCCTGGAAGGGATCGTCCTGAAGAGCGTACACCCCGGTACAACGCGTACTATCACCTGTACGGCCCGTACTGCTCTGTACGCCAGCGTCCCCATCCGCCTGCTCACGTGGGAAGCGTGAGACGTAGGGGGGAAGTGTCCAGAAGAGTGTACGGCCCGTACTAACAGCGGTACGGCGCGTACGGACGGCGCTTCGACGTGCACGGACCCCCAAAAGGTGCAGATTGCACCCAAATCGTGCACTTTGAAGAACTGTGGCACCCTTAAGCATTGCAACCAAGTAACTGGACCCATATTTAAAAGTGTAGACTGTAACTAAAGCCTGTTTGAAGAAACCTATATAAAGAAGCTTTATTTTTATAAATACAGTCTGGTGTCTCTGTGTGGTGGGTTGGTGATTGTTGTGGGACATCCTAAATGCTTAACCTTATGTACTCTGGAGTTTAGCCTGACTGCTCGCGCCACACTACCTAGAGGGTGAGCAGGGGTTAGTGTCTAAGAGTAATCCTTTGCCCTGACTTAGAGGAGAGGGTCCTTGCTTGTTGCAAGTGCATACCTGCGCCAACCAGAGACCCCCGATTCTAACATTGGTGGCAGCGGTGAGGATCTACGGATTTGCATTTGTGGTGTCTGCGCAGTGATTATTAGCCATTGCACAGTGAGGACAGTCCAGTAGCTTGAGCCACAGACTTTTAATTTTTGCTTGCCAAGAAAGAAGATCCCTTGTGTTGGGAGTCATGACTGGCCCAAACAGCATAGAGAAAACAGTATCTGAAACCTCTGAAGTAGGAGGGATTGAATGGGATGAGTCAAAACTGGACAGCTACACAAAAAACGAACTCAAGTACTACTGCAAGAAGCTCAAGGTTCCACATGTAGGATGCAGGTTCAATGCAGGTCTCTACAAGGCACTGAAAGCCTGGATTGAATCAAGGGGTGCAACTGAGGAGGTTGTACCAGTGGAACCAGCGGAGGGCGTTCATAGTTTTGGCAGAGGCCTGTCGCCAGAGGAGCTGGCAGACAGGCCACCAGGGATCATGAAATGAAGTTGGCAGAGCTGAAATTAAATGGCCAATTGGAGCTAGAAAGCAAGAAGATGGCTCTGGAAGAAAGAAAAATTCAGATGGAGCATGAGATGAAAATGAGGGAGCTGGAGCTGAAAGCCAAAAGTTTGGAAAACCCTCCCTCTGGTGGCAGCGCAACGCCGGTGCAGGTAGAGTCAAGGGTGTACATGCCAAAAGATGTAGTAAAAGAGTATTTTAAGAATGACGACATAGGGCAATGGTTCAAGGCCTATGAGGTAGCCATGTCTTCCCACCGGGTCCCTGAGAGAGATTGGGGAGCGGGGTTGTGGGGGCGGTTCCTCAGTGAGGGGCGGGACACACTCTTAGATTTGCCCTCTGAAGTCTATAACTCTTACCCCCACATGAAGGAAGCTTTAATGACCAGATATGGGCTAACCCCTGAATTATATAGACAGAGGTTCAGGGGGTGTACCAAGATTGTTGGGAGTGCATATGTAGAGTATGTAACCTTTTTCTGCAGAGCACTGGATGGCTGGGTGAAGGGTAGCAAAGTGAATGATTACCAAGGTCTCTTTGATTTAATTGCATGGGAGCACTTGTCCCTTAATTGATTTCCTGAGCGACGCCAACACCTGATTGATAGCAAGCTGACTAACCCTAGGAAGCTTGCTGAGGAGGTGAACCGCTGGGTCAGCACCAGGGTCCACAAGGGTCAAGTAGGAGACTCCACCAAGGGTGGGCAGGGTCCCCAGCAGAAGAGTGGGGGGGACAGGGGAAAACAGAAAGGGTTCCCAAAAGGCCCCCAACGTAATACCCAAGGGAACCAGCAGAAAGGTTCTCAGCCTCCCCCACCCCCGAAGCATACAGGGGCCCGACAGTTAAACCTGTTCCCAAGGGGCCCCCACAGTGTTATAAATGTGGTGAACTGGGTCACTTTGCCAGCGATCCCAAGTGTCGCCAGTATGTAAAACCAGCACCCACTGGTGCTTTTCCCAGGCAGGTTGGTACAGTAGCCTTTGGGGACGAGGTAGAAGTCCAAGGTGGGTGGGACCCCGTCCAGATGACCCTAGTCTCATTGGGAGACAGTGAAATGGTCCCTGAAACCTACTTGCCCTCCAACACTAAGAAATATGGGCAAGAGGTGACCGTCAATGGGAGGAAGGTAGAGGCTCTTCGAGACACAGGCGCCAGTGTGACTGCAGTCCGGCAGCACCTGGTATCTCAAGAGCAGGTTGTACCCCATGCCTATTGTCGGGTTGTCAATGCTGACAACACATAGAGCCGTTGTCCAATGGCTCAAGTTCCCTTTGAGTGGGGGGGCGGTCTCTGGTACTCTGCAAGTCGCTGTGAGAACTGCCATGCCTGTAGACTGTCTCCTAGGGAATGATTTGGAGAGCTCCCCTTGGGAAAAGGTGGAGAAGACAGCTCACCTGCGGATGGTGGGTTTACCTGACTGGGCGTGCGTGACCACCCGGTCAATGGCAGCCAGTAGGGGTGTTCAAGAGATCCTGGAGCCTGAGGGGGAGGCCCAGGAATTGTCCTTAGGGAGAGGGCGCGGGAAACCGGCCCCTAAAGTTCCCACGGCCCAGGAGGAAGCAGACCTTGAGGGGGATGCCCTGGAGCCTACGGGGGAACAGATAGCCGAACTGGGGGACCTGCCTGAGCTGACCCATTGGCAGCAAGAAGGAGGCCCCTCCAGGGAGGAATTCTGCAGGGAGCAGAGAGAATGCCCCTCTCTCGTGGGTATGCGGCATCAGGCTGCAGCCCAGGACAATGGTGATCAGTCCGGTACACTTTTCATTCACTGGGAGAATGACCTCCTGTATTCAGAGCCTAAGGTTGCTGAACCTGGGTCAGCCCGTGCGCTGGTGGTACCCCAGAAGTTCAGAGCCTTCCTACTGGGGCTGGCTCATGATGTGCCATTAGCAGGGCATTTGGGGCAGGACAAGACCTATGAGAGGCTTGTCACCCACTTTTATTGGCCTCAAATGCACAAGAGCTCAGATGCTCATTGTAGGACATGCCAGACTTGCTAGGCAAGTGGTAAGAGTGAAAGGAAGCAAAAGGCTCCACTCCAACCTTTTCCCGTGGTCAGTACCCCATTTCAGCGAGTGGGGATTGACATTGTGGGGCCACTAGACCCCAAGACAGCCATGGGCAACAGGTTCATCCTGGTCTTGGTGGACCATGCCACCCGGTACCCTGAAGCCATCCCTCTGAGGACAGTGACGGCCCCCGTGGTGGGACGGGCACTGATGGGAATTTTCTCACAAGTGGGATTCCCTCTAGAGGTGGTGTCTGACAGGGGCACCAATTTCATATCGAAATATATGAAATCCCTTTGGCAAGAGTGTGGTGTAACCTACAAGTTCACCACCCCTTATCATCCCCAAGGAAACGGGTTGGTTGAGAGATTCAACCGAACCCTAAAAGGCATGATTATGGGTCTTGAGGAACCCATGAGGCGTAAGTGGGACGTCCTCTTACCATGCCTTCTCTTTGCGTACCGTGAGGTGCCACAGAAGTCTCTAGGGTTCAGTCCCTTTGAGCTTCTGTATGGCCACCCAGTACGAGGACCTCTTAGTCTGGTCAAGGAAGGCTGGGAGCAATCTCCCAGGAAACCTCCCCAGAATGTATACAGTTACATGTTGGCCTTCAGGAACCAGACTAGGCGTTTCAGGCAACTTGCTGAGGCAAATCTGGAAGCCAGCCAGGAGGAAATGAAGCGGTGGTACGACCAGAATGCCACTCTGGTTGAGCTTCAACCTGGACAAAAGGTATGGGTCCTGGCCCCTGTGGAGCCTTGTGCACTCCAAGACAAGTGGACCGGACCCTTTGAGATTGTGGAGCGCAAGAGTCCTGTCACATATTCGGTGGACTTGCAGTCTCCCAGGAACCCCTTGAGGGTCCTACATGTCAATCGACTAAAGCCCCACTTGGAGAGGTCCGAAGTGGGCATGCTCTTGGCCACAGATGATGGGGCGGAAGAGGAGTCCGAGCCTCTTCCTAACCTCCTGGTAGCCTCAGAGCGAGATGGGTCAGTGGATGGAGTTCACCTCTCACCCACCATGACCCCTGAGCAACAAGATGACTGCCGCCAGCTGCTGGGGCAGTTTCCTGACCTGTTCTCCCTGGTTCCTGGTGTCACAGATTGGTGCGTCCATGATGTGGACACAGGAGACAGCTTGCCTGTACAGCACAAGGCTTACAGAGTGACTGACAGGGTCAGAGCCTGCATCAAAGAGGAGGTCTCAAAGATGCTTGCTCTAGGGGTGGTTGAGTCCTCCAGCAGTCCTTGGGCCAGCCCAGTGGTTTTGGTCCCAAAGGCTGCAGCGCCGGGTGCCACACCCGAACCCAGGTTCTGTGTGGACTACAGAGGACTCAATTCAGTCACCAAGACTGACGCGCACCCCATCCCCAGAGCTGATGAGCTCATCGATCGGTTAGGGGCTGCACGGTACCTCAGCACGTTTGATTTGACGTCTGGGTACTGGCAGATCGCCTTGACTGATGGGGCCAAAGAGAGGTCCGCATTCTCCACACCAAATGGGCATTTCCAGTTCCGGGTTATGCCATTTGGGATGAAGAATGCCCCTGCCACCTTCCAGAGGTTGGTCAACCAGGTGTTGGCTGGGCTGACCGAGTTCAGCGCCGCCTACCTGGATGATATCGCAGTGTTCAGTGGCACATGGAAAGAACACCTGCACCACCTCTGGGAAGTGTTGATGGCACTGCGTAAGGCAGGCCTCACGATCAAGGCAAGCAAGTGTCAGATCGGGCAGGGTTCCGTGGTGTACTTGGGACACCAAGTGGGGAGCGGCCAGGTGGCGCCCCTCCAACCCAAGATTGAAACCATCCTGACTTGGGAGCCCCCAAAGACCCAGACAGAGGTGAGGGCCTTTTTAGGACTCACAGGGTACTACAGGAGGTTTGTCAAGGGGTATGGCAGCATTGTTGCTCCCTTGACAGAGCTGACTTCGAAGAAGCAGCCCAGGAAAGTGATCTGGACTGACACCTGTCAGAAGGCTTTTGACACCCTGAAGACTGCCATGTTCACGGCGCCCGTGCTCTTGGCTCCTGACTTCTCCAAAGAATTCCTAGTGCAGACAGACGCATCAGAGCATGGTGCAGGGGCTGTTCTCTCACAGATGACTGAGGAGGGCTGGGACCAACCTGTAGCCTTCATTAGTAGGAGGTTACTTCCACGGGAGCAAAGGTGGAGTGCAATCGAGCGAGAAGCATTTGCTGTGGTCTGGGCGCTGAGGAAGCTAAGACCCTACTTGTTTGGGTCTCACTTCCGGGCTCAGACCGACCACAGGCCCCTCAGATGGTTGATGCAAATGAGAGGTGAGAACCCAAAACTGTTGAGGTGGTCCATCTCCCTACAGGGTATGGACTTTACGGTGGAACATCGCCCTGGCACAGATCACGCCTATGCTGACGGTCTGTCCAGGTTTTTCCACCTTAGTGAAGAGGAACTCCCTGGGATAGGGTAGTTCCCCCCACATTTCAGCTGGAGGGGACACGTGTTAGACCTGGCACCTTGGCGTGAGTTTCCCTTACACTTTTTGCTGATGTGCCTCATGTGTTTTGTTGGTGTTGGCTGCTCAGGGCACTGTGCCACTGCCAACCAGTGCCACAGTGCAAGTGCTCCCTATGAAAAGTGTATACATTGATTGGTGTCCATGTTTGGCTTATTTGGTTTACTATCAGTCCCTCGCAAAGTGCACCAGGAGTGCCAGGGCTTGTAAATACAAATACTGCTGGTGGGCTTGCAGCACTGGTTGCGCCACCCACAGAAGCGGCCTACTAAAATGTGTCTAGGTCTGCCATTGCAGAACCTGCGTGCAGTCTGGTACTGTCATGCTGACTGCGCAAGTGCACCTACTTGCCAGTCCCTAAACCTTCCCTTAACTACATATTAGTCACCCCTATGGTAGGCCCAAGGGCAGGGTGCATTGTAGGAATAAGGTAGGACATGCCCTGATGTGTGTGGCATGTCCTAATAGTGAATTACAGCCATTTTCGTTTTTCACTATTGAAAGGCTACCTGCTCTCCATAGGCCAGAATGGGCTGCTGGAATTATTACACGCTATAATCCCAGCGGACTCAGAGAGCATGGTAGAAAGTCAAGTTTAGTATGCCTGAACTCAGAATAATAAAATACTTCTTTTAGTAAAGTTTATTTTAATATCCTGTGTTTGTAAATACTACTTTTAGAAAGTTAGTATTTACTTGCCTAACCATTCCAGTTCGCCTCTGCTGTGTGTGTGTGTGCTGCCTAGGTTCAGTGAGGGGCAGGGCTGGGGAATTCCAGGAGACAGGCTGGCTGCCAGGTGGTGGGTAGAGAGAGTACACCAGGATGGGTGGGAGGAGTACATCTTGACCCCCTGTGGAGCGGCTGATGTCTCTGCCCTGTGCACTGAAAGGAAAGAGCAGAGTCACCACAACAAAGTGCTCCAAAACCGGACTGAGCCAGGCACAGGCCCCCTGGCCACAAAGAACAAAAGAAACTGTGTATAAAAGAAGGAGCCCTGCTCCTAAGAAATCAGATCCTGTTTATGCCAAGAAGAACCTCTGCCCGAAGAGAAGGACCTGGGAAAGCTGCATGGAGGAGTACTGTCTCTAAGCCTGAGAGACTGGCCTGTGGTGGGTGCCTTGCTGCAAGAAGGAGAGGAAAAGACTGAGAAAGACTTTGGATTCAACTTGTGCTTTGTGAACAATCTCCAACGGCTTGCTTTTGTACTTGCCCCCTGAACTGCGCCCCAGGAACAGTGGGCGCTACCCCTCCCTGGAAGAAAGGAAGCTCCTGCTGGTGAATTGCCTTAACGCTGACTCCAGAGAACCTGTGTGCCCCCATCCCGCTGAGCAACGTGACTCCTGCATTGATGTGCTGCTGTGAGCACCGTGACGGCCTGCCCCGCCTGGCCTGAACAAAGTAAGCTGCTGCCCCCTCGAGCCGGAGCTCGCACCGTAAGGAAGAACTGTCCTTCTGAGCAACGAGTCTCTGTGGCCCCCGAGCCGCAGAGACCACCGCAAGGACCGACGACACCCAAGTTCGCCGCTTCTGGACGACACTGCAGGGCATCGCGCTGAATTCGCCCCTGAGCCGCCCCTCCTTCCACCAACCTCGAGGCGAGCCGTGAAGTCCCGAGGCGCCCCACCAAGCATTGTTGTCCTCTGCCAAGCGGGACTGCAACGCGACATGGGACGCCCCTCCTACGACTGTCGAGGCTGCCCCGACCTCCCCATCAAGAAAGAAGGTATTGTGCGCCTCGAACCCCCCAGCGTACTTGCAGCGTACGGCTGCATCCCCGGAGCGGTGCGCGTCCTCGCGGGCCAACTGTCCGGTCCGTACTGTCTTGGACTATCGTCCCCGTACGCTGATCCCCACGGGAAGTGTGAGCCCTGGAAGGGATCGTCCTGAAGAGCGTACACCCCAGTACGACATGTACTATCACCTGTACGGCCCATACTGCTCTGTATGCCAGCGTCCCCATCTGCCTGCTCACGCGGGAAGCGTGAGACGTAGGGGGGAAGCGTCCATAAGAGTGTACGGCCCATACTAACAGCGGTACGGCGCATACGGACGGCGCTTCGTCGTTCACGGACCCCCAAACAGTGCAGACTGCACCCAAATCGTGCACTTTGAAGAACTGTGCCACCCTTAAGCATTGCAACCAAGTAACTGGACCCATATTTAAAAGTGAAGACTGTAACTAAAGCCTGCTTGAAGAAATCTATATAAAGAAGCTTTATTTTTATAAATACAGTCTGGTGTCTCTGTGTGGTGGGTTGGTGATTGTTGTGGGACATCCTAAATGCTTAACCTTATGTACTCTGGAGTTTAGCCTGACTGCTCGCACCACACTACCTAGAGGGTGAGCAGGGGTTATTGTCTAAGAGTAATCCTTTGCCCTGACTTAGAGGAGAGGGTCCCTGCTTGTTGCAAGTGCATACCTGCGCCAACCAGAGACCCCCGATTCTAACAGACACGTACACAGAACCCTTTTGAAGGCAGCTCAGTCTGTCAGCTCAGGTGGCCCAGGCAATATGTCTGTAGGCTTTACCCAGCATTCTGGCCCTCTAAGTGCCACACGCTGCAATTGTCCCCTCAGGCTACCCCCATTGTTGTGATACTAAGGAATGTACCTTCATTAAGCAAGAGCTCATATGAAGATCATTATCAATTCATCAATAAAGTTGTACATTGGGTTAATACTTGAGTGGGCAGCCTTGTGCTAGGCCACAACCAGATAAATCTCATGAGCAGAGTTTCCTGGGTGGGTAATACTCCAAAACCAAATGGCAATGACTATTGTGATTTCTTTGGGAGATCGAAGAGTAGCTAATGAAAACCTCTCAGGCTAAGCTTTTCCTGTTTTTTGCCAACTGCCATTGAGGCTCTTCCGTTGGGCTATTTTTAAAGACCCCCGGGGCGTCTACCTACCTCCTTACTTTCTGAGCAATTTTGGTAACCTCTAATAGGTTTTCTCCTTTGGTCCAAATGCACCTACAGGACTGACTTCCTGCTGCAGTTACTCCCCTGGGTCTAAGTGATCGACCAGCTGAACCCAGGACTCATATTGAATCTAGACTCTACATGCCCACAGGGTGTAATCTCATTCCCACTAGGACTATCACAAGTTATCCTATGCAAACACTGTCCATAGCCTCCTGAAACACTGCTGGTTTAGCTAGTAAATGGAATAGGCCAGACTGGCTTAAGTTAATCGAATGCCATTCTATTATTTGCCTCCAAAAGTCGTGGCTTATTGACCCTATATATGTGGATGCTGCTGCTGGTTTGTGGTATGTTTGCCACATACCACACGCCAGCAGTCGCTAGTAGCAATATTGGTAGGGCCAAGTGTGCTCTGATCACGCTTGTTTCTCTTTCCTCTTTTTTGAAGGTACTTTGGATAAAGTGTGACGCAGATGATTCTGTTTCAGTTTTCCGCCATTAGATTACTGCTGATAAACCTTACAACAATGTTTTTGACCACTCCAAGGTCGACTTAGCACATTCTCTATTCAAGGACATCGAGAATTGTATCTGCAGCATACCTGGTGATTGTGCCTTGGTTCTATTAGGGGATTTAAACTTGAAAATCTGTCAGTATTCCCATGAAAATGCTTGTGGGCTGGAGGAGGAGGATGGGGACTCTATCACTCATTTTGCACACTGTCCTCTTGGTGATGAGTATAATGTGCTGTTGGCTAAACTTAATCTAAATCTTTCTTTTGATACTTAAAGCTCAACAGCTAACACTACACAGACATTTGTGCGGCGAGGTACACCTAGTCAAATCAATGTTATTCTCTTTTCTAAATCACTAAGGGATTGGACTCTGGACTATAGTTTGGCAGACTCTCCCCTTAGTGATCAAGGACTCCTGTCTCTTTCGTTTCATGGCTCACTGTTCACTAGGATCACCGTAGTAGCTTACCATACACATTTATCATCTTCCAAATATCATGGGGTAATTAAAGCATGGTCCAAGGTCGATGAACCATCAGTTTTAGCACAGACAGTGGTTTGTCTATCAGCCAATTGCACACAGCGGTAGGGCCCGCCCCGATCAAGCATTTTAACCAGATCTGTGGAACTGAACAGCATTGGATCTTTTATTAGTCCCGCATAACAGGAGGCGCAAGCCACCTATAAAGTGGTTTGACGCCAGTTGCACCCAGGCACATAATCACTTACTCGCTGCTTAAAGACAATGCCCTAGAGATCAGGGTGTGGTGCAGGGACGCCGATCTCTGTATAGAGACACCCTCAAATCCAGAAAATTAAGAGAGGCAGCATTTTCATCACTGGTCAAGGCAATCGAACTCAAGGACTGTAAGGCCTTTTGGGAAACAGTTAATCGCAGCTTGTATGAGGCAAAAAGAGAACCAGGCATTGATACTGTTATTCCATCTGAATCCTGGGTTGCCCATTTTACAGAGCTTTATGCTGTCCCTTACTCAGGTACCCAAGAGAGTCCTGATGACAACCTCTTACTCAACAGAAGTCTAAATGTGTCCCAGTGTGCCGCAAGGCATCCGGCAAGTTTAGTTATTGACCTGGAAGAGGTTATGTGGGCTGTGGCTAGCTGTCTAGTTGGGCGTGCTCCAGGTCCTGATGGGCTACCCTCAGACATGTTTAAAGCTAATATTTTATTGTGGGCCCCTTTATTGACTAATGTCCTTAATGCTGCTCTAGTGACTGGCCCTCCAAAGAACTAGTCTGATGCAACCATTGTTCCTATTTTAAAAAAGTGCTCGAAAAAAGACCCCCACTGATCTCGCTCTATGCGAAGATTATGGGTCGAATTCTTTTGGACCGTTTGCAGCTTTGGGCCGAGGAACATAACATACGTTCGGAACTCCAATTCAGCTTACTTTCTGGCCTTGGCAAGTTGAGCAATCCTTAAATCTATATCTGCTAATTACCAAATATACTGTGGCAAAGCGTGGCAAGTTGTATCACGCTTTTATGGACTTGAGTTCTGCGTTTGACTCTGTAAAGAGATCCAAATTGTGGGACATCATGGTTGATATGGGGGTTTATCTTTACATCTTTAACTCTCTCAGAGATCTGCACAATGATGTCGCTGCCAGTGTACAGTCTAGGCAAAGAAACAACACAATCTTTCAGCCTTGCTAGGGGCATACCCCATGGCTGTATCTTGGCCCCTTTTCTGTTTTCCATTTACATAAACAGCCTGGAGTATAAACTGATTAATCTCAAGGTGGACTGCCCTCATGTAGGTGCTCAGAGTATTCCCACTCAAATTTACAAGGACGATATAGTCCTAATTGCTAGGACTGCAAATGGTCTACATCTGCTTGATTGTTTCTGTGAGTTTATGGCCGACTCAGATCTCATGGTCAACCAAAACAAGACCCACATAATGATTTTTGGAGGAAGGAAGAAGGATAATATTTCCATTGTAGTGAACAGCAAGAAGGTTGGCTCTGTACCCACCTTTGCCTACCTTGGCATCCCCTTTGACACTCAACTTTAATGTGGACCTCTGAAGATTAGTAGAGCTTCTGTCTTGTTATGTTATGTTATGTTATGTTATGTTATGTTATGTTAAGTGGTTTTTATAGAGCGCTCAACTCACCATGGGGCATCTCGGCGCTAACTAGGAGAAATGTACTGAGGGTAAAAAGATCCGGATAGCAAGAGAAGTATCCTGTTAAAACAAAAACGCTTTCAGCTGTTTCCTGAAAATGCTTAGCGTTGGAGTTTTATGCAGGGCTAGAGGGAGCTTATTCCAATAACTTGGCGCTAGATATGAAAAGGCTCTACCTCCGGTGCGGGTAAGGCGAATTCTGGGAACCTGGAGAAGATCCAGAGTACTGGATCTAAGTTTTCAGCCAGGAGAATACTTTAATAGTCTTTTCCGCAAATAGAGAGGGCCTCTTCCATTCAATGCATTGTATGTAATACAGCAGATCTTAAAGAAGGATCTGTTCTTTATTGTTAACCAGTGCAGTTCCCTCAGCAGAGGGGCTGAAGCCGATCCTGCCGGGCAAGTCAAGATCAATCGTGCTGCCGTATTCTGAATTACTTGGAGTTTGGCCAATTGAGTCTGCCCCACTTCTGCCAACAGGGCATTGTCATAGTCCAGACGACTAATGACCATTGCCTGGACTAAAGTTTTGCGATGGGAGGCAGGCAGATAGGGAAAAAAATTCTGAGAAGCCTTAAACCATAGTAGCATGAGCTTGCTATCACCGCAACATGATCTTTCATGGTCAGGCGCTGATCCAATTTTAGGCCTGGATTTTTTGCTGACTGTTTAGGGGTAGGGTTATTGGAAAACGAATGGGGTCCCCTGCAAAAAGGATAAGCCTTAGCAAGGAATTCAATATTTTGAAAAATCAAGACACACCAGGCTACGTGTACAGATAAAATAACACAAAGCTAAGTAACTCTAGAGATACAACAATAAATGGAGCGATCAAAGGAACCATAACTGATTTAATGAGCCATTTGCAGTTTCACTGTACCGGCCGTGTGTACTTACACGTGCATGGCTTAATCTTTGAGACAAGCATATGCTACTGGCAGGATCAACCATTTATTGTTGTATCTCTAGAGTTACTTAGCTTTGTGTTATTTTATCTGTACACGTAGCCTGGTGTGTCTTGTTTTTTCAAACTGTTTAGGGGTAGGGGCCTGGCCCAATTCGACAGGCCACCAATCATCCGACCAACCATTGATGGCTTTCCCCATCAACATAACCTCCGTCTTTTCCGGGTTAAGCTGGAGACAATTTCTTGTCATCCAGCTGAAGATGGCAAGCATTCTGGAGGCAAAACGGATTTTGTTGAGCTCTGGGTTAGGTCCGATGGTAAACATAAAATGAGTATCATCAGCATATGAGATGATCTCAAAACCCAGATGCTCGACAATTCGTGCCAGCGGGGCCATGTATATATTAAAAAGGGTGGGACTTAAACAGGAGCCCTGGGGTACTCCCCTGTCAAGCAGTATTTTGCCTGAGGAGTACGGTCCTAGCATGACAGTTTGGGTTCTTTTGGACAAGAAGTGTTCAAGCCATTTAAGGGCTGTCCCATTTATACCACAATTCCGGAATCTCTCCAACAGCTTAGAGTGTGAAATAGTATCAAAAGCTGCGGAGAGATCTAGGAGGATCAAGATAACTGACTCTCCCACGTCGACAGTTAATCTAAGCGCGTTAGTTACCGCCAGAACGGCGGTTTCTGTACTAAAACCTGGACGGAAACCAGATTGCGAGGGGTCCAGAATATGATTATCCTCCAGATAAGAGCTTAACTGTCGATTAATGATACTTTCCAGGATTTTCCCCAGCAGTGGTAACAGGAAGCTGGGGCGGTAGTTACCAAGAATTAAGGGGTCCGCTGTGGATTTTTTTAATATTGGGCGAACAATAGCCTCTTTCCAAGTAGCTGGAATGGTACCAGTAAGGATAGAGTGATTAAACATATCTCGAATTGCCGGGGCACAACTAGAGGCTAAAGACGCCATGATTTTGGGTGGACATATATCTAATGGTGACCCAGATTTAGCCCCCGCAAGGCCTTTTATGACCTCCTCTATTGTGGCTTGTTCAAAGCTGTTTAGGGAGCTAGCTACTATCTTATTCTGCTCCTCGAATTTTCGCGAAGATGGCGATTCAACAATAGTAGGCGAGGAAAAATTTGCATAAATGTTTAATATCTTCTCACGAAATAGATTGCCAAGGAATTACATAACTCCTGAGATTCCAGTGGCATCTGTCTGCAGACTTTACGGGAGACAAAGTCCCGTACAATACCAAACAAAGTTTTCTGGGAATTACTTGCATTATCAATATGACTAATGATAAATTGCCGTCTAGCGGCTTTTAGATTCAGATGATATTTAGACAGTGACTTCCGATAAAGCCCTCTGCTTTCATCAGTCTTACTAGTGCGCCATCTTCTTTCCAGTCGCCTACAACTGGCCCTTTCCAGTTTCAGTTCCAATGATTACCAAGGATCTTCGTTGTAAGGGGTTCACTTGTTTTTTTGGTATGACCGCATCAAAGGCCATTTCTAAGGCGGTGTTGAAGGTCTCCAATTGTTTGGAAACTTCCATAGTTTTGGTTGTCTGATGAAGGGAGAATACCTCATTAAATGCCACTAAAGTGAGGTTACGCCGGATCCTCCGCTGATCATTAACTTGTCTAATAGGCCGTTTACAACTATGTTGGTCTGTATGGTGTATATGGATCGTGATCATATAATGGTCTGTCCATAGAAGGGGATCTGGGGGATCACATCGTATCTGGTCTGTGTTGGAAAAGACCAGATCTAATAGATGTCCTGCACTATGGGTAGAGCCTTTGACTCTTTGGGTAAGTCCCATGAGTTCGAGGGAGGTGAATAATTTTTTTTACTTCAGGATCAGCCACATTTTCCCAATGAAAATTGAAGTCTCCGAGCAAAAGAAATGTATTTGCCGCCAGTACATGTAGTGCGAGATGTTTCACCAGACGATCTGCAAATTTCGTTTTAGGTCCTGGGGGCCGATATACTAGGGCTCCGTACCAGGTGTCAGAAGGGGACACGGAAACTTTAAAGATCCCTAATTCTAAGCAATCATTGCTAACCGTTAAGACCCATTTCACATCTAGATCATTTTTAAAAGCAATGGCAATCCCTCCTCCTTTTTTGTTTTCCCTATCCAGATGGATGAATGTATAGCTCTCTGGTATTGCTAGAGTGATCATGGAGTGATTAGTGGGGTATAACCATGTTTCAGTGAAGAAACACAAGGCGGGATCATGTGAAACCATCATGTCCCATATTTCAAAGGGATGTTTAGCTAAGGATCTAACATTACACAAAATATTTTTATGAGACATGGCTACTGGTTCTACCATACTGCCCCAAGATGATGAGGAGGCTCCTGCAGATACTGCCATTTGAAATTGACAGTGATTGCAGGTGACATGCCCCTCCAGCGTGGGCGGGAGTTTCTGAGTACAGTTCAAATAGGGACACTCATTTACTTGCACACGTGTTTTAATTTGAAACAAGGAGTCAGCAGAATAGTATACAGTGGGTAAATGGTGCATTTTTACCATGGGAGCAGCAGCATTTATGGCCTCTGGTCTCGTTTGGGCATGGACGGGCGCAGAGGGGCTTGACTTCGGCGCGCCGTTGGTGCGCCCGCTGCGCGTACGCGCCTGCATCCTCTCTAATATAGCCAGAGGAGCCAAACACTAGTGCGCTAATGCAAATGTTCCCCCAAGATGTCCGCCCGCTCCCGGGATGGAGCGAGTGTGTGCCTGCCCTCCCCAACCCAGCACCTGAGCGTCTCAGAGAGTCGAGGGTCCAAGAGCAACACATATAAAAGTAAGTACGTTTTAAAATTCCAATTACATACGGCGCGAATGATACAGCAAGTAGCACTCCCGGCTTCCGCCTCAGGAGCCAATCTGACTAGTGTTGTGCGCAAGCGCCTGCATCCTCTCTAATATAGCCAGAGGAGCCAAACACTAGTGCACTAATGCAAATGTTCCCCCAAGATGTCTGCCCGCTCCCGGCAAGTGCGTGCATGCCCTCCCCAACCCTGCACCTGAGCGTCTCAGAGAGTCAAGGGTCCAAGAGCAACACAATAAGTGGAGGCCGTCCTTAATTTTGCCCGCAAACTTGGTCAGAAACCAATAAAGGAACTCTCAGCAGTCTACAAAGCCAAATGCTGTGCTGTTGCTTCATATTGGGCAGAGGTGTGGGGCACTGAAGATCAGGGGGCCCTGGAAAGAATCGAGAACAGTTCCGTTAAGAGATTGCTAGCTGTCCCCCAATGCACTAGTTCCTTTGTTTGCCATACAGAGGTAGTGACTGGTTATATCAACGACCTTATTAAAATACAACCCCTCCTTTTGTGGCTTAGAATCTGGACTAAAAACCAGACATATTTCAATAGGGCTGTGCTTGCAGACTGCTTAACACTCAACCACTTTACGAGTATTACTTGGTTAAAGTATATACAGAACTTGAGTCGCTGCATGGGATGGAAGGACTTGTTTACTTCTCCGAGCACTGCTTCACCTACCTCCATTAGGATGTTGAAGTATGCGTTTCTAGAGAGATCTCCAGAGTATAGAATGCAGTGTGCTGCAGACAAACCAATGGTCCAGTCATATATGGGGATTTGTCCAGCTGAAAGTACTGCGTCTTACTTAGTATGGGTGGGAGACTTCCAACACAAATTTTTATTGATGAGGCTTAGGCTTTGCACAGTGCACTTTCTTGCTGCTTTTCCGTCAGAAGACACTTATTTTTCACAACTTCTTTTATGCCTATGTGATGATCTACCCCCAAAGAATACCTTGCATTTTATTCTATTCTGTCCTTTTTATTAATTGTTGAAGTAACGCTGTTTGCTGCCCATCTTAAGGGCAGCCAACATTTGTTACTGTAGAGTCGCATTTATTTATCTGCAAACCTTACCCATGAGCAAGGTCTGCTTCTCCGCTGCCACTTATATTGATCGTGCTATTAAGCAGAGGGCTACCATTCTTATATGATATTTTATGAATCGTGTTTTTTATGGATTTTATTTTATTTTCATGATAGATCACTGTGTTCTTAATCGTAGTATTGACTGTTCTTAGTATGGTTGATTTTCTGCTTATTTAACCCAAGGGGACTTAGCGGAACTGTTATAAATTTCTCTTTTATGACTCCTTCCGAGATTTTTGTTCCTTTGGTTTCATCTGAGCTTTGTGAGATTCATTTGACGATTGCTGCTGTATGACTATTTATCTATTGCTATGAACTATGATGAATATCTTAATGTTTTAATCATACATATTGTTCTGCACTGTGCACTTTTATGGTTCAAACGAGCTGAAATACAGTTGTCTGGATAACCAAGTTACACGGGAGTGCCCCGTTTGCCTACTTGGTCCTGCAAATCTTCTTTATCCAAGTCCACTCCTCAGACCCTTTACCTTTGGTAGAGTCTGCTATCTTACTACCTTTCCTTTCGTAACACTCTTTCTGGTGGATTCTCTAACAAGCCACAGATTCCGCACTGCCCTATGACCACCCATTCCTTGGAGTACACTCTGAACATTATAAAAAGGTTAAAAGTTAGATTTTGACAACCAACTTGGTGTACATTAAGGCATCTTTCCCCACACCACTCAATCATTATTGGCATTTCAGTACCCTCCTGAAGGGTTTTTACACATGTCATGCTGAGCATTAGCCTGAGAATGCGGCTGGTGAGGTCCAGATGTATGGCCTTTCTGGGGTAATAAAGATGGACACTTGAGAGACCTTTGCAGTGTTCAGTCCTTGAAATAAGCATCTTGGATAAGCATAGATTTAAGGTAAGCCACACCAACATCTTCAATAGAAGGGCATCTTCCATGTTTGAGATCCTTCCTCTCTTCCATATTTCTGCACTTTGCCACTGTCTTCTACTTCATGAACGTGAGGCCAAGTGGATACAACTGCTGACCTGGAGCAGCAAAATAGCAATAACTGCAAATAGGTAGGATACCTTTGAAAAGGCAAATCACACACAGAGCCTTGGTTGATTAAAAGTGCTTTAATAATGATGAACACGGAACCTGCCTTCATTCCACGGGTTGATTTACCCAGTACAAAAATCCTTATAGAAAAAAGCCTGTCATAGCAAGATGTATATACAGCAAAAATATTGGTTTCATTCAAAATAGAGAGCTCTCATAACAACCCAACCATGGAGCTTGATTCAACTCCAGTAATACTTGGAGGCCAGTGCTATTTTCAAGCCATACCGCTAGCAAGATAATGTCAAAAGCACAGGATCTCAAATACATGCTGCTTATACTGAATGAGACAAGAAGGTTTTAGAGCAATGCAAGAAGTGGTCAGTTAAGGACCTATCAGCAGCAAATATGTTGCCTTTAACATAGGTGGGGGGGGGGGGGTAAAATGTCAAACAATTAATAAATAATAACTTTTATTATTAATAATGATACATAATGTTCCTCTAATTACACTTTAGATTACACACTGGATAAATGATAGAACATGTACATCATAAACTGTGACACCCACATACTCATTAAGCAGACTAGAACAGTGCAATTTTACTTTTACTTTTTCTGAATTATAACTTCACTACATATGCAGTCACACATGAGTGACAAGGTTACCTGCAAATTCTTCTTTAAAATCAGTGTATATTGTGCCAATAACCACTCAGACCCCTTATTTATTTTCGTTTAATATTTAGCTCTAATATACTGGCAACTGACAGCTTCGAGGTACTTGAACTACTTAAAGGTACAATTATATAGGAAGGTAGAATGAGAAAGAAGGTGCAAGTAAAGTAGGCTGACAGTGAAATATCTCATCTCTGTAAGCTGTGTTTCACAACTTTGTGATTAGTTTCACCTTGTCCTTCTTACATTTAAGATTATGAACTTTTAGTCTTCATAATTGAATGACCCTGAAGAGGAGAATTATCTCTGTGCATGGTCCGGTATTATAGAATAATAATCTGAGTGAAAATAGAGTTTGGAGCCAGCTCCTGCACCTTAGAAGGTCTGTGACAAAGGCTTAAATAAGTACATTCTGTCTAATAAGCCCCTACTAGGTATGTTTAGTTACCTGGCCTAAACTACAGCTGTTTGCCTGCGCTTAAGAGTCGTTGAAAGTAAAACATAGGGGCATGAAGCAGATAGAAAGAGAATTTAAGAGAGGAAACAGTTGCTAATAGCCTAATTTGTTTGTTAAATGTATGTGCTAATGGTGGCTAGATTACTTTTAACCTCATTGTGCCATCACCTTTGGCGCAGCATCATAACAGTGGGTGAGCTATGAATGATTGTTCCTGACATTAGCAGAATTCAAATTGCAGAAGTAACATGGTTAGTGTTCATATCCACTAATTCCCCTAAACACTTGGTCAGGTGTAGGTTCTAGTATTATGATTTAAAAAAATATATATAATCTTTCTTTGTATCTTTTTTAGATTATAATGTTGCCCCATCAATTCAGAGTATCTGCTTTGCTATGAGTTATCTTTGTTCTCTCAAGCCACCCAATTGGTTGCATAACAATGACTGCATTTTCCTATTGTATATCAGCAACTTTCCTCCTCCGGTGCTATACGTGAATCAGGGCCTGCTAGGCTTGAGCCCTGGCAAGGCAATGGAACCATGGCATTACGGGGTCCCTCTGTTTCTGTCGTTATCCAGATGAAGGTAAAATGTACCCGAGATAAATAATTAACAAATTAAAAAATATATTTGACTTAAATTTGTAGTTTCTAACTGTAGACCTTAAAAACATGCACAACAATAAAATGTGCATGAGTTTCTTTCCCTGTAAAACAGAAAAAAATGAGAATTAGTTTTTATTTACTTGGCCCTTGTTGCTCTTTGTATCTTTACTTAAAACGAATAATATATAACTATTTCTTGGCAGAGGTGAGTGTTTTTGTCTATTATATGAGATTTCCATTAGCATTATACGTGCAGGAAAAACAATGAGCAAACATATTTTAAAGTCGTTACTTTACTTCTAGTGAAAAGATTACATAAATAATAAATGCTTGTAGAAATTCATAGAGTATCTATAGTTTAACATACATGTGTCCGGATGGAAAGCAAGAGAAGCAAGAGAAATGTTTTTATTCTAGTGAAACATCTAATTTCCTAAGCCCATTGCTGACAGAAAGTTATATTTGATATATTAGAAAATGTCAAAATATGTACCGTATAAGTGTGCTGTTTAAAACATTATAAATGGACTTAAAATATTGTCAGTTTAGCTTTCTTTTCTTTTCAAAGCCCTTTTTGATAGGGATATTTTCAGATCATTGTGCACATTTGCTCTTTTGCTGCCAGAGCCTATTATAAATCATATTATTGCTTTGGAGCTTACGTTAACTTACTAGGCCCAGTTGCACTGTTGGCTCATTTGAACCCATTTTAAGGCCTGTTTGACATTGCACATATTTACAAGCTTTGTTTTTCTTGTGCAGAGATTTTGTTAGTTAATCTATATGACATTTTTTTCATTATGCCCCTGTAATCTGATTTGTCCATTGTTTCCTGAGAAAATGTATGTGCCATGATTATACACATGATTTTCGGATTTGCACTATTTTTAATGGTTATTTTACTGCCATAATTTTAATTATAGTGAAGAAATCTAATGTTAAAAATATCTAGTGAAAGCTTATTGTTAAATTAGTAATGGCTCAGTTGCATGTCCATATTGCCTCCCACCGATACTGTGGATCGACCCTTTTTGAAAGATGTAAAGCGTCAACATAATTGCCTGTCTGGCACACACTAGACCCGCCAGTGCATTTATGACCACAGGGATGAGCAACACTGTCAATAATGTTGTTTATTGTTGGTGTCCTGGGGTTCTTAATTCTTTTTTATTCCCTTCCTACTTTTTTTAACTATGCCTTGTGTAGTGTTTAAGTTCCGGGACAATGATACAATAAAACATTTTTGATTAACATATTGTTTCTTGTTCGGTTTGGGCTACTCTTTGTTTGGTATTATTGAATTTGCCAAGCACACAGTTCTACTTCACAAGTATTAGGGCAGGTCCTTAGTTGCACAAGCTTTGCTATTTGTGGACAGATAGTAGATATGCTTCTTAGGCAACACCCCTTTTTGAGCTCTGCACCTTGGTTACAACACTTAATGTACTGCACTTAGCTCTATTAAGAGAAGATCCTTAGCTACTGAAATCCACTTTGAACCAAGGACCATAAATATTATATACCAACTAAGAGCCTGATTTAGTGTTTGCGATAGTATTCTGTTGCAACTGTAACGGAGTATCCTCTCCACCAAACCCTTTATCTGCCCACCTGATTTACAGGTGGGTGGACCTTCAGTATTTTGATGATGGAGCTTACTTCGGCTCCATTGCAGAGATAGTGTTCTGATGGCCCGACGGAGTGGTGGCCATCGGAATACTGGCAATTCGACTGCCTGCCCTTTTTAGAGTGGGCAGTCGAATGGCCAGTTTTTACTGGCTAGGTGGACAGTGAAAAGGTTTAAATGAACCACGCACCATGTGAGAAAACTCCCACAGTGTGGGGTCATTAGTTTTTGATTTTTGCAAAAATAAACTCCTGCTTTGGAAGGTTTTTTTGGGAAAAAACAGACAATATGTTAAAAGTTTGAAGAATGTCCGTCAATATGTGGATACTATCCATTAGACTAGAGATGTCTGCCGGGCTGGCACACATATCTAAATGTGGAGGACGAGTAGCCCGTCAAGGCAACTGATTATTTTACTTGATTGTCTTGATGAAGTACAAACTGAACTCCACACTCTAAATTAGGCCTTAAGTCTTCTCAAATTAACAACAACCTGAGCTCTGTGGTATGGTTTTAAATGCTTCTCGATTGAGTGTGTGAGTCTAGTATGCATCATGGTGTAAATCTTTAGCACTGACACAATTAGAGTGATTTCTAAAAAAGTATAAGCACTGATTTTAAAGTCCCATTCCTGTCTATATTCCTTTAGGTTTTCTTATTAATTTCTGTTTCTTTTTGGCCCTAATATAATGCAAGGTCATTAAAAACACGTTAAAATATTAACATCTGGCACTGTCTCCGTCAAGGTTTCTATAGTTTCTGTGCCATCTGTTTTCCAACCTTGTTTTCTTTTTCAGTTATCTAGACTGATGTGTTAAAATGTGGAGTAAAGACTTAAAATATGTCATTGTTTGTCGTACACTGTCATTGTAACAAAAGCTGTTAAGTGAAAACAATGGGGAAGGGTACAGCTGGCATGCAATTTCATGCTATCCCAATAGTCTTTACAAACAGCCTCCCTTTTAGAACACAGTGCAATGTCCAAGTGCAGTAAGTAATTGATGTTGTCCAATTTTAGGGCATATTTGCATATCCCTCTGGCTGCAGCCTTATTATCTAGTATGGGTTCAAAGTTTCTTTCCAACTTAGAAATTTGCATGCCATGAAGTACTTTTTCTATTACACACCAAAGTCCAATTCCACTGGAGCCTTGAGTGAGGCTACCTGATGAAGATTGCTGACATTTTGCTGAGGGCAGTGGTATCAGTGAAAAAATGACATACGCTCTGAAAATCTTCCTCACGCAGCTAGGAAGAAGCTCTCCTCTCCATTAGGTCAGCAGATACGATCTCCATTTTTCTATCTTAAAACTTTCACAAAGTGTGCGAGATGGAGGATACTTTGCCATCGTTTGATAAACAACTCTTGTCTCACATAGAAGAAGCAGCGAAGACCAGAGATACACTGTAGACAGGAATCCATTTTATTATGAGCTGCAGGAGTATACGTGTCAGTGTCAGCTGAGACCAGAAGAACGCAACCCAAGTCTAATAATGTCCGGCTTGCGGAGAAGCTCCTTTACTACAACAGTGCACTTTTTGTACAGGTTTATCATTGAACTCTTTAGTCCCCCCAGGTAAAAATAATTACATGAGCCACAGCTGATTTCTTAGAAAAGCAAAGCCCTTACACACAGTCATCAATTTTACATTCAAAGAGCATTCGGACAGGAGTTGGCTACTAGGACCCTAAGTAAAGGTAAAACTACTGCACCCCTGGAACCATTCTGTGTACTGTGAGAATACAGGAAATGGACAACAGGAAAATGTAAACTCCGAGTAGGTCAGGAGAGGGAAAAAGATGAACATCCCTTTTGTCCAGAGGTGGTAATAAACAATGATTGAATATTCGCCACATCCATTTAATCCGTTCCTGACTGAAGAGAACTTGAACATGACAAGTGCGTAGTATACACAACTGAGATAAAAGCAACCGAACATCACTGCAGCCATTCCAACTGCCTAAACAGATGTCTTTCACTTGAGAAGACCTTATGCTAGTGCAGCCAAGAGTTAATAATACATGGAGCAGATCTTCAGTGGTGAAGAAGTGCCATATAGGTTGGTTATAAATTTGTAGCATGTAGGCAGACTAGATTGCTTTTTTTTTAAGGCTTCATTTCCTCTTCTTTTGCATGTTGATACCTGTTAAAAATGTAAAAAATAATCATTATAAATTGCACACATTTTGGCTTCGGTCAAAGAAGGTGTTACCTAGAGGTTTAAATAAAAATTAGTTTGCATATCAAGTGATGTAGGATGATCAACATTTTGTTCAACTGAGGGAGAAAGAGATGCTCCATTGGTGAAAACATTGATTGGGTAATGTTAGTTAGACACAAAAAGTGTAATCTGAAGAGATTTGGATAGGTTAACATACAGGAAACAGCTCAGAGAAGTAAAAGAACAAAAATCAAAATAAGCACAAAAACAAACCAATCACCTTAATGGATGAGGCAAACAAACAAACACTCAGGCTTTAGCTGAACCGACAAAGAAAATGGGTTAATACTATGAGTAGTCTAAGATACTTCCACTGTAACATTATTTAACAATAGTAACATTACAGGAAGGGTTAAGATACTGAATTCAAATCCAAACATCCTGGCTTGTATTCCATCCCAGCTCCTAGCCCAGGAAGACATGTCAAAGCAACAGCCGTTTGAGGTGAACAGGATCCTTGCGCCAGAAGAAGGTGAAGAGAAAGGGTCTCCGATTTCAGTTTATTCTGGTTGAGAAAGTCTGATGGGGATTTCCACTATTACTTGATCTGATGAGCATCGATGCATTATCTTTTAAAAACATTTCTCAGCACAAGCACCCTCAGCAGTACACTCCACATTCACCCATCTCAGAATGGATTTGTTATTTGTCAACACTCTATGCACAAAATGCAACAGCCTATTCTGCATTTTCCCTTTTCTTGATTCACTCATGAGAATGAATCCCGTTGAACTACACTTAGCAGAAATATTAAATGATTTCGGAATATTAATACAAGGAAACAGACCTTTCAATTGTAGCTAATAGTAAATACGTTTCATTAACTAGATTAACTATTGTTTTATTTAATAAATAGCCTAGCCTGATTCTGCTAAGGAAAAGGGAGTAGCCCTAATGTTTTGCTACATTCAAAGAAAATGAACATTTTCTTAATATAACAGAAATGTATGAACACAAATAATTTTGGAACACATATTTTTGTTATTACAATTCGTGTGCCATTAATTTGAGTCACTTACGCATTGCACAATGTTTTTTCTCAGCCTCATTGCAATAAAGAATAAGACATTACACGTGACAGTTCTAATGTTGCTGTCTTATTCTTCTGGCCTATACCAAAACCAAACTCCTTATTCTGATGACAACATTTTCAGCATAAAAATGCGAAATATGGTTCAGATTATATGGAACCCCAGCCATGTAAATTAAATGCCTTCTGTGGGGAATCAAACAATGAAAGGACATTGGTCTGTTGCATTGAGCCTACAAGTATTGGGAGCTCTCTGTGTTTACATTCAAATTCATGCCACCAAGGCATCTCAAGAGGTATATGTGCAACTTCTTGTAAGTGGTGAATCTTGCAAGTCAGTACCTGAGTCACCCCTCAATTATTGATCCTCGGCCGAAACATCTCATTTAGAACCCCTTTCTTTTCTCTCACTTGTAAACACATTTTCTGTCTTACTTGCTTCTCAACACCAGTGGTATTGTACAGGAATTTCGAGTTTTAATGATTGAAATGGAAACACATCATGATCAGAATATGAATTACCAGGATGTATTGAAGGTAAGAATATATAGGGGCGTGTTTGTTTACTATACTTCACTTACTTGAACTGCAGCCTTGTTGTTTTTAAAATTGTCAACAGATGTTTTTACACTCTTCTGTATTACCAATTTTTTAAGATCTGCTTTAAAGTTAAGATCCACGAGGGGTGTGTGAAACCGAGAGGAATTGTTGCCATTTTGCACCCATATTTGCTGCTGTACATGTATTAGTTGAATATTTTAGTGTATATTACAGGTTTTTGTCTTGTATGTGGTAAACTCTCCAGAGACTTCGTGATTTGATGTCGTATTTTAAAATATGTATCTTTTATGGTATTATTTTTATTTGCCAAATAAAGATTATTATTATTATTCTCAATATTACTTGAACTTAGCGGATATATATGTCTTCATGGTACATATATCTTCATCAAACTTAGATTTATTAATTAAGAATAACAATATCTTTGCATGTTGATATTTTTGTACTCGATATTCTGTCATACATCCTTCTAGTCCACAAGTATAGCTTTATGTTTTACACCACACTGTTTGTTCTGGAGGACCTAAATTCTGCTGATAGAATCGTGAGCTAGTCTTCACTATCATCCGGAATATTTCAACAAACCTCAGACCTATTATTCTTTGATTCCTGGCAAATTGTTAACTAGATTACTTTGACCGGCTTTACATTGACCTACTGTTAGACCTGTCAGCCCTTTGGGTGGTCCCTCCTCATCATTATTTATTTTGTCCCACTTTTGCCTCAAACCCTGTTTGAATTTTTCCTTTTTGGGAACCACCAGATTTTTTTCGTGTTGCTGCAGATTCAGGGAGCCATTTTAGCTACCCCTGAAACTTCTGTCTGAGGGCCTGGAGCACAAGATGGTGGCCACCTGTGACATCACCAGCATCCACTGGAACCTACCAGCACCTTCCAGAACATTCCAGGAGATTCCAGAACTCTGTGACAGTTGGAGACCGTTTAGAATGTTGGGAGGATAAGAGAGGCAGTTGGCAGTTGGAGCTGGCAGTTGGCACCTGACTGGTGAAGAGAGAGGAGCACAACAGTGAAGGAGGAAGGAGTGAAGCAGCAGGGGTGGAAACTTGTGCCTGGAGTGGGGTCCATAAACCCACCCTTGATACTTGTCCCTACTGATGGATCCCAGCCTATAAGCCCTGTGTGGGAAGAAGACAGAAGAAACTTATCCTAAGGACCTGGACAGCAGGAACAGGCCTTAGAACCAAGAAAACAGCAAGATTCTGACCTGAGAACTGGTTTCCCTGGAGTCGGGCGTCGAGTAGCCTGAAGACCTGGAGCCCGAGGTGGAGAAGCGGCGCTGACTGAAGTAGCAGACGTCGTACCCGGAGCCGCCTGAGGTCGTGAGAGGGCGCCGACGGAGGTCGTGAGGAATACCAGAGGTCGAGGAGGAAGTGAACCGAGGTCGAGCGAGCGGCGTCATCGGAGGAGTGAAGTCCGCCCTCCGGAGTCGTCGGAGACCGAGGTAGAGGAGCACCGGAGGTCGGGAGTGAGGATCGCACTCCGGAGTCGCCCGGAGCCTGTGAGGAGGAGCACCGGAGGTCGGGGGTGAGGATCGCACCCCGGAGTCGCCGGAAGTCGACATCGAGGCCAGGCCGGCCGACGTCATCGGAGCCGAGAGCGCCATCGGACCGGAGCCGCCCGAAGTCGACATCGTGAAGAGACTGCCCGACGCCGTCGAATCGGAGGTCGAGATCGAACCGAGGCCACCGACATCGGACCGGAACCGCCTGCCGGCGTCGTCAAAGAACTGACATTGTGCCGAGGCCGCCGAGACCGAACCGGTACCGCCTCACGGCGTCGACACGACTCCAGCGGCGTCGGAACATCAGAAAAAGGGCAGTAAGTGGAGTAGAGGGCGCCTAAGGCCCTGTGGAGACCTGAGAGACTGCTCTAAGGGGCTAGGGAGGTGCTGAAACCAACCTGACTGTGCAAGGGGTGAACTGGGACTAACCTAGAGAGGTTGTGTGGAGAGAGAAAGCCAGGGCACTGGTATTCCCCCCTTTTGATCTACCTCAGCTTAGGCCTCAGCCTTGTCCCAGCCAGGGAGTAGCCCCCCTCAAGCCTTCCACAACCCTACAAGCTGTGCCTGGGCCCTATCAGCCCTTAAGAATTGAAGTGTCATCTGATTATATGAGGGTTGCGGTATACTTTTAATTATTTATTGGGGATACTGTATTTATTGAGTTTTTACCTATTTATTGCTGCACTATATTTATAGGTCCACAGGACTTGTTGGTGTACAATATTTATTGGTACAGTATTTATTGCCTCAAAGTATTTAATTGTCTGTATATGTTGCACTTGTATTTATGCCCTGTTATTTATGATCACCCCTATTTATTTCATCAAACAGCCAATATTTATTTGACCTGCACTAATTGAAACTTGTATATTGTGATTGACCTATTTATTTTTCCAATCAGCAACTAAGAGAAAAAGATAAAGAAAGAATATTTTCATAATTTTTACGGTGTAGAGTCGTTTTTGGAACGGATGCACGCATGGTTATTGTATGGGTATATTGTATGCTTAGCACTGCGCCTGTTTCCTGACCACTCGAGCCAAGCTACCACAGTGTGTTCGGGGAGTCCACCACCATCCTGCGGAGTGGGAGTGGGCTGTTTCCAACACCTACCTACGAATTATATAGTACTTAGAATTTTCTGCCATGGTGGTGCAGGTTTTACCACCGAAGGGGCATATTATCAAGAAAGGGCGTTAAAATTATCGCCGCTTTAGTGGCAGAAAACTGCCGCAAAAGCGGCGATAATGGGCTTGATAATATGCCCTGGAGAATTCCTGTAGAAGCCCACGTTCTGGTGTCAACATGGGCTTCTATTGGAATTCTCAAGGGCATATTATCAAGCCCATTATCGTCTCTTTAGCAGCAGTTTTCTGCCGCTAAAGCGGCGATAATTTTAACGCCATTCTTGATAATATGCCCCAGAGTGTCTTTGTCAGCTAAGAGAGGAGGCACGTTGGTACACGACCTCTCAAGCAGACATTCCAATGCCCATGTTGTCGGCTGGAATGTCTTCCCTATATCTATGAACACTAGAAATGTACACTAAAATTGGAGGCACTTTTATAGCGCTCATAAATAACCTGCTGGTGTATGCTTCACAGAATGTTGGTTCACTATACTTACATTTCAGTGACCGTCCACCAAGTCCTGCACTGGAATAATCGATTCACCCCTGCGACATGGCTGCCCCAATAGCAAGGGTGGGTTGGGGTTGTCTCTGAGACCGGGATGACCACCACTAGAACTCTAAATTGGATTGCTAAATAGCTGGAAGTGTGAACATAGGTTCCGCAATTTTTGGCATAGCTATAAATTATGCCCGCCCTATACAACTCCATAATTGGCAGGCGAGCACCCGTCTGCTGCGCCTTATCACTATGATGTTAACCAAACAGTTCCTTCTGATTTTCCTGGTCTGTCTTCCATGCAGGTTGAGGAAAACAGCCAATGGGCATTTAAGTCTGCAGTGCATGCATACACATGGTCACACTCACTCAGCTTAGTTTTCGCAATTTATGATGAATTGCATTTATAATATATTTTTCTATGTTTATATACGCAGTTTGGGTGAAACACAGTTCCGAACCAACCCTTAAATACGTCGGTATTGGGTGTAGCAGCTAGTACATTAGTAACTAAACACACAAAAATACGAATACATCTTTAGAATGAGAGAATAAAAACATTTAACAACGTTAGCGCCCCTTCAACATATAGGATGGAAGAGGCTTCACAGAGAGGTGGGTGGTTTTAACAGGGTAAATCAGTGAAGCACAGCACAGTCCCCAACCAAGCAAAACAAAGTTAAACATGTGAACTATTAAGGGTTAGTGCAAGTGAATTGATTTCAGTTTAACGTGAAATTTAGTGAGCAGCGTGAGTCCCGAACACCAGTTAGTCACCACCATTTATGTGCATTTACATACCTCATTGTGCCACACAATTCTTGGTACTACTATCAGCAGTGGTATTGTGAAGCTCTGTTTTTAAATAAAAAAAGAAGAAAAACTGCAATAGAGTTCAACCCATTTTTCCATACGCTTCACCCTGCTCTGACATGCGTTCCTTCTTGCTTCCTTGTAACAAGCTCCTGTAGCAGGACACTGGTATTCCCACCTGTTTATACATTTCATTTCAGTGATTTGGTGTCAGTGCTTAGGTTATGCTGCATGCTTTTCAGTGATATACCAATGCCGGTGGAGCAGAAGAGCACTGCAAGGGCACTCACCTAGTTAAAATCTGTGGCATGGGGAGAGACCTCTAAATGTGAGGAGGAAGAATGAGTGGAGTGTTTTTATGTGACAAACAAGTTGCTTACCTTCAGTAATGCCTTATCTGGTAGAGACTCTATCTAGCTGCAGATTACTTACCCTATAATTATCTCCAGGTGCCAGACTGTATCCAGTAATTTTTTGTGTGCAGTTCCCCTGTGCGCCGGTAAGTGGCGTCGTTCGGCTCTGTGTGGCTACGTTGGCATCATTTGAGACAGAAATGAAGTGTGCGGTGCCTATATGGGCACCACACCAGTGCGCTGACCTCAGTCTCTTTTCACAACTTTCCACACCAGAAGCGTGGGGCCATGAAGAACACTGACCACCGGTGTGAAAAACTAGGACCCTGACATGGGAACAGCCTTGACCCTAGAACTGTGTTTGCATTACTGAAGGTAAGTAACTTGTTCATCTGATAGAGACTTCTAGCCGCAGATTCTTTACCTTAGAATAGCTACCCAAGCAATACCTCCAGGGAGGTGGGTCTGGAAATCAAATTTCACACTAACAAGTCCAGCAGGACTGAATTGGCAAAATGCCCCTCCATATGTAGCTGACTGTCGAGGCAGTAGTGCTTGGTAAACATGTGCAGAGATGCCCATGTTGCTGCCTGGCAAATCTCAAGGACTGGTACTCCGCATGCTAACACAGTGGTTGCAGCCTCAGCTATGATAGAAGGAGCATGAGATCACTGGGGGGTTTCTTTTTGGATATTGCATAGCAGATGTTACTGCAGAGCATGATTCTTTGGGAGACGGTCCATTTCTAAACGGCCTTCCCTTTCTTGGTCCTGACATACCCTACAGAGATTTGTTCGTCCACTCGGAACAGTTTTGTGTGGTCAAGGTAAAACCACAATGCTCTTTTTGGGTCTAGCCAGTGGAGTCTCTCCTCTACCTTAGAGGGATGTGGCGGAGCGTAAAAGGTAGGCAAAGTGATGGATTGGCCTACTTGGAAAGGGGTAACTACCTTTGGCAAGAAGGATGCTCGAGTCCGAAGAACCAGTTTGTTGGGAAAAAAGGAGATGTAGGGAGAATAAGAGGGCAGTGCCTGTAGCACACTGACCCTGTGGGCAGATGTAATAGCCACCAGAGATGCCATCTTGATGGTGAGGAGCCTAAGAGGACAAGAATGAAGCAGCTCAAAGGGAGTGCACATTAAGAAAGTAAGAACCAAGTTAAGGTCCCATTGAGGCATAAGAAAGGGAGCTAGGGGAAACATATGTTTAGGACAGTTAGAAACCTATCTACAATAGGGGACTAAAAGAGAAAGGGCTGATCTGGCAGCCACAGAAAGGCAGAGATGGCAGATAAATAACCCTTCAAAGTGCCCAATTTAGAGCCCTGCTGGGCAGGGTAAGGATAAACAAAAATACCTGGGAAAGGGGAGCAGATAAAGGCTCAATCTGTTTCCTGGCACACTAAGCCACAAATGTATTCCAACAACTAGTGTATACTGTTTAAGTGGAGGGATGCCAGGTTACCAAGATAACATTACAGACTTCAAGTGATAGGTCGAAAGCTGTCAAAGGTTGCCACTCAATCTCCACGCAGGAAGGCGGAGCACTGTCAGGTTCAGATGGAGAAACTTCCCCTACTATTGCCATGGAAGATCCTACCAAAGGGGCAGCCTGTTTCGAAGACTGATGCCCATTTTCAACAGCTCAGGATACCAAACTCTCCGAGCCCAGTCCAGAGCCACAAGGATGACTGGGGCCTGGTCATTCCTGATCTTCTCGAGAACTCTGGGAAGGAGTAGTATGGGCGGAAAGGCCTAGAGAAGGCCTGAGCTCCACTCGAGATGAAAAGTGCCTCTAAATGAGAGCTACCTTGGAAACTCCAGTGTGCAAAACATGCTGACATTGTGCGTTCTTGGCTGTGAAGAACAGGTCTAACTATGGCTCTCTGCACTGCTGAAAAAGACCTTGCAGCACCTCAGGTTGGAGGCACCATTCATGATCTACTAGGAATCTTCAGCTGAGTTTGTTTGCTCTGGCATTCAGAAAGCCCGCCATGGGTTGAACCACCAGGGAAATTACCTGACATTCCAGCCATAAGCAGAGACGCGGGGCCTCTTGACAAAGGGTCCACAACCCTACCCCTTTGTTGCAGTACCCCATGGAGGTGATGTTGTCTGTAAACACCTGCACTATCCCTCCTTTGATACCGGGTAGAAAGGCTTTTAATGCTAGTCGGATTGCCCGGATCTCCAACAGTTTGATGTAGAGTCTGGATTTCACCCGAGACTAGAGGCCTCTGGTCTCCACCTCTCCCAGATGGCTGACCGAGCCCAAGAGTGACGCATCTGTCACTACTGTCAGATCTGGTTTGGAAGGGAAAGGGGTCGGCCGCAAAACCCAATCGCGGTTCATTAACCATCAGTGCAGATATTTTGCAGTGCCCTCTGAGATCTGGACCATGTCCGAGAGATTCCCCTGATGCTGTGCTGATTGGAACTTCAGGACCCACTGCAGAGCCCGCATATGCCAGCGGGCATGTGTAACAAGCAGGATGCAGGAGGCCATGAGGTCCAACAGCCTCAGTGTAAGTCTCACCGTAACCCAGGATAGAGGCTGAAACATTGGTATCATAGCCAGAATATCCTGGACTCACTGTTAAGGAGGCTAAGCCCAAAAATGCACTGTGTCCAGAACAGCTTCAATGAAAGGGAACAGGTGCAACTTCAGCATGTTGATAGTGAATCCCAGCGAGTGCAGAAGGTTTGCTGTAATCTGGAGGTGGGAGACGACTGACTTGGACGAGCATGCCTTTAAAAGCCAATCCTTGAGATAGGGGAAGACTGGCACCCTTGATCTCCGCATATGAGCTGCAACCACCACCATCACGTTGGTGAACACCTGAGTGGCAATGGTAAGGCCAAAGGGTAGCACTACAAAGTGAAAGTGCTTTGAACCTATCATGAACTGCCGGTAACATCTGTGTGCAGGCATGGCAGGGAATTCTAAATAAGTGTCCTGCAAATCTAATGCCACCATCCAGTCCCCCGGGCCTTAGGCAGACAGGACTTGGGAGAGAAACTGAGAGGGCGCAGATCTAGGATTGGAAAAAGGCCTCTGCCCATCCTGGACACCAGAAAGTAGCTGGATCAGCAACCATTACCTACTTCTGATGCTGGCACCCTCTCTATGGCTCCCTTGGCCAAGAAAGACGGCTTCTCCTTGTGGAGTAAGGAGAGATGGTCCTCCTTCAGCCTGTCGTAAGTGGGTGACATGAGTGGAGGGGTAGTCATAAATTGGAAGGAGTAGACAAGCAGACAATCTGAAGAAACCAACTATCTGATGTAATTGACCTTCAGTGGTGCAGGTGATGGCGCATCCTGTCACTGACTGGTTTACCATGATGATTGGAGGGCATGCTAAAACGGCTTGGAGGCTGCAGCTTACAGGGTGGGGGTATGTACTGGATCGACCTCTGGCTACCTGACCCACAGGGTCTGGGTCTGTCGCGTCCTCGGCCATGTACAGGCTGGGAAGCTTGCAGGCCATGGTGGGTAGGTGGGTAGAGACGCAGCTGGTAGCCCCTTCCATGGCCACAAAAGGATTGAAGTTGACGGGCCATGGAAAGGCCCAATGACATGGCAGTAGCCCTGCTGTCCTTGAGGCGTTCTAGCGCGGAGTATGTCTTGTCTCTGAAGAGACGGGAGCCATCAATGGGCATGGCAATAAGTGAAGCTTGGAAATCCCCAGAAAAGCCAATTGTCCCCAGCCAGGTATGGCGCCATAAGGACACCAATGAAGAAACCGCTCTGCCTAGTGAGTTAGTCGTGTCCAGCCCACATCTAATTGTGAACTGCGCTCCATCTCTACCATCAGCCATAACTTGGGAGAGTATGGGCTGGGCCTCCTCAGGGACTATGGGCAGCACCTGTGCAACCAAATCCCAAAGAGAATGGGAGTAATGTCCCAAAAGGCAATGCCAGGCAGGTGGAAGACAACATAACCTTACCCAAGTTGTCCAGCCCTTTGGATTCCCAATCCGGTGGGGCAATAGGGAATGCCCTAGGATTTTTTCAAGAAGTGGAGGCTAGGACCACTAAGCTCTCCAGAGTAGAGTGTTGGGTGGGGAAAGAGGGGTCCCCTGGGGCAGGGCAATGGCATAGAGCAATGGTCCTGTCCAAAGGAGCCCCTATGCAGTGCTTGGACCAGGCCCGAGCAGGACATTTGTAAGGTCTTCATTAAGGGAGAAGCAGTTCTGAAGGGGTGACTCTCAGTGGAAGCACTCCGTCAAGATATTAGTCTTGACAGCCACAGAGGCTGGTATTCTTCAGGGTCCAGCTGCGCCTTCTAATCATGCCCCAGTCTTAGCCCACAGGAATAGGGCTCAGGCTCTGGGCTGGAAGGAATAGATCCAGTCAGCTCCTTTCAGCTTTGTGTTGGACTCGGGGATAAGAATGGGGATGGTGCAGCCAGAGGGCATTGAGAGCATCGACAGTTGGACCAGCATTGGGGGAAGGTCGACATGGCATGTCCGGACCTGGTCAGATCCATCTGTGAATACAAGGTGCACAACTGGTGCCGAGGGAGGACCCACCATTGGCGACCCCTCCCGAACCTACAGGGTCCATAGTCGCTCAGTGGGGATGGACCAACCCAATATGAGGTGCGTAGCCCCATAGAATTCTCGGAGTGGGCACGGATCGTTCCAGTTCCTAGAAACACGGGGAGAGGCCGAGATGGAGCCTGGCCTCAAGTGACGATGCTCCCTCGTCTCGGATTACTTCAATGGACGAGGTGAAGTCGAAAACCTCTTTGACTTCTTGTTCTTCCTCTTTTTGTGGGATTTACCGGCTTTAACTGTCATGAAGATCACGGGACCTTCCCCTCAACTGGGATCGAGACCGTCATGGCATCACACGCAGAGTGGCGAGGAGCTTGAGGGATCGGTCCCTCAAGGTTTTGGGGTGCATGACACGACAATCAAAGCATTGTGGTCATGTTCTAGACACCAGAGACAAACCAGGTGTGGGCCCGTCACTGACATCTGCGAGTGACAGGCACCGCAGGGCTTGAATCCATCCTTTCTAGTGGACATTCCTACCACATCAGAAAATAAGTCTAAAAAAAACATTGACATAAAGTTAAAAAAAAGACAGTCAAAAAGTGACTGGGGTAGCTCTCTCTGGATCTGCGCTGACTAGCACGTAAAGAAAAGAACTGATGTCAGCGTGCTGGAGTGACGTCTATTTAGCCACCATGCATCCACAGCGTATGTCATTTCCAGCACAGACGATGGTGACAATGACACACAGAGCTGATTGGCGCCACATACTGGTGCCCAGAGGTACTGCTTACAAACAATTTCCGGTTCCAGGCTGACTTCTGGGGCTAATTTCAAGGTAAGGAATCTGCGGCTAGAAGTCTCGATCAGTTGTGAAGAATTATTGTGAGTGGGCCCCCGATCATTTCCTATTCATTGCCACAATACACAGTACAGCTCCTGAAATAATTAATGATTCATCACAATTGTCACCACACTACTTGTAAACTGTGATATTTTTCCCCTGAAATTGGTGTCTGGAATTAGCTATAGATGACTCAAAAAATCAGCCTTGTTTTATAATGAGATTGATTTCCTGCAACATTCTAATCTGCTCCTTTATTTCTTCTGTTTTTAGACCAATGTTTCTCTGACTAGAGCTCTATCATTTAGCTATTCCAAATTTTTAAACTATTTAAACCCTATTTATTTGTACCCTGCTTTATTGGCTCTACACTAGTGATGGGCCTCATAAGACCCTTAACACAACTAATTGTTTTCCATTCCAATCTTGAATCTTGCTTCTCATTGTCTCTCTTTGGGTGTTTTTCACTTGTCCCATTTAGAATTTATTTATTTATTTGTAATATTTATTTTGTGATGTCAAGAGCTGAGTGGTGGAGTCTCAGATGGCTTCTAGAATGATAGAAAGGCTACATGCTCCCTTCCCTCTCCATCCGGGCAAGGAACTCAGCCTCTTAAACCCACATAGTTTGACAAGGGGCAGTCAGTGAGGTTGTCTTCTACACATCTTGTTCCCCTTCAAAAGCAATTCTTGATGTTAGGGGAATGAGCAAGCATCTGAGTATAGACCCTTTAAAAACTGTCTGATGATGGTAGAAAGATGTAAGCTATCCCTCATTTATGGTTGTTATCAAGGATGCCGTAGCAGCAGTGTGCAATATGAGCAAAGATTTAGGAAACAATTTTTTATGAATTCAGTTACAGATTTAAAAATATAAATTGGTAGGAAATTAATTACAACTTTTTGCATATATAAGTTGTCAATTTAAGGACTATTCGAATAAAATTATAGCACAGTGCCAGACTTCCCTGCTGTTTGGAATACAAGGTTCACATGAAAACATTCCATTAATCTTCACTGATCATGCCAACGACAATATGTTTGAGAAGGTTATATCTCCTGTTTCTAGTCCAGAAACCACAAGCAATAAGACAACACACCTTCAAGGACTGCAGATTCCACTCAGAAGTTGTATGTTTCAAATCATCTGAAGGCTAACGGCACCACCAATGATCATGTTTGCATTTTAAAACAAGCACAGTGATCAAGCCCATAATATTCATAGGAATTTTTTAAATGAAAGATTTTTATTTATCTCTTCAAATGTCTTATAGAAGAAGGCACACTCAACATTGTTCTTCATAAGCAAAAATACTGAACTCCAGAATATTGACTACCACTGTATGATAAAAGAAAGTATATATGGTCAAGTCAATATACTGGAGTCGATATTTTTACAGGATGATATTTTGTACTTCGATATTGTGGTATAGAAACTCAAAATAGGATCAGACTTTAGAACCCAACCACCCATAATTATATAGTGATAACACAAGGAGAGAGGGAAGTTAAATGCATTAATAAAATATATTACCTTCTCCGCTTTTCTTCTTTTTCTTTCTCTGAGACACAGGTCGTTTTTGTTCTTGTTTGGATGTAGATGTTGAAATCGGAGGAGGGGTTAGACTAGAAGCTGCCATCACAAACTCTTCAGACGCAGAGCTGACCTGAGACACGCTTCTCGCTACTTGGATAGTAGATCCACTGACCCCGGTCCCCGCCTCATTCTCTGAAGTGCTTTGAGAACATGTGACATCAATGGTTGGTGCAGTGTTGACAATATCTTCAGGCCTTTGAATTTGGTTTCTACTTTCGGCTGTGTTGTTGCCACTGGTTTGCTGAACTACTCCAGCTTTTACACTACATTTCAGAGAAGACATTTCAGGTTCATCTCGGATCTCTGAGCTACCTTCACCTGTAGCTAAGTCAGATTGAACTGTTCGCTTCCCTGTAAACAGTCCACTTGCAGCCGTGACAGATTGACATGAGGTAAAAGAACTGCTTTCATTGTCATTTTCAAGTGATTTATCGTCGGATGTTTCTTTGGAAACTATCTTGAAAGAAGGTTCTTTTAAGTCAACTTTAGGAGCACTTCCACCTTTGAAAGAAGAATAGGAGTAAATACTTAATAATAACTCTAGTTCTTGCACCGGACTAAAAAAACAACAAATTATAAAGGAAACAGAAAACAATATTGTGTTTTTTATAGACTGTGATATTACTTTTATTTTAAATTGTGAACAAAACTTTTATATAATGGTGACATATTTTGATGAAAAATGCTTAATGAATATACTTTTTGTGGACGCATTTCGTTTTGCAAAAATGTGACAATTTCACCAGCAGCTATAAAAAATCTCTATAATTGAAAAATTATGAATTTTGCCTAGAATTGTAATTTTAGAAATCCCTAGTTTAAAAAAAAAAGATTTTTGAGCAATACAAATATAGGTTGGTTGGATATCATAATATTGAAGATAATAATGTCGTTCTGGCAAAATATTATGGACAATATATCACCATATATATCATGAAGATGAGTCTATACAGGTAAGGATCGATTTACTATTCTTGACTTCACATCAGGATACACTATGTAGAGAGCTAAGAATAGTAAATTCATAGGTACCTTCGTATAGTTACCTTCACAAGATTATATATTGGATATTTTGGCAATGATATTTCAGCATGTCGAAACTGAAATTCAGGTACAAAGTCCAAATATCAATAATGGCATTTCATTATTTGATGGTATCCAAGTATCTCTTAACGGGCCAATATGATCCTACATGATGCTGTGAATGAATTTGATTGCATCTCATGGGGTTTTTATGCGCAGTAATCACCAAGATGCGGTTTAGGAATAGAGAGTCCCAACGTTTACTAGTTCTTTATGAACTACATGTTACTATAGTGGTGGTTTAGTGGAACATTTCTGAGCATGTATACTAGTAGACAAAGTCGACAATGATTGTCCAATCTCACCCTTTCTTTTTGCAATTTACTTAGAACCAGACATTAAATTCATACTATTAAATCAATCCATTATTCCAGTTAGGATAAATGGGCTTGAGCAGAAATTGTCCCTATATAGGGATGATAAAGTGGTCGATACCTCAGATTCTTAATCAACTATCAAAATTAGTAGTGGAATACTTAGGCCATCATTGCGGGCACAAACTGAATATTGGTAAAACTCAAATAGTCCTCAATTATCAGGATAATGTATTCGATAAACATATTGTCCCTGACGCTGTATATTTTGGAGTCAAGGTTTGTGCAAATACTTACCATTTTATAAAGTTTAATTATGAACTGTTATTAAGTAGTGCATTCACCAGTGGCATTGCTTACATCTTTGTTTGATTGGCTGCTATCATTTGATAAAAATGAATTCCCTTGTAAAATACTTATACCTTTTCCACTCTCCTTGCCAAGTTCTTTTTTAGACTGCTTGATCATGTGGTATATATTCTTATATGAGGCTACAATAAATCAGGGTGAGCTATGGGATTTAGTAATCTCTCCTTTAGCTAAGGTGGATGGGCTCTTCCTCAAGTTCTGTTACAAAGCTGTGATTTGTCACTGAATACACCACTTGCTAAAAGGTTACCGTATCAGAAAGTTGTTTCAGATGCAATTTAAAGTCACTTAAAAATGTGAAAGTGGCAAACGTGTTGGCAAAGTTGTTAACAGCGGACTGCAAACTGGGGACTTTTGGAGTTTGGATGGGGTTTGCACAGTGTAGTGTTGACCACAGTTTTGGGATGGTTGGTGTCTTCATTTATTTTTGTCAAAGCATATTAGGTTTTTGTTGTTTTTGTATGAATTTTTAATGGATTAGCCTTATTCCTTTGAGGGCTGCTAAAGCTTCAGTTGACTTTTCTTTCTTCCATGTTTTCTTTCTTTGAGTTAGATTTTTCCAGTTTCCTGATGTTTCTTTTGATGCTTTTGAGCTCTTTGGGGTACCAAGAGGGTTGTTCTCTCACAGGTTTAGCTTTACAAGGAGGAAGGCTGTTTAAGGGTGCCATTTGTCGCTACATTGAAGTCGTTTGTGAGAGAGTATACCGCGTTTTGCAGGTTAGGAGAGGTATCAATTTATTTAAGATTATCCAATCTTGCTGTATGTTTATATATTTAAAAGAAAAAACAGACTTTAAGGGTTTTGATTGTTTGCTGAGTTGCTGTATCATTATGCTTGTATGGAATGTGATGGCAAGGTGGTTAGGCGAATACACCTCTTAATGGTTTTCAGGTGATATTAGGTTTGATAAAGAGAGAATTTGGTCAATGGAATTACCTTTCTTGTGGGTTGGTAGTGTCGTTTGTAACAGTACGTTATGTTGCATACATATGTCATTTAGTTTTCTTGTGAGTATTTTTTTCTAATGTTCCATGGGATGTTCTTCAAATTGTTTATGAAAATCTTGTTGCTAGCCAGGGCAACAGTGTATGGTATGAAAACATAAAGGTGTGTTATGTATTTACCATACTAAGATTGGTAGGATTTCGAAGGAGGCGAGTGGAGGCATTTCAAATGTGGGGAATTTCTATCATTTCCTGTGAATCACCTTGATGCCACCTCCATTTTTCTCACATATATTTTTGTGGCTTATTGAGTAGTTTGATGGCACAAGAGATGAAACAAGATTGCTGATGTCATCATGAACCATGTCTCAGTTATGAAGAGTAGCTTTACTATGATAAGTAATTAAGAGGTCAGAGAATTTCAGTATATGCACATTAGGGCTTTCTGTGAATAGATTCAGGTTGCACCCATTTCGCTGCTTCCATACACGCCCCCATAATGTCTCCATGGAGGCACATAAAATTGGAATCCTTAAGGCTCTTCTTGTACACTGAGATATTTTGTTTGGATGTAGAATATAGGGTAATTGCCAGGTCTTACTCTCAGTAGATGTTCTCCAAGGACCTTATTTACTTTGGCTAAAAGGAGACACATTGTTAGGATAATGAATAGAAGGATGGTGACCTGGGGGTTATTTCAAGTTTAACAGATGCAGGGCATCATTCAAAAATGTTATGTGCTGTCCCGTCTGATCTATGTAGAGTTTATGCACTTGTGTAGACTTAAAATAGGGTGAAAAGGGCATCCACCAACTTTTCACAGATATACCGTATCTGCCAAACTCTTACAAAAACAAAAAAAACATTAGTCCATTAAATAATTAGGAGAGGCTGATGGGCGTATAGTCAAGAGGGAATGGGTGGGGGGGTAACGATGACTGTGATGATGGACTTCATGTCACATTTACAGTTTCCCCTGTGGCCACTCCAAGGGAGATGGATCTTAAGTAGAGATAACAATGTATATTGCAGTGGTAATTAAAGATAACACACCCAAACGTGTTGCCTTCCTTCTACACGTTTTGCTGAATTTGTTTTTATTGGCTTTCGGACTCTGTGCACTTTACCACTGCTAACCAGTGCTAAAGTACTTGTGTTCTCTCCTTTAAAATATTAGAATTGGCTTATAACCAAGTTGGCATATTTAATCTACTTGTAAGTCTCTAGTAAGGTGGCACTACATGTTCCCAGGGCCTTCAAATTAAATGCTACAAGTGGGTCTGCAGCACTGATTTCACCACCCACTGAAGTAGCCCTTTAAACATGTCTCAGGCATGCTATTGTAGAGACTGCGTGTGCAGTTAACCAGCCATGTAACCTGGAAAGGAAGACCTCCTCCCAGGCCAAAACCTTCCTTTTTATTACATATAAGTCACCTTTAAGGTAGGACCCTAAGTGCAGTGTACTTAACACTTTGGGCATGTACTTTAAGTTTCACATGTCCTGGTAGTGATAAAATCTTAAAGTAATTTTAACTACTGCCAGGCATATATCTACCATGGGATAACATTGGGATTATCTTATTACATTTAATAAGAGTAATTTCCAATGGGAAGATATATTTGGGTCTAGTTTGGTGTTTCTGGAATCACAATGTAAAATCAAAACTGATGGTGAAGTTGACTTTTACATTGCAATTCTGAAGATGCCACTTTTAGAAAGCTCACACTGAGGGTACTGAACTCCCGCACCCATGTGATGCACTGCGCTGTAGTGAATATTTCTTAACAGTGAACCACTTCCTCCGAAATTATCCAATTTGTTCATTGTATGCCAATTGTAATACCAATCCTTGTACCATAAATCTTCCTGCTTGTGTAATCACAGCGGAGACAGCATTATTGCATTAAGCTACTTTATTCAACAATATGTTTCCTTTTTTAAAAAAATCGGTTTTAGAATATGAACTCTGCTGCTATGCCACTTTTTATATGGAAATTGTAAAGGTTTTAACTAAGCAAACAATAAATTATTACTCACTTACTTACTTAGAATAGGGTTCACTTTAAGTAGTCAGGTATGACAATGTTTATTAGGACATATCCCCTAATGTTTCTAATGTTGGTGGAAGAGGACCCATATGTACATATCATGCAATAATAGGCATTATATAGGTATTCGAAACCTACGCTAGGCTAAAATATTGTGTCTGTAACCAACCAAATTGGCATTTCTCAAGAAGATGGACGGTAATACCTTATATTATTTAGATATTAGTAATAATAATGCATTTTGTAAAGTGCTTGGTTACTTCCACTGGATCGTCCCCACTCTAGGATTGCCCTACAAGATCTTGCTAATGGGAAAAAAAGAGAAAAAAAGAACAGTCTAACTTACAAAACTGAGCAGAACAAGCCAAGCGAGCTAGGGTAGCAGCATCTAGCAGTACTCATTAGGTAAGCTTAAACAGGCAAGTTTTTAGTTTCTTCCAGAAGGTTGTTTCTAAAGGTTCTTGTCTCAGATGAAGGGGTATGGTTTCCACAAAGTCGAAGCTCGAAAGTCAAAAGAGCAACCACCCATACAAGTTCTTTTCATAAAGGGGACCAAAGCAAGCGAGGCACCAGTCGACCTGAGACTGGGCTGATAAGGTTTCACCAGAGGGAAAAGATATCTTGGGCCTTTGCCATTAAATATTTTATGGCATAGGCACAAGGCTTTAAAATATATTCTTTGCCCATTGGCAGCCAGTGCAGTTTGCATTTTGCACTCTCTGCAACTTTTTTTGTCTATTCTGTGTTGGGACAATACAGAGTACATTACAATAGTTTGGAGGTGATTAGCCATAAAATTTGGGTTGAGCGTATGGCAGTTCAACTCATCATTGAAGCAGCATTTTTATTAATTGTTGGACTATCAAGGAATCTACATTTTTAAAGAGGCTCAATCTGCATCATAATATTTTTAACTATAGTCTCGGTGCCAGTGCACTACAGATGTGTAGCAAAGAGCCCCCAAACAACACCTCTTTTTTAATAACAGGTCTCAGCATGTCACCAGGATCTTTTAGTCTTGTTCTTTTCTCTTACTGATTGATTTCAGGTTCATCAGCCTGATTATTTGAACTGAACTGCATGAGACAACTATCTCATTTGCTAACTGAAAACTTAGGGCAAGAAATGAATTGTCCCGTTGACCTGGCGTCATATGGTAAACCTACTTACTGACCATGAAAAGATTAACACAAGGGGAGGTTGAAACAAGTTGCAAATCAAAAGCATGTCACAAAAATGGAAAAGGATGAGGAAACAAAACCAAATGATACACAAAGGCACAAAATCGTTACCTTCTCCACTTTTTGCGAGGTTGCTCTTCTGCAAATCAGACTCTTTTAGAGACGGTTTGTCAGTAGTTGTCTGCAAATGGGACACTGCTGCATTCAATGAAGGTTTCGTCACCTGGTCTCCAGTCGAGGGTGTTTCTGCAGATGTGTTTTGCAGTGGCTGAGACTGAGGATCTGTGCGTTCATTTGCCCTAAATGTTTGTGCTGAACTCTGCGCGCTAGCACAGTCAGTGACTCGTTTAACATCACAAATTTCACTTGCCTGGTCTTTATTTTTTCTTGTGCCAGAATCCACTGTTTGCACCTCTTCTGGTTTCTGATGTTGGGGTTTGGTGTCATTTTTATGGTGTGTGCCACTCTCACCAATCTCAAAAGTACGTTGAGCACAATACTCGCCTGAAAATAAGCCACTGGCAACAGCAAGAGAAGGACTGAGGGTGAAGGATTTATTCTCAGCATTGTCTTGCAGCCCCTCACTCTCAGGGGATTTTACGGCACTCTCCTTTGCACTAGGTTGAGGACCATCAACATCTCCTTTATGAAGCTGATCAGTAGATGGCTGCTCTTCCTTAACACCTGTGGTACCAGGTTTTCCCACATCAGCTGAGGTGTCTGGGGCATTTGAAGGGGCACCAGGGCCATCTGTTGCAGATGCCAATGACACTTCCTTTACTCCTTGATCCACTTCGGTGGCGTCTTTTCCTTTGAAAGAAATAACAGGACCAGACACACTCTTTAGCATTGAATCACATTTCAGAAAGTGAAAGAAAAGAAGCACGGAACTCAATCATTTCCAGCAAAGTGAAACCTCTTTTATAATCTATAGCAGGTAAGCCTCGAGTATTGATAAGAAATCCTGGAAAGACACAATTAGACACATATGCATACTAAAATGTATAGGTGCATAGCTTTAATCAGAATCTGTTGTATATATGACCTCTGCATAACAAATTATTTGAAAACAAGTGTAGTGTACTCGAGCCTCTTCCGATGATATATGCATTTTTTATACATACTAAGTAGTTTAATCAACATTAGCTAGGAGTGGGCCATAAAACCTTTTCTCGTGGTTAGTGTTTCTAACTAGGGTACATTTCCATATAAGTGTATTTAATTCTCCATATGCCAGAGTCTGGGTGTGATAGGATATTGCTTATATAAAGGTTTTTTACATATTTAGATTAAAAAAAATCAGATTCTTTCCAAAATTATTAGAATTTGTTGTTTAGGCGTTAGGAGTCAGTTACTTCTGATTTTAAGACCGAAGTCCGCATAAACACAATATTGAACCTTCAGTTAATTGTGCCTCTTTTAATTCTTTCTAACTCAATACCTCTTTCAAGTTGGTCTGGCGAGTTTGTTGCTCCCACTAGAAAATGTTCCAGCTTTCTGCCTGGACATGAGGTAAATAAGAAGATTTCTGCCTGGACATGAGGCAAAAAAGTTCAACATGCATTATAGTTGTAATTTAACCTTGTGAAGCTATACTGAATTTGAGAGTCTGTCTGTCCTTTTGCTGAAGTTATCCCACCACATAAGGTCACTTGGTCCGTGTTCTCATTTTATCAGACGTAATAACCACCATTTTAGTAAACCAATAACCACCTACAACTGAATGTTGTTCCTTTCTCATGCTGGCACTAGCCCTGAATTTAATTTGGATCATTTGTATAAAAGATGCCTGTGAATTTAATTCTAAGTACAGGAGTACTAATTCAAAGAGTAGAGACTACATCCATAAAATGCAGAGTGATCACACTGAAATACCAACTCCTGTGAAATCTTCCAGGTGCTGATATGCCAGAAGGCAACCAAGAACATTTATAACAATACTCAAAGGAACTCCAGTGAGATCCAGTATGAACACTCATTTAAGGACACTTCTGACATTTACTGGGATCAAATTCTATCAGTATCATATATATGCTTGAGAAGGTGTCTAATAACTTACACTGTTCTAACAATAAAATGGGCATATTATATCAGTATCGTGCAGTTCTGAAAAATCGTTGAGGACAGCATATGGCTCTTATGACTAATATGCTTGTATATACAGAACTCGTTTTTATATTTACACATATGCACAAGCAGTGCTTAATTTGTAACATATGAAGTGCAGGTGCTCAAATATTTGGTGGAGGCCCCACCTACTTTTCTCTGGCTCCACCCATTTCCTCCAATGTCTCCACCCACTTACTATATTAGCTCCACCCACATCCTCAACAGGCACTGCTAAAATTCAGAAGTAATACCCGATCTGAATTTCAGCAAGGGAGCCTCTCATAGTAAGGTTAAATAGGAGGTTCCCCTTCCCTGTGAAAAGTTTGAAAAAGATTAAATCAAAAGTGCATTTAAAGCACAATTTTGGAATAAATTGGCTAAAATCACTTATGCCCTCCTTCAGCTTTCAGCTTCAAAGCACCTGAGCGAGACACAAATCAACACACAGGCAACAAGCGCAGACAACAACATGCACAGCCACCTGTACACACCGCTGTGTGTGGGAGCCTGAAACCTGCCCATCTTTGTACATGTGCTCCACCTCTTTGCACCCCGCACTCCTCTCCCTCATAGAGTCAATCGCTTTGGCTTCAGAAGCATATAACACAGGTATAGCAACATGAGCAAAGCTTCCCTAGCGCAAAGAACAAAAAGGAAGCAGTGACAGCAGTGCAAGATTGCCAAGTGTGAATCACAAACTGTGGCAACCCATGTGATGTCATCACCTTATGTGCATTACTTGTGCTTGCAAACTTTTATAAGTTAAATGAATAATGCACAATTCATACAAGTTTGTACATAAATACATTCTGCTGGACTAAACAACACTGCAGTCTTCTCTTTAGAGACTATATACGCACACTTATGCATGTTTTTTAGTTTTCATGGGACAGTTCAAGGAAACTGGAGCTAAACGTCTTCCAAGGCAGTGCAAGCAGGAACCTCAATACGTCAGTCTATAGGCCCCAGGCATGCATAGGTAAATGCAGAGAACTAATTATTCGGCTGTGGCACTGGCAGGGCACACATGGCTTTGTCTTGCCCTATTTAAGATAAATTACTGAATTACTGAAGTTGAAGACCTGGTTTGTTTTACTAATCCCAAACCAAGTATTTTTAGAATACATTTTTCATACAGAAGAAGTACATTTTCCATTGACCGTTATGCAGTGGGTTGAAGAAGGCTATTGATAATGTTTCATGTATGGGTCTTATCAAAAATGTTTTTAAAGAGGATTCAGTAATCTCCAGCTCATCGGTAGGATCACCCACTATTGAATTAACCTGCAGGGGAGCTCACTGTTTCACGGCACTAGATGGCATAAAGAGTCCAAGGGTCTGTTCTCTTCCTTACAGACCATGCCACTACCACCCTCTGTACCCGAGTGTAGTTCCAGCTCAGCACAGTTTTTACATTGTCTCCTGTTCACGAATCCTTGGCTGTTTGGGATATATCCATCTGCATTAAGGGACTTTCAGTTTAAATGATCCCAAGGTGATGTGAGCTAAAATGGCAGAGCTGCCTAGTTTAGCACCAAATTTGAAATTAAACCATCCCCTTTACAGTTCCTTATTGTGATCCACTCCGTATCCTTCCTCCCTTAGAATGAAGCAAATGCTACTGCATCTCTATTTTTTAATTAGACACAACTTTTCGAAAGAAAAAGTTCCCATCAAAAGCCCCAAAACAAGTTTACAGCTTTTGGCTAGTATTATTTGAAATGCAAATCTTTACAAAAAGAAACATAATTTTTTTTACACCGGGCATTTAATTAAAAGCATTTTGGGTCGGGCAGGTGGGAGAGGAGCAAGTCATGGCAGTATGTCCAGGACAACGTGGGCTGTGGGAATGCGGAAAGGACATAAGGGGGTCTTAATGACAGTGCTTTTAAGTACAGAATCTTGCAATTGTCAAACACCTTCAACGCAGGACCCTGCTGCAAAGGCCAGTCCTTCCCCAAGTATAAATCAGTACATACTGCAAAACAGGTGTTCACCCCTTTTGCATCCATGTGATTTAAGTGAGGTCAAGGCCATGTTAAGTGACCCATTCTACCCTGACACTTTGGTGAAACGACCATCATCATGGAAGCGGGTACAGGTGGTTCGGCGGGGGTTGGAGGTATCAGGGCACCAAAGGTTTATTGCAGTTTAATGTTCCCTTCCCTATCTTCAATTTCCTTCCCCAAATTCACTTCCCTGCCCCATCTTCACTTTCCTACTCCATCTTCACTTCCCTGTCCCATCTTCACGTCCCTTCCCTACCCTCTCTTTCCATCCCTCCTCAGTCACCTCCCCTCCCTTTCCTTCCCCTCTCCCCTTAGCACTTTCACTCTCCCCTTGTCTCCCACTCACTTTCTATTTGTTTCTCTGACATTCATGGTTGGTCCCTTGTTCAGCGTGCTTCATTGCTGTGTCATTCATATTTATATATAATCCCTGCTACACACAGGGACAGGTGCATTGTTCTGTTTGGGTGGATCCTTGTTCGGAAGAGAAATAAACTCTTCACTGGGACTCACTTGGAAGATGAGAAAAACACTCAGGGCCAACTCTTAGTCCAGTAATGAGGTAAATATACCAATATCATCAAGGCAATATGTGGCGTGTAGCAGATGCGTGTAGCCACGGCCCTGATAATTAAGTGCCGGTGCTAAGCACCGGCACAAATTAAGCACTGTGCACAAGGTTTTTGGCACTGCTGATAAAACAAACCAAAGTAACGCAATAAACTGGTGAGGGGCTAAATGAAATGGGAGCATAGAAAGACAAGTTTCAAGGCCACGAGAGGGCCAACATTTTCAAAGTGGCTTATTGTACAGCCAGTTTTTTTAAGCCTTTACGGGACCTCAGTAGGTTGGGCTCAGTGTACAAATGGAAAGGCAGTGAGTTCCAGGTCTTGTTGGGAGCCACAGAAAAGGTGTGGTCTCAAAAAGATGCCATTCTTGTTCTGAGGGCATTCAGTAGGGCAAGATGGGCAGAAACTAATGTACATTAGGGACTGTGTCTGCTAACCTGCACTGCCATAACAATTGGAATTTGATAAGCTGCTCTATGCCGGATGACCACAGCTTCAAATATTACATAATACATAATAAGAGGACAGTGGACTGATGGAAGGATAAAGAGGCCATGGCCTCTGAATGCTACCAGGTGAGTAGATGTGTTGCTGCTTTTTTCACCAGTTACAACCTGTTTAAAATATGTGCTTAAGAACTCAGACAGACAGAAGTACCATAGGCCAGTCTAGATTTTACAAGTGCATTGACTATTGGAATAATGAATTTACATTGTATGCCCAAGCACAGCTCTTAGGCCCCCACCTGCGAAACTCAATGCAATTCTTGGATTTTAAGTGGGGGTAGAAACTCTTCTAACTGATGCTATTGTATCAATCAGTTAGACAGGTTCTTCCCCCTTACAAACCAATAATTGCATTGAGTTTTGCAGGTGGGTATCCAGTATGTGTATATTTGTATACCTAAATGTGACACCATAGACTTAATTCCTATTTCTTGTGTCCCAATTTAGTAACACCCTTTACTCTCAGTAAATATGAGTGACCTGATAATGTTCCAGAAAAAAGTTGCTATGGTTTCTGGGTAGCTACTAGTTAAGAAATAAATATGGTTCCATTGAATTCTGCCCTTAACAGGGTGTTTAAGTTGGTATAGAATGGATGTTACTCCAAAGGTCCCTCTTTATTTGGCTGCTATAAAGTTGCATTAATGTAGTCTGACACTTTGTTTTCGTCGCATATAAAAAAATGAAGTGGTGCTAGCTTTTCACTGGCTAGCTATTGTTTCTAAAGACGCATATGGCCACCATACCCAGACACTGGGCTACCATGTATTGAAAAAGAAGTTCTTTGTGTACCCAATCATTAAGGCCTCAGTGTAGGACTTGGCCCTTTTTGGCTAAAGTTCCCTAAACATTTTGCTTTTCCCCTAGACCTTTTTTCTGACATGGTGTTGCCAACTTAGATGCTTTGGACACTTTGCCACTGCTATACAGTGTCAAAGTGCAAGTGCTCCCTGTATAAAGTGTAATGGTAATTGGTTGTACATGATTGGTATGTTTGCCTTACTAGTAGAGTCCCTAGTAAAGTGCACTATGTGTGCCAGGGCTGGTAATGCAAATGCTACTAGTGGACATGCAGCACTAATTGTGCCACCCACACAAGTAGCCTTACAAAGGGAACTCAGGCCTGCCATTGCAGTGCCTGGGCGCAGTTTGTTAAACTGTCATGTTGTTCTGACAAGTGCACCCACTTGCCAGACCTTACCCTTCTCTTTTTATGCACATCAAACACCCCTATGGTAGGCCCAAGGTACCCCCTGGGCAGGGTGCAGTGCATGTGAAAGGTAGGACATGTACTAAGGTGTGTACCATGTCCTGAAATAATCTACATTTCGTCTTCCACTGTTGAAAGGCCATCTTGTCCATAGGATAGAATGGGAAGGCTGTGTAATATGTTTTCCAGCCTATCTTCCCAAAGGCTTAAGATGGAGAGGTGAAGTTTAGTATGCCTGAACTCACACTGTAATAACACATCTTTTTATGAAGGTGGTTTTTGCATTGTGTGTTTAGAAGCCACTCTTTTAGAAGTGGATGTTTTTTTTTGCTCTAACATTTCTGTGTGTTTCTGCCTGGTTGTGGATTGACCATTGGATTTGAAAGTGATAGGATCTGGGGAATGTCTTGACCCATGGGAGGAGGTGAGACAGCAACAGGCTGACCTGCATCTGGAGTGTAGGGGGACGAGTAGCCCCTAGAGGTGAAGAGGCCTGGCTGCTGCTCTAAAACAATTGTCCCATCTCCTGCTGAGTGATTGAGAATCCAGACCCCCACTAATCAAAGGAAGAAGGTGTCACTGACAGGGAGGCCCCCAGAACTGGTTTGAACAGGGGTCAGTGCCCCCCTGAACACAAAGACTCCAAAGCCATTGAGGGGTATAACTATGAGAGCTGAAGCCCCTGAACTTTGGAGAATGGCTTGATCAAGATTCAACAAGACTGGAGCTACTTCGTGGTCAAGAGGAACCTTTGCCAAGGAAGAAACAACTGAAGAGACTGAAGGAAAGGATTGACCCTTGCTGTGTGTTCTGGGGCTGGCCTGCAGTTTGCTGTTTTAACCAAGGAAAGGCTAAAGGGACTTTGCTGTGTGCTGTGTCCCCCTGCTTGAAAGGACTTTGCTGTGCTGTGTCCTGAAGTAACTTATACCCAAGGGCCCGAGGTGAGCTGGCTCCCTGTTGAGGAAACTCAGGAACACAAAAGTTTCCAGAAGGGTCTCAGCGACGATGTGTGCTTGTTGCAGTCTGAGACCCGCGTAAACTATGCCCTGTAATCGTGGGCACCTGGAGTCCAAGCAAGGATCAGCGACGCTGTGTGCGTGTGCTTTTTGTATTTCAAAAAGAGGGTTATGCCGTTCCTCTCAAGTCAGAGAGTACAGAGTCAGGTAAGACAGGAATCCCAGATGCCCCAAGAAGGGGGTTCAGTGTTGGGAATCCGTAAATTGGATAGTATTGCCCTCACACACCCTTGCAGGTGTCATGCTTCATCATCTGGACTGCTCCTCGTTGGGTCGGTGGTGCAATACCCAACGGGCTCCCTATAGTAGGGGCTCTTTATCGGAGATCTTTTTATCCAAATGGGGTATGGTGAAGTGCGGGTGTGGGGCCAGTATTGTGTAGATGAAAGACGGGCTCGCGGCCCGTATTGCGAAGGCAGCGGCCGTACTGGGGCCGGATTGCAGAGCTGTACTTTTCTTTACACCATACCCGTGTTGGGGGTAACTGTTGACAGTGGCTGACTGCGAGTCAGAAGGAGTGGCGGAGAGACTGCCTAAGGCACCATGATCGGTGCCGGAGTGTATTACGCATTATCTTATTTCTGCAGAACGGAGTACCTGATTGTCGTATTACACATTGCATCATTTCTGCATAACGGAGTACCTGATTAGTGTATTTCGCATTGCATTATTCCTGCATAACAAACTACCTGATTAGTGTATGACGCATGGCATTATTTCTGCATAACGAACTACCTGATTGTCGTATGATGCATTGCATTGTTTCTGCATAACGAACTACCTGATTAGCGTATTACGCATTGCATTATTCATGCATAACGAACTACCTGATCAGTGTATTACGCATTGCCTTATTTCTGCATAACGACGTACCTGGTGGTTGTCTTATGCATTGCATTATTCTTACATTGCAAAGTGCCTGATTGTTGCGTTACGCATTGCATTATTTATACATTGCAAAGTACCTGATTGTTGTGTTACACATTGCATTATTTTTACCTTGCAAAAGTGCCCGATTCTAGCATTACAAACTGCATAACATAGTATAAGGATTACAGTGGAATGTTTAGAAGTGCTCATTGATATCGCCAGAACTTACAAGGGCTGGCTGGCCTAACAACCGGCCAGGAGAAATCGTACACATACTCATATGTTGGATTTATATTGTGTGGTCTTATTGTATATCTTTTTACATAAAGTTTATACTCGTTTTTATAAAACTCATGTGGAGTCTATTTGTGGTGTCATCATTGGGTTGCTGTGAGCATGGTTGCAAATACTTTACACATTTGCCGTGAAGATAAGCCTGGCTGCTCGTGCCAAACTACCAAGGGGGTGAGCGGGCGCTATTTCAGAAGGTAACCTTCCTTTCCCTGACGTGGAAACGCGGGTCCCTATTTGGCCTAAGGTACCCACCTCAGCCAACCAGGGATCCCGGGTCTAACACTCAGCATCACTTTTAGTGCACTTTCTAGCTTATTTTATGAGAATACAGATATCTTACGCCAAAAATGAAATAATGAAGGACAAAGCACGAAAATGAGAACATGATCCACTGGGGCCATGAAGTGTGCTCGGTTTAGAGATCTTGGTAAATTTAGTTGGGTTATGGAACTATAGAACGAGCTAATAATCACCATTAAATATAGTTGCCTGAGTTTGACACTGGCAAACACAGACTGGTTCAGACAGGCAGCCTTTACACCTAGGTCTGGTTAGATCTTAAGACCAATGTTGCTCCATTTTATAGTTTGTTCCACCACCCATCTGATAGCCCCATAATGTCTGTGTACATAAAAGGGTAGGTGCCTTTAATGTATTCCTAAGTATCACATTTTACCCTTTAGATGCAGGTTAAACATTTTGTTACTTATTCCAGGTGAAAATGGACATAACAGTTCAACCTATTATAATATTAATACAATAGTTATGGCCCAAGTGATGCTGCATCCTTTTCTGTGTACCATTCTTCCACCTCATGGTACCCTGAGCAGACATCTGTTCACACGGTGAGTTGATGCTTACAGTAGATGTACTCCATTTCGTAACTACATTAGTCATCAAGACTTCTCTTACATTGCTTGTTAAATTAACAATACCTGTTAGAAATGGGGGTCTCTAGTTGGCAATGGTATACACCTTTGTCCAAATAGGGACCCTTGCTTCTAGTCAGGGGAAGGGGGATACACTCCTGAATAACCCCTGCTCACCCCCTTGGAGCTTGGCACGAGCAGACAGGCTTGTCACAGAGGCAGTGTGTAAAGTATTTGTGAACACATACAGTAACACAGTGAAACACTATAAATGGACACCAAACCAGTTTAGAAAAATAGGTAATCTTTATCTGGACTTAACACAAGACCAAACGACAAAAATCCACAATACAGTAAAAATAAGACTCTAGGATGGTAGAATTAGCTTAGTTCAATGTAGATGGTAAATGCAACACTTTACTCTCAAAGTACCTTGGATGCGTAAGGCAAAACAAACAAAAGCGTTGCAGGGAAGGCGATGCGTCTGTTCCTTGCTTCAGGGGAGGCGGTGCACCTGTTCCTTACTGCAGCGCAAGGGAGGCGATGCGTGTGTTCCTTAACGGAGAGGAGGTGAAACATCTGGTTCTTACTGTGATCCGGTGCGATGCGTCAAGATGGCACCTCGGTGTGATGTGACAATCCGGTGAGATGCGACAAAATGGCGTCTTTGAAGCCATGCGACAACGTTGGATATGATGCATGCACGCCGGACCGCCGTGCGGCAAAATCGATGTTCTTGATCCGCAACAGGCCCGGCGACACGCCTCTCCAGTGATGTAACAGTGACCTTTGCAGCGGCGGCATGCTTCTCCGGTGATGCGACACGCTTCCTCGTCGATGCAACGGCGAACAGCTGCAGTGGCGACACGCTCCGTCGGCAATGCGTCGCGCTTCCAGCCCCCAGCGACATGCAGTCAACTCAGAGGGCCTAAACAACAGCAGGCACCTCTCTGCAGGTAGAATTCCCAGCAAGGGAATTCAGGGGGAGCTGGTGGTGAAGTATTTGTGTCTCTGAGACTTCAGAACAGGAGGCAAGCTCAACTTCAAGCCCTTAGAGATCTTCCTCAAAATGAAAAAGTACATACACAAAATTCATTTTCTCCTTTCTTTGGCAATACCAACCCCAAACAGTCACCAGCGCAGGGGCAGTCTCCTCCTTCAGCTTCCTTGGTTTCTCTCCTCAGCAAAGGTTCGTCTTGATTCCCAGAAGTGATCTAAAGTTCTGGGGTCTTGTCCCAATATTTATACTGCTAAATCCTTTCTTCTCTTGTAGGCAGAGAGTGTCTGTACCTAGTCAAAACCAGTTCTATCCTCCTTGGTGCAGCTTCCTGGCAGGAGGTGGAGACAGCATTGTTGAAAGCAGACCTGGCCCAGGTTGCTGAACGGAAATATCCTCCCCCTACTCTCTATTCAATGCAGGTCCTATTCAGCCCAACCCTGACCCATCAGACTGCTGGAGCCAAGGCCCTCTCCAGCTCCCTGTCACTCACAAACCAGACATGGAATACAAAACCTAGCAGAGGCATACTGAATGGTTAGGCAAGAAAATACCTACTTTCTAAATGTGGTATTTTCAAACACAAAATGTAAAAACCACCCTCACTAAAAAATGTATTTTAACATTCTGAGTTCAGGCATACTAAACTTTATTTTCCCATCTTGTTCCCTGGGTCAGTTAGGATTATAAGATGTTATAATCAAACTGCCCATTAAGACCTATGGGAACAGATAGCCTTGCAATAGTGAAAAACGAAATTGGCTGTAATTCACTATCAGGACATGCCACACACATCAGGGCATGTCCTACCTTTCACATACAATGCACCCTGCCCATAGGGGTGACCTACATGTAGAAAAGGGAAGGTTTAGGGACTGGCAAGTGTGTTCACTTGCCAAGTCGACATGGCAGTCCAAGACTGCACACAGGCTCTGCAATGGCAGGCCTGAACCATATTTTAAAAGCTGCTTCTGTGGGTGGCACAATCAGTGCTGCAAGCCCACCAGCAGCATTTGATTTACAGGCCCTGGGCACACATGGTGCACTGTACTAGGGTGTGACAAGTAAATCAAATAAGCCAATTATGGAGTCACTAATCCATTACAACAATTTACAATAGGGAGCACTTGCACATTGGCACTGAATAGCAGTGGCAAAGTGCCCAAAGCATCTAGACCAGAAAAAACATAGCATAAATACAGGAGGCAACAGCAAAAAGTGGAAGGGAGACCCATGCCAATGGTGCCAGGTTTAACACTACCGATCATAGCACTTCCTCGCTATGTCATCACATGAGAAGAATGTTTCCATGTGACCATACGAATACTGGAATCTTGAGGGACTTATCTTTAGTATAGACAGTTGGAGGATACAATGCCATATTCATACACTATCTTTGGGGTTTATGTTTTCTACTTTTTTAATAATTCGAATTGAAACAGTAAGTATGTGACACTTCTGGAAATAAGCAAGTGGTGCTGAAATTCCTTTATTCACAGGTGTGGTTATACGGCAAATTTCTTTTCACTAGGATTGTTGAAAGTCAGAATTTTTCCCTTAATGCCGTGGCACCCATGCTAGACAAACTGTTGTTGTTTGTAATTAGCAGATTTATTTTGTAACTATATTCAATTATACAATCTATTAGTAGCCTGGAAAAAGTTCTTATTGGATGGACAAAGTGCATATTGGCAAATCTAAAAGAGAAAGGGATATCATGAAGCACTTCTTCATTTCAACTAGGAGAATAAAAGGCTTTTTACTTTTTGGTAACAGATGTGTAACTGCTGCTTTTTTGTATACATCCAATATGTACGTTTCTGTTCAGAATCTTGCATTTCAAAAAGGAGAAAATAACATTTAAACCGTTAAAGCAGCTCACATGAAATATTTTATGGCGAGAGATGAAGAGTAGCATTATTAACGTGGTCATTAATGTGATCAAGTACAAGTACCAATTGATAAAGGAATTAAAATCTCTGCAGCATTGAATCAGATGTTGATTTAGTAGTGGTCAGTAGAGCAGAAGAAGCTAAGGAGATCCCAAGTGGGGTAGGCCTGAAAGAAACTCAGTCACACACATATCAAATTAGCATTAAACTAGCTACCAGAGGACAAAGATGACTTTCCAACTCTCCTTCACGACAACAAGGGAGACATAGCTTGAAGTCAGTAGTTCTCGGGGTGCACATGCACACTAAGCTTTCACAACTATATTATAGATATATATATATAATCTACTGGCGGTCGCCAGTAGATAGTTATAGTTAGGACCTATTTTCCATAGGAAATCCGCAACATTCTATTCCCAATAAGTCTGGCGCCGATTGACGAATCTTCGCGAAATTTTCCAAACTTTTGGCCAGCTCCGCTCTGCTCCTACCTTGAAAGTTTTGTGGTGATTCGTCAAGTGGGGGCAGAGAAAAAAGGGGGGTCCCAAAACACGTTTTCCCCATGCAATTTCCCATAGGATCTGTTGTCGCAGCTACAGCCCAAACCGCTGAACGGAATGACACCAAATTTGGCAAAGAGGTAATCCTCAGTTCAGACTCGTGCCTTTTGCATAAATGGTGTGAATTTGTTCAGTAGCTCCTGAGAAAAATAGGGTAAAAAAGTTAGTGATATCTATGGCCGGGGAGGATCCGCGGACCCTACCCGCACCATAAGCGCACCCTCCCCGAACCGAGCGCGCACCCTCCGGATCGCGTGCTGAATGCTAATTGGCTGTCGAGTGTCTCTCTACATTCGAAACCAGGAACTGTTGGCGGCCATTTTCTGCCTCAGTAGAAGCGAGGCTGAAAAAGCAAGGGGAAAGAGTGTGTAAAACATATAAAGGGGGCAGAGTGGAAATACTCTGACCCTCTAGAGGTGCTTAGCGGGTCCCAGAAGGACCCCCTGGGGCCCCCTTTTTAAAAAAAAAAAAAACGGCGAAATACGCGCACGGTGCGCGCATCCTAACGCGCTGGGTGCACGGATTCTCACGTGTTGGGTGCGCGGATCCACGGCAATGTTTTTTGAAAAAAGACAAGAAATCATTGGTTGTATGACTACTTTCTACACTGAAAGGTAGGGTGTATATTTCTGTTTTTTAAAGGTATGATTCTTATTGGTTAAAAAAACAGATTGTAAGGAACATTATATATGATAAGCTGATATGTTGAAAAGTCAAGCACACTTCCTGTCTTGATTAGCAACATTGTGTGCTGGACTTGTGACCTGTGAGCTCAGTGCAGTGTTCCATGACCTATTTCTATGGTAACAGGCAGAAGGCAGATTGGGGGTAGGGTTGAAATGTATTTCAGTTGGAAAGGGTTGAAATGTTTAACCAATAGAAATGTGTGTTTGCTTTTGAGTTTATGTGTGAAGGATTGTGATTTGATGTTTACATGTATATGTGTAGAAAATGAAAGGGAAACTTTTCCATTCTTTGTTTTTGCTGAGAGGTGCACAGTGCAGAGATTCTGTGAAAGAAAATATGGTGAGTGATTGATATACTTCTTAATCTACAAAATAACTTGAAAGATGAGTTATTTAATTGTGAGGGGATGTATGTAGACTATTTTGATTTTAATCAGACTAACGTATTTCTCCTGCTAAAGTGTAGGGAGTACTTTTTTTCTCTACAGTGTGAGTGCATGTAGAACCCATTCTGTGATAAGCATTTGTGTTTTTCATGTGTTTGTAGACAGATAACTGTGCGGTTTTTATATTTTGGTAGAATTAGAAACCAGTCATTGTTTATGAATTTGTGAAATGAGTTATGTTTCTATACTAAAATGTAGTACTACTTCTAGATGAAGAAATGTGTTTTGGTATAGTGCAAGGGATAGTGTTGTTTGTCTAGAATCACACAGTGAGTCTGTGTGCATTTGGGAACCACTGTGAGAGAAGCATTTGGTAACATTGTGTATTTGCTGACAGATAACTGTTTTAAAACATGTCATGTTGTCAAGTTTCAGTAGCATTAGAAGACAGTTATGGCTTATGCTTTCATTAAATGAGTCAGGCATTGACAGTAAATTGCAGTTGTGAAATATGTAGATTGTGTGCAGTTCCCTTACCACTTGTACTGTAGTGAATGAGTTTTAGTAAACTCCTAGGGATAGTGGTGCTTGTCTAGAATCACACTGTGAGTTAGTGTGTATTTGGGATCAGTGTGAGAGAAGCATTTGGTAACATCATGTATTTGCTGACAGATAACTGTTTTAAAACCTGTCATGTTGTGAAGTTTTAGTAGCATTAGAATCCAGTCTTTGCTTATGCGTTGATTAAATGAGTCATGCTTTGACACTGATGTGCTGTACTTAAATATGTAGATTGTGTGCAGTACCATTAACTCTTCCAGACTAGTGAATGAGTTTGGTAAACTCCTAGGATAGTGTTGCTTGTCTAAAATCACACTGTGATTCTGTGTGCATTTGGGTAAGGATTGTGAGAGAAGCATTTAGTAACATCGTGTATTTGCTGACAGATAACTGTTTTAAAACCGGTCATGTTGTCAAGTTTTAGTAACATTAGAAGCCAGTCTTTGCTTATGCTTTGATTAAATGAGTCAGGCTTTGACACAAAAGTGCAGTCCTGAAATATGAAGATTGTGTGCAGTTCCCTTACCACTTCCACAGTAGTGAATGATTTTTGGTAAACTCCTGGGTATAGTGGTTGTTGTCTAGAATCACACTGTGAGTGTGTGTGCATTTGGGAACCACTGTGAGTGAAGCATTTGGTAACATTGTGTATTTGCTGACAGATAACTATTTTAAAACCTGTCATGTTGTCAGGTTTTAGTAGCATTAGAAGCTAGTCATTGCTTATGCGTTGATTAAATGAGTCAGGCATTGACACTAAAGTGCAGTTGTGAAATATGTGGATTGTGTGCAGTTCCCTTACCACTTCCACTGTAGTGAATGAGTTTTGGTAATCTGCTAGGGATAGTGTTGTTTGTCTAGAATCACACTGTGAGTCTGTGTGCATTTGGGAACCACTGTGAGAGAAGCATTTGGTAACATTGTGTATTTGCTGACAGATTACTAATTTAAAACCTCTCATGTTGTCAAGTTTTAGTAGCATTAGAAGCTAGTCTTTGCTTATGCATTGATAAAATGAGTCAGGGTTTGACACTAAGGTGCAGTACCATGTACTATTCTGTTCACTGTGGCAGAACTGAACATTTAAAAGTTTTACCTAAGCACTGTCCTAGAAGTAGTCTGATTATTTAGTCAGTTTCTAAGTACCAAATAGATTGCTTCAAATGTCTATGCAGTATGCATGTAGTGTTCTAACATACTATACACTTGTCTTTTACACCTTCAATTCCCTAGTCAGTATCCATACACTTCCAGGAAACATCCTGTCACTTCCTTTGCAGTCCTCTAGAGACCCATTCAACAGCATGTACTAATCCATTCACTGTGCCAAAACCCACACACTTATAAATTCACCAAGACACTCTCTTTCCAGTACTCTAATGATTCAGTCACTGCCTAAGTATTCATGCACTGCGCCAGGTCTTAGCACATGGAGTTCTTCAAACCCCTATCCACTATGCATGCAGTCCTCTACCACCTACACACTTGTCTTTCACACCTTCAATTCCCCAGTCAGTATCCGTTCACTTCCAGCAAACACCCTGTCACTGCCATTGCACTCCTCTAGTGACCCATTCAGCATCATGTACTAATCCATTCACTGCGCAAAACCCTAATAAATTCACCCAGGCACTCTCCTTGCAGTACTCTAATCATTCAGTCAGTACCCAAGTACTCATCCAGTGACCCAGGCCTAAGTATATGGACTGCTTCAAACCCTTATCCACTCTGTATGCAGTCTTCTAACCACCTAGACACTTGTCTTTCACACTTTCAATTTCCTAGTCAGTATCTATACAGTCCAGCACTTGTCTCTGCCTTTGCACTCCTCTAGTGACCCATTCAGTACCAAGTACTAATCCATTCCCTGTGCGAAAAGCCTAGCACTTATAAATTCACCTAGGCACTCTCCTTGCTATACTCTAATAATTCAGTCAGTACCCAAGTAGTCATGCAGTGAGCCAGGCCTTAGCACATGGACTGCTTTAAATGCCTATGCAGTATGGATGCAGTCCTCTAATCACCTACACAGTTGTGTTTCACATCTTCTATTCCCTAGTTAGTATTCATACCCTTCTAGCAAACACCCTTTCACTCACCTAGTGTGTCTCCTTATAGTACTATAATCATTTAGTCAGTTAGCATGTAGTCTTTTAGTGAGGTAGGCTTTAGGGCATGAACTGCTTCAAAGTAGTATGCACTATGCATGTAGTGTTTTAACGATCGCCACACTTGTGGTTCAGGGCTATAGTTTCTTAGTCAGTTTTTATATAAAATGTGTTTGTACAGTAATGGAATAGTATAAATTTGAAAGTTATTAATATACATGTATTTGTGATGCTTTTTTACAGATACAGAACAGGAGTGTTTCTCATCTGTTTGCACTCTTCTCGTGCAAGATTGTTTGGATGAAGGGTCCTTAGGTGTTTCATCATACTTGCTGTGCCGCATGAGTATTTTTTGTTAGGATCCCCTCGTAACAGAACTCTTTGGCAAATCTTGCGAGTGACGAAGGTGGCATTGGTCTTTGTTTGCCCCTTGGGAAAAGTAAAAAAATGTCCTCACCACTGAAGAAAAATGTTGTGGGCGTGGTGCCTTCTGCAAAAAAAAATCCTCAGATTCGGTAAATATTTTAAAGCGGCAACATTTACAGTTTTTGTAAGTTAAACTTATAAAATGTTGTTAGCTGTATGCATTTTATATATCTGTGATTTGTTTCTTGTGGTATTTTGTTGAGAATACCATGTTGGTTTTTTTAACAATCTTTCTGATTTTCCAGGTCTGTCGTCGACATCCATGGTCCCCACAGGAGTGTTCCGCCTTGTTTTTTTGTATTATTGTTGTTACATTTTGTTTATTAGTTTATTGTTCATATATATATGTTAATAAAAAGATAAAGTTTGAAAATAGTTTATCATTTATATATTAATTATTATAAAAAATAAAGTTTGAAAAAAAAATTAATAACGTTTTTGGTTGTTCTCTTAACTGCTGTGTGACTCTTTCTTGTTGTTATTACTGTTATTTGATGGAGTCCACCATGGTGTTAAATTTTGGGGCACTTATCGCTGGAATACTGGTGATATCTGCAGTTTGCACCAACTTATGAATAGTGTGTTAAATGTATCTCAACTTTACTTCTGTTAAAGTGCTGATAATGAAATGGAGAGTAGCCGTTCCCATACAAAAAGACATGAGGTGCACCTTTCCGATTTATTCTAAATACTAAAATCCTGTATTGAATTGCACTGAGGTATTGGCTGCACTTACAGTGTACACACAAAATCTATTAAGAAATCTCATTGTATTTATATTGATTGGGAATAGTGCGTCAGGTGCTGGATCTTGACGAGATACACTGCTCAGTTCGTATATTGTTCTGCACACGAAAAAAATCACATCACAACTTTCACACCAATTGCAATGCGAAACAAATTCCGGTGATAAGACACGTTAGCACCAGGGATTTTACACCTGCTTTCTGCTGGTGTTAAGCAGGACAACTACCTGCACCATGAAAGGGAACACAGCCAAGAGCCACACCAGAACACCCACAGGTGCCATAGAGTCAATGAGCATGACACAGGGATACCCATGAGGGCCAGAAGACTCATCTCAACAACTCCAGGACCGCCAATGCCCCCCAAACCCACATCTTAGTAAGTGTGTCCCTGTGGTCATTGTCTTAGCATGATAGGCACGAGCCCTGCAACATCACAGTGTGCTGTCACCTCAGCGTTGGCAGTGAGCCTGGATGTGTAGCTACGCACACGCATCCTCGTGCATGCACAACTGGCGTGTGCTGGTCTGGGGTTCACAGGTCAGTGCAGGGGTGTGCCTATCTGGCAAGGGGAACGGGGTGTCTCGGACATGTCCGTGTACAGGAAGTTAGGTAAGTGTGTCTCTGTGTTCTGGTTTGGCCTGCTACAAGAGCCGCAGCAGTCGATGTTGTAAAGTGGCATGCACCACCTCCAAACGGCACTGTGATGTTGTAGTTGGAATGTAGCAGGACATGCGCAAATAGGCATTACAATGGTGTGCCGTACGAGTGCACGAGATACAACAGCGCACCATACAAAAGTGTGGGGGCTCGTGGGAGGGAGGAGCAGACGTTTGGCAACATAACACACAGTGAACTCGACCATGTGCCACATGCTGGGCATCTCATCCATGATGACCACGGTCGCAGACATCCCACAACACCAACGACTGGCCTTTGTACACATCCTGTATGAATGCAGCATGGTTTTCACTTCTATGCTCGTTCAGTGGTGTGATGTTGGTGGGTTGTGTGACTTGTGCTCCTTGTTGGTGTGTTTCATTTTGGCCATTGTTAGTCTATATGTGTGTTGTACTTAATTGTGCATGTGTGCCATTCTTCCCATCTCCCCCCTCCCCCCACTCCCTGCTTCTTCCTCTTCCTAGTGCTGTTGTGTCTATAATTTTGTTGCTGCACACATAATTACATGTAAAGAATAAATTAGAATAGTTCCTTGATTCTTTTAGGTTTCAAAACTTCTCTATTGGTTTCTTTTTAATTTTCCATATGAACGTTTTTTTAAATATTTAACAACACATAGAAGTCAGAAGTGCAACGTATTCTATCAACACACTTTCTAGAACATTCTACAACACGTGCAGGTTAAAAGTTCATCAATTTTTTAAAACTTAACAATATTTTTTTGTAACATTTTCTTGAATATTTAACGACACGTGCAGGTTAAAAGTTGACGATTGTTTTAAGTTCGAACAGTGCCTTCCAAATGCAAGTAGCAGGTGTGGTTGAGCTGAGCAAATTTTATCCTATGATATGTACTCCACGTTGAAACTGCTTTTTCTTAACCAATCACAAAGATGCTTTTCCACAAAACTCATGTGCACCCTACTTTTAAAAAAGAATGCTTTTCATGATATCTTTAGATATAAGTTATAGATAGGAATTAGCATTTAAAAAACGTTTGAAATTCACTGAACAAAACATAGGTTTCATGCCCGTTATAGTTAGGAACTGGCATTTAAAAAACCTTTGTAATTCACTGAAAAAACCATAGGTTTCAGGCACGTTATAGTTAGGAATTAGCATTTAAAAAACCTTAGAAATTCACAGAAAAAACCATAGGTTTCAGGGGTGTTATAGTTAACTGGACATTTCCCTCGTACAAAACTCTAGAAATTTCCCCGTTATAGTTAGTCCAGCTAACTATAACTCGCGCCCCGCAATGCACTGCTGATGACGTCACATATTACATCACTCATGACATGGTCAGTGACATCACTGATGACCTCACTGATGAAATCTCAAATGACATCCCTGATGACATCACTGATGACGTCATCCATGTGATAAATTAGTACATCTTCTCACACCCTAATATAACCTTTGATACACTGACTTAAAATTTCAAACGGCCATTTTGACAACCATAGATACTCCAATACCAATAACTACACACCCACTCATTGACTTTTAGGTCTACATACATGTCCACTCACTCACCTGCACAGTCACTCATACTTACAGTCACTCTGTGCATTTATATACCTATATAGACACTTGCACACCGCCAATCATCCATTGAGGTACTGACACATCTAGTCAGTCATGCAAATAATTAATCAGAGTCCAATTTACTCACCTATACAGTTAAACACACTCAAGTTCACTTCCTCATAAAAATACTAACAAATTCTGTGTCTTCCAGCAGAAAAATAAACAGCACATGACACAGATATCATTGCACTATGGCGCATACAGCCACTCCCAAAATCACACACTCTCACATATAGATAGTTATATACTCTTACACACATATACACTGAGTTTCACACATGTAGTTACTGACACATGTACAATTGAGATATACATTCAATCACTAACACACCCAAACGTACACTCACCCAACCATACAGTCCATCACAGATGCACTCTTAAAACCATGCACCCACTGAATCACCCACTCACACATCTAGTCACAGAGTCACACACACCCTACCCACACAAACACTCAGGCACCCATACAGATACTCAGACAACAAATCAATAACCCATATAGACACTCATATAGCTATTCACAAAACCATGCAGCCACTTATACACCGACACACAGACACATACAGACATTCACACAATTTAGTCACTAGTCTGCAGTAAAATACATTTAATGACTCACTTATAGAGTCAGTTACGCACCTAGAAAATCATCCATTCACACACTTGTACACCCACTTATTCTTCAACAGGCCTTTCCCTATATATATTAAACATAATAAAACTGTTCAGAAACACATACTCAATGGATGATGTCATCAGTGATGTCATTTGAGATGTCATCAGTGATGTCATCAGTGATGTCATCAGTGATGTCACTGACCATGTCATGAGTGGTGTAATATGTGACGTCATCAGCAGTGCATTGCGGGGGCGCGAGTTATAGTTAGCTGAACTAACTATAACAGGGGAATTTTTAGGGTTTTGTACGAGGGAAATGTCCAGCTAACTACCTATGGTTTTTTCAGTGAATATATATATATATAGAGATATATATATATATATATATATAAAAAACACTGTTGATTTACTTTACGCTCGTACTCGTGAACAAGGAGGCTTCCTCTGAAACGCGTTGAGTGACTTGGCTCAAAGAAGAAATAGACACACTGAAAAGGATTGTTTGTGGCCCTGGCATCATTTATTAAAAACGGTAAAAACGAACGTTGTGGAGATTTGGGGTTCGTGACCCCGCCAAGGCCCACCGCTGCAAGCGGCTCGGGTTTCTTCACGAAAGCAAGTTGTGTGTATATATATATATATATATATATATATATATATATATATATATTTATATTATCTACTGGCGGTCGCCAGTAGATAGTTATAGTTAGGACCGTGTTTCCATAGGAAATCCGCAACATTCTATTTGGAATAACTTTGGCGCCAGTTGACGAATCCTCGCGAAATTTTCAAAATAGCTCTGCTCCGCTCCTACCCTGAAAGTCTCGGGGGGATTTGTCAAGCGGGGGCTGAGAAAAAAGGGGGTTCCCAAAACGCGTTTTCCCTATGCAATTTTCCATAGGGACCTTTAGTCCAAGATACAGCCCGAACGGCTGAACAGAATTACTTGAAATTTGGCAGAGAGGTAGTTCTCAGGTCAGGGAAGTGCCTTTTGCAGGTCTGGTGTCAATCTGTTCAGTAGTTCCTGAGAAAATCAAAAGTAAAATCATATATATATGTGGGTGGAGCCTAACCACACATCTCATCCTGAGATCTGATTGGCTGTCAGCACTTCATCCAAGAAGTGTTGGCAGCCATCTTGGGACCAATATACATGATATCACCTCATTAGAAAGCATTGCAGTTAATAGAAGGTTTTAAGACTTTAGTTACATTATAAATCATTTGTTGATGGTACCATACTCATTTTAGGAATTGTGGTATGTTCTAAGGTGATTTCACCATGTGAAAAAGCCTTCTGCTGGGATATCATGATTGAGAGAAAAATATTTTCTCATGCTTTTCCCACATAGGTTTGGAAGGTGATCTATAAGCTAAACTGAGAGCTTATTTTCTGTAAATTCACATTATCTTTCTCAGTCATGTGAGAATGAAGTCTGACATTCTCAGTAAAACATGTACATCCAACAAGGGCAGAGACTGTCAGTTGATTCCTTTGTGTTCTACTGCAGCTTCCCAGAGTGTTCCAAAGAACAACTAGAGCGCTAACAGTCCAACTTATGATAAACGTATGGCACACCTGAAGCCATCTTGCTTGGATTAAAGTGGTAACTCTTAAAACATTTAATTTAAAAAGGAACAAAATGAGGGGGTTCATTTTTCCATAACAATTATGATTAGTACTGCAAAAAGAAAAATTAGTGCACATTTTGAGTGACTTCTCAAATCCTCTTCTATTTCATTAAAAAATTCTGACATGCAGACTGAAACATGCACTTTCAATACCAGCAGCAGTTTTCCCTGGTGAGCAGTAGCTTTACTACAGTCATCTAATGAGCAAAAAGAGTTCTAACATTCTGAATTTATGGCAAATGTGTGACACATCTGAATGCCTTCTTGATGGAATCAAAGTAAAACACTGAAAGTATTTCCTACTGAGGAGACTGCAGTAAATGAGGAAATTAGGAAACTTCATAACAAATAAGTCTCCCAAGATGGCCACCAGACACAAAAGAGCACAAATGTGGCCCAAATATCACCCAGATGTAGCCCAAGTATAGCCCAATGACAGAATGTCCCAGAATGTTCTTAAAAACAACTAGAGCGCTTACTGTCTTCATTATGACAAAAGTATGGCACACCTGAAGCCATCTTGATTGGAATAAACTGGTAACACTTAAAACATTTAATTTAAAAAGGAACACAATGAGGGGGTTCGTTTTGCCATAGAAATTATGATTAGTGCTGAAGAAAGAAAATGAGGGCACATTTTGAGTGACTTCTCAAACCCTCTTCTATTTCATTAAAAAATTTTGACATGCAGACTGAAACATGCACTTTTAATACCAGGAGCAGACTTCCATGGTGAACAGTAGTTTTACTACAGTGATCTAATTAGCAACTAGAGGGCTAACATTCAGAATGTATGGCAAATGTGTGACATATCTGACAAACCTGACAAGCCTCCAAACAACAAACTGGGTAAGCGCTTCTTTCCTCACAGGTCCCTAACCCCTACAGCCTATCTCTTTTTCTCCCATAGGGTCATCCCCTTAACGCTTCCCTCCAGGAAGCCTTTCAGTGTGATTTCCGTGTTTTAGCCACACCACGCTCCTAATTAGTCGCGTATTTTCACTCTGATGGCACCACCAGTACCATCACACCTAGCCGACTATAGTCCTCTCACCTTGCACTATAGATACGGCCACCTAAGCATTGTTGACCATATGTCTAAATTGACTACTGACTCTCTCTGTAAATGTTTTGTCCTTGTTCTTAATGTTTGTTTGTACAGGTATGCATGAGAAGGGAATCTCCCTCTCACATATAGAAAAACGCCTTAGTGAGTGTGTCACATAGTCTGTACCACAACACTAAGTCTGTTTTATTTCACCACACCTTTTTAAAAAAAAAAAAACGGTCCTGAGGAAAGCCAGAATACTCTAAGGCACTGGCTGAAACATGTCTACCATCTGAAGGACGCAGGGGGCAGTAACTCGCCACCCTCACGCGTCCTGTAGCCTTACTTTTAACCGCTGGTGACGGCCCAGTTATTAAAATTTAATTTACCCTCGGGTACTGGGACCACCACCAAGCTGTTTTAAATCACAACTCACCCAACCTCACTGCATTCTCAGCAATATACCAGCTCCGCTGTAATCAGGTGTCGTAGCACACCCGGGACATACTAGGTGTCACTGGTTGGGCCCGATGATGAAGCATGCCACCAACTAGGTTGGTGGGTGAGGGCTTCATGATTACACCAACAAGGTGCCCGTGACAGAACTAATTTGAGTACTGTAACACTTTGGTCAACTTAAGCTAGTCCTCTTTGTTTAATGACATATCTGAATACCTTCATGATGGAATCAAAGTAAAAAACTGAAAGAATTTCCTACTGAGGAGACTGCAGTACATGAGGAAATTAGGAAACTTCATAACAAATAAATCTCCCAAGATGGCCACCGGAGACAAAAGAGCCCAAATGTAGCCCAAAATCACCCAGATGTAGCCCAAATATAGCCCAATGACAGAAGTGTGCAAAACACTTATTATTTTGTGTTTTTGCAGTGTTATATAGTGCAGACTTGTCAGGTATTGGAGTGCTTTACATGAGCATTGGTTACATCACACAAGAACAAATTCATTTTGGTTGTAGACATGGGGAGACTAAGTGATTTGACCAGAATCACAGAATGTCGAGCTGAAGAAGAAACTCCAACCTGGTTCCCCAGTTGCAAAGTCTGCAGTTCTGGAAGTAACACCACATCCTCTCCCCTAAGTGCAACATTTAATCAAGTGGTCCACTGGATAAAAAAACATAAAGATAACAAATAATTTAAAAGTGCTTTGTCGCTATTTGAAAACTCAGAAAATATGTCCTTATTTTAGTCTTTTAGAGGACTAACCATAATTTTGATGCCAATAAGACCCTCTCATATATGTAATTTCTAAAGGAAATGCTCTAGGTATTACAGTTTTGATTACATCAAGATGACGTCAGGCGTTCCACACTTTTGTAATAAATATAGAATGTTAGCAATCTAGTTGTTCATTAGGATACTGTTGAGAGGCAGAGACCAGGGGCACGGACTCTGAAAATTGAAGGCAGGTAGGATGGTGCAAAGGCAACAATTTAACCACACTGAGCAGGCAGGAAGGGCCGTGGCAGCACAACAGACTATGGAGGGCAGTGGAAAGGGGGGCAGAGGCAACAAACCAACAATACAGGACTTGCAAGAGAGGCTGTGGCAATGTAATAGACCATTGTGGGCAGAAGGAAGAGGCAATGGTAGTACAACCATACATGCCAACAGACCCGATTCAGCCAGGAAACGTCCAATGTTTTTAAGCTCAAATGGGCTTTATTTGATCTGTCTCTTGTCTACAATCTCCTCTTTTTCAATGTAACTCAAAGGGGAAAATCAATACCCCAGTTTTTTTTCAAAATCTCCCTCTTACCAAGTTCAAAATGTTCGCAAGTATGGTACATTGGATCATGGAAGGAAATGGGGTAGGGACATGGACTTGGATAACAGAGGACAGGAGGGACATGGAGAGGTGCACCAAACTGACACTGCAGGGCAGGCATCAGGGTTTGCAGCAGCACAATACACCACACAGGGCATGCGGGACAGGAGTGCAGCACAACAATCCATAGAAAGCAAGAGGGAGGGGACAGGACCATGCACATGGACAAGAGAGGGGCAAGAGGCAATGGTAGCTAGCTGACCATAATGGACAGCCAGGAGAGAAAGCTGCAGCATAACAGACCATAAAGGGCAGGAGGGACGTATCAGGGGCATTACAATGGAACAGACAAGCCAGGAGGGAGGGAGTAGGGGTCTGCACATGTAAACAGAGGGCTGGGGGCAAGGGGGCAGGGCAGGAGTAGCAAGATAGCCATGGAGGTCAGGCAGGATTGGCACTAGAAGCAAGACACACCATGAAGAGCAACAGTGAGACTGTGATGGCATACACACAGACCATGGAGGGAAGGTGGGAGGGGGTCAGGGGCAGCTAACTGACCACACAGGGAAGGTGGGAGGGGCCATGGCAGCACAGAAGACCATGCATGGCAAGTGGGAGGGTTAGTGGCAGCACAATGGCTATGATGGGCAAGAAGGAGGGTGCAGGGGCATGCACAAAGGACGATGGAGGATAGAAGGGAGGGTCAGGACCTGTGCACAGACAAGAAAGTTCAGGGGAAGGGGCCTCACAACAGACCGCACGGGGCAGGCAGGAGGAGCAGTTGCAGCACAACAGACCAGGGATGGCAGAAGGGTGTGGCAGTACAATGGACCATGTGGGACAGGAGGAAGAGGATAGGGGCATGCATGTGGACAGGCAGGGTGGAGGTGGCAGGGACAAGTTACAGTCATCTGACAATGCTAGGCAGGTGGGAGGGGAGTGGCAGCTCAACAGAACACTCAGAGTAGATAGGAGTGGCAGGTCCATGGAACATGGTGGGCAAAAAGGATGGAACAGGGGCATGCACAAAGACATCGGAGGGCAGGGGGAAGGAGAATAGGGGCAGCAAGCTAAGCACAGAGTTTAAGCAGGAGGTCAACGATGGGGCATAGAATTGGGCAATGGAGGGCAGGAGGAGTGGACTGGTACATCACACTAAATTGAGGGCAGTGGCAGCACATCAGACCATGCATGGCAGGAGGGAGGAGGCTAGTCCACGGATTCACACAACAGAGGATAGGGAGGAGGGGGATGGGGCAGCAAGCTAACTGTTCAGAGAAGGAGGGTATTAGGAACTTTATTGTTTTTAAAATGTGTGTCTGTGCAAACTACTTAAAATATGAACAAGTATGCAGCATAATCTCACTTTTATTCAGGAAGAAGAGGACGTTTGTGACTGTGACTCCGGGCTCACTTGGCAGAAACACCCCCTGACCCTCCACCCCCTATCGCAAAATGTAATGCCCGTGAAAAGGATAGGTGAACACAGTGTTATATAGAACATAGTCCTGAGAGCACGATTGAAAATGAAAACTAGATATAGTGTATGGTATAAACTATGCACCAAAAAGTGTGATATACGATGAACCGGGCGTGAAATATAATATGCAATACATTGAGCGCAATGACAGATTCATTGGAGAGTGCGAGATAGCACAGGCTCTAGCGCGTGCTATGCGATATGCGCCTTGGAGTGTAATATGCACAGGGCAGTGTTGTGTAACCTAACTAGTCTCTAAAGTTGTAATATAAAATATGTGCTGGGGAGTGTAACGTTGCATATGCACTGTGACAAAGATATGGATCCCAGATTGTAATATGTATGGCATAGCACTGTGCGTTATAACATAGGCATCGAGGAAGGCACGTTAGATGGGGCAATATAACCCGTGCGAAGACAAGTGTGGCATGACATATTCACGGGGTGGTGTTACAGTGCACATGGGCTAGAGAGTGTCATAGCATATGCACTAGCTAGTGGAATACAACACAGAGGTGTGTGGCACTCAGCAGGCAATGGTGGGTGTAACACAGCATTGGGCTCTGCCAGGAGCGCGCTGTGATTCTCAAGTGATGTTCGTCCCCTTTCCAGAGAGTAAAATAAAAAGTATTACACATCTGGCAGTGGATGTGTGTTTTATTAACCGTGAGGGGGGTTTCTTGCATAGTTTTGGTCGAATTTTTGTCGATACCCCTTTGAATGGCTTGGTGTGCATGTGTATTAAATGTGCCCGTCAATAGCTACCCATGTTTGTATAAATAAACGACAAGGGTGTTACCGGGATTAGGCACGGTAGGGCATCAGACATGTCAGAGCTTCACTAGTGGTGTAAATACATTCCATGTGGATTCATTGTATGCATAGTCGCCTTTTAATGAATATCACACAAATCGTCATGGTGATAGGTACGTACGGTTTGTCCAGCATGTCCTAGGTGTGTCTATAAATATATATTTTTAAAAAATAATAAAAAACAGTGGCCGGCCCTGGGGATTGGGGTCAAAAAAATATAATTAGGAGACAGGCCCTGGGGATGGGGTCATCAGGGCCAATAAATTACAATAAGAAGAGGAACCACACAGCCCCCCTTCTTAAAAAATTAAAATAAATAAAAGACTGGCATCGTGCCGGAGGCCATGCCCCCTCCTTGCAGCACTCTGCAAACGCGCCCCCTGGCGAGTTGTAAGTTGGGGAATTAATTCCTCTTCAATACTGAGGGTCCCTGAGGGCCAACTAGCCCAACGGGCATCTCCAGTATGCACCAGGGAGCTGCGCTGCAGACAGGTGTTCTGAGGCCAAGCCCCTTTTTACACCTCTCTGCAACGCAGCTCTGTGGCGCTTACTGGAGGTACCTAGTGGTCTAGTTTGACCCTAGGGACCCTTAGGATTCAAGGGGACTTAATGTCTCAACTTAGAACAGCCACAGGGCGCGTTTACACAGTGGTGAAGGGAGGGGACAGGGCCTGAGGTGACGTGTGCAAACACGCACTATGGCACGTTTTAAATTGGGGATATAATTTCCCTTCAATACTGAGGGCACCTGGGGGCTAACTAGCCCACCAAGTGCTTCCAGTAAGCGCCACTGAGCTGCATTGCAGAGAGGTGGTCCAGGCCGTGCCACTTTTTACACCTCTCTGCAACGCAGCTCTGTGGCACTTACTGGAGGTACCTAGTGGGCTAGTTGGACCCTAGAGACCCTCAGGATTCAAATGAACTTAATCTCCCAACTAAAAACGGACACAGGGCGTGTTTACACAGTGGTGAAGGGAGGGGACGGGGCCTGAGTTAACGTGTGCAAAAACGCCCTGTGGCCTGTTTTAAGAGGTAGTTTTAATCCCCCTGCCCTATTATATACTAGGGGCTTACAGAGGAGGTCATGCTAATCACAGGGGGACCCCAATGCATAATGATCCCTAGTGTATGTAGGTGTTTTCACTGTATTCTAAGTGTCTTTTAACATAGCACTGGCTCTAGGACTGGTTAGTCAGACTCAGTTACCACCAGTATCTGTTTGAAAAAGTTGAAGGTACAGGATGATTTTGAAACAAGGCTTCTTTCTGCTCTTCTTTTTGTTCTTTCTGCACGTTATCCTTCTTCCTGCACTTTTCTTCGTCTTTGAGGACTTCTGTTGCTTCTTTCTGCACTTCTTTTTTTTCTTTCTGTCCATTTTTTCTTTTTTCTTCACATGTCCTATCTCTGTAGGCATAGTTAGAAATTAGCATTTAAAAAAACCTTTGAAATTCACAGAAAAAAACATAGGTTTCAGGCACGTTATAGTTAGGAATTAGCATTTAAAAAACCTCAGAAATTCACTGAAAAAACCATAGGTTTCAGGGGTGTTATAGTTAGCTGGACTTTTCACTTGTACAAAACCATTGAAATTCCCCCGTTATTGTTAGTTCAGCTAACTATAACTCGCGCGTCCGCAATGCACTGCTGATGACGTCACATATTACATCACTCATGACATTGTCAGTGACATCACTCATGACATCACTGATGACATCTCAAATGACATCACTGATGACATCATCCTTGTGATAGAGTGACAGACCTCCTTTCACCCTAATATAACCTTTGATACACACATTCAAAAATAGAGACTAAAATTTTCAAAACAATGGACATACCAATACCAGTTACAACAACCTCTTCAGTAATTCTAAGATCCACATACACATCCACTCATTCACCAACAGTCCTATACAGTCACTCATACATGTACTCACTCATCATATGTACTCATACACCTATACATCCTGTTACACAATGCCACTCATCCATAGAGTTACTCACACACATAGTCACTCATGCTAATAAAGAATCAAACATACATTTACTTGCATATACAGTTATACACAAACCACCACACTTACTTCTACGGAAACTTACACATACTTAGTCTTTTAAACAATCACTTATAGAAACACATACTTATTCATACAGGAACTCTTTCAATCTGTCACTCTCACATATACTCACTTATATACACCAATAGTCACATATACTAGTTTAAAACATATGTAGTTACTCATAAAGACACTATTGAGACAGTCATTTACTCACTAACACACCCATACACACACTCATCCACCCATACAGTCCTGCACACATGCTGTCTTCAACACATACAAACAGTGAGTCACTCATTCATGCACCTATGCACTACGTAATACCCCCCACCGAACCATGCAGACACTCAGACTGATAATCAAAACACCAACTAATAACCTATATAGACACCCATGTAGCTACTCACCAACCCATGCAGCCACTTATACACAAAGTGAGAGACTGATACAGATATTTACATATTTAAACATTACTCACTAAGCCATGTATTCACTATGATACACTTAATCAGTCAGTTACACAATCAATTTTTCAAAAACAAATCATCCGTTTAGACACTTATATACCCATTTATTCTTCCATCAACCTTGAGATATACATATATCAAACATATTTAATTTTCAGAAAAACACACATTCACTGGATGATGTCATCAGTGATGTCATTTGAGATGTCATCAGTGATGTCATGAGTGATGTCACTGACCATGTCATGAGTGATGTAATACGTGACGTCATCAGCAGTGCATTGCGGGCGCGCGAGTTATAGTTAGCTGAACTAACAATAACAGGGGAATTTCAATGGTTTTGTACAAGTGAAAAGTCCAGCTAACTAGAACACCCCTGAAACCTATGGTTTTTTCAGTGAATATATATATATATATATATATATATATATATTACCTACTGGCGGTTGCCAGTAGGTAGTTATAGTTAGTAACGAGTTGCTTCAGCGGTACAAGCGGAACCTCTCCCCCGATTGGGCACAGCAGCAGGAAGCAGCCGGTTCTGGTCACCCGGAACTGATTACCGAAACTCCGGCGAGGAGCAAGCTGCAAGAGCTCCTGAGCTACACATTGACCTGCCTTGCATTCGGAAGTCGGTGTAACCCGTGTCGGCTGACCGGTTTGAGCGCCAGGCATTCGGCTAAGGTAGGATCGAGCAGACACGTCAGTGGGGGAGTGTGCACGGTGCTAAGTCAGGACACTGTTCTATGAGGCTAGCGACCGTTTCCATATAAGATATTCAGAGCCACATCTTTTAAGCAACAATGTCTGCCGACGCTTTGCGCAATCGTGAGGAGGCGGCCACTTCAATGTTCAATGACTCCCCAGCTGGGGGGGCGACAGCTGCTGTACATACAGGTGTTATGTCATCAGGAAGTCCTACCACCAGAGACATGTTTAAAAAACTTGAAAAATTAATGCGCTCGGAACAGTCCAAGTGGTGGGAGCACAAATCCCTGTCCCGCTACTTGGAGGTTGGGAGAGTGCCGAGGGGTCTGAGAATCACTCTAGCCCCAAGCTATGAGAACCCTGACCCTGCTATGCTCACTGAATGGGCTGAAACAAATTTGGAATCGTCCAGCAATCTTATGGCGATATTGGTAAAATATGCGGAAAGTGACCGCGCCAAGTTGCAAGCCCAAGTAGAAGAATTGGAGGTGGAAATTGGCAAACTGGAGCAAATGGAGCACACCACAAAAATAAGAGAAGATATGTTGGCCCGTTTAAGCAAAGATGAAGATATCATCAAGTGGCGCAAAACTTTCAAATTTGAGAGAGACAAGGCAGACTATCAAAACGCAGTCGAAGCAAGAGCAAATAGACCGCTTCAAAAAAATACCAGTAATGTCACCACAGCATCTACTTCAGTTTCGGATTTGAGTTCGGCTGCCGAAAGTGAACCGGAGGGCGATACTTCAAGGGCACATACCCTGGGGTTTACCAAACTGTCTCTGGCACAGGAAGTGGACTGCCTGTGTCAGGACAGAAGGAACACTCTGAGGCCACGGGGAACACTTGGCAGCGTAACCAAAAACTCAACTTTAAAAGCAGCGAGAGAAGAAAATGCCACAAAAGAAGGCAAAGATGCTGGCAAAAAACCATCGAGGGGCAGATGGAATAGATTTCAAAACCGCAAGCAGGCACAGGTGCAAGTATCGAAGCAGTAGTCAATCTCACTAATCTGCAGTTAACTCCAGCAGAGAATCGGATTTTGGGATTAGACTTATCGTATAGCCCACTGTGTAATTTTAATTATGCGGATGTCCGCATGGACACGTTCAAGTTTGTGAGAAAATTGAAACTCAACAAATTCCATTTACTACGACCTAAAAGGAAAACAGCAGCCATCACGGAGGGACCTATTGCGAGTCCAACATTGTTGACAGCTGGAGACTACGGTCTATTTCAGGATGCTTGGTCCCTTCAAAATGAACAGGAACAGGAAATATCTATCATGGACCAAGAACCATTAATCAATAGAGGGTCCTGCACCATGCCTTTTAAAGCTAAATCTGTTTTCCAGCCGACTATGCTACATGATAATTTAGATACTTATCATGATCTAGTTATCAAAGATCTGAAAAAGCTGTACTTTGCAACCAACTGAGCTTGTCATAGTATAGACAAGCAAAATGTTTGTTATAAACAGCTAATGAAGAAACTACAATCCAACAACAACATCATTGTGAGGCAGGCAGACAAGGGTGGAAATGTAGTACTATGGCCAAGACAACTTTATATGGAAGAAGCTACACAGCATCTAGCTGATCTGGCGTGTTACAGAAAAAGCAACATTCATGTTGTCAGAACGCCTTGGAATGAACACTATCATAAACTATTAGCTTGGAAAAGTGCAGGATTAATAACTAACGATGAATATCGATTTTAAAAAAAGGAACATCCGGTCATCCCTACCCTCTATGTGATACCGAAACTCCATAAATGTAGCGATAAACCACCCGGAAGACCCATCATTTCTGCCATCGGTAGTATAATGGAGAAGACTTCTAAATATGTAGACTTCTTTTTACAAGATTGGGTCAAAGGTCTGGCATCCTACGTTCAGGACACCTCGGATTTTCTACGGAAAATTTAACATGTGACATGGGGTCCTGAGATGTTCCTAATCACCTTAGATGTAACATCTCTATATACCTCTATTAGGCACCTTGATGGCCTCAAAGCTGTAGAACACTACTTGAATTTACGTCCAATTAACTATTCTTTGCATAACAAGATGTTAATTGCTATGATACAGGGATGCTTGGAACAAAATGTCTTTCTGTTCAATAATCAGATTTATCAGCAGATCAGAGGAGTCGCAATGGGGGCCTGCTTCTCCCCCAGCTATGCCTGTTTACATATGGGGCTGTGGGAGGAGCAGGTCCTTTGGGGAGAGAACAGAGAGATCATGGACGAACATGCTATTGTATATCTGCGATATATTGATGATCTATTTCTGATTTGGAGAGGTACGGAGTTAGGTGCCAAAGGCTTTGTAAACTCACTGAATGATAACTGCTTTAATTTTAAATTCACATCAACCATCAGTACCATGTCGGTTTGTTTCTTAGATGTAGAGGTCTATGTAGATGGAGAAGATTTGGCTACTAGACTATTCAGAAAGCCGACAGCAGGCAACACGATCCTGCATGCAACTAGCCACCATCCGCATAATCTAATACGCAGCATCCCATATGGTGAGATGCTGCGTATTAGGCGAATCTGCAGCACAGACCTGGAATGTGAGAGTGCACAGGAAGCTTGCAGGCAGAGATTTTTGGCTAGGGACTATGCTAATAAGATTATCGACAGTGCCATCAGAAAAGTTAAGAACCTATCCAGAAGGGAGGCACTCACCCCCAAACCAAGGGTGTCAGCGGATAATTTGGCAGATACTGCATTACAACCCAGGGTTATTTTGACATTCAACAACCAGCATTAGGAACTTAGGAAAATCTTTTACCGGAACTGGAATCTGATACAGGAGGAAGTTCCAGCAAAACCAGCATTGACTTTCAGAAAAGCACCGTCAATGAGCAGCTCCCTGGTGAGGAATAGCCCCGAGTTGATAGCTCCCAACACTTGGTTGGCGCAGTGTAAGGGCTTTAGGAAATGTCCTACGTGCAAAGCATGCCAATTTGGCTGTAACAAAACCCAATATTGCACTCCATTTAAGCAAGACCCTATCATGATTAACAAGAGGTTAACATGCAAGACCGAATTTGCTGTTTATGTGCTGGAGTGTCCCTGTGGGCTGAAATATATTGGGAGTACTAAACTTCCAGCCCATAAGAGAATACTCCAGCACATAAGAGCAATCAACAGCAAAGACCAGGCATACCCAGTCGCTAGGCATTTTGAGCAAAAACATGATAGCAATCCCATTTATCTCCAGTACTATGTAATTAATACAATATTACCACTGAAACGTGGGGGTAATCGAGAAGCCAAATTGCGCTTACTTGAAACCCGTTACATTTTAGAATTAGATACGAAACATCCTTTGGGATTGAATGCCAGCGAAGACTTCCATACATGTCTCTGAGAATTCTGTAAAGTTGGACTTCAAAATCAAATGTGGGCTCACATTTATAATGTATGTTTATAGCAGCTGCTTTTTCTATCTATGATTCACTATGTAAATAATGATTATTTCTTAGAACTTGAATTTGAATATATAGGCTCACCTTCTCCTGAAAATATTTCAAAGTTTTTGTATAGCGATTTGTTCCCGTCCTTTTTATATTGTTTTAGTTACTTATTTTTTGCAACCTTTTTGCGCATATTTAAGATCGACTAAGTGATTTTAGTATTGGGATATTATATGATAGACACGAGTCCAAGAAGGCCCACTTGGGCATGAATATATAGCATATAAGCAGCACAAATGAATTTACGCATTAACAGCATTTACCAATATAAAATAATCATTGTGGTTGAGAATAATAAAGATACAGATAGACATATTTACAAAATATGAGTAAGCAATTTTAGCTGTATGTAGAACCAATTGGCACATCATACTAGATTTCAATTGCTATGTTGTCTTTATCTGTCATAACTATGGTGGAATTTTGCCAACCACACAACCAACCATATATATTGCTGCTTTTTTTAACATATTGTGATTTTATAAAAATTGTTTTAGTATTTAACAGCATATTTATATATTTATACAAATTTCGTATATTTATTGACTGTGTTTTAATGCGTGAAATTTGCACATGCAATTGAATGATATATGCTGCTTTAAGTAACTTTTCAGTTACCATGCACTTGCACTTTGACTTTGTGTCGTCACATCCCTGCACTTATCTCTTTAAATGTCGCTGTTTGATTACGCAATGCGTCAAGTGATCAAGACCCGAGTGGGGGTCGAAACGCGTAATGGCAGACTTGCTTGGCACGAAATAAAATTGGAATTTGCACTGACTCTTGGTGGTCCGCTCTTCGTCCTTTGGTCCGTGGGAGGCTATTGCTGGTGGCGAACTTCGTTCATATATATATATATATATATATATATATTACCTACTGGTGGTCGCCAGTAAGTAGTTATAGTTAAGACCTATTTTCCATAGGAAATCTGCAACATTCTATTCCCAATAAGTCTGGCGCTGGTTGACGAATGCTCGCAAACTTTTCCACACTTTTGGCAAGCTCCGCTACGCTCATACCCTGAAAATTTCGTGGTGATTCGTCAAGCAGTGGCCGAGAAAAAAGGGGGGTCCCAAAACACGTTTTCCCCATGCAATTTCCCATAGGACCTGTTGTCGCAGCTACAGCCCGAACCGCTGAACAGAATGACACCAAATTTTGCAAAGAGGTAGTCCTCAGTTCAGACTCATGCCTTTTGCATAAATGGTGTGAATCCGTTCAGTAGTTCCTGAGAAAATTAGAGTTAAAAGTACATAAATATCTATGGCCGCGGAGGATCCGCGGACCCTACCCGCACCGTGAGCGCACCCTCCCCGAACCGAGCGCGCACCCTCCCGATCGCGTGCTGAATGCTAATTGGCTGTCGAGTGTCTCTCTACATTTGAAACCAGGAACTGTTGGCGGCCATTTTCTGCCTCGGTAGAAGCGAGGCTGAAGAAGCAAGGGAAATAAGTGTGTAAAACATATAAAGGGGGCAGAGTGGAAATACCCTGACCCTCTAGAGGTGCTTAAGGGGTCCCAGAAGGACCCCCTGGAGCCCCCTTTTTAAAAAAAAAAAACTGCGAAATGCGCGCACGGTGCCCGCATCCTATCACTTTGGGTGCGCAGATCCACAGAATTTTTTTTAAAAAAGACAAGAAATCATTGGTTGTATGACTACTTTGTACACTGAAAGGTAGGGTGTATATTTCTGTTCTTTAAAGGTATGATTCTTATTGGTAACAAAAACAGATTGTAAGGAACATTATATATCCACTATGCATGCAGTCCTCTAACCACCTACACACTTGTCTTTCACACCTTCAATTCCCCAGTCAGTATCCATACACTTCCAGCAAACACCCTGTCACTCCCCTTGCACTCCTCTAGGGACCTTATTAAGCATCATGTACTAATCCATTCACTGCGCCAAACCCTAATAGATTCACCCAGGCACTCTCCTTGCAGTACTCTAATGATTCAGTCACTGCCCAAGTACTCATCCAGTGAACCAGGCCTCAGTATATGGACTGCTTCAAACCCCTATCCACTATGCATGCAGTCCTCTAACCACCTACACAATTTTTTTTTCTTTTTATCCTCATCTCACCAATAAGCATTAACAGAGAAGGCCGTCATCTTGATCTATACGCCCAGCGGCCACTGTTTGCGCTTAGGTCTAGCCAGACCGGCCCCATTGATGTAGGCTTGGTGTAATCATAGGACAAAGAGGGAATTGCAAGGAGGGGAAGCAGGGGCAGCGGGGGGAGCCAACACCGTTTATATCAATCTCAATTTCAGGCCCCAGGACCATAGAGGTTGCCATATGTTCAACTCACTTTCCCTGCCCTTTCCCTGATCTAATCGGGCCATAGCAAATGCCGCCTTATACCAGTCCTCCCCCCTAGGAGGACCCTGATTTTTCCACTTCATACATATCTCACGTCTAGCTAATACCACTAGGTTTAGCAGGAGACCCCGCTGTGACTGTGATAAATCATTCTCGGATATTCCAACGTCTCCAAAAATTATCAGAGAGATATTTATCCTGATACTAGTATTAAAAATATCACAGAGGGCGTCCCCCACTTCTTTCCAATATCTACTCAAAACAGGGCACTCAAAGAAGATATGTATGTCATTGGCACTCGGGACATTGCATCTTGGGCACTTGGGGGATGATAAGGGAGCAAATCTGGCGATTTTAGCAGGAGTATAATAAAGTCTATTTACCACAAAAAAGTGTTTGTTTTTTTAAACTAGCCGGTTTAACATATTTGTACAAAAGTTTCATTGAAGGTTCAAAAAGGTCTACCGCTATCTCCTCGAGGGGGGACTGGTTCCAAACTGCATGTTGCGGAGGCAGTTCTTTATCATCAGAATCCATAAGTTTTCCATACCATAAAGAGATTTCTTTTTTTTTACGGTTAGGATTCTGCAAAAGATGTTCTGTTTCCCAGTCACCACTTATATCCCCTTTTTCCGCATTGAACCAAGAACTTAATTGCATATATTTGAACCGGGAGAAATCACTTCTAACCCGAGACCTTAATACCTCCCAAGGATAGATCCCTTCTTCTGAAATCAGATCTGACCAGAATGTAATACCTGCCCTTCTGATAGGAACTGCAAGGCTATCCTTCAAGCAGATCGGGGTTCCTGGAGAATCCCAAATAGGGGAAAAATCGGAATAATACCCAATCCCCCATCTACATCTCACCTTAACCCATACCTCCAAGGCAGCCCTTAGTACCTTCAGTCGTACTCTCTTAAAAAACCTTGGCGCCCCAAATTTATACAAGAAACTCTCCTCACCACACCCACCCTCTGTCCTAACCATTTCACCCAATAATCTCCCCCAAGATGATTCCCCCGGCTTAACAAGTAGCATCCTAATATTTTTGAACTGAAAGGCTACAGAATACCACCTAATGTCGGGGAGAGCCAGCTCCCCTCTAAGAAGCCTTCGTCTTAGCTTTTTCCAGGACAGTCTAGCACCCTTATTGGCCCAAATAAAACTACCAATTTTGCCTTGAATTCTATCAATACCTTTGCTAGGGAAGGACAGAGGAATAGTATTAAAGAAGTATGTCAACTTGGGCAAGATAACCATCTTCACAAGATTGACCCTACCATATATTGTCAATGGTAGATTTCTCCAACTGGCAAAGATACGGTCTATCTCGTTACAGATCCTAGTAAGATTAATCTGTGGGATCTTGTCCAGATCTTTCACAATAATGACACCTAAATATTTTAGTTCTTCACTTATCTGTCCCTCCCAATCATCAATGTTCCAACACATTACCTCCGATTTAGAGGTATTAAGAAGATAACCTGATAACGTGCCGAATTCGGCCAATAATGCTTCAGTTCTTGGTATAGTCTCTTTTGGGTTATCTGTGTATAGCAACAAATCATCGGCGTAAAGGGCCAACTTGCTACTATATTGTAATGATTTAAAGGGGGTAATTGAGTTATCCAATCTTATGGCCTGCGCCAGTGGCTCGATGTAAATATCAAACAACAGGGGTGAAATGGGACAACCCTGCCTTGTTCCTCTTTGGATGTTGAAACTCGTTGTCAACAAGCCATTCAGCAAGATCTTTGCCGAGGCACCCTGATAGCAGTTTATCATAGTCTGGACAAAGATTGGTCCAAAGCCCATCTGCCTAAGAACGTCCCACAAATACATCCAACATACTCTATCGAAAGCCTTGGCCGCGTCCAAAGCGACTATAGCCAATGGATCCGACCTAGCCACTGCCAGGTCTATATTGCCTATTAGTTGCTGTGTCACCTCCTCAATATACCTTCCAGGTACAAACCCCTTTTGATCGGGGTTAATTAGGCTAGGGACAATTTTAGCCAATCTCCCTGCCAAAATACCCATAAAGATTTTATAATCGGTATTCAGCAGGGATATTGGTCGATACGAGTCCGCCTTTAGGGGGTCCTTCCCTGGTTTTAAAATAAGTACAATAGTAGCTTCCTTCCAGGTCTCTGGAACCCTTCCTGTTATACTATATACTGAGTTAAATAACTCACGTAATACCGGGACCAACTCGTCTAGCAGCATCTTATAAACCTCGCTTGGAAGTGCGTCTGTGCCCGCAGCCTTATTGTTCTTACATTCGTTAATTTGTACTTTAATTTCTTCCTCAGTAATTGGGGCATCCAACACCCTCCTACTATCTACAGTCATCCCAGACAATGATTTACTTTTCAGCCAAGCTTGCAGATGTTCTGGGCTGGGGGATATTTCCATTTTTTTTAAGGCTCAGAAAAAAGGGAAAGAAGACAAGCCTGTATATCCTCTATATTGCTTGACTTCTTCCCATCTTGATTTATAATTAATTCATTAATACAATTTTGTGAGCGTTCTACTCTTGCTTTCCAGGCCAATAGTGCCCCTGCCTTTTCACCGTATTCAAAATTCTGCATGCTTTTACTCAACCATTGAGCTCTACACTTTTGATCCCGCCTTCCTCTATACTCCTGCCGAGCACTCTCGAGGTCCCGCAAAACTTGCATCAACCTATCAGGATTCCCTTGATTAATCAGATCTCTTTCCTGCTCTAACTGGCGAATTCTCCCCTCAATATCCTGCATCTCCCATGCATCCACTTTATTCCTAAAACAAATACGACTATGTAGCATCCCCCTCAGATAGGCCTTAAAGGCGTCCCACACAAAACTTAAAGAGGTTGAACCAATATTCATGGAAAAATAATCCGTTGTGGCTGCTTTAATATCCCTCACTATCTCGGGATCAGCCAACATTGATCTTTTCAATGTCCACCTATATTGTAAATTATGTGTTTTTCGGGAATAAGAGAACAAAATAGGGGCGTGATCCGATAGATGACTAGAGATGACTGATATATCCGTCAAGTTCTTTTCTCCTTCTTAATAAGATCAGACATATCCAACATCACGGCAACTAGGCAGTGGGAATTGGGGAGGAGATTGGAGGAACTGAATAGTCTGGGGGCCAAGGCTCAACTGAGATTTCCTGCAGTACTGCGAGTAATGTGGAATAATCAGATGTACCAATATCGTACAGTGGAAGAGGTGGATGCCTTTATTGTTAAGATCAAGAGCGGGGGAGCCACATAGAAGGGGGGGGGGGTCTTGGGAGGGATCTGTGTTAGTGGGAATACAGCTTTGATTTCTAAGTTAGTTTTATTCACTTTGGTTTTTTTTGGTTTTTGTTAAGTGCCTGAGCGGGTTGAGGCCAAAAAGGCTTGCCTATTAGTAGGGAGGGTTTCCCATGGGGTGAGGGGTTCACTGGGATTACTGTGTGGGTGGTAGGAAAGTGGGGGGTGGCACAGGGTGGGGAGCAGTGGGTTAAAATAAAATAAAAATACATATATCCTCATTCGCTTGTTAATGTTAGTATTAGATCGTCATCCCTGGGGGTTGGATTTGATGGCAGGTATAAATGGGATGATTAAGGAGGTAAAATTTATCTCATGGAATGTCAATGGTTTAAGATGCTCTCGCAGACAAAGATTGGTACTAAAATATTTGGAACTTTCTCCTGCACAGATTTGCCTTATTCAGGAAACTCATTTAAGTTATGAAGAATCTTGCAGTATATTTGTAAAGTGCCCCTGGGTGAAATACTTCTGCTCCTCTGAACATACAATTCACAGTAAGGGAGTGGCAATATTGATAAAACGGGGGGCAGGTTGTACTATAAAATCAGTCCAGTCTGACAATTCTGGGAGGTGGATAGTGGCTTTGTTAGATTTTGGAGGGCAAGAGGTGATCTGCGCCTCATTTTACGGTCCTAATATGGACGACCCAACATATATTTGCAGACTCCAATCTAAATTAATGGAAATTACCACCACATTAATAATCGGAGGAGACTTTAATGTATTATTTCACCCTAAGGAAGATAGGTCTGATCAGAGATACTATATAGGGGGCCACACGTGTGCGTAGAGCCATGAAGAACATGTTGTGTGATCTAGGACTAGTTGATGTATGGAGGGCAAAAAAAGGAGATACGCAAGGATTTACCTTTTTTAGCAAGAAACATGGTCACTCGTCAAGAATAGATTATGTTTTAATTGATAGGCCCAGTATAGAAAACTTGACGGATATATCAGTCATCTCTAGTCATCTATCGGATCACGCCCCTATTTTGTTCTCTTATTCCCGAAAAACACATAACCACCTACACAATTGTCTTTCACACCTTCAATGCCCTAGTTAGTATCCACACACTTCCAGGGAACACCCTGTCACTCCCTTTGCAGTCCTCTAGTGACCCATTCAACACTATGTACTAATCCATTCACTGTGCTAAAACCCAAACACTTATAAATTCACCAAGATACTATCTTTGCAGTACTCTAATTATTCAGTCAGCGCCTAAGTATTCATGCACTGAGCCAGGCCTTAGCACATGGACTGCTTCAAACCCCTATCCACTATGCATGCAGTCTTCTAACCACCTAGACACTTGTCTTTCACACTTTCAATTTCCTAGTCAGCATCCATACAGTCCAGCAAACATCTTGTCACTGCCTTTGCACTCCTCTAGTGACCCATTCAGTACCAAGTACTAATCCATTTCCTGTGCGAAAAGCCTAGCACTTATAAATTCACCTAGGCACTCTCCTTGCTGTACTCTAATCATTCAGTCAGTACCCAAGTAGTCATGCAGTGAGCCAGGCCTTAGCACATGGACTGCTTTAAATGCCTATGCAGTATGGATGCAGTCCTCTAATCACCTACACAGTTGTGTTTCACACCTTCAATTCCCTAGTTAGTATTCATACTCTTCTAGCAAACACCCTGTCACTCACCCAGTGTGTCTCCTTATAGTACTGTAATCATTCAGTCAGTTAGCATGTAGAGTTTTAGTGAGGAAAGCTTTAGGGCATGAACTGCTTCAAAGTAGTATGCACTATGCATGTAGTGTTTCAACCATCGTCACACTTGTGGTTCAGGGCCATAGTTTCTTAGTCAGTATTTATATAAAATGTGTTTGTACAGTAATGGAATAGTATAATTTTGAAAGTTATTAATATACATTTATTTGTGATTCTGTTTTACAGATACAGAACAGGAGTGTTTCTCATCTGTTTGCACTCTTCTCGAGCAAGATTGTTTGGATGAAGGGTCCTTAAGTGTTTCATCATACTTGCTGTGCCGCATGAGTATTTTTTGTTAGGATCCCCTCGTAACAGAACTCTTTTGAAAATCTTGTGCATGAGAAAGGTGGTATTGGTCTTTGTTTGCCCCTCGAGAAAAGTAGAAAATTTCCACATCACTGAAGGAAAACGTTGTGGGCGTGGTGCATCCTCCAAAAATTCAACTTTAGATTTGGTGAATATTTTATAGAGACATAATTTACAGTTTTTGTAAGTTAAAGTTAAAAAATGTTGTTAGCTGTGTGCATCTTATATTTCTGTGATTTGTATTTTGAGAATGGCATGTTGTTTTTTTTTCAACAATCTTTGAGATTGTGTTTTTTTGCCCGCTGTTAAGTGATGAGTACGACTGAAATCACTATTTTTAGTGAAATTTAATATATTCTGAGAACAGCAAAAAAATTACTTTGTGGAAATTATGCTGTGTTGTAAAAAATGTATTATTACATGTTATAATTTTTTTTTCCTTTTCTTTCACAGATCCAAATTTTAAAATAAGCAATTTATATGAATTTATATTTGAATGAAAAAGAGAAAAAAATGTATTCCATTTTTTATTCCTATTACTGTGAAGGTAAGTTTAACTAAGTCTCAATATGCAGAATGAAGAGGCCTGCAAGAAGCTACAAAGTTGAAACACGTTTCTAAAAACACCCTGTTTATGTAGTTTTGAAATCTGACCATAATCAGATATCATGTGACCTGCAAAAAAAGAGATTTGATGGGTTCATAATATTTACCATTTTAGCTGTTGAAGGACCGCAATCATTTCAATCATTCTTCTTTGAACATCTTTGCAGACAAAACTCTGTGCTTACCTTCTATCATTCGCAAGGAAAAAAACGGAAATATGTCACTTTTTGTAACATAGTTATTGTGCAAGATACTCTTTCATATTTACAAAGAGAGGAAAAGGCACTCTGTGCACTTTTTATACTCTATGTAAATATAACCTCATCATGCACACCACTTTGTGTTGAAAGGGTGTTCTATAAGTGTTGTTGTGCATGATTGCACTAAATACTCATAGAACAAGACATATGTCTAGATTCATCATAAATCATAAATCTCGATATGTGTGTGAATGCTGCACCATTCTAAAATTGGTGTAGGAAACCACAACAAGGAGAATTGTTTTAATTTCTCCACATTTTTATATCTTCAATGCATGCTGAAATATTCAGCATACATTGAAGAAGAAAAATGGATTTTCTCATTGTTTTTGTGCAGGAAGGTGTGTCTTCCTGCAGAAAAACAACCAGCACATGACACAGATATCCTTGCACTATGGTGCAAGGGTGCCTGTGTCACCACATGGCTGCAGTTTAAGCAGCCGTGCAGAGAGAAGCATAGATTTGCAACATACTTATGTACATATGTTGCATCCCTGTGCTTCGGAAGTACTACAGCACACTGCAGTTAAAGAGGTTACTGTGTGATGCTGCAGCACTTCCTCATAGTTCTGCACTTATACATTCACCATACGCTACTATTGCATTCATTCAGTCAATTACATACTACACATACATTCATCTAAACCAACACTAAAAGAAATTTAGCTCTTTTTTTAAACCAGGAAAGTTAGTTCTTTTTTTTTCTTCTTTCTTCTTTTATAATTTTTCTGGGGTTTTCTGAACAATTTTTAATTTTTTTTGTTTTTTCTGCAACAAAAAAAAACAAAAAACAAAACAGGAGAAACCAAACAATGAACTTCAGGGAACAATACAAAAAAAACCTAGCAAATGTGACCTTGCCGGCGGCAGATCAGTTCGATCGACTGCTCACCATAGCACAAAGTCTTATTGCACTTAGTGCAGAGCACTTTTAAAAATTGAAATTGAGGACGGATGTCCAAGGTTTGGGCCGATGGATACACTCTTGATGTGCTCGGCTGCGATGAGGTGGATGGCGCAGGAGCAGGAGTGTTTCTCATCCGTCGGCACTCTTCTTGTGCAAGATTGTTCGGATGAAGGGTCCTCATGTGCTTCATCATACTTGCCGTGCCGCAAGAGTATTTCTTGTTAGGATCCCCTCTCGATAGGACTCTTTTGCAAATCTTGCATGTGACCAAGGTGTCATTGGCCTTATTCTTCCCCTCTGGAAAAGTAAAAAATGTCCACACCACTGAAGAAAAACGTTTTTTGGGTGGTGCCTCCGGCAAAAATTCATCCTCAGAAGAATGAGGTGATGCAGGTGATGCCTGCTCCCCTGAAGCCATTTTTGGTTGAAAAAAGTTAGAGCTAAGTGTAAACTTAGTCTAAAAAATCTTCTTCTCTCTAAAGAGATGGTGCTCTAAAGAAGGTCAAAGAAGAATGATTGAAATGGGTGGGGTCTTTCAATCGTTAGAAGAGGAAGTTTAATGAACCAATCAAATCTCTTTTTTTGCAGGTCACATGGGATCCGCGTACGCAGCACGCACCCAGCGGGCATCCGCGATATTGAATTAAAAAGAAATATAGGATTAGATGTAAAAATATATTACTTTTAAGACTAGTTTAGAGTTTGTCTTCAATTAATATTCACATGAAATACAAATATATATATGTTTTTTTAAATGTTAAATATTTCGCGGGATCCGCGCACCTACCGCGTCATAGATGCACATGACGCATCGCGGAGGCGCGTAAACGTCACGTTATGTACATCGAACATGTCGCGTATAGGCTGGGAGTCGCGTACCTGTCGCATTGCGATGGCGCACTAAACACGTACCCAACTCGTACCATGCGCGGATGCTATCGCGTAGGGATTGAGAACGGTGCGCATAGGGTGCGCGGATCTAAAAATATTGAAAAAAATATATAAAAAACAGTTTTGAACATAGTTAAAAAAATATGTTTGAAAAACCCATTAAGTTCAAATAACATTTTTAAATTTTTAAAAGAATTGAAAAAATAAGTTTAGAAAATGGCGATAAAAAAGTATTTTAAAAAAAAGATAATTAATGAAATTGACACACTGAATTTGAAAAATATAGAAATCCAATCAAAATCATTAAACATGATATCTTCAGAGATAAGTTATAGATAGGAATTAGCATTTAAAAAGCCTTTGAAATTCACTGAAAAAACCATAGGTTTCATGCACGTTAAAGTTAGGAATTGGCATTTAAAAAATCTTTGAAATTCACTGAAAAAACCAAAGGTTTCAGGGGCGTTATAGTTAGAAATTGGCATTTAAAAAACCTTAGAAATTCACTAAAAAAACCATAGGTTTCAGGGGCGTCATAGTTAGCTGGACATTTCTCTCGTACAAAACCCTAGAAATTCCCCCGTTATAGTTAGTTCAGCTAACTATAACTCGCGCCCCCGCAATGCACTGCTGATGACGTCACATATTACATCACTCATGACATGGTCAGTGACATCATTGATGACATCGCTGATGACATCTCAAATGACATCACTGATGACGTCATCCATGTGATAAATTAGTGCATCTTCTCACACCCTAATATAATCTTTGATACACCGACTCAAAATTTCAGATGGCCATTTTGAAAACCATAGATACTCCAATACCAATAACTACATACCCACTCATTGACTCTTAGGTCTACATACATCTCCACTCACTCACCTGTATAGTCACTCATACTTACAGTCACTCCGTACAGGACTATCAAATGCCTTTCTACACCTATATAGACACTCACACACCGCCAATCATCCATTGAGGTACTGACACACCTAGTCAGTCATGCAAATAATTAATCACAGTCCAATTTACTCACCTGTACAGTTAAACACACTCAAGTTCACTTACTCATAAAAATACTAACAAATTCTGACACTCTTATACAATTACTAATACAAGCACACACTCATCCATACAGGCACTCCCTCAATCACACACTCTCACATATAGATAGTTATATACTCTGACACACATCCTATCTCAAAAGTCCTGTCACAATGGGAGCACTTTTACAGTTGGTGCTCACGTCGAGATCAGGACGAGGTCTCGTGAATGAATCGTTCCTCAAGAAAAATGAAGACGCGGCACTCCTCTTAGAAGTTGGTTTTTATTTCAAGTCGTGTTTTTTCCTACGCGTTTCGAACCGTAGTTCCTGATCACGGTAGACTGTTACATTGGTCCTACTTTGATTTTCGCTTTATATACTGGTGCATGTTGGTGCTGTTTTTGATGCACTCTGGGTATAGTAGTTTATCCACTTTGAATTTCACTAAACTTTATTAAATTAAATTCAATTGAACTTGCGTTAATTAATTGCATGTTAAAAAAATGATACAATGATTCGGCAGTGAATACTTTTGAATGGCAACTGTCATTTTGTAATGGCAAATTGCACATTTGATTTGTTACCCAAATCACATGACCAATGTTAACAGGTTTAAACAGTGCATCATTGTAAAAGTATATTTGATGGATGTATATTATCATCACATTATTTCGGCTGAGTGCCCTTTATATACTGCTCTTATCTGACATTTCGAAACATGCATATATAATTTACACAGCATTATGGGTTCTTTCTCATTTTATGATTGGTGCGTTTGTACATGTTGACACATTGCTTTCAAAGAATGGTTTGCTTTCATAATGTCCTTAGGCATCTTGTATTTCACTATGTTGATCATTTTCTTTTTCAAACTATATAGTTCTTAAATTTACTCCTTGTCCACTTATATTGTTTTCTTCTTATCATAGATGAACATAAAGTTCCTCATCTCCATTTAGACCCAGGGGATGTTTCGTTTTGAATTTCATTATCAATCGCGATTCTAATCTCCGTAGTTTTTGTATGCGATTTCCTCCTCGTTCATTTGGCGGTATTGTCGCCAGCCCTGAGTACTTGATATCTAACCACGTTTTTCCAATGTGAGTTGACATATGTTTTTCAATTGCATATGTGTTATCCATATTTTGAATTGCACGTGTGTGTTCCAATATACGTTTTTTCAAAGGGCATATCGTGCTCCCTATGTATTGCTTCCCACAAAAGCATTGAAGTATATAGATTACAAATGTAGAGTCACATGTTATGGTTTCTTTTATTTCAAATGTCTTTCCAGTTGGATCTTTGAGGTTCTTTAAATTCTTGCCGATTTTGCAGGCCTTACATGTCATACATTTTGTAAATCCTTTGGATCTTGACTGTAACCATAATTCTTTTTTTATCGCCTCAAAATGACTCCTCACTAGATGATCTGCGAGGTTTGGTGCTCTTCTATAGGGCACTAGTGGGCGATCTCCTATAGTGATACCTATGTCTGGATCTTTTTCAGTACGTTCCAATATTTGGCTAATACATTTTGGATCTTGTGGCTTTCTTTACTGTACGTGAGTATGAGACGAGGTTGGTTGTCATCCATTTTTTGATCTCTCACTAGATTCATTTGTTTCTTTGATATTAATGTTTCCGCTCTAGTTTTCTGTCTCATTCTAGTTTCTCCTTGTTTGATATCCATGTGTCTATATCCTCGTTGTAAGAAACGTGTTTTAGTCTCTAGAAGTTTTTTTCCATTTCTTACACACATATACACTGCGTTTCACATATGTAGTTACTGACACATGTACAACTGAGATATACATTCAATCACTAACACACTCATACATACATTCACCCAACCATACAGTCCATCACAGTTGCACTCTTAAAACCATGCACCATAGAATCACCCACTCACACATCTATGCACAGTCACACACACCCTACCCACACAAACACTCAGGCACCCATTCAGATACTCAGACAACCAGTCAATAACCCATATAGACACTCATATAGGTATTCACAAAACCATGCAGCCACTTAAACACCAACACACAGATACAGAGCTGTGAGCAAGGGCGGTTGCCCGAAACGCGTCAGATTTTGTGAAGACTCGGCTTTGAAATAAATCAACTATTGTGCCTTACTTTGGATCTGCGTGGTTTCTATCTTCTCCGTGGATACGGATTTTTGTTGAGACTGCAAACGTGGGATATATATATATATATATATATCTTCTCGCCCTGCTTCAAAATCCTTTCGCCAATCCTGGTATCGGAAAGCAGGCACGGACCACGTTTCTGCTCAAGTTTGTTTATTCTCAGTCGGCCATGAAGCAATTTGGTCCCTCCTGGACCTTTATCACATGACATATATATATAAATCCAAAGACAAAAATAAACACTACAGCATTTTGTGGTGGACGTGGCTAGAGAGTAACTTTGAGATCACAAAACAAGTGGCAAAACGAAGGCAAAGCATTTGAGATGTTGAAATAGACCTGTGTGCTTCCAGACCTTGTTCATTACTTTGGTAATCATATTTGAAAATGCTAGTTATCCAACCAAGCAAGAGAGGTCAAATCCAAAATCAGCGAGCAATCCCCCTTTCCCTGCAAGGGTGCTGCAAAGGTGCTGCCAGCAGACGCACAGCTGGAGTGTGCCAGTTCTATCCCAGGTGGTAGCTTGATGCTAAAGAGGAACCCGCCACCAAAAGAGACAACAAACAGAGCATCTTAAGCCATCAAACAGGAGGTCGTAGAAGGTGTCTCCCAGCGAGACAAACTCTGCACCAGCTTAAGAACATAGTGGAGGCACGTGGCGAAGCTGAGTAAGAGGCCAACAAGGTAGGGACCTACAGAGATCCCCGGTAGAAGAAAGCGGTCCATAGTTAAAACAAGCCATCGCAGACCAGGGGGGAACGCAATTTCACAGCACCAGGAAAAACAAGGGACTCACAAACATGGCAGAGAGGGAATCAAGGCTCCAGCAACAGCTCAAAAAGAACAACAGAGAACCTGCGATATCGGACTCACCGCTCAAACAGAAACCAGACATCAACGGCACCCTAGAGATGATCCTAAAAAAACTGGCAGATGACCTGGACAAGACCACAAAGCAAACCACAGACGCGAAACAGCTGGAGATAGCAGGGGTCAGAACTGACATGCACACAGTTAATAACAGACTCACTGAGGCAAACAAAGAATAAGTGATATTGAAGATGCAGGCCTAAGCTCAAACAAGGAGTTGAGGACCTTGACAAAAATCACAGCTACACTCCAGAGGCAAACTGCGGAACTGGAAGACCGCAACTGGCAGGGGAACATCCACATACTAGGAGTCCCGGAGGGGGCTGAAGATACGGCAGGCTCATGCTTGGTCTTTCTCGAGGATCTGGTCCCCAAACTCACAAACCTCAAATTCAACCACCAGTTTGAGCTAGATAGGGCATACAGGGTCCCCACTTTCAAATTCACAACAAGGAGTGCGGCCCGACCAATAATACGCAAGCCTTTGAGAGCACAGCACACGGAAGCTCATTAAAACCACCAGATCTCATGGAATGGGCAGAAGATCATATTCACGCAAGACTACTCCAAACCCACGGTGGAAACTAGAAAGGGGTTCCTTACCGTAAGAGAAAAGCTGAGGAAGGAAAATATACAGTTCTCTTTTATTGGTCCCGCCAGATTCAGGATAAACGACCTCGGACGCTCTCACATTTTCAACGAGCCTAAGGAGTTGGCCAAATACCTGGAGGTCCCGACAGTTCAAGAAATAGATTCATCGCAAGCCGAGACAAGCAAAAGGAGAGCCTTGGGGAGTGAACGAACGTGAAAAAGCCTTTACAAGAGTCTTGCAACATACAGGTACCTCAACAACCACTATCTACCTCAGCAGATACCTCATTAACTACCTCAACAAGCTACCGCAATGCCCACATGAAGTCTTGCACACAGGAAGTCTTGCCCTACGGAACAACGAACAATCGCCGCCGCCGGCGGCAGCTCCTCGACGCTTGATACCCGACACTCGATGATGGCTCTCTACACAAGAGACAATTTCAATATCCTTTATCCTGTACAGAAGCTGGAACAATCTTCATATCCTTTACCCTATACAGGCGCTCGGGCAAGTGAAACGGGAGGGGGGCCATAAACATAGAAGTAGCATAAACATAGAAGTAGCACAACTAAAGAATAATAAGCAGCTAGATAACTCTAGAAACTCTTGGGAACATAGAGACTTTGAATACAAATCAGTTAATTCTCGAGAGACGGGACGGCGACGCACAACATACAATGTTTTTGTGACGGGGAAGGGCGAGAGGTGGGAGAGGCGGGGTGTCACTCAGCTCTTTGCTTTCTTTATTCTCTATCTTCCTTTTCACTTTCACCTCTTTGTTCTCTACACAAGGGTTCTGGCAAGTACTGATAACCTACGTAGTTGAGAGACCTAACATCGCTATCCACACAAAGCCGACACACAGTTCACATGCAGCTTACAAGAGGCCTCTTGCCATACCGTACGGGGGGTGCAGGGGGGAAAGCAACTCCATCCAGCCAAGGCCACAGAGAGAGTATGACCACATATCAGGTAGCTAGAATAGACTCGCCAGACACGCCTTACCATAGATAATGGCCACCAGTAAAACTCTCAGCCTGGCATCTGACCTAAATATAGTATCCCTCAATGTCAAAGGCCTCAACCACCCCATTAAACGCAGGAAGATCCTAGAATACTTGGCGAAAACTAAAGGAGACATAATACTCTTACAAGAGACAAAACTATCCATGGAGGATGCTAGGCTTGTGAAAGGCAACTGGATCTCACAGGTGGCTTGCTCACCTGCCGAAAGGAAGAAGAGAGGGGTCATCACATTGTTATCTAAAAGATCCAACCTAACACTTGAATCACAGTACCATGATGAAGAGGGCAGACTTTTGGTCACACATCTGAGAAGGGGAGAGGAGCTAATCCATGTAGCTAATATATATGGCCCAAACACGGACAACCCGACCTTTTGGGATGGGGTTTCACACAAACTAGATAGCTTCCCTCAGTATGACTTCATGGTGGTGGCGGGGGGTTTTAATATGCTACAGGACCATATATTGGATAGACAGTCATCCTGCCAATATCAGCCGACTAACGCACACACCACACTCAAAAATATTTGCTCTAAATTCCACCTTAAGGACCCTTGGCGCCTCCAGCACCCAGACACTAGGGACTATACATTCTACTCCAACCCACACAACTCGTATAGCAGGATAGATTACATACTAATCTCAGGGCCCCACACACATCTAATAGAACACTCTGACATAGCGCCTAGATTAGTTTCAGACCATTCATGTATTAACCTAAAGCTGAGCGGCTGCCACAATGAAGCCTTACCCCGGAGGTGGTGTTTTAACAGCGACGTCCTGACAGTCCCCATGAACAAAGAAAAGATTGAGGAGGCCATAACGGACTGCCTCAGACACAATGACTCACCGGGGACTAGTACCACCACACTTTGGGACACCCTGAAGGCAACCATTAGAGGCACAATAATTGAAATAACATCCAAAATAAACAAAAACACAAACCTGCAGCTGACACAGCTCGAGCTGGACATTAAAAGCCTAGAAACGTCCCATACCAGGGCTACACAGGATACCAAACTCCTAGCAGACCTAACTAAAAAAAAGTATGAATACAACGAAATCCTGAATGAGAGAGCGGGACTGTGGTTTAACAAATAGAAGGCCATTAACCTATGCAAAGCAAATAAAGTGGGGAAACTGCTCGCCTCCTACCTTAAACACAAACGCAGCCAATTTACCGTCTCACCCATCACAGATTCAAACAACAAACCCACACAAGACACAAAGACATTCTCAAGACCTTTCAAGAGTTCTATCAGGAACTCTAAGAAAACGACCAGACCATGGATCTAGAGGCATGCACAAAATACCTCAACAGACTCGGTCTCCCACAGCTAACCCGTGAAGACGCACGGAGATTAGGGCAAGAAATTAGCGTAGCTGAGATTGAAATGGCGGTCAAATCAATGAAGGATAACAAATCCCATGGGTCGGATGGGTTCACAGCCACCTTCTACAAGACCTTCCTTGAGCAGCTGAAACCTACCATGAAGCGGGTCTTTAACCATTGTGCAGATAGAGGGACTGTGTCTCAATCCATGTCGGAAGCCAACATAATAGTCATCCCAAAGTAGGGTAAGGACCATCTGTCATCCAAAAACTACAGACCCATGTCCCTTATTAATGTGGACTGTAAAATATACGCAAAAACCTTAGCAACCAGACTCAACTCTGTCCTACCCAATCTGACAAGCAACTCCCAGGTGGGTTTCCTACATACACGGATGTCTAACGACAATACTAGACTCCTCTGCCACATACTGGAGCATACGGCCACAAAAGCAGAGCCAGCAGTAGCCATTACTCTTGATGCAGAGAAGGCCTTTTATAGAGTTTCCTGGTCCTTCCTGGAGCGATGCATGTAATCTTCCAACTTAGGGGAAGGGTATATACGGATGGTGATGGCCCTCTATGGGGACCCAAAAGCCCGTATTGTCATTAACGGGTCACTCTCTGAACCACTCACACTACAACGAGGCACAAGACAGGGCTGCCCACTGTCTCCCTCACTATTTTTGCTGGCACTGGAGCCCCTGATCCGTGACATCAAGATAAACACTAAAATAAAAGGGGTGGATGTTAATGGCGTTGAAATAAAACTTGACGCATACGCGGATGACATACTAATAGTAACGGAGCAACCGAAGAACTCAATTGAGGCCCTGAAAGACACCATAGGAGAATACTCAGGGCACTCAGGATACAAACTCAACAGGGAAAAATCAGAATGCAAACCGCTGAACATCCACTGCAATAGGGACATTCTAGAAGGGTCAGGTCTAGTCTGGCAAACAGGATTTATCAAATATCTAGGTATACACTTTGGGTGTGACTTAATGAGCACATTAGCCCACAACGAGAAACTATTGCTAGAAAAGATAAAAACTCCTGGAGGCCTGGTCCCCAAAATTCATAATGTGGTGGGGCCGAATTGAGACTATCAAAATGATCACCACCCCAATGATTAACTACCTGATCAGTATGCTCCCACTCACAGATGACTTCCATCGCAAGGTGGACATCCTGATCTCCAAATTCCTATGGAGAGGGAAGAAAGCGCGAATAAGCATTAAAAAAACAAGATTAGAGAAAAATCTAAGGGGGTGGGGGTAAGCCTAGCAGATTTCAGAACACTCCAAATAGCTTTTCTAGCAAAGCAGGGATCTTACTGGATTGCTCCTCCTAACGGATACACACCGACCTGGTTACAAGTAGAGAGGGCCATACTGAACAACCTGGACCCCCTGGCGCTGTTAACAGTAAATAGGCATAGTCACGCCTCCGGGTCCATCTTTAAAAACACAAAAATTGCCTTACTAAGGATAGATTAGAAAATGGAGAGCAGCATCAGGGGTTCTAAGCTGGAATCACTCTGGGCCAACAGTAGGATCCTATACAAGGGGAAATACCTATTCTTCGACACATGGATAGAGAAAGGTATCCACCACCCATACCAACTAGAAGATGGGGCGTATCCCACCACGTTTCCAGAACTGAAGTCTAGACATAATCTAACAGACATTGATTTCTACAACTTTTTGAAAAGCAAAACGGCCCTGTCCAAAATCAAACTGTCGCCCGCACAGCCGTCAATATCCCAATACATGGCAAACATCAACAGACTAGGACACTAGGTCTCACACCTCTACAAACTCCTATGCCCCAAATCCACCAATATTAACACTAAGACAATTAACTATTGGGAAAAACAAACTAAAAACACACTTGATGAACAAGAACGGGCAGCACTATGGACCTCTGCCTCGCGCAATAAAATCTCCCCAGTACTTTCACAAACAAAATTTTGGCTACTCCACAAGGCCTTCTGGACCCCGGCACGCTTATTCTCACTAGGTCTCAGAGACAATGCACTATGTTGGAACCTTAGCAAGGAAAAAGGAGACCTAGCACACCTTATCTACCAATGCCCAACTCTCAAAATCTACTGGGAGAAAATCTTTGGTTTTATAAACAGGGTACTGGGCTGTACACTAACAACTGAATTTTCCTCCCTCGCCACCACATTTATGACCGCAGATCTAAGATCAGAGCACGATAAGGACCTACTAGACCTGCTGCTGACCGCAGCTGTGAAAATGGTCCTAGCCAACTGGAAAGACACAAGACCTCATACAAAAGTTGGTTCAACTGGATTACACACCTCAGAGGTGTGGACAACATTGCACTACAGAACTCACCCTGGAAACCAGCAACCAGATGGATGTAGAAATCACTTGACACGTACCTAGACTTCTACAAACCCCTATGAAACCAATTTGTCCGGCGACATCCCCCCCTGACCCCTTCAAGTGCGGTAAAAAGAAGATAACTGTGCGCAATCACTACGACCCTACGGATCGATTGGACAGACGAGTCTCCCAATCTCGCCATAAGCAAGCAAGGGATGTGGCGGCTTGATCAGGCGTTTATAAGCCTCACAATTACTAAGCCGTTCTTGTGTACTTCTTTCACCCCTTTCTCTCCTGCTTTTTTCTATCATTTTTTTTTTCTTTCTTGGTCTCACTAAACCACGTCAGGTGGGGTTAGCTAAGCATATGGTTCGAAGGGACTGTTAACACTGTTGTACAAACTACGATTGGCTAACCTTGTAACAGAAATGCTAATGTCTTGTCTATAAAAAAATTTATAAAACACTTTGAAATTAAAAAAAAAAAAGAAAATGCTTGTAATCCATTCAAAAATCCAGCAGGAGAGACCGTTTCTCATCAGATGATAGTGTATTAGCAACCTGTGTGGAAAACAGAGAATGGCCTGCTCTATGCTTCAAATGCTGGCACTAACTAATGGCATTCTATCATTGGCTAGTGAATGTTCTGTTAACATTGAAGCACTTTTGGCTCAGGCTTTACCATCTGATCGAGGCTTTAATTCTCATGATTGAAATTTGTCTGCACATGTGGCCTTTAACAGGAGTCACAGGCTTTAATGATCAATTTTGCCATTGTTATTGACCTGAGATGATGGAAATTATGCTCCTGTAAAGACACCAAGGTCAGTTCAATTCGGCTAATTTACCGGCATCTTCAACAGTGGAAGAGAACCCATTGACTGAAACTAAAGAAATCTGGGAAGATACTTCTCCTTAGAGAGGAGGACTGGAAGGCAGTTCAGAGAAATTACCACTGAATTGGATTCAATCATTCCACCCATCACAGTTTAATTGTCTTCAGTTAAAATCTATTTTTTGCCAGTTGCAAATATTGATATGCATGTAATGTAAACTTGAAAATGGTTTAATCAGGTTTGTGAGTTGATAAATGTTGCTAAAGGAAGAATGTAGCTCGGAGTCTGTGGGCATGATCTAGAACACAGGTTTACTGTGTTTGGAGGGAGGCATAAGGGAGGATAGATTTCAGTTTAAAGCAGTGATAGGTAACAAATTAGAAATTGCAGAGGATATGCCGACAAAACATGTTGCCTTAAAGAGAAACATTTTATTCTAAACGTACCGGAGGCTGCTATTACAGAAAGTCATGCAATTCAGAAAATTTGTTAAGCTCCATGAAAATTAAACATTGATCTGTGGGCGTGAAATCTGAGCAGCTAAGAAGAAGGATACCCTCTGGAAGGTTGCTTAAACCTGGGTACCATTTTCTTTTTATTGTACTGCTTACTTGAAAGTGGGGCGATAGGATTTTTGAGTAGTGTAGGAATATATGTAATGTAAATTATTTATGTAACCTGTGGCAATGTATTGTGCCACGTTTTGTTTACAGTGTCGGATTAGGAAAGAAAATAGGCCCAGGCACCAAAATAAAAGGGGCCCCCATTAGCGAATTAGAATGTCAAAAAAAAAGTGGCCCGCATTTGCAAATTGGGGCAGTTTTTAACAAAGACACACTGTATATGTGTTTTGCAAAGCACAGATTTGAGCTTGCTGCTGGCAATGCTTGTGGCAGTATCAGGGAAATCAGCAATAAAAATCGGCTCACCAGTCCTTAAAACAGGCCTACAAACAGATAAAAAATACACTGACCTGTCAGACTGGCTTAGGCACTGTCAGATTGCTCTACAGGCCAGTTTGACTCTGTTTATAAGCAGTGTAATGTGTTGAGCGTTTCTCACCTATATGAAATTTGTGTAAATGCACTATATCTTAACAAAAATAGATTTTTGGGGATTACATATGTAATATTTTGAAAATAATAAATACGGCACACATTACTCCCAGCTGTACTGAGTGCATGTTCTTTTCATGCACTTCCTTGTAATAGTCCCCTGTAGCCTCATGTCTTTTCATGTTAGCTCCACTTCTTCTATAGCAGTTATCTAGTGGGCATGTACTATATTGGTTACCTTGAGCCAGGAATGGCTTTTTAACTTAGAACCCTTTGCATGCTGTAATTTTTTAACCCAAATTAAAAATAGGAAAGCCTAAGATACAAGTCTCAGACTGCAACATGTTAGTAAAAGGTAAAAAAGCCATAACTCGATGAAGGTGTCACATATGACATAGTACCTCGTGGCAGTTAGAGAACTGAAGTCACTATGGAGGAAAAATCTCCTTTTCAGAGTATAATGATGATTCATAGTTGAAAAAATATATAGTTTTTTAAAACATATTCCAAATTACTTGTTTGGGAAGAGTACTTTAAGTACTTCTAAGCTGTCATTTCGTTGATATGTAGAATAAGCTGGTAGCAATTGCCTGGGATATTGCTCCTTAATTATACAGCTCAGGTGGGTGTTCTGCTACCTCTACTTACACAGACAAGGCAGGGCTGGGATGTAACACTCTGCGGAAGCACCTCCTCTATTCACAATTTGTAAAGAGAGAAGTACACAGAAAGCCAACCACAGACTTTCCTGGTGTATACAGGTACAACTTAGCATTTTTTCAAGCTGGGGCCATATTACTTATAAGGTTTACTGTTCGGGTCTGTGCTGTGGAGCAGCTTTATCTGTGCGAGGCAGGCATATACTTGGCCAAGCCACCTTATTAGAATTAAACAACGGTTATGAGCTTGCACCTGCCCTGGGAGTAGTACATTAATGAAAGAAGAATTGAATTTTTGAAGCAGCTGGTCCATCTTTCACTTTGCAGGCAACAATGTAGCCTGTTTTTCAAAGGAGTGACTGCACCCGCGTGCAAAGGGATGTCTGGATAGAGAGGTCCATGAGAAGCCTTTTCAAGGTCCATTGCTGAACTCAAAATTATTTAAAGCGCACCAGGTTTAGAGATGTGAATCGAATATTTTAGAACTGGCACTCCTAGCAACGAGGGGACAGCTCCCTCTAGATGCAACAGAAATGTAGCAGAATCTGTTGACTTTTTGGCAAGTTAATTGGCATTCTGAGATTTTCTTTAGGTGAAACTTCTTTCAGCCTTCATCCATATCAAAAAGTGCGTGTTCTATAGCAACACGAAGCACATCCACGATTTTGTTTAGAGCACAGCATTAATGCAGTTCATAAATGGCGTGGCTGCTATGTTTCAGCTTCGAGCCATTGCTGACAAAGCTCAGCAAAAGATTACAGACCTTCATCTGCATTCTAAGTGAAAGAAGTTCTTTGTACTGTGGAGAGTGTGGAAGTAGAGCGGCAGACCACAAATACGATTGTGTGGGAGTTCTTCCCTTGTTAGGAGAGAAGAAACTGAATAGGAGGAGAGTCAACTGTAAACTTCGTTATCAGGAGATATGCAGGTAGTAGATAGGACTTTACACTTCTGGCATTTTTATCATGAAATAACGCCTTAAGTATAAGCACCGGAAGGAGTGTTTCAGGTTCCAGCTAGAAAAGGCAAGAGCAGAGACAGAGGATACAGTATCAGGATGGAGAGCTTGAGACTTACTTGGCATTTGATACTAGATGACTAATGGGAGTGATACTCAAAATCTGTTCATGCTAAATTTCTTTAAGGGAAGGAAAGGCTGGCAGCCATTACAGAATGTTGGTGCTGTCTGGACTGAGGCTTTGTGCACATGGAGAATGCGCTATGCACAGTGTCTTAAGAATAAACTGTAGTTCCCAGCAGGTCATGAACTCAGGCATATTTTAAAGAGGCATTGACTATCTTGGATATCTGATCATAACTTCCGTTTTGACTCACTGTGGCTTAGCGAAGCATTCGTGATACAACGTTGCTGTAGCCAGGACCTTGCAAGGTGTATCTTGGATTTCCTTGCCAAGGCCCATTTGTTTTCCTATGGATTTGTATTGAAGGACATAGTGGATAAAGAGAAGTATTTCACAAAGTTGTTTTGTTGGGGGAAACAAACTGTGAACTATTTTTTTAACATTTTTATGATTTCTTAAGATTAGAGGTTTTTACATTTACTAAGGGTTAACCTGTGACAGAACAGTGTGGATTGTTAGGCCAGAGTGTGCTGCTCATGCTTCTTCTGAATGTGAAAGTACAAGGCATCAGAGTTCTAGTATGTATATGCAAATTACTAAGGAACAATAGAATTGTAACATTGTTGGGTATTGTGCAGTTGCACGAGAGTGAAGGTAAAAATTACAACTCTTCTTCCACAGTACACAATGTCAAAGCTTGAGGTAGTTATTTAAGTCATAAGGAGAAGTATCAGAGAGCACCAACTTGAGATACTTGCTGTTTGTATATTTAGTTTATGCCATGCAATGCATGGGAAGGGAGCCCACAGTGTGTGCGCTGCAGGGCTGAAAGCGAGACACTGCCAAATCCCTATTTGGCCTATAACTTTTAATCCAATAAGAAAAATATCTAAAAGCAACAAATCATTAAATTGAAACACACAGTCAAACCAATAGATACTGCTCTAGTTAGAGCATATCACTCACAGTTTTACTGTTGTTATATATAATTTAACCTGTACTATTGTTTGTCATTTGCAATATCATCCGTCACATTAAGAATGAGGTAATGAGCTCTGCATTTGGCAGGCGAGTTATGCTTTGCATGGCTGTTTTGAGAGTTATGGTTTGAGCAACTAATTATAAGTGGTGGATTTATAGACATAGATGGATATATATTGACCACGTACATTGCATGCCTTATTTGTATGTGAGGAGTACAGTTTTTAGGCTCCCATTGGCAACCCATGCCTTTACATCAGTGTACTTTGGCCACAAATATAAACATTTGTTTCAAAATTTTCACAAAACTAAATCAATCGAGAAAACCAGTTGACCACTCTGAGTTTGCAGGTGCAGCAATCAAGATATTTCCAGGTACGGTGAAGAAGCGCAAACCATCAGAGTGCAAGTTTCTTTTTCCTTTTGTCAAAATGTTGATTTCCTGAATCAATATAGTTTTACTTATTTAGAGACTGTTAGACCTGGCATCCTTGGCGTGGTTTCCCATGAGTTTTTATCTCCACCTACTGTATTTTTTTATGCTGTGCTGGATTTCATTTTTGCTGCCTTAGATGTTTTGGGCACTTTGCCACTGCTGATCAGTGTAAAAGTGCAAGTACTCCCTGTGTGAATAGTTATTATGATTGGTTCTCCCTGATTGGCATATTTGATTCACTAGTAGGTCCCTAGTAAAGTGCACTAAGTGTGCCAGGGCTGGTAAATCAAATGCTACTAATTGGCCTGCAGCACTGGTTGTGCCACCCACATGAGTAGCCCTGAAAAGATGTCTCAGGCCTGTCACTGCAGTGCCTGGGCGCAGTTTGTTAACTGCCATATCGACTTGGCAAGTGCACCCACTTGCCAGGCCGTAACCTTCCCTTTTCTAACAGGTTATTCAGCCCTAAGGTAGGCTCAAGGTACCCCTTTGGGCAGGGTGCGGTGTATGTGAAAGGTAGGACATGCCTTGGCGTGTGTGGCATGTCCTGATAGTGAAGTACTGCCAATTTCGATGTTCACTATTGCACGGCTATCTGTTCCCATAGGATAGAATGGGGAGCTAGCTTATAACATTGTATAAACATAACTAGCCCAGGGAACAAGATGGGAAAATAAAGTTTGATATGCTTGAACTCAGAATGTTAAGATGCATTTGTTAATGAGTTTTATTTTGTGCCTCTGCTAGGATTTGTATTGACTTTAGGGTAACAGGGGCCGGGGAGGAGCAGTGGCTCCAGAGAGTCTGGATGAGTCAGGGCTGGGCTGAATAGACCTGGCCTGCATTTAGAGTAGGGGGAAGAGATTTTCTTTCACCTGAATGCGGCTGGTCTGACTTCCACGATGCTGTCTCCACCTCCTGCCAGGAAGCTGCACCAGAGAGGACATAACTGGTTTTGACTGTGCACAGGGCTTCCCTGCCACCAGAGAACAAAGGATGTTGCTGTATAAATATTGGGGACAAGACCTCAGAACTTTAGATCATCACTGGAATTCAAGAGGTCCCTTTGGCAAGGAGAAGAGCTGGAGAGACTGAAGAGAAGTACTGCCCCTTTGCTGTGTGGTGTGAGGGGTTGGCCTGCAGTTGCTGTTTTGCCAAGGAAAGGAGAAGGACTTTGCCATGTGCTGTGTCCCCTGCTTGAAGGAGATCTCCAAGGGCCTGTGTGTGCTAGCCTCCTGTTCTTATGTCTCAGGGATACAAAGACGTCACCCTCAGCTCTCCTGAACTAAGCTGCTGTGAGTTCTGACCTGCCAAGAGGTGCCTGTGCCAGTTTTGGACCTCTGGAGGTTGTTGCTGCTGTTTGGGAGCTGGAAGAAAGAAGAAACTTGAAGAACTGCAAAAATTGACGCATCGTTCTTCTTGCAGCTGTTTTTCCGAAGCATCTCCACGGCTCAAGAAGAATTTCCACGCAATGCCGTGCTGCTGCGAAAACCGACGCAGTGCCTGTCACTGCTGCAAGAATCGACGCATCGAGGGACTGCGGCTGAAGAAAACCAACGCAGCACCACTTGACGCCGCTGCATTGATCACCGACGCATCCCGGAATTCCACGCATTGTCTCTGCGCGGCAAGTTTTCCCGATGCACCACCTGCGGACCGGAACCGTCATGAAGAATCGACGCATCACTCCCCCTACAGACCGGATTCGACGCAACCTCTTCCTCTGCGTGCAGCGGAACTGTTGCATTACCTCCCCAAGGTTTCAGGAGTGACGCATCTCTTTGTTTATGACTCTGCTGCTGTTTGGCCTTGTGAATTTTGACACAACTACAGGTACTTTGAGTACATGTCACACATCTATAGTTTTCTATGGTACAAGTTCCTGAAACCTTTTGAAAGTCATATTTTTAACTGTGTATGCTGGATTTTAGTCGTTTTGGTCTTGTTGACTTTAGATAAAGATATTTAATTTTTCTAAACTTGTGTCGTGTCCTTTTGTGGTGTTTTCACTGTGTTACTGTGCATGTTGTTACAAATACTTTACACATTGTCTTTGGGATAAACCTGTCTGCTCGTGTCAAGCTAAGCTAAGGGGGTGAGCAGGGGTTATCTAAAGTGTGTATCCCCGTTACCCTGACTAGAAGCAAGGGTCCCTATTTGGACAAAGGTACCTAACTCTGCCAACTAGAGACCCCCATGTCTAACAGCGACCTTTGTATAGCACGAGACATTGCCTCATAGTCATTTGTAAACAGTAAGTGATAGAGAAAGTGAACTTCCCGAGATCATCCTACACAGTACTGAAGAATTCAGAGATGGATCATCAGTACCTCAAATGGTTGGTTCACGAACAGTAGACACAACTGCCAAGGTTTCAGATTGCTATGTGTGACATTTTCATAATTTCAGTGTAATTATGAGTGACATTTCAACAACTACTTTCTTGAAAGCAAAAGCAAAGCAAGGAAGACGAGGGAAACATATAAACATTAACCCTGATAACAATTTGATTTATCCGAGTGCCTAAAACACTCCAATGTCATTTTAAATGTCCCAGGCAATGCAAGATGGGAGCACACTGCTTTAGTCCACCTCAAACCTTGCCAGCTAGCCCAGTCACTGGTGCTGTGAAGCAGATCTTACTGTCAAGTGCCAGCAGGGTAGGTAGGTCAGTGTTAGGGAGAAGTTCTGCATTAAGCAACACTCCTGGCTCAGGTGACCCAGTGCTGCTGCCGTTCTGTTGCATCAAAACCGGTGCCGGTGAAGATATTTACTTTGGACCCTGGTTTGAATTCTTTTTACATTTTTTAAAAACATTCTGACAAGAGGACTCAGTTCTTTCAACTGGGGAATAAATGTTTCTTGAAATAAAAAGTGGCAATCCTGCTACACACTATGCGCTGTGCTGGGGCCTACAGTGACCTGTATGCATAAAGTGGTGTCAGTACGTCCAGCCCAAAGGGCCATGCGTGGCCCAACTGTAAATAAAATACATTCACTATTCTTTGACACCCGAATATTGTCAGTCCCTCTCCGCCGACAACACTTCATGCAGAGTTCTTGTCTCTGTGCAGCACTGCCACAGTGTGGCCGGGGTCCCCACCAGCCCAATTCCCTCTGCCTGCGGCAGGGTGCACCCTAACACAAAGCAAAGTTTTGACAGACCACTGCCCAATCACAGACTTCTTGTTATTGTGGACACACTGACGGTGCCATGCTTGATGACACAAACCCAGGCGCCACGGGGAGAAGTACTCTCTGGAGGAAGTTGCCAGAGTGTGTTCGATGTTATGTGGTACCAAGGCTGCCGTGGCCGAGTGATGACGGATCGTGGTGCTGATCATGTTCAGTAAACAGTATTTGTTTACAGTCTGTGTAAGTGATGAACCTGAAACTGTGGGTGGTGCTATGCATGCTCAGAGTGGTAGTAGTGCTGTGTTCACAGCACCGTGCCAGCAGTGGGCGGCTCACACTACTAATACAGCTGCTACTCCATCAAGGCTTGTGCCTCGCAGCGCCCATGGTGTCGGGAATGATGATGCTTGACTATCTTTTCATTTACCTCTATCAATTCCTGCTCATTGGATAGTGCGATACTAATACGCACTTAAGGAGCATGACTAACAGTGTGATTCGTAAACTATGTGAGAATTAAACCTGCATTGTAAAAGCATGCAGAATGGTCGCAAACCAGATCAAACTGTGCAAAAGTTACTTTGTGGGCAGGAACTATGAATGATTGGAATAATCACTGCCCCATGGGAAAAGGATTGGGCTGCTGTTCTTGCAAAACTTTCTATAGGCCTGACATGCTGTCGGTCTGAGCTCTGACTTTCCCTGAAACTGAGCTCTCCTGTATTTCCCTGCGCTTTACTGGCTGGTGAAGTTGAGCAGGCCAAGCCTTTCAGCTGAAGGGTTGAAAGACTCTGGCTATTGCACGCTGTGATCTAGCTTCCTTCTGGGCTCACATTGAGTCCCCCACAAATCTTTGGTTTGTATGATTCTTAATTGTATTCTGAAATGTATGTTGTGCACTTTTTTCTCTCTTTTTCACCAAGCACTATTTTGAGATGTATATTGCTCCAGACTTTGATGTAATGTGATTTACCTGTATTCAACTGATAACGTATATTAAATGAATCAAATGTATTTTTGTGCTTTGACCAATCTATTAGAAATCTAGATAAAAATTTGCTTGTTACAACTATACATGTGCATGCCATTTCCTTAGTTTAGAGTCATTGATATTTATGTGTATATAGGTTATTAGAAAGGCACTTCTTCATTCCAGGTCCTCATGAAGGAGTGGTCATCCGTCTCTGATTATCCAAGTCCCTATTAGCTTGACTAAAAGATCCATCAGAGGACCCTTATAGTCTATGGTTGATGTAGAGTTTATATGGGGCAATCTTGGAGACATCGAAGTTTGTGGTAGCTGAGTATGAGGTGTGGTGGTAAAAACTTAACAAGCATTTGCTATGCAATGGTCTCGGCATTGGTAAAGTTAGAGTTATTGGCATTGCTCATGACATTATTTTTGTTTATGTTTTTGTTTTTAAAACATTGAAAGAAACGGCATTGTTATTTACAATGTCAATAGCTTAATCACTCTCAAATGCGAGACCTATTGCATTTGCATCCACACACAGATTAAGCTATTGACATTGTAAATAACAATGCCGTTTCTTTACATGTTTTAAAAACATAAACAAAAATAATGTCATGAGCAATGCCAATAGCTCTAACTTTAACCCCTTCAGTGCCCGCCCCTTTCCCCCCATCTGTGCCGGCCGTTGCATTAGCGGGCGGGGTTTATGACGAGCTGGACTCGTCAAGGGCACAGCGCAACCGCGGCCCATGACGAGTCCAGCTCGTCATGGGCACTGAAGAGGTTAACAATGCCGAGACCATTTTGTTTATGTTTTTGTTTTTAAAACCTTGCCTGGGATTCTGTGTTATGGAGTGGAATTATGTGGAATGGTATTTTGTGTTGTGTAGTGGTATGGTGGAGTTTAACTACGTGGTGTGTTGTTGAATTTGATAGGATTATGTGGTATTCTGTGGCGGGGATTGGATGCATGTGGTGTGTTGTGTATATGTGTTGTTGAGTTGAATTATGAGGTGTGTTGTCGAATTGTGTAGTGTAGAATGGTAGTGTGCGGAATGGAATGGTGTTGCGTGGAACTGTGGCGCTGAATGAAATCATGCTGATAGGAGTTATGTGGCATGATGGCTCGGTTGGAAGTAATGCAAGAGAGAGGCGACAGAGAGAAGGAAAAGCTGGTAAGGATGAGAGTGCATAACATGGGAAAAAGACAGAATGAAGGGGAGAGAAGAAAAAGGAAGCAGGAAAAGTGGATAGAGCGGCAAGTGAGAGAAAGGCTAGAGGATGGAAGAACGAGGAGGGCAGAAAAGGGAATTAAAGGAGGAAAAGGGACAGCAAGAGGAGTGCGAGAAAAGAGAAGGAAGAGAAAGAAAGGAGAAGAGTGGTAAGAGTAGAGGAGGAGGGAGGCAGACTCAGAACGGGGAGAGCTGAACCGGCTTCAGTCAGTGCAGTTGATGCTGGTCCGCACATGAGCCTCACTGAACTCCTGATGTAATCCCTACATGTTCATGTTAAGCTAGAGCTTTTGAACTGTGGTGTTCAATCCGGGGCTTTCGGATTTTCTTCCACCGGGTGGTATGCACTTTCCGTGATAAAACAATGCTAGGAAAATTATTGGTATAAGGGGCACGGTCACTTTTTGGAATGTTATAGCGTGCACAGATATGGAAATGGCACATGGTTGTGAATTGACGTATATAAACTCCTAGTGTCACAATATTGTGTTTGCTGAAGGTAATGCCCACACTAGTCTTTTCAGGCGTGTGCTGTCCAAACCACACTATCACCGGCTTGTGAACGATCAGAAATCAAAGCTCAGTTTCCACTGTGCACAGCAGAGTCTAATAACACTGTGGTGCTTGCCATTTTAAACATGGCATGAGCAACAGAGGACGCGGCCAGTATGCAGACAATATTAAGGAAACTCGTCTTTCTCAATGAGGATTTCCCAAAAAACGATACTCAGTCTAAATGAACATCGAAATCAGCTAGCCGGAGTTTGCTTCAGTTGCGGAAAGGAGAGCGTAGTAGATATATAAGCATAGAGTGATGTTGTGATGTAGTGAGATAGAGAGAGGTAGTGAAAGAGAGAGTGAGAGTGAGATAGAAAGAGTGAGGTAGTGAGATAGTGATTGAGGTAGTGAGTGAGAGAGAGTGAAGTTGTGAGGTTGTGAGCTAGAGAGTGAGGTAGTGATGTTTTGAGAGAGAAAAGTTGTGAGATAGTGAGATACAGTGGAGTAGTGAGGTAGAGAGAGTTATGTAGTGAGAGAGAGTGAGGTAGTGAAACAGTGATGTAGTGAGGGAGAGGGATGTTGTGAGGTAGAGCTCTGCCTACAATAGTAGTAATTACAGACCCTTACACCGTCTCCGGAGTTAGACATTTTAAACAATTAGTGGATTAAGCGCCAAAACTCTGATAGAAACATCTGCGCTCTGTAACCCACCGCTTGTGCACACACTTTTATGCAGTTAGCGCGTTAACCCACAGAGCTGTCCAACAGGCCATCCCTGGGTTAAGACCCAAAGCTCCGATTGTAACACCATTCAATGAGCACCGTTAGAGGGGGGGCACCGAGACCCATAGGGTGCGCGATCGTTGCCACAGGCCTTCCATCCCTTCAAACCTTTAGATTAGGAAATTGAATAAAAATGCCATCCTTCTGATGCTTCCAGAGGCGTCAAGACCGGTTACCATGGTAACAGGTCTTTTCAGGAAGGTCTGACCTCTGTGCATTGTCCCCGGACACGCCCCCTGGGTTTATACTGTACCTCATTAAAATAATGACCCGACCTCTGCTTTCACTTCCAGTTCACAGTTAGCCTGGTGCCGGGAGGGTCACCTTGTGCGTTCTGCGCTGCACGACTTCACGTAGCCGCGGTCTGCAGACGTCAGTGCAGCAGGTACAGCGGCACCGGAGCTAAGGGGTATCAGGGTCTCATTGCACCCAAATGATGGCCGATATATAAATATCCCACGAAGACCCATCCTTTCAAAAAGCAGAATGCCTAAAAATCCAACAGCGAACAATAAAAAATAAAATACAGGTCACAAGTCCAGGTACAAATAATAAATACTATTGAAATAATGCCAAAAATAAACTAGAACCCTGTGGAAGAAAATATAGAATACCACAATATTTTGCCAGTAAATCAAAAAAAAAACAGCTTCCCCTCTCGAGTCTAAATGTCAACTGAGCATCCTCGCGGTGCAGGCAGTGAGTGTCGCCGAGTTAAGCGCAGGGACCCCCCCTCCCCGTCGGCAGTGTTGGAAAGACGACGCCAGGGGCCCGAGTCTATCACCCCTCCCCCAGTTCCTCTGTAGCACAGGAGGTCAGGCGGGCTCTGGACTGCAGTCATAATAATTTCGCGCCCTTACAGACCGAAATGAAAACGAACGAAACAGGCTATTTTTCACCGCGAAGAGTGAGAATGATTCTTTCACTCCAGCATGTCGGATTCAGGACGGGTTATTTGAAATAAGCGAGCATGTGCGGTGTGTCGATGGGAAGGTGGCACCCGCCAGAGAAGACGGACCCGGATACAAGCTCAGACCGGAGGGGAGATAGCCGTTATCAAGCTGCGGCACCAAGTCCGGGCCCCGTGATTTGGAAGGGAGAGGGATGTTGTGAGGTAGAGCTCTGCCTACAATAGTAGTAATTACAGACCCTTACACTGTCTCCAGAGTTAGACATTTTAAACAATTACTGGATTAAGCGCCAAAACTCTGATAGAAACATCGGCGCTCTGTAACCCACCGCTTGTGCACACACTTTTATGCAGTTAGCGCGTTAACCCACAGAGCTGTCCAACAGGCCATCCCTGGGTTAAGACCCAAAGCTCCGATTGTAACACCATTCAATGAGCACCGTTAGAGGGGGGGCACCGAGCCCCATAGGGGGCGCGATCGTTGCCACAGGCCTTCCATCCCTTCAAACCTTTAGATTAGGAAATTGAATAAAAAATGCCATCCTTCTGATGCTTCCAGAGGCGTCAAGACCGGTTACCATGGTAACAGGTCTTTTCAGGAAGGTCTGACCTCGGTGCATTGCCCCCGGACACGCCCCCTGGGTTTATACTGTACCTCATTAAAATAATGACCCGACCTCTGCTTTCACTTCCAGTTCACAGTTAGCCTGGTGCCGGGAGGGTCACCTTGTGCGTTCTGCGCTGCACGACTTCACGTAGCCGCGGTCTGCAGACGTCAGTGCAGCAGGTACAGCGGCACCGGAGCTAAGGGGTATCAGGGTCTCATTGCACCCAAATTATGGCCGATATATAAATATCCCATGAAGACCCATCCTTGCAAAAAGCAGACTGCCTAAAAATCCAACAGCGAACAATAAAAAATAAAATACAGGTCACAAGTCCAGGTACAAATAATAAATACTATTGAAATAATGCCAAAAATAAACTAGACCCCTGTGGAAGAAAATATAGAATACCACAATATTTTGCCAGTAAATTACAAAAAAAAACAGCTTTCCCTCTCGAGTCTAAATGTCAACTGAGCATCCTCGCGGTGCAGGCAGTGAGTGTCGCCGAGTTAAGCGCAGGGACCCCCCCTCCCCGTCGGCAGTGTTGGAAAGACGACGCCAGGGGCCCGAGTCTATCACCCCTCCCCCAGTTCCTCTGTAGCACAGGAGGTCAGGCGGGCTCTGGACTGCAGTCATAATAATTTCGCGCCCTTACTGACTGAAATGAAAACGAACGAAACAGGCTATTTTTCACCGCGAAGAGTGAGAATGATTCTTTCACTCCAGCATGTCGGATTCAGGACGGGTTATTTGAAATAAGCGAGCATGTGCGGTGTGTCGATGGGAAGGTGGCACCCGCCAGAGAAGACGGACCCGGATACAAGCTCAGGCCGGAGGGGAGATAGCCGTTATCAAGCTGCGGCACCAAGTCCGGGCCCCGTGATTTGGAAGGGAGCATGGATAAAAGAGTGAGATGTTGATGGTATAGAAGGCTCGAGACAGCAGGGTGAGTGACTAACGGGATGGAAAACCCACGAGAAGAGTGAGGCATCGAGGGAATGAAAAGGGCAAGAAAAAAGGGTTGGAGACCCGACAGCAGGGGGAGAGGACGCCAGGAACACCGCCGCCTTTTTCCGAGGCACAGCAAAAATGCCTCGGAGAAACGCAGGGTCCTTTTCGGATTCGGGGGCGTGTTTTGCTGTTGTCTCCTCCCTGAGACTTTTCGCAAAAAACACGCCCCCCGATCCGAAAAGGACGGGGCATGATTGGAGTGACGGGACCTCTTCTCCAATGGCTGGCCAGCATTTACGAGACCAGCCAATGGAGAACAGGGCAGAAGAGGGGTGGGTTCAAGCCCCTCTTCTCCCAAGTCATTAAATCTCCGGACTTCCGGTCTGCCGACCGGATGGTCCCGAGACCTAAAAACAGAGACATTTCCCCTAGCTGCCCACACACACACACACACCGCTTCATCAGGGGCGCTACAAATGTGTGACTAAGAATTTTTGAGTGGTGATGTATACCACCACATAAAAATCCATCAATATAACGCCTAATGTGTGGTACTTAGCAGTGTTGTAGGATTGAGTCAAATTATCCTATTTCCCTGGAGCTGGGGGTGGGGGGGTCGGGGGGGGGGGGAGGAGACAATAGTCCAGTTCGGGTATGGAGGTTACAAAATCATCCTTGAAGAGAGTGGTATAAGGTATTTTATGAACTAAAGTCAATTTGGTTTGGATCTTAAGTATGGTTACAATTCATGTCAGAGGGGACACCCTGGGATTTCAATGGTTCTTATCCATGAAATTTAGCGCTTTCCGTTGGGAAATGTATGCAGTAACAGATCACATCACATACCTATAAAAAAGTCAAACTTTTTAAAATTCCAATTCTTGGTATTTAGTATGCTTAAAGATTCCATTCTGCACAAAATATCCCTTATACATACATATTCTCACAGGCCAATGACAAATATAGCAAACACACAATTGTACCAATATTCCCAAAATGTCTGACTTCATTTTTTTTAGCACAGTTTCTTTTATTTAAATACCATTAACACATTTTTTCAATTATTCAAACAATCAAATTAAGTAAGCCATGCTGATGTTAAGTGCCCATACTAATGCATTTTATCACACAATATTTTTTTTAACATTAAGTTAGTGACAAATTGAGTTTCAGTACAGAACGAACCAAAAAAAAACAACATTGGGAAGAAAGATAAAGCAACGCGTGTAAGCATAGTTAGGACTGAAAACACATGCAATTAAAAACATACAAATAATTATTGTTATTTACACAATTGATTTTCAACATGCACCATAGAAAGAATTAAAAGCATAGTAATGCAACAAGAGAAGCAAGTAAAGTAATGAACAGCCTCAGAAAAAGACAAACAAAATGTATCTGCTTAAAGAGAAAGAGCAACAGCGGCATTACAAAAAAAGCAGGCTGTTCAGTCCAGCCGGAAGTCCTCTCATCCCGGAAGATGCGTGCAGCAGATTAGCGTCGAGCAAACCACAGCAGCTTCCTGAGTGTTGACCTCTTACCCACACCTTGATTATTAGCAGCTTTCTGGGCGCCGTCCGCGTCGTTTTTGTTTCTGGCAGTTTTCCGTAGCTGAAACCCTTTCCTTATATCCGAAAGCAAGGCGTCGATGATGCACTCCTCTTCAACTTTCACCACACCTTTATGAACTAGTAAAAACAGACAGAGAACGGAATGTTGTGAGGCAACACGAACACAGCGGGTCAAACATCTTTCCATCACTTGCAGTGGCATTGATAACGAAGTGACTGAAATGCACGCATTCACACTCAACGATTCATTATTTAAAACATCAATAAATATTCAGCACAGATTCATAAACCAACCTTCATCTGGCATGAGACCAATCGCACATACAGTTCTTTATTTACAATGATGGTGAAGCTTTTTTTGTGAGCAGAGGTGTATCTGTTCAGAGACATTGTGACTGCAGAAATCTAAATAAACCTGCCTTGAACTGGAATCCATTAGTGCAATACCCGATTTCAAATCTGGGAGGGAGAAGTGAGGCGCAGCGGCCAGAGCCGGAACGCGGGGCTCATGGTTCGATCTCCCGTGTCAGCCTGGGCAATAGCTACCTTAATCTCCCCGATGGCCCCCAGCCCCTTGAAACCTTAACAGGTGATATGCTAGCGCTTTACAAACATGGATCATTATGTTTATCACTGCTCTGAAGTCACAGCAATTATTTTTCATAGTTGCGTCATCGTAAAGGGGAGCGTTGTCTCCCTGGTCTTTCCTCAGTACAGACGTGAAGCAGGGGAGTACTGAATGACAGTTTGCTGCTTTACCCACTGTCTTTCACCCTTCTTGGGTCTCCACAGATTTATTGGGGGTGGCCGAAAGCGATCGGTGATAGGACACCACCAGGTGGTATCTACCCCGTCAGCCACGGGTATATCCAGAACCCACTGCCAATAGGAATGTCCAAGGCTATGTCGTTTTCGCTGCTGAGAGCTAGGTGGCAAGGGAAGGCGCTGAGGGCGTGTGGTAACCCTGGGCGTAGTTTGCGAAGTAGCGCTACGCGTAGCTACGCAAAGTGCACTTCGCACTACGTGAGCTACGCGTAGCACTTCGCGAACTGCGTAGTACCCTGTTCGCACTGTGCAAGATGCCGTTTTAAATGATTGCGCAATCATTTAAAACGGCATCTTGCACAGTGCGAGCTGTAGTTTTCTGCCGCTCAAGTGGATTTTTACTCGAGCAGCAGCTTTCTCAACGCGGACTGGTAGTTTCTCATCGCGAGCGGTCGCGACCACTTGCAATGAGAAACCTTACCTCCTCACGTTGAGAAACGCGCCAGGAGGTTTATTTTCAACGCTCGCGATCGCCAACTTGATGTTGCTGATCGCGAACGAGGAAAAAGTCTCACCGGGATATCATTTTGCTTGCTCGCGGTCACCAACTTGACGTTGAGGACCGCGAGCAAGCAAAAAATGACCGCTGCACTACGCAACACTACGCTACATGTGTTTGCACTGTGCTACGTGCAATTCGCGTAGTGCGAAGTAGCGCAAACTACGCGAGCGTAGCGTAGTGCTTTGCCCAGGCTTAGTATGTGGCTTATTGCAGGACAAGTATTCCTTTTTAATACAACTGCTGGGGCGTGGTGCAACAAAGGGAGGACAGTGGAGGGGGATAGGAGGAAACCAGGGTTCATATTTGAATGGCAGCAGTGATGTAACGAATCTTGAGGGGGCCCCCCTGCAAAGTGCATGCATGAGGCCCCCCATGATCCAGAATCAGTCCATAGCTCTCAGCCCAGGGATCTGCAATTGCCAGAGGGGGCCCTTCCGTACCGTGGGGTTTGTAGGGCCTTTTGTTACACTACTGAGAAAACCTTTGGCCTCAGGCTGTAGTCGAGGAGTTCCAACAAACTGAGCCCGACAGAAAGAGGTTCACCAAAGATGGTTAGCCCAATGATTAACACCTGTCTCACTGCCATTAAGCTGTAAAAGATTAGTGGTGATCCAAGCACTACCGGCCAATAGACAGGTCCAGTGGACTGATCAAGCTTTTCAGAGGGTAAATCAAACCACTGGATCCACTGAGTCACATTAGCATAGGCGAATGCATTCATCCAAATTAACTTTTAATATTTATGTACCGTCCAGCAGGGGCTGCACATTACTATTTTTAAAACAGGAAAGGGGAAGAGATGATTCCTGAGGGACACCACAAAGGACTAAGTTAACTGCTATCCACAAATGAGGAAGTGTCATGTGACAGCAGGCTCGTACTGATGCGTTCACACTTGCGGAGTGCCTACAACAGGACACTGGCCCATAAATAGATCATTGGGCACAAAGGCATATTTTATGACGTGTTGCCTTACAGCCATTAAAGGTCTGGCTAATGGTGTCTGGGAACGAAAGTCTACACCATGTGGCAGCCCCACAAAGCAAATTGCGGGCGTTCTGCCTTGGACCTTTTCCATTTTATGAATACATTGCACCACCTTAGATTTGAGGTTTTATCTTTCATTGTTGTGAGATCTCATGACTGTTAAAAGCATTGATACAACTCCTTGGAAATCACAAATAGAGGGCATGCCCACTTCCTACCCCACTCTTTACTACCTGCAACAAGTTTCAATATGGCTATAGCTTACAGGCATTGGAAATGGCCACTTTGCATCCACAAAGTTACCAAGTCCGCAATGTGGTAGCTCTGTGGGTGCCAAACAGCTTCACACTCCTGTGTTGTCATTCATTCAATGACTGTAATGAAGAGATCAGAGATACAATGTGAAGGGAAGCTCTATGCCCACTGTGAGCCAAGAAACAGGTAAGCACTACAATGGGGACTGCTAAAGTGAGTGTCTGCATCAGCTGGACCCTGTGGGAGGAGTTTAAACAGAGTGCATCCACACAGCTGCTCAGTGGTGACATTTTAAGTGTAGGGTCCTCTGCCAGTCGTGGTTTTTAAGCCCGCAGCACTTACTGTGCTGGGCTATTCGAAGGAAGGCTTGTTATAGCAAACTTGTGAGTCCCAGAGTTCATCATGCTGTTGGCTAAAGAGCCTCGACTGTCGAGACCACCTGACAGCTACGAAGGCCTCCTATAAGAGGACGCACACAAATCCAAACCTTTGTAGTAATAGGACATATAAAAGGAGGGATGTAGAAATCCTTCCTCTTTCACAAGGTAATAGACCCAGTTGAGATTCATGAAATTCAAGCATTTGCTACACAAGAACACAACTAAAACCACTGGAAAGTATAAGGGCCTTATGTGCCAGTAAGAAAGTGCTTTTTTTCTTGGACACGGTACTGGAAACAGGAACGTGCAGGTTTGAAAGAAAAAAAAGAGACTAAGGCAAAAATAATACACACATTTAACTCCTAAGATAAATACTGCGGCGTTTACCTTAAACAAGGATGAAAGGTGAACATTGGATATTATAAAACCTCAGTCGTGGATTAAATCTCCTGGCCGGTGCTCGTTTTTACTGAGGCTCTGTTTAGAACATTTTTAAGTGAGTGCTTTTTATTTCCTCTTTTTTGCACCAGACAATGATGTATTGCAGCAGTAAAAACATTTTGGTAGTTCGTTGACAGAGGCCCACATAGACTTTTTCAGTTTGAGATGGAATAAACTGTAAGTAGCAACAAACGGAGCAAATTGGCCCTCCCATGTGGTATGTAATATGGTGATCCTTAGAACCGCCGTGCAAACTGGCACCACAAGCCACCTGAAGTACACAAATGCCAAGTCACCATCGTACCACACATGACATTCCGGATTTTTAAAAATCATATTCTGCCCCTGTGTTCTGCGTGCAGCCATCCTTCAGCTTTCTCCCTACAACTGTTTGTAACTTTTGGAAAGTGGCACACGCTTGGGAGGATGAGGAAAACGTCAGGGAGAGAGCTCACGACAGTGACGTCATCCGTGCTATATACATTTTAAAAAATAAATAAATATTGGGGGTGTCATAACCAGGACCCTACTTTGAGCAGGGACTCTTGGTTCCAAACAATTGATAAGGTGCTTAGTGAGTCTGGAATGTAGGTGACCCAAATGCACCCATCTACATTCTACGGAATTTGAATTAGCCTCACACAGTGGAACCGGGGGCTGCTCCTGGGGGCGGCAGATAAATCACCCGTGGGTGACGGAAGAGGTGAAAACGCCAAACCGCTCCACTGCCAAAAATATGATTTCGAAATGCATGGTCATTTAATGTGGAGCAGATAGAGCGCCGGCCTTGAAACCCATGACATGCCTTGTGGGGTACGATGACACAATTAATGTACCGGGCTTCGACGCCAAGCCATATGCGTCTAATACTTACAAGCTGTACGATGTGAGGCACGTGGTTCGGCAGCAGCAGTTAGGTGGAAAATACATTATTGGGACAGGCAGAAGAGCTTTTTTTGGTGTACATTTGAGCTCGTTCCCCCACACCCGCTTTATGAGCTGTTTCAAGCTCCCCCTCCAACCCTATAGGCAGGATCCCTAAGAGGCCGGGCGTGCGCACGTTTGAATTAGTGAGGGGGCCCCTGGAGTACGGGGGCTGCGGGGACGTGATACCACCTGCCGTGCGCGCACCATTTAATTAATGAGGCCGTGCGCACCATTTAATTCATGAGTTAAGAGGCTTGCTTGCTCCGCTGAGTGAGGGGAAAAGACAGGCGATAGGTAGCTGAAGCTGCTGCTCCACGTGTTTTTGACAAATACATCCCTCCCTCAGGGCCTTGAGGGGAGCCGCCACAGCACCTATAGTTATGGGTGCAGCCAGAAACTTCACCCACTCTAGGGGGCTGCATCGTGAGCAGGCAATAACACTGACAATGTGGCTACCACTGAAAGGGCAGCATCTTTGGATGTGCACCCTGTCTTGGCTTTGGAGATGACCACAGCCCCACCCCTCCCCCCAGAGTCCAACTGCATTCCCCAAGGGCATTCTGGGAGGCACATTACATCCCATCTTCTATCCTGTGGCGTGTTACCATCTTTTAAGCAGACCGTTTTGCCCATACCACCAGCCATTGCACAGGCCTAGGTGCACCCTCATTTACTTAGGAAATTGGTTAACATGTTCACACATGAATCAATTGGCATTATGCAGGAATCTATGACTTATTTTAGAAGTGCCTCATATACTACATGTTTTATATACTACATGTTTTAAACACAGTGGTCCCTAAACAAGGACGATGAACTTAAAAGATAAATATAGAACCAGAGTCAGTACTATATTTGAAGCTGTCCAGCTGGACAGAAATGCTTTTCATTCTTAAAATTGACATGAAAACAATAAAGTGGGACGCAAGCCTGCATCCTACTAAGCAGACATACAGTATATACAAAAGAACACAAAAAACAAACAGGAAGGCTCAGGCAGAGCAACTTGCTTGTACATTCAATACATTCAATTAGCACAAGCAAAGATGTGGTGGGACACCGTTACACACGAGTAATATTGGTTAGGAAATCGTTTATGGTGTACATATAGTCGACGACGTTTCGATCCCTTCTACTACATGTATCCACTGAGCTCAAGCCTCATGTGCCAATGGATGACAATTTAATGCATTTGTCAACAAGTCGCACTACTCTCCTCGTGTCCTCTCGAATCTGGGGTACACAATACCAAGAGGCATGAGGAACCTCAAAAAAACAAAAAATGGGACAGAGAGAGGTAGGTTTACAAAACAAATCCAGCACTTCGTTAATGTGCTCCTGCGGCAACAGGAATCCAGCAGGAGCCAAGTCAGAGTTTACATGTGCAAGTCTTTACGGCGTAATCAATATATACAACTGCATGTAATCCATAAAAGTGTTATAAGACCATCTCAACATTTTGCAGAGAGAATAGTAAGTCCAGAGAACCATGTCAAACATCATCAACATGGCGTTTTTCAGACACGAACAGGTTTATGGATGCAAAAAAGGCTTACAGAGCTGACAAACCAAGGGCTCTCTACTGGATCATGATGGAAAAAACCATTACCTGCAAATTAGTTATTTGTTGGGAGCAGCATAGCCCCTCTACGACACTCCGCCGCTGCCGGAGCATGTCAGGCCTGAATCTACATCCTACAAGTCAAACGGTCATAAACATATGCAGGTAGGAAGGCGGATGCCAATCTCTCACATTTAGCTAAACTTAGGTAAGGTGAGGGAAGGCAAGAAAAAATCAATGTGCAGGTATTCATTGCAAATGCCTGCATTCCAAACAGGCACCCCGTCATTCTTTTCCTTCTGCACCTTGTGTCTTTGGCAGTCAGTTTAGGGAAAAAGAAGAGGGTCAAATGGAGGGGTGATTATACAACATAAAATATGGAAAAGTCGGTCTCAACATAAGGAAGTTTTCTACTATAAGGCTTCAAGTGTCATAGGACATTTTTCTATTGTTTCTGATATCCTTGTACCCCTTAGTGGGAAAGCACGCTGCTGTTGATACCTACCCCTTTTAGACCACATGCTCAAAGGGTACACTCGCAGTTATGTCCTTGTTCTAGGGTGTTCCTATTGTGTGCGACACTTACTGCCTCGTTCCAATGGGTGAAATAGCAGCCAGGAATAGGAGATGTGCTTCCTTTGCTAATAGGTGCTAATCTGTGACACTAATGACAAAATGCAAAAAGAACATATATGGTGCAGACACAGTGTGTGCCACTCTTCATGTTTTAGAGTACTTGGCTTTTCATGTGCCTCTGGCTGTGTGTACGAGAGGTCATTGACCTCCAACCCACTATTTATTGAATCCTCTTACTCCAGGTCCTATGAATCACAACACTCCCATTTGACCTATTCCCATGCATTTATGTGCAGCAGCCTCGGCCACACTCAGCAAAAATCACCAACAGCCACCAACATTATGAACAACCATCACGTTCATCTAATCCCAGAATGATACCAGAACTGGAGCATAACGTCTGTAATCAGCCAGAGCTGTGCTCCCTGCCAAATACAGAACAGAATGGAAGGGGTACAATCCAATTACAGATTCAACTTACCTGGCTTTCCATCTTTCCCCTTTGGCCTTTTAGCCTCCTCCTCTGCAGCCTGCTTCTTCCTCCTCTCTGCCTTCTCAGCTTGATCCCTTCTATCTTTGTTGTCCTACAATGAAATGTAGTAGTTGGCAGTTAGATATATTAGCAAGTTAGAATATAAAGGGCAAATGCCAAAAGCACTGGAATGCTTTAATGGAGGTGTGGACTAAAAGTAAAATCATGAGTCAATTGGTGAAGTATTTTGTTTTAGAAGAACAGCGTGAGCTCAAATATAAGGATTCGTTCTTTAAAAGCTAGAAGTCAGAACTAATCAGATTTGTTCTTCATGATAAAAGCCTGACAATTTTCCATTCATGTGGAACCATTTTGTAGTTAACTCTCTTTGCTTCCAAGAACACCCAAACTGCTTTTTTGTTGAACAGAATCTTGTGTACCCATTTGAAAGACTGTCTTATGTCCTAGGCAAAGGGAAACATGGTTCTTGAAGATAATAGTCATAGCTTGCAGTAGTGACTGGAATTTTTCAAGCAAAGTGGCATCGATAGAGTCTACTGGAATTTTAGTATTATGACATATGCTTTCTTATCATTTAATATATAATCAGGAAACTGGCCAAAATCTGTCACGTTTTGATTAAGTCACTAATAGGCAGTTGCTTTGCAAGTTACTGTTAACAAACCATCTACAGAAATCTTGTTTTTTATTAGAATATTCCTTAAGAGAAAGGGCAGTATCCTAGCATCAGAATGCAAGCGGATTACAAGGGACTCAATAAAGACAAGGAATAGTGCAAGTGACAAAGGGTACGTTTAGTGTGTGCCTCTCTGATTATGAAACTGTTTACTTAAATTCTCATCTATGACAACTCTATCATAAGGATCTAGATGGCACACCTGATGAGACACGCTGTCTGGAACAAGTGTTCCTTGATCAATATGTCAAGGCCATCAAGAAACATCCCTTTATAATTCATCAAAGAGGTGTAGTTCAAATTGACGTCTCATTGCTTCTCATTTTCTTGAAGATATGTCTAGGACCCTTCTCTGGCACCTATAACCTTGTCGCTTGTCTTACAAGGCAAATGAAATAGATATGTTACCTATAACCTATACACCAAATTCCTAAAACTACGTCAGAGGTTTTTATCCCTGATTACTTTTCTGTATTTAAGGACCACCATTTCACCCCTTAGGGAGAGAGGTCCTTCATCCCAGATTATCTTGCAAGATACCGTCCAAACACTATCTTGATTACTGCCGGCATTTAGAGAAGCTGATGCACCCTGTCTGAAGCTTATCAGAGCAGAGTCCCAAGAAGAGCTGCCACAGCATGGGTTTGTCTTTCGCAGGGAACACTTCCTCCCCGGCTCTTCTGATAATGACAGCTTGTGCTGTCAACAAGGTATGCAGTGCGCTGATTCGCCCCAAGACACTGCAGTTTGCAAGTTGCTCCTCTATAAACTCTCTTAGGGTAGTGCATAAAAATAGGTTTGGGGTTTTAAACTTTTAGATGACATTTTAACCTTGTTAGAAATGTTCATTTTATTCTCGTTTGCAATGTTTCTTCTTGCTTTTTTAGGACAGGTTCACACTTGTTTACTTAAAAGTGCTTGTTACTCTTATTACTTTGTGTATGTGAAGCACTGAAGAAGGACACAGCTTTACTGTTACCACAATGCCACCCGATTCCCTTTCGGGAATTATTGGTAACCCAAATGCAAACAATTTCACCTCAGGTATGTATTAAGTGGAGTTTTGCAGGGCTACAATAACCTGTCTTTCACATTCAGCACTGGTGCATTGAACTAAGTTCACTTAGGTCGCCCTTGGGCGGGAAAACAAACCTTGTAGAGCTATGCCAGAGTTGTAGCTTACACAACAATATGCTGGGTTACTGAATGAGTAAGTTATTACTCTTATCTTACAAGGCAAGTTAAATACATATGTTGATCTTGAGTTTTATCTTTGATTAATGCTTTTCAGTATCTTGTTTATCTGATAATTATATTATAATTTGTAGAATATTAGAACAAAGATAGACCATGTTCGGTATTTTCTGTGCTTATTAGTTAATAATAGGCATAATTGTAGCAGTATGCTTTACTGTAATGATTATGCCTACAATAATTTACTGCATAATAAACATCTATCATTTAAAAACAGTTTAAAAATGTAACAAAACTAGCTATATATTCTGTTCGTAGAATATTCTTATCCAATAAACTAAACCTCTATGAAACAGACTGTTTTCAAGAAACCTAATCTATGTCATAGACACCCAGTGACCAGTTACATAGAATTTTAGAATTGGGCACCTTACTGCACTTGCCCCAATAGTATCTGGTATGAGTGATGGAGAATATAGCAAGGCATGATGCAGAAAAAACATTTTTCCATGCATCAGTGCAATTTTTTAAACATTAACAATTAAAAAACATTCTACATTTAGGACCTCTGGAAGCTATTTAGAATAGCTGTGATATGCTATCCTCTCCAGCTCAGATCAGAATCTTCGACCATATCCTCCTTCACACGAGGTTTCTATTGTTCCAGTGGATTAAGGAGGGACCAGTGACCTTTAGATACAAACCTTCTGAACTTTAAGGAAAAGGTCCCTAAAAGTTTTTATTGTGGAAAATGTATCTTCCAAGGACAAACGGTTTACATCTTCACAGAGGTACACTGCAAGATTTGCTTTCTTCTTTTCAATACTTTCCAGCTCTTCCTCTAGTGATCTCAATGAATCAACACAGCCCTGAAATTAAAAAGTAATATTATTGTCTTATGTGCGCATTCACACTGCACAATTATTTCAAGTGTATTTAATAGACAAGTCAGTAGTTGTATGAGTTGCACAGTCATTCTAATTTGAAAATAGAGATCCCTTTTACACTCAAATTTTAAGGTTACGCAACATTATGGAACCTACGTATTACCATGCCTAAGGTGCAGAAACATACTTTTGTCAAAATTAAAACATGTTGCCATCACTATAGTAAAAGTTAATTCGCAATATCCGACATATCCAACCTCAAAGAGCTAAAAAGAAAAAGAGTTTTGGAATGCTCAATCAGTGAAAACATTGGTTTTGCCATTAGACAACTGTGCTACCTGAATAGTGGTAGGCATAGTTGAAACAAACCTGAATAAATCTAGCTTGATAGGCTTAGTATTTATAGCATAGTTTAGAGTGGCCCCATGCTGTATTTATGACTTATCTCCCCTCCTTCTGACTAGTCCTGTTATTTCAACGAGTATCACTGCTCATGCAACAATGTAATACTATATTGGGAATAGCAAAATAATAAGTCATATTATAAAGCCTTATAGCCTGCAGCAGAGAGCTATACCAGTTGTTAGAGGCCTGAACTAGAGTTTTTAAGCTTTTAATGTTCTGATAGCTGCCCTCGCTATGTACCGTACGAGCTGCTCTGACAACATTTGCCAGGGCTGCTTTGGGTTCCCAGTCCGGCTCTAACTATCTGGTCCAGTATGGCATGTACAGCAGTAATGGTATGTGATGACAGAGGCTCAGGTAAATGCAAGGCAATTGAGAAAGTGTAAATGAAAACAAAATCCCAACAAGTGATTGAAAAATATTTGATTGGTGTTATGGTTGCTTTAGCTGAGCAACAGACCAACATCATACTAAATAACAAATTCTCTTAAAAGAACCTCACCTGAAGGGACACTAGGACAAGTGCAGAGACAGAAATAAAATGGAGGTATGAACCCTCACACAGGTCCAGTTGCCTGACTGTGGCCAAACATCAAACGAGTTGTTAGCCTGATGGCTAGCCATTCCCAACACTTGAATCAAAAGGGTGAAGGTGCCAAAAAGACCTATGCGCCTAGACAGATATCCTAGCTACGGTATGCAATGGAATTACATACAGTAAGTAATTAAACAACGAATGTCAAGAAAGAGAACATGGGACATGATTACAAGAGAGACGTTCACCAATATCAGGAAAGTACTTGCCTGAATTGGTTTCTCATACTGCTCTTTTACGTCTTGCGTTGCGGGAGATGACATTTTGTTCTGAACTTCCCTCAACTTTTTCAAGTTGGCAGTGGTTTCGGAGTACAGATTTTCTATGTTAATTCTGAAAGTTTAACAAACAATGAAAAAGGTAAAAAGACTAACATGTAAAGTCATATCAATTCTGACTAAACCATTGTCCATCTTGTTTCACAAGTGAGGATCTGAATTTTTCAGGGCCATGCTTAATACTGAAATTACAATCGGAGTAACATTCATGATAGGAGGAAAACGGAATCTCTCTTTTTGCTTCTAAATTGCTTCAAAGTATTGAAATCGAATGACACGAGTTGCATTGGTCCCATGACTGACCAGGAAAGGAACATTGGTTGGTACCAAGCCCATGCTACTCTGATGAACTATGACTCCAAGCCATTCTGAAAAGCACAAGAAAATTACAATGCATACACAGTTGTAAAAAAATAGCCAAATGATTAATTTTACAGAACATTTCTCTTAAATAGATTGGCTAGAAAGTAATTTGTTTTCAATGTTATTCTGTAGAGTAACTGCTGAAATAATTCCATAATTCAGTGGTAATGCATCAAGGTGTATGCTTTCCAAGCAGCATTAAAAATTTGCCTAAAAAGGAAATAATTGTCCATCCACCAACCAGGTTTCTCTCAGGTATTAGTGGGCAGAGGATGCCTCAGCCCAACCAGTTTTGAAGCAGCTGCCTTCCTCTGGTCCTAGCCCTCAACTAAACAAAAAGATAGACTCCCTCCCCCTTAGTTCGCATAACGAGCAATGTTGAAATCAAGATAAGAGTTAAATCTTTTACTTCATCATCAGTTATAAACCATGCACTTCTTTGGGCACATGGTCTATGTTATGTTGAAGGCCTTGTGCCCACTTGCTGGAAGGAATAATGACAGACACGTAGGCATATGTATGCAACTGACCATCGGCATGTGCGCACAGCCTCTTTTATGGGCAGGGTCACCTGACCACTGTTCCCAATAATGTGTGTGTGCGCGCACGCATGCACCTCTCTTTCCGTGAGCGTGCACTCCTGTGTGTGGAGCGATATACACAGGACATCCGGCAAGAGAGTTTGCGCCGCCGCTCTAAAGTGGCGTGAAAAACAGGCACTTCCTGGATGCGGTTTGCCAGCGTAAGAGTCAGGAGTACAGGTAAGGCAGGCTTGGGGCTATTGGCACTTGCTGTATTTTTTGGTTAGTAAAGCCCAGTGCGGGGCAGATTGTGGGCTTTTGTTTAAGTATTCATGTTAAATAACAGCTCCTTCACGAGCTGTGATTAACATGAATACTTAAACAAAGGCCCACAATCTCGATCGCAGCCGCGCTTTATTAACAAAAGAGTACAGCAAGATTAAAAACGCAGCGTGTACTTTCTGAAAGTCCACGCTGTGTTTTTAAACTTGTAGAAATACTACGAGGTGATATTAATTCAAGTGGACTCACCTAACAACTACATTTTAAACAAAGAGGCACCCGCCAGGCACCCACTAGGACCGTCAACTCCTCCTCCCCTCCCCTCCTCTCCTCTCCTCTCTCCCCCCCCCCTTGGAAGCACTTGGACCGGAACATGCAGCGCCAGGCCCCAAGGCGCAGGGCAGGCAGACCGGAACACCGGCATAATAATACTGGCGTAAGCGGGTGGGGACGATCGCAAGCAATGATCCAGAGAGGAGGAAACAACCCCCTCCCCCCCGCAACCACGGCATTTTACGAGAACAGGAAAAGGAAAGGTGCAACGCCATAAACATGCCACAAACAGGTGCCATAGTGGCCATAAGGCTAATAGGCCTACATAAAAGAAGAAGCACCCGACACCCCAGTAGCACCCTAAGGCGACTCAGCGAGACCAGGAACCTGGAGGAAGTCTACCGGATTGGCCCAACAGCAGAGGAAGCCCCTACCAACGCTGCCAGACGAAAGGGACATCAGTGATGGGAGGGAATGCGGCCCAATAGACAGGCAGCTAACTACCACGCACCACAGGAGGTGCCTCTAAAATCCCGCAACAAGGACTAGTATCGGGAAGCTTCACTGGACGCGTCAACAATCCGCTTGGTAGACACAGGCGGCCTCCCACACAGAACCACGTCTGCACGGTGCCAGGCCTTGAGGCGCGCAATGGAGAGGCCTAATGACATCTGACAGTGCATCAGAGCTGGGCACAAACCCCCCCTCAGGGCATCACAAGAAAATGGGAGATTGCAGAAGCTGGTGACAATAGCAGACATGGGGCGGGGTTCACACGAGCCGAGATATTCAGGAATGCATGGCCCCATAGAAAGGTGTCACAACATTGGTAGCTGCCAAGGACAGACCGACGGAAACCGGGGCTCGCACACAATGGAATCTACCAGTCTGATGGACCCACTGAACACGGAGACCCCCCCTGCAATTGCCACAACTAGAGATAAAAGGATGAACCACGGATGAGGCCAAATGAAAGTATAACAGGCCAGAAAAGAGCGGGAAACTCACCAAAATCACTGGAGCATACCCACGACAGTCAACAGCTCCCCGGCCCAACTCACATGACAACTGAGGTAATCTAAAGACTGACCGGAGTGAGGGATACCAACGTATCACCAAAGGAAAAGAAAACACTAGAACAGTCACAACCGACACCGACATCAGTGAACACAGTACAGAAACAAAATGGAGGGAAAAAAGAGAGAGACATATAGGGAAAAATCCCTGCACAGTCGCAGGGAGGGGTAAATATGGGGCTTAAACGCACCACAGGAGCCTTGCAAACACCGGCCCACACGAGACAGTCCTCCCCAGAAATCAAGTCCACTCACTCGGAGATGGAGCCTACCCAAGCAGCGACTATGCTGGATAAATTGAATAAGGTTCTGGCGGCCATTGAACACTCGAAAATGAGTATGGAGGACAGATATGGGGCACTAGCCACATACCTTGATCTGCAAAGAGAGGACCACCGGAAACTCGCGGACAGAGTGAAGCAAGTGGAAAACACGCTCCAAACAATCGAACCCCAAGTGCAGTCACAGCAAGAAGCCATAAAGGACCTGCAAGCAAGAGTGAAGATCCTGGAGGACAAGGCAGACGACTTGGAAGGGCGCTCCCGCCGTAGCAATGAGCGAATCCTGAATTTACCAGAAGGAGTGTATGGATCCGACCCCATAGGATATATCGAAATGTGGATCAAAACGTTCACCCCGGCAAAGGATCTGACCCCTTTCTTCTCTGTGGAAAGAGCGCACCAAGTCCCTGCCCGCAGACCACCTCCGGGATCCGCCCAGGCCGTTGCTACCAAAATTGCTACACTACCAAGACAGAGACGCTGTACTACGAGCTGCCAAGCAACAGGGGCAGCTCCAGATTGAGGACAAACAAGTCATGTTGTTTCTGGATTACTCCCGGGCGGTCCAAAGACAAAGGGCAACTTTCCTAGAAGTCCAACGTAACCTGCGACAACAGAACATACAATATGCTCTCTTATTTCCTGCTTGCCTTAAAATCATTCACAACGGTACCACAAGCTTCTTTACAGAGCCTAAGGACGCTAGTGACTGGGTAGAGCAACGGTTGTCGGGACTAGACAACCATGGCATGATGCAGAGCCACCGGTCCTCCAGAAATCAGCATCAGCAATACAAGAGAGTCACCATAAAGCAACTGAGTCAGCGACTTGGAACCACTACAAAGAACTCCCTAGTCCTTGAGCAAATAATAGCGGAACGAAGGGAAGCGCTGCAAGCGGCAGCAAAGTTGGGACCAACACTGGAGACTTCGGACGGAGAAAAGGGCCCACACATCTTCACGTCAGAAGGACATTAGTGACATGAACCCCTCCCTTGATGGCTCAGTCACTCCTCCACTGGTAACCCCACAAACTGCGGATAGGCTGGTCTGATGGATATTATAGAACAGAGCAGAAACGCAAAGAGGTTTCTGCCATGGCCCAAGCATTCAGCAAGTGGACATTGTCACGGTAGAGATGGAAGACGCGGCAAATCAAGCTGGACAATAAATATGAATGAGGTACCACATACGTGGGGAGGTGAGACCCCGCTGGCATTCCCTATATATTGGTACACTGCAGGCGTCTGCAAGGACTGCGGCTAGCAGAAGAGAAAGGCAACCACCCCTCAACCAACACGGTAAAGAGAGTACATAATGTATAGTTTGGACGTATCGCCCCGAATGATAGATCCTTCAAGTTGGGAATACTTCATGTTACTTAGTTACACCCCATTCCCCACATCACACTCCCCAATAATCCCAGTATGGCATACTGGCGGGAAGGTGAATTGCATACCTATGGTTAGCATGGTAAAAGGGGGACAGGGAAAAGACCCGACGCTAAAGCAAGAAGGGCCACAAGCTAGGAACAAGAAAGTATGGCCCACAAGGTACCTAATGCAGACAAAGATCCTCACACTAAATGTCAGGGGCATGCAAACAGTGAGTAAACGATACGCCGTATACGTATACATTAAGAGAGACACACTCAACAGCAGTAGAGGTAGAACGCCGGCGCAAGAAGTGGCGGGGAATTATATGTGCCACAACGTATTCAGCATGTGTCCGAGATACCCTGATCTGGATTAGGCCGGGGATTCCCTTCCGAGAGCAGAGTCCTACTGTTGACAAGGAGGGTCTGTACACCTAACTGGAGGGACTTTTAGAGGGTCAGTCAATACTACTGGGGAGCATATATTCTCCTAATGTGGAGCAAGACAAATTCTGAGGATACCTCACTGGGGTCTTAGCCCAATACAAATCAATCCCATGGCTAATAGGGGGTGATTACAACTAACCCTGGGCGTAGTTCGCGAAGTAGCACTTCGCGAAGCTACGCAAAGTGCAGTTCGCACTACGCGAGCTACACGTAGCACTTCGCGAACTGCGTAGTACCTTGTTCGTACTGTGCCAGATGTCGTTTTCAATGATTGCACAGTGCGGACAAGCAACCGGCACTGTGCAATCATTGAAAATGGCATCTTGCACAGTGCGAGCTGTAGTTTTCTGCTGCTCGAGTAGATTTTTACTCGAGCGGCAGCTTTCTCAACGCGAACTGGTAGTTTCTCATCGCGAGCGGTCGCGAGCATACGCGACCACTCGCAATGAGAAACCTGGCCTCCTCGCGTTGGGAATCTCGCTGGGAGGTTTATTTTCCATGCTCGCGATCGCCAACTTGATGTTGCTGATCGCGAACAAGGGTAAAGTCTCGCCGGGATGTCATTTTGCTTGCTCGCGGTCGCCAACTTGACGTTGAGGACCGCGAGCAAGCAAAAAATGACCGCAGCACTACGCAACACTACGCTGCGCGTGTTCGCACTGTGCTACGTATTGAGAACAATATCAACTATGTGTAACGCTTGGTGGGCCTGGAGCCCTGATACCAGACTATATTCCTTTCATTCTATTCCCCATAAGCTACGAGTACAGCTTGACAGATTTCTCTGCTCCAAGGCATTGCTCCCAAAAGTCCAACACACAGACTACTTGGGCAAAGTCCTATTAGACCATGATTCACACAGTTGGAAACCACCCCATCCCCTGGTACTCACTTGGAAACTCCCATGAGACTATCTTACAGATTGGGTGTTTTGCCACGACCATGGGGACAGCATCCGAGATTACTTGGCAATAAATGCCGGCAAGGCAGCGTCTAGGATGATAGAAGGGGATGCATTCAAAGTAGCCGCTAGGCGAGACTGTATACAACAAATAGTAGAAGTCCGGAAAACGCTTGAACACACGCTACAGCACGCAGAAACAGCACTAGCGGCACAAACCAAACAGGCTGATGCGAATGTAGCCACCCCAGCCCAAGTGGCGAGAGCCAAAAAAAACACACGCAGAGGCAATCATAGACCTACGTAAATATAATTTTAGGGTATATGTAGCCAAGACACACAGAGAAGGTAATAGACCAGGGACGCCTGGTTAGCTAAACAAGACAGACATGAAGCCGGTTACGGAGATAGTGGATAAGACCGGGATTCCCAGATATGCGCAGGTCAATATGTATTCAGGAGGAGAAAATCAGACAAAGTCGCTTCACATCTCTTGCTATTCTCCTGGCAAATAGAGGTCTGGCTATGTATTGGAGGGCCCCGAAGGGAACCCCGGAAGAGGCCTGGGTGGTTGCGCTGAAGAAATGGGGCGCAGCAGAAGAAGAGGTACTGAGAGACGAAGAAGTGAGGGGAATACGTAAATGCAGCATATCTATGGAATGGGCACAGCTACTACACCAATTCAAACAAGAAACCACACGTGCTGAACGACCGGAGATATCCCAGCCCCAAATGCCACATCTACCTCCGCCAGGATTGTTAGAAGAACATAACAGGACAAGCCAGACACACTGAGGTAGGCACACCACAATAGTACTGTCTAAATATATCAAACCCTAATCTAGGAACGCCCAATCTGACCCCCCACACGTACGCAACCAAACACTGGTGTCATGATATTAACAACCACATGGAAGCCATCACCGACACATCTCCCCGCCGTCCCGTAATGCTCCCCCAGTTTACCCCCAAACTTAGCAACTAGCGATACCAGCCGGCAGTTCCGAATCTGGTGCTAGTTAAAAGGGAACGCACCCGCTCCAAGAAACATTACAATGCACCTATAACCAAATATGGGGACAGACATAACTCCATAATCACAGGAATGTTAACCCAGCCATGTTACTGAAAACATAATGACAAAGTAAATGGACTTAAACAAATAGATAGCAACCGGAATGTACTAATGACAAATGTAAATTATGTATCGTATGAAATGCCATCGCAAATTTGATTACCTATAGCTGTTAACAAATACATGCCAGTACTCGGTTTCAGAAATTACCAAATTGAATGTAAAGTGCAAAAACCCAATAAACAAATTGAAACAAAACAAAAATCATTGACTAAAAGAGCCTGAATGAGTGTTTAGTTCATGCATACACTTCTAGAACAGCTTTATGTTGGCTTTCTTCATTTTAGAGGGTCGCTTGTAAACCAGCTCGCTCCCTCCATTTCGATCCTCAATCTGTCTAGTTCTGTTTGTTTCCATACTATCTATAATACATTACTAGCATGTGCCCTCTTGCCACACTTATCAGATCTTATGATTGCCTCACTCTTTCATATATGTATGAAATGCAGCTTGCAATTGGTTGGATTGTCAGGCCCAAATTTCAGTTTTGAAACTTTGAATGCTTCTGGACCTCCAACAATGGATGAGTGTGAAACCTTGCATCCTTGGCTGGTAAAATTTAAACTGTTTATTGAAGTAAAAAGCCTGTGATGCAGTGCACCATAGCTGCAGACCCCAGACCCCAACTAATGAACATCCAATGTTCTAGGCTGCTGGGTACAGTCAGTACAGAGCTGTGTTTCTCTTTAATATGGCCCATAAATGCTTATCTTCTGAGATCAGCGTGAATTTGCATATTAACCATCTGCGCTACTTTATAATGAGTGAAAACTGTCACCAAACTAAATCCTGATCTCGCTTAACAAGAAACCTTATTCACCAGTTATCTTGACAATCTGCAATCTTTCTGTGCGAATAATTGAATGTTCTTGCAGAATAGTAGTCTCTGCCTTTTTGACTATGGTATTAGTTCAGATTTATCTATCAGCTCTATAAATGGCACTTCAGTTCCATCTGGAGAAGATAGGCAGCATGTATGTGTATTTGAATTACATGAACAAGATGAAATATAAAAGGTCTGCGGTCTGCCAATACCCCTCCAGCTAAAGAGGGTACCGATCAAAACTTATTTCCCTGTTCTTTTTGCATTGCTATTCATGTTAAAGCACACTGCGTGTGTAAACAAAATAATTGCCTAAAATTCCTGTTGTGTCCTCTTGCATGTGTGCAAACAAGCACAGTGGGTCGATGCCTTTTTTAATACATAAGAAATGTTACTCATTAGTGGCGCTTCCTTAGCATAAGGGGAAATTGGCAGCAGGACAGCCAAAGCAAACAGAAGAAAACCCCATGGTGAGCGAGCTACTAGGGCGAAGGCACGCGTTTCTTGAACTGTTTTCTATGGCAAAATAAGATCAAAGCATCTATTTTAGTATTTGAGGAACTCCCTTGAATAGGCTGCCTTACTGTGCCTTGTTCTGTGTTTTATTTAAACTTATCTGCAAGTAAAACATGATTGAAGGTTATTCCTCTTGATACTGATTTTGTAAATTTAAGGCTGAATTTTCTATTATTTACTGTTCAAAAACACCCTTAAGTTCTTACAATCAAAAGCTATGTTACTCATCCGCTCGGGTGGTTTGTCACAGGTTTTCTGCCATTGCAATGAATAGAAATGCAGCTCTTTGATAGTTAATAGCTCACTGTTCTATATTGGGATTTAAACTTATAAACTGCAAGTAACAAAAGGGGCTGTCTGACAGAAGCAGTAATGCACTGACCTATTTAAATTGCATGCAATTTGTGATCTGCATGGTTCACCAGCTTCTTTGCATCAGGTATTTTAACCTCCTCTGCTACTTTATGATAATTCAAAACTTCCACTAGGCAAAACTCAGATCTTTCTGCAGCAGGTCCATCAATCTTCAGAGTGATCTTGACATTTTTACGGTTGCCTGTAAATTGCTAGAAAGTCTTTATCATATTTTTTGCACACCACTGCATCATCTTCAGGTGGGATCTTTTGATGGCTTGCGTGCTACTCAGTCCTCCTTGTGAATTTCCTTGTTCAACCAAACTCAACCATTCGCGCAATTTGAATGCCAGGGAAAAGCTGCATCACAGAAGGTGTAACACAAAATACAGATTTATAGACCAGTTTAAGATAATGGATGCTAATAATGAAGCACATGGGCACATGCCTGTTTGGCCTAAACTGGAATCTCAGGTAACTATTTGGTTATTTTTCTTATTGAGGTCTCTAGAACTGTCCCATCCATAGTTTGTAAGTCTTCGAGAGTTTGCTAACTATCTTGTCTTCAATTGCAGGTTTCCAGTCTGTAAGGTATTTGGATTTGAGTGGTCAGGTGCGAGTACCCACAAAGACAAGGTAATTCGGTTTACGTTCCTCGTTGGGTTGGGGGTTGCTGGGTAAATAGATTCACAATCTGCACCCCTTTTCTTTTGCAGGTTTGTGAGACCATACTACAAATACAATTACACAGGCAGACGTGAGTACAGGCAGAACAAACAGGTAATTGTTTGGTAGAGTTAAAGTAGTGCATCTTGTACATTGTAGTATAACTTACTTACCCTTGTTTTCTTCTGTTGCAGATTTTGCGGACTGTACCCCACACAAAACTTGTGTACATGAGTACAAGCAGAACAGGTAATTGTTTGGTAGAGTTAAACTGTGGTGCATCTTGTATATTGTAGTTTAACATACCTTACCCATGATTTCTTCTGTTGCAGGTTTTGCAGACAGTACCCCACTCATTTAAACGGGTGTATGTGAGTACAAGCAGAACAGGTAATTGTTTGGTAGAGTTAAACTGTGGTGCATCTTGTGTATTGTAGTATAACAACATACCTCAGCCATGTTTTCTTCTGTTGCATTTTTTGCAGACAGTACCCCACATATTTAAACGGGTGTGCGTGAGTACAAGCAGAACAGGTAATTGTTTTAGTTGAGTTCCCTTATGGTGCACATGGTATATTGCTGTATCACATTGTGCCATAACAATCTTTACTTCTGTTGCAGGTTTTACGGACAGTGCTACATATAAGTTTGGAAGGGCAAGGCAGAGAACAGAAAATTCCAGGTAATTACACTCAACATTTTGCCGGCGATGCCTCAGTATTATGTGACAGATTGCTTTCATGAGCATAGGCGCCAACGTAAGCCATGTTCCTTTATTTTTCAGACTTTGTGGCATAGCAGGTTTAAACCGGCGGGCACGGAAATGTTCAAGCGCAAAGCTGTGACTTTGGGAGAGTGCGGTGCTTTACCACAAAGGAAGAAATGTTGCCTTGTATTCAAGGAAGAGTGGATGAAGGAAATTGTGGAGGCTGAGACACAGAAATCACGAAGCAAGGTTCGCCTGCACCTCAGAGAACTATTTCAATACAGTCCAGATGTGGGCTTGATTTGCAAAGCATGTGCCGAAGCCAAGATTGTTGGGGACTTTTCTACAGGGAAAAAATGTAGTAATGACTGGAAACTGTATTACATGAAACGCCATCTAATTAGCAAAGTTCATAAGTCTGCCATGGTGATATTGAGAAACAGAAGTGCTGCTGCCAGGTTTGGTTATGGAGTGCGAGCAATGCTGACAGAAACTGCCACTGACAAAGCAAATAAAATGGAAGTAGTTGAACGAAAAAGAGTTATGCCTGAGGAGATAAAGAGTCTCATCAACAACGTGTTGCTGGAAGTCAAGATGAATACTTCAATGTTATCTGTACAAGACATCCATGACCACCTAGCTTTGTATGTGAAGATACAAGACAGCTGGAGGAGCAAGAACTACGCCTTCGAATTCCTTGAGGCCATCAATAGTGTGATACTCCATGAAGCTATGGCAGAACTTCGTCACGCTTTGTATCACACATTGATAATTGATGAGAGCACAGATATTTCTGTTACAAAAATGCTCATCCTGCACTTCAAGTTCCGACCTGTAACTGAGCACAAAACACTGTTTAGGGGCATGGTGAGGCTGACTAGTTGTAATGCTGAGGCTATCACTACTGCTGTGAAAGAATTCTATACTGCCAATGAACTGGACCTCATGAAAATGTTTATGTTCACGTCTGATGGTGTGTCTGTGATGCTAGGTAAGAATAATGGTGTTGCTACTCGCCTTAAATAATCCATTCCCCATCTAGTTGAGCAGCATTGTGTTACCCATTGAGAATATTTGGGAGTTGATGATGCCTGGAAGAGGGTTCCAATGATTAAAGAGATGGAGACGTTATTGAGGACTGTCTACACTGTGTTCTCCAGATCTCCTGCAAGGAAGTCCAAGCTGGATGAAATTGTATCGGTCACTGAATGTGAAGTGGTCTCTTTTCGACCATTGAATGAAGTCCGGTGGCTTTCAAGGCATTTTGCTGTTGATGCACTAATTCATAATTACGAGGCTGTTCTTAAGTACTTTGAGCATGAGAAAGTTGAGGAGAATGATCCAGTTGCTAAATATTGTTACAAAAAGCTATCAGACTCCAACTACCATATTTCCCTTGCAGTATTTAATGACATTCTTTGACTACTTTTGAAGCTGTACAGTATGCAAGAGCAAAGATTGGGTACATTAAGGAACAGTATTTGGGGGACAATGTCTTTTGGAGCAGCAATGTAAAAGATCTGATTGTGTTGTACAAGGAAAGGCAAGAGTTTGACAGTGGGCCTATTTTGTCTTTTGTTTCCCTTCTTTCTGAGCACATGCAAAAAAGGTTCCCTGAAGATGAACTGAAAGAATGGGCAAGTTTTGAATTCCAGGCAATAGCAACACAATCACATTTTGATTTTGGGACTGAGAATATACAAAGACTTGTTGAAAGTATAAAAATGTCTTGTCCTGGGTGATTGTGCAACACAGGAAGATGTTGTTCGGCAATACAGAGACTATAAATATGTGGTGGCAGAACATGTAAAGGGTGGGATATTTACCACCTTTCAAGACATAGCGAATTTCACTGTACGCAATGCAGTTCAGTACAGTGTGGAGTCTCAGCTTGTTGATGTCTGTGCAACATTTCTGTGCAGATTGTGAACGAGGATTCAGCCTCATGAATACTATCAAGAGTAAATTGAGAAATAGACTAGAGCAGAAGCATTTGGATATGCTGATGAGGACAAAGGCCTACCTCCTGAATGGGAAAGTTGACCTCGATAGAGTTTATCCGCACTGGAAAAATTGCTAGGGTTGAAATATATTATGTATTTTGTAACTTATTGTGTATATGTGATCTTGTACAGGCTCTCAACATTTCCCCACCTAATGAACAGTGCTCCAGTTAAGAATATTTAGTAAAATCTTATGATGGTACCACAGTTGGAGTCTTGTGCTTTTCTAAACCTGAAGTGTATTTGCCTATGTAACCAATTCATGTCATTCCGTGTTTATCCAAATTGCAAACTTGCCTTAGACCCTTAACGTGGTGCTTTATGTGTGGAAATAGACCATCTTTTCCCTTTTTTAAGTAAAGGTTTGGAGTGATATTTGGTGCTGCACACACACGCGGTCTGGTTACTGTCGCACATATCCATGTTGCAGCGCACAGAGACCCTCCACTGCCGCACACAGAGGAAACAAATTAGAGGGAACATTGCACCTGACCAGTAACACCTGCGGTGGATGGTTGTGGGGTTGAATGGATGTACAACCCCTCAGGAATGGGGGTTGCCTTGTTATGTGTCCATCAAGACTCTACATTCCACATATGTAGGTACCCTTGTGTTTAATTTAAGCCTGTATACAAAAAACAATTACATACAGTGGTGCACGTGCTTAGATTGCTTTTTTTTTTTTAAGGACGGTCATCATTGTGCAATGGGACACATAGATCTGTACAAAAGCTCAATCTTGATGTCGAAGGTGGTACCTCAGTTAACCTTTTTTTGTAAAATGCCGGAAACCTTGGCATCAAAGATCTAAATTTTATACTTTAAAAACAAAACTCTACCCTGGTACAGTGCACTTATGCGCCAATATCAAAGACCTACATTTTAAGGGGACATTTACACACACAGCTCTACCCTGGTGCAGTGCACTTATGCACCATTTTTTGTCTAACCAGCTCAAATCACTTTTTTGTACAACTTGTTCTGTGCAAATGTCCTTGCAAAATGACACTGTACTATTGAGAACTGTATGTAATCAAAACATTTGATAGCCGGAATCACTAAATTAAATCAATGCACACTGTCACTTAGCAGTTTCGATTTGTAAGTCACGGAGGTCAAGGAGTTTATCATTGGCTAAAAACACATACATTTGTATAACTATTTAATTTCTATGTAATATTTGTATCATTTTGTTGCAAAAGTAATTTTTGCAACAAAAAGAAACTAAAACATTAACATGTGAACAAGCTTTCATATTTCTTTCCTCAATGAGTGAACAGTTTTGATAACGGGTCGTGTACTATCCCGCTACACGTCCACCTTGCATTGCATACCTCACTATATGCTTCTCTTCTAGGTATTTTTGCTTTGCCTTACTTGTCTCCTTATTATGGACCATCCTCCACAAATAGCTGCTTATGCGCTTCTAGCATATTTCCCCACTCACCTTTTGCACTTTGGGGAAATAATTTTTAGTCTGTCAAAAAAGGGAACCAAAAAGGATCCTGATAAAGCCTACCTAGAAAAATATATGTATAAGTGCTCTATGAATTAATAGAGTTCTACACTAGAAAAAACAATTATTTTTCTAGAGTCCCCTCACTCACCTAGGGTTGCCCCAGGGTGACATGCTTCATCATAGGGGTCCTCCCAGACATCTACTGTCTGGGGCGTGCTACAACTTAACGAAATACGCAGGAGCACTTTTTATATTTTTTCAACTATGTGTAGTGATGTGTTGTGCAGTGCTGTGTGGAGTGAAAAGTGAAATTAATTCAATAAAAATTACCTGGATAGTGAGCCCTAATTTTATTCTGCTCCTATCCGGTAAATGTACTTAAAAAGGGGGCTAGTAATAGAGTACAGTAACGTTATGTGTGCCTGTCCCTAATTACTTGGTCGACATGTTTTGTGGTTACCCCAACCACTTCCTCAGGACCGTACAAGGACCAGCCTTGCGTGTACCACTCCGTGTTTTTACAGACAAACAACTAATTTGTACTGTTTTTATACCATTGGTTTTTTTAAAAATACATACGATTCCCATGTTTATCAGGATTCCTTAGATGTATTGGGTCGTAGTTTCTGTATGAAAATACAATGACATATAAGGATTAGTTACACACCCAAGTCCACAGATTGATGTGGACTAGGGATCGTAATAACTTTACATCTCTTTTACATGTCAGAAAAACCTTGTATTTCTTAGAAAATAAAAGTGCATATTTAATAAGTGCTTTTGGTGAATAAAGTGAAAAACACATAGACATATACACACATATAAACAGAACAAATGTTTACGGTAGGTTGCATCAATAAAACCTACTTTAATGGAGGTGTAATTCTACTCCATGGTGTTGCTGGGGCAGAGAGGCTCTAGACATCTAGGACATGATATAAGAATGTCAGTTAAGCGCAAGTGGATCTTACTAATCTATGCCAGAGAATCAATCATAAAGATTCGTCATAATATTTTGGTTCCTCTTCAACTTACTTGTCTAGATTGCACCATCAGCTTTTAAATCTATGAGCTCCCAGGAACACCGCATATTGTTGTGTCCCTGTCGGTGCTCGCTTTTAAATGTTTCTAGTGGCGGGAAAATTAGAAAACAATTCACAGGTGTGGCAAGCCCGAGTGGTATTGGGCGCCATCTTTCAGTGGTGAATCGACATGCACTTCTTGATTGTGACACAATGAGGCTTGTATATTGCCATCCACCTAAGAACATAAAATGTAGTTCTTAAAGAATTGTTGTAGTGTATTTCAAGATCATCATGGTTATACTCAACCCAAAACCAAGTTTGTGCTTGTCAGCCGGAAAAGAGTGTAAAGGTGATTATTCATTCGTTCGAGTGGTTTTTTAGGGCACCATCTTGGAGTGGTAAATGGGTCATTCTTTTTAGTGGCTAGTGGCAACTAACGCACGATGATATTCGTAAACGTGAATTTCTTTCTAGAATGGGTTTTTATACCCTGAATATTACTGAAAAAAATGTTCTAAACATAATTTTTGTGCTAACTAGGTAGAATATGAGACAGAGGTTGTGCTTGTCAGCCGAGTAATTTTTAAGCGCCATCTTGGAGTGGTGAATGGATCATTCTATTTAGTGGCTAGTGGCACTTAACATACGATGATATTCGTAAACGTGAATTTCATTCTAGGATGAGTTTTTACCTTAAATGTTACTGATAAAAAAGTTACAAACATAATTCTTGTACTCTTGTGCTGACTAGGTAAGATATGAGACAGAGGTTGTACTTGTCAGCCGAGTAATTTTTAGGCGCCATCTTGGAGTGGTGAATCAGTAATTCTTTTTAGTGGCATATACCAAACAACACATGCCAATATTCGTCAATGTGAGCTTAATCTCAGTACGAGTTTTTACTCTGAATATTTCTAATAATTCCATTATTCCTATATTGTATAGGTGGAATATGAGACATGTATGGTTTCTATTTATTTTATTTGTATTTAACTCATTTATACAGGGGTTTTGTTGTTAGCGTTGATGATTGGGTTCCTTTTTCACGGACTATACAGAGATGGTTTATTCATATATTAGCCATGTACATGTTTTTCCAACAGGTGATCTTACTTAATGGTTTAATACATTCCACGGAATATTGTCATTGAGGCCTTGGGTATCTGTATGTAATTTATACACCCATCTTTGTTCCTTTACATGTAGACGTTGTTCAAGGTTGTCACCAGATCTTATTTTCTCAATGATGATCCATTGCATATCATTAGGAGAGTGTTTTTTCTCTAAGAAGTGGTTAGTCATTTTTGTACTAGACCTCTGACACCGGATGGTACTGCGATGTTCACTAATTCTAGTAGTGGTTTTCCTGGTGGTCATTCCCACGTAGTGGAGGTTACATGGACAGGTAATTACATATACTGTTCCGGTGGTTTGACAGTTTGTGAAACTTCTTAGGTCCCAGGTTGCCCCTGTATTGAAAGTGAACCTCGTGGTTTTCTTGGTTAGATGGCAGACACTACAATTACCACATGGATGATGGCCTTCAGGGAGATTGCTTCTCTGCTGACTGACTTGTTGGGTCAATGGGCGTGTATGTACCAGAATATCCTTTAGGTTTTTACTCCTTTTATGTGAAAACATTGGTAACGGTATGTTAAGACCACTGCTGTTGAGGGTAGACCAGTGTTTCTTCACCAATTTCGTTACTTGGTCCGACATTGTGTTGTACGTTGTTATGCAAATGGGACGTTTAGGTTGTTCTGATATTTCTTTTGCACATGTCTCCAACAATGCTTCTCTGTTATTGTTGCCTGCCCTCTTTTGTGCTTGTCTTATGATAGATCTTGGATATCTTCTTTGTTTTAGTTTCATTGACAAATCTTTTGTTTGTTCAATATAGTCGGATTTCTCTGAACAGTTCCGTCTTAGCCTTAGGAATTGTCCATAAGGTAGATTGGATTTCAAATGTCTGGGGTGAAAGCTGTCATATCTGAGGAGGCAGTTCTTTGCAGTAGATTTAAAATGGGTAGTTGTCCGCAAACCTTCATCGGAAACGTGAATGTTAAGGTCAAGGAATATTAGTTCTGATCTACTCATAGTATGTGTAAATTTTAAAAAACAATCTTGTTCATTAAGCCAGGTGAGGAAATCCAGTACTTCATTTTCATTTCCTTTCCAGATCATGAGTACATCGTCGATGTACCTCCACCATCCTTGTATTTTATTTCGATGGGGGTTGACGATGTTTAGGATCTTGTTGGTTTCCAGATGGTGAACGTAGAGGCCAGCCACACTTGGAGCAAAGGTGCTTCCCATGCTGGTACTGTGTTGTTGTTTGAACAAAAGATGCTCAAACCTAAAGAAATTCTCTTGTAAAGCCAGTTTGCAACAATCTAGTACAAAATGTTGTGGTGTCTTATATGGCCAAGTACTCTGGTATAGAGTATCTTCAAGTATAATCATGGTTTCATTGTGTGGAAGACTTGTATACAAGCTTTCCACATCAAGGGAAACAAGAATGTTTGTGGTTGGATCAAAAGCCAATTCATTAAGTAATACCAGGGCTGATTTGGTATCCTTTAGATACGTACTCGTTTTTTGTACAATAGGACGTAAAAAGGCACCTGCAAATTTGGATAATGGTTCTAAGATTGAACCAATACCCGATACAATCGGGCGTCCAGGCGGATTCTGTAATGATTTGTGTATTTTCGGTATAGTATAAAAATACGGAATTACTGGGTTTTTGTTGATCGAAAAAGCCCCCTCTTTTGGGGTTATCCAGTCATGGATCAAAGCTTCCTCAACCATGCTTGTGCTGTTTACACGTAACCTTTCCGTTGGATCAATCTCAATTTTCTTGTAGTTACGATCTTCAGTCAGTAATCTCAGACATTCATTTCTATAAGCCTCCGAGTCTTGTATCACTATTCCTCCGCCTTTATCCGCGGGTTTTATGGTGATTGAAATGTCATTGGCTAATGTTCTTGTTACTTCTTGTTCATTTTTGGTAGTATTATGGAATACTCTGGATGTTGTAGGATCCAGGTCGTCGAGTTCTCTCAGGACACCCTTTTCAAATGTCAAAAGTTCTACTGGTAGCATTGCAGGTGGAGGCGTAAATGTAGATTTTCTATGTAGGCCTGTGTCTCCTCTTTGAGAATCTTTAGGTTTTTATCTTTAAAAAATACTTCCAATTTTAATTTCCTAATGAATTTGTTCATTCAGCAAATCAGTGCAAATTTATCCAGCGTAGGAGTAGGTACAAAACCCAGACCTTTTTCCAGGATTTGTGTCTCGACTGTGGATAAGGTTTTTTTAGAGAGATTGACAACGATGCTTGTGGATTGTTCATTGTTCATGATGTTTGCTGATTGGGGAAGCCCATGCTCCTGGTGTTCATTCGTGTTGATGTTAGGGGTTGTGCCCATTGGACGTTGTTCTTTCCTTTTTGGCGTCCTCTTTGTTGTCCTCTGCCTCGGCCTAAAAAAGGCCCTCTTTGACTTTGTCCTTCAATTTGGAACCCTGGATTCCAGAAAGGAAAGGGTTGTGGTTGGAATTGTTGAGGTCCCATCGTTGGGCCATAATAGAAAGGTGGAGCTCCAAAAGGTGGAGGTTGATATTGATGCCACCTATACCCACCTCTATTTCCTGGGGGGTTGTTGTCCTGTCTCCGTCCTCTGCTATTGTTCCTTCTTCCAGTGCTATAATCTGAATTATCAGAGCCTGTGTCGGATACGTCTGAGTCAGTATTGTAACCAGCATTCCTGTTCGTTGGTTGGTAATCATGTCTGGTGTAAGGGTATACTTGGTCATGTTTAAAGTTTTTTACATCTTTTTTGTACTTTTGATACTTAGACTCCTTCAGAGCGATCTCAAAATCGGTAATTTCTTTATTCAGATCTTCTAGTCTCTTCCTTAATTTTGCTGGGGTTTGAAAAGTTTTTAGTTTGACTTAGATTGTATGAATTTCATCTTTGAGTTCGTTGGCTAGTCTAGTAGCTGTTTTAATGATTAGCACAAGCCAGTCTCTCGTACAGTGCCAAGATATTAAAGACCAGTCTTTTATGAATGCCTTGTCATTTTGAAAAATAAAAGGTTCATTTCTTACAATGAGTCCTCGAGGAGCCGCATTAGATCATAAATATTCTGACATCATCACGCCGTGAAGGATTGTTTTGACTTGATTCCGTTTTAGTTCTGATAATTCATCCCAACATTGGGTAGCTTCTGTATTGTCTCTGGGATTAATGCCAGAGAGAGGTCCCATAGTAGCAAGGACTCTCTCAACCTCCTCATCTGAGTAGGTCAATCATGTAAACTCCGCCATGTGTTCAAGCTATCGTGTATCTATGTGTTATTTTGAAACTAGTGGTAATAATTTTTAGGTCTGGTTACAGTGACCTTTCATAGAAAAAAGACCTCATGTCATCAATCACCACAACAAGTTCAGTAGGAAGTACCAAGAAACTGTGGGCTTTGGGTAGGCACCTTTCAGCCATTGGCCTTCACGTGTTTGTCATGATCCACCATTGCATGCAGGGGCTATCCACCAAGGCCATTGTTTCTTATGGATGGTTACATTGCCCTCTTTGTGTTCCCACTAGGTGTTAGTGATGGGGCACCAAGCAGTCCTTTTGTTGGACTCCAGATTAACATGAGTTGGGGCTTATTCTTGAGAACAAATGTATCCTCTTGGATGTAAATACTTTGCTGACAGCCATTTTAATTTGGAATTAGTTGATATGATGCCTTGACCGGTCATACAGACACAGTGTTATTCATAATACGCCCCTGCATGTTCATTGGTTTTAGGCTGGTGTCACGATAATATGTTGCTGGAGTTATTATTTTTGTTGAAAAAGTAAATACTTATGCACATATATGCTTCATTAAAGATGCAAAAAAACTACATGGCCTTGTGTATGTTTCACTGCCATTGCCAATATGTTATCGAACAGCTCATTCAATTAATATGTTATAAAACTACCAGATGCTAATTATTAACAACCAGCATGTTTAAAACATTTGTTTTGCACACACACCATGCAGTTACCACTAACATCTACACTAACCTTTTCCAAATTACTAAACCATGATTTTCTACATGAATCATTCTGCAAACGCTATATAACAAAGTATCATCAACCTATTGCAACTAACACTCTTCTACTACTTCATTCATGCCAAACATATACCACTCTCAATGTATAAATACACAAACACATACATACATATATATTACCTACTGGCGGTCGCCAGTAGGTAGATATAGTTAGGACCTATTTTCCATAGGAAATCCGCAACATTCTATTTAGAATAACTTTGGCGCCGATTGACGAATGTTCGCGAAATTTTCCAAACTTTTGGCCAGCTTCGGTCTGCTCCTATCCTGAAAGGTTTGCGGTGATATGTCAAGCGGGTGCTGAGAAAAAAGAGCGTCCCAAAACGCGTTTTCCCCATAGGACCTTTAGCCGCAGCGACAGCCCGAACTGCTGAACGGAATTACACCAAATTTGGCAAAGAGGTAGTCCTCAGTTCAGACTCATGCCTTTTGCTTAAATGGTGTAAATCCATTTGGTAGTTCCTGAGAAAATTAGAGTTAAAAGTACATAGATATCTATGGCCTCGGAGGATCCGCGCACCCTCCCGATCACGAGCTGAATTTGAATTGGCTGCCAACACTCTGAATCAGGAAGTGTTGGCAGCCCTCTTGTGCCTCGGTAGAACCGAGGCACAAGAAACCCCCCAAAAAACCTCGCAAAACGCGAAAAGGGGGCAGGAAACACCCTGACCCCAAGGCCCAAAGAAAATGCAGATAGAAAAAAAAATTCAGTGCAGGCTCCCACGCTACATATGCTAATTTGCCCCCGGGGGGGCCAAATCCCAGGGGCATATTGAAAAAGTGTGGGGGGTCCCAATCCCCCCACACTGCCCCGGGTACCGCCACCCCGGGCTCGAACATAATATAGGCGAGGCTCATGGTCCCCCACAGCCCTGGGGACCGCCACCCCCGGGGCTTCTTTAAAATGGGTGGGGGGGCTCTCAGGCCCCCCCAGCCCCGGGGACTGCCGCCCCTCGGGGCTTCAAAATATTCGGTGTGGGGGGCTCTCAGGACCCCCCAGAACCGGGGACTGCCACCCCTGGGGCTTCCTTAAAAATGGGGGAGAGGGGCCGCGCGGCCCCCCTCCTGGAGCCTTGTACAGACCCTGGGGACCGCCAGGGCCAGCTCCTGCAGTGTCCCGGGGTGCCCACCGCCGGGACACTGCTGATTGCAATGGAAGGGCGGGAGCCTTGCGGCTCCCACCCTGCCATTGCAAACTGCTTTGCTTCATTGAAGCGAGAGCAGGGAAACCTGCTCTCACTTCAATAAAGCAAAGCAGATTGCTTTTTCACACAGGGACCAGCATGTTAGCTGCTCCCCATGTGGAAAAGCAATGCCGGCTCCCGCAGGTGGCGGGGAGCCGGCTGGGTCCGTGGGGTGATTGGGGACCCCCCCACGGTCCCCAACGAGAGCCAGGCCCCGGGGGACACGCGGCCCCCCTCCCCATTAATAAAAAATAAATAAATCAATGGCTGGCCCCGGGGGATGGGGTCCCCGGGACCTTAAGTGGCCAGAGGAGGGGAGCTACACAGCCCCCCTCCATAAAAAGATTTTAAAAGTTGGCCACGGGGGATGGGGTCCCTGGGGCCCAGAATTGGCCACGGGAGGGGGGCCACGTGGCCCCCTTCCTGTAATGTCTTTTAAAAAATTGGAATTTGGGGGTGAGACCCTGGGGGATCGGGTCCCCAGGGCCACAAAAAAGTAAAAGGAAGGGGGGCCACACAGCCCCCCTTTCAAAAAAAGAAGGCCCCACCCCCTCACAAGCACACTCTGCAAATGCGCCCTGTGGCAAGTTTTAAATTGGGGAATTAATTCCCCTTCAATAATGGGGGTCCCTGGGGGCCAACTAGCCCACCAGGTATCTCCAGTAAGCGCCACAGGGCTTCGTTGCAGAGAGGTTCTCCAGGCCACGCTCCTTTTTACACCTCTCTGCAACGCAGCCTTGTGGCGCTTACTGGAGGTACCTGGTGGGCTAGTTGGACCCCAGGGACCCACAGGATTCAAAGGGACTTAATCCCCCAAACTTTAAACCAACCACGGGGAGCATTTGCACAATGGTGAAGGTAGGGGGCGGGGCCTGAGGTGATGTGTGCAAACACGCCCTATGGCGCGTTTTAAGTTGGAGAATTAATTCCTCTTCAATCCTGAGGTCCCCCGGGGGCCAACTAGCCCATCAGGTACCTCCAGTAAGCACAACGGAGCTGCGTTGCAGAGTGTTGTAAAAAGGGGTGTGGCCTCTGAACAACTCTCTGCAACCCAGCTCCCTGATGCATACTGGAGGTACCTGGTGGACTAGTTGGCCCCCGGGGGACCTCAGGATTGAGGAGGAATTAATTTCCCAACTTAAAACGCGCCACAGGGCGTGATTGCACACATCGCCTCAGGCCCCACCCCCTTCCTTCACCGTTGTGCAAATATTCCTCTAAAATCAGCCGAACTACAATTTCCGATTTACTCACCTGTTATCAGGAGAGAACCCAGTGCTGCATCTTTTAGCCCAGCACTGACCCTGAAAAGTAATTCTAAGCATACTTACCAGTAACTTGTATTTCCTTCCATAGGAATCCATTGTGTGGTTTTCAGCAGAAAAGTTTCCAAGTGTCTATTTTCACAAACTAAAAATATTCCTAAAAAATCGTCTGTATGACTTAAACACATTCTTTCAACAAAACCATTGAAATTCCTCCGATATAGTTAGTTGTACTAACTACATCTCGCGCGCACGCAATGCACTGCTGATGATGTCACATATTATATCATTCATGACATGGTCAGTGACATCACTGATGCCATCTCATATGACATCACTGATGACATCATCCACATGACAATCAGATACACCTCATTATACACTAGTATAACCTTTCATCACTTACTGTAAAATACAGTGTGCCAGATTTAAAACCATTGACACACCAATACAAGTTTCCAAACACCCACTCAGTGATTCCTAGATCTATACACACATCTAATCACTTACCTATAGATTCACTCGTACATGCTGTCAATGATCAATAGAACACTATCAAATATACTTATACACCTATATCGACATTACACACCAGTACACATCCTAATCACTTATGAAGTCATCCTACTCACTTATGCAAACAATGGATCATACTTACTTTTACTTAGCTATACACTTATAAAAACACCACTTCATCTATTCATATAGATAATAACTCATACTTAGTGTGTTATAAAATCACTATTACAAGTATAGTTATCCATACAGTCACTCATACAATCACTGAGTCTTATGTATACTTATTTATATACAACAACTGACACATACACTGGCTTTTATTTTTCTAGTTTGTTGGACATGTACCATTGAGACATATATTTGCTCATCGCCACACCCATAAAGATATTCACTCACCCAAACAACTGTTATAACATGTAGTTTTAACTTCATATACCTACTGAATCAACTTTTCACACATCTTTGAGCTGTCACACACCACCCACTGAACCACACACACATTCACTCTCTCATACAAATACTCAGTTAACTAATCAATAACTAATATAGACCTTCACATAGCTACTAACCAACTGGTGCAGCAGTTTACACAACAACTGACAAAGTGTTACAGATATTCACACAGTTTAGTCACTATCCAATATATTTAATGAGACACCATAAATTAGTCAAGTAAACAGTCAATCACACTGCTACTAAATCCTCCATCCAGATATTTATATATCCACTCATTCTTCAATGCAAATTGCTATATATATAATACATACTTAAATAACGAACCAAACCACATTCACTGGATGATGTCATCAGTGATGTCATTTGAAATGTCATCAGTGATGTCACTGACCATGTCATGAATGATGTAATATGTGACATCATCAGCAGTGGATTGCGGGTGCGCGAGATGTAGTTAGTACAACTAATTATATCAGAGGAATTTCAATGGTTTTGTTTGAGCGAAATGTCCAGCTCACTACCCCTAAAACCTATGTTTTTTTCAGTGAATTTCTAAGGTTTTTTAAATGCTAATTCCTAACTATATCAGGCCTGAAACCTATGTTTCTTTCAGTGAATAATATATATATATATATATATATATATATATATATATATATATATATATATATATATATATATATATATATATATATATCTACTGGCGGTCGCCAGTAGATAGTTATAGTTAGGACCCTGTTTCCATAGGAAATCCGCAACATTCTATTTGGAATAACTTTGGCGCCGGTCGACGAATCCTCGTGAAATTTTCAAAACTAATGGGGCGCTACGCTCCGCTCCTACCCTGAAAGTCTCGGGGGGATTCGTCAAGCAGGGGCTGAGAAAAAAGGAGGGTCCCAAAACGCGTTTTCCCCATGCATTTTTCCATAGGACCTTTAGACACAGCTACAGCCCGAACGGCTGAACAGAGTTACTTGAAATTTGGCAGAGAGGTAGTCTACAGGTCAAGGAAGTGCCTTTTGTAGGTCTGGTGTAAATCTGTTCAGTAGTTCCTGAGAAAATAGCATTTAAATCAATATATATATCTGTGGCAGCTTACCGTGCGCTTACGGTAAGCTTACCGTACGCGTACGGTGCCGTGCGCGAGCGCGATTCTGATTGGCTGTTAGATCTTAGTAAACATTCGAATCGGTCGAAACCAGGAAGTGTCGGCCGCCATTTTCTCTCTCGCACTCTGAGGGGGGAGGAAAAACAAAATCGGATAACATGAAATGGGGCAGGCTAGACAGCTCCCAACCACCCAGCCTTGGTCAGGGTGTCCCCTAAGAACCCCCAAGGCCAAAAATGCACATTTTTTTTTTCCCAAAAAACGCCGATTACGCGTACGGTAAAAAAAAAAAAAAAAAAAAAATATCCACATTTCTCCCCCCCCGTGTACAAAAGGTGCCCGTAGGGAACCTTTTGTGCATTGCATATGAAATCAGTGAACATTTAATAGATAACCTCTCACAACGAAGCGCATAATATGTCCTCCGTGTGCGGACGGTGCGCGAAGCGCATCGTGCGTACATGGCCCATCCAGCGTAACGTGCACGGCACTAACTGCGTAAAGTGGGCACGCGGTGCGCGAAGCGCACCTCGTGCTCACTGTGCACGAAGCGCAACGTGCGCACACGGAACGAACTGCGTGAAGTGGGCGCGCACGCCACGAACGGCGTAAAGTAACTTAGCATTTAAAAAACCGTACAAATTCACTGAAAAAACCATAGGTTTCACACACGTTATAGTTCGGAATTAGCATTTAAAAAAACTTGCAAATTCACTGAAAAAACCATAGGTTTCACACATGTTATAGTTAGCGGACATTTCACTCATAAAAACCATTGAAATTCCCCCGTTATAGTTAGTGCAGACAACTATAACTCACGCGACCGCAATCCTCTGCTGATGACATATGTGTCTTTATGAAAAAAAAATATTTGCAATATATGTATAGCTAAAATTTAATGGAAGAAGACATGGGCAAATAAGTGTCTAAATACAGTATTAGCATCAGCAGAGGATTGCGGTCGCGTGAGTTATAGTTGCCTGCACTAACTATAACGGGGGAATTTCAATGGTTTTTTATGAGTGAAATGTCCGCTAACTATAACATGTGTGAAACCTATGGTTTTTTCAGTGAATATATATATATATATATATACACACACACACACACACATACATATAAATATACATAACCACTTTATAACCACTGTTTCATTCATTACACTGTTATAAATAAGTTTTTCCTCTTTTAGGTATCTCCTTATTGAATAATATGTTATTTACGTATAAATGTTGAAATAAATGATGCACACGTATTCGTATATTTATTATTTACCACAATATGATAATTACGTTTGCTTGAATATATTCTTGTTTTTCAGTATGAATCAAATTCTCTTTTCTGGTAATTGTTTAAAATGATGAAGAAGGTTTCATGGCAGTTGATAAATTCAGTTCTCGTTAATTTTTTTAAACAAAGTGCACAGTTCCACAAAATGTAAGTAAGTGGAAGGGCCTTTTCTGTTATTACTATGAATAGTTCAACAGTGGTCAGATATGTTATATAGGTCAAGAATAAAGTGTGAGGAGACAGAAAGAAACTTCGTACCAGAGACTCGAGTCAGATGGCATTCAGAACCATATCACCTTTCTGTCTTTGAGGGCTACTGGGTTGCAGGCTCAGCCTTTACTTGGCAGGCCTACTGGTCTGCCTGTCTGTGCACTAAGAATAGCAGATGCTGCTATTTTACTAACACTGGCTTTATTGTTTAGATGAGGTGTGTGGATGTGATACCGTTTTTAAACTTGAAGAAGGGCTTTTCTTTGGTTAGTTAGCCGACAAGGGTGAGATTGTAAAAAATTGACATATTGAAAGATTTTACCAATATGCTAAAATTGTATATGCTATTCACACTTCTGGGGCATTAACTTGTTATTAAATCATAATAGTTACTTTTCCTAGTGTGTACACTAGGATAGGGTTTTGATTTTAAAAAACATCTTTAAAATGTGTACCTTTTTTCCTAGTGTTACTGAGTGTGTCTTTCTAGAATGAAAAAGAGTTTGAGTTACACTAATTATCTCTGTGATAGCTCATTGAAATGGTTGTTACATGAAATGCATCTCATTGAATTACTGCTCAGAGGGTTGTGGGGTGGTTGCAGTCTAATTAGCTAACTAAGGCTAGAATACTGACAAAGTCCTTAGTGACAGGGGGTTTCCTTCCCTTTTTATTTTTCTGTACTCATGAAGAAATGAACACCAATTTATACCAAATTACATAACCATGTCAAAATAAACAAAAAGCGATAACATGCAACTCTCACATCATTTCTATTTATACCATGTTAACAATGGCTATAAGCAAATAAAATAGTCAAACTGATTAACTTATTATTTTTATATGAATTCTGTTGGAAGTAGGGTTTCTGGTTGGCATAGGTATGCACCCTGTATAAGCAGGAACCACAATCCTAGTCAGAGTAAGTCAGATACGCACCATAAATTAACCTGTGCTCACCTTCTGGTATCTTGGAACAGAGCAGGCAGGCTTAACTTGAGATGCAATGTGTAAAGTATTTGTGCAACTCTTAAACCGTAAAACAGTGAAAACTTAAAAAGACCCCACACCTGTTTAGAAAAATAGCTTATATTTTTATGAATAAAAAAGACCAAAACTACAAAAATCCAATAAGTATAAGTGGAGTTATGAATTTTTAAAGAATGCATGAATAAATAGTGCTTAAAAGTTTAAACAGCCAACTGGGGAAATCTGGTTGCGCTTGACCTGGGTAAATCCAGACGTTCGGGCTGACTGTGATGGTGTGGGTCAGATACGGGGACTAGCCTTGGCCCGCTGAAACAGTAACTTGGATGCGTCGAGGTCAAAGACAATGCGAGGACGAGGGGAGATGAAGTGTTGGTTCCGACCTGCACAATGCCGAAGATGCATCGAGATGCGAGAAGTACCAAAGCGATGCACTGTTGTCTAACCGCTGAGCTGTAGGCGAAGCGTACAGCACAAAGCGATGTGCCAGCACTAAGCTGCACAAAAGTCAGAGTTGCGCAAGAACCTGGAGTCGATGCGCAGTTGGCAGTGTGAGATCTGCAGTGCGTGCGGCAGCAGCGGTGATGAGTCAGTGTTCAAGGAGATATGTGCATTTTTAGCAGTTGCAGCACTTAATACCCCCTTCCAAGGGTCCAGGACTGGATTGGTACCACTTGGCAGGGAGAAATGTGCAGCAAGCAAAGTCCAGGTGCTGTTGGAGGGGGGTGAGAAGTCTTTGATGTCCCTGAGACTTAGTACAGGAAGAAAGTCAGCAATCCCTTGGAGTCACTCTGGGTTCAAGTCAGATGTGTCCAGTCCTTCCTCAGCAGGGCAGAGGGTAGCATGCAGAAAGGTAGCACAGCAGGAAAGCAGCTCTCCCGGAGCAGCAGTCCAGCATAGGGGCAGTGCTTGTAGCAGCACAGCAGTCCTTCCTCCCGGCAAAGTTTTTTCACAGGCCCAGTAGTGTCTGATTTGGTGGGGTCAGAGACCCAGTACTTATACCCAATTGTGCCATTGAAGCGGAGGTAACTTCAAAGTGGGGCTTTGAAATGCACAGAGGTTGTCTCTCCTAGCTCTGGCTCCAGACTCACTAAAGGGGGGTATGGAGCCTTTTGTGTGGGGGCAGGACACAGCCTATTCAGGTGTGTCTGCTTCTCCCTCCCATCCTGCCCAGGATGGCCCATCAAGATGGCCATCCAGTCACACCTAAGCTCTCTTTGTGTGTAGCTGTCAAAAAGTCCAGCGGTCATCCCCACAGATATGTATTGTAGACAGGCTGTAGGCACACAGGGCTAAGAGCAAAAAAATGACATGTTTCTAAAAGTGGAATTTTTAAAAGGGTAGTGATAAATGTATCTTTACTAGTAAAGAGAATTTATCATTACCATTCCAATTAAGTGAAACATGATAGAACTACACCTTCTCATTCAGGAAGTACAACTTATAAGTGTAATAAGGAATTCCCAATGTTACCCTATGAAAGGGGTAGGCCTCACATTAGTGAAAACAAATTTGGGAGTTTTTCACTGCCAGGACATATAAAACTTAAAAGTACATGTCCTACCATTTTATTACACAGCACCCTGCCCTATGGGCCTACCTTAGGAGTGACTTATATGCAATAAAAGGGAAGTTTAAGACTTGGCAAAGGGTTTAAAATGCCAAGTCAATATGGAAGTAAAACTGCACACACAGGCTCTGCAGTGGCAGGCCTGAGACATGTTTAAAGTGATACATGTGTGGGTGCACAATCAGTGATGCAGGCCCACTAGTAGCATTTAATTTACAGGCCCAGGGCACATATAGTGCACTCTACTAGGGACTTATAGATAAGTTAAATATGCCAATTGTGGATACGTCAATCAAACCACGTTTTAGGGGAGAAGCACACTTTGGCAGCGGTTGTTAGTGGTAAAGTGCTCAGAGTCGAACACCCTCAAAAAGAACTCAGCAAAAATATGAGGCAAACATGCAAAATGTTTAGGTGAAGACCACCATAAGGCTGCCAGGTCTAACATGTTTTTGTGAGATAGGAAATACATATTTGCTAACCATGTAGATTTTGCCCAGGATTCACTATCACTTCGCTCAGGAGCGTAATTCTGCAGCATTCTCCAATAACAAATTTGCCAAAGATGCACTCTAAGTTAGCATTTTTATGGCAAGACTGTAACTTTACCAAATTTTGTTTCACCTTTTCCTGCAGCTGAACAAGATGGTGGGGGCCTTACATCCACTTGAGCAATAATTACTCGCCTGCACTAGTGCCAGAAGGAGAGAGGCAGTGCAGCACCCAGCCATGGTCATTCTCCTGCATCCTGTTCATAGCTTCTAATTAAGACATTTTTCATACACTTTTTGGGGTACATAAATATTACCAAGAAGTGCTTCATCAACAAAACTAATTTCGTTCGATTTCTGGTAATCTCTATAGGGTGGATCCCATTGGATGGGAATTTAAACAAATATACCTACCCTCCTATATTTTGCAGTATATGGTATTTAAGTTCATTACTTACAGTACAAACTTTATCTGTGACTCCTTTTTGTAACCCTATTTTGTGAGTGTACATCTTACCTCTACTAATGCAGTCAATTAAGGAGAGGGTCCTACTTCTACCTTGCATATTATTGTATCCTATGATGTTTCTTCCTTATGTGATTTTCATTACAGGACAGCCGTGGCACCACACACACCTTTTAGCAAATACTTCTGCTAAGAAGAAGCTAGACTTATTGGCTCTGCCAATTACATTTGTGACCACAAAAGGTCTCACATTTGGTAACATTTAGTTACCTTATGACATTTAATAAGTGATAACTTTTGATTGACTGTCATGTTTACACACAAATTAATTTAAACCCTTCATTAATGGTAAAGTTGGATCTCAAGTCTGAAAATGCCACTTTTAGATAGTTGGCATTTTCTTGCCTTAACCAATTGGTATGTGCAGCCTGTATCCTGGGCCACATCACTAGATGTAATTGGCAGTTAGGCTTTGTGTATTGCTCCCAGAAAATTTAACAAAGGAGACTAGATGTTGGCATGGTGGGCCTTCCTGTCAGGATGGAAGGGGTAGAGCTGCTCCCTGCACCACTTGCATTTTAAAGCAGCTGCTTCAGCACACTCACAAGGAACTTGACACCAGGCTTTTTTACCCCAGCCATCTTGGGGCTTGGACAGGGGATGAAAGGAGATTTCTGAACCCAATGTGGTGGATGTGGTGGGGGGTCTAAAAATTTCTCCCACCTCAAAGCTGGCACCAGGCATACATATTTGACACTCAGACCAACTCTACCTTTGGATACTGTTGTGGTGCCAGATGACTGTCCTTCTGCTTGAAGACTGCCCTCTTCTCTGCAAGGGAAGACTGGACCTGCTCCCTTCATCCCAGGCTACCTGAAGTGTCTCCAAGGGTCAGCTGACTGACCTTCGGTTCAGAGCAACGGGGACATACCAAGCTCCAGAGGCCCCCCTGCAACTGCCCAGCTGACGTGCTGCACTGAACCTGCTGGACTTGCTGGACTCTGCTAGAATGAGTTCCTGATCCCTAAGAGGTGTCTCTCCAGGCCTTGGAGCCTTGGCTTGCATCAGGTGAGCTCGTCCTGTGAAGAAAATGAGAAATCCTGAAGTTTTGAGCTCTTCGGGACTGCGAATGGGCCCGTTCATGCTGAGATCTTGCCGCCTGTAAAGACCGACAACGCAAAACTACAGTGGGCCCCACTCTTCACGCTACAGGGACTGCCAGCAATGAGAGATCAGCACTTTGCACTACTACAAAAACAGCCAGTGGTCACTGCCAACATGAAGCTCCAGAAATGACAGTCTGCGACACCAGACAGCATTGTTATTTAATAGCAACGACTGTCCATGATACCCGGTCTGCTCTTTGAGGTACAGTGACGACCATTTGAAATACCCGGAAATGCCCGGTCTGCTCTTTGAGGTACAGTGACGACCGTCTGAAATAGTCCCCCTGCTCCTCACAGTCTCCTCTATGGCAAACTGGACTCTTTGCACAGACTTTTTATTAAATTTTGCTCTATTTTTCGAAATTGGTTTGGATCTTTTATTGCTTTTTCGCTTTATTGCAGTTTGTGTGCTGCATAAATACTTTACACATTGCCTCTAAGTTAAGTCTGACTGCTTTTATGCAAGGCTACGGCACAGGTTAAGATTATGGTTGTTGCTTGAGAAGGGTTAAGGACACCCCCCCCCCACCTCAACGAGCACAATTTCTTTAGTTTGACAATGTCATTTCAAGCACTGGACGACTAACATGATTTATTGAAGGAGTGGTCATATAGTCAAGTGAAATAGCAGGGAACGGAAATAACCAATTCAGCAATTTGGGTGAGGGTGAGGAAGTTACAGAATGCTCACTAGTCCACCCAATGTTTTTTATCAGTCAAATTCTGAAAGAAAGCAAAAATGGGGAGGAGGGAGTATGTGAATGTTGACACAAGTGGGAAGGGATTTTCTGACTTCCTCAGTAGACATTTTTTCTGGAAGCCATACGATATGCCAAAGGTTCTCAACCAGGCATCTATTGAGAAGTTGGGGAAAGAGTGGCTCCTGGTGGGATGTGGCCTCTCTTGCTGATCTCATTCAAAAGCATGGTAGGCAGGCTCACATACATAAGGACTCCTATCTCAGCCCATTTGAGGTCCCACAATAGGCACATCCGGCCAAGGTTGGTGTGTCAGCTCACTTCCCTAAGGACACTCAGCTCAGCACCTATGTTTCGGTCACCACATTAGGCACTCCTAGCCTAGCCTTGTTCATGTTTTCTCCCCATAACTACTTTTGGCTCAGCCACTGTTTCAGTTCCCTCTTTATACACTCTCAACCCCATACCCATGGACACTTCATTAGGATTCTTAACCCAGATATGTTTCATTTGCCTTCACACTCACTCTCAGCGGAGTCTTTGTGCCAGGTTGTACACTAAGGTCTTTAAGCCCAGCCACTGTCTTTCCGTTCTCACATCAGGAACTCCTGCCCAGGCTGGTTTATTAATGTGCACCCTACGCTATCACTCATTGCACCATCAGCCCTGCTCCAGACAGTATTGTCGTCAAGGTGTGCCTACTTCCTCACTCAGCTCTCCTGGACCAGCCTCTTGTCAGGTCCCACCCTAAGGACTAATTCAAAGAGTTTATGACAGCACTAGACCACATTCCATCCGAAGGGTTTCCAGTCTGTATTTCATCTCCCAGGCTAAGAGTTTGGTACCTAAATCAGCCCAGCTCTTCTGAGTGTTGACAACATAATAGATCAGTCCAATGCTGAGGACTTTCTACCCTATAGTGGTGTCAACTGCCCAACTAAGGAACCTCATACTGTTATGCTAGTGCCTCCCTAAAATGTGTACTAGGCATCTTCATTGTGGTGGAGATGGGAGAATGATAGTAATAGCTCCACAGTGTGCAATGAAGGGACAGTGAGCCGCAGAATATGCCAAGGGTGGTTCTCAACCAGACATCTCATGGTGGAGTGAAGAGGGCAGTGACTGGTGCATACAATATGGCACCTGGGCCCAGCAAATGCCATACTGCAAGGAGGAACTCATGGATCTGTAGGAGATTCCAATGGAAGCTCTTTTCCTAGGGCAGAGAAACAAAGACTCATTTCTCCTGTGTGTTAGTGGTGAGAGGTGGTTATATTGGAGTAGATTTGCCTTTGTACAAGGGGGTAGTTCCTTAGCCAATGACCAAGAGTACAGGGAGAGGGAGAGGAGGAGAGTGGCTCTCAGCGACGGAAGGCAGACAAACCCTTCTCCTCACAAGGGCCTTGCAACCACTCCTGCAACATCAGTAGCCCCTCGGGTTTTACAGGTGATGGCAGCTAAATGTCTTTGACACTAGGTGGTGGCCTGGTAACTTGTTCTGTAGCAATATGTGGAGAGGCAGTCCTGAAACTGACTCCACATTCTTATGTGTGACATTTCCATGGTTTCAGTGTACTTATAAGTGACATTGTAGTACCAAACGTGCTCTGTTTGTGAAGCCTGCACTCTCAATTAAACTTTTGCTCCCAATAACCCAACACTTTCATACAGGTTTGTCTGATCCTCGGGTTTCATGGGGCAAGTCTCATGAGTCAATGTATTTCTCCAGTGATGGAACTGCATCTTCCCGTTGGAGCAGTACTCTTCGTGATACCTAGTTTGGTTTTGAAATGACCAAAGAAATCGTATAATTTACGGTCTTAAGATAAATAATGGCATCTTACTAGATATCTGGCTTGTAGTTTTGATTCACAATCCCAACCTGTTGCCGAAGGAGCAATTAGGGTTCAAAATGCATTGGGGGAAAGGAACAAGTGACACTTTTGTGGAACTGAATATTGCAAAAATGTAAAGCAAGCACAATTGCAAGTAAACTGGAGACATGAGACTTCACTGAAAGTACAAGTTTATGAGTGTAAAGTGCCAAGAAACAAAACTTTGATTAAAATTAGATCAAATTAGGTGCACAAAAAGTAGTGCTCCAACAGAAAGACACACTCCCATCACCGGGACTTGCACTGCCAAATGTGTGGCATTTCGAATGAGTAAACTGAGCATCAAGTCCATGTAAGGAATTCATACTGAATTTATTCCCTTTTGAGCATCGAGAACTACTGAAAAACCACTGAAATGAAAGGTTACAGGCCTACTGGGCATGTTTAGCAAAGTAAACAAGTGGAGGATGTGGGGCTGTCTGACTGAGAAATCAATGCAGTACAACAGGATTGAAAAAAATGTTACATAACCCATATATGAATATGTTCAATTTACTTCTCACAAATGCTTTGCCATCATAAGGGTTAGGTCAGAATGTTAATTTGAAATCTGATTAATATTCCGGAAGAAGACCGGTTTTAAAAAAGCAGTTAATGTTCAATATAGCACATCAAATCACACTTCTGCCCTGTCTAAGCACTGACAAAACATACAATTAAAATAGCAACACTCTATAAGAGATTCATTTCTCCAACTGGATCTGTTAACAATATTCAAAGCATTGGGGTATAAGCAAAATACTTCTGCATCAACACCCTATGTAGTTTGCCAAAGACAACACTGCTTCTCTTCTTCTCCATGCTCACTGTAAACATGCTCTCTACAAAGCAAACAGTGAGCCCCCAAATACAGGGTTAAGGCATATTCTTCCTCATTCACCTCACAATAGAATGCAACCACTCTAAAAATGCAAGACACACTTACCTGCAGTTCCTAGAGCAAGCTCTTGGAGGAGACCTCCTGGGAACCATCAGTTTGTTCGGGCTGACTGTCCCATAATGACCTCACTGAAGACACCCAAGCAGCAGGAACTCAGGGGCTCTAAGCTCCTTAATATGTCCTTTCTCACACTAGCATCTAGACATCTGCACTTAGAGAAGGTGCTGTATAGCAACTCAGTCTCTATTACTCTTGGAGCTAGCGAGGGCTCCACTTATCCCACTTTAGTACTTATATCTGTGCACTAGGAGTAGACACTATAGAGTAGCTCGACCCCCTCAGCCTCTATCTTCCTGGAAGCTGGTGAGGGCTTCACTAACCTCACACTAATGCTTAGATATGTGCATTGAGAGTGGGCGCTACAGAGCAGCTCGGCTTCTATCCCCCTGGGATCTAGCGAGGGTATTATTGATTTCACACAGGTTCATAGATATCCTCATTGCAATCAGGTGTTATAAACCAGCCTGTTCCATATCCTCCAGCTAGCTGGCGGGGCTCCACTGATCTCAGACTAGTGCCTAGACATCTGTTCGATTGAAATAACTTCTGTATGAGTCTTGGGTATGATAGCCTGATAATTTTTGTTATCTGGTACTCCTCAATGCCAGCTTCTAACACAGACAAGAATCGACGAATGTATGGACACACCACTCTTATCAGTCAGAGCCAGCCCTTGAGTGACCCCCAAAGTCAGCATCAATGATCTTCATTTGTGCAGAGTCCTATGTGCACATTTGTGCAGTGTGCTATGTACACATTGTCTTCACATTCGGCCAATCAGCAAACAGTACCCCTGGAACTGGCACATAACTGCTCCAATGAATCATCCCAAAGAAGCAAATTCAAAGTCCACTTTAAATTCTCCCATACAAAGTCCAGTTTAATTTGTAAATTAAAGCGGGAGTCGTAAGATGACTCCTGAAAGTTCTGTGTCGTAGCAGTTGTGGCTTCACCCGTTTGTGCTAAGAAGACCGTGCCGCCCCAGTGACTATCAGGCTGAGCGGCTTGTGGCTGGGCAGAGAGCCACAGGAAGGTGTTGATAACTGCAGGCTGATGGGATTCCTGGCCCGCTAGGACCAGCCTCTGATGGCGATGAAACAGTTTTCAGTGATGCAAATATGCACACAGTTGTCAGTTGCCTCTTTGCTTTAGTTGCTGGGCTCCATTCTGCCTCTCTCCATATCTTCAGGCAGATGCTGGCGGATGACACATAGTGTACACCCGGACCAGATGGGGAACCACATGTCTGGCTTGTGAACAGAGGGCAGAGTGACTGACAACAAGTAGTTGTCAGTCAAAAACAAACAGGGAAATCAATGTTGTGGATCTGTGGGCTCTGGTGATATACAGCAACAACTTAGCAGGGCTCAGGCAGACAATCACCTTTACAACAAGTAGCCTTGCCCTGGGACCGGCACATTACTGCCTGGAGGTGCAGTGATAGACACTAACACAAACAAGCATTTGCAATGCAATAGATCTCGCAATTGCGAGATTTTGAGCTATTGCCATTGTAAATGACAAGGTCTTTTATTTGTGCTTTTCTTTTTAAAACATAAATAAAACGCATTGTCATTTACAATGCCAATAGCATTAGCGAGAGTTTAAGCTATTGGCATTGTAAATGACAATGCCTTTTAACTATCTGTTGTGATAAATAACGCATAAATAAAAGGCATCATCATTTACAATGCCAATAGCTCAAAGTCTTGATCATTTCTTCAATCTCTGTCAGAAACACAGAACAACCTCGACCCTCAATTTATCTGCCCCACTTAGTCCCGGGCTCACATGGCCCTATCAGATGTGTTGTACATTCTACTTATGTATCATTGTGTGTGTGTGTTAGTGTGAGGACGTTTGTGTGTATCTGCGTGTAGTAGATGGTAGGTGTATGTATTAGTGTGTGAGTGTGTCTTTGTGTGTGTGTCTGGGTACGTGTTTATGTGTATTTGTGTTTTTGGGGGCGTGCTTTGGTATATATGCGAGTATTTGTTTTTGTGTATGTCTGAGTGTGTGTGCCGGTGTATCTGCGTAAGCTTAATTGTGTACTAGTGTGTGTGTGAATGTAACCGTGTGTTAGGTTGTGTACTTGTGTGTGTAAGTGGAAGCGTGCGTTTGTGTCTCTCTCCAAGTCCTTTCTGCACCGGGTTGCCTTGGCTGACTTTTCCTATGCAACACCAATACATCAATAAAAGACTGTGTGTTATATCAGCACTAGTGGTACGGACTTACAGTGTGGGGCGGGTGGAAGGGGCAGGATGGGCAGCCAACAGCATGCCGTGTACAGTGTCGTAAGTGTGGACCCGTGCCTGCAGCAGAGAGCGCCTCCTGCGCACCGCCATGTTTGCAAGCCCTCGCCACTGATGTTGTAACCACACAGCCCCCAAATAAGCCACCTTAGAAATATTCATAACATGGTGCATCTCCGAGGGGCAGGAAGATGGTAGGAGTAGATTTCTACAAGTCCTGGCCCACGTGATTGGCGAATTAATTCAGCACGTCCCTTAAGAAACACGGAGTCTTCATCATTCTGCCAAGCAAAATGAACTCTATCAGACTTGAGACCTGAGGAGATCCCAAGAATATAATATACAAAGGGTTAGCAGTCTCTGTTCTCGGCACTGCTGTCTCTTTTCAGAACAGGATCTTGGTACGTAAAGATTTTTTACTTCATTTTGTGAGTTCTATTCTTAATGAACTTAGCTGTCATATGCTTGATAAATTGCACCCTTTTTTCCCTGCTCTGCGGCCATACGCCAGCCAGAAGTCAGTATGGATGATATACAGACCTTCTCGCTATTAATGAACGAGACCTATTGCATTGCTCTCCTTAAACCCCATATTTAAGCACGTGATTTTTCTCCTTTTGCACCCTCCAGTTTTATGGATTGTAACCCTCGGTTTAGAACAAGAAGCAGCACACACACACACACATACTGGTTACACACAGAACTAGCAGCACACACACAAACAATCACACTAGTTACACACAGGACAAGTAACAGCACAGACACACAAACCCACACTAGGCAGACACACAAACCCACACTATGTAGGACATGAAGAGCAGCACAGACACATCAACTCACACTAGGTGCACACAGACAGCAGCAGCACAGACACACACACACACACTAGGTGCACATAGAATAGCAGCACAGAGACACCAACCCCCACTATGTGCACACAAAAGAGCAGCACAGACACACAACACTTGGTATACATAGCAGTGATAGTGGCACTGCCGCCTGCTCCTACAGGATACACCCCGGTGACAGACCTCCCGTCGCTGTTACTCACATTGCCCAGTGCTGCCGCTACAGCACTGTTACCCCCGTAGTGAGAGCTACCAGATCCGAAGAGCAGCACGCACCATTTGCCTAAGGTAAACAGTGCGACAGCGAGGCACGCTCAGCTGCTCTTTCCCTCAAAGAGAGCAATGACCTCTGGGTGTGCCTCGTCACCAGCCGCTACACAGCGCTAGGAAGCAGAACACTGCTCACCTCCATAGTCCCAGAGTTTGGTGCAGAGACAACAGTGGACTGTCCAAATAGGGCTCCGAGGAATGGGGGCACAGACTGAGGGGACGAGGGGAAGGGGGTGCACCGTGTGTGAGAGCATACAAATAAGGGAACGGCACCTCTGTGAGAGGGGGAGGGGTGGGAATAATACATAACACTGGACACAGTATTATGTATTAATATATGCGGTACTCTTTATGTCGACCCCTCAAAATTAAAGGGCGGAGCGAATTATTAATAAAGTGAGCGCGGTGTCACTAGCGGGCGCTGCGCTCATGACCGGTAGGGGCGGGCGACTGTGTCCTTACAGATCCTTGTCTCTCAAACGCCAGACTAGCTCCTGCCTTCACTTGTCCGGCGGATCTCCCTCCTGTGTCTATCATAGACCCTCGCCCTTTCCCAGCTCCACCCCCACGCTGGGCCACCCCTCAAATTAAAAACAATGTCATTTAAATATGCTGGAGTTGGAGAGAAAACAGCTGCAACTCGTTGCATTATCGGCAGACAGATGCCCCCCACAACGTTCATATTTGGAAGCGGCTTGTAAACTGCGTGGGTTATAGTCACTGTGCAGTTGCCACACGTTGCTTACATAAACTATTAAGAATCCAGTGCCATGGGAGGCATCACCAGTAACCGCTAAAAGCCAGACAGCCAAACCCTATCTATTTTATACTTATGCAAGACTTGTAGAAAATAAAATAAAAACCAAAAAACTTGTACAAAGAAACAAAGACGGAGATCTAACATTTACAGACCCTAGACAACAAGCGCACCTCCGGCCCTTCTGTGTGTGTGTGTGACCACCAATGTACGAAAAAAATACAGGGGGTATCAAAAAAGCACAAAATACAATCAGAAAACAGTAAACAAGCTACCAACACACCCTCCTACATCACAGAAGACAAAGATGGTGTGGGCCAGTCCAGATGAGCCGTCCCAAAGAGAGACAGGGCGGTATCCAAAAAGCCCGATTCCCAATCACAAGCCAGCGTTTACCCTAAACTATGACGCCAGCCAATTGAAAACCAGGGCTTGGCTTAAAGTCCCCTTCTAAAATATCGATTACTATAGGTCTCGCAGAGCACACAGCGCATGCATGCTGCAACGCTAGGCGAGATCTAAAAAGTGTTAGCCGATCGGCTGGTGCGTGGTTCTCGGCAGGGCTAGATCTCCATGATCACTCACAGATTCTGAACCAATGAAATGGTGGGTAAAGAGACTAACTGTATGTCACGTCATTGACTGACACTGCTAACATCAAATTACTGTATTGTGGGCTGTTCCAAATTGCGAATGTCACTACCAATAAGCAGTGTTTATAGGAGGCTGATCTGAAACATTACTCTATTATATTTTCTTTTTGATTGCATTTGCTCCAGTACAAAACTAAAGATATCTTTAGGCCGGACTTAAAAAGAGCCATAGTTAACCGGCATTTATGCTATTATTACTGTATTGACATGAACATCTGGAAGCAGAGGTCTGATGAGGTCAATATACTCACAGGAGAATTTACAATGAAGGTGACTAGTGAGGGGGTCTTATTTATTGGCTTGTTGCACACGTTTAAAGTAGCTTGTTTTAATACATTGTAAGTGCTTAAAGGGTAATTTTAAAAAACATCTTTTGAAAACAGACGCTGTAGGAAGAGTAAAAAAAAAAAAAGGCAGACCTTCCCTAAAAAAAGAAATATATTTAATAATTAGTAGAAATTGGAAAATAAGTTTCCAAAAGGAATAAATATCCCAAAAACTCAGAAACACACTAGAAACAATCATTTCACTAAATCCGATGAAAAGGTGCATCAGGCAATATTAGTTTGTTCTTATTGTAATTTATACAGCAGCCCTCCACCGCCCTACATGTGCCTGTGCGTGCTAAATGTGTGGAATTTCTATGCTTCGTTTAAAATTAGAGCTGTTGCATTGAAATGTACCCCGCTGTTCTATTTCAACCCCAGTTCTCGAATGTTTGGAGAAATAAAATAATATTTTAAGGATTCTTGCCCTAGTGTTGGCAAGCATGGTGAGTGAAAACACAGCCATGTTGCTGTGGATGTGTAAACCTCATCTGAATGTTCAGTGGAGGTGGTATGGTGGAGGAAAGATGTGTAGCTTCAATAGACAGAAAGCCGGGCAACCAGAAAAAAAAGTTTTGTTATGTTATGGTATTTAGGCTTCTAAAGCGCGCTTTTACCCAAGGGTGTCCTGGCGCTGAGCACTGTCTAACTGGTTTCCCTCTGCATCTGAACTACTCTGTGAACAACCACGTTTTCAACCGCTTCCAAAAATTAATTCCATTTATATCATCTAAGAAGAAAAGGTGCTCTTACCCAGCTGCTTTGGAAACTGACACGAGGTCCTTTGGAAGCTCCAGCAAGTCAGTGTGATTCTTTTCAACCTCCTGCACAATAAAACAAAAAACAAAACAGATTGGTTACAATCCACTACACCATTTCTGATTTCTCTTCACAGTATGAAGATTACGGACACCAATGAATCCATGACCCATGCGCCACCACAATCTTACCAATAAACTGTTCTTTGGTGGCACAAATTACTATGACTTTATTCTGGACTTTACTCTTGGTGCATGCTTTGCGCCAGCCCCCCTTTCCTGTAATATTTTATAAAATTCTGTACAATCTGTAGACATTTCATTTTCTATGCTGTATAAACAGAAAACAAAATAAAGCCCACCTGATCTTGCTGACCCAAGTAATAGGCATCACAGAACAAGATGTTTGCTTGGGAATTCCAGTGCAGCATTGCCTTCAGAAAGCTATGGAAATGCCTAAGTAACTAGGTCAAATGTTTGGTGAATTTGCTATAAATTAAGATTGGCCCTAAAGAGTGTGCTTGCTCAGTTCAGACAGATTCCAAAGACATTAGAAACTGATCTAGGACCTCTACAGTTTCTTGATAGAGCCCAGCCTTCAGTTAGAAAGAAGTGCAGAAGGTGTGGGGCTTTTTTGGGTAGTTTTGAAACTCATTTTATTAAATGTGACGAACATGTGACTATGAGTTGTTCAACAAACTGTGCATTCATCTTGGTGTAGGTCGTCATCAATGTTAATCAATACAGGCATTCCCACCCAACAGTTCGTAGCCTTTCCCAAGCGACATTCCACAGGCTTTGATTATGCAAAGTTACATGTGCGGGTCACACCTCCTTAATGGCAAATGTAAGAGTTATCATATATAGCGATTATTAAGTGAGTTGTCCATTGTCAGAGCTCATGTAATGCAGCTTTGGAAGCCATTTTTCCAGGAAATCATTGCTTCTTTCACAAGTGACATGACACAGTGCCTCATATGTTCCCATGCCACATCCTCATTGTAGCAGGTAACTTTACGTACCAGGTTCATGTTTTACTCATTGTTGCTGCCACTAATAATTAAAACACCAGTGCCCACTCCCAACCCTGCAGTGCTTCCATTGTTTCTGGAAATAGGCCCAACAATAACATGTCTGGCGATGCAGGAATAAGAAGTCCCATAATATGCATTCGGTCTTAAAGAACCTCCTGTCTGATTTGTTTATTTTATCTATAGTGAGAACATGTCCAGAGTGGGTATCAGAGCGCTTTACGTGAAGGGGAAGTAAGAGTTAGGTGTGATATCAAGAATCAGTCACATATACGAACGAGGTACAAACATAGAGGAATGACAAATTATTAAGCTTGACCTCCATAGGAAGTCAGCAATATAGTAGTCAAAATCAGCAAATATATAACAGAGATAAATAAAATAAAAAACAAGAAAGGTGTGATCTTAGGTCAAAAACTTGTTCATCAGAAATGTTTTCACTTCTTTTTTGAAGCAGGCGTAGATGAAATTAGGTGAAGGTACGGAGGTAGAGAGTTCCAAATGTTCGGGGTGATACACCAGAAGGCTTTGTAGCACATTTTCTTTTTGAGGAAAAGCGATGGTTTCAGAAGTAGAGAGCTAGCACTTTGCGATGATCTGCATTCCCCCAATAGATCTAGCTTTTGTGCCTAAAAACTGAGAGTCATGCACGCAATCTTTAGTTTTATCCTTGCCTCATATGGGAACTATTTCAGGAATTTTAGATCTGGGGAGATGTGAGTATTTCTTTTTGTTCCAGTATGGCAGCAGTATTAAGGGAGGCCCTTAGGGGTTCGGTACTAGTGTGTCACTACTTTCGGAGGAGGGTACCCTATGTAATACAGATTTCTTGTGCCTCATTCAAGTCCCTCTACATTCTCTCCCCAATTCCTCTCTTATTGCTCTATGTGTGATTTACACATATTTCTATTTGACTGGGTTTTTGTGGTTCAGTAAAAGTTTGTATAAGCAGTAAATCAACGACCCAGTGGTGGGGAGGAATTGTTGCCTCTATCTTATTAGTTGGGCAAAGAGCTCAATGTCCAAGTTGTTAATACAGCATGTTTACAATTTAAGTAATTTATACTTTGTCATTTTTAAAGTGACCTAATTTGCCCATCTTTGAACTGGTACCCGATGGTCTGACATTCCTCTTCCCCCTGCTTTTTGTAGCCACCTCAAATAGAAGGCTGGGGTACAGTCTAGAATAAAGTGTAAAGATGTGTGTGGTGAAAGATATGTTGCACATTGCTTTTCCTGTACCATTAAGTCCTATACCATGATAAGTGGTCTTGTAAATGTGGTTGGTTTTTTTTTTTTTTTGGCCTCATACATACGCCAGATAGTGATTGCTCTAGATGGGAACTATCCAGGCCCTCCACACCGGCCATCTCGTTTCCTGCCCTCAGGGCCTATGTGCAGCCACTGGATTCCCCCAGAGAGGACTGTCTCCTTACCCATTTCCGTTTACCGCTGGGAATCCCGTTGGTGCTAGGAAAGGATGGACCACAAACCCCTGGCTTAATCATTGGACCCATCAATCTTTCTTTAACCAAGCCAAAAGTGGAGACCAGAACGTCTCCGTTCTCCTTTGATCACATGCCATGTCTGACTGGCTAATCCACATAATATTTCTCAAACAGTCGGCAAATTTGGGAGGGATCTCAGACTTCCATTGTCTACAGATTTCTCTCCTGGCAATGACAATCACATAAAACACGAGTTGTGCAGCAATATTCGTATTATATCCTGGTAAAATGCCAAAAAAGATCAGTCTGGGACAACAGGTAATTGGTACACATAAGAGCTCTTCAAGAAAACTGCAAACGGACCCCCAATAACAAGAGATCTTAGGACAATCCAAAAACATATGGGTATCATCTGCTGCCGGAAATTTACATCTTGGACAAAAAAACTGTCTGATAATACCCTGGACAGTTTAGCCGGAGTCCAATAAACCCTATAAGCCGTAAACAGATGGTTTCTCCTCAAATTAGCGGGTTTAATGATTCTCTGAGACATAAAAAACGAGTCTCTCCAAATTTTTTGTATCTCCTCCGTATTCCCTATTAAGCCATTGCCCCAAAGTTTCTGTACCTCTAGAGTTAAACTGTCCCCAAAACCAACCAGTAATTGATACCAAAAAGAGACTTCCCGTTTCCAGCCTCCCACCCTACAGATAGAATCCAAGATTGGGAAATCCACTGTCGATCCCCAAGATTGTCTAACCCACCACGCAGACAATTGGTAAAACTTAAACCTAGTTAGGGATCCATTCGTTAGATTTGCTAGAGACTCCCAATCCATAAGCCTGGACTCACAACACAAGTCTCCCCATATTTTGACTCCCGCTAATTTAAGAGGCTGAGATAGTTGATCTAGGAGGCATTCAGGAGTGCCAGGGGAATCCCAGATTGGGGCGTGTAGATTGAAATAAGGGATCCCGAGAGTTTTCCGAATAAATCCCCAATTCTTAAGTGCTGTTTGTAAAATCTTAAGGCGGACCTTTTTAAAGAATTTTTGGTCTCCAAATTTAAGAAGGAAACACTCGAGATCCTGTGGTTGATCATGTAATAGAGCCTGAAAAAGATGCCCTTGTGAGGAAGAGTCCAATTTGTTAACTAGAATTCTAAAATTCTTAAAGTGAAAGGCATGGCAGTATGTTAGCAAGTCAGGTAGAGCCAGTCCCCCTACATTCAAACCCCTCCTCAATTTCTTCCACGCTATCCTGGGCGATTTAGTGGCCCATATAAACAAACTTATCTTTCCTTGAAGAGAGGCGATATCCTTATAGTTAAATAGTAATGGGATAGAATTAAAAAGAAACGTGATTTTTGGGAGGATAATCATTTTAACGAGATTTACTCTCCCGTAGATATTAAGCGGGATACTTCCCCATCTCAACATTAGCTTACAGGCTTCCTTGACAACCAACTAGTTTTAGAAATATCAGCTAATTTCTGAGTTAAAAATATTCCTAAGTATCTGATTTTTAAGGAAGGGGTCCTGAAAGACCGCCCCGATATTGTTTTGGAGAGTGAAATTCAAAGGGTGCACAGGGACCCTTTCAGACTGCATTCAGACAGGAAAGTTCCGAGAAAGATCCTGGTGAATTTTCAAACTTATAGTGTTAAAGAATTAATTCTTGGCAGATGTTTATCTAGCACCAGTCTCCTCCATAATGCACATCCATATCAAATTAGATCAGATATTGGGGGGAAAACTGTGCAGAGACAGTGGGAGTTGGGTTCTAGAATGCCAGAATTAAGATCTTTAGGTGTACAAGTTCAGATGAAATTTCCTGCCCTTCTGAAAGTGATGTGGAGGAACAAAATGCATAATTTGAGCCAGCCTGAAGATGTGGACATTTTCTTATCCCAGATAAAAGAAGAAAGGGGTAAGGGGTAAGGGGACTTGAATGTGAATATGAAATGAGAGAGTAGGGGGGAAAAGGTTTTTGAAGGAGAGAGGAATGTGGGGAAAAGAGGGGAAGAGAAAAAAAAAAAAGAAAATATATAAATATAAGATAAAATAAAATAAAATAAACAAAAATAGGGAACGTAGGGGTAGGGGACAGGTGTATATAGGTGTATATAACCAAATGTTTCTGCTGTGAGTATAAATGGCATATGATGAAATATGTTTTGTGGATGGTAACTCCTTTTTTATTTTGTGTTTTATTTGGCGTGATATTTGCATGCCGTTGTCACTGGGGTCTGGGCTCCTGAACAGGCGATTTCAACGCCAGGTATGAAGGGTGGGTTCCTCACGGGAGGGTGTGGGAAGGGTCATAGGGGGGTTAGGAAATTAATAAAACTGTCCTTGTATTGTGCAAGATCGCTTTTTCGCGTTAATTGCTCTAGATGTTTGGTAAGGTTGTGGAAATGTGGATTTTCCTGATCAGTTATGTCCCCTATCTTGGACCCCAACGGTTCTATATGCATGTTACAAGTACATGTATGTTCCCTCCAGTTCCAGTTTCTAAGACGCAAACATATGTGTGTCTACCGTCAACATGTTCTCTGTCAGATCCGCCATCAATGGGCTGGATATTCGATTCCTAAGTATAAAAGGCCACCGACTTTATATGGCTAAGTTACTTCATCTTTACAGTTCAGGCGAGTAGGCCCGATTCTGTCCTCAAAGCCTTTCCCTGCTCTCTGTCTCTGACAGCTTCAGCTTGAGCTCGCATCTGTATCCATGAACTTTGTCCTACTCCCTGTGCAGCTAACGGTGCCTGCCTCGGCTAGTTTTCGCCTGTCTGCCAAGAAGTTGTATTTCACCTTCGAATTATCTATTTTGCTCTTCAGCCGATGCATTCCTGTCCAGTGATTTAGGTAAACATTTCCTTTAGCTCACAAGCAAAGGACTCAGCCTTTCCGTCCTCCTGCAAGTGATTCATAGCCCTGTTGCCATGGAAAGTTTTCTGCCCCTCGCATCTCATATAGACACTTAGACGCTTGTACACGCACACAGTCAGTATAGAATAGATTCTGTCCGAGAGTCTCTTCCTTGTGGATAACATAGTTCTTTAAACATAGGATGTTAGATATGATTTGGGATTAGGATGACTTGACCCCAGACTTCTCGTCTCCACATGTAGAGCTAAATGTCAAGTCCCCTTCACCCCCTAGTTGCACGTCAATTACACGTCATGCTGCCGCGCGCGCATCTATGCCAAGTATTATCTTATAGATCCACCTATGTCTGATAATTCTAACCAATCATGTTTCTTTTATTCCTTATTACGCCTAGTTTCGATTATGTCACTGTCACGTCATTTTTCTTATCAAATGTTACGCCTTCTACATTCGTTTCATTGTAATGTACTTATTATAAAAATACATGTCTGTTAATAAATTATTGTACTTCACTTCCTGAACCTTCGTGGTGACGGAACCTGAGGGCCGCGACTCGAGTCGGCCATTTTGAATGGAATAAAGCCCATTAGAAACCTCTTATACCACGGATTCTGCCTCTTGTTATTTTGAGCTATTTACTTTAATTTAAGATTCCGCATGAAATTCAGTCCGGTAATATTTATTTTATTTACCACATAATGGCGCCCGAACAGGGACACTTTCTCATCTCACGCGCCGGCGGTGCGTTGCAGGCCCGGTCTCCTGCCACAGCTGGACGGACCATAAACGCGTACCAGCAGGATTTCCTGTAAGCTCCCTCCGGTCAAGCGGGGGCGACTGAGGCTGCGATCAACCCAGACGAGGCGGTGAGAAGTGCGAAGTATCCCGACCAGAGCCTAGCTGAGAGAGCAAGATCCGAGGTATACAGAGGCCCACCAGGTTTTCCGAAATTCCGACGTCCAGAGGGTCCGATGTCCGCAGTTATCGAGTCCTGTCCATTCTCTGAGGCCTTCCGTTTCAAGGAGCTACTCGGTGAGTACCATCGCCGAGGAGGCGTGTTGACGCGCACATAGGTTGTGCCGGTCAAGACGGATTTGGGTACACAAATCCGGTCTGCACTGTTTAGCAGTGTATATGTACTGTTTAGCAGTATATCAAGTATTCCGAAGTATTCAGTTATTGTCAAGAATTCAGCGTGGTGATTAGTTAGGCAGACTGTCATCATTGTCGATCATTGTTATAATGTTTAATGTTTAATGTTTAAAGTATTCAGAAAATGTCTTGCATATTGTGGTATGAATGACTGTTCATTGTTCACTGTTCATTATTGTGTTTCTCGTATTAAGTAAGTTCAAGAGTAAGTATCAGGTCAGTTGTCAATATGCCGCTCTTCTCGAAGTTAAGACAGATTACTACCAGAAAAGGGGTGCTTGAAGAAGCAGTTCCTATTCCTCCTAGAGACACTCCAGGACATTTCATGTACCATAAACATGGCTTAGATGCCATATTGTTTCTTGATCTATGGGTAGATTATACCAAAGGATTACCGGAAAGTCAAAGGTGGCCCATAGCGGGAACCTGGGATGCAGAGTGCATCATGAAAGTGGAGGAAGAGTTATGGAAAAGAAAGGTCAGACAGTCACAGAAAGACGCCGTTGAGTTATGGCGTAAAGAATCTCATAGACGAACAGAAAAAGCACGTAGACAAGAAGAGAGGAGTAAAGAGAGTTCAAATAAAGTTCAAGAAAATCTATTAATTGAGGAAGGTATCCGAGTGAAATCAGAACAAGTAAATAGACAAAGAAATGCTCTTATGAATGGTATGTATCCCCTTCTAGCCGAAGGACTACCTAAGGCTGTTACGGAGGTGCCAAAAGACTTGCCACCCCCATTATTTCCAATTAAGGTACATCCAAAGGGGCATCCCAGAACCGCAGAAGATGTTTTTCTTTCCTCGTATCTAGATGACGCAGCTCCCGAGTATGCTAACGCCACACCACATAGACCGTCTGGCGGAGGGGTTCAACGTCAGGATCAGGTATCTGCACCCGTGCAACAGCAAGTCCCGACGCAAGCTTCGGCAAGCACATCTGTTTCCGCATCTGTCTCCGCAGTCGACTCTACAGGGGTATCGACGCCCATAGTTGCTGTATCACGTTCGACGAACCCTTTCACACCCGACGCCCCAGATGGGGCCACGGGAGGTGCTAGCAGTATTTTTACACCACCTAGAATAAATAAACTTGTTTTTCAAGAGTCAGCACATTCACGTACACCTAAGTTCGTAAATGAACGTACGCTTAAGGAACTTCTTGTAAATTGTAGATATGACCCGGTGGTTGGTAAAGAGGACGAAATGGTCCTGGCATCATTACGTATCAGACGAGCCGCAGAGTATTTAGCAAGGTTACCAGGGATGGCTATGCATCTAGATAACATATATCATTTTGTTCAAACAGGACGAGATCCAGGATGTATTAACAGAGCTATGGAATTCCAGAAAGTAGAGATACAAGGGGAACTGTTACGTTTCCTCATAAACTGTGTGATCAGAAATCAAGATCGTCCGGGGGTAGACCGGAATGCAATGCTTATTCTTACAAGATGGAGTCAGAATATATCAGAAGGGAGACACGATAAGCAAAATTGTATAATAGCCATGTGCCGAAAAATACGTAAAGAAATAGAGCGTATTCATGAAGAGAGATTGGGAACAGACGAGTTTGAGCAAGATGAAGTGTCCGAATCAGGGGACTCTGCAAGACAGTCAGAGACCATAGCCTATGTAGGCAGAGGAAGATCTTGTGAAAATACTAGATGTTTTTCTGATCCAATACACTCTGTATGTCCAAATAATAGCAGAACGTATCCGACGCCTGTAATAAATCTGAAATCTCCTGAACATTCGTTTCAAGCCGCAGATAAAATACTACGAGAACGAAGGGGTTATCACCTCCTCGATTCCATGGATGAGCAAGAATTAGCCAGATCAGCCGTTCACTGGATTGTTAGTCCTGAAAAATACGGTGATGAGACCGTAGCACACACGTTTCTCAACCTCAGTACAGATGAACAACGTTTAGCTGGAATCTATATGATTCAGCAACTCCTCATATTATATAAGAGCCAACATGCTGACCCTGGTCCTTTACCTGATATATTAACGGAACTACTTACGTACAGATGGAGAGGTTCTAGTAACAAGCTAATTAAAGAGATATTAGTGTCACGTAAGCAGTACGTCCTTTTTGTAAATCCAGATTCTCTCTCCCTGCCCCCCAGAGAAAGAGCACCGTACTACATGGATAGACAAAATCCTTTACGGGAAGTGCACCCAATAAAAGGCGAAGACAATGAGTTTCACCGTGTATTTGTTTACACACCCATATCAAAAATGGAATTATTAGAAATGAAGAAAGTAGTACCTAGTCATGACAAAGACCCAGCGGGTTTCCACCGAGAAATTAAAGACATGTTACTGATGGGAGAGTACACCTTTCCTGATATTATGACGATATTAAAAGTGCTTTTGCCTGCTGGCATATATGAAAAACTGAAAGAAAAAGAGTGGGAAGTGGGAGACCAAAAGATAGACTGGACAGCATTAGCAGAGGAAGAAAGGGGCCGAACTGCAGGTTCGGGGCTCGGGGATAAAGTTAAACTATTACCAGGTTTACTAGTACAGGTACTGCCACGTTTATTAACTACAAAAAAGGAAGATTGGGGTGCAATCACAGCCTGTAAACAAAAGCAAGATGAAGACACAAGCGATTATTATGCTCGATTTGAAAAATGTTTTGGTATAAATAGTGGTATAAAAGCAAGTAGTGACTCATATCCACATTTATTTGTGACAAAATTAGTGGAAAATGCATTGCCTCCAGTGAAGAATAGAATATTGAAATTCGAGAGTACCTGGCAAAGTAACACTCCGTCGCAAATGCTACAAATGTTACAGTATCATCACAATAGAATTAGGGATGAACAAGAACACGAGCATAGACGCATGAAGGATACAAAAATGAAAATGCTAGTTTCTCAGACAGTACCAGCAGATGGTCACAAAAAGGGTGTGACACATTCTGGTGATTCTGCAGTTCCTGTAAAAGGAACCTGCAATTACTGTAAACAACTAGGCCATTATGTACATGATTGTCAAGTCCTGAAACGAAATATAGCTACAGGTATTGCAAAAGAGAGACCACGATTAGTTAGACAAGATCAGAATGAAAAAGGAGCTATGCAGCATGGACAGTCCGTGCCAGTTCAGCAACAGTCTATGCCAGCCTCACAGCAACCCATACAGTTTGTGCCAGCTGCACCACCGTTGCCTGCTACTGCCACACAAACCACAACACAACAAATGTATCAGACTGCACAGTATGAATACCCTGAGTATCAGCGTTACGCATGAACCAGCCTAGAGAGGGAAGTTGACTTACCGCTTATCGAGATTCCGGTAGATCAAGAAGGACCTTATGTACATAGTGAATTATTAGGTCAAGATAGAAAATTCTTACTCGATACAGGGGCAAGTCGAACAACCATAAAACGTAGTGAAGTTCCAGGGGCACCCCTCTCAGGCTCTCAAAATGTTTCCCTTGGTTTTTCAGGAAAACCTATTGTTAATGAAGTATCACAGCCTCTACCACTTACGATAGGACCTTTGACACGAATTACAGATTTATTGCTTACTAAATCATGCCCAGAAAATTTGTTAGGAATTAAAACTCTGAAAGCACTAGGAGCCATAATATGTTGTTCTCCGGAAGGAGTAAGGTTGTTTTTGCGTGATTTTAAAGGTCACTATGTGTCTAGAGACATGGATCCCCGACTACAGATTTTACCAGTACATCTATGGGCACAAGGCCCTACGGATGTTGGCTGCATGAACATTACACCCTATCGAGTTACATTGAAAGCAGGAGTGGTACTACCACGAATGCGACAATACAAGTTACCGCATGATGCTGTAGTGGCTTTGTTGAAAATCATTGATGAACTAATTGCCCAGGGAGTAGTTGTAGAAACAGACTCCAATGTATGTAATTCACCGATAATTCCGATTCTTAAACGAACTGATCCTACTGCTCCGCCAGTATACCGATTGGTTATTGATTTGCGTGAACTAAACAAGTGTATTGTACCACAATTCCCTGTGGTCCCTGATATATCATCATTGTTGACAGCAATTGATTCCGAAGCAACATTCTTTACTGTAATTGATCTCAAGAATGCCTTTTTCAGCGTCCCAATAGATCCGGAAAGCCAATACTTGTTCGGATTCAGTTTAAATGGGCGCAGCTTTAAATTCTCACGCGCTCCCCAAGGATTTACAGAAAGCCCCAGCATCTACAGCCAAGCACTGAAACGAGAACTTGACAGTATACACATGCCAGTCAATACTGCACTGCTTCAATATGTCGATGATCTGCTGATCACCGCGAGAAGCGAGCCAGAATGTGAAAAAGCTTCTCTGACAGTTTTACATTTCCTAGCCGACAAGGGGCACAAGGTGTCCCCTTCTAAGCTGCAATTCTGTGTTCAGCGAGTTATTTATCTTGGTCACTCGCTGTCCAAGGAGGGAAGGCAGCTTACACCAGATCGTATCCAGTTAATTGCTAACATGTCAATACCCCAGACACAGAAGGAGGTGCGGGCTTTCATAGGCCTCACTTCATATTGTAGGCAGTGGATCCCTCAGTACGCATTTCTAGCAAAACCACTCATTCAGTTAACCACACAGGAGGCAGCCACATCGACTGTTCTCCCTTGGACTCAGGAACATACACAAGCTTTTGAAAGCCTAAAGGAAGCTTTATGTCAAGCACCTGTTTTAGCAACACCATGTTATAGCAAACCTTTTACACTCTTTGTTACAGAACGCGAAGGTACTGCCTTGTCAGTACTCACTCAGGATCAAGCAGGATCACGCAAGCCATGTGCTTATTTTTCCAGTACATTAGATCCCGTAGCTCAGGCTTTGCCTGCATGCCTGAAATCAGTGGCAGCGACAGCTTTAGCAATCAGACAAAGCGATGCCATAGTATTAGGACACCCATTGACAGTTCAAGTACCACATGCAGTAGAGGTTCTTGTGAACCGAACACAAACGCAACACTTGACCATAGCAAGACTTACCGGTTATGAACTGACATTGTTTCAACCACACATAGAGATCCGACGGTGTAATACATTGAATCCTGCTACACTATTACCTGTAATTGGAACAGACCCACTAGCTCATGATTGTGTTGAAATCATTGAAATAAAGACGAAACCTAGACAAGACTTGACAGACGTTCCATTGTTAGATCCAGACCTGACGTTGTATGTAGACGGATCATGCATGAGAGCAAGTACAGGAGATTTAGTGGCCGCGTATGCAGTCACAACAGACACTGAAGTTATTGAGACACATTGTATAGATATTCTGTCAGCCCAAGCAGCAGAACTTATTGCTCTAACGCAAGCCTGTATTCAAGCCACAAATAAGAAAGTTAATGTATACACTGACTCACGTTATGCATTCGGAGTTATACACGACTTCGGCGTGCTGTGGCGAGAGAGAGGTTATCTAACGTCCCATGGTGCCCACATTCAGCACGGACCCCTCATTCATGCCTTGTTAGACGCAATACATCTACCCACTGCTATATCGATTATGAAATGTAAAGCACACACGAAGGTTACTGATACCATTTCTCAAGGCAATGATTTAGCTGACAGAACAGCTAAACAGACTGCTCAGAATCGCACATTAGACATGACAAAGCCAATAGTTCAGACACCAACACAGTGTATGACAATTAAGGATCCCACACTTGACGTAATTGACATACAGACACATGCCACAGCAGAAGAAATAAAGAAATGGACTGAACTAGGAGGGATCCAGACAGATCAAGGATGGATGACGAAGGAGAAATCTGTATGGTTTCTCCCCGATTCCATGGTTCAAGCCATTATAGCTACAGTTCACAGTCCAGCACATTTAGGAGAGAAGGCTATGCTAGACAGCATTCAGCACATTTGGTTCAACAAACATTTACGAGCAGCAGCTAAACAAAAAGTTCGTACCTGTATGATATGTTGTCAGTTTAATCCAGGAAAGAGTGTTCCCGTAGAGCAGGGTGGATTTCAGCCTCCTGACCATCCTTTTGAAGTCCTCCAGATGGATTATATTCAGATGGAACGTTGTCGAGGATTCAAATATGTCCTCGTAGTTGTCTGCGCTCTCTCCCGTTGGACAGAGGCGTATCCCGTATCAGATTACACTGCCCCGACTACTGCCAAGCAGCTAGTTCGAGAATTCTTCCCACGGTACGGTTTACCACGTGTTGTATATTCAGATAACGGTCAGCCTTTCTCATCCGAATTAATGAAACATGTCTCACTCCTGTTGGGATATCAGTGGAAATTCCACTGTGTCCGACACCCCGAAGCAGCAGGTCTCGTAGAAAGACATAACCAGACACTGAAAATCAGATTGTCCAAAATATGTAGAGAGAAAGGTGTCGACTGGATAGTAGCATTACCAGTTGCACTCTTTTACATGAGAATGGTAGCACACTCTAGAACAGGGCTATCCCCGTATGAGGTGATCTTTGGTAGACCACCGAATATGTGGGGGACGCCTATACCACGTAAAATAACTGATGTTGACTGTAATATGCTGACAGATTACCTGGCTTCCTTGATGTCTGCACTACAATCTTCTCGTTCACAGGTAGCTGCAGCTTTTCCCGACAACACTGAGGCGAAACCCCATGACGTTGTTCCGGGTAATCTTGTCTTTGTGAGAAATTTTGACAGGAAAAGTCAATTGGAGCCCAGGTGGAAAGCACCCAAGTTGGTCCTGTTGACCACAAGAACAGCCGTGAAGATCGAGGGACGAAAAGGGTGGATTCATTCCAGTCACGTAAAAAAATTTCATGGACTACCTTCAGATATAGACACTGTGCCCTGCACTCCCTCACAGACTGATTCAAAACTTCCTTTTGTTGAACAAAATGACTCTCAGTGCTATAAACAGAAACTCAGGTCCAGATCTAAACTGTCGGACGATTTGATTGTTTAAGTCCTCTCCAAGGTGAAGCGGTTGAATCTGTCCCGACATGTACCCCTTAGGTCTGAATCATGTAGAGTCCAGAATCATAATGAAACGACATGCTTATTGTAAATTACTGCGTAACCACTGTATTGTGACATTATTAATTTTGTTTTCCTTGAGTTTTTTAATAGTTACTGCAAGTATATTGTTGCATATGTATTATCCTGTTTCTAAACGTGTTTTCAATATAACTGATGAACATTCTTTTAGTGACCTACCGCCACATGAATTATCCTATAGACTTGCGCTGCGCAATAACACATTCATTAGTATGTTACATCATTCCCATCAGACTAGTAATGCGACCAATTGTTGGGTGTGTGGCCGACTCCCTCCCTATCAGAATAACAAAGGAGTTCTGCCTTTCTTTCCACATCCGTTCACACACAATGGCTCCTGTGGAGCATGGTTTAGTTTATTAAATTCCATAGACCCAGACACAGCAGTTTATCAACAACATTGGATATGGGGAAATCTGAATCTAGTTTTATTCAAAGTCTGTCACCCTAATAAGGAGGGTCACCTCAGTAGAACAGGAACTGATCTAGAAAATGAAGTGTATAAATTAGGTAATTTTACACCTAATCTTATGATTTTGAATGTCAAATCCGAAGTTAAACTAATTCTGCCCACTATGTCAGTATTTCCAGTTAAGGGTGAATTATGTGTTAGAAAAGTTGGTTCCAAACACATGGGCCATAGCCAATGCGTTACTACAGTAGAATATAGTGATCAAGGTAAATCTTCATTTAGAGCTTCTCGCCATTCCTACTTTATATGTGGTCAGACTGCATATATGCGTCTGCCTCTAGATTGGGATGGTACCTGTTACATAGCATTCCTTTTGCCACCTGTTTTCCTAGCTCCCCCTGATTATTATCGAAATTTTCATTTAGTACACAATAGAGAGCAAAGAGATCTCCCAGTTGTCGATTATACTGAGACATCATGGGACAAGTATGTAGATTTCAATAAAGGTATCTTTCCCTATATAGGTACTATATCAAATAGTAAGCTGATACGCAGACTCACCAAGACTCTTGAAGCTGTAGTAAACGAGACTATAGCCGCCCTAGGCAATCTGACAGAGGAACAATCAGTGATGAGAATTGTTGTTCTCCAGAATCGTCTTGTCCTTGACGTCATCCTGGCCGATAGGGGCGGAGCTTGCAGGGTCATCGGATCCAGCTGCTGCATATTCATACCAGAAAATTCGCCATCTGTATATAAAGCTATAACACGCCTTCATAAGATTGTAAGCCAGATACACGAGGATCCAGGCACTTGGACGTGGTCCGGGTGGTTTTGGAGTGTGATATCAGCCTGGGGATGGAGAGTTCTATCCTTCCTAGGTATTGGCCTTCTTATGCTCTTCAGTTGTTGTCTATGCCTGCAATGTGGACCAGCGATTTGTGGTCTGTGTGCCACATCGTGTATCCCACATCAAGGTTTTCGCTCAAGATCCCGGAAGAAGAAAGAAGAAGAAATGATGCTCCATGAGCAAATCAATGGAATGATGAAGATTGATGTCTCGTGAAGGGCAAGAAGGGGACAAGGAGGGAATGTGGAAATGTGGATTTTCCTGATCAGTTATGTCCCCTATCTTGGACCCCAACGGTTCTATATGCATGTTACAAGTACATGTATGTTCCCTCCAGTTCCAGTTTCTAAGACGCAAACATATGTGTGTCTACCGTCAACATGTTCTCTGTCAGATCCGCCATCAATGGGCTGGATATTCGATTCCTAAGTATAAAAGGCCACCGACTTTATATGGCTAAGTTACTTCATCTTTACAGTTCAGGCGAGTAGGCCCGATTCTGTCCTCAAAGCCTTTCCCTGCTCTCTGTCTCTGACAGCTTCAGCTTGAGCTCGCATCTGTATCCATGAACTTTGTCCTACTCCCTGTGCAGCTAACGGTGCCTGCCTCGGCTAGTTTTCGCCTGTCTGCCAAGAAGTTGTATTTCACCTTCGAATTATCTATTTTGCTCTTCAGCCGATGCATTCCTGTCCAGTGATTTAGGTAAACATTTCCTTTAGCTCACAAGCAAAGGACTCAGCCTTTCCGTCCTCCTGCAAGTGATTCATAGCCCTGTTGCCATGGAAAGTTTTCTGCCCCTCGCATCTCATATAGACACTTAGACGCTTGTACACGCACACAGTCAGTATAGAATAGATTCTGTCCGAGAGTCTCTTCCTTGTGGATAACATAGTTCTTTAAACATAGGATGTTAGATATGATTTGGGATTAGGATGACTTGACCCCAGACTTCTCGTCTCCACATGTAGAGCTAAATGTCAAGTCCCCTTCACCCCCTAGTTGCACGTCAATTACACGTCATGCTGCCGCGCGCGCATCTATGCCAAGTATTATCTTATAGATCCACCTATGTCTGATAATTCTAACCAATCATGTTTCTTTTATTCCTTATTACGCCTAGTTTCGATTATGTCACTGTCACGTCATTTTTCTTATCAAATGTTACGCCTTCTACATTCGTTTCATTGTAATGTACTTATTATAAAAATACATGTCTGTTAATAAATTATTGTACTTCACTTCCTGAACCTTCGTGGTGACGGAACCTGAGGGCCGCGACTCGAGTCGGCCATTTTGAATGGAATAAAGCCCATTAGAAACCTCTTATACCACGGATTCTGCCTCTTGTTATTTTGAGCTATTTACTTTAATTTAAGATTCCGCATGAAATTCAGTCCGGTAATATTTATTTTATTTACCACAAGGTCAGTATTGTATGAGTGGATCAGTTAGCATAAAATTTCTCTCCGGGAACGTCAATGGTTTAGGATGCAGCAGGAAACAATGGAGGGTCTGTGAGTATTTAAAGAGTATGGAAGCCCATCTCATTTTGGTACAGGAAACACATTTAGAGGCAAAATTATGTGAACAAGCCTTCCGTACATTGCGGTGGGTTCAGGATGTATTATGTTCACATCAGACAGGTTGCACTAGAGGTGTTGCCATAATTATTAGATCGAACAAAGGGATTAAGGTCCAGAAATGGGAAACAGCCAATTCAGGTAGATGGCTAGTGGCGGCTCTCTCTATAGCTGGTTTGGCCTTCACGTGTGCAGTGTATTACGGCCCGAATGAGGATGATTCAGGTCCCATTTTAAAATTGAATGCATGCCTCTTACAGTACCCTGCCCCGGTTATCTTAGGGGGAGATTTTAATTTGGTTTTCGATGGGCAGGTAGATCGGACCTCAAGGGCTAAATATTGCGTTCCAACTAAGACTTTAATGTCATTGAAGAATATTATGAAGGATTATAATCTATTGGATATCTGGAGAGTGAAAAATCCAGTTCAAAGAGAGTATTCCTTCTACAGCAAGAAATATAGGCAATTTTCAAGAATAGATTTTATTTTGGTGGATCAATCCTTGCTCTCCAATACTGTCGCGGCCGCGTATACCTTGGTGGGCCTTTCCGACCACTCACTGGTTGAACTTGTTCTTAGTTTAAAACTTATGAATATGGTAACTAGATGGACACTCGATAGATCACTCCTCACGGATGACAAAGTGAAGGTCCTAGTAAGTTCGGGAATAACTGATTTTTTTCATTTTAATCTTGGTTCTGCCACTGTACAAATGGTTTGGGAGTCCTTCAAAGCTTATTTAAGGGGCCTGTTAGGTTTGCAAATGTCATACAGGAGGAAAATTCGTAAGCGAGAAGAAACAGATGATATTAAAGCTATTAAAGATAAAGAATTAGATTTACAGAGGGCTGCTTTGGTAGATAGGGAGAGGATTCCCAAACTTGAGAGAGAACTGCTGGAATTACAAGCAGCGTTTAGCGCGAGATGCGATAAGATTAATAAAGAAAAATGGGAGGCCAGCAGGCTGAAAAATTTTGAGTATGGAGAAAAGTGTGGAGCTCTCCTAGCCTGGAAATCAAGGGTGGATAGGGTTAGGAATAATATAAAGGCTGTAGTACAAAGGGAATCTGGCTTATTAACTTCGGAGGATGAATTGATTAGAGATGAGGCCATGGGGTTTATGTCTACTTTATATCAAGAGGATACTAGAGTTGGATTGGGTGAGGTAGATGAATGGCTCAATTTGGGTAATCTGCCTCAACTGACAGAGACAGAGAAAATATATTTAGCCAGCGAAATTAAAGAGGGCGAAATACAGGAACAATTAAAGAAAATGAGCAGAGGGAAAGCCGCTGGCCCAGATGGGCTCCCGATAGAAATTTATTCTGATAATCCTGAAACTGTTGTTCCCGTCCTTAAGACACTTTTTAATAGTATCCTTTTACTAGGAGAGCCTATTCCCCCATCTTGGTCGGAGGCCACTATAACCTTGCTAGTCAAACCTAACAAAGTCCCACAAAAAATGGAGTCGTACAGACCAATTTCGTTGTTAAATTCGGATCTAAAAAATTTCTCTGGGATACTGGCTACTAGATTGGCGAGATCCATTAAAACAATTGTACACCCTGACCAGAGAGGGTTTATACCAGGGAGGCAGCTTAACGAACTCACGTTTCAGGCTTTAGGGGCAATAGATGATGCTGAAGTGAATGGGCTGCCGCTGGCCATTATAGCAATAGACGCAGCCAAGGCCTTCGATCGGGTTAATTGGGGGTACCTTTGGGCCTCTTTGAGGAAGTTCGGCTTCCCTCTATTGTTTATAGAGGCGGTTAAATCCTTATACTCTGGACCTCGTGCAAAAGTCTTAGTGAATGGGGGGCTATCGGACTGGTTTAATATCACTAGAGGTACAAGGCAGGGATGCCCCTTATCCTCATTATTGTTTAATGTTTATATAGAGCCTTTCGTTTGTGCACTTAGAAGAGATAACATAATCATTCCTTTTAAAATCGGTGAACTGGAGTTGAAAGCCGCACTGTATGGTGATGATCTCTTATTATATACTTCTAATCATGTCGAGGCAATCCCGCGGCTTTTTGAACTAGCGGAGGAATTCGGAAGAGTCTCGGGATATAAAGTTAACAAAGAAAAAACGGATATAATGGGTTGGAACAATTTAATCCCGATAGAAGGGGCCAAACAAAAAATCAGATACTTAGGAATATTTTTAACTCAGAAATTAGTTGTAAATGTGGTTGTAGTATATCCACAACAGTCCACTTCTTATGGACAGCTGTATAAAGTCTCAGAGAGCCCTTTAACTACCGCCCAGTCCAGATGGAGCAAGTGCTTATTGGAGTGTGTGCACGGAACCATACCCCTACAAAAGTTAATTATGCTGCTGTGTAATAATTAATTATGATAGGGAATCCTAACCCACCTTGACTCACTAGCAATTTTAATAGGATTACCAATAACCTTGGAAGTTTCCCTTGCCACATAAAATCTAGCATTTGCCTCCGAAGGGCTGCGAAAAAAAAATTTGATGAAGAATTGGACCACCTGAAACAAGTACCGGGATAGAGGTTATTTTTCAAAGCTGTAGTCTTCCTGGGCAAGGAGATGTATATATGCGGCAGTCCTCAGTTTCTCCTTCAAAAGCCTAGCACCTTAGCACTATAAAATTCAGACAGTCTTCTTATTTGCATTTTTGCAAATTTCACAACTATTTTAAATGGGTACTTGAATTGAAGCACTCACCTTTGGCCTTTTCCAGTTTATTGGCATAGCAAACACATTTTCTGAATTGATGTACTGACAGGACACACCTAAAAAAATCTTTCTACAGCTGTAAGGAGAGCAGATAAGAAGCCCGGTGCATCAGTCACTGCCAGATTCAAATCTCAAGCAATGTCAGGGAGTTGACCAAGAAGCATGGATTACAGTTGGTGGCTCTGCAGGCACTTTAAACCAACAGTGTTGAATTAATTTCAAGAATGGAAAGAAGGGGTGGTGGGGGTTCACAGAATGTCCACTCAGCCTGGTGAAAGGATTTGCACTTATAGAGACTGCCCATGTGAGAGCATTCAACAACGAAGGCATGTTTCCTATCAATCCTTGAAGCCTCACGTAGGGGCATATCAGCAATAATTATCGCTAAGCGCACTTCGCGCTAGGATAATTATCGCCGGCTAGCGTGGGTTTTTATCGCTGAGATAGCGTGCTATTAGCAACGCCTATCTTAAAAGCGATAAAAATCCTAGCGCTAACTGCCAAACGTGTGATTATCGCTGGAAACCCAGCGATAATCCCACGAAGTTTGGCGATAGCTTGCTGATAGGGCCTCACATACTTAGCCATGATATCCACCTTCCATAGGATATCATGGCTAAGTCAGTTTCAAAGCAGGCGTAAGTAAAGAAGCGATAACAGAGGTTATCGCTACTTTTCTTGTCGCTATGCTGCTTTGCATGAGGCTTGATAATAGGAGAAATGTCGCTTAGCGACATTTCTCCCGTTATCCTGGGGAGGAACGCCCACGTTGCATCTCATTAGAGATGCAAAGATGGGCGTTAAGGGAAATGGAGATAAGGCAAGGTTTCATGCGATAGCGTGACCTTGCACATAAGGTGATCAAATTATCGCCGCTTTTCGTCCAAAAATTGACGGAAAAGCGGCAATAATTTTCTAACCCCTGCTTGCTGATATGCCCCAATGTTTGGCAAATGCAACGGCCATCTTGGATTATCAGGTATAACTTCTCTTGTGTGGGACAACAGGAGCTGTGAGTTTCTTATCTTGATGAATGATCTGCTTCTTGAAGAGATTAATTTTTAGCTTCTTTCTCAGGTGGGTACACCTCTTTGGGGAATGTTATTTCAAAGTAGGAGTGTGTAGCTTATTATGTATCAAATTCAGATTTTCTTTGCACTTCCATTTCAAGTCTGTTTTAGCTTTTCTGAAAAGACAATCGGGAAATGTGGAACCAGGTTCAAAGATGAAAGACATCCCACACAAAAATAATCTATTATGAGAAAGATGTGCCATGAAAAGTTTTGTTATAGAGAAGAGGATGTTATGTTAAAGATATACAGTATTTCAGGGGTGAAGTTAATAAACTGCATGGCAGTAGAAATCCCAAATCTCTAGCAAATTAGCAAATAAATGTGGATACAACTTCGTAATCACAACACGTCTGTACATGTAGAAAATATGTGGTGACCTTAATAAAACACATAAAGAACCTAGTTATAGCATTGTTAGTGAGAAACTCTCATACACGCTTCCTTGTTTCTGCCACTGATGGGGACATATGTCTAAGGTAGAATTTGGTCAAATCGCTACATTCAAAGCACTAGCAATGTATACCACCAAGTTTACTACTAAGTCTCATATACAGGTTTGTATAAAAAGTAAATGCTCTGCAAGGTCATACTTATTCTGCACAATCACAAACAGAAGAAGAAAGCAAACCTCTAGGATGTGGTGCAGCAGAGTAACGCGTGCTTTGTTTGCGCGGGTTTCAGTCAGCTTTAGCAAGGTGTTGATTTTAAAGCCATTTGCATCTCCTGTGTGGCTTCCCTACAATAGGGAAAATACAGGAAAAAAGAACAATGACAATCAGAAATGTCCAAATTAACCTGCGCTCTGTAGGCATCTGCATTCCAAAAATATTTTTTAAATACACAATTCATTCATTTAAATCTGGTGATGTAAAAACTTACATAGTTAAGAAAATTTCCAACTTTAAGAATCAGTTGACAGAACACTGGAAGTCGGTGACTGGTAAGAATATCTGAAAGGACATTAACCACATTGAATTGTAAAAAGGCGTCAACCATTCCAAATATATAAACACTTATGATATCATTACAGCATTTACCTAAACCTTTTATGTTGTAATTACACTGATATTCAACTACAGTCTGTACAAACTTGGTCGAAAGCAAAATCAAGCTAGTTACTGCAATTAACAAAAAGAGTGAATGACATTAGTAACACTTTCTCGTTAGGAAAATCTTTTAACTATAAAGTCGTAAGGAATCCTACGAGTCCTGTTTGGGGACATTTTTGGGGTAAATATTTCATAATAATAAAAAAAATCAAAACAAATTTCCGAATATAATTGGCTCCGCATTTACTTTTGCTATCGGCTTAGTTATTTTTTGAAGCATTTCTTTGCTACTCGAAGGTTTGTGAAGCAATAAGGTTATTCAATATTGAGCTCATTTGAATTTTTGGTCCATTTATTTTTGTACAGAAGTATACATACTCATTTTAAATATATTAACCTTATTCTTCAGATCAAATGACGATGTAAGGATTTGTATTTTTTGCTAGAAAATGTAATGAATTAGTTCAATATCAGAATTGTAGAACCACATCTCTAAGGTAATTTTTGCTTATATACTGAGGGAAAATACCCCAAGAGAGCACCACGTGAGAGGCTTTACATACCAGAGCTGGAGCTAACTTCAAGTGGTGTTCGGTCTAGCGACCTTCCATCAAACCTCTGTGTAGCCACTGGATTACATATCAGACACTTTCTCATTTCTCATTGCCTTAAAACTATACACTTGTCAGTTGCTTTGCACAGATCCTTCTAGATTAGGATTCCCAGATTTGATGATAAATGCCATACTTACTATCACAGGCTGTGCTGACTAGTTGTGCTTTCGGCTGAAGCATTTCAAGGAGAATTGTGGTTTCCTCGCATAGAAGCATACACTCAATCCGGAGCTGGTAGCTGATATCAGGAAACAATGAAACATTTTACTATCGTAAAATTCCTATGCACACATTCCTTTTAAAAAACATGATAAAATAGCTTAAACCCAAACACATTTTAATTATTTTGCGAGTCAGCAGGCATGGTTTATTTATTTTTTAAAAGATTTTTATTGAGTTTTTCCACACCCAGAGTCCCGAGGACTAACATTACACACATTAGCATCATAAAAGGCAAGATACACATTAACGGAAAACCACTCTGCTATGTTCCCACCTTATATTCCCCACCCACCGCCCTCTCTACCCCCCCCCCTCGTCAGTGTGCCCGCAGCAACCCCCTCATCACCCGCTGCCAATCGGGCCCCATGGTCTGAGATTTCCCAGCTCCGAACAAACGGGAAAACCCTGTCAGTGGTCTCCTGAGAGAAGGGGCCCCGCAGCGACCTCCCTCCGCGGCCCTGTTCCCACCCAGACTCCTCATCAGCTGTCAATGTAGAGTGCAGATACCGAGTCCTCCATGAGTGTACCTAAGTAGCCCCGTCCTGCATGGACTCCCCCGTAGCCCCCGCCGACCCTGTCCCAGGTTCAGGCATGGTTTATTTATATTAAAAATAAAATCAACTCCTACTACATCAAATAATTCACAAAACATGGTGGACGAGAATACTGCTTTCCTGAGTGATGCAATGATTCTCTGCACGTAACAGAAATAGGGTCTTCTAGCCCCATGTAAGTGTTCAGCAGCTCTGAGCGAAGGCTTTAATTTAGAATTGGGCCAGGCCTAGACATGGCCACAGAACCTGAACAACTGCAGTTTTTTTGAAAAAGCACCTCCAATGTTTTGAGCTAGTCTGACGCTCTGCTTTGAAAAGACAAGATGGTGTCCCGAGCCACAACTATATAACCCTAAGGTAGGTGAATTCCAGCCTTGATTCCCAGCAGTTTGCGTCATGGTTTTCACCGATTCGGTTCCTTACCTAGTTGTCTGTGATTTGATCTCACACAATCTCCAATGTAGGGTGAGATGGTGGCCTTCAATTCTTTCTGGTTGGCGACTTGGTCATGAAATTTTATTGAGAACTATATTATGAAATACCCATCAAACTGTCCCAGGGAATGCTTGTGGGATATTGTACTGTAGAATACCCATGAAATGATGTGCAGTGGAATGTCAAAATGTATTTTTAATTTGCCAAAATAAGTATCGAAAAATGACCATGAGATTAGATTTCTGAAACTTATCATAAATATTATCATGCTGATAAGATTTATAGCCATGAAATAGCCATAAAGTGTCAAACAAAATGATTAGATATGAATTCACTAATTGCTCTATTAGTTACTGTGTCTTAAAAAGCACAACATTTATTTATATGAAACTGTCAGTTATGTATTGTGCCCCACAATTATCAGATACACAGATTAAAAGCCTAAATGAGGAGCATCAGTCAAGATGTTAAACCCCACTGCTGCAGTCCTCTGGGCGAATATCCAACATGAAAGGCACCTTGGGCAGCTATTATGCAATTCCAAATATAATATTACTTCAAATGTCTGCTATGATATGTTGAAATACTGTATGAACAGCACCATCAACTGCTTGTGTAGTGTTGTGTGCTGTACCTTCATGCTCTGCATCACGAGAGTGAAACAATGCATATTGCAACAGAGGAAGAGGTGTGGCGCCGTTGCCAGGGCAACTGACTCCGGAATCAGGGGATCATGGTTCGATCCCCGGTGCTGGCGGCAGATTAGCCCAGCACCATATGACTCTGGGCAATAGCTTGCTTAATCTTCCCGACGGCCCCTGGCGCCTAGAAAACCTTACGGGTGATTGTTTGCGCTTTACAAATGTGGATTATTATTATTATTCAGCCCTTTTCAGAAGATCATAATTCGGCCTATGAGGAGTTAAGGGTATTGTTGGCTTTCCTTTAAGACCTCTATTTAAGCAACCTGGATATGCACAGCATTACTCTAGACAATAAAATCTTTCCCAATCACCCTTGTTGCTATGTTAATATGTGGACTCTGTGGTACGTACTATGCCAATGAGTTTCTGGATGCGTACTTTACACTTTTACATTTTCAGAAGGTACAATTTGGCTAATTTTCAGAAGGTACAATTTGGCTAATTTGGCCCAAACTTTAATCCAGTAAATGTAATCGGTATTTACTCCTAGGGCAAGGAAGTGCAGAGGGGATTCAGGTTTCCAGTAGAGAGTGGCCATTTTTTGTATAAAGAGACAAACAAAAAATTTCAGCACTTTCTACAGTGGATTTTCAGGCAAACATGATGTATGGTAATCATTGCAATGTCAATATCATTAACCTCAATAGTTTACATATGCTAGACCTGCAGCGAAGATGGCAGCAAATGCACATTGCACTACGGTGCAGGTGCAGACAATAAAGACCCATTGAGTTTCTAAAATGAATATATCGCTGTAGTTGTACAGGCTGTAATACCAAGGGTACTTTGAAACTACATAAATTACATCATTTCTCTCTCGCTTACCCCAAGCGGTCTACAAAAAACGTTTTTGCTTCATGTTCTAGTTAGGTTTAGTAATCATAAGTGGCTGGTATATATATGTAGGCTAATGTTGGCAACATGTTTCCCTTTCAAATTCTTTTAGTAAGAGATTTCATTCTCTGATACCAAGACTAGGTATAACATTAATATATTTGGCAAACATTATAATATCCCTGATCTGTTAGCCCTAAGTCTCTCAGTGGCAGGCCTTGGATCACCCACAACTTTATGCTGCACCATAAAATCCAGTATGCTACTTGCCGCCCATTGCTACCCGCACTTAATGCATCATTCTGCAGAAAACCTAGATTTTTCTCTGCTTTGGCATTGTGGTTATATTTTATTTCTCCGCTTATTTAAATATTAGCTTAAGTAGGTGATTGCATATAGGTTTAACGCATCCATTTACCAACATAACAATTCCAGTAGTAGGTGCTGCCTTTAATGTGACATTTTAAGGTAAGCTGCTTGCTGTCACTTTTCCTACTCTTTTATTATACTATCTTTCATGGTGCAACGAGAAGAAGAAACATTGAAATAAGATTCTCAAAGGATACCCAAGCAGTAACTTCACTGAGTAAAATCATCTTACCCATCAATAAGGGAGCTCGAAAACCACAGTAAATACGCAAGTGCTTTGTATTTAGATTTACTGAAAGACTAACAATCAGCTCAAGGAAAAAAGAATAGACGACATCAAGAGGAGCAAACGCATTACTATTTCACTTACCTAGGCACAGCAAGGAGGAGGAGATAAAACTGATCAGCGTTTGATAATTTTTCTTTTTCATCTTGATAGGCTTTCAGGTTCTCGATCTATGGAGCACATTCCATTAGGGTAGCAAAGTAAAAGTGTAATGCTAAAGTACATGTTCACAGAAAGAGAAGAAGGTATCCCATTCTTACCTCATGTTTTTCGGGAAGTAATTTCAGGAATTGCTTTAGAATCTCAACATCAAACTTCGACCGGTCCCCTTTGTTTATCATCTCAACAATTTCTTCATTTGGACTGTGGAATGAACAATGGCAATGAAGAGGTGTGTGACAGGAAATATCACACTACAGCTTACAAGGAGATATGTCACCCACTAAAATCCCCACAATATAAGACTGATACTACCTACAAGGCATACATGTTGTCTAGAGTTTAAACTACAGTTTCCAAAGAGATTTAAACTGTCTAATACAGGTCAATGACTTAGCATATTCCCTCTGAGTTGGAATGTGGTTTATTAGTAGGAGTAGGTAAGGATCTGCCACTAGTAATAAGGCAAAAATCACAATATAAGGAGCAGTCAAGGTCTCAATAAATTATTCCCTTGCCTAGTCCTTGGTAGCTGGCTGTGAGCAGGCAGGCTTAAATTAGGTGACAGATGTGTAAAGCATTTTAAAACACCAATACATTAAATATCGAAGACACCATACACAATAAAAATCCAATTGCTAAAAACAGGAAAAAAAATTATGAGTAGTGTGACACCAAAATGACAAAAATCAAATGTCGGGAACCAGAGGTATGAATATTTAAATAATAAACACTTTCTAGAGCCTAAAAGCCAAAAGTGCCATTTTGGGACTTCTGATCGTACTTCACTGGGACAAAATCAAAGTTTCAGGTTGACCATGAAGAAGTGCGAGTCGGACACACTTAGTGGTAGGCTCTGGTCAAGTGTTTACCTTCTAACTTAGTTACTTTTTTTGAGCTTTTTGTCTAGACGTCAAGCGAGGCTCCTCGTAAGACCAGCTTTTGGTTTGACACCTTGGTCGGCTCCTGGAATTCTCGATGACGAAATGCTCCGGAGCTTCAGCGGGGCAAACCTGAATCTCAGACTGGGTTGCGGTTCTATGTCACCAGCTGGACTCTCGTCGATGAGTCAGCCACCTTTTGGAGCTTTTTACCAAAAATTCTCCATTCTTCTCCGAACTTCTAGATCCAATTCCAGAGGATTATTTTTGGTTTAAAAGTGTTCACAACACCAATCCAAGGTTCCAGAAGCTCCGAGTTCCTCCTAGGGAGGTTGGGACTATGTTTCCCACAATGCACCTGGCCCCATCTTTTAAAGTGCAGCTGAAGGTGATAGGTTGTTTTTTCTTGCTGGAGATGACGCAGGTGGAGCTCTTTTAACCTGTTACTTTCAGGGAGTTCACCCCTTCACTTTTGTGAATCAAAGCAAAGTCCTTCAGGCTGTATTTCCCAAAGTGTGCAACAGGTGCAGGCCATGGTTCCGGCAGGGCAGTCCTACTTCTTCTTGTAGTTTCAGATAGGGATCTGAGTTACTGGGTAGTGTTTATCCAATGTTCCTGGGTGACAAACAGGCACCAGCCTGACTTACGGGGTGCAGGGTACCACTCTCAGGTTTGACCTATTCCTCCAAAGTGTAGCATATTCTTGTCCCAGAAAGCATCATTCCTTTAAAATCCGAAATGGAGAAACTTTCTTCTGGATGTTAAGATCTGGCTAAGCAAACCCACTGGTGAGGCTAAGTTTCCCGAACACTCCCTATCTAGACCCTCTGCTAATTCAATTACTGGGGTCCTGTCTGGCTGGGGGTGCCGGAACTGGGAGTGAGCCTGTGTCCTGTGCTAAATGTCATCCCTTTTTGAAGACTGGTTTGGCTACCCAGCCCCCTTCCTGCCTTTTGCTCTGCAGCTTGTAGATCTCCTCCCACCTGGTGTCCTTTGTCTCTATGCAGGCGACTTCACATCTCATCAGAGCAGTTTGGCTCAGCCTGCCAAAGGCTGGCCAATCAGGAGCGGCTCCTGAGAGACTGGATTTTAGTTAATCAGAAAAGAACGTTCTATAGCTCATTTTCTGAGATAGGTATAATAATCGTAACATCAGGAAGTTGTTGGATTTATTCTAATTATCATTTTAATACTTTGAAGTATATTTTAGCTCACTTCTATCAATAGTTGTACTTTATTAAATTAGTCCCATGTTGTCCTATAGAATCAATGTGCTTAAATGGGGGAAACAGAATATTCAGTTTTTCACTCACCAGGATATGTAGAACATCTTTTATAATGCCCCTGCTTATAGTTACAATGCATCCTACCCCTGGGGCATCTAGGGGAGACCATAGAAGTGAATTATATGAAAAAATAAGGTAGATTAAGAATTGAGAAGTACCTTTAATTCCAAAGATAAATGTGCATATAATTGACCTTTAAAAGCAGCCTGCAAAGCAGGGATGCATTTAAAATCACTGGGTCCAAACAGGGCTGGGTCCAAACTGGGGTGGCGTAGTGGGCAAAAGAACAATGGATTTAACCCAGATCTCTTGACTGGGGGAGAAGGTTTGAATCATTCAGCATTCCGTCCATCATTTGTTGCAGTTACACTTTTTGCCCTAAGTGGGATGGGTATGCCCAGACGTGGGTCCCTTGCTCACTGTGCCACTGGATTCAAGCTAGCCGAGCTGATGAAGGGTGACATACCCCGAAACCGGTCCCAGGATTCTTGTTTCCGGTCCAGGGAGGATCTGGCTTGGCAGTTTGGACTGTTCACATGAGGCACAGGGTCAAGACTAATTTGCATATGGCTGGGTCCAAACTGGGGTTGCTTAGTGGGCAAAAGAACAATGGATTTACCCAGATCTCTTGGTTGGGGGAGAAGGTTTGAATCATTCAGCATTCCGTCTACTATTTGTTGCAGTTACACTTGAAAATCACAGCCGGCAACACAGCTGTGCACACCTAAGTGCAAAAAATGTGCTAGGCCTCTTAACCTACAAGCCCTACCATATACTAGGGGCTTATAGGTAGGTTGTCAAACCAACTGTAATTAGACCTATTTACCATATACCTTTTACACAGAGCACTGGCCTTGGGTGTGGTTAGCAGAGCCCAGGGCACAATCAGAGTAAATTACCACGAGTATCAATCAAAAAACGGGGGTGATCGGGGCAAAAAGGATGACTTTCTCAAACTTGGTGTATGTATCTATAAGTATTGAGATTTACATAGCTATCCTGGGTGAAAAGGATCAGTGATATAAAATGCAAGATTTGCGACTGTGAATCACAATTCCACTATCACAAACTTAATACTTTTAGGTTATAGAGGTTATGCAGTGAGCATCGTACTTGTGAGAAGCGCAGTTACAATAATGTGCATATTTCAGATTTCCAGAGGGACTGTATTTAAATTGCTATACATGGACCTTTCCTCCTGCGTACCATGGAGTTGTGCTTTCCCACTATTTAGAGTACATGATGTTGGATGATTGGTTAAAACCATATGATTGTTCAAGATTGCCTACAACACTGATCTTCTTAGTGATATACTTTAGATCCTAAAATATTCACTGTCACAGATACTTCTCACTATTGGAACATTCAACACCTGAATTCTCAGGTCCTCATCTGAAGAGATTTTTTACATTTCCCTCTCAACCAGTTACTCCCTCTGTGCATCATCTACCTATAGCAAGCATTTATCCCTCAAAGTCTCCCCTGTCTGCTTCTGGCATAGTCTCTCATTGAAAGGACCTCTGACACCTTAGAGGCACCCCTTATAACCCTACCTTTATCTCTGGGGGTCTTTCTATAGCTGTCAGTCAGTCTTAACGAGAGACTTCCTTCGAGCCATTAGCACTTCCCAGACACTGCCTTTTTCTCAGGTAGCACTGCCCATTTTCATTCAGCCTCTCTCAGACGACATGTATGCTGCTCTACCAGCCTCTGCCCTATACTCTTGCAAACTAGCCTCATCACCACTCAGACCATCACTCGGGCCTCTAGCTCTCTTGTCCTCTTAACCCACCCTCCACAGCTACCTCCATCTCTGGTATCAACCTTCCTTAGCACATTGTAAACCAAACACAGCCTCTCAACCAGCAAATCGTATTTACTCCCAGATAGTCACACATTCCAAAAACTGAAACATGTACTAAAATCACTAAATGTTCCACTGACAAGCCAAGATAGTCCCTTTCCAACAGCATTACTATCCATCCTCTCTCAGGACCAAAGGTGCTTTGTGATCCTTAATCTCTGTCAGCCTCACCACTGCTTCAGCTGGATTCTCTTCTAATCATTGTCCATTGCAACTCTCCTCATGATCAGCCCTCTACTTAGTTAACATCCAATTCTCAGAAAGTCTCTCACAGATTGTACCCCTGTTCTATATTGTCTCCTCAAATCCTAGTGTCTTCTTGAGAGAGTGCACCTCAATAATCTTTGAGAGTCTCATGGAGCCCGACTACAGCTGGTGTCCGTGTCTCTTCCACGGTCGGCGAGTCATCTGCAACCACCAGCTTAAATTAAGCGCTACAAGTGAGAAGCATACGTTATTAAAACCAGTGGCATCCATGCTCGCACTGTAGCATGGACCTCCCTCTCACTCTGCCTGGATTTACTAAAATAGTAGATGGCTAGAGGTGACTTCTTGGGCACACAGGACTAAGTGATGACAATTCTAAAGGCAAATTATGCTTGTGCAAGTTATCCTCTCCTGATGTCACACAAGGATATTTATAATGTTAGACAAAAGTAGGCAGTCACTGCACTCGCTTCAGGGTAGCCTGGAGGGCATCCTATCTGACATGAAAGTTGGGAATGTGGAAGAAAAAGGTTGTTGATTTTTACAGCACTGGCATTCCGACAAAATGCAAAAAAATGAAAAAGGCAAAGAGCAGTTGTAAGTGGTCATTAAATAAACATTTTTGTAACACTCTTTCTGATGGTGGAAAGAGCTTCTGCTGAATGGTATTTTTTTTGTCCTGCGTCACATTTCTTTTTTTTTTTTAATCCAGCTCCACAACTATAATTACAGCAACTTGGGGGGATGTTTTGAAGTAATATTGCAACTCACATATCACTGGCTTGTGCAATGTAACATTATAATTAGGGCTCCCGGTTTTATCGTATATATTTTTTTAACATTTCCGTCTGTATTTATCTATATTAATTTTTTGCCCATCGAATTGCCATTTTATCCATATTTATTTTGTATTTCAAGAATGAGTCGTAAAATTGTATATTTCCATATTTATTTAACTCCTAGACTTTCACTCCGACGTCAACGCTAATTTAGCAGCCACATAGAACCAAGCACTACACCCACAGGTGCATGTTAGTGTTATATTACAAATAAGTCTACATATGCCTATATTCCAGGAATTTTTTTTTCTTCTTTTTTCAACTCCTCAAGCTGTCTCTCTGCTCCGCTTTTGCCTGGAATTCTTGAAAGACAGCATGAAGAGTGTCACAAAAACCACAATTGTCAGTATTTTTTCGCTTTTAAAAATAAATACAGACAGGAAACGCATTGTTTTCGGGCTGTATTTATCTGTAAAAATCTGCAAAAACGGGACTGGGAGCCCTAATTATAATAATTCTTACTTCCAAGTCACGGCAAATGGAGACTTTGGAAGTCCTTATTTTATTTTTCCTTAGTAATATAACTTACTTTCTAAAGTGTAATCAAATCACATTTATGCTTTAGTTAAAGACACAAGCTAAATGCATCAAATAAGGCAGTTCGAAGAGGAAACATCTTACCATTTAAATTGCTTGAGAAAAATATTCAGATTGAGACTTCTTTTGGAATCTAAGAAGGTTATCTGTTGAAGGAAAACAAAAAATGTTATGTCGGTTTTCAAAAGTATATTTGATGCAGCGGAGAATTGGAGCTAACCGCAGTACCTCTTTGGGCGGCTTCTTCACAGGAGAGGCCTCCTTATCCTTCGGTGTTATTTGTGCCACACAGAACAGTTGCTCGATGCTCGTATAATCCGGCTCGATGGACTCGTTAGATGGGCTGACGGATGCCCACATGGAGTGAGTGTCTGAAAGGGACAATGATGGGAAGCAAGCAGTGAATTTGGGAGCTTTCCAAAATGCCTGCAAATGCTGGACAAGCAAAAACATCAACAAGCCAAGTAGGCCACAGAGTTATTTACCTTTTTTCTATGAAATCTCTGAATGTTTCGTGAAAACGGTTTAAAAAAATGTGCATTGCCTACTGTCTTAAGAGTTAGCTTTAGCCCATCTGTCTTTTGAATTCTCATTTTTTGTAGCAGAGTTTCAAGTCTACCACATAATCAAAGCATGAGAGTCAAAACAACATTTTGAAGTGCATCACTTCCTGGGTCGGACTGGGACGCAAATTACACTCGAGCACCAACATAAAAGTGAATCCCATTAGTGAATATGGCTAAAAAGGTGGCCAATGTTTACAAACTGAGACAGTTTTGAACCTGCAAAGACACGTTATATGGAAAACTGCATGCATTAGGGTTTACTGGAGGTAGTGTTTGTTTTAATATAAAAAAAAGAAATCAACAGTAAAAAATGGCGCAGCAGACCATAATACAGGCCCATAAACTGCCAAAAATCTGGCCCACACACTAACCTGTCAGACCAGTACATCGGGCACTGCCTTATGGCCCTATAGGCCAGCCCGAACCCGATCACTTCCTGTTCTAAGGGTAAAAATTGTTTATACTTATACATACCAATAAAATAAACCCCAATGGTACACGTTAGATCTGGCATCCTTGGTATGTTTTTATTTGCCTTCAATTTTTCAGGCCTTAGGATTCTCTGCACTTTACTGTTGCTAAACAGGGCTAAAGTGTTTGTGCTCTTAGCGTAAAACATGGTAACATTAGCTTATCCACAAATGGCATATTTAATCTACTTATAAGTCCCTAGTAAAATGGATTACATATGCCCAGGTTCTGTTAATTAAATGCTAGTAGAGGGCCTGCAGCACTGATTGTGACAACCACTTACGTAGCCCTTTAAACATGTCTCAGCCCTGCCGTTGCAAAGCCTGTGTATGCAGTTTTAAACAGCCATTTCGACCTGGCAAGTTAAACCATGTGCCAGGCCCAAACCATCCCTTTTAATACATGCAAGTCATCCCTAGGGTAGGCCCGGGACGGCCCAACGGCAGGGTGCAGTGTATTTAAAATGTAGGACACTTACTTTTATATTTTACATGTCCTAGTAGTGAAAAACTCTTACATACATTTTTCACTACTGCAAGGCCTGTCTCTCCCACAGGATAACATTGAGATTACCTTATTACATTTTATAAGTGTAATTTCCAATTGGGAAAAGATAGGACTCCCAAGTTTGGTAGAACTGGAATCACAATTTAAAATCACAACGTATGGTGAAGTCAGATTTTGCCTCTTAGAAAGTGGGCATTTTCTAACTTTAGCCATTTGGTGCCTGCTGCCTGTCTCTAATCATTTGTCTGAGGGTGGGTGACAGCTGAGTTTTGTGTATTCCCTCTAGACAGCCACATACAAAGGGAGCTTAGGTGTGACTTGATGGGCCAACCACCTCCTGATGGCCCATTCTGGACAGGATGGGAAGGATGAAGACTGCTGCTGCTAGGATCGAGTGCATCGCTTTGCAGACTGCGCTGCACATTGTTCTATTTCGGACGCAACTTTGACTTTGCGCGGCTCGGAGCAGATGCAGTGCCCACATTCTGAGTATCATTGGTGAGGCATCGCCTCCTCTGCTTCTTGCATCTTTCTCATCAATGATGCAAACAAGGCACTTTTGCAGCAAGCCAAGGCAGGTCCGTGTATCTGACCCGTGCTCCATCGTGTTAACCTGAACTTTCAGATTTGTGCGGGTAAAGTGTGACCAGATAGCCGGTTCTACTTATTGGATTTTTTAACGTTTTGGTCTTGGTTTGTTCGTTAAAATAAGCTCCATTTTCTAAGCAGGTGTGGTATCTTTTTGTGTTTTCACTGTTTTAAGTGTTGCACAAATACTTTACACATTGCCCATTAAGTTAAGCCTGACTGTTCTGTGCCAAACTACCAGAGGGTGAGCACGGTTAATTTAGGGTGTGATTTTGACTTACCCTGACTAGGGATTGTGGTTCATGGTTGGAATGGGTGCTTACCTCCATGTTGGAAAAGCCTGGGATAAATAAAGGGTTGAGTTGAGTGCCTGTAAAGCCCTGAAAAGCTGGTCTCAGACTCTCAAATAATTCACCCTTTACCTACTTAGGAGACATTTAGGGTAGGCTGCATATAATAGGATATTTATCTGTTTGACCGGATACAAACGTTTTGGCTGAAGAATATTTGACTAACAAGCCTCTTATCCTCAGAATGTATGGGATGTCAGAATGTGGCTTCAGTTTCTTGGTGCTTGCCTTGTTAGAAATTTCAAAACTCTAAATCTCAACTTAAACCTTCTCAACATGTTTCTCCAACTCTGGGTTAAATCCTTAGGATTTTTCACTTTGTCCTTTTCTCAGAGAATCATGGCAATCAGAACTTTTGTCCATTCCAGCACAGGTTTGGTAAGTCTATTTGTCTTGGTCTCCCTAAGAAGAGTATAGCAAAGTTTTAGTGTATACTGTGGTAATGTTGCAAGAATTCTCCTTCATTTAAAGCAACCTGACCATGTGTTGAATGCTTTATATTGGCTTAACCAGCTCTTTGTGAGCAAGTTCATTGCTTTTAAATGTGGAAGCACTAATCCCAAGACCTCAACTTTGTAAACAGGAAATGTATTAAATATGTTCATCTGGAGCCTCTGAAATCCATGGCTAAACTCCATTCGAACCAGATAAATTCAAGTTATAACAAAATTGGGTGGCATAGCTTTTAGAGAGTAAGGAGTTTTCTTATTGAAGTCTGTTTCGTTGAGGATTCGTAGCAAGTCAATGCACATGAAATTTTGGGGGAATGTTTTTTATATTTGACACATTACCACCTAACACTTTCTTGGTAATATTTTTTCAGTATGTATCACACTTTCTTTTTGAATTCTTTATAGCACCAGGCATTTCCATTCAGGGTTTGCCTTCAAAAATATCATTTTAATAAAAAGAAATAATCTACTTGTTCCCACGCATTGAAGACTATAAAAAAGGTTTGAAAACTCTCCTCTTCAGCGAGGTACACAGACTGGTTCCTCTTTCATGGACTTTAAAGCTTAGTTGTCTGTGCACCTATCCCCTTCGCTTGTCAACCTCTCTCCAATTTGATTTCAGGGCTCTGAAACACCCAAAGGGAGTAGACCACTACTAACAAAATGTAATAAATCAACTCTCTAGACTGGGTTGGATGTAGGAATAGGATTGTTGTGTAGACAGTAATAGGACATGACCCTTCAAGAGTTCTTCTAAATCCTTGTTTCACTTTCCCAAAATTATGTGGAAAAAGTGGGCGACTTGTAAAAAGTAATAAGCATTGGTAAAGCCACTAGGTCTTGTTTTCAAGTCTTGCCTACAGACAGCTTTCAACCTTTTTTTGTGAAAGACGTATTGTGCTTGCCATTGGTTGGATTTCTTGTTAATCTCATTTGCTTGGTTCCTATTTATTTAAGGGCTTACTCGCTCTTCTTCAGTTTATCCCTACCCAGAAGCATAGCTTATTTACTATCCTTGTGATTGGATAACTTGAATTCATTATATCAATGGCACCCCACTCAGTGTCTGTCTTCGTCACACTTCCTCTTGATGCTATGGCTCCCTCTCTCTCACCCTCACAAGAGACTCCACTATGGAGAGGGTGAGGAGAGGTGACACAGGTATGGGGAGAGGATAGAAAGACATTTGGAAATATATGAGAGAAGCAGACAGAGGGGAGAGCAATGCATAGAGGGATCATTTTGAATAGAAATATAGTCAGGGAAACACAGACAGACACATGGTGAAGCATGGAGAATAAGAGAAGCAACAAAAATACAGGGGTAAACCAAGGCAGACCTTTATAAGTGTGGTTTCAGGCTGCTCCCCTCAGTCATTCTTACTCTCACCCCTGGCTCCTCCTCCCAGCACTGTTACTAGTGATGTGCCAGAATGGAAGGATCAGGAACATCGACATGCTCCTTCAGCAAGCCCATGCTGGTACACTTCTACACACAAACAATGCGATTGTCAGTATTCACAGACAATTCATTGGCCAATCACCAGGCATTTACAAGACGTTTCAAGGTGATTTGCCAATGTGCAGCAAGTCCAGATTGTCAGTCAGTCTAATGTCTGTCAGCACGGGCTGCAGTAAGTGCACATAGATATATTTACATATGGGCTGATGCTAAATTACCTCAGCGTTGTGCAGATTTGTAAATGTACGAACCTGCAGCACTGCTCAATATGTGCAGACTTGTTCTCATTTGCCCATTCAGGTTTCCTGGTACTTAATGTCAGGCACCTAATCAGCATGTTGAGCAACGTGCCAAAGAAAGAAGAAGCCAATTTACCTAAGCAGATATCTACCTGAGCCAAAGTGGATATTGAAAAATATGGTCTTGTATTTTACTTGTTCTCTTGCAGAGCTGGTTTTGTTATTATCTTCTTTTTGCAGCATCTCTGTCAAACCATTGCAACTACAGAGAGACTTGCATTTCATAACCATGGGCCATTGTGTGTCCCGTTCAATCTTCTGCATTATACAGAATGTACACAATTAAGAGATTATGAATTTCAGTTCAGGGCTAAGGATTCAAATTGGGCTTTAGGGTGGGATGCCCTGTATTTAAATCTGGCCTAGGGACACCTTTAGCTTTCAAGCCGGAATCATGTGAAAAAGAAGATCATGAATAAAATAATAACCAGAGAGACATTGGGTCAGCTGTCATCATCAATTGTCATTCAGATTTTGCATCCCTCTTTCACAGGCTATTGGTTGTCTTGCTCTGTGAGAGATGGCATTATGCCTATTCACATATGCAGGACCAGTGTTGATAGGTCAATACTTAGCTTTTAGTTATTTCTTTTTTTCACTAATTGTATTTTTGCATCCTTGTGTTTTCAAACTATGGCCCCATTATCAAAGATAAAAGTTGCTTGTGGTCATACAATTGTGATCAAATATACCTTTTTTTTTATAACTGCCAGGAATTCACAAGGTGAGAACCTACAAATCTGTATGTGCATGGGCATTCACAAACTAACACTGGAAATTGATGAATTTTACTGCAGCCAAGGAATGGCACCAATTCCTTTCCTGGTGGGAAGGGGAATGATTCACCCCAAGATTTTCTTAGCATGTAGGTGAAGGGGTTCTCTTTGGGAATAATACTTTCCACACAGAAAATAATGCGCACTTGCACAGGGGACTCTCTTCCCCATCTGTGGTATTCTCTTGTTTGGATTACTGTACAAGGAGAATAGGACCTTGCAGGGAAAGTTACTTGACCATCCCAAGATTAAGCGTGGAAACTTGCACCAGGTGCAACTTTCCAGAGTTACTTTTGGGTATGTTTGTGAATACCATAAGGTTGACTAAGTATGTGCAGGCAGACATCTTTGCCTTTACATTTTCAACTAGATTAGTTAATAGTCCCAAGTCTTCAAGGTATACAACTTCAAAACCAATTGAACTTTTTTTGTGCTAATACGAGTCCTATGTTACTAAATTGTTCATCGAAAGTAAAAAACGAATTCTGGACCTCTTTTTCGTACACCTGTGTGCTAGCGAGCTTCTATACTGTTCAATATAAATCAATCGATCAGAATTTATAAAGCGCTGCTAATCACCCAATACGGTATCCAGGGGCTTACCAGTCCTAGAAGGCTCATTGAAACAGCCAGGTCTTGAGGGCCCTTAGGAATTCCGGAAGGCAGCAGATGGTCTGGCGCTGCATGGGGAGGCCATTACAGGTCTTTGCTGCAATGTAGGAGAAGGAGCATCCTCTAATTATGCTTCAGTGGATGCAGGGAGAGTGGGCCAGTGACAGGGAGGCAGAGCAAAGTCTTTAGCGGATGGCGGAAGTTCAGGTCGATGGAAGTTCAGGTGGTCATGGATGTAGGCAGGTCCTTAGTTGTGTTGAGCCTTGTGTGTGCAGGTCAGCAATTTGAATTGCCATCTCTTTTGTACAGGGAGCCAGTGGAGTTGTCTGAGGTGGGGTGTAAAGTGGGTTCATCAGGAAGGCCAAAGGCAAGGCTGGCTGCGGTGTTCTGTATAGTTTGAAGTCTCTGTGGGAGGTGTGAGGCGATCCCTACGTAGAGAGCATTGCCATAGTCCACTCAGCTGGTGATTAGGCCTCAATTTGAAGATCTTCTGTAGGTATGCATAGAGTGAGATAGCAGGCATATGAGAAGGCATTTATCTGTGATTTAATGGTGAGCTTCCTATTAATAATGATCCCGAGGTTTCTGGCGTCATCTGCGGGTATGGGTGTGGGTTAGGTCTGAGTCAGGAGTCAACCCAGAGGTTGCTGTTGTTACTGAAGATCAGTACTTCTGACTTCTCCATGTTCAGCTTCAGGCAGTTGTTCTTCAACCAGTCGGCGACAGTTGTCATGCATCTGTGGAAGTTGGTCCTGGTGGTGGTAGGGTCATTGGTGAGGGAGAGGATGAGTTGGGTGTCGTCTGCATAGGATTTTATGTTGAGACTGTGTGACCTGATGTTGTCAGCCAATGGGGTCATGTATACATTGAAGAGCTGAGGGATGAGCCCTGGGGAAACTGCAGATGAGGTCCAGAGGTAAAAGGTAGTGGGCAGACCCTTTGTGTTCTTACGGTGAGGAAGGAGGTGATCCATCTGAGTGCATCCCCTTCGATGCCGATGTGGTGGAGTCTTTTGATCAGTGTGTGGTGTGATAATGCGTAAAAGGATGCCGAGAAGTTCAGATGGATCAGGGCCACCGATTCTCCTCAGTCGAGGAGGCTTTGGATGTCATCGATAGCTTCGATCAGCGTGGTCTCAGTGATGTGAATGCTGTGAAAGATGGATTGGGAGGAGTCGAGTAGCTGGTTCTGCTCCAGGTTTGTCGTGGGTTGCCTGTTGATAGTCTTTTCCAGTACCTTGGCAGGAAATGGGAACATATATATTTGCCTGTAGTTCTTGAGTTCACTGGGGTTGGTGGAGGGTTTTTTGAGTAGTCGTCAGACTTCAGCAGGTTTCCAGGCATCGGAAATGTTTTGGTGGTGATTGAGGTGTTGGGCAGGGTGGTGATTTCCTGGCCTAGTCTTTGGCTTCCGAAGTTGAAGATGTGGTGCGAGCATTGGTCTGTGGGAGTTCCCGAGTGGATGGATGTCACAATGGATGAAGTGTCCAGGGTCGAGAGCTGGTTCCAGGTGGTCAATTTGTGGTTTTTACCAGTTGCTGTGATGATTTATCAGTCAATGAAGTCTGTGGGTGTAGGTTAGGGTATAAAGGTTCTGTAAATGGTTGCGATCAAGTCATGGAAGGAGTCTACAAGTTTGTCACACAGCTCCTGTGAGGGTGTGATTTTGTTTTCGCTGGCAGCCAGGTTGGAGAACACCTTAATGATGTTGAAAAGTTCCTTTCTGTTGTTGGTGCTTATTTTGATACGTGCGATTAGGCCTTTCTTTGTTGCCCTCAGCAGGTTTTACTTAAAACCTTTATTCCAAACATATGGTCACCACGTTTAAGTAGGAGCATTTTCTCCATTTCTTCTTTTTAATTTACGTGGGGTATGCTTTCAATAAAAAAATTATTTGCAAATGCTTTTTTTTGTTTTGCTTACTATCAGTTTGTCAGCATTACAGCAATACTGCTCTATGGAATGCGTTGGTTCTGCCTAAAGGAGTGGGGGATATCCAACAGTTCCAAGAGGCACTCTACGATTTCTCACCAGCCAAGCTATGGCAAAACTGACTATATCTGCATCAAGTCTCTGGCCCAGTATGAAAGAGACTCCCCCCTCCTCTCTGTTCTATTGCAATTTTGACAAGCTATTTTACCTTAAGTGTTGGACTATGGGTCAGAAAGTTTGGGATGATATGGCAACTGTCCTAAGTACCACAGGGAGGCAGGCACACTTGCAAAGATCTGCGACATTGTGCAGTGTAATACTACTGAAAGATGTTTTGTCTGCTATCATTTGGTTCATTGCAGTATTCAGATTATACTTTATAATGCCTGGTGTCTTAAATTTAACTTTCAGCGTTCATTGCACTGAATTTTACACATTCACTTTATTTTTTATCAGTGGGTATTGAAATGCGTGTCAGAAGACAGACTGATGGGATCCAAGGGGAGAGCGACCATCTTCTCTTGCTGAGGAACCCCCAACCTACATAATTCCAGGAAGAATATTTTATTATACAAGCAGATGGATCTGTCTGGGTCATCACTGTACTTTGTATGTGACTGTATAACTGCTTTGGCGTGTCTGCATTTGACGGTCTTTAGCCCCGTTGGACAATTAAGTTTGTTCTTGGTGTACCACAGCAAATTGAGCAGACGACAATGAATTAATTAAACCCCCATTGTATGGAATGAGCATTGCATATTAGAGATGTACTTTGACATAGGAGATTTCAATTTCATTACATATCTCCATTTGATCAAAGAATGGAAATATCATCCCAGTAGGGAAGACATTTTTTTCCAAAATAGGTTTTATTTAGCCTAATCAGGATTTTCCAGCAGATCGCCGGACAACCTACAATCAATGGTGGTCAACTTTCCTGATGATTATGAGGGTGCAGAAGGTGTGCAAGTCTACTTTTTCCACCCCTGGTCACTACGGCTTTACAAAATGGGCTGGAAATGCTTGTGTGCCCTCTTCTGTAATATAAATTGTGATGACCCACATGTAGCACCAGTGAAAGCTTGAGGGGGTTTCTCACACTTGCATGTGGTTTTGGCTCCATGAACACTTTGTCTCTGCACCCATGTCATATCATAGATGCGGGGCCAGAAGAAAAGATGTTATCAGAAGACTCACTGACTGTGTGCCACATAGAGGTGGTGCACAGTCTGCTGCTTGAAGGGGGAACCTCTGGGCATTTTCATGCACGTGGGTGTAATCACCCACTGTAACCACATACTGGAGAATCAATGCTACTCCCACCCCCATTCAGATGTAGCCAGGTTTTCAGCTCCAGTGAAAGGGGGACCGGCAACTTCAACCAGTGCATATCGCCCAGGACAGGTGTGAGCTTGTGGCTGTCCTGAAGTGCACATCTCTGGTCTGTGCTCGGTGCATTGAGTAGAAGGTGGCACAGATGAGGACCATGAGCCCTCTCTGTAATATGGGCACTGGTATCCAAGTAGACACAGTTCAAATGAAGCATGAAAACTACTTTGCCTCTGCACAGACTAGCAATAGAAGTCACCAGCAATATAGTGCTTCAAGACATTGTGGGTAGACAACAGTTTCCCGATGTCTTGCTCAAATGTAGAAATTAGGTCTTAAAAAAATCATTCAAGGGGGAGGAATTTCTACATGTGCCAATCATCATCAGTAGCAAGAGGTACCAGCAGATCATTTTAACACCATTCGGAGCATACACTCTCAAACTGAGTGAACCAAATGTTTATGGTTAGCCGGGTAGTAATGACACGGTGAGCAAAAAATGATGAGATGGTTGGTAGCACATTGTCATTAGCAGGGGTTGAGATTAATTCAAGATTTTCACAGTTTGTTTTGCGCAAGTTGGGTCGATTTTGAATTGATTGGTCTAACATTTAATCACTGTGTAGTAGAACAGTTTTTATGGTATTGTTTTATTCAACTTCACTTCAGGAGGAAGAACTTGTGCTTGGTCTGCTACAGCAGCATTGTGTCGGTGTCACTAGAGTTCTTTTTGAGGATTGCAGTCTGTCTGGTTGGAGGTATAATTTAGGCACCATCACTTTCTATATTTGCATTTCAAAGAGCCTGAAGGAAAATAGAATTTATTTCAAACTACTTCTTCACTCAGTCGTCAGGGAAGAATAGTTCTTTCACAACTACAAGGAGCAAAAACAAGGATTGGGCTGACACATCCACATATTTGATAACCCAAAAAATTTCAGAATTTTCAGAGCAACACTTAACACAGATCTCCAATAATTACATATAACCAGACAGGGTACACACATGATCAATATTTAAAACCAGATGTTAACATGTATAAACAGGTAATGGAGACAGAGGTCATTCAAAAAATCATAATATGTAAAGTGAAATGATTTTGCCAAATTATGACTAGTAAATTTTTACCTAATTTACATTTAGTGATAAGATTTTGGCAGATCAAATACAGTACCATGAACCTGGGTTATTCTGCAATACACAATCAATAAGATATTAAACTAGGCAATGTAATACAACATGTCAGATCAGTTATCTCAGGTTAACGAACAATCCTGACATTTAACACAGACATGCTTTCCCTAGATTCATATATTGAAAAATACAAATACTTACCACTTACTGCACTTGGAGCAAGTTTTTGCCAGTTCAGCTTCTTCATTTTTAATGTTGGCCTGCTAGCACTGCTAAAGTAAGCAAACCTTGCAGATCCCACAGAGTAACCCACATGTGCAACCACAATTTCATCCTTGTTCGAGCCAGGAAGTGGAGGTGCACCAGGGAATGTTCCCATGCCAGGCAAAGGAGGTGGTGGTGGTATGCCAGTCAGTGGCATACCTGGCAAAGGTGGAGCTGGAGGAGCCCCGCCAAACATGCCTGGCAGTGGTGGAGGAGGTGGTGGCCCCCCACACATGCCCGGAAGTGGAGGAGCTGATGGAACCCCAGCAAACATTCCAGGCAGTGGAGGAGCGGGTGGAGCCCCAGGAAACATTCCAGGCAGTGGAGGAGCGGGTGGAGCCCCTCCAAACATTCCAGGCAGTGGAGGAGCTGGTGGTGGCCCACCTGCCATGCCGGGCAGTGGAGGGGCTGGAGGAGGCCCACCTGCCATGCCAGGCAGTGGAGGGGCTGGAGGAGGCCCACCTGCCATGCCGGGCAGTGGAGGAGGAGGAGGGGGAGGTTTAATTTCATGTGAAGGGGGCAGAGACTCTAGTTGAACTGATGGCACTGAAGAGATCGGTTGCTGTGTATTTGTGATGTTCTCAGAACATGTCAACTGAGACTGTGATATTCTGTTTTTCTCCTTTAAAGAGTCTTCAACTGACTTCTCAGTTTGAATACTTTTATGAAATTTTTTAACAGGTTCACTGCTCTCCGAATTCTTATTATTTTGAAGTTTTTTCAAAACTGCAATACGCTCAATAATTTTTTCCAGGGTGTTTTCTTCCTCTGTAAAAGATAAGAAGTAACATGAAAGGTGTTAGTGCTACATATGTGTGCGCGCGCATGAGGAAACAGAATAACAAACCTCATAAAACACATTAGTAAAGACACTTTAACAAATACTATATGTTGCTCTAAAGAGGTTTTAACAAGGGAGAGTTTTCAAAGTGAATACAGATGTGTAATCCAGGTCCAGGTCCGAAGGGTGACCATGTGATCTGAGCATCTCAATGGTATCTGGAATAGAATGCCCATTTATTACAGATGTTCAATTTGCAATAATTGAAGCTGGGTTCAGTATGCCCATATACAAATGGGTTGCATGACACTGCAAGTTCCTGAAAATAGGTAACATTAATCTCAACGTTGACAGTGTGTTTGTATGTGTGATTTGACTGTTAATGGGAATGTCAGATTATTGGCAGTTAGGTAAGATTTTCAGAAGTCCCTCAAGACCTGCTCAAGGGTGCAGGTAAGAATGAGGTACTACACAAAGCTCGTAAACAGAGTAGGAATACAATTTTACATCTCACTATGTAAGTTCATTTTGTATTCATCCATTACCACCCACACCCAGCCACACAAGAGGGAACATGTAATGGTTGTAAAGGGAATCTATAACCATTGCCTGGTTGCAGCATCAGACACTTTAACCCGAGACCCAACCCTGGATATGGAGAGCTACGTTCCAACACAAGGTATGCTGAAGCAAGTATGATTTGGATTGCCAAACTAGACAGTCAAACAGCTCTTTTTACATTTCAGAATAGTGGCACAACGCTAGACTGCATTGCAAGTGGTATTTGAGTACAGAATGCATCACATTTTACATCAACATTTGATGAATAGAGCATGTCACTTAGCCTAAGGGTGTATTTAAGGAAACGTCCATTAGAACAAAGCCAGAATCTCGATGTGCCTTCCCAGCGCTGGCAAGAGAACAAACGCGTCTTTTGTACACATTCGTTCAGCACAACAGTTGTTAAAACAACTTTCTTTAGGGGGGCGCGTTGGTGGAATGGTGTTGCATTTAAAGCCCAACACCTTCCCTACTGTTGCACAGACTGGAGTAGGAATAGTAAATTAACCTATTCCAAAATCCAACGTCCCCTTAAGGCAAGTCGCTATAGCGACTTACTTGCTGAACAAATGCACATTAAAGATGCGTTCATTCTAAAGACGGCCCTGTGAAGATACATCATGATTGCGGCTTGGGGAATAGCGTCAGACATTCGTATATACAGCACATATATGCAGATATTACCTTCCAGCTGCTACGTCTAGCCAATTTGAAATGATACATTTTCTTAAGAACTATATCAGTACCCATTATCATACAAGGGAACTGCAACACTGTTGCAGCAAAGTGTTAAACAATCTAAATTGTCCCTTGATGTTTGAAGAGCTTGGTTTGTTATGATGCTCATGATATAGGTTTGTCTTAACAGGTCATTGTAGTTTCACTTTTTTCCACAAAACTGTATTAAAAGAACAATGTAAACTGTTGCAAGATGTTAGAACACGCTTTAGGGTGAAAACAACTCACTTCTTTTTGTCTCAAAATGGAGGCAAGACTCTCAAGAATTTCCTAAAACTATACAACCTGGTATACACTTTATGCGTCCTGGGACCATCACCCACAATCAAAATAGAAGTGACTTTGTAATGATTAGGACCACATTTTTTTTTATCTCGCTTACAGAGGGGCCCCTACATTTCTCTGGCTAGAGAAACCACAAAGGACATTAATACTCCTAGAAAAACTGAGAATTAGAAAAACTATTTATAGATGAATCGTAATCTTTCCTTTTTTAGCATCACCATCAAAACCCAGCAAAATCCTGGTGAAGTCCCTGAAACATGAAAAGAGGCTGAAAGTGTCGACAAAAAGAGGGACACTACCTACAGAATATTGAATAATTTCTTGGAGTAGAGAAGAAAATGGCTGCTCATAACTGTAGTAGATTATATCCAAAGTAATTTTCGTATGCTATCTTTTGCAGGCAGTAATCAGTTATTTAATATTTTGAAGTAACTTTTTCATGATAGTGGTCACCACAACTTTTTTCCTTTGACTTAACAGAAGCACAGTTTTAAATGTATTGTCTGTCACCGTACATGATTTTAGTCTGATGTGTGTCGTCAAACATTGATTTAGAGTAGGGGTAGGTTGTCATCTTTAATAGTGTTAAGTATTTGTTTTTAACCCCTTCCCCGCTCATGACGGAACCGTTCCGTCATGAGCCACGGTTGCCGTGTGCTCATGACGGAACCGTTCCGTCATGACACGCCCGTTGGCGGCCGCTCCGCCTACGCGGCGCTGTTTCCCCGCCTGTGCGGGGGGACAACGCAAATGGGCGGAGTCATGACGGAACCGTTCCGTCATGAGCACAGCTCAACTGTGGCTCATGACGGCGCGGCTCCGTCATGAGCACAGGCCCACCGCGCTGCCCCCCTGCCCCCCCCAGCGCTGCAGCGGAATGTCCGCAGCAGCGAAGGGGTTAATTCGACCTCCAGTGGAATTTGTTGCTTTTGACTGGATATATACTAGTATTCGAAAAAGGAAGCTACATAAAACAAAAATGGAAAATAAATCAATCAAATAGGCGAAGTATCCCAACAACAAGATAACTCAGCACAGCCCATTAAGAGAACACAACAAAAACGTATAAACAACAAAACATAAGAAAATCACTGATGGTATGAGAATATTACTCATAGGGTGTACAATTGTGAACCATGGTCTGCGTGAACAACTGCAAGTATCTAGAATCAGAGTTTTCAGTTTTTTGGCCCCAGCCTCATGCTAATCTAGCATGTGTGTGACAGCCTAGGCCTGCCCTTGAATTACAGTTAGACATGGACCGGTCCTGGACTTAGAGGGATGCACCAAGCAGACCCTCTGTAGTGACAAAAGGACTACCATCCTAGCCACATGTTCACAAGTGTAGCACCGTGGTGGCACCATACTAGGATTTAAAGTGTTTATTGTAAAGGCCGTTTTACTTTTGTCATATGAATGGAAGCCTACTGCACACTCATTTGAAATTCCACCACTACTAGTCGTAGCTCTGAGATCCCGTGATCCCGGATGTCTGCATGTATGCATGTATGTAGTTCGCATGTATGTATGTTTGCATGTATGCAGTTCTGCATGTATGTAGTTTGGAGTACATTGCATGAGTGCCTGAGTGATCCAGAGTGACACAGGTCTGTGGGTTCCATTTTGTACACATAAGGGAGATGGGGTTGCTTTCCCAGACAGTGAAAGTGTATTGCTGACATTCCTTTGACTAGAGTGGAATCAGCCACTGAAATGGGGAACAGGGAGCCCCCCCCCCCTTAGAAATTCGACGAGGTCCTTTTTGACACAGAGGTATGCTGATTAGTCTTCCTGAGACTGCCATGTGTAGAATGGTAGGCGTGAGGGAAGTGTCAGGGTGTGAAGGGGCCTTTACAGGGGGGCAGCCATTTATCTCGTTTCCTGATCAGTCTCGTGTGCGGATATTGATAGTCAGGGGCAGATTGCTCACATCTTTTTGTGCCTCGGATTTCGGTGCTCTAACCCAGGAACGACCCTACTTTGAAGAGCATCACTCAAGAAAATGATGAGGCTGGAGAATAGCCAGCAAAGGAGACAGGAAAAAAGAAGCAACACAAATCAGTTCTGGAAAGGCGGACAGAGAATCAATATCCCCCGTCTGCTAACTCTGTATTAAAGTGTGAGCTGCTGACCCACTGGTTGTTCCACTTTCAAGTTCTCTCTGACCAAGGAAAGGGTAAGCCACAGATTACCCAGAGGACTACTTCACAACCACGGCTACTGTCTCCCAGACAGCTAGTTTCTGAGAGGTAAGGGGTCTTCACCTGGAGTCAATGTGAAGGAAAGCTGCCTTACATACTTTTGGAACCCAAGTAATCTTGCCTGAGCGAAGGGGAAGGAGCAACCCCCCTGCAGAAAGAGCGGACTGTTGGAAGGGGACTTGAAGCAGTTGACCATGGGGGAAGGGTCCGTCAACTGGAGAAAAGTCCCAGAGACCCTCAGAGAAACCGATGTTCTTGAAATGCATTTCCAAGAGGCCCTCTATGTCATCCCCATCATCGTCACTGTGGCACTTGAACTGTGTCCAATCGGTTGGCTCGACGGAACCCAGGATCGACATTTGTCCCGTGGTATTAGCTGCATGCCTGGGACAGCATGACCATGACACTGCCAACTTTGTGCTGTGCCATCTTGACCTTCACCGAAGCAACCCTAGGATTTCCATCAAGGGTAGCACTCAGTGACTGGCTAGCCTGGCACTGACCCCCAAAGTTGCCACATGAGCTACACTACTGTGAAGATTGAGGCGGCTGTCTTGAGGCACTGTATGCCATTTAGCTCCTAGCAACTGAGGCTCTGAAGATACCAGCACCAATCAGACTGTGGTGGTGTGGCATTGTGTTCTAGTGGTATTGTATTTTAGTACCTCAACTGCATTTTTTCTCCACAGACAAACCCAATACCAGGACTTTAACACTGTGTCGTGAATGTTGGTTTGTACCGTGATCAATACCAAACACCAAGCTATTTATCATTCAGGACATGCAATGCCTCCTATCAATCTTTTTCTGATTTGGCCCAACTTGTGTACAATGACATAATACAGAATGGTGGTGACTGGTTGTAGTGCCCTTGCAAGGAAAAGTGTTAGGTACCCTCAATGTTTATATCCCACCAGGTCGTATTGTCAACGATATGTCTATATTAAAAATTCTAGAAGTGTCAGTTCACTGTATCATGAATACCCAATTAATTATGCTGGTCGAGTTATAATAAATAGACATTTTAAGAGTTCATCTGCTAGCTATCATTCGTTGATGTAATTTATGAGGAAGAAGAAGCAAGATGGTATCTCTGAGCAGACACGGAGTGCGCAGGAACACCAGATGGGGAAATGTTTTGCCTCCCTATTGGTAGGCGATGACTTTTGTCTTTTAAATAGATTTAGTGACTCTGATACCCAGTTCAAAAAAACCTTTAGATTAGGACAGAGGTCAAGATTACTTGATTATAGCCTGATCAATGTAGAAGGTTGGAAGCTGATCTCAGCTATGTAGGTGGTTTGGTTCGTGGAAAGTGATTTTGAACCATTAGCGAAACTTATACTGGAATTTATGCTGCCAAGTCATTCACTATCTGGGCTAGTTGTTTCCCATCTGGAAATTCTACAATCAAATAACAGAAATGTAGATAAATGGAATACAGAAAACTATTACAGTTTGGCACAGTTACTGATGGAAGAATTGGCAGGTGAACTTTACTGAATAATCTTGGATGAAGGAAAAATCGTATGGTTACATGAGCAAGTAAAGAGCACATGGCACAAGCTTAACCAGGACTGCACTGATAAAAGCCCAAAGAGATTCTAGGAACGTATAGCCCATAGTTTACAAGAGCATTAAAACAAGCAGAAACTATGTATTGTGGCCCAAGAATTAGTAAGGTACTTTAAATATAATTATGCCAACAATGTGACTATCTTAGTGCCACAGGGGTAACATTGTATTACCAATTTGGCTCGATTTATCCCAGCGGTAGAGCGAGCAATAACAAGTCAGAAGCAAACAGAGCTCCAGGTCAGATTTGACTCCTGTCAGACATATCATGCAGAAGTCAGCAGCTGATCTAAATAAGATGTTCAATGTGGAATTAATAGTGGGCATACTTACTGATCAGATTCCTGGCAGTCTGCCATAACTACCCTCTTGTACAAAAAGATAGTTGTACCAACCCTACTAAATGTAGGCCAAACTCCCAATTAAATAGAGCTGGAAGAAAATGTGGTTGAGTCCTACAGTGCTTGTTAGATACGAACCCCATCCTATCTGATGTAGAATCTGGGTTTTGGTAGGGCATCAGAACAAATGACCAGGCAATGTGCTTCCATATTATCTGTATAAATTATCTGCAAGCAAATAAAGTTCCAGTGTATATGGAATTTATAGCTGTTAAGTTGTTGCTCAAGCCGGACAACAGGTTCATCTTGTGGTCCACATTCATTTGGTTAGGTATATTGTGCTATAGTCTGAAGAGGATGCAGTGAGAGCTTCCCAGTACCATCAGTCTTAACCGAGGGATATGGTCAAACCCCACTATTATTTACTTTATATTTTAACGATTTGTTAAATACCTATGGGAACTCAATCTTCATAGCCTTAAGTTATGCAATATAAAAATCCCTATACCTTTTTTTTTACTGGTGATGCTGTTTTACTCTCCTTGACAGAACTTTTCATGCATAAGTTGAAGTTGATTAGTAGGTTTCTTGAGCACTGCGTGGAAAAAGATTGGACGATAAACGTGAAAAGAAGAGTACTGTTAATGAAGAGCACAAGTCCCTTAAGAAGAACCTATGTGGTAAATGAACAAACTCTAAAATGCAGAGATAATTTAGAATATCTGCTCAAATCTGAATTGGGCTTCCAACATATTATGCCAGTTTCTCAGCACTGTGTCAAGATGCAAGCAAAAGATAGGCACTCACCCACTTGGTTCAATTCTCCACATACCCAGAAGACCGTAGCTGTGACAACATATGGTGTGGAGCCCTGGAGTTGCATCAAGGTTAGAGAGGAGCAGAATATCAAAAACTATGACCTAAGGTCAATCTTTTAAGTGTGGTCTGGCACCCCATCACTCTACCCCATGTTGCCTTTGTATTTGGAAAAAAACTTTAAATCAGTTACTGATATCGCAGCTCATGCTCCCATTACATTGGGTGCAACTCCAAAGAAACCGACATGACAGACTATACATTGGAGCCATGTTGGAAGTGGAATTGTGAAACAGAGATGCTACAAATCATTAGATTACACATGTCAAGAATATTTTCAAGGATCAGGGTTTGGACCAACTCTGGGACAACCCATGCCGACGATAATGGTGACTCATTGGAAGTGCAACCAAATAGGACTGCTAGCGTTCAAGCCTTCAACTATGTTCTTCTTAACAAATGTCATTGGTTATAAGCAATTTTAGCTAATACTACCTGAGGCATGTGATGTCACACTTATACTGCAGGTTTAGGGTGGGAACTCATGAGGCAAAATATCATGAAGCATTATGTAAGAATGGACTGTGTGACTGCAATTTGGTTGGCATGGATTCATTCTCCCATTTCATGCTATTTTGCACAAAGATAATAAATGATTGCAGAAATGTTGGCATTAAATGCCCAACAGTGCACATCACTTTGTTATAGGACCAACCAACATGGCAGCTATTTCACTGTATAGTCATATATATATGGTCCACTTGGATACAAAGCGCCAAGGGAAAACTAGAGGACCTGCAAAGTTGGTAGCATTTCTTTCACACTTGTTTGTCTAGACACTTTTTTTCTTATTCCCTATACATTTGCTTACTACTCTGCAATTTTATGTCGTTTTTATTCATGTAAATTGCTTTATTGCTAAAAATCTAAATATTGTTATACATTTATACCATAGGACGAATCCTGAGAATAACATTTAAGTGACTGCAGAAAGAATTATTTTCTTAAATGCTAATATAAAATGAAAAAGGTTTGGTGGAAATACAATATACTGCTTAAGTAATTCTCACCTTGATCTGCAAGTAAAATTGCCCGATTGACAAGGATTTCCAGTGCTTCCCATAACAGAAGGTTAGAGGAATTAAGAGGGTCCAATTGTAGAAGGCCCTGAAGAATTGAGAGCAATTGCACAGACACCGGAGAACTGCTCACCTGAAAAAAACAATGTAAGTCACCATAAAGGGTACAAATGTATAATGTCAGTCATCAATTTGCTTTCATAACATTTTCTAGACCATTACTGGTTTCGTGTTGAATATTTCAGTCATTAATATCCTACAGAGTAAAATCAGAAATCAACAGGTAATATCATAGATGGAGAGACAATGGACAATGCACCAAACATTGGTGGGAGAATGATTGAAAAGACCAATGCTAATGGAGGTTAGACACCCTGAGACCAACAGTAATTATGGAAAGGACATTGGGATCAACCTAGTTGTGAGAAGTGACCCAGAGACCAACACATTAGGGTAAGGGGACCAATAAACAAGCTAATGAGGGCCATGGGACCTTAGATTCAACCTCAAATCAAATAGAAGAGAGGGGACAGGTAACCAACACTGAATTGGGGAAGCAGCCCTGGGACCAATATCAAATGAAGAAAGGGAAGGGACCCATGAACAGAGAAAATTAGCTAATAGATCCATGGACCAATACCGGTGGAGAAAGGTGGCACAGGAACCAATGCCAATGAAATACACAGACTATGGAGGCAGAGGAAGCAGCATAGGCCAAGCATGGTGGGGTTACTGCAGCACAGGTCTAATAAAAGTATGCAACCAGTGTTATTGAACTCAATCGATACTTTCCTTAGTGTGCCCATGAAACCAAAAATAGACTTGAATTATGTTGATTAAATTATGCTAATGTTTCTTATCCAATTTATAGTGGACATGTTTGCGATTGCAATAGCAAACTTCCTAAAACAATATATTCAAATGTCTACCATTTATGGCAATTTTAATCAGTTATGGTTGACCCATTGACACTGGATTGTGTGGTCCTACATTTCGGAAGGATGAAGTGACAGTTTATTCAATAGATGGTTACTTGCAACTCTGCAATGAAATGTTTCAGAAAAAAAGTAAAGATTCACTGAGTAACCATGTTGAAACATATTTAAATACATCCCTCGTTTCATTTCAAATAGGACACTTTTTTAATTATTTACATTTTATTTTTGAAATGTATACATTATTTTAAATACAAGATATCCATGTTTGTATTCTGGTCATAACAACAGTGCTTGAAATTATGCTCATCTTCCCAAGTTCTTGAGCTATTTCATGCTTTTTCTCATACCAGAAATGTCAAAGTCTTGCAAACACGGTTGCAAGAACAGGAATTGTCAAGCAGCCCTGTCAAGCACAGTGGTGCTGGAACAATTTTCAGACTGAGGGGTGTCAGGTCAAGGGTAGGCTGAAAATTTTGTTTCATCTGCGGAATTGGCAATATTTTGGTCACTCCGTGTTACTCTTTAACACGGAGTTCTGGCCAAAATCCGCAAAACACCAAGTGGTGGAACATTTCTCCTGCGAGGCTCCAGAAAATGCAAGCTGGTGCGTGCCAGCAAGATTTGCCGTACCCTAGTGTGAATTTCTAACGTGGGCTGTGTCGAAAGTGGTCAGAGGACTGCTGTTTGAGTACATTTGCTGCGGCTCTAATAGATTTGCTTCCACTCAGGTAAATTTTCTTGAATGGCCGCACGCGCTTGAGTAATGCATAGTGCTGTTCATGCTGATTTTCAGAGCTGCTCGTGCTAACAGGGCTAAATTGAAGCGTGAGGTGCATATTTTCCACCCGTTGGAGGAACTCAATGGAATCTCTCAGAGTTTTTTTTTTTTTTTATTCTTTTTATTAACAAACATAAACATGTTGGTCACGTCACAGTTGCCGGTAATTGGAGTTACAGTAGGTCAGCCTTGGACCCATAAACATTATTGCAACTTAATATGGTACAGCAGAGCAGAAACAGACAATATCATCATTTTATTGGGTTAACATTTCCTCAAGGGGGGAGAAGCTGGGGGGGTTCACAGATGTTACCGCGGTACGCATTCCAGGGAGACCAGACCACTACCCATTTCCCAGGACACCCTCTCGAAACATACACTATCTTTTCCTGCAGCATACACCAGTCCATGTCTTTCTTCCATGCACCAAGCAATGGGGGTGCTTCCGCCCCCCCACAGGTGTGCTATGTTACGCTTTGCAATCACCAGCCCCAGTGTCGCCCACAATTTCCTTTTACCGAAAGGTCCGTGGGCTCCCAAATGTTTAGGAGGCATTGTTTACTCTCAGAGTTTTTAAGTAAATCCACGAAATTCCATGGAGTAAATCTCCGCGAGTTTTGTCCACCCCTAGTCAGATCACTAAAAAATAGGAATTCTTAAATAAAAAAATCCTGGTTATACTGAACAAGCAAGGGCAGAACATTATGAAAAACCTAAAGTGTGGAGCGTGCATTATGATGGAATATTCCTACAAATATGAATTAATTGTGGTTTCCACTCAGAAAAGGAGTTATTTAAAAGAGATGTAAATAAATCAAGTGTTTTGAGCCATACTTGCTTGCAAGAGTAAAATGAATGTTTGTGTTTTTTCCCTACATTGAAACCTGTCTAATACCACCTTACACAACTAAAAGGCCTAAATGGGCCTAATTTTGTAATACTTTTAAACTTAAAATAAAAGCTACGTTTGACCAATTCATGTGCCTCATTCTGCCATTCGACATACGACTGTATCACAAGAATGGCAAAAGTCGGTTAGAAAATACTGTCACTTTGAAGCCACATAATAGTAAACTTAGAACATACATTGCAAGTGAATGTGTAGTGGGTTAAAGATGGTTCTCTGGACTCTCCTCAATTACCAATGAACTTTCACTGCATTTGAACAAACAGTTAAGGCGGCCGAAAAGGAAACTGATCGAAAGGCCTCATTGGTATATGTTTTCTTTCGGATCTACCGCCAGGTATAGGGCAGTTGCAGCACCCCCAGTTCAAGCACCCCCGGTGTGGTACCTGGAATGATCAGCACAGCACATACCCACAATCAGAAAACTGCACTGCATCACTTGCTTAAGGAACTAATGGATGCCTATGACAAATTAGTTGAAACGTACTAGATGTCAATTGCAACGTTGAAAGAGTTGGTACTTAAAACTTTGTGGTAAAAATAAATCCACTCACTTTATTGAAGAGACTAGAAAAGACTTCCTGATGACTGTTCATATCAATGCCGCCATATATGTTGAATAATTCCTCATCATCTTCTGCCTTTATATCTTCAAAGACGGAGGCCTGAATGTCTAGATCTTCATCCTCGTGGTCCCTAGATTGGGATTGGCATCATAGAAGTGCCAAATAAGAGATCACAAGTGGTTTGGTTTAATATCATAGATTTCTACTAGAACATCCTGGTGAAATTATAATGCTTTGCATTTCAAAGATCGCTCTCCATAATATGCACAAATCTGTGCATCTCATCAGCCTTGGGTTACCACTCAGTGATAACATTCACTCTGACCTTCAATATTGACATGGGGGGGGCGGGGAGAGAGTCAGCGTTTCATCCACTGATCTGTGAACACATCAGAGCAGAAGACCACCATCATTAAAAGTCGTCATTTCTTTTAAGTTGGGAGGCAATTATGGAGTTGGAATGTGTGGAAGTGCAGAAAGTTGGTAGTTGAACAGTTACTCTGTGACAATCTGCAGAAGGGCGGACTCATTTTTTGTTAACACTACTTTTCTAATGACATAGATATAAGAAATGTGTATTTCCAAGTTTATGGTCATATAGACGTGAATGACGTAATCGAAACCATTCTGAATTGCAAGTATCTTTTCTTGGAGATCATTTGTAGAATTTTCATTCAGTTGCGAATGGAATTAAATATAAATCTACTTGTGCATATGTACTAATACTCCCAGGTGTAACCCTATATTGTTTTTACTTCTCACCATTAAAGAGGAATTCACTAAGGTGAGACTTCGACAATAATTGCATATACTTTATGGCTAAATGTATGCAATCTATGAAGATGCTATTTCTTGTTGTGTGGCGAGACAAAGACTCACAAAAGGCGAATCCTCGGGTGAGTTGTGAAGCCTCTCCCCTCCCATATCAAGTACAATAAAGAAATATGGTTTGTGCCACAGCCTTTTGTCTTTTTGTCATCTGCTTTAACAAAACTGGGACGCATGGGGTTACATTTAGGCTGTAAAGTAAAATTACACTAAAGAACCCCTCCTTAGTATTAGGAGTGCATTTTCCTTGTGTGAGGATATTAAATGATATATATATATATATACATATATATATATATACACACACACACACACACACACACACACACAAAGGGTGGTGAGGATATTAAATGATATATATATACACACACACACACACAAAGGGATGAAGTGAAGGTATATTTGGGTAATGAAATGATAAAACTGAAAACACACTGATATTCCTGTTATGTCTTGCACTGCTTATGATCTCAAATATTATATCACTCATGGCATCTTAAATGACATCATTGATAATATCACTCATGACATCTCAGATGATAACAATAATGACATCATACATTTGACATTTATAAAGTGCTGCATGTAGCCTGTTGGCTACTTCAGAGTGATAAATATATTACACAGACGTGCACAGCTCTCTAAGCATCGACTTGGCTCACAGAGAAACTGTCTCAACACACGTGTAGAAAGGCACAATACATTTATTCTGAATGGGTCTTTTGAAAAAAGCATTCATCAGTACAATATCCCTTTCTGATACATTCGGCCACAGCTCCATGTAATGTCATGTGAACAGAGGGCACCGAATTGCAAAATAACTAGTGGCTATCGCAAGCTTTCGGGACCCCTCTGTAAATGCACTCATTTTTAGGTCTCACCTACGCAGCACGCATGCGCTGCATTGGAGGACCTTTAGCCGTCGTTCTGCTCTTTTTCGAAGAACATACTCGTGGCGGCATCCACCTTGCGGGAGCGCGCAGGGACGCGCCACAAGCACGAGTATGTACTTCCAAAAAGAGAACACAGCTGCTGCTTCACGCACGCGTTCGGAAGCATTCCCAGGGAGTCTCTTCTATTCTGTGCACTCCCCCCACCGCTCCCACTTGTTCTCCTTTGATTCCCACTGCAGAGGAGATGAAGCTCAGACTTGCATTGCCCCGGTACTGGGTTTTTATCAGCGCATCAGTATGCCCCATTATTCATGTCTGTCAAATCATACATATGTGTATATGTGTATATGTGTGCCCGTGTACATAGGCGGTCGGATGAATATTGATCTGTTTACAGAGATGTCTACTGATCTGTTTTCATGGTCGCTTGTATGCATCCGTCTTTTGTCCTGCGTACATTTGTGCTTTTGTATGTTGAACTGTGTGCATGGATGTTGTGTGTCTGCAAGGTACAGTAGCCAAACCTTTTGACTTTGCCAGTGTTTCTTTATGGACTGGAGACCAGTTTGCCTCCTTCCAGGTCTGTGCCATCTGTTTTAATTCGGTCACAACTGCTAATGGGTGGAGGGTGCACTGGAAGGGGTGGCAATCAGTAAATATCCATGATGACCAGTGTGCATGGGGGCGAGGGTGCTCTACTGACAGCTGGAGTGATCTGTGTCCGGCAGAAGGGGAGGGGATGGCACACTGCACTGACATGTGTTCATTCCATCTGCACGAGCTGGCGTGCAGTAAGTTACTGTTCGTGTCTCACGGCTTCCTGCTCGGTGTGACGTCATTTCAATTCGATTTCGTAACAACTGGTTTGCTGCTTCTCTTTCTTCCATGACTGTCTCCTGTGGCCTTTGTACAGACTGACCTTTGACCTGTTTGCCTCCCTGCAGTGGGTTGAGAGGAAAGGAGCTCTATTGTTGACGAATGCAAGTTTATGAAGCACCTAGTGCCATCCTTGTGATGTGTCTCAGCTCCTACCATATTATAAAATGATGGGCACAGGTTTGCAACATGTTTTTGACGGAGTGGGGCTGATGGAGTTGACAGGGTGCTGGTTTATGATTGAAAGTTCTAGAAAGGGTTTAGCAGCCATAGACCACATCAGCCCTTTAACAAGCATTTGCAATGCAATAGGTCTCGCATTTACGCAAGTTTAAGCTATTGGCATTGTAAAGGACAATGCCTTTTATTTATGTTTTGGTTTTTAAAACATAAATAAAAGGCATTGTCATTTATAATGCCAATAGCTTAAACTTGCGTAAATGCGAGACCTATCATTGCAAATGCTTGTTTTTTTTCCACTAAGGCGCAGCAGCAGGTCATGTGCACCGTGCTTATATTAATATATTTGTAGCCCCTAGATGGCTGGAAGGATTCTCTTGGTTGGGGGAGATTCATCTTAATAATAATGAAATAAAAGTCAGTTCTTTAAGGAAACTCAAGCCCTTCTTATGGTCACCTCCCCAGTAGGAAGTACTGTTTAGAGCCAGTCGTCCTGACTTCTCTTCCTCTCATCCACCACAAAAAAGCAGTCAAAAAACCAAGACCACAGGGTGCGTTTTCTAAAATATAAAATTATCTCTTACCTGTAAGAGCCAGAAGATGCGCAGGTACGCATAGGATGCAGAACACTCTCCAGTGAGCTTTGGGGGCCATAGCAACTCCCACTTTTTTAACAAACACATGCTTGCAGAAGAGCACTTTTCGGAGTCAAATCATTGTGCTCAGCTAGATCAAACCAACACTACAACTCCCAGAATACATTCGGTTGTCAAATGAAAGTGTAGGTCTGGAAACCTGGCACTTTAATGATAGGGAACATCCCTATGGGTTTATAACGGTTGTCCAATTAAAATGCAGCAGTAGGTATGCCTAGTTTCCCAGGTCAATGTGTAATGTGCTGGTCTAGTCCATGTTTTTCTTTCAATTCTGAGACTTGTAGTCTTGTTAATTCAATTATAAAACAGGACTACAAGTCCCAGAATTCCAATTTAAAAGCTGGACTGGAGCAGCTCATCAGCATGGACCTGGATATTTGGCAGCAGTGACTCAGGTGTTCTCTCTGGGGACCAGGGCTCTGGGGCTCTGTTTCTCGGCATCTCAGACTTGCTCTTTGGGCTGCAGTTCAGGAGTGGTCTCAAAATCCCCTTCTCACAGTCCTCTTCCCATCCTAGTCTCTTTACCCTTCCACACTACGCCCCTCCTTCCATGCTGCACCTCCCACACTGCACTCCCATCCACACTGCACCTTCCCTTCCACACTGCACCCCCTCTTTCCACAACTCTTGCTGCCCATCATGGTAGAGCATCTGAAGCCACAGGAGGAGGAAGACCCACGACATCGCAGCACACTGTGTGCTTTGAGTAATGTATTTATGTTAACAAACCAAGCGCTGCTTGGATTACATCACGATGCAGATTGTTTGTTTAGTTTGTCATAAGTATTCTCGTGCCACTGCATCTGCCTGCCATCCCCTTTGAAATGTACAAGGGCACCAATAAATAGCAGGCTCTCAGTTTACTAAACTTTAAATACCCGAGGTGTCTGCATTTCATATTGTCACTCGAAATGTATCAGCTTTGTTTAGGGGGGTTTACCTCCGTTTCCCTCAGTCACCCTCCCACCATGCACCCACCCTTAACCCCTTGCTCTCACCTACTCTCTTCCGTTGTCCATGTGTTATAAATGCTTGTTATTTAAAATGCAGAGAGTAAGTTTTTATTTTTTTATTTACCAGAGAGGACTCCTACAGCCCTTTTCTTTTAAACACTCTCTCTCCATTTTTACCTTTTAAATGTAGCTCTTTCATTTGAGATGACATTAGTGATTTTATCAATGATGCTATGAACATATCCTGAGCGATATATGAGGCCATGAGCAGTGCATGACAGGGGCGCCACTAGTAGTTTCTTCACAAAATTATAACTGGCATATTTCCATGGTTTCTCAGTTGTTAAACAATAGTTCTTATCTAATTTCAACAGCTAAATATAATGTCACTTTTATCCTTGGGATTTTCAGTGAATTTTAGATGCATTTCTTTTTATAAGCTAAGATCCTCTTACTATACATAATTTAACATCACATTAACCTATGTTTGTTTTCAGGGAATTTAAGTTTTTTTAAAAATCATATTCAAAGTTGAGCATATGCCCAACCCACTAAGTCAACCTCCTCTCAACGTCCAGCTCCACATGGCCGTTGGCCATGTGCAGTGGGTAGATTGGCTATTGGGCTTGACCTCTAGCCAGACCCCGAGCCCAACCCCCTGTGGGCACCCAACACCTCACTTCACTAAGCCTTTAGCAATGTGAGCAGGGGGTTGGGTACAGGACCTAGATTCTGGTCAGGCCCTGGGCCTATCCCCCCACGGGTACCCAGTTACTGGCTATGCATGAGTTATTAGTTGGGAAGGATGTAGGTCAAGTCTGAAACCTTCCCTCTACTGGAATCTAAGTACTCCGTAGTAGCACTTGACTCTCTCAGGGTAGTGAGGTAGAGCAGTCCAAGGCCTAATCAGGAGATGTGGTGTGGGCCAGTACACAAGTCTGCAGATGTGCAATCAACAACACCCAATAAATCCTTGTCCAGTCAGTGATTTGACTAAATAAAAGGAAAGGTACTTTATCACACACACACACAAACACACACACACACCCACACCCACATACACCTACATTAGTTTACAAATATTTACAAGTAGGCAAGGCTACCTATAATAACACCCTGCTAAAAGTTCACACCCCAAGCGTGCCCTGAACTCTATAACCATAACATGACCCAACATATACTAGAAACAATACAATGAGGTGTAGTTATTAAAAGGTCGGTCTACTGGTTTGGACAGGGTATTAACACAATAATAAAAACAGAAATATTTATAAATAAGCCAATGCAACACCATTAAAGCTTCTAAGGATGGTACCCTCTTCAACCCACATTCATTAGGGCATGTAATAACTCACTGTTAACCTTGAGATTGCCATTAAAGCCTTTTAGTAAAGCGTTTTAGTAAAACATGTACTCCAGTCATTTTTTCCTGTTTTTATGATGCGGCAAATGTAGCCATATGACCTACCAACAGGGGTCTCCACACTCCAAAGCAGTTATGAAAAGCACCAGCTTCAATAGTGCTTGACAGCTGGATAATGTCTCCTGTCATCAATTCAACCCTCCCCTAAGAGTCTTAGGTTGACCATTAAACATTTACAGTGGTACTCCAAAGCTGGTTGTTACACTGCTGACAGCCCCCTAAAAGCTTCTCTTCTTAGTGGGGCCCCTACACTCTATGGGTCCACCATCGGCAAAAATATGCACATTTTTGGAGCATCCCAGAGGCTTTTTGGTTTTCCTTTCCCAGCTCATCTTGAGCTGCAGAAGCTTATGCAGTGATTCGCAGGCCCCTTGGCTATTTATTTATTTACAAAGAGACCTCATGTTGCAACTTTTAATTTGGGTGTCGTACACCTGCTCCTCTATGGAGCACCTTAGCCCCTGGCTCTCCTATCCTGCACTGGAAGTCCAAGCCTGCATGGCCCTGCCAGTTGCCCACTCAGCTGACACTGTAGAATGCCAGAGGGGGAGTCAAATCCAGTAATTTACTGCCAGCTTCAGTTCTGGCTGGGTGCATTCTCCAGCCTCCCCCAGCGAGTGGGGTGGTGAAGATGCACCACTTTGTCCCAAGTTAGATTGGGGCTCCTGGAAGCCCAATACATAGTGGGGAGGAGGGTCAAAGCATGCCCCCCCGGCCATTCTTCAGTTGCTTAAGCCCATGGGAAGGTTGAGAGCTCATTGAGACCCTTTTTGATCATAAAGGAAGTATCCACACCAAATAACAAACACTCTTTCTGAGTAAAGTTCCATCTTTTGGCCAAATTGTTTTTATCCATTCCGCCGTTAGTCTGTATCAAAGAGTAATCTTTCCTATGGGAATTATCATGGAAATCACACTTTTGACAGACTGGTGTGAATCCTCCATGAAGAGGCCAACCTGCACAAGCTTTTCTTTGGAAAGTTTTGTGCAGATTCATCAAACAGTGCTAACGTTATTAAAGAAACAAAAAAAATTCTTTCATTTGGAAAGTCTCACTAACTAACTAAACAGTGGTGGCCTCCACTGCGTAATATATAGAATTTAAATGTCAAACTAAATTATTTAATGTTAGTTTGTAATAGGTGTTATTTTATTTCCTTTCCTGCCTCGATTATTTTCTATGGGATTGTGTTGCAGTACCAGTGCAGTTCAGTAGTTGGACAAGTCTGGTTGATGGTTTACACCAGGGTTGGCCTGGAGTACATTTAGCCATGTTTTGATACCTTTGGGGCTTTAGTAATTTTAGTGTAGTTTGTGAACAGCAATTGGCCTAGTCTTTTGTAGATATGCGTTTGTATTCGCACATCCCTCCTAAACCCATGTAGAAGTAGATATTCTCCATTTTCCTACCTCTTCCATGTCACCTTCTACATTTTCTACTTTAACACAGTCCTACATTTGTGGGCACCTCCACACAGAAAAGGCAGAGGATTCCAGCGTAGGTGTGTGAATTGAGTATTGTAGTGCAGGAGTAGTACTATTGTAATACTACCTTGCATACTACAAAATACAGCTGGTGAACTGGGCCCTTGGCGTTAGTCTCTCTGCTGATCACTGAATGGTAGCTTATAAACACGCGGGCAATGCTAATAAGGAAGAGGAATGAAAAGAACCATGGGTTGAAAAACCATGTGTCGAAAAAGAGGCAGATTAAGTTAGGCTAAGAAATGTAGGCAGGACAAGACTGGGAAACTAAAAGAAGCCCTGGCGGAAATGCTCAAACCAACCCCGCTACCTTTGTCTACCCGCTTTCTCTTTGCACACATCCATTTTTTCTCTCCTTCTCTGCTTACTTTCTCTCCACCTTCCTCTTCCCTCCCTCTCTCTCTCTCTTTATGAATCCACCCCATGCCAGCTGCAATTAACCTTGGGAACAGGGAAAAGTGACAGAGGCACTAGGAGCGTCCCTGGCCTTTACAAACAGGCCACTAAGGGCTCCAGCCCACCAAAAAACGTTCAGTGGAATAGAAGTCCTGTATAGCCCCAAAAGCTCGCAAAATAGGTCCACCCACAGAGAGAAGATGTAGCCATTCCTGGTTTGTTTTCTAAATTATCACCAAATGCAACTCTTTTCTGAAAAAAACGCCATTATAGGTCATGCATCACAATGCCCAATAAAGAAGGTGTGATTTTGTAGCGGTTAATCACACTTCAGTTCACAACATACACCGTTAGAATGCTTAATGCAGCAGAGAGCACCGAGGTGCAAGATAGGTCACATGTCCTCAGAAATGTGAAAGGACAAGGCATAACAAGTGCACATGGTGGACATACAGAATGCAAACAGCTTACCTCAGTTTAGTTAAAACGTCCAACAACTGGAGACCTGCAAGGAAAATCAAATATGAAAAATAAATGTTTCCGAAAGCTCAAAATTATTTGGACATAGAGAATCATGCTGCATCGTAGGTGCTGGAAGTAAGGGTGTTACAGCCCCACCCAAATACCTGTGCTGGGGATCAGAAGGTGAAGGATGACACATTTTATTTTTATCTTGTCACAGTTGTTGTGCCTTCAAAGACAATGATCAAATGTCAGGCTCTGTCTTTGGACAAATTGTAGTTTATTCTTTCAAAACTGAGAAAGGGTTTTACTTTGACTGAAAATAAGAGGATTTTGTAAGGTGCCCCATGGGACAATATTGCTGGGCTACAGGGAATCTGAAAGTAAAGTCTGTCAAGAGGTTGCTTTTTTGTTTAACACAAAACTACATTTAAATGCCTGTGCATGAACTATACAAATATTTCAAAAATCTTTTTGCCTCCACATTTTGCTGAATCTTTTTGTTGGCCTTAGGGCTCTGAGGACGTTACCAGTGCTAAATTGCATGCGTTTCATCCCTAAACATGTGTAATTTGTGTATACCGGCTTGACCTATTTACTTTACTTGTAAGTCCTTTGTAAAGTGGTATACCATATATCCAGGGACTGTAAATCAAATGCTACTTGTTGGCTGCAGCACTGTTTGTGCCACCTACAGAAGAAGACTGTCAAACCTGTCTCAGGCCAGCCACTGCAGTGCCTGTGTGTGCAGTTTATTACCACTTCAAGTTGGCATTTGAAACTACTTGCTGAGCCTTAAACTCCGCTTTTATGACATATAAGCCATCCCTAATGTAGGCCCCAGGTAGCCCTAAGGACAAGGTGTTATGCAAGTAACAGTTAGGACAAGTACTTTTATGTTTTGCATGTCCTGGTAGTGACAAAAAGCCTATTTCGTTTTTCACTACTGTGAGGTCTACTTCTCTCATAGGTACGCATTGGGAATTCCTCATACACTTTTAATCTGTAATTCCTGATCAGACAGGAGAAGCTTTTTCATGTGTTTTAAATGGTAATGATAAATACTCCTTACTGGTGAAGTTGGATTCAACATTACTATTATAGAACTGCCACTTTTAGAAAGCGTGACGTTTCTCTGCACTTACTGCTCTATGTGCCTTCAGCCCGTCTCCAATACATTTCTGGGGAGGGTGACAACTACACTTTGTACATTCCCCCCAGACAGCCACAACACAGGAAGAATAGGTGCGTTTGAGAACCCATCTATATTCATCTGCATTCTAATGGCCTTGCCTGGGCAGTATGGAATGGAGGGACTAGCACTTCACTTGAATAAGTAGTGTCCTGTCTCCACACAAAGGGCTGATTTACCCCCCATTATATAGCCTGGCAGATAGGACTGGGCTTAAAGGAGAACCTGTGCGCTAGATTGAGCTGCTTTGAAGTCACCCTTCCACATCAAATGTTCTTATGGGTAAGTACTGGATCTCTGACCACATCAAATCAGACACTTCTAGAACTTGAACTAAACCTCTGTCAGAAGGATTGCTGTGCTGCTTAAAGGATTCATCATTTGGACTGCAGACTAGGAAGTCCTGCTTTTCTCTGGTATTGCCCTGCTGCTCTCTGACCTTGCTGAAGGAATGCTGGACTCTGCCTTCCCTCCAAGTGATCTCCAAGGGCTTGTTGACTTGCCTCCTGTTACTTGAGACAATTCAAAGTCTCTACCCATGCTCCTGTGCCTGGCTCACTGGAAGTGGCCCAGATACTTGCAACTCGGATTTCGACGCATCTCCTGTCTGTGAGGAACCGAACAGGCACATCGACCCGGTTGTATCGCATCGGAATCAGAGTTTTGCCTCCAGAGACTGAAGCATTGGACAGCGTACCGCCTCCACTGCAGCTGAGTGAGATCGACGCAATCTCTTGACTGTGTGGCAGAATCCGGCACATCGCTCGATGCCTCTTGACTCAGGCACCCATCTTCGAAACTGACGCATCGCCATCACTGCATGGAGAAGATTGACATATCTTGTTGCTTGCGACATGGAGCCGGCCTGTGCTTCCACGAGATTGGACTGAACTTTGACTGTGCCCCGGTCCAGCGCGACCTAAAGTAACCTATTAGCTCTACCTGCTTCTAAGTGCTTGACTGAATTTATTCTTTTAAAATTAAATATCTCAACGTCAATACATTGGAATTTTGTCGTTTGGTCTTGTTTTGTTCAGAATATAATAATCTATGTTTCTAAACCTATGAGGAGTCTTTCTGTGGTGTATTCATTGAATTACTGTCTGTGTGTGTTACACATATTCTTTACACATTCCCTCTTTACATAAGACTGACTGTTCTGTGCCAAGCTACCAGATGGGTGAGCACAAGTTATCTTATAGTGTGTATCTAGCTTAACCGGACTAGGATTGTGGCTTCTGCTTGGACATGGTGCATACCTTTGCAAAGCAGAAAACCAATTTCTGCAAATATTGAAGGCACTGCAGCACAATACAGTTCCAAGTAGTTAGCTCCACCACGGAAGTTTACTTGAAAGTAACACTTTCCTTCTAATTCTAATTGCAAGAGGCTTAATAAGCAACAAAATGAAGAGGGGGGATAAAAGGCAATATTCCCCCACACTTCCATGTCTATCATAAGCTCCCTTATGTAGGTGTCCCAGGAACACCCACTTGGCTTAAAACCACTATCAAAAATTTCCAATTCACCAGCTCAAATGCCTTCCTGGCATCTACAAATTCTATCAGCCGATCTTTCCTTTATAGCCTTTAGCAGTAAATGTGTTTTGGAAACAGATATTCTCCAAAGGATGAAGCCCATTTTGTCCCTGTCAGTAATTAGGTTATTAATTTGGGAGGGTGTGACACCATTCAACTTAATAAAACAGAATCTGGTTAGGCTTAAAGAAAGTTCTTGTATAAATTCTGCTGAACACTTGGTGGTAATGGCCCAAGCTGCAGGCAATCCCCAAAGAAGTCCAAGGCTGAGACCAGCAAAGTTCCCTCAAAATGAGATATTTAGTCATCAAGGTACTGCAGAAGTATTTTTGGTGGTCAAAAGCTTGTAGTGGGATGGAAATTTTTGGGCTGCCAAAGTCACTTCACTGGTCAAACAGGCTTGCCCTATAAGCCTGGTCCAAGGTTTTTAGTCCTCAAAATACACCAGTGAGGGAAGTTTGGGAGGTGCTACCGAATCCCCATTTAGTGTAGCAGAATGGTATGAGCAGGACAAACCTGGTTTTCTTACCCACTTTGGGGGTGTATCCCTGGGTAAGGTTCAGTACCTTGTCCCAGTCTTTGAATGGTAGAAAAAAAATAACTAAGTATCACTTTTCTCCAACTGTTGGGAAAGTTGTTTCTGGTCAGTCCTTCAGCCCCTAGCACTTTAGGGAAGTCGTATATGCACTAGAGCTCCCTTCCGCAAGAGTTCCTCCAGTGTTCATTCTTCTATGGTCAGCTGGGCTCTACTGGAGTTAGGAGTCCTTCTGCCATTCGTGTCACTGGAGCAGACAAACAGCAGCCCGACCACAGCCTTGGCTGCCAGCAGGAGCCACAGGTCTTTGAGTCTTCTTCGAAGAGGAGTCTTCTTTCTTCCAGCAGGACCTTTTCCCTTCAGGTAGAGTCTGCCCAGATTCATGAATGTTGGGTGAAGTTGGTGGTGCCAAAGGACATCTTATACTGTGCACTAGTGTGCGATTGGTCAATTTAATTTTCTCTACTGAATTTTGGCTACATTCTTACCCAATGCCCACCAGGTCTTGAAGCACATCCATACTGCCTTACTGTAAGAATTTCCAGAAGCCCTAAATTCAAAATGACAGAAACCTCCTTCCTTCTGGAGGTGCTGCAGATACGCTCTTAGCCACACCCCTTTTAGATGAGCTATCCTTCGACTGCCATGGTTACAACTGGCTCTCCCTCATGCTGGGTTTGGAGGGCTCTGGGAATGAATGGGATCAGATTCAGTCAACCCCACTTGGAATCAGCAAGTCAAAAAAAGAAGTGTTAAGGTTGTCCATTGTTCTGTTATGTCTCCACTACCTTTCCCAGTTGACTAATTTCTGCTAAATCGTCAATTGTTTACCACACATTTGCTTTCTGGCTCCAGAGCAGGCTATTGTCCTCAGGCATGCAAATTCATCTTTTCCATCTGTAAATGTGTACTGCCCTAGATGCGATGAGTGGTAGGAGTGGTTTTAAGTCAGTTGTTGCTCAGGCATCTAAAAAAACTTTTTATAAGGTTATTTTTACACTAAAACCATCAAAACACGTTTTTACGTATTGAATAAGGTTTTTGTTTTTTTAAAGAAAGGGAAAATAACAAAATTACTTTTTTAGCATGTTCCCAGGCAAAAATGCAAAATAAATATTGTAATCACACCTAGGTCTCTCTTATGCAAATGCAGCTGAACCTACACAGTGGAAATAGCTTATAGGCCTTCAGTCAATATGAGGCCACTCTTGAAAAATACAGTGTGCAAATCTTTTTTTTTTTTTTGATACTTTACATGCCTTGCCATTTGAGGTTATCAGACACATTTACTCTTGGCATATCCCTGCAGTGCCTTTTAGCTGCAGACCAACCCAAGCACAGTGATGCTCCTGGTAGCCATATATGTCAACTGTGGGTAGTGTAAATATGTAAATACACACTGAAGCAACCACATGACATTTAAATTCTTCCACTCGTGCAATTTCTGCTCCATCTATAATGTTCATACAGAAAAGCTAACCAGATCAATCTGGTGAAAATAGTTTTATTATTACCGTTTTAGGGTCTCAGCACAAGTACTTTGGCACTGAATGTCAATGTCCTAGTGAACAGAGTCCCAATATCAGTAAAAATGGGGTCCAGAAAATCAATCAGGGGTTTTATAAAGCGCGCTACTCACCCGTGAGGGATGAATCTGAGGGGTGAAAATCCAAAAAGGGGGATTTTTTCCTATAGTGACTCCAAAAGACATCTGAACAAGGTGACCAATCATTTAGGAAATATATCTTCATGTAGATCGCCTACTCCATATCTGGGCTTAACGCAGCGATCACATAAAATTATGTGTCGCTCCACTTTTTTAAATGAAAACATGGCCCTAAATAAACCTCCACATCAAACGTTGAGATTTCTAACTGTTTGGCTCAGGATAACAGATGCACATCTTTCAATCCACAAACCAACCAAAAGCAAAACTTAGCAAGATTTGAATTTTTTTTATGCAGAGCATAATTTTTGAAGAAGGACCTACTATTGCCAGTTTTCCTTCCGGGACATCTCTCTTTTCCACCCCCCCCCCTCTATTCTATCTCTGTCTTTCTCCTTCTATATCTCTCCCTAGGGTTCCCCTTTTGTATCCCCAATCCCATAACTTCTTCCCTTGGGGTTTTTCTTTACTTTCATAATACCACTGAACATACGTATGTGATCTAGATCTCTATCCATCTGAAATATACCCATCCGATTCGCTTGATTCATAGATGTATGCATACATCACAAGGGCTATCTTCAATGTGACTGTCCAATTCCCCTCCCCTGTCTTTTGTATCCCACAAAACCAATAAAAACTTTTTTAATAAAAAAAAGAACCTACTATTGCTCCGCAGAATATGTTGTGACTTTAATGCGGAAAAATTGAAACTTACCTATAAATTCATTCCTCAGCTGGGTGCGAAGGCGCAGTTCCTCAGATCCAAGAACAATAGCGTTGATGACACTGAGCAGTGTGACCAGATAAGGCACGTTGTCTGTTGTGGACAGCTCATTCATTACAACACTGAAGCGATACTGCTGTTTTTTCACCACCTGTGGACAAAGCAAAGTGTGAATGAGTCTGTGTTGCAATCTGAAAATCAGGCGCAATAAAATCACTTCTATTGGCAACCTGAGAGACATTCTCAGACTCAAAACCTATTTGAATATCCGTCTACAAACATTTGTGGTTTTGCATTACATTCACACATTTCATAGACGTCCACATTAGAACAGAAGAAAATAACAAGGGCTTACAATCTTTAGCACAATGAACATTTATTTTTTAAGCATGCCAAAATATAATTATTCTGTAGGAGACACTGGAAACTGGATGAATTTTGATGATGTAGATCGATCAAAGTATAGAATCAACCGAAACAGAAGCTGTACTCAATAGAGAATTAAATGCAGCCAACATTAAGGTGAGGAAATAGAACTGCATTGTCTCACTGCAGGTTAGAATCTCTCTTGTGATGCAGTGATGGAAAACGGTGAAGGTGTTCAGGCTGCAGTGTTTAGTCATACTGACTTCAGGATAATTTTTGTGCATCTGCTTAAAGGTTTTCCCTCAGAATGCACTGAAGTCAGAAACAGAAGAGAGCGGCTCATGCTACCTTGCTATGTCGCATATATGGCAGCTTCCAAAGAGGAAAGCCCTCGAGCCACAACAGTTTCAAGAAGTCAACAATCAGACATAACTAATTCCGAAAGATTTTCTTTACAGTACCAAAACCAACTTACAAGGAAACATGGGCAAAGAACCAATTGAAGTGGCCGTATGTTATGAAATAGTACGACAGGCTTTAGCCTAGGCATATCCACAAGTTTCTGCTACTATCAGGTTCTGGATCTGTCCTGGACTTATTCATTGATGAGATATAGATTGTCTACGTGATGATGTAACTAAAATTTGGAATTCTATTGACAAATCAACCATTGCAGATAAGACTGTTTGGTACTACTCTCTCATGTGCAACTTCTGCACCCTTTTCTGTGTAAGTGAATTTAGAACAGTAAAGAAAGTTTCAGAGTCAGTCCCATGACCAGTCTTCAGCCTTGTGGCTCAGCTGGGGGTGAGTTCTACCAAACCTAGATACAACAATATGGGCGCACAAATCCAGGGATATCAGGAGACACATCTCACCAATGGTTCAGCAAGGATGCAGGAATTCATCAGTAGATCAGACAAAGAAATTGTTCAGTTCCAGGCAGAATCTTTTCTTGGAGTGGATCAAGTAAGGTGTTAACACGGTCAAACTAATCAGTCATTGGTGATGAAATCTTACAAATCATAGTTAAACCCCCAGTCTTCTACATCCCAGTTTTGCAGATAAGTAATGCACTTTTTTTCTCGGGTACTGGCTTGTGGTATAAAATGCACCCCAGAGCTCCATACAAAATTGTGAATCCCTGTCTCAGGTTTTAAGAGCTTTCTATTGCCTCCAAAACACATGTGGCCCTTCCATTTCAACTCCATGGCCTCACAGCAAGTCTCCTCGCCTCTCCTGGCACTTGATCCAGGCCTCATTTCCGGGAGCGTGGACTCCCTTCTACAAGTGGAAAGGTGCTGATGAGTATTTTCAAACTTGGCCACACTCATATGTTTCCTCCCTCCCATCCTGGGCATTGTCTGTTGTAGGAAGGTCATCCTTTCTGCCCTGGTCACCCCCATTTTTTGACTGATGCTGGTGGTTACTGACTTTGAAAATGCCCTGGGCTCTGCTAACCAGGACCAGTGCTCTGTCTTCTAAAGGTATATGGTAATTGGTATAATTCTAAGTGGCATAGCCATCCTACCATTACGTCCCTAGTATTTGGTAGGGCATGGAGGTTTGAGACCCCAGTAGACTTAGTGCACTTAAGTGTGCACTGCTGTGGTGTCTGGTGTCATTTTAAAGCTAGGCCTGGTCCCAAGCTACCTTTTTATTACTTAGAAGTCATCTCTAAAGTCTGGCCTAGGTGCCCCAAGGGTAGGGTGCATAATTATTAAAAGCAGGGACAGTATAAATTATGTTTTATATGCCCTGGGAAGGAAAAACACAGATTCTTTCCCGATTGAAATGCTGCTAGCCCCATAGGCTAACATTAAACTTAATAAAGTCTATCTTTGCCTTGGAGCTAGCTAGCAATATGATTCAGAGTATCAAATTAATGGTCACATTAAATGAACAACTTACTAAGCAGGTGTGGCTCCTCCGTTAAGGCGGAGGAGCGTCGCCCCACTGAGGAGGTCAAAAAGGAAAAAAATAAAATGATAACTCATGGTTATTATAATTTTCTTTTTCCATTCTTGCTCAAAAGGGTAGGGGCAGGGCGGGGCTGGGCTCTGACAAGGAGCTGAAGGGAGGAGTGGTTTCCACTCTCTTAAGTGCGCATGATGGTTTGGCCGGCCGTTTCAGGTCTGTCAAACCGTCATGCGCACTTTGCATTTTCTCCACCCAGGCTGCATTACAGCCGGGTGGAGAACTTGCCCAAGCTCCCACTGCCTGTCTGAGCACTGAACCCAGGTGCTCGGACCAATCTCAATGCTGCATTGCAGTGTTGTGATTGACAATGGGGAGCGTGGGTGCTTCCTGTTCCTGCCTTGGAGCGGGCGAATAGGACTAAGAGGCGGCAGCAGAGAAAAGGTACGTGTTTATTTATTTTTCACATTGTATCCCCCCCCACCCGCAACTCACCCCCTCTGACCGGCATTAGATAGCAGCCGCCACTGTTGCCAAGGTTAGAGTTAATGTAACTATTAAAGGAAAGGGGTTTTAGAACTTACCATCCTGAAGTTACCTAAAATTGCCCTGTAGCAGCCTTTTCTGAATGGCCAGCCTTTGACAGCCTGAGCCAAGTTACTCCCTGAGAAGGTGTGAAGAGGTCTGGGGCTGAAACAATACAATCATTTGGTGGGAGGAGATTTGCTTCCTGGAGAAGCCAGTGAGAGGAAGGGGGCTGGGGAGATAAGTTAGACTTCAAATGGAGAACGGATGTCATAGGACCGAGGCCAGCCCCACTTCCTTGATCCCCAGGCAGATGGGAGCGCCCCCTAATCAGATTAGGAGAGTGGCTGGAAGGGGAGTGTAACCAAGTGTTAGTCAGAACTTTTGGGTTGTGTAACACAGACACACATACTAAGGAAAATCTTATTGATTTTGGGAAAACAGTGCATGATGGGTCAAAAATATGCCACACTTCATAGGAAGTGCCCATAGCAGAGGGAGGTAACTTTAACCCTATTGGCTGGGGTGTCCCCGTCTTACGAGCCCAGAATGGAGGATAATTATATGATTTCTGCAGGAGCTCCTCAGAACATTGCCTGGAACATCAGAAGCATGAGTGCCTCAGAACACTGCCTGGAATATCAGAAGAAGGACTGCCCTGCTGGACCCTTGGACTGCACCACAGAAGGCTTGCACTCAAGAAGACGGAACCTGCTGCACTCACAAGGCCCACAAAGAAAAGACTGTCTGATTCAAAAGAAAAGGAGTGGACTCCCTGATAAGCAACAGGTACAACAAAGCTGGAAAAAGTCACCTGCAAGGCGAAAGAGAGGATCACCCCAGCTGACCAGTTGCAACTGGATTTTTCCTGGACTGTTCCACTTCCTCAAAGGAACTCAGAAACAACCAGAAGTCAAAGTTTTGAAACTTTCTGGTTTTGCAGAAAAGTTTCAGGAGGAGATCGCTCAACGTTTAGAGTCAAGCCGGACCATGCTGGTTTGTCCTGGTGAAAGCTCCTCACCATCAACATCGGAGACAAAGACTTCCAGACGCTCACTGAGGCATTGCGCTGCAGCAGGCCGGCATTGTTGAATCAAACTTTGGATCCGAAAAAGCCGGCCAAAGTGCCCTTAAAAAGAGAAAAGCTCCATGAAAAAGGCTAAGTCCAAAGGTAAACTTCTGACTGGGACCTAGTCCTCAGCCTATCTGACCTGCGCACTATTGTGGCCGGCCTAAACTTTTGACTTTGTCCAGGGGAAGCGCAAACTGATAGCAAGAGTGGTGTTTTAAGCTTTTTGGTGTTACAATGCACAAGGAGGCTCTTGTTGTATTGACTATACATTAATGGACATAAGGCTATGATCCCAAGTTGTCCATATAGAGGTGGTCCAGTGGCAGGATAGTAACCATAATTCCTTGGACCTCACTTTGAGCCCATTGGTATTTAATATTCTATCTCATAATATCAAACCATTTGATAAGAGGCTTATACCCGCAAATAATCGCTGTACGCTGAGGTGGAGTGTCATTGCCACAATCCCAGCTATACAGAAGCAGATTTATGAGGTTCTTGCCACGGCACTAGAAGCTGTGCTAATGTTGGGGGGGTATTCTTTGGTAACTGCCTTATAGGGGGACCTCAATATTATTCATAATACTATGTTCCATTCCTTAAGGGAGCTCTTTATGGTAGAGTCTAGGACCCTTCCTACGATGACAAAACAGCCGTATGGTATACCAAGGCCTGTAGGTTAGCCCAGAGTACCCTGACGGCTGCTATTAAATGTAGCAAAAGAGTTTTAACTAAGGAGTCTAGGTCCTCCTATAAAGCTCCACGGACAAAGGCTAAGCGCAAGATCGAATTGGCCAAATGGGAGGCCTTGCTGATGGCAGTAAAAAGAGCCTGCTGCCCCAATAAATTGAATATTAGTGCAGCAGCCTGCGCCAACCAATTCTCTGGGCTGTATGCTGGTGGGTTTGGTGGAGCAGCCAAACCCTGCTCGAATTGAACAACGGCTGTCGTAATTAAACCGATAGGGGACAGCTGTGTAGAGAGTGTCATCCATGGGGTGGGTTCGTCCAACCAGGATGATTGTGATATTCATCCAATTACTACTAAGGAGGTGGCTAAAACGATTGATTGGATTACTTCAGGGAAAGCACCACGGCTGGATAAGGTACTGTTGGGATCTGTTTAAAGCCAAGAAGGACAACTGGGGCCCCTATTTTGCCTGTACTTTAACTGCATCTTGGAAGGGTTGTCAATTTCCTCTGCGTGGGTAGGAGCAGAGAATGCTCAGATTTAAAAGAAGGGTCTAAGGTGCCTTCCATTCAACTATCAGCCAATCATCCTTATTGACAGCTCGCAGAAGCTCTTTAGCCAAATATTGTTGGACCGGTTGTATGAGTGGATTGAGGATGTGGGCTTGATAACTCCATACGAGCAGGGTTTAGGGCGGGGACTAGTAACACTCACCAAGTATTTTGATTGCAATAAACTTACTGGAAATTTGTTGATTTGGGAGGTGGATGTCTCTTTGTAGTCTTCTTTAACCTTTGGTCGGCTTTTGACCTTGTTCAGAGGGAGGCCCTGGGAAAGTCTTAATTGACCTGGGAGCCTTAAAGTACCTTGTTGATGCCATCATCAGGTTGCACCAGATGAACAATGCACAGGTCAGATGTGACATCCTAGGGCCCCTACCCTGTTCTTATTATATTTTAACAACCTGGAGGCCCATCTAGAGTTGTGCAAGTATGATGCCCTTAACTGGCCCTACAGAAAGGTCCCAGCACTCCTGTTTGCAGACGACACCCTACTGGTCTCCAAATCTCCCATTGGCATACAAATTCTGCTGGACCAGTTTGGTGTCTTTTGCAGGCACAGAGGGCTCGAGATCAATCTTAAAAAGATTAAGTATATGGTCCTGAACCCTTGCCAGACAAAATGCCCGCATCCATTTCTTGATGGTGTCCCTTTGGAGACAGTATGCACTTTTGAATATCTGGAGTACACACTTATGGAGCACTTTAGTTGGTCTGCACATATCCAGAAGAGTACACTTAAGCTGGAGCACTACACAGGAGGCATCCTGAGGGTCTTTCAGAGCTCTAGCTTTCGGGCGTTATCTCCGGCCCTCCAAATTTACAAGCATTCGGGGGATCGATATACGGAGGAGAATTATAGGGACAAGAGAATGTTAATGATTTAGAGTTGGTGGAGAACAGATTTCTTTTACTTTTAACTATTCTCCCCTCTAGTACCCCACTTCTCCCTCTCCGGCTAGATATTGCCCATAGATTGATCACCCATAGAGTGGGCCTTAGGCCCTTGTTGCACAGGAGAAGGGTCTGGGCCTCTGAAACTCCAGTGCCATATTGAATGGGATTGAGGAGATCCTAAGGCACATTGGGGCCACTAGGATCCCTTGGTTTGGATTCATCAAATCTTGCTTGACTGAGCTTGCATGTGAGCATCTGTGGGCGGACCCTAAGACTGCTTGTAGCATACCAAAGTCTGTCTTTAAGGGGATCTATTGAATGTATTAGATGGAGGACTGCATAAAAAATGGAAGTGTGGGCCCTCTGACTTTAGCTTTTGTAGAGTTTAAAGATGTGTACTTCCTGAAAGAGTAAAAGGATGCCATTGAGCCCCTGCCCACAAAAACCCAGTGTATCAAATTTTGTATTGAGACTTTTCCGCTTCATACTTTTACTACCAAATGGCAATGTCCCTCTATCAATCCTGAGAGGACTCTCCCCTTCTGCCCTGAGTTAGGAGTCCACTGACCATGTTGTGTTTCTTTGCCAACCCTATCATAATCACAGGAGGAAATGGATACTTCTGCTGTGCTGTAGCATGGGGATTAGAGATTATAGGTCAGCTTCTAGGATTCTACGATTCAATGCAGCACCTCCAACTGTATTTGCTGTCACTAGCTTCCTGTTGTGTATGTGGAGATGTAGGCAGAGAAGGGTACAGTCTTGAATGCTGTGCCAGCATTATGTAGATTTGCAATGTCGATTTGGGGGACCACCATACAGTCAATGTTTTTATTTCTACAATGAAGTGGACACATTATCAGTGTTTTACTCATTTGTTTAACTGAGCCTGGATTTTTTGTAGTTTGTATTTCTTGCCTTTCTTTTAAGAAATTATTCATGGACAATGTTTACATGCTGCTAGTATGCTGCTAATTATGGGTAATGTTTGCATGAATTTTTTTTAGTCAATGGTTTTACTGATAGTTTATGTCTTTGTGTATTGATGTTTTTATTCATATGTGCGTTTATGCCATTAATTGCTGAATAAAGTTTCGACTGATTTAATCTTTTAAAATTCATGTCTCAGGCTCCCTACTTTGGAATTTTGTCATTTTACTGTTGTTTTAAAGAGAATATGCTCTAGTTTTATAAATTAGTTTTGGATTTTCATTATTTATAGTCTAATACGTCTTTATTTTTTGGTAATATTAAATGCTTTACACATACCCGTCTCCTACGTTAGGCATGACTGCTTGTTTGCTAAGCTACCAAGGGTGGAGAAAGGAGTAATTACTGAGACTTCACTAGACCTATTAATGATTGTGGTATTAGTACTATCTGAAGGTGAATACCCTCGCCTACTAATAATCCACTTTCCTACATGTGGCCTGTTTGTACTAGCATCTGAAGAGCAAGAACAAAACATGTGAAATTGGTGCAGTCCTAGACGGGAGTGTGTACACTTTCTGAAAGGCACTTGAGTTGAGGTCCCTTTTGCCCAGTGCTTATTCCAAGCCAGTAGTTTCCAGTTGCTTGGGTACAGCATTTGTCAACACCAACACTTAGGTCAATCTGACACAAGGAGGCGCTATTGTCTAATACAAAGAGGAGTACCATAACATTTTGTTTTATCAATTTAAAAATAACTAATAACTACCGCCCAAGCAAATGTCATAGCTTTGGGGGCCTAGAATAGTCTGAACTGGTACACTTTTAGGTGTGTGATGGTTAGTGTATTGTTGTGGGAAGTTCAGACCAGCCTGGTCTTGCGGTGTTGGAGTCTATTTACACAGTCCAAATAGCGGTTCATCTGGAGCCGCGGTGGAGTCCACCATGGAGATCTTCTTGCAGGCGCTCAGGCTCCGGTAGACGGCAAATCTGTAAATACTGGGGATGAACTTGGTGGATGATGGCCTTTCCTTGGAGGCGATGATGCTTTCCAGGTACCAATAGCCGAGCAGCTTCAGACTTGCCTCTCCTGCCTGGACTCCCCACTCACAGTAGTCTCCTGCAGGGCCTTCCTTTCAGGCTGCCATGGGATCGTGTGGACTGTGCGGGCCTCTTGTAGGCCACACGAAGGCATCGCTGAGGAACTGCCAACAGGACCACAGCCAAGTTGCTCATGCAGCCAAAAGTGGTGGTGTCTCAGAGTCTATGCGCTCTCGCCGTCAGGACCCAGTTTCTATGCCTTCCTCAGATGGTCTTTGGGTGACCAGTCCCCATCTGCGACCTCCATGCTTCCCGGTGCCAGTCATGGAGCTGCTGCAGACATCTCTTTGGTTCCGATTCCCCTCTCACAGGAACTTCATTAAGGCTCTTGTCCTTGGATTGCCCTGTGACTGCGTGGGCTGTGCAGGCCTTTTGTAGGCCGCGCTGAAGGGGTCACTGCAGAACTCCCAACAGGGCCACGGCCAAGCCACATGTAACCCCAAGGGTTGATAGTCCAATGGTTGGGTGTGCTCTTCAGCAGGCTTCAGGTTTACAGGGGCACATAGAAGTTTCCTGGGTGGCTAGCTTCCCATGGTGCAAGGAGTGCCTCGTTGACCTCTGGATTTTTCCAGTGTTTGGATCCACTCTGGTGGCACAATGCTCCTCAGATGTTCTTGGTGATGATGATGAGGAGGATGATGCATGTGGATGATGGATGCAATAATTTTCAGTTGGCCAAGCAGGTGGCAATCTCTTGCTTTGGTGACCTCATGGAGTGAGGACTCGAGGAAGTTCGTGGCCACTTGTGGTTGTCTTCTAGCAGGTGCCCTTGCCAGATGTGGTGCCATCGATGCCAAGCAGCCAGTGACAGGTGAGTAGACTGTTGCACTGTGAAGCTTGGGGCCTGGATGCAGATCGTGCTTGCTGGCGGCTTACAGTTGGTCCTCCCGCGAAGCTGTCTCCAGTGACGTCCCTGCACCCTGGTGGCTAGCTTGTGATGATGATCACCTTCTCCGCTGCTGGCACAAGTCCTCTGTCCTTTCGCGATTCTCCTTTTCCCACTTGCGTGCCTGTGAAGGTTGTTTGCCCAGTGGTGTCGTGCCACTCTCCTTTCCTCCTTCGCAGCATTGCGTCCTGCTGTGCTCCTCTCCTTCTTCCGATGAGGTTTGTCACTCAGATGTGGTGTTCTGTCATAGGTCTCATATTTGTGCCACATGGACATCTCGCTGGTCATGTCAGGTTCTTGGGACGGTCTATACTTTGCTGCTGACCAGTCGCAGGTCTGTCCTGTTGGTAGGACGTGCTTCTTTTCCTTGAGGACCTCTTGCAGGCCCCTTCCCCTCCTTAGGGGTTTTTGCAGTGCTTCTCGGCCAGGATGTTAGGTTACCTCTTCGCTCAAGGGTGTCGTGCTTGTGCCTCGAGGCTGCCCTGTTGTGGCGTTTGAACGTGCCTCTGTTCAGGCATGTTTGGCAGGGTCAGTCACTTCGAGTGACATGCTCCTTGCTTGCTGTGTGAATGTGGCATACGGCCATGTGTCGCCTGTCGTTGGAGCACATGTTGTGGTGGCAGCTTGCAACGTGGCGTGTGCAACTCTCCTCTTGCCTGCCTGGGGCCACTGGCGACTCTGTCTTGAGGCAGTGTAAGGGAGGACACTGTGCTGTCTTTTGACCCTCTGCGGGGCTTTGCTGGTGCAGTGGAGATGTGGAGGCTCTCCCTGCTGCCTTCAGCATTGCCTCTTCTCTTCGTAGAGGTCTCTCTCACCTGGGCGCCTGCCCTTGCTGTTGGGTCCGCTGGTGCGGCCTTCTGTTCACCTCAGCTTCGCGCGTGCAGTCTTCGTCCTGGGAACCCTCTTCTGACACTTGGTGTGCATGCTCTTCTTTCCTGCGGTGGTGGCTCATTGCCACCCGGGGCTTGCAGTGCTCAGTTTATGATGCTCTCCTCTTCATGCTAGGCACCGCGTTTTCTTATGTTCTGTGGCTTGTGCTTCTTGGGGGCTCTTTGCTGCTGCTGTAGTGATCTACTCATTCATATACAAAAGACAATGTGATGTGGAGGAACAGATATCCAAAGCATTCACAATAGGGTACATTTAATTACTGCTATGCATAGGATCTTAATCCCATCAGGTTCATGTAAATATCCAAATAAATCACATTTGTTATTCATTCCAGGTCAAAACCATATTTTATTTCTTATTTCAGATCTGGTGAGGACCAATGTTCTTTTTTTCTGCCAATATTAAGACAATCAAACAAACATATATACACCATACATATAAAACGCATACAAAATTACAAATGATCAAAAATAATAATAATTTCCTGGACCCCAAATTTTGTAAGCAAGTGCGCGTTCCTAAAAGTATGTTGCGATCCATTGTGAGGTAACCCTTATGCACAAGTGAGGTATCTTCTCCATCTCAAAGCAAAGTTTTTTATGTACAAGTCCGTAAATATATATTAATTTAATATTCGACGGATTCTTCCTTTTCCGGTTGTCGATGCATTTCAGCCCTACTATTTGGACCTCATCAGGACAGGGGTACGAGGAACAACCTAAAGATGTCGTGTAATTGCCAAATTATAGGGCAAAGGCAACTCCTGTCAAAAAGCATTGTCACACTGGTTTTAATCCAGCCTCAATTCTGTAACAATCCTCAATTTAGAAAAATATACGGGAATGGACTATGTTTGCACTACACTATACTCCACAGCGTGTGGCCATATGCATAACTTTCTCCTATTTTGCCCGAATCTCTGCGTGCGCCTGATGCACTGCATCACCTGGGTACAACGGTGTCTGTGGTGGGTATGCTTGTGGAGCACTCAGCATCAGTCCTGGCTGTGTCTCTCACAGCCTTCTTCTCCATTTCGTGGACTTGCTGCTTTGGTTACCGTTGTGGCTATTTACTGCTGGGGGCTTGCATGAGTATTTCTTTGCTTGTGGTGTTGCCAGACAGCCACTGGGATTGTGTAGCGCTCACTTCTCTCATTGGAGATGTTCCTTCCTCATTGTGTGGCTTCTTCTCTTGGGTCAGTCTCTTCAGTCCTTGGTCTTTGTTTTGTGACACTCTTGCAGTTTCAGCAATTCTGGGTGGAGGCATGAATTGGGAGTTTCCCAAACGGCTCACTCTTCTAAGCTGATTCAGGTGCGTTTGGTAGGGTGTTACAGTACAGTGGGGCCTTCTGCTGCTTAGGTGAAGGTTGCTAGGCACTGCAGGCTATTTAGTCATGTGGAGTGGCATGTCCCTTTGAACATCTTTGGCCTTTTAGGTGCTACTTCATGCTAGTCATTCATTATTGGGCTGCAGGGCAGCATGTTCCCTTTAGTTGGCCACATCGGGGGCCACCTTATTTTAAAACAAGTCACATTTCTTTTCGTTCTTTAGGTGTGGTAACTGTAATGGCTACTAGGTGGCACTGCAACACTATACTTTACAAAGCCCCGGTAGTCTGTCTTAAAACTGTGGGCAGTGCAGCTTTCACATGCAAAAGAGAGGCTGCTCTCGCTGCTGTGGGCATTCCAATGAGGTAAGTAGGGGCACTGCGGGCATCACGCTGGGCAGCTGGGCGGCTTTTCTTTGGGACAACCGATGTCCCTGAATCACTTACTTGGTCAGGTCAGGACCCTTGTCAGGAGACAGTCCTTCTGCCACTCAGTGCTGCCACTTCAAAAGTGGGCCATGGTAGCCTTTCGCTTGCTGCCGGCTGTTGCATCCCTCGCCGGTCACAGGAGTGATTGGCAGTCTGCTTTAAGCTGTGGGTTGCACAGGGATTTGCAACACGGAGGCTTTCACCATAGGCAGGCATTATTGAACCTGTCCGAGATGCCGCCCAGTTGTCTCTTACTGGCAGTGGCAGCACAGTTGCCGCACCGCCTCTCAGGGCCTGTCCTGGCTTTGTGGGTCACTTCCCGCGCAGAGTTGAAGCCTTGAGCATTTAGCGCCCACAGTGCTAACTGCGGCTAATTTTCATGTTGACCCCTGTCAGGGCCTCTGCCTTGAGTCAATGCGGTAAGTGGTGGGTGGTGCACCACGTCAGGGGGTGTCTGTGAAGAAGGTAGGGGACCGAATTCACGGTGGTTGACTGACGCAGCACTTAGCATTCTTTTCTGCGCTTCATCATGTAATCTAGTGAGGCCGAGGGCAGGGTGTGCTTTTAACTTCCGAAGGCGCTTAACTTCAGTGGGGCCACTTCACTCAAAGTCACTTACACAGCTCTGCTGCAATACAACACCGCATTGATACTGCTTTGCTTTTCTCCTCTGTGGGCTGGCAAGGGTTAAAGTTGCTGGTTCTACAATCTCTTTGGGAGTGGCAGGGCCGCTGGGTCTCTTCGCTCAGTGTGAGGGCGGTGTGAACACTCATTCGCAGCAGTGACTGCTTCAGGCTCCTGGCTGCAGCCAGGCTCATACAGGTAATAGCTTTGACACTCGGAGCAGTGGTGCAGCTGGTGAGTACTCTGCTTCATTGGTACAGCTTTTCTCCCTTCGGGATTGACTGTAGCCTGCTGAGGAACCATACTGGTTCTTCACACAGTGTGGAGCATGGCTATGTCAAGCCCTGGCATGCCTTGCAGTCCCCCACCGATGTCTCAATCTTTCTGCTCCAGTATCAGTCGTGTTAGCAGTGGATGCGGGTGTGGCTTAGGCTACTCTTCCTCCCATGAGCAGAGTAAGTGCCAGCAAAGTACGCAGGGTTAGGACCGCCTCGTCGCCATTGTAGTGTTGCGGGCCCTTGGACCACGTGCTACTAAGGTGAATGACACAGACACATGAAGCATTCTGGATAACTGGCACAGGGCACGTGTGCCCGACCCCTTTTATATGCACAGCCACCTGACTGGTGACACCTGTGATGGGTGGGTGTATTGTGTAGGGTGCAGACACAAGGCTGAACACTAGAACGTGTCCAGCAGGGCACTACAATTAGTAGCTGTATTGGTGCTGCCATTGGCAGCGGCAATAGTTGTCGCACGCTGCGGTGGCCTCCTGACAAGGGCCCTGGCTCTTATTTATTTACAAATTGAGCAGTGCTCTTGCCCTCTGGTTTCCAAATGGTATCTCCACCTGTAAAGTTAACACTTCAATTATCAACGTCTTTACTTCAAGAATGTGCTCCGTGCAAAATAGGCACCAGAACTTTCTGTACCAGTCTTTCAGCTCAGTGATTCCGATCGAAATAATGCAATGACCACGTGCTCCGCTGTTTCTGCGACATTATTACCAGAAGGAATGTCCATAATGTCTACTGTGACAGCCGGATGTATGACGTTACAACGCACACTTTTACAACGCATGCACTTACAACGCATTTTTTACAACGCATAATCCATTACAACGCATGACATTACAACGCATGACACTACAACGCATTTTTAAAAAATACCTTTACAACGCACTACCATTACAACGCATACTACCTTTACAACGCATACCATTACAACGCATAATATTAAATTACATTTAAGGTAAGTATTAGATAGTATAGGGGTAAAAATTACTATTCTAACTCCAGGGGGTGCAACAGTAGGGTAAGTGTTGGATAGTGTAGGGGTAAAAATTACTATTCTAACTCCAGGGGGTGCAACAGTAGGGTAAGTGTTGGATAGTGTAGGGGTAAAAATTACTATTCTAACTCCAGGGGGTGCAACAGTAGGGTAAGTGTTGGATAGTGTAGGGGTAAAAATTACTATTCTAACTCCAGGGGGTGCAACAGTAGGGAAAGTGTTGGATAGTATAGGGGTAAAAATTACTATTCTAACTCCAGGGGGTGCAACAGTAGGGTAAGTGTTGGATAGTATAGGGGTAAAAATTACTATTCTAACTCCAGGGGGTGCATCAGTAGGGTAAGTGTTGGATAGTATAGGGGTAAAAATTACTATTCTAACTCCAGGGGGTGCATCAGTAGGGTAAGTGTTGGATAGTATAGGGGTAAAAATTACTATTCTAACTCCAGGGGGTGCATCAGTAGGGTAAGTGTTGGATAGTATAGGGGTAAAAATTACTATTCTAACTCCAGGGGGTGCAACAGTAGGGTAAGTGTTGGATAGTATAGGGGTAAAAATTACTATTCTAACTCCAGGGGGTGCATCAGTAGGGTAAGTGTTGGATAGTATAGGGGTAAAAATTACTATTCTAACTCCAGGGGGTGCATCAGTAGGGTAAGTGTTGGATAGTATAGGGGTAAAAATTACTATTCTAACTCCAGGGGGTGCATCAGTAGGGTAAGTGTTGGATAGTATAGGGGTAAAAATTACTATTCTAACTCCAGGGGGTGCATCAGTAGGGTAAGTGTTGGATAGTATAGGGGTAAAAATTACTATTCTAACTCCAGGGGGTGCATCAGTAGGGTAAGTGTTGGATAGTATAGGGGTAAAAATTACTATTCTAACTCCAGGGGGTGCATCAGTAGGGTAAGTGTTGGATAGTATAGGGGTAAAAATTACTATTCTAACTCCAGGGGGTGCATCAGTAGGGTAAGTGTTGGATAGTATAGGGGTAAAAATTACTATTCTAACTCCAGGGGGTGCATCAGTAGGATAAGTGTTGGATAGTATAGGGGTAAAAATTACTATTCTAACTCCAGGGGGTGCATCAGTAGGATAAGTGTTGGATAGTATAGGGGTAAAAATTACTATTCTAACTCCAGGGGGTGCATCAGTAGGGTAAGTGTTGGATAGTATAGGGGTAAAAATTACTATTCTAACTCCAGGGGGTGCAACAGTAGGGTAAGTGTTGGATAGTATAGGGGTAAAAATTACTATTCTAACTCCAGGGGGTGCATCAGTAGGGTAAGTGTTGGATAGTATAGTGTAATATTATGCGTTGTAATGGTATGCGTTGTAAAGGTAGTTTTTAAAAATGCGTTGTAGTGTCATGCGTTGTAATATCATGCGTTGTAATGGATTATGCGTTGTAAAAAATGCGTTGTAATGGTAGTGCGTTGTAAAAGTTGCGTTGTAAAGGTTGTTCCCCGTGACAGCCATATCTTATTGGTCTTAGTTCACGTTAAGTGAACACTTTAGTTTCCTGAACGAGGATTTATTTTCTCATTAACTACAGAGAGGCTCCTCGGGAGTCCATTGATACTGTGCTTTTGGGGCAGCGCTGTCCTTGCCAGGCAGAAGCGGGAGGAAACCCGATTACTGACATTTCAAGGAATTTAGATAGATGAGGTAGTACCACACCCACCACAAACAGAAAGCAAATGCCATCCCTCAGAAAAAGGCCAGAGGAAACACAAACAAACGTGGAAAAACTGTGTGGTAATATAATAATGATAACAGCGAGCTTCTGCCCCCACTCTATATCAGCGTTTTAACTTTTAACAACCCGTTTTATGCTTCTGAAAAAACACATACTATAGTTTCATCATAATTAAGATGCTACTATATTAAACTACATCAGTGCATCCCTTATTGCTAAAAGATAAATCTAATCCATGTTGCACCCACCTTGTAATGATCCAGGGCATCCAGAGCCAATGTGTGCCCCTTCGACGAATACATGCACAGGGCAGCCAGAAGCTCAAACACCTGTTTTTTCACCATAACATTTGATGTATCCAAAGCTGCAAAAAACACAAAGTATAAATATGTATTAAAACAGGTTTATAAATTAAAGAACATCTTACTGATTGCCTAATTGAAGTACCAAGATTCAGAAAGTCCAAAGGGATGACATTTACTGACTTATATAATGTAATAAACGGAACGCTCATAAAAAATGTCTTATGAAGGTGCCTGCGTGTTTTTAGCAATAGACATTAATTACCTAATACCAATACCGTTCAAGTAGTAAAGATAGAGCTTGCACTGCAGACATTACTGAGTAGGAATTTGGAAAAAATTAAAAGAGCCATGGGGGAAAATGGGGAGTGGGTGGGTGAAATGGTTAATTGGTGTAGAATAATTTTTTAGGTCGACCATTCGAGACCTCTTGTATATACTTTGTTATATATACTTTAGTATATACTTATATGTGTATGTACTTTGTGGGCTATGGAGATCAGCCCTAGGACTTGTCTGCTTCGGTGTAGGGACTTTTTTCTGTTCAATTGCCTCTATTTAACTGTCTCGATAGAAAACAACCAGCAGAGGTCAGTAGAATATCAGAATTGCTTTCTGCTGAGGGGCTTTTTTTTTTTTTTCTGGCAACTGCCTCTATTTAACTTTCTTGATAGAAAACAACTTGCAGAGGTCAGTGAAATACCAGAATCACTTTAGCATTCTCTAGATTCCAGTCCATAGAATCAGTTTAGCATTCTCTAGATTCCAGTCCATAGAAATTGTCTTCCACGAGCACCCATAGACAATATTTTTTTCATATCTTGTATTTTCAGTGATATGACTACCGAAGGCCCTGCTTTTATATTAAAAAAACAGAGCTTTGGACTATACCATTTCCCGCTGAAAGGCAATATTTCTCTCCATGTGTTCCCATACCTGGCATGTCATGCAGTTTGGTGCTTACTTTCCCTCCATATTAAAGAACAGTAGATGTTTCAGCACCCAGGCTAATGTGCTGCATAGCTAAATACATATAAGGTCCCAAAGGCGAGACCGATTGCATTGCAAATGCTTGTTTGTACAGCTGGGGAAACAACATCAAAGGAGGGTGAAGGAATGGATTGCAGTAAATCACCACTGAAACCTAACTATGCATTGCAGCTTTTCTTAAAATATGAATTTATAATTAAAAGTCTGCACATCCCGAATCAATAGGTAAGCCATTAAAGTCAGTCAAATTTACATGGCCAATGCTATGGAGCATCTTGGCGCTAGTAGGTGTTGAGTAAGGAGCATAAGGTTGATTTGGTAGGTTTCTTGTCGGTCGTTATGATGGGTATGTAATTTTTTGTCCCAAGTAGGAAACCTAGAAGTAAATTGCGGCTGTACTATATCTACACCGAATAGGAAGAAGGAAGTTGGGAAATGATACTGTGGTCACTTCTATTCAATGTCTACATACTATAAAAGGGAGGAAACGGAGGAATATGTATTGGGGGTGTTGTAAAGTCATACACAGGCTCAAAACACAGATAGGAGTCAAATTATACACTTCTGTTTAAGACGATAGTGCGGTCGTTATGCTGATAGAGCTCAGCATAGCACACTATACGGTGGAAAACAGGACATGGACTACTGTGATAAGTATTCTAATCCACAAAAAAGGGAAAAATGACAATTAAGAAATTAGACAGGGGAAACTTTATCTCTAGAAGCAATTTATGCTGGTTTAGTTGCATTATCGATAACATATCAATACTAGATGATTAGCTGTCTGGCTCAGTTTCCCCTCCATCAAACCCCCGCCCAACCCCCCCCCCCCCCCAAAAAAAAAAAATCAGGGAAGTCATTGAATAGCAGAAAAGATAGGATTTTCACTGAATCGTTTTGAATATATATTTAGGATGTAAAATCAGCTTTGATACGCATGAACCACCCCCGAAGCATAAGTAGACAAAAATGTCTTGGCTCGGGAAGATAGGAATTCAAATTGGTGAAGGTATAAGTAAACCAGGCACTTACTGACTCGGTGGATGATACTATTGGGGAATTATGGGGTAATATATGTTCATAAAATGTAAAAGTAAAACGTAAATGTTAATGAATATACATTTTGAGTACAATTGATGAGAAGTTATGGCGAGAAGTTACAATGAAAGAAGTTAGTTAAGATTGCAAAGCTGGTATGGGCTAGTCAAGAAACTATGCATGGTGGGCCTGTGCAAGTGAGTACCTGCTATAAGTGCATCAAGGGAGAATGCAGGCTACTGCATAAGAACACAGACAGCAATGGAAGAAAACATGGCAACATGTTTGTGCTATGCTTAAGCAGACTAAATAGATGGATAGTCTAGAGAGTGAGAGAAGAACAGGGTCGGACTGGCCTATAGGGCAACCTGGCAGTGCCCGGATGTGCTGGTCTGACAGGTCAGCATGTGGGCTTGCTTTTTTAGCAGTTTCTGGGCCTGTCTTATGGTTATGTAGGCCCATTCTACTGTTGATTTCCAAGAAATTACCACAAACATTTTCTGCAGCATACACAAATGCATGGTCTCACAAAGCTTCCAAAAAAATACATACAGCTCTTCTTTACAAGTTCAAAATGGACCTGATTTGCAAATGTGGGCCATTGTTTAGCTATCTGGTCAGTAATGGGGGCCACTTTTATTGTGGTGCACTGGCCTATTTGTTTATCTAAGTCTGACCCTGGCGAAGTAGGATTATTGAGCTGCTGAAAATTATTGGCGGGTTCGGCTCAGGAGCGGCGGCAAGGCGAATTGATAAGAACAGTGTTCTAGGAAAGAACTGGCTACAGACTACAGAACTTGGAAATGGAGGACTCAGTGGTTCGGGGTACATTTACGGGCTCATTACTAACCAAGGTAGAGGGGGAGATAGAAAATAGTCAGTCATCACAGGAGTAAGAAAATAAAAGGGCCATGTGCATCACAGGCGAGTGACTAAACCAAATCAGAAGTAAAATATCAATTTGCTTGTATATCATAGAATGCACTTGAAAAACATTGAAACATTGGTGAGCTGAACAATTCACTGCAATGTGATCAGCTGTTGACACTCCTCTTTCTCAGAGGGTACCACTTTTACACATACTCTTTTTTTCCCTGGATACTAAAATGCAGTCAATCTATTGGAATCAGTTTAATGCAAGTCAGATTTACAAAGCATAAGGCAGCTTGGAACATTTAAAAACATGCACAGATGCTATCCTACCTGCATTGACCTGTAGTGTGCATGTTGCTTTAAATTGCACTGTTCATTTAGAAAAACAGATCAGAAGAATGAAAAGACAGTTTGTGTTTTTTGTTGTTGTTTAAACTGCAGTTGCAATTGTGCTCAATTACCTACATTTAACCCTGGCTGGTAGCTCTGGCAGCAGACACTATGACTTCTGAACTCAACTGTAATAAAATCATCACATTACAACAGCTATGTCACTTCGTTATTACAGGTGACTAGGAACGTCACAACTGAAATATAAGAGGAGCATTACAGACAGGCTCTAATGCAGGGATTGCAGGCTTTGAAGTGATCTAGATTTCAATGAAGAGGGAGTTTCTTAGTACCCCCAGGAAAAAAATTAACATTCAGTGAGAAAATCTCTTATACCAAGTTATAAAATAATCAAAAGTCTCTGTGTGAGAAGGGTCAGTGGAAGGGTGGTAGCATATCTTAAAAAGAAGCATGTGCTCTCCATATATTTTGATTTTCAAGTGTTTAAAAAAATCAACGGTAGCTACCCGATATTGGATCAACACCCAGAAATGTTCAGAGCAAATAACCATTGCCCGATTGGCAAGAGTTTGCTAGTAACCCCAATTACTTTAGATAGGTGTGGCATCCACCCCATCTCTGGATCACACAAATGACTATGCCACACACAAAACTCTGTAATGCACGTCTCTATTCTATGACATGCAACCGTTAACTGAACTATCATAGACTTTATTGACCACACCCAGACACACCCAAATACTCCCCAACTGATTACATACCTTTGTAAGGAATCCGCTTAGGACCACAAGGGTCCTACTGCACATGATCACACAACACTACATCTCACCCTTTGTTAGATAAAAAAAACGAACAACATACATATATTAGAGTTCATTAATGAGTCATTGAGGTTCTCACAACAATCTTCCAAATCGAGATGTGCAAGGTGAAGGAGTTACACTGTCATCTGGCATCACATTTGTAGACTCAGTTGTTTGACTTGGCTTTTCAGGTGGACTTGTTTCACTTGTGAGGTCTGGAGCTGAGGAACATCAAGGCAGATGTTTGAAATGGGACGAGTCTCTTGAAATGGACTTCCCGGGACGTTGAGCGGTCTCCATATGTCCTTTACCTGTCACGACTCTCAATGGCTCACCATCAAACGGAGTGTCAGTCTTGCATTTTTGTTTTTGCTTGACTAGGACTCGGTGTCCTCCTTCGAAAACTGTGTCCGAAGCATATCAGTGCTTATCTGCATAGGCGTTCATATTTCTTTTGCGAGAAGCATTTGTGACAAGAATCTTCACTGTGTCTGTCTGGTAGTCGGCTCGTGGTCCATTGTGGGAGCTTTGTCGCAATGTCTCTCTCAAAGAGCAAGGTGGCAGGGCTTTCACCTTCCGTGAAATGAGGAGATGACCAATCGACATAAAGGGCTGGACACAAAACTGACAAGATCAATTCCTTCAAGTGCAGCACGTTGATCCAGTTCCTTCAGAGTGCCCATAAATCATTCAACAATGCCATATTCCTGTGGCCAGAGGTGTGCTTTTCTGATGCTTGATGTTCAAACAACTAAGAAAGTCCTTAAACTCTCTGTTATTGAAGGGCAAACCAGTGTCAGATTTGAGGATGGAGGGAACACCCCATGCTGCAAAAAAAATCATCCAGCCCATCGATGACATTGTCATGAGTGGTCTATGATAAATCTTCCATCAAGGGAAAACGTGAGCACTCATCAATAACTACCATGAGATGATGGCCATTATTTAAAGGTAAAAGAAATCAACTACAATTTTCTCTAATGCTGGTTTAGGAAGTTAAGACATGTTTAATGCATGCTGTGAGGTCTTGGGAGACCAGCAGTTACCCAGGTGACATACTTTCAGTTCCTGCTTGACTCGTTCGTCAAGGCGAGGAAACCACACTCTGTCTTTGAGGGCTCTTTTGGTGACTACAGTGCCATGGTTCCCTTTTTGTGCCAGTTCAGTAACTTGTCTCAAGCTCTCGGGTATGACAATTCTTGAACCTTTTAGTATGATACATTCTTGAGTGACAGAAAGGTTTTTCCTGCACAGTCCTGAATTTTTGATATTCAACGTCATCTGTGAGAGGACAAGTATGATTTCTCCGTGATTGCCTTGCAATTATATCCTTGAGTGTGAGCATGTCTCTATCTGTATTGGTAGCAGCAAGGATCCACTCAATGGACAGAGCTGCTGGGGTGCTGGATTTTACTATGAAAGTAATGCATGCTGCAGCCACTTTAGATGTTCTATTGTGATGCTGTAATGGCACGCATGAGGTAATCTGCAGGGTTTTAATCCTTCACTGGCTTATGCACAATAGTGTAATAATACTCTTGTAATTTCAACCCCTGCCTCTTAACGCAAGGGGGCATCCTGGCTTACGGATTTCTGAAATTGGTGAGCAACACCTGGCAGTCAGTGACAAGGGTGAAATGCTTTCTGTACAGAAACACATGAAAAGGTTCACAAGACCACACTACATCTATGCTCTTTTTTTCTGGCTGATAATAGGCACGTTCAGTCTGAGATAGACTTCAGCTGATGTAGGCCACAATGTGTCTTTGAGCATTTGGATGTCCATTGTGTTGAGCAAGGATCACACCCAACCCCACCGGGCTTGCGTCTGCAACAATCTCAGTATGTAACTTTGGATCAAAGTAAGCCATTTCAGTTGCATTTTCAATTGCGTTTTTGATTTTCTTGAAACTTCAATGACATTCAAAGGACCATTGGAAGGGAGCATTCGTCTTTATCGACGCTTGCAATGGGTCACTCACTGTGGCAAAATCACAAATGTATCCGGAGCAATAGCTGGCCATTCCTAAGAAGGATCGCAGCATGGTTACATCTTGCAGGAGACAGGAGGATGACAATGCTTGTACTTTTTCAGGGTCAGGATTCATTACCCCTTTGAACAAAATATGCCCCAAAAATTTGAGTTTGGTAAAACTCGCACTTTTCAGCATTTAACATGAAGCCTGCATCAGCGAGCAAATGACACTTGCTTAAGAGCTTTGTCATGTTCCTTTCGTGTGTCCCCAAACATTAATATATCAACATTGTAGTAAAAAGCATGTGACAGGTTGAATTATTCGGCGAAAGACATCTTGAAAGATTTCTCCAGCCGACAGCCCATCAAAATTGAGTCTTTTGTATCTGAACAAACCAACATGAGCTGAAAAAGTAGTAATGCACCTACAGTTCTCTTCCAGTTCGAGTTGATGGTATCATTTGTTCAAATCAAGACGGGAGAAGACTTTGGCACCATTCAGCTGTATAATCAAGACCTATGTGGACCTTAATGTTTTTCTCTCTCGATTGCTTTGCTTGTCTGGTGCATGTCAAAACAAATGCACACTGCACCTACCCTGTCCTTTTTAGGCACTACCACTATGGGTGAAACCCATAGCGTCGGACCAGTAGAGCACTCAATGTCATGCTTTAATAATGTTTTCAGTTTTCTCAACGGCCTCCTGCAAATGAAAACAAGCAGAAGGGGTCACTGAGCAACAGGACGAATGTCATCATTAATGTGAAATTGAGCCTTCATTGTCTTAAGCTTCCCTAGTCCATGAAATAATAACGGGAACTGACTTACTATTTCAGGATGCGCATTGAGATTGTATTTAATGGATATCAGTACCATGTCAGCAGCAGTGCTGTAAGACAGTAGACATGCACTCGATGAAGTACCTTGGAGAACACAAATGTGTGCTTGTACTGTCACTTTCTTATGCTTCATGGTAGTTACAGATGACACTTGACTTTGCAATGGCATAGAAGCAGCATATGTGTACATCTTTGTTTTCGATGGCGTTAGATGTGGTACCGAAGGCTGTTTGTTTTATTTTTCTGCCTGAAATAGGTTGATTGATGCATCACTGTCTATAATGAAAGTTGTAGGGCAGATATTCACCTTCAGTGTGATCTTGGGGCATCGGCCAAATGAGTCGGGCCTTTTCATGTGGTGCTCTTTCTTCGATTTGTGTTCTTTGCAAGCAGCGCATGTTTTTCTGCGGTCGACATCACCATTGCATACCCATCTTCATCACTCAATGATGACACTTACAAACTTTTGGAAGATAACTTTAATGATGATTGACTTCGTTTAGTCTCTACTTGCCTCAATTGATATTGCCGTTTGGTCTTGAGAGCGTGGCTAGAATGCTGATGGAACTTTCTGGAGCACATTTTCTCTTGTCGTCATGGTGCACTTAATTTCTCTTTTGCTTTGCAGACCATTATGAAATTGTTCTCTCACCCACAGCCCTTGCATATCTGTCCAATGGAGGGACATTTACCTTTGTGTGGAAAGGAGAATCCACATCTGAAACACAGTTTCTTTTTCTTCGAAGACATCGTCTTCTGGGCCTCCACTTTGTGTTTCAGCTTACTTTTCATGATAAACGCCAATTCATTTTGGGTTGTTCCAGCTTCAATATCAGCAGCCGGTCGACTGAGTGTCTCTCTCAGCATGTGTCATCTGAATTAATTTTAGAGGCAACCCTCAATGACTCTGAGACGCATGGATTCTTCGTCATTGAATTCATTGAACTTGCAATGCTTGATGAGGGTATCAAGTCTTCAGACAAACTCATCCATTGTTTCACCAGCTTGCTGTCTTGCCTGGCTGAAAATGTATCTTTCATGGTCACATTTGGCATAGTATTGAACTTGGCTTCCAATGATTCCTTGATTGGACGGTATGATATTTCATCAGCTTGTGATATTTGCTTTATCACTTTTTTCACACCATCACCTGCAAGGCCCTTTAAGTATTTGATCTTTGTCATCTACTTCTTCTAGAGCATCTATGAAGTCCTAGAACATTTCGATCCATGTAGTCCATCTGGCACCAATATTCTGCTTTTAGGTGGTATTAAAAGGCGGTGGTGGTTTCAGGAACACAGCTGTGCCATATTTGGAGCTCTTTCTGTGGCCATTGGAGAATTTCAATTTCTTGAAGATTTTTTGAGTTGTGCTGAGTGCTCCCAGCTGCCTTTTTGGTCAATTCTGCAGGCAGGAACCAACGGCTTTGTAACCACAACCCTGTGTTTGCGCTTGAGTCGTCTTGCTGGATTTTCAGGTTGTACAACGCTTTGTTTATTTGCCACTGGTAAGTAGCCTTTCGCTTCTGGTACCTGATTGCTACTGCCGTTGGCATTTCATTGCACCTGGTTGTCTCTGCCTCTAGTGCTTTCTTGCACCTGGTTGTCACTGCTTTTAGCGTTTCTTCGTACCTGGTTGTATCTGCCTTGAGTGTTTCTGCTTCGTTTTGATGATGGCTCTCGGTTAATCTGTGGTGCAGTATCTCTTCTTTTGGCCTGCCAAGTAGACTTCTGACAGGCTCTCTGACTATGCTCCTTTGTGGTGCTTACACTTTCTTTGAGGGCCTTGTATGAGCCAGAGCGGTGCTTTGACTCCACATACGCCAACCATAGCTTGCTTCTTGGGGCGCATACAGCACACACTAACCTTGGGCGTAGTACTACACTACGCTCACGGAGCGTGCGTAGTTTGCGCTACTACGCAAATTGCATGTAGCACAGTGCAAAAACGCATAGCGTAGAGTTGGGGGCATTTTTTGCTTGCTCGCGGTCCTCAACGACAAGTTGGCGACCGCGAGTGAGCAAAATCAACATCCCGGCAAGACTGTTTCCTTGTTCGCGATCAGCAACATCAAGTAACTTGCTGTAACTTAGCACCGTGTACTTCACACGGGGAGGGCTGTGGCATTACCTCACAGTAAAGACCAGCCTTACTCCACCACCACCGTGCCCTAAGCCAGCAGGATGTTCAAAATCCAAAAGGCAGTGTGAGAGGGGAGGTGTGGGCATGGTGAGAATAGCGGTGCGAGGCAGACTGCTTTGCAGCACGCTGAACGAGCATTGAGCCCTGCTGAACAAGGCAGAGTATGGTACGCGGTGAGCTGTAGGTTGAGCAGGTTAAGCGATCGCTCCTGTTCACATCTCCACTCCCCGACATTCGTTCCTTGCCACCTACCCTAACACTGCTACAGAGACAGGTGATTGTAGTACTCACACTCACATGATTTGCCCAGTCCAGCTTCTGCTGAACAACAGAACTTCTTCCGGGTTTGCAGCGGTTAGGACCACTTAGTAGAGGAAAGAGAAGGAAGGAAGGGAGGGGTGCGGTGATTGTTTTACATGGCATGTACCCTCCATTAGAGGGGGCCTCGTCAGGGGGGTGAGCGCGTATGCAGTGGAGGTGGTCGAGCTAGGTCTTAGTGCGGTATGCGGCCCCATACCTTCGTAGTCACTGCCGCCTCCTCTCCCCTGTATAGCTATGCATAAGGATCTAGAACAGCAAGCTGCCATGCATTAGTACTGCAACCATCTCCTAATAAGGAGACCTTCAAAAATTGGGCCAAGCTAGGGGTGGTCTCTTTGTGAGACTAATCCTTTCTGGCAAATAAAGCAGCCTTAGTTGAAAAAGGATTAAAAAGACCGCAAGAAAACTTCTCTGGCTATCTAGTTTTGTCAAAAGCTTGTGTTAAAACTAAATCTAACCATTTAAGGAATAATTCGACCCATTAAAGTGCTAAAGGGCAAGAATCAGATTTTCTCTTTTTGGGATAAAGAGAAAATGTCCCAAGATGACCTTAATTGTAATCTGGAAAACCCTACAGTACCGGTTGGTAATAGCTCTCCTGAGCAGTCTCTCCCACCATGTATATCAGTAGGAGAAACAGGGGTAACAACCCAGGAGGAAGCACCCTATCTTCTTAAAGCGGTTATTTCCCTCTCGGAATTCGATCTGAAGCATAGTTTAAGGTGCAGTAGGCAAGAGAAGGATAATGCTCCAAAAGCTATGTTTATACCAACAATGACAACTGCTATGCAACTTTTTAGTAGTACCCCATCGGAGCAGTTCATGGTAATCTCTCAAATTTCCACAACTCCAAATCTGGAACTAATTGGGAACCCGTCATGTACTCTCCCAGGACAAGAGTTACAAGTTTCATCTGCTTGGAAAGTATGTTATCTTTCATCCTAGCTCTCTTAGAGAAAATTGCATTCTGACTCTACTTAACCCCTTCCATGCTCATGACGGAATGGTTCCGTCATGAACTCAAGTTCAAGTGTGCTCATGACGAAACCATTTCGTCATGAGCACATGCTCAGAAAATTCCTGTGCTGCAGACAGCACAGGGATTTCCCATTTTTGGGGAGGTGGGGGAAGAGCTTCCCCAACCTCCCCAGGTCTATTTTTGAATTTCGTTGTAATGACAATCGCGCGCATGGCACGCTATAGTCATTGCAACGAAACTAAACTGAAACTTTGTTTCAGTTTCTCAGTTTTGGTGCTTGTGGGGCTATCTCAGCCCCTCGAGCACCGAAAAAGATGGGAGCAGTATCGTTGGAAAGGGGAGGTATCATTTTACTCGGGACACTAAGGAGAATGCTGTGGGGTAGAACAATTTTGCCGCCACGGTGATTCCACACAAAAATATGTGGAAAATGGGTTTCTTTTCAGCTAAATTAGAGGTTTGCAGGGAATTCTGGGTAGGGAAATGTTGAGGGATCCACGTAAGCAATACCTTCAGTGGACTCCCCAGGGTGTCTAGTTTTCAGAAATGTGTGGGTTTGGTAGGTTTCCCTAGATGACAGCGAGCCCGGGGCCAAAACCCCAGGTGCTCCCCCAAACCATGTAGTTTTGTTATAGGTAATTTTGAAGTCTCCACAGTACGATTTTGGCCATTTCCTGTTACAGCCACTATGCCTACCCACACAAGTGAGTTACCATTTTTATCAGGAGACCGGGGGAATTGCTAGGTGGTAGGCAATTTGTGTCAGCCTGGTGATCCTACAACTTTCCCACACAGAAATGTGAGAAAAAATTGATTTTTTCAACAACATTTGAGGTTTGTAGAAGATTCTGGGTAGGGAAATTTTGGGGGACCCACGCAAGCCATACTTTGCTGGACTCCCCTGGGTATCTAGTTTTCAGAAATGTGTTGGTTTGGTAGGTTTCCCTAGGTGGCTGCTGAGCCCGGAGTAAAAACTCATGGGACCCCCCTTGCAAAACCATGTTGTTTTATGATAGGTAATTTTGATGTTGCCTCAATAGGTTTTGGGCCCTTGCCTGTCGTGGGTACTTGACCCACCCACACGAGTGAGGTACCATTTTTATCGGGAGACCTGGTGGAATACTGTGTAGAAGGAAATTTGAGGATCCACGCAGATTCCAGAACTTTCCTACACAGAAAGTTGAGAAAAAAGTGATTTTTTCAGCTAAATTTAAGGTTTGCAGGGGATTCTCAGTAGCGAAATGTTGGGGGACCCACGCAAGCCATACCTTGCTGGACTCCCCAGGGTGTCTAATTGTCAGAAATGTGTGTGTTGGGTAGGTTTCCCTAGATGGCCGCCGAGCCCGGGGCCAAAAACTCATGGGACCCCCCCTTGCAAAACCAGGTTGTTTTGTGATAGGTAATTTTGAAGTTGCCTCAATAGGTTTTGGGCCCTTGCCTGTACTTGACCCACCCACACAAGTGAGATACCATTTTTCTCAGAAGACTTTGGGGAATGCGGGCTGGGTGGATTTTGTGGATCCACACAGATTCCTTTTTTTTTTCCCTCCAAATATAGAATACCAAAACAAATACAAAGGTGAAAAAGTATCATACAACCACCCTGAACCTCACCCCACCCCCCGGCCCCATAAGCAAAAACAGTAAGGTTGACTTATGGCAGGGACATCACTATGTTTATGTTGATTATACTTCACTTTGCTTACAGCTCATTATGGTTGCTAAAAATTAGCCACTCTTATGTGATTATGCTGTATCTTATACATCTCGTGGCTTAGGAAAGATAACAAGATACTTTATGTAACAGGTTTTCTCTACCTCGGATCCACACAGGTTCCAAAACTTTTCACTACAGAAATGTGAGGAAAATGTGTTTTTTTGGACACATTTTTAGGTTTGCAAGGGATTCTGGGTAACAGAACCTGGTGAGAGCCAGTCAAGTCACCCCATCCTGGAATCCCATGGGTGTCTAGTTTTAAAAAATGTATAGGTTTGCTGGGTTTCCCTAGGTGCCGGCAGAGCTAGGGTTCGAAATCTACAGCAAGGCACTTTACATAAAAAGGGTCAGTTTTCACTGTGAAAATGTGATGTGTCCACTTTGCTGTTTGAGCAGTTTCCTGTCGCGGGCACTAGGCCTACCCACACAAGTGAGGTACCATTTTTATCGGGAGACTTAGGGTAACACAGAATTGTAGAGCAACTGTTATTACCTATTGACTTTCGATGCATTTCAGCCTTCCAAATGAAAGACAAAGTGTAAAAAAGAAGTCATTTTGAAAAATTACCTATAATTCTCATGCTAGTATGGGTACTCACAATTTCGGAAATGTGCAAGTATCTATTGTTTCTAAACTCTATATTTTGTTCCAATTTCAGAAATACATAGGTGTCTTTCATACTGATTTTTCCATGAATATATTTTCCCAAGTTAATTGCTATATACCCGGTACATATTAAGAAACCATTGCAAGACGCTGCACAGTTATTGGCTCTGGGTTTGTCGGGTTCTTGGTGAACCTGCAAGTCCTATACACCCGCACAACCAGAAAGGTCCAGCGGATGTAACGGTATATTGCTGTCATAATTAGAAGTTACAGGTGAAAACGTTGACACAAATGGTTGTTTTTTTCAACGAATTTTTAATTTTTCCTATATTCAACTGTTAGTTTCTATAAAGAAACCTTGAAAGATCTACACAAAAGACCCCTGGCTGATTTCTGAATGTTGTCTACGTTTCTAAAATGTATAGCCTTCTAGGATCCATTATTGCTTTCATACCCATTTCTACCATTAACTGGAAGGAGGTTGAAAGCACAAAAATAGGCTATGCCATAACTGTGTAAAAAAAATTGGTTTTCTGACAAAAGTCTGCTTGTCCCTGAAAGCTGGGAAGATGGTGATTTCAGCACCAAAACCCCTTTGTTGATACCATTTGCAGGGGAAAAACCAGACGCTTTCATCTGTAGCCCTTTTTTCCAATTTTTCCCCCAAACCCCCCAAATTTAGCTGTATTTTGGCTAATTTCTGGGTACCCTCCAGGAAAATACACAAACCCAAGATACCTTTAGGATCAGCATGATATTGGAAGAAAAGGACGCAAATTTGGTGTGGATACCTTATGTGGTCAAAAAGTTACAGGGGCCTAAGCGCGAACTACCCCAAATAGCAAATAAAAGGCTTAGCGAAGGGGTTAAGAGACAGTTGCCGCAATCTTGAAGGTACTAACTAGTACAAAAGAAGATAGAGAAAAATCTAACAATGGTTTCCATCCACAAACCAAATAGACCATGGAAAATTGGGAGCTCACTGGTAAAGGGGGTTGCCTACAGAGGATGAGATTATTGTGACCTTTGCCCGAAGACAAGATTTCTGTTCACAAGAAGGTAAACCCCAGGTTAAGGTGACCTTGGATATCCCCAAAAAGAGATCTAAGGTGGAAAGTCCCACACTTTCGATAAACCACCTTTCCGACCTTTGCACAGTGGACTCTGTGGTAACTGCATCTCATGTGAAAATTCCAAACTCTGAGCCCGAAGTATTTCCCATCTTCAAGACAAAAACCCAGGACGTGCCAAGTGTGATCGTTTCAATAGCGACTGTACAACCAAAGGGCAATGGTAAAACACCAAAATATCAGAGGGGGAAGACTTTTTTTTAACCGAGGAGCAAGGTACTCTTTACGAAGGATTGAGACATTAAACTCGAGCAACCAGGAGGAGGGACCTAGCCCTGAATCATCAGCTCCATCAATTATCTCCTCCGTGGTGAGGAACGATCCTAGCATAATGCTAATGTACTGCTCCCCTTGAATTATTTCTCATCCCTCCTCACTCAAACCAGCTGCTGCGCCATTTGTGAATAAATGTAAGGTGAAAGCAACATCTGTCCCATTTCCCCTTTTGGTAGAATTCACGAGGGTGTGCAATATATTTGTGATTCTTTTCTTATACTTCTTGTTTCTACTTACTTCTAAAAATCAAAAATCTTTATCACGATGGGTCACAGTCGCTTATGTTGAGTTGTTTCATCTGTTGAACACTTACTGCTATTCTCGCTCACTGGGTTCTTTGTCACATTTTTGTCTGGCTTTTTGCTATTTTGGGACACTTCCCGCTTTGCACCGATTTATTTCGAAATCAATCAAGTGTTGAACGTTGGGAGAATGTAGCAAGAATTCCCTCTTGTTTTATTTTTGAAACCAAACAATTTGTCATATTGTTTTGCCAACAACCTTGAGAAAGTCGTTTATCGACTAAACACGTGTTGGCAGTTTACTTTCGGCAACTACGTGTCAACATTTCTGAAAACTGATCCACTGATTGTTATATTTCCCATGGATTTTGTAATTAAATACATTGCTTACTATTGATAGTCAGTTATAACTTTTGGTTGTGCTGTGCTCTGTTTTCCGTATTTCTATAATTTGAAGTGTATGGTGGAAGTTCTCTCTGCACTGGGTGACACTGTGGATGGCACAGTGTTGACATTGAGCACGCCAGATTACGTATTGCGATACACATGTGCAAACTAAACAGAGGTACTGACTGTTCTCTTTGAAACCACTGCCATCATTCTTGTATATTACATTCCTGGAACTTGATTGCACCCAATTATTGCCCTCCACTCTGCCACATAGTGCCAAATTTTATTAGGTGGTGATTAAGGACTCTCCAGGATGATCTCAACAAAAAATTGATTAAAGCAGGGGTGTCTCCTCGCTCCGCTGCTTTTCTCTATATAGATGTCAGACCTGCCTGTGCCCTCTCACAAAGTGTGGGTTTACCACCTAATACTGGGGGACAGCCAATTTCATGTCTTCTGTATGCAGATGACATAGCCATCTTGGATCTTACCCCTAAAGGTCTTAATAGCCGATTAAGGGTATTGCAACTAAGGGTAGGAGGTGGACTCCACTAAGCTGGTGGAGTTTACAGAGTTTTGCCCACTCCACGCTCCGCTTGGAGCATGGAGTTCAGCAAATACTCCGATGACCGCCACTGCATAGCAAAGTTTGCCACCACACACTGCATACCACTAATTTTGAGTATCTGTTCACACTGGTTATAATTAATGAGTCACAGAAAAATCTGCTTTTAAACACTATGCCCACGCACCACGGGGCAATGCACGAGGGAGCAGGCACACTGCTCCCTGCCACTAATGACTGATAGGACCTAGGTGAAAAGTAAGCAAGAGGACAACAGGGGGGCGGAGAGTGTCATCAGTTCACAACATACTATTGCCCTTGGTATCAGCCCCAGAGAAGAAAAGCCTGCTGACTTGAGCCTTTCCAATCCTCTCTCTGACTTTTGACAGGTGCAGGAGCCCACACACTTATTACACCCCGGCCCTGCCACTGCCACTAGCAATCAACACTTCTGTGTCAGGAGGGACATTAAGAGGGCAAGCGCAACTACAACTGAGTATTGCAGGCAACATCCAATCTGAAGTCACTGGTTTCAAGGCACCTCAGCAACTGGATGGCAAATAGGGTTCAGCTGTGTAAATGCACGGATCAACAGGAGGGAGAAAGCTTCTGCACATCTAGCCATCAGGGAGATGTTTCCATAGTCTAGCGGCTGGCACATGACCGCTGAAGCCCTTGTTGCTGCTGTATGTGACAACTTTATTGGGAGAGGAGACCTGAAACATTTCCCAGAAAGGTAATGCACTGCAGCATCCTCCCTCCCATTGGTCCTTGCGTTTTACAGCTCATGTGGGTGCTATGGTATGTGAGGGGTGTTTACAGTGAGTGCAGTGCAGCCTCCTGCACCCCGGGCTTGGTTGACTCGGTTTGCACAATGAGTCCTCCTGTGTGTCCCCTTGAGTGCCGCTCCCCAGAACTGCGCACTTGTGGTGCGTGTGACCCTGCATGTCTCTGCTGATGGGGGTTCTCTCATCCAGACGCGGGTACTGTTCAGTGTCCGCTTCTCTTGCAGTGATCCGCCGTATCTTGAGGGGGCGTGCACCGACCCCATGTCACCAGGATGCTGGCTGCATGGGATGGTCTGTGTGCTACTGTCCTGTCCCTGGCCTGGAACATGAAGGGGGCAGCAGCTTGGACAACTGGGAGCCAGTGAGCTTTGGACTGCTCTGACACTTCCCACACACCCAATGTAGTGCTACATTTTGGGAGGCAGGCAAGCTTCAAATTAATTCTGTGACCATCTGGCTCCTGGCAGGTAGGCAGAGTGCTGGGTACATCCTATTCTGTATGAGTGTGGGATGGAGTGCAGTGCGTGTCTGTACAGTGCCATGTGTACGCATGCTGCCTATACAGGACTCTGTAATTAGGGGTGGGCCAGTACTCCGCTTGCACGCGGAACTCTGCTGAATTTTTCAGTCCCTCCGTGGAATTCCATGGAGTGAAACTCTGTGAGTTGCGCCCACCCCTAATTGCATCGCTATGCTGACACACAATATCTGTAAATTAACTCCTCTAAACCAAAATTATCTGCTTTCATGGTAGGAAAACGCTAAATATGCTAACTTTTACTTGGTATTTAGTCTCCCAAAAATTGGAAGTGGTTAAGAAATGTATTGTTTTGGGAAAATTATTTGCAATAATCTGAGCGATATTGATCATATTTCAAATAACATGTGTAAGGGTCAGTCCTAGGTTAATGGAGTGGGAGCATTCTATGAGGGTACAGGTAGAAGACACTTCTCTTATCTCCTATCTATTTATCAGGCCAAAATCCCCACGACTTTATTGTATGCAGTGAAGTTCACAGATTTAACTAGATGGAGCTTTTTAGGTCTCGCCTAGAGCGCAGCGCGCAGCATTGCTCTAGGAGTGACCTTTAGGAATCGGTCAGCTCTTTTCAAGCACTCGTGCTTGTGCTTGCATCCACCTTGCGGGAGCGAGCAGCGGCGCGCATGCTAATTGAAAACAGAAGACCCGTGCGCCCTGCTCGCTCCCGCAATTTGGATGCCAACACAAGCACGAGTGCTTGAAAACAGCTGTTCCCTTCTCAACTGCTTGTTTGGGGGAGTAAGGTATTCTAACATTTTCTTTACTGCGAATCTTTGTGATTTCAGTTTTTAAATGGTTTATGGAAATGTGTGAGCTGTAAGCTTCTACTTCAGAGGAAATCATAATCAGCCCAACATTTTTCTGTTAAAAATTTTGATCGCGCTTTTAGTCTGAAAATGTTAATACTACAGTTTTGCTTCAAAAACGTTATCAAGCATACCTGGACAATTGAAGCGTTTGCGCTTTGGCAGGTTTTTGTTCTTCTGTAACAGAAAACACGAAAAATACGAACATTGGCCTAGCAATATCCCCTAACTAAACTCATATGTCAGTGGAATACTAGTTGGGTTGAAAATCTTTTTGTTGACCCTTTTTTAGTGTCCTTGCTCCATCTGCTGTGTAAAAATAGTACGGCAGGGTTACTTTGCATCTTATTCTTACTGTCTTCTGCCGCAAGCACTCAAATGAACAGCCTATGAAAAATAAAAACAAAATAAGAATATGTAGTGTTTTTAAGCCGGTTCTAAGACAGTATCCGAGTTCAAGCTGCCGTTTCCTTCTTTTTTTCCTACGGTCTTCGCTCTTCCACCTTTTTTTCATCCTTTGCTTGTGGTGATGTCGTTTAATACTCCCCTCCTGAATGCACGAGTGCTATGAGGTGCAGTGACAGGGATGTTCCTTCCTTTAACTGAGAGGTTGCATTGGTGAGGCTGTGAAAGCCTTTATGTACAGCTAAGGGTGGGTGATTCAGATGCCCTTTTTCCCCCCAGACGCCATTGTTTCTGAGATGTCCCTTACCTCCTCCACTTCTCTCAGTCTTCACCTTTGCTGACCTTCCTTCTGCATGAAACCACCATTGCAACCCTTCATCGCAAGCCTTGTCAGATTCCAAAGGCACTGAGAGCTTGAAAGTCTTGAAGTAACTTGTAAGTACCAAAGAGGTTCTTTGTTCTAAATTGAATTAAATTGTTTTGTGTGGACCACCTCGGAGTTCCAAATCATGAATAAACTTTTACTTGATACTATGCTGCAATTTATTCCTTTGTTTATTTTTTTCTGTTTCTTTAAAAATATATACTTATTTGGTGAAAAGTGTTTGGATTAATTGGAATACTGAAACAACATGGTGTTAAATAATCTGTTGTTTGGAGCTATATGTAGAATCTGAAGGATTTGCCATAACTTGTGAATGGAACTGAGAATTATTAAAAATAAAATATGGGCACTTTATCTTCTGATGTTTTGTATCTATCGGTTAACCTAGGACTGCAATGTATTACTATACTACATAGTAATCACTGGAAATTATTTCATATCAGTTCTGAAATGCATAACACATTAATAAATCTTCAACTATAAAAGCTAGGACTCAATCTAGATGGCAAAATCTACTTTAATACTGCAAATACGGCATTCTAATACGGCAAATGTGCAATGTCTAAAATGAAAGGGAAGATCATTCCAATAGAATGCAGGGTGACCAAACAAGTCTGACTCGCTCCACCCCAACACATTTTTAACATGTCAAAAACTGTTTAGATGAACGTGCTGGCAGCAACATTTGCATCCCTCAATCGTTTGCAGCGGCAGCCCTCGTGTCATGTTTTTGAAGTGGTTGGTGCAATGCATGTAGGGGCATGCTACAGCCAACATTTCACAACCGACCTTCATGCCTTTGTGCAAATTCATCACCATATTACTGCACCATATTACTGTGGCCTTACTAAAGAGCCATGCATGCCAATTAGAACCAACTAGTCTTGCCATGTTTCAATGGGCAGGAAAAATCATAGGGGAGGAATTTAACAGCTTCTCTGTGCCTGGAGTCAAATATGCCGGTGTATCCAATCAGAAAGAAGTGAAAAACCATCAAAAATAAGCAGTTTCTTACAGTACCAAACATGAAAATGAATAAATGTGTTCTTACCTTGGGACAGTTTTCGTACATAACCCTCATTGGTCACAATGTATTTGATCCCTTTGCGGGAGTTCATAACAGCCCTTACACAGTTGATGCATGTGAGCTGAAGAAGAGCATCTGCGATCCTGGCCACGCCTCTTCCAGATAGTGTGTCTAGGGCTTCCAGAAGCAGATCCAGACCACTCAATTCCAAGAACTGAACCATCCAGGTCTCATCACATCCTTCAAGCCTTTTCTTTAGTGCGGAATAGTTGACGACAGACGGAATCTGCAAGAGGCGGATGCAGAGCTCCGGATCAGCATTCTCTAGGTTACCCTCAATCTGCTCAGCCTGTGGAGAAGCAATCTTGTCCTTCAGTGCTGCCCATTTCTTTTGGGAGCCAGCTTTCTTCAATGCCATCGTAAAATAGGTTTCCTGAAAAAAAGAACAAAGTTAGAGACAAAATGGCAATACATGTAATGACCACCAAAGTTGTTGTTTTTAACGTGCCTGTAGGCTACATTTAGGATTACTACTGGTAATACACAATTAGTGACCAGACATAAATTACTGAGTGCTATACTTGGGACAAAAAGGTAAAAATTCCCAGCTGTGGTGAGATGAAGAAATTATATTTTCCATATTTTTTTATTGTTGAAACTTTATCCAATTAGATTATAATTTGCTTTCATTTTTGAAAACACCACAACCGTTCATGCAACTGCCACTCCTGTAGTTTGAGCTGATCAGATTAGCTGTTTTGACATAAAATATACATGTAAATCTGTAAGAGTTCATTTTATTTTGTACCTCAGAGAGGATATACTGAGTGCAATGCAGTTTAAAAAGTGTGTGTTGTCAAGTTTAGGCTTGAAGAGTTTGCAACTCAATACCATAGTATTGATTTACCCAAGAATACATGTAACAGAAGACACTGCACAGTAGGCTCATGGTAACCGGTGGACGTTAGATTACATGCCCACCTGGAACCACGGGTCCGGCAACACCAGAAGCTTTTGCTAGGGCAAGAATGAAAAGCTACCAAAATGCAATGTTCATCCTGATGGATTTCTTCCACCTGAGAAACATCTGATAAAGGCCTTCTGCAGGGAGATGTTCCCAGCTCAGCTCATATGTACCAAGATCAAACTCCATTCCAATGTGGTACTTGGTCTCTGTACTTCAACAGAAAAAGACTCCAGCAGTAGAGAAGGATGGTACATTCCTTGCCTCATTGAAAGAATTCTGGATAGGTTTCCAATGTATAAAAGTCCAAAGGATGCATTTTTCTAATATATATACATATAGGGTGTCATTAGGGGATGGCAAGTCAAAGGGGTGGCCCAGCCTTACTACTGCCATTCACTATTATCCCCTTTTCCTGGCCATTACAAATATGAGGTCTAGAATGGGAAACAACAAGTGGCGACCAGTACTACTGGCCACGTAGGCATATTCATCTTGACTACCATGCTCTTACTCATTCACAAATTCCGTACCAGACAGGGTATTAACTAATGCAGAAATGTCACCTGGTAATTTTAAGCAGGTGGAGCATTATTACCACTGAAAACCTGCAGCAGTACCAGTCCACAATAGTTCGACGGACCATCTTGTCAATTATATAGCCACACTACAGTTGCAATGTGACAGAGTAAAGGGGAAAAAAATTAGATATATTATGCAGCCGAAGGTTTAGTCTTCAAATGTGAATAATTCTTAGCATTTTTGGAATTCCTGAAGGCTCCCATATATTTTTTTATACCAATTAGGTTTGTGGACATCTAGACACACTTACATTTCCTGCAGTGTATACAATCTAAAGGCAAGGAGGTAGAAGAAAATGTGCATTTGCACACCTTGATCCCAATGTATTTGTCCATATGGCAATAATTCCTTGTGTGGATAAATCCCTTCCTCAAACTTCACCTGCTTCCTTACCCCTTAGGACATGGGGTGTTTAGGGCACCCTCCCATTCTAAATGCACTATTACATGAACTCTGAAGCTGTAAATCTAGAAGAAGTTAGGTTAAAGTGGGACAAGCACTGCAAATGTTTGGGGACATCCACAGCATTCTGGTTTATGGGTGTTCCCAACATTATCAATGGCCACCACCTGAAAGCCAGAAATTATTAAAGTTCCTGCCCCACTCAGTCCATACACACTTTTACACTCCTTTGCTACTTCTGAAAGCCTTGACTAATTGACATGAAACTTTAGAAATCTAATTGAGTAAACTAATATTGCCTTCTGTAGAACGTTGTGACATTTGGTCAAAGATTTTGAAAATTCCAATGGGGGTGAGGAACTAGCACTTGCAGCTCAATGTCTCCTGGGTGATTCTACACCAGAGAATGGCTGCACTGGCTTTCAGAGTGGTTGTCTCACACTGAAGATTGATATTATGGACAGAGATGGAGCTTGTAACTATGGGGCAGTCCATTGAGTGGGTGTATTTTATTCAGTAATAATCGTGGTTACAGGCCAGGGTAAATGGATACTCCACCCAATTGTTGAGAGTGGTGGTCGGTCACTAGGAATGTCAGTTACTAACAGCATTTGTAAACCACAGACAACCCTGTTAAGGGCCACTTGGTGCTGGTGGCCAGAGTATACAAAAGAGGGAATGTCTGGCTCCAGTGCAAGGGATGGATCTGGTGACAGTTAGTGCTGCCCTTAGCAGCAACAACGGCCAGTTCAGGTGTTGAGTTGAGGTGAGGGGTCTTAGCATCAACTGCAAACACAAATTTCAGCCCACGCTTCCATATTGATGGCTTAAAAGCCTGAGGTACCCATGATCAAACTTTTCTCTCTCCCGTCCACAAACAGCGGTGTACACATTTTGGAGTCAAAGCATGGGGGTCAAAAATGGGGTTAAAGAAACTGCGGCAGGCTGTTCGAGACTGCACAGAAATTACTATCAATTGCCTGTAAGACTGGCTGAAAAAGAAATCCCAAACTGATGCGGGAGGCTGTGCAATACCCACTATCTTTCTGGTGATGCAGAAGACTGCAGTGTTTTATGTTATCAACCCAAATAGTCTTGCCTATGTCACTGAAGGCTGGATGGGACAATGACTGTGGACTTCAGAGGCCTGCTACACCACACTAACACTGAAACAGACAGCTACTTCATTACCACCCTATTTCCAAATGTGATTGTGGGAACTCAAAAGGTTGACCTGTGGTGCCAAACAGACGGTACGAGAGAGAACTCAGAAGATGGTCACCATGAGGCATTTTATTCACCTCATATGGTCTTGGTATGCCAAGTCTACAGGCCACCTAGATTTGTGGAGTAAGGGAAAGGTAGAACATGACACACAATACATGGGCTCCCTGGACCAAAAAAATAGTTTGCCAGCTCCTATTAGCATGGGATCTTGCAAAGGACAGTGGGGCTCACTCCAGGCAGTCATTCAATAAAGACATAGCTCCACCAGTTGTGAATCAATTGTGTGTGGATCCATATCATATAGCTTGGACCTTTGGATTCTGGATCTATGCACCAAGGTAATTGCAGGCTGGATTTGTCTTATATTACAAAACCAACAGCTATACATTATTTTAAAACACTTAAATATCCATTATAACACCGTCCAGTCTTATTCAGTCAATATATCTGGTGGACGAAACAGGACAACAATCACTAAATCCTAGCGAAGAGAGTCTTGATTTACCATACTCCAGGTACCAGCAATGAGGTAGTGGCATTGCTTGATGAGAGAGGTATGGTCACAAACCCACTGTTAACAGGATGACAGGCAAAAAAAAGACAACCTTAGTACTTCAAAAGAATATTGTATGGGAGAACAAACCAGTAGTTAATGGCATTTCTTCACAAAGAAATAAATCAGAACAATTGTGAAATCCCTTAATGGCCAGTGGAGTATATTTAGGTAATATTCAAACACATTCCCTAATTAGTAAATCCCCTAAGCGACTACCAAGAACGGATTACACTGTAGGGAAAAATATAGGTACAAATCAGGATAATTGCCCCACTAATTCCACTAAGATCCTCTTTGTTTCATTCTATGAATCAAGAGGATCACAAGACATCCTAAATTGTGGCAATATATTAAAACTAATTGCCTCAATCCCAGCGCTCTCACATTTTACATCTGATGCTCTTGAATCTGTCCAATTTAAACAAGACTCTACTATCTCACCACAAGAAACTAACTGTACTACATGGCTAAAATAAAGATATTGCGAATAGGTAATTGAAAGTGGACCATAATTTGTAGAATGGGGAATAGAGATAAGAAAATTTAATATTGCAAGTTATCCAACATTACTGATCTCAAGAATGTCAAAGAAAAATGAACAGTCAGGTGCAATTACAAACTGGATTTCCGGAAGGAATATTGCACTGCTAAGGGAAGCTATTGGCCCTCTATTTAATCCTGCAATATCTTCAGGGCTCAAGTTCAATCTCAGGCCCACATATTTGCGAACAAATCCCAAAGCGACAAGTCCTAATGGAGGATTGGGCCTGGCTTACATCAATCCTTACAAAAGGAAAATCTAGGGGAGACTACTGATAGTTGAATGCTTCAGCTAAATCTCAATTGTCTATTACTCTATGTTGCTGGAATGTGTATGGCATCTCTAGGCGATTGGAAGATCAAGATACTACAACCTTTTTACAGTAATGTGAAATTTTTATGTTGTAGGAAACTTGTAAAGAAGCTAATACCACAATTGTGGATATCAAGACTTTTCCATCCAAGCCACTCGTTCTCCTTCACTTGGCCGTGCGAAAGGAGGGCTCTCAATGTACATCACTCTGGAATTAGATACCAAGACCCAAGAAACTGATATGCAATTACCTTGGCTCTAATGTGTAAAATGATACCTTCATATTCCAATCATTCTATTGAGTAGTTATGTGAGCACAAAGAGATCTATTAAAACGACCCAGCTCACCACCCTCTGGGAAATAGTTAATACCCGTATCTACCAATATCCAAATGCGAGTCTAATCATCTTAGGAGACTTCAATATTCACATTAGTAATGGAAATACAATTGATAACTTGTTGTGTCCATCTGCATAGACTGGGACTAATACTGCTGAGAGAAATTCTCCAAACAATCCAACAACTGTGCTAACTTTTAAAAACTCAAAAGCGCCTCTCTATATTGGACTATATTATCACTTAAAAGGACTTGGCAACCAGTATACTTGGGACTCGTGTCAAATTGCGAGTTGAAAGTCAATATAACCCTCAAGTAACAACATTGGCAGAAAAAGCACATCATCAGACGAAGTCCAGCATTCTCCAACAAATGCCAACCTCTTACAATTTGGAAAGGCTGATATGGCAGTCAACGAACCAGCCTGAAATGATTAGTTTTGCGGTAAAACAAAAAAGGTCTGCTTATCATAAAAGGAAATACTTAAGCTGGATATTTGGCATCAAATATGCTCATCTTTAATAGAAAGCTTTCTGGCTAGAATTACACGAAGGGGAATTCCCATTACATCCACCTATAATAGGTGGTATTCAAACAAGCTTTACCAGCAAAGAAGGCCATAAATAGAGCAACAAAAGCAACTTTCCAACAAGCACATTTAGTCGCAAATTGTGCATGAAAACGCACACTAAAATCACGAAGAAGGGAATAAAAACAGGCGATCTGGAAGGCAAAAAGGATTTATTTCTCAAGTTAAGACTTGGCAGGTGCCCAAGCAAGGATGGCACCACAAGGTGGGTGCAACAGTGGCCAACAAACCGTTGTAGACTTTGCAGCTATCCAAAAGAGAATGTGTTGCATATAGTCTGTGTCTGTCCTTGTCTCCTCCACAGATGCCGACCCTTGTTGAAACCCTTGTTTATTGAAATTGGTGTGAGAACGTGTCGTCAAGTCATTACACTGTGCTTATCTGGAAAATCAAGCCCTGTGATCCGCCGATTTATCAGGTACTTGCTACTGGTGGATAATACGTTGAAATTAGTCTAACAATGTTCATAGACAATCATGGGGTAGAAATACATCATCTTAGTGCTACTCATAATGAAAGGTATCTGTTTTATTTAGCACAATTTTATGATTTTTAAGAAGTGTTAAATTTTGCATGAAATCTGCAATTTCGAAATCTGTAACAAACAGTGGCAGGATGAGTGAACTAAGCAAGGTTGAACCAATGTCTAAATGTTTTTAGTAATTTTGAAATCTGTTACAAGGAATGACGGTATTAACTGGGATAAGCAAGGTTGTGCCATTGTCTAATATTTTAGTATAAATTGTAATCAGAGGCACTTTAGCGTTATTTTGCACCAATCATTAAACAATGGTAGATATGTATTTTTAAAGGTACTTCAGAGTTACCTTGCACCAATTTTTGCACAGTGATCAATATTTGTTTTAGATGCAATTTTTTTTAATCAAATTGAAAATGGTTATAGCCAATCACAATGTTTTACTCTGACCGGGACCAAAGGATAGCAGTGTAAAATTCTGTACTGATATTTTTACATATATTGTAATGATTTTTAATTATCAGACAATAAATGTACTTACTTACTGCCATTATACCTGGGGCTGGTCTTCACAGCAAAGCAAGGGCCTCATGTATTCAACTAAAAGGTCATAAAACATGACAAAGAGGCTTTGTAAACCCACCAGGTTAGACATAGAAAGAGGCCTAGAAAGAGGCCTAAAGCCTTCTCGAACATTCATTGCAACAACCATTGTTTAGTCACATGCGCACCAGCAAATATTTGACAGGGGAAGGTAGGACTCATTCCTGGAAAGAAATGACGATACAGTCATGAAAATATATTCTACTGATAACCCAGTAGACTTCGCTATCTATTATGCATGATGTGTTTGTATGGGAAAATGCCTCACCTGTAGCCAATTTCCTGGTCTAGCAATGCAAGTGAGGCCAGGAAGTTTGGAAATAAACTGCCTCTTGTTTATCTGGAATGAGGTTGACACCAGCTATGTGTGTGGATACGTGTCTACACATCAGCAAGCAGGTGTGATCCAGCATTCAAGTGTGTTATGGTGAAACAGATGAGAAAGCTCTAGAAGTTTCTACTCCTGAGATGGAGTACCTAAAAGGACATAAACGGGAAGGGTACTCCTGCAGGGCTCTGTCTCAGCTGTGCCCAAACGTAAGTGTTTGGGGAAGGAAGATCTCTTTCCAGAACACTTGACCATGAAAGGCTGAATCAAAGTAGTGAAAGTCCCACATGGCCATCTTGAACCCTAAATCATCTTTAATAGGTATTGGGCTATCAAAGAGTGAGAGGATTTGGAGGGAGCACAGACTTAATGACTTCTAGCTGGCAACGTGCTCCAGCCCACCACTTTTAGGGTGGCAGCCCAAGAGATTACTATGGGTCATAAGTTGGGACTCCCCTCGTATGTCCAGAGTGTGAGCCCTTCTACAGGCTTGGTATTCACTTAACTGCAGGCCACATGATTCCTGGACAGATATCTCAGGCACACCTGTAGTCTTGGCCCTGCTACAGGTTTGGTTTTTGTTAGACATGGCACCTTGGCGTGAGTCTCCCTTCCACTTTTTGTCGCTGTGCCTCATGTGTTTTGCTGGTGTTAGCTGCTCAGAGCACTGTGCCACTGCCAACCAGTGCCACAGTGCAAGTGCTCCCTATTTAAAATGTATATGTTGGTTGGATTCCATGATTGGCTTATTTGGTTTACTGTCAGACCCCAGTAAAGTGCACCAGGAGTGCCCAGGGCTTGTAAATACAAATGCTGCTGGTGGGCTTGAAGCACTGGTTGTGCCACCCACAGAAGCGGCCTAGTAAAATGTGTCTAAGGTCTGCCATTGCGGAACCTGCGTGCAGTCTGGTACTGTCATGCTGACTGGGCAAGTGCACCCACTTCCCAGTCCCTAAACCTTCCCTTACCTTCATATTAATCACCCCTATGGTAGGCCCAAGGGCAGGGTGCATTGTAAGCATAAGGTAGGACAAGCCCTGATGTGTGTGGCATGTCCTAATAGTGAATTACAGCCATTTTCGTTTTTCACTATTGCAAGGCTACCTGTTCCCATAGGCCAGAATGGGCTGTTAGAATTGTTACAACCTATGATCCTAACAGACCCAGGGAACATGGTAGAAAATCGAGTTTAGTATGCCTGAACTGAGAATAATAAAATACATCTTTTAGTAAAGTTTATTTTAATATTCTGTGTTTGCAGATACCACTTTTAGAAAGTTGGTATTTGCTTGCCTAACCATTTCAGCCCGCCTCTGCTATGATGTGTATCTGCCTGTCTGGTTTGTGTGAGTGACAGGGCTGGGGAAACCCAGAGGGGCAGGGCTAGGTAGGCTGGTGGTGAATAGAGAGATCGACATCCAGATGGGTGGGAGGAGTGCACCTGGACTCTGAATAGAGCTGTGCTCTGCCACCACAATGCTGGCTCCACCTCCTGTGGAGCGGCTGATGTCTCTGCCCTGCACCCTGAATAGAAAGGCAGAGTCATGTCAACAAAGTGCTCAAGAACTGGTTTGGACTGGGCAAAGGCCCCTCTACCCCAGAGGAACAAAGGAATTAGGGGTATAAGTATTGGGACCCTGCTCCCAAGAAATTAGATCCTGCTTGACAAAAAGAACCTCTGCCTGAGGAGAAGGAACTGGGAAAGCTGTAAGGAGGAGTACTGTCCATGACCTGGGGGACTGGCCTGCAGTGGTTGCCTTGCTGCTGAAAGGAGAGGAGATAGACTACAAAGACTTTATTTCAACTTGTGCTTAAAAGATCTCCAAGGGCTTGTGCTGAGCTTGCCCCCTGAACGAAGTCCCAGGACCAGTGGACATCACCCCCCAGCTCCCCAGAGTTCTTTGGAAGTGCCTGCTGCTAGTTTTGGGCCTTCTGAGGGACTGCGTGTCGCAAGGAGCTGGAAGCGCGACTCAAGGAGAAGCTTGCCGCCATCTGAGCTGTTGTCGCATCTCGCAAAGGGTGTCGCCGCTGTAGCATCGCATCCAGCGGAAGCGTCTCGCATCATTCCCGAAGTGTCTCGCATCGAGGAAGAAGCGTGTCGCCATCGCAGCCATCGTAGTTGTCGCATTGCACCGCATCAAGAAAAGCGCCTCGCATCCACGGAGAAGCGTGCCGCCGACGGAGCTGCTATCGTCGCATCGCGTAAAGGGTTGACGCCGCTGCAGCATCGCATCGAGCGGAAGCGTCTCGCAAACGTCGGAGAAGAGTGCCGCTGCCAAGGCCGCTGTCGTTGCATCGCGTAAAGGGGTGACGCCGCTGCAGCCAACGCATCGAGACGAGCCTTCTCGCAACATCGGAGAAGCGTAATGCATCTGAAAGATCTTCACGTCTTTATTTATTTGCACCAAAAACTTCATCGCATCAGCATCGTTGCAACACTTTCGTTGCCCTGCGTGTCGCATCTAAGGTACATTGACTTAAAGTGTCGCATTTAAGAACTTAAGAGAACTAAGCAAACTTCTACCATCTAAAGTAACAGTATTGTGTATTTTTGTCGTTTAATGGTCTTGTGGTAACTCTATATAAAGAATCCGTATTTGTAATATAAAAACCTGTGTGGTGTCCATCTGTAGTGTTGTCACTTGGTTACTGTATGTGTTCACAAATGCTTAACCTATAACGCTCTGAGATAAGCCTTGTCTGCTCGCGCCAAGCTACCTAGAGGGTGAGCAGGGGTTATTTTAGGAGTGTAACCCCTTACCCTGACTAGAGGAAATGTTCCCTGCTTGTCACAAGTACCTACCTGTGCCAACCAGAGAACCCGGATTCTAACAGTTTTCAGTTAGGGACAGGCATCTCAGGCACACCCGACTTTGAGAGGACCCTGCAGGATTCACATCGAACAGACTCTCACACAGGAACATATGCCCCAGACCCAGCTTCTCCTCCCTGCTGATTTTTGAACAACTTTAAATTTAATTACCCATATTCTCCTAATTCAAGCCTACAATATGCCATACAATAGTGAATTACGCGTTAGAAGTTCAGACATCGCTCGCACAGAAACTGCCTTGATAAATCCTTCCCAGAGCCCAGATATCCTTACAATGAGACATGGTAGAGAGTTAGAGAGGAAGAAGGAAGTTGAGGTAGGCAAAAATAGAGAGGTTGAGGTACAGAAACAGAGGTGAGACAAAGTCTCACCTTCTCAGGGGGGACCTTAGAGGGTGGGGGCCCTGGGCAAGCACCCTCTTTGCCCATTCCTTAAAATATTTCTGAGCCTAAGGTTGGGCATATAAATGGTGGTATATATTAACGCTGAATTAGCTTTTCCTATAGACAGAGATAAGGCGTTCCCGACCTGCCTCATAAGATGATCCATTTAATGCTTAATGACAAATGATGGCCAAAGTATTCCATCAGGAGAGCAGAGTCTGAGCCATTATTGGGAAGTGGGATATACCACTTGTGTCCCTGTCGAGGCACAAGACTATTATGAACAATTACATGACCATAGATGACTATGCCAGCATGCCTACACTTGATGGGGGCCTAGAAAATGGAATCCCACGCACACTTTTCCCAATGATGGGTGCCTGCTCGTGAACAGGTTGTCACTACAGACCGGCAATACTTTCCGAGAGGTGGGTGTCCAGATAACAAAAACCATGGCCATCTGTCATTGATTGTATTGACAGATGTCAATAAAATCAATTTCACTAAACATCGTTTCACTTTAGGTCACTCTCTTAATTGACATTTCTTATTACTCGTCTTCTTATTTCAACTCTGCTCCTACTCAAATCAACTTTACATTCATATTTTGCCAAGTAAACCATTTTCGCTCCTAGCATTCTAGGGACCATGAACTAAGTTGTTATTTAGTCATGGAATATAAACATTATACAACTGAGAGTTTCAGAGTTAGAATAGTTTATGCCCTGCTTGCTTATAGCACAGTTTTAAGATGCAGTTTTAGTGCAAAGCGTCTAAAAGTGGATCATGTCGAACCAGTTTGGGTGGAATATTGGTACACTTTCACAAGGTGTGTCATAATAACACCTGCATGTCAGAGTGCATGCCATCAACACACCCTTAAATTATCAAATAGCAGTAAAACAACATTCAGTGGGTGTGGAGTGAACAGAAGTCTGCATATCAAAACCATTTGCATAAGCTTTTCCAATAGCATCCTTTGTGCACTTTTACTATTTAACGAATTCAACTCCACCAAATAATCCAGGAAATATTGAATACATTTCAAATTATACCTCCTTGTAGGACACAATTATGTGCAAGGATTAAAAAACTAATGCTGGCATTAAATTAAAATAATGCAGCTATTTAATATTTAGCTATTTTAAAACATCCTGATACAATAGGAGCTTCAGTGCTATTTAGTATAATAGTTTAAAAAAAAAAAAAGTAAACGGAAATAACTACAGCTTGGACAAAAGGGTCCGATGAACTTGATTTGTTTCATTATGGGAACAAATTCAAGTTTTAGTTTTTAACAGCCCTCTTTATGTCCAATATTAAACCATAGTCTGAAATTATAAAATGCATTTCATATCACAATCTCTATTCTATCTGCTAGTGATGTTTGCACTATTGGGGCAAAATCATTACCTCTTTAAACACTCATATATAGCAATCACATATGAAAGATGACCAGTTAACTGTTTCATAGTGTTTGGCCTGTGGAGTGGTTGTGACCTTTGATCGAGAAACATCTTCAAAGCAGCATATCTATGATGTGTAGTGTGAGAAGCTAGCCTGGTATATGATGTCCACTAATGTAAGTGAGCACATTGCACCAGTCCAGACAACCCTTATGGTGGTTTAATAGGTCTTAGACAACCTTAGAAAGCTCTCCCAAGTGGTATCTGTGGAGTGCAGCCCTCAGGCTTAGTCTAGAAGGAGTGTAAGGCAGCCTGTTTTACCAGAATGCAATCTTATAGTATAGATTAAGTAAAAATGTATTTATAAAAATATGTATTTATTGTATAATAATGTTGCAAAGAAACGCAGTAAATACCACAGAATACACAGTAGGCCCCGGGGGGAGGCCAAATCATATACTAAGAAAGTGGTATAAGAACCACTACTCGGGGCAATACAGGGTCGAGAGGACATAGAAGTGCTGGGGATCCAAGGAACTACCCAAGGTGAGTGACTAGGAACCCCAAGGAGAGTGTGTGCAGAGTGAAAACAAGACCGCCTGCTCCGTACAAGTCTACGTGTAAGTAGTGGTTGGATTTTTAATGATTAAGGACCCTTCCCAGTGGACCTGAACAAACCCCGTGAAAGACAGAAGGTGGAGAGTCAGCCCACCCGTGCATACCCTAGTACCCACATTACCTATACCAGGGAAGCCGGGTGCATACGGGTGAAGTGGTGTCGAAAACCTTCGTTGAACCCAATGGAAGACTTCAGGAAAGTGCAGCTGCTGAAGAAGGAGAATGTGTCCATTGGAATCCATGGGTGGATTCTAGATGAGAGGTACCTGCAAGCAGAGGGTACAGAGTCTGTGTCACTCAGGAGCGACCACGAGACTTGAAAGGTGAATCCCCTCTGATGTCGGGAGTTGCAGGATGGGTGAAGAGGACCTTGACTCTACAGCTCTGAGGACCGGGCGATGCTGAGGAAGACCAGGTGTCATGCATGAGCTGTCGCACGACAGATGTAGAGTGCTGAGGGGTCAGTGTCCAGCGGGAGCACCAACAAGCCTTGGCAAATGCAACCAATGCAGGAGTTGAAGAAGGAGCAACGTCAGGACCAGCAAGGTCCAGGGGACTCAGAGCAGGCCCAAGCAGGGAAGCCCAAAAGAAACAAAGGTGACCCTCAAATGGACCCACAGGCCAGAGGCAAGAGTCGTGAAAGACCTCGAGCTGCTCACCAAAAGATGCAGGCCACGGTGCACACGATACAGTGTGGCTGAAGATTCTGGTCACTGGAGGTGCTTGAGTTTGGACCTACTTGGAGCCTGAATATCTTCTTGGAAGTAAGCCGACAAGTCTCTGTAGCTGCAAGATGACAGTACACAGGGGCTTGGTTATTGCAACCCGCCCGAGGGATACTGGCCTCATACTTGGTGAGAGGACAGGGCAGGCCTTGGGAGCTGTGGAAAACCACCACCTGTGCTGCAAAACCTTATGAAGTCCGGAGAAGCTCAGGATCAGCAGATGGGTTGACTTAGTTGCGGTCCCTGCAAATGCAGGGGAGTGACTCCTTCACTCCAAGGGAGATTCCTTCAGGTGTCTTTAAAGCCCACAGGCCTTGGAAGGTTGCTGTATGGTGCACAGGCACAGACGGTGCAGCAGACTGAAAGTGAGATGAAGTCGAGCCCAAACAAATACCAGCGAAGTCCAGAGTGCCCAGACGGTAGAAGAAGTGGTGTCTGAATATTGTCCCATGACAAATCTAGGGACCTACACCCAGGTAAGCCCTCAAGAACCCTAAGGAAAGAGCTGGGACAATTCAGGGGACACTCCTAGGGTAGGGACTGGACAGGGGGGAGGTTACTCCCATGTACTTTGTCCAGTTTCTTGCCAGAGTGGGAGCAAATGGTTCTCAGAACTGGTTTGAACTGTGCACGGGGACACCAAATGTGCCCTTCATGTAGACTGAGTGGTGCTGGCAAGAGCACTCACCCTTCCCCAATACATTTAATCCTGTCTGGGAAGTGGTCACACCTCCCTGTAATTGGATGCCTATTGTTCTGCCTTCCCCCTGCTCGAGCTTGGCTCAGCAGAAGAAGGGCAGAATCGTGTCTCTGGTCGGCAGCAACCGTTTTGTGCTGTATGAGTCAAGAAGGCTGGTACCGGAAAAACTGAGAGCCTACCGGAGGGCTCTTCCAGTGCTTGGAATCATACCTCCCACACTGTTTACGGTGTGGGTCTATGATTCCATCATGTTTGATAAACAACATGATAGGATTTGTTGTCGCCTGTTTTGAGATGTTCAACGCTTAATTACTCGGTGCTCCTCTATATAGTATATGGCTGCTTCACTGACAACCCGGGAGAATGGACTCCGTACGCTGTAGGGATGTCCTGCTCATGCAGGGGCACCCTGTCACTTAGCACCAAGCACCTTGCCTTCAGGATTGCAAAGGCCTGCTAGAGGGGTGACTTGTAGGTTTTAAGGGCAGTGACCCTAGATATAGGAAACCTATATCTTTAGTAAGTGGTGCTAGCACCAGCTTACACAGGCTGCGATGGCAGGCCTGTAGTTCGATTTTGAATGGTTTCCCATGGGTGGAATAATGCATGCTTCAGCCCATGGGGGACCTCTGGGGTACATATTCCCTGGGTACCTGAGTGCCATATCCTAGGGACTTATAAGGGTACCCCAGTATCCAATCTGGGATGTACCCAAGTACTGAATATAACAATTTAGGGAGAAAGCAGATAGACTGGGGTCCTGATAAGCATGATACCAGTCAGACTAGTCAATAACAGTTTAGCACCAGGCAAAAAGTGTGGGTAACCATAGAAGCAGATCCTACTTTCCTACATGTAGTAAGGAGCTCAAATTCATATTTTTGTAGAAAAAGCATGGTCATTAAATTTTTAAGTGGCCTCTATATAGCTGAAGGAGAGTAACACTACAGTCAAATGTGCTTGTTGAACATTGGATAGAACACCTTTACGACTGTAATGAAATGGGTCAAACTAAAAAGCCCTCACAAATTGAGTACATATTTAATAATAGGACAATGATGGGAATGAATAAAATAGTACGAGGAATGTCCCCAAAAGTTAAAACAGAAGAGGATGTGTAGGAAGCTGGCACTCTATATAGTGTACTAAAACAAAATACACTGTGTTGAGAGTCCAGAGAGTCCCTTGTTGGTTTACAGAGACAAAAGTAGATAATACGAATGCTCTATTTGTGGTAGTGTGGGCAAGCAGTTAGGCTTATCAGAGGGTAGTGCTAAGCAGTTGTGTACTCACTGAGGCAATAAATGAGACACACACTCAAGAATAAATCCGAGACCAATTTATAAAAATAATCTAGATGGTTATGTATTTTTTTAAACCAAGAACTTTGATAAAGAGTAATGACTTTCAGAGTTATGATTTTTAAGAGTTCGGAAAATATATCACTTTTGTTTCTCAATTACGCACCATTAAAATCAATGGGGAAGAGCGGAAAAATGCATTTAAAATCAGGCAATGCTTTCAATAAGTTACCCTTCTCCCTTTAGGTCGATAGCAGGACCAGGTTCGAGCAGCACCAGGAGATCGGGAGCTTCCCGGATTCGGCTGCGAGCCAGGTGCTGAAGATGTTGGTAGCTGGTGAGCTACGACGAAGGGAGCCACCTGGAAAGACACTGAACTGCAGGGCTTGGAGGTAATTTCAGTGGGTCCCACTGGAGGGAGGTCGCAAGGGCCACAGGACCACAGCTGGTTTGTAGTTACAGGGGCCGTTGGGGCTGGGTGCAGAGCAGATGTGTCAGCCGGGTGTTGTGCGTCGTGAAGTCCTCGCAGTTAGGAGCCGGCAACTTGGAGAGGCAATTTCGGGACAGCTGGGGCACTCAGGATGCGGGTCCCAGGTATCTTGACATTCCTCAACTGGTGCTTGCTCCTGGAATCGTTGGAGCCTGGAATAAACTCTTCGTCTCACTGTTTCCTGTAGGGGGTACGGTATCCCGGGTATTGGTACAGTGCAGCCCCCGGTAGGTTCTGGTGTCTCCAAACTTAGTGGGGAAACAGATCTGATCCTCTTTTGGTGCGGGTGCTGCATCAAAGTCATTGGGGAGCAGCATATCAACAAACCGGACTCAGCGGGAGCGGTGCCTACTGTGTGCAGGGGAGTGATACCTTCACTCCTAGTGAGGTTCTTGGTGATTTTTCAAAGGCTGGAGTGACTCAGGGGTTCTTGGAGCCTTCACAGGTTAAGGACGACACAGCACACTCAGATTGTCAACTCCTAAAGACAGCAGGCAGGGTTTTCCAACAATTTCTTCTGCATCAGGGCTTCAGTTCTCAGGCACCAGGTCTTCTTTGTGCTTTTCTTCTTCTTGTCTGTCGAATCTCAGTTTCAGGTCTAGGGATGCCACCTAAATACTAGATTTCGGGGCATTAAAGGGAGTGACAGGTAGGAGCCAATGGGCTACCTACCTTTAGAGTTTTTACACCCTCTCAGAGACAACTTTCCTGCCTGTCCTTCCACTAAATGTGAAGCAGGACAGGGAGGTATGGGATTTCCCACTATCTGGGGAACCCTGGGCTGAACTTCAAAAGCAACAACGCCTTTAAAGCTTCCTGCTCTGGAAGGCCAATCTGGCCTGGAGGAGTTGTGAAGCACCTCCCCCGAGAGCAGGCTTTGTTTCTGGCCGCTGGGGGCATGGTCTCTCACTCCATGAGGTCAGAAACAGGACTGGGAGTGGCAGGCTAGCCATGGCTAGTCCAATACCATACCATTGCTTGGTCGGCTTTTAGGGGCCCCCTCTAAAAGGTCTTCGGTGTATATTTATTAAGTAATCCCTCACTGGCATCAGTGGGGATTTATAAAGCCAAGATGTTTGGTACCAACCGTTTTAGGGTAAAATAAAGCCATCATGGAGCTAGGAAATTCATAATGACATGTTTCCAGCCAATGTACTAATTATGGAATCCCTGTGCACTTACAATATCTAAGAATGGCTCAGATATCATAGAGTCATGTCTGTTCATGCAGATATGTCCACACATCAGGTATAGTGCACCCTGCCTTAGAACTGTAAGGCCTGTAGTAGGTGTGACTTACCTATACCTCATGCAGTGTATGAGGGCATGGCACAAACTGCTGTGTGCCATTTAGACTTGGTTTTCTCTGCACCAAGACACATAGCCTGCAGTGGCAGTTTGCATGGATTTGGTGAGTGATATCTAGGGTGGCACAATTCGTACTGCTTCCCCAGTGGACCCTCTTTTGTACCCATGCCGTAGGTACCAAGGGTGCCATTCACTAGGGATTTACAGGGGTGGCTGAAGTTGTGCTAATTGCGGTACAGTTTTTGGAAAGAGATCTGGCACTGAGAACCTTGTTATCAGGGACCCAGTGCACTTCCATTTCGAAATCACATGAGATATCAAGCAAAAAGTGGGGGCTAACCATGTCAAAAGAGGCAATATCCTACATGGTGCAAGAGAAAGTACAACTTACCTCAAAAGGCTCGGATTACATCAACATTAGCAGGTCAACCTTATAAAATTCCATATTTGCCAAGACGCGAAGAGGGGTGGAAGGTTAGCTTAAAGGTACTGACTTTAATACAAGACATCACATAACACCCTGTAATGTCAGTTCCAACAATGCTTGTTATGTGACACTAGGAATATCACTAAAACAATGGAAGTGGGGGTATGGGCCAGGCCCTCTGGTGGTTTGGTGAAGGCTGGTAAGTTGGGACAGTTATTGGAGTTGGTGGGAATGCATGGAGGCGGGTTCATGGCAATTTGGGATGGATATGTGGGTTGATAATGGGAATAATTGGAAAGGAAGGTGGTGCATGTCAATAAAATTTAAGTATACCCAAAATGATTTATTTGAGAGCTACTAATGAAGTGTGTGTTAGTTCTGCTTAGTTCCTCCCTGCACAGACACACAGACTACAGATGAAAGTGGTATTGCAAAGACCTTCTAATGACCATACACCCTATACATGTGACCTGCCATCAGTGATGTTATTTACTATGTCATGAGTGATTTAATAAGTAACGTCATAAGCAATGCATGGTGGGGGCACAGTAAACTAACTGGTTAATCAGTATTTTTTTGTTATTAAACAATAGATTTTATAATATAAAAAAAGCCTAACTAGATTGTCACTTTAACCTTAGATATTTTCAGTGAATTTCACTTATTTTTTTTTTTAAATCATATTCACCCAAATCCCTCATTGAGGATACTGTTTGGCCAAGCACAGTAGTAGGGGGTTAGATGAATGGCCTGGCTTGTGTTCATGCCCAGCATTCAGCCCTCTGCTGGAGGCCAACCCCTGCCACTTACAGCCGTCAGCTGTGTGCAGAGTGGAGTTGGCTGCAGGGTCTGGCATGCGGCCATGCCCTGCACGCAATGCCCCATGGCTGGTTACCTCCCATGGTCATGCAACCCTCCAGAACATTTACCCCCAATTTATTTTCAAGGTACCATGGTACTACAACAGGCCACACAGATGGTAGGAATACCGCATCATGAACATATATTTTTTATTTGGCTCCAGGTGCGTGCCTCTGCGACCCTCCTTTTACACTCTTACACACACCCACACACACACACACACACACACACACACACACACACACACACACGCGCGCACACACAGACACACACACATCCCTACCTTGCACATTTATGGCTTTTTCATTTTTTACTTCAGGACACAGGGACATAGTCCCAGTGTCTTGTAATGCAGGTCAACACATTTCCATTCATGTTGCAACCAGCCAATAAGATTCATCGGTACTGTGAGACCAGTCAGTTCCACAGTACCCAAGTGGCAGACAGATAAAAAGAAGCCATCTCAACCAATCAGGTCATTTTTCAAATTTAGGGTACTGCTGAAGTCCTGTGGTACCAAACATCTAGCTATATCACTAACATTGTAACCTTAATTTATTTAAAACTGATAAACAGATTTTCACCAAATCTCAAAAAGCACCACTTTTGACTAAAGAGCTAGCTTTCGCCAAATTTGGTGTCATTCTGTTCAGCCATTTTTTTTTTAATGCTTCTTAATATTCCTGTGAGTAATTGAATGGTGAAAACATATTTTGGTCACCCACCCACCCCTTTTTCTCATACCCTCTTGACAAACAAAAAATGCTCTTCCTGGAAACTCTGACCTAACTATAACTACACAATACTAAGTTGCTGATAGTGACTGCAGTTAGATCTGAACTTCTATTGAAAAGCCCTTTTTTAGGTCGAGCATTCAAAGACATCTTGTATATACTTTAGTATATACTTATATGTGTATGTACTTTGTGGGCTCTGGAGATCAGCCCTAGGACTTGAATGCTTCCGCTTAGGGACTTTTCTTCTGTTCAACTGCCTCTATTTAACTGTCTTGATAGAAAACGACCAGCAGAGGTCAGTAAAATACCAGAATCACGTTATCATTCTCTAGATTCCAGTCCATAGAAATTGTCTTCCACTAGCACCCGTATACGATATTTTTTTCAAATCTTGTATTTTCAGTGATATGACCACGAAGGCCCTGATTTTATATTAAAAACAGAACTTTGGACTTTAATATTTCATGCTGAAAAACAATATTTCTCTCCATGTGATCCCATATCTGGCATGTCACGCAGTTTGGAGCTTACTTTCCCTCCATGTTGAAGAACAGTAGAAGTTTCAGCACCCAGGCTAATGTTCTGCATTGCTAAATACATATAAGGTCCCAATGGCGAGTCCGATTGCATTGCAAATGCTTGTTTTGCTTCCTGTAACTTTGGGCGCATTCGGTGAAACTGCAAACAAACTTTTCAATCAAATTCTGAGACAGAGTACGTTTCGGCAAGTCAAGTTTTGAGGAGATCCGTCTTCAAGAGTTGGAAGTAGGGAATAAAGGGTTTGTAGAGAAATGAATGGTTCTCATTTTAACTGCCACAAAATAATAATTCTTTCCACTACAGTGAAACCCACTGAACAGAATTACATCAAACTTGGTATGAAACTAGACCTAACCTCAGAGGAGTGCTTTGGAATGGTGTAAATTCAGGCTATGTAACGTTACAACGCATGCCACTACATTGCATGCCGTTACAAAGCAAACCTTTACTCCGACTTTGTCAGGGGGTACTGGAAGTTGGAATAGAATAATTTTCTATTTCAACTCCAGTGTGTGCAACAGTAGGGAAGGTGTTGGAGTTAAATCCAACACCTTGTACCCACTGCTGCACACCTTTTGCGTTACAACGTCATGCGATGTAATGGCATGTGTTGTAATGGTTGCGTTGTGAAGGCTGTTTCCCGTAAATTCAAGATGTCGTTTTTGAGGAATTAGATTTCAAAAATGGGCTTATATTCCTGGAATTTTTAAATATTTTAGGTTTCAAATAGAAGTATAGTTACATAGTTGGTTGGAGAGTTTTCCTAAACGGTGTTTTATGTGTTCGTGTAAAATAAGGGAACAGGACACATTTGCAGGTTGCTCAGCTCTCATTCTACTTTGGAGACCATTTTGTAGCAGATAAGATTTTACTTCATAAAATCTCTGTAAATCTGTCCTCTCAATTGCATAATTTTTTCTAGCTGCAGTCACAAATCAGTGTTTGAAAGAATTGGAGTGAGTCAATAAACGTGCCTTCTGTGGCTAGAAAGAGAGCTCGCTGTTTTGCTGTTGCTTTTTATGAATGAACACATTAATCTGTGTCTGTCTTGAGTAGTAATGTTCCTGGAGTGGATATACATGTGCTGCCAAGGGTATCTTTGTTAGCATAGAGGGATTCATGGGGGGGAGATTTACTAAAGATTTGCGCTGTTTTTGCGTCACAAAAGTGATGCAAAACTGCACAAAATCTTTTTTTCCTAATTTAATTTCCATCGCTAAACTTGTTTTGTGCTGGAAATAACGTAAAAGTAATGCAAAGCAGTCGCCAAGGGGCATACCAAGGGTGGTGCACGGGCGTTCCCATGCAACCACCCAAGGTTTCTCACGCTAAACCCAATTTAATAAATATAGTAGATTGGGTATAGCGTGAGAAAACTGCGACCTTTTAAACTAGGTGCAAGGAAGGAGAAATGCTTTCAATTCTCCTTCCTTTTCCAACTTTGCATGCATGCTGCACTGTACAGCACGCATGCAAAGCGGGAAAAGCTTTCCCTCGTGTATAGGCATAGTATTTTGTACAGGAAAACAATCTTTCCTGTACAAAACCTATGCTAGACTCACACACACACCCTAGCGCTAAGGTGTGTGCGTGGCACACAGCAGCTGTATTCAGCGCTGGTGCCAGGGAAGGGGGAAGAGAGAGCCACATCTTTGAAAATATGGCGCTCTCCTGCTCCCTCCCTGTCGCGCAACGCAGCGCAGCCTCGCGGGGGATGTGCTCCGTTGCGTGGAGATTTGATAAAACTTCTCCTTAGTGTTTCAGTCTACAGCACTAAGAATGCTGGTGGTTACTTGAAATAAGTAAACGGGTAAACAGAAACTACAATCTCCAGCATACTTAGCTCTATGAGCTGAAAGCAGGTAAAGGTTGAAAGTCACCATCATGGGACAAGTGTAGCAGACAGCCCTTTACCCCAAAAATAAATACACTGCAGTGCCAGATTTTAGGGAAGCCTCTAGCAATAGCTCGTTAAGGCAGGGGACATTCACTTTGCTATAGTCTTTTTAGTAAAACTGAAGCACCACTAAAAAGCCTTCCTGCACTCTGGAGCCGCAGCAGTCTTGCAGATGGATGAATCAAACCAAGTTCCCCTCTACCATCTTCTCCGCTGTCTACTTCTCTATGCTCGGTTGAACATTTTATTTCTCTCTTTTATTTATGCGTTTTTATTTAGCGCAAACTTTACCCGAAGGTGTCAGAGTGCTTTACAATTGACCCAGTCGCATTACAAAAGGACTTCAGAGTACATGAATGAGATACTAAACAGATAAACTCTAAACTCAAAAAGAATGGTACAGATACCTGTGGTTAGATTTACATATATACAAGTTGCAAATTCACTCAAAATTACATTTTAAGAAAAGTTAAAGTGATTAGGGTTAGACAAATATACATACATTGCCTCTAAAGCAGTCTAAGAGCTCGAATGCCTCTCTGAGAAGATTCTCGGACCAATCAGGTGGCTTGTAGGGCGCATCCACTCAACCTTAAGGGTCTTAAGGCACTGGTACTTGTGTCATCGGCCACCGGTCCAAGGTTTTTGTTTAATTAACCAAATGTATTCTGGGAATTGTAGTGCTGCTATACTTCAGTTAATGCACTGCGACCAACACAATAGAAAGCAACTGATTTGTTATAGAAAAGCCTAAAACTGAAGAATTGAATCTTCGGTGCACGGAGGTATCTGGTAACCTCGGTCTCCAAGCCGACTTCGACAACAAACAAACAACACGGTTTCCTTTCGCCACTACAATTCTAGAAAGTACTTTCTACCCATTTCCTCGAAGCTCATAACTTCCGCACATTCTGTAAAAAGTTATACATCTTTAAGTTTATACTTAAGCTTGCGCACTAATGTGTTCGTAGAAGGCAGCGTCCCCTTTTACATTTTTTATAGTTTGGCTGTCCGATGCTATACATGTGATGGAAACTGATGCCTTCGGGTTAAAATAGGCTATTTAATTATCCTAAATGTATAACTGATTGCGCTGAAAATGTAACCCCAACACTCAGCATCTTGTTTGAGTCCTGAAAAAGGAGCGCTTAGCAACCCGGAATGTTCAGATCAGAAAACAAAGGGCCAGTTGATGCTGCGTCTCTCCACGCCCCTCTGTGTCAGGAAGGATCTATGTCACGTGCCGGCCAGTGCCAGAAAAGGACATTTGAAAACAACCTTTTAACAGCCCGGCTTTCTTTAATAAATTAGGGAGTTTATTAATCGCAAAAACACATGATGAAAGCCAACGAAAAAGATGTGTTTTCCTCTTTCTTAATATACATAGACCCTCGTTTCAAGTGCCTAAAATGTGTATTTATCTCAGTTGACTGATTTTGAGTAATTTGCTAATACATCATTATGCACAGTCGTCCACGTTAGCAACAGCAAACGGCTGGTTTAAGTATGCAACACAATTATTGAAACATTTGCAGCTCCCTGTTCGAATGAAGAAGTTTCTAAATCAGGATTAATACTCAGGCGCATAGGGTCGGGAAAGGGCGTTGGGGGTGTTAACCCCACCCAACAAAAACAAAATGTATTCTGTCGTAAATAGTTTTTTTTTTTTGTATCTTTTATATAGCGCGAACTCGACCCGAAGGTATTGGAGCGCTGTTCATGAGCACCGTATTTACATTACACATTCAGGCACGGGGATATTAAGTGATTTGCCCAGAATCACAGGATGTGGACGCGACCTCGAGGCTCGAACCTTGGTTTCCTGCACCAAAGTCGGCAGTTTAAGCCGACGGACGACATCCTCTACCCCATAGTTGGGTACAGGTGCTTTCAGTCCGGTATGGTGAGGTGTCTGGCGGATTTCACCCTGGATTTTTGCATTCCCACATCGACAAAAACCCACACTCACTCACTCTCGTCTCTGTCTTGGTTAGTTTGAAAACTATTGTATTTAAATATCCCTAACAATTCACACTCCTCTCTCTTTTCAATGCCTCCTAAATCTCCCCTTTGTCTTGCTTCTCATAATTTCTTTTAACAAGAAATATCAGCATGATTGTTGGGAAATCTGAAGCTTATCCCCCTTGCCCCTACCTATGTTACTGACCCCGGTAATGAGGTAATGCAGGGCTCTCAAGGTTCCCAGGACAATATGCGAGGTCATCCGGTCCAGTTTTTTGTTTTTTTTACTCTGACTACCAGGGACTAGTAGTCTGGTTTAGTCATTATATATATAGTCAGGACAATAAGATTCAAAATGAAAAGCAAACTTGGAATGGATAAGCTACTTCCCAATGGAAGAGAAAAATGTAATCTCTGTATAGTAATGTGATTCCTCTGTTGTGGTATTATCGCCGATGTAGAAAATCAGTCTAACTTTAGGCATTTACGCAATAAATCATATTCTTTCCAATTCTGAGTCCCGAGCAGGGGCATAGCCTCATTGGTGCAGCAGGTGCAGTGGCACCGGGGCACACGGAACCCACCTTATTACTGTGTTTCATCATTCACACAGCAGCCAAGGCCCTTCCCTCCAAAGGGACCATGAGACAATGGTTAAGCCACTGAGTCAGTATGTAAAGTGCACTTCTGTGTTCATGTGATAGGAGCTAAAATGCAAGGAATGAGTGTGGGAGTCACATATGACAACTTGGACTGGCTATTCCACCACATTGCCATTTCTGCAGTGGGCTACAAGCTTGGGGACTACTTTCAGAGCTGGATGGGCTGTTGTGACCAAGCAGCCATGGCCACGTTCTAGTCGCGGTCACCTGCTGCATGGGCCTGGTTTGAACATGTTTGCCATGGCTGATTGTGATCATTATATTTAGTACTTCTGTCCTATGGAAATGAGCCCCAAAAATACTGTTTGTAAAGCGCGACTTATCACCCCTTAGGGTACCAGGCAGAGATTAAGTGAGCTATTGCCCAAAGTCACATGATGCTGAGTTTAGCTGCCGCCAGGGATTGAACCGCCAGCCCCACGCTCCTGAGTCAGCCGCTCTGGCCGCTGCGCCACACCTCTCCCAGCCAAAACCTCAAGGTAGAGAATGTATTAATTTGCTAAATTAAATCCTAAAACTAGCAACATAGAGTGCAGTGGCATGGGGAATACGACCGGCAACCTTGAGTGCATAATATTAGATAATTGAATGCATTGTTGAAGTTGTGCTTGCTTCTCTTTAGTTTATCCAGATTACGATGAATAATCAAAAGTTAATCCTAAAACTAAAGCATTGAGCAACTTTACTAACCAGAATAGAACGATAGACCAGCAAGACAGTTTAATGAAAGAAAAATGCTCTGCATGTTAAAGATTAAATTGAAATCCATTTAAGATTCGGTGCGTTCCAGTATCATCTCGAGTGAGAGTTGTCAATGTTTATGCCCATCAGCAGTTCCCCATTTGTAAACCGCACCAAGAAACATATATACCTCCCCACCTCAGGTAAGGTTACCAGATGACTCCATGTCACCAAAGGTGCAGCGTTCTTGTTCTATACCTTCATTTAAAATGATGCTTTCTCAGAGAGAAAGTCCTGGTTAACTTCGTACCTGAAAACGAAGATTTGGAAAAGAAAACCCTAAGAATGGAGCATGGCTTCCTTGGTGACATGTTTTCATCTCAAAAACTTTAAGTATGTGATACTACACCCATCTAGAGTTCCTGCCAATAAAATGCAATGTATTATTGTATCTCTCTGCAGCAACTCCCATTCATATGACATGTATTTTAAGATTCCCTGCGCATTCAACAGGTTTCTCATGCACTTCAATACAACTGCCTACAAGAAGGTTCTAACAATACCCGGACAGGCTAGGAGAGCCAGAGTGGGACTGGAGTTGGGACTCGCTTGTCCAGATATCATATGCTCGGGGGACATAAAATATTACATCAGCACTTTGCATGCCCCAGCACCCACATTGAAAGCTCAAATTAAAACAATTTTCGAAGTGGTTGGTTCCCCATGGCAGGCCCAGTTGGCAGCAGCCACAAGCTTACAGGAAATAGAAGTTCAAAACTTGCAAAACAAGGACATCCCAGTCACAGCCTGGAAAAAGTCAGTGAATGCACAGGTCAAGAAAATCTCATTTGAAAAGGACTTGGAAAGTTTACACTGCCAATCCAACTTCTCCAAACTGGATGACTCCTACATTTTGGGAAGACCCCAGCCCTACTTTGAGCAAGCCCTGACAGCACCAGCCCGGAAGAGAATCTCATATGTGAGACTGCTTGCACTTCCCATCGTGGACTTCAATCCATCCTGGGCTCAGCGGGACAACTCAATCGTCTGTCATTTATGCAGCTACCAACGCGAATCCTGGCTTCACCTACTGTGCTGCTGTCTAAAGATGGCTAGCGAGAGACAATGTTTGGTAATCCCAATTTGCAGGACTCATGACCTTAGACACGGCAGAGAAGTCTCAGATCAGAGTTTCTCTGCCAACACAGTACAAACTGTGGCCAAACTAGGGAAATTCACAAACACAATTTGGGTCGCTCTCATAAATACCACTAAAGCCACCAGCAGCAATTAGTTGGCCACCAAGCCACAGCTACAACGATTAATATGGCTTGCACAGTGAAGAAACAGTTCCGTGCTTTCAACAAATTTAGAGTTCTGCATTGGACTTTACAAGGCACAATTTCCTGTCATACAAGGGAACCCAATCGACCCAGACCAGAAGATCAAACGTGAACGTTAGACAAGTCAACTTACACATCCTGTAGCGAACTGAGGAAAATACCAGCAATGCTGTTCTAATTTCTTTTAACCACAATTAACGCTGGGATAGTCAATTTTAAAAGTTTTACCCTATTACTGCAAATGGATATTAATTTACTGAGTCAAAGGGCTCTCTCAAAGCATGAGTAAATTGGGTCCACAGTTGTAGTTGCTATGCTTATGCACTAACACTTTACCTTTAGCCTGGACTACCGATTTTGTGATTTCACAGATTTTAGCGCACCCAGATATCCAGACAGAATCCTGCACGTTGGCTACGTACTTAAATTCCAATTTTTACCTTTATTTTCATTTCCTTTCTTTTTTCTTCTCTTCTTCTAGCACTATACATGAAAATTGAATTAATTGAACTATAACGAACCTCATTGTGAGGGTTCCCCTCCGATGAAACACGCGCCGCCCGACCAATCCAATATGGTAGCCGCTATGTGGCAAAGAGGAAGTCGATGCAGCAGTCTAGCGGAGCAATCGGACACATCCCTAATGACGAGCCAATCGGAGATGACCCAAGGGGGACCTTGGGAAACAAAAAGGCTGAGGCCAGAGCACCAAACGAGGAAGAAGGACCTGAGGCGAGAGAAGACGAGGTGAAGGTGAACGAGGAAGAAGGAGCAGAAAAAGAGACAGTGTGTGAGGACGTGCTACACTCGGAGGAAGAGGAACAGCATACTGAGGATCGCTCTGGGAGTGACACGATCGAGTCCAGCACTCCCACCTTGAAAGAAAAGGCTGGGACTCCCACCCCTACGGCCAAGGAGGGTCGTGGGTCCAGGCAAGTGCCTAGGGCTGGGTTCTTTGCCTTAAGGGGCTGGTGGGCGGGGATTAAGGGTCACACCCCCTGAAGCCACTAAGCAACCCCTACCACTAGGCACCACACGCTAGGGACACAATGGTGACAGGAGTACTTTTCCCCCTTTGTTTCTTTGTGACCTGAAAACGAAGGTCTGATCTTGTTATTTTGTATTTTTCTTTTCTTCCCCGTGATGCCGTCTGCCGAGATCCCTCCCCTGTTACACCCCGAGGAAACCCAGCAAGGTGGAGATGACACCAACACGGAGGACAAACACCACCAGTGACTGTAAACTGTGCTTATCAATTCCTTCTCTTCCCCCCCCCCCCCAGATTCCTTGCTTTCATATCCTATCCCGATCCCCCAGATGAAGAAGGGACTATCAACAAAGAATCCTCTACATTTATTTGTGTTCTGTTACAATAAAAATATCCTCATTTCAGTCTCCCCTCAGAGAGCCTCTCCAGGTATTCTTTTGTGCTAACAAGACAGAGCGGCGGGCCCCAACCCGTGGAAGTATCACAGTCATATGAATAACAAAATCAACATTCTGGGCATTGTAGACTTATCTTCCTCTCACTGAACTAATTATAATGACAATTTTGAAATCAGTGATTTGTGTGTTGAAAATTAAGGACTCAAGACAGTGTCCCTAATGACTTGGACTGAAGTGGTTACCCTATACCCAGATAAAGCATGTAGGATCCAGCTTCCCTCTATGGCACATACCCAATTGAAGCATAGAGGGTTCATTTAATTTCCCAGACATTCACACAGCTGACTCAAGTAGAATCAACTTCCAACTACCTATGCAGAAAGGGTAACTACCTCTTTTTTAGATCATTTGGTCACAATTTCCAAAATGTGGACCTTTGTGTAATATCCTGGTGCATTGTGGGTGGTTTATATTGTTTTCTTTCATTAAACTAATTAGACTAACACACTTGACATCATTGATTTGTAGTTCGAAAATTCAGGACTCTAGACAGTGTCTTTTGTGTTTTGGAGTGTGGTTGTGATCCTATATCCAGATAAAGCATGTTGAATCCCCTTCAGAGGCATATACCCAGATGACTCATGTAGGATCCAGTAACTTTTCAGAAATGTTAACAAATTCTCCTACAACAGTCTCCTATAAACTCTTACCCAAAACAGATTCATATGTAAATAACTGCAACCAGAATCCAGTTCTTTAATGCCACAATGAGTTTTACACATTCTCACCCAACTGCCATTCCGTGACAGCTATGAGTAGCTCAATCAGTGTTTTGCATTCCGGTACTTGTAGTATTTGTGCTTAACGGAAAAAACAGCATCAAAATGGAGAGACAAAAAAACAGAACTAGTTGAACTACTCGCACCAGGCATGGGCAACTTCATAAATTTCATAATGTTCTTATTTGCATGATGGCAAGTTGGCATCTCTCTTTAGTGGCACTCTAGCCATTCCTTGTTTTGTGTAGACATTATTTTATATGCTGAGCTCCGTGCACTTTTGTATGAGGGGAAGTGAGAATAAATTGACTTCTGAAGGGAAAGGGTTCAGGGGGCAACTTTGCAGCTGGTATCTACGCATTTACAAATAATACATCTATATATCGATCTCTATATATATTACACCATATTGCTGCCATTGGCAATCATGGAAATAACAGGTTAACCAATTTAATAGGGTTAAATGTATCAACCTTAGAAGTATGAAAGGCTCGGAGCAAGATGGCGGTCGAGTGGAGCATGATGGCGGTCAAGTAGACCATTGTGGAGAGCTGTGGTGATGTGAGCCCAGTGGTCTTTTCGTGGTTCAGTGCAAAATAAGCATTTTTGGAGAGTTTGGAGATACATTTTAAGAATTTGCACTTAGCGACGGTTGGTGATCGATACGACTACAGGGATGACGGTTGCTGAAACCCTCGTTAATCCGCGCCCGAACCCAGCGGGTTTAACCCGGCTCTGTTGGCAGCTGGTTACTGCATCAGTTTACCTGGCCGTCCGCGGTGGCTTCCTGTTGCTGGCAGCGCGCCGTATTCCCCGGGATCAAAGGAGAGATCTTATCGGCACCAGGGATATCAGCCTCCCGGGAGCTTCCACAGCTATGGCGCCTAAAGTGAACGCAGCGGCAGCAACAACAAAGACGAGAGCAGCTCGGGGGCCACAGACTGTGGAGATTTCAGAAAATGCCCATTCAGCGGCAACACCGAGACAAGGACACCGAGCGCAGCTGCAGTTGTGTGATCCCGTGGAGAAAGGAGCCGCAGCAGAAGGAGGGGCCCTGAGCAAGACGTGACCGATGGTGGTGGAGCTGCTGCAGGGGGTCGGCGGGCGGGTGGGGGGGGGCGAGCCGAGGGCCCCCCTAAACAGCAGGATTGTGGTGAGGTGCTAGCACAGGAGCAGAGTTTCTCGGACCTAGGCAACGGAGGGGGAAAAAACAACAACAGAAGTTGAAATCTGGACTTAAGGCTGGCGTAATGGGGAAGAATATGCCTATAGTAATGACGGGAGAGACAGGGGGGCCACAAGGAAGATGTGAACAGTGCTATCCAGAGCGGGCCCCCCATGACGCAGGTAGGGGATAAACAGGGCTCGCCTGGGCCAGAAATAAACACTGATTCAGGGGGTAGGGCGAAAAAAGGATTGAACTCGGAACTGTTGATGGCCGGGTGGAGAATATAGTCAGAGGTAGGCACAGTGAATTCCTCTTTCGCAATTTCTGCCAAGGCAACTGACTGTATGGGGCCCAAATCATCATTGGCACTCAAAAGGGCTCAAGTAGAGACGGAGCGTCGAGACATGAGGGAGTACCCAGAGCAGAGCAGTAGTGGTCCTACGATAAGTGAGGCCGTTAGGCAGGAGCAGGAGAAATTCACTAGCGAGTTTTTTTTTTCACTGTCAGATGAGGGCGAGTGGTCTGATACTCGCTCAGGTATCTCCTCGATTAGCAACGAGAGTGGCAGCCGTAGCTACAGTGAGGATGAAGAGGGTGGTGAAAATCCGTTAAAAACTATAAGGAAGAAAAAGGGGGGACCGGTTGAAAAGGAACTTGCTTGGGATCATAGCCCTCATGTTCCTCTTGCTGGTCCCTATACGCAAGAATCAGCAAATTCTAGATCAAATACACCTGATGTATCACAATCTCTGGAGACTATACTACAGGCCATTAATACTCATAGGGATGAAACACGACGGGCTCAGACTGGCCTGAGGAAGGTACAAGGAGTGGTAAGAAAACTGACGAAAACGAGGTTGAAGCTAGAATTGATCTGGTTGAGTCAGAAGGTACTGCTACGAAGGCCCTTGCACAATCTCATGAGTCTCGCCTGGTTGACATTCAGTGGAAGCTAGAAGAGCAAGAAAACTATCAGAGGCAAAACAATCTGCGGCTGCTGGGTATCCCAGAGGGGGCCGAGGGGTCTGACATCCGGGGGTATATCGTGACTTTATTTCAAGACACTTTTCCGGAACTAAACAACTGGAACTGGCCCTTGGAGGTGCAACGTGCGCACCGGGTCCCATTTACTCTAAAACAGCCAGCTAGGGAGGGGGCACTCCCCAGGGCAGTATTAGTTTTCATAGGGAATTTTCTACTTCGCCAGATTATCTACGAGAAAGCAAGACCGGAGACTAAGAGAGTGAGGGGGGAGGTCTCCTATTTTGCCCAACCCGATTATTGCCATACCACTGTCGAGAGTTGATGGCGCCTTCGCCAATTGATTAAGCTGTTTCAAGACAAACAGGCACAAGTATATTTGAACAACCCCTCCGCGTCTTAAGGTTGTCTTTGGAGGACAGGCCCATTTTTTCACCTCGGAAATAAAAGCGAAGGACTATCTGGACAGCCTGTAGGATTTGCCAGCAATTGTAATGTAATAATGTAGAATTTTTTAGGGCGGGCAGGTGTTTATTGAGTTTCTTTTTCTGTATGCTGCTGGGGGGGGGGGGGGGGGAGGGAAGGGACTCAAAAACAAAACCCAGGGGGAATGTAAAGAGGCAAAGGTTTTACAGAGGTTTGAGTAAGGGGAGAATGGGTAATAAGCATTTCTATATATTAGTCATTAGTAGAATCTGAGGGGGCTCACACACACATGCACTCTGCGACCATCAAGCAACAGACTTAGTCTGTGCTCCTATTTTTGGGGATGTTCAGGGAGGGGGGAGGGTGTGGAGGGGGTGTAGGAGGGCAAAAGTGGGTTGGGGGTAAGAAGGGGAAAAGAGCGCATCCATGTTTTGAGAGATTGGGATTTAAAAATATTAAACTGAATGTAATTTTGAATGTTTGGGGAAAAGTAATGAAGAGGGAAAATGTTGTTATCTTTAAGTTTTTCAGTCTTATAGTAGGGGGTAGAGAGGAAGACAAGAAGAGGTTGAAACAAGTAGGGCAGAAAAAAGTAATGCTTATGGGTAGGATAAAGATTTGTTCTGTTAATGTGGCATGGTTAAATGACAGGGCTAAAAGAGGACGCTTGGCGAATTACGTAAGATCTAGCGGGTTTGATATAATATGTCTGCAAGAGACGCATATTTCTTGGGGGAAGCGTAGTTTGTTGGATATAACAGGGTACACCACGGTGGTCTGCTCATCCCAGAGTTCTAATGCCAGGTGGGTTGCGATATTAGCAAAGAACTCGGTGGGGCAAAGTAAGAGAAGTGCAGCCGATACAAAGGGAAGTTGGGCAGTAGTGGAGCTAATGTTAGGAAAAACCCTATGCACAATTTACGCTTCTAACCAGGATGATCCTCAGATCTTGGAGGAGCTGGAAATCAAGTTGGCACTTTGGCCTACTTCCTTAATTATATGTGGGAATTTTAATATATCAATAGATCCAATATTGGGGGGGGTACATGGAACATCGAGGACTGGGTATAAGGGCAGGAAGCCTGGGGTTTTCAGAGCATTATCATCATTACAAGAGAGTCATGGGCTGGTGGATGTTTGGAGATATAAATACCCACAGGATCCTGGCTATACCTATTTTTCATGCCCCCACAGGAAGTATGTGCGCATTGACTACTGCTTTGGGGCTAAGGGGTTGATGACCAATTTAAATGTTATGAAACATCCTAAGTTATTATCGGATCACAATCCTTTGGTATTTGGCTTGGAAGTTGAGGGGCTCGGCAGGAGATATAACAGGTGGTCATTTGACAAGCGGCTCCTTGCTAATTCCAACTACATTGAGCATATGAAATCCTGGGCTCAAGAATTTTTTGATTTTATTAGGTACAGTACGGGAAGAAATACTGTCTGGGACTCATTTAAGGCGGCTTTACGGGGAGAAACAGTGAGCTTTGTGGCTAGGGAACGGAAGATGCAAGAGACTAGCAAGAAGGAACTGATGGGGAGGCTGGCTAAGGCAGAGGAGAAGCATGTTGAGGTAATTAAAGAAGGCGGGGATGTTTCCAGCACACTGCAACAAATAATCACAGTTAAAGCCGAAGCCAATAGCTGGTTAGCTAAGGAGGCAGCAGAAAGATTTCAAACTAGGAATGATAAACTATATGAGAATGGGGAGGCAGTAGGCAAACACTTGCACTGCGTACACGGCAGAAGGCTACCCAAAGTACAATTAGGGTAATAAAACAGGACGATAAACAATACATGGACCCGGTTAGTATCACGGAGGAATTCCAGAAGTACTATCAAAAACTCTATAAGGGTCCAGTTGTGGGGGATAATACACTTGATTTGGAGTACTTTCTGACTAAAATATCTAAAGAACACTTTGGGGAACCTTTGTGCGCGGATGCAAGAACTGAGTTAGAAATAGAAATTACGCGGGAGGAGATTGACCTAGCATTAAAAGAACTTGCTGTAGGGAAAACCCCGGGGCCAGATAGGTTGCCAATGGAGATTTATAAACTATTGGATAAAGTCACTAGGCCGCTGATGCTTGACCTGTTCAGGGGTATACAGCATAGTGGAATTCCTCCAGCTACATGGCAGGACACTGACATAATAGTTTTTGCTAAGAAAGGGAAGCCTGCGGATACTCTGTCCTCATATCGGCCTATATCATTAATAAACTCGGATAATAAGATTTATTCAAAAATTATAGCTAATAGGCTCAGGAGGGTTGTAGCTTCATTGGTCTCCCCGTGGCAGCATGGGTTTATTCCAGGACGGGATACTACAGATCATATCCGTAGGGTAATAAGCCTATTTGACATCATGGCTGTCACAGGGGGACCAATGGCTATGATCCTTCTGGATGCCGAGAAGGCATTTGACAGGGTGTCTTGGGCTTTCTATGGGGTGTTCTTCAGCTTAAGGGATTCGGCCCAAATATAATTAAGACAATCAGAGCCATATATGTTAAACCAAAGGCTCGGAGTCAAATGATGGGGTTGGAGTCTGGGATTATATCCATCTCTAGGGGAACTAGGCAGGGGTGTCCCTGTTCCCCTATACTTTTTGCCCTTTATATAGATCCCCTGCTGTCTCTGATTATGGGGAGTGACAAAATCACCCCAGTTAGAACTAATAGCTTTGAGACTAAAGTTCTCGCATATGCGGATGATGTAGCCGTAATTACAACAAACCCAGTAGAAGCAATTAAGGATGTTGAGCGCATTGCAGAGGACTAAGGGCTCTTATCAGGCTATTTACTAAATAAGGGGAAGACAGTAGTGGTCTGTACGGAAAGCACTGTCTGTACCGATTCCAGGCGAGCTGACTCGGCAGTTTATTTGGGGGGAAGAGTTGCCTCAAATATCGGCACTATTAATAAATTAAATTATGATCCTCTATTGGAGTCAATAACAGGAGACCTGCGCCGAGTCAATAATCTTCATTTTACGGTAATAGGGCGGGGTAATTACTTGAAGATGAATGTAATGCCCAAACTGCTATATCTGTTTAGGTCTATTCCTTTGGCAATGGCGGAAGCAGCCTTAAAACGAGTGGAGTCTATCTTTTCAGGGTTTATGTGGCAATTTGGGAAAGTCAGGCGTTCAATGAAATTACTATCACTCCCTCTAGACAGAGGGGGGCTTCTAGTCCCAAATATTAGGCTGTACTATTATGCTGCACTGCTACAGCAGATGATCCCGCTGTTTGTACCATCTAGACCAGGAGATTTAAAAGAGGGGATCCCATCTTGCTACGAATTGACTCTGGGCACCGAGGCACTTGGACTTTGCCTTCGGCGAATTGAGAGGGGATACTATAACAAGGTGCGTTTTAAAACTATACAGGGAGTAGGGAAGGTGTGGAGGTATGTCATCAAATTGATGGCTATCCCCAAGATAAATCGTTACACCCCCCCCTTTGGCGATCGCCATTATTTCTGGCATTAACACTCGACAGAGCCGGAGGCAGATGGGAGCACTGGGGAATAGGAACGTTTGGTGATATTGGTAACGAGGAGGGGGTTCTTTCGTTTAGTGAACTACAATTAGTCTACGGTATGTCAGGTGCGGATTATATGAAATATCTTCAGATTAAGAGCTATATAGCAGGCATAAGGCCTAGATTTAATTGGAACAAGATCCCCATGCTGGAAGTTTTGGGGAGGGTCTCGTCTAGAATAAGAGGATTTTATGCTCTTTTACTGGAGAAAATCTCTGATGATCTGGAAAAGGTAGAGGCGTCGGGGGCGGACAAACTTGTGGATCCTGAAGTAGACGTGTGTATGAGCCTCTTATTGTTCGATCAGGTTTTTATAAGTACCAATTTGAAAGCCCAGTCATATAAAACCCTATTCAGTTTGTACTATACCCCAGCTAAATTATATAAGTGGGGGATGCGGGTGGAGGATCGCTGTCCGAGGTGTGGGGAAGGGCCGGCTGATATGAAACACATGTTCTACGAATGCAACAAGCTTGTACCGCTGAAAAAGGATATTTTTAGGTTTTTTCAACAATTATTTGGCCCCTGTATAGATTTTACCCCAACGGTTTTTATTTTGGGTTATGACTGCACTCTGGGTTTGAGTAACAAGCAGGCTTACTGTGTTCTTATGGGTATGGTGGTATACAGGATACTGATAGCCTCATGCTGGAAGGATTTGGGGGCATATCAACAAGGGCTTTATCTCTGCTTTTTTGGCTTTAAAAGCCAAAAAAGGAGAGATAAAACTAGCGCCCTATCAACAACAGGGTGCTAACATGCAAATTTGCATGTTAGCACCCTTTTACTCTACTCTTCCCCTTGCATCTCTAATGAGATGCAAATGGGGCGTTCCAGAGTAAAATAATAGGAGAAATTTCGCTAAGCGACATTTCTCCTATTATCAAGAATGTCGCTAACCCTGTTAGAGACAAAAAACAGCAGCGCTAACCGCGGTTAACGCTGCATTTTTACGTCTGGTATTTTTCTGATTTAGCCATGATATCCTATGGAAGGAGGATATCATGGCTAAGTTTGCCTGTCCCTATCAACAAGGTAACGCGAGATTATCGCTGGGTTTCCAGCGATAATCTCACGTTAGCGTGAGGATTTTTATCGCTATTGAGATTAGCGTTGCTAATAGCACGCTATCTCAGCGATAAAAATTCACGCTAGCCGGCGATAATTATCCTAGCGCTAAGTGCGCTTAGAGATAATTATCGCCGGTTGTTGTTGATATGCCCCTTAGAGTCTCCAACATTTCAGATGTGGCTGGCAAGATTGCTTGGCACATATAACCAGGAAAAGGCTTTGTATGCCTGTAGAGGAGCAGGATCTAAAACGAGAGGAAGGAAAATATGGTGGTATGTTGCAAAGTGGTACGAGGATAAAATTGGGATAATTTGCATTCCATTATTATATTTTGGGTAAAATGGATATACGCATACGGAAGCTGTATTATTTCCTAATTCTAATGTTTGATTTGTGTAATATATATCTCTCTGTGGTTACTAATGGTGGTTCTGTAAAACATTTTTGGATGTGCTAAATAAAAATAAAAAAAGAAGTATGAAAGGCTCATGCGAGCATTGTATGCCGTCTAGGTTTTTTTGTGCATTCTTGGACTTGTAATCCTTATTTTATAGTCTCAGAATGCAATCTTGTCTTGTAGAGCACTATATGTTTCAGCAGTGAGTGTTCAACCAACCGCACCCTTTAAATAAAGTTTCATGCCAGGTATAAGTTGAGGGTACACGCAGGTAGACGGCGTCTACCCACTCTTTTCACGGGGTAGATGCCAAGAGGTTGGACCCCACAGAAACATGGTAAACTTGTCCCGGTGTAATTTTCAGGCACCGGGACACATTCTGCTGCGCCCACAGGTTGTCTGCTTTAGATCTGAGCAGCAACTTGCATGTGGGAAAGGGGTTTATTACATTACAGTTGGGCCCATAGCAAAGGCCAAAGTTATGGGGCCATAAGACCTCCTTTTCTTGGAGTATCCTGGCTGGGGTCTATGGAGCCTTGCGCCTAAATGCAATGAAGGGGAAACAAAGGCACACAGTTTATCGCTTCACAGGTATTTAAGAGAGGCATGCTTGTGACTTCATTCAGTCTCTTTATCTAAGAGACATGCATGCATTGTAAGAATGTCAGATGTGTCGGTCTATCCCAGTATTAAAATAATTTAGATACCAATAACTTGTATTATTTCTTTTATAGCGCTATAGTGCTGCTCATCACATTGCAGGATGTCAGAGTGCTTTACATCACACGTACACATTACATATACATTGACAATAAGTCATGTGTGTATAAATCAATGTATAGGATGTATTACATAAGACAGTGAGGGTTACAAGGTGTCAGACCCATGTGTATTTCATAGTTTACCATGCTATATTAGAAGGATTATAATTTATGAACTTCAAGTAACAAGGAATCTCTTAGTTAAAAGCAGTAACCCACTGACCCATTTACATAACATACAAATCTGTCATCTGCGTGTTATAGAATACGCTTTACAGGAGACATACTAACCCTTTATGCTACATTGATTCAAACCTGGGACTAGACAAAACATGGATCTCTTCAGAAAAGACATTAACTTCCAGAGTTATTTTAGCATTGTTGTTAGTCTGTGATATAGTTGGCACACAAAGATCTCTACAGCAGGTGCCATAACCCCATAAGATATTTTTAAATAAACACTTCGAAACCAATTAAGCAGAACATATTTACTGCCACGTTTCTCCTTGTTGCCAATTGCTTTGTGGCGGGGTTATCAAAAATAAATGTAGAAATCGAGGCCAAGATTTTCCATCGGGTTGCAACTCTTTTTTGACGCAACCCCAGCACTTAATCTAATTTGTTAAATATTGTAATGCGCTAATATGTACTCCTGCTAAACATATATATGTGTTAGGGCTTAAGATTTGATGCTACTTCCTGCAAGGTCACTTCTTGTGAGTTCATAGGTTGTGACGCCAATGTGATACCACGTGTGATGGCACGCACAGTGACGCACTGGGATGTCAGGCGCCATGATGTCACTTACATGCTGCCTAAATTGGTTAATCTCCACACTTCTATTTTTTTGATTTGTAATGTGTCCTGATTTCATAATTGTGTGGACCACCTCTCGGTTGTTACATTTCATCATTGGTACTTTCTGAAACCCTACCCGTTAATAAAATACACCTAAAACTGTTACAGGAAACTGCAGTCCAAATGTGTTGGGTTTTAGCTGCCCACAATGCACCGCTTGCATATCGGTAAACAGTTCCACCTCTCCTAACTAGGACTGGAGTGAAGCTGTCATCACAAGAGCTTCTGTTAAGTACATCACAGGCCAGTGTTGGAATTTTACCTACCCTCCTAAATGTGGTATTTTCTTGCAAAGAGAGAAAGGTCATAGTGAGGCAAGGAAAAAAAAATTAGCTTTGTTTTCATTGCAAAGACACAAGTGTAGGATGGTTCCCTGACCTGCTTGCATATTTCCGAAGTACACGGAGCCTCACGATCGATGTAATGCCAAGTCGAAGAGTTGTTTTGTTGCGGTAATAAGCACTCTCCTGCCACAACGCGTTGCGTTCGTATTTTGTCTTGGTGGTCTATAATGACCAGAAAGTATACTTACTGCATCATGCTGCCTCTCTGCAACAGAATATGTCGGAAATATCTCTTTTGGGATATAGCCACGCGACTCTGGTGTCATTGTTTCCTAGTGGCTAGTTGGAATCAACAGACCCGTAAGATTTTTCTGTGAGTACTTCGTCCGGGTCAAGAGTTTAATTGCATTCTGGGAATTGTAGCCCTGCTTTATAACGGCCTAAACAAGACTACAAGTTCCTGCATGCAGAGCAAACCGCTGGTTTGGAAGAAGCACTCTCGCGTAGAGGCCTGGACTGTAGTGCCACAGCGTCAGTCCTGGTCTGTGAGTCAAAAGGGGTTGTATTTTAGGATAAGCAGTTTTGTAAAAATGGACTCAGAAATCCCGGGAAAGAGCTGTTGCTACAAAAAGGTGAAACGGACCAATCGGGTTTTATGGACTCTTTCAGACGTGCTGACATGTATTGCACGCTTGACTGGAATTCACGCTAACGTTATTGGTGCAGTTTTCACACAAACATGAGGCCTTTTTGCAATGCAACTAAAACCAGCTTCCGTGTGTGTTTATATGCTAGTCTTTGCATGTAGACCATTGAGAAATGTGCTGAATGGTATTATCAAACGCCGATAGGACATTAGTATCTGCGCAGTTACCGTCACTGTGTTGTGCCCATCATTAATAACACCGACACTTATAACCATGTCCATGGAACGCCAAGTCCACGAAAGCAGCGGTCTTAAAAAAGACCCGCATTGACAAGATGTCACACGTCAGGTGACGCGATATACGAATGTTTTCTGTCTGCAACTAAACATTATTTTGTTAGTGGTTAGGAGTTATTATGCTGCGGTCTGATTGTCGCTAAAATTATGTCTGCTGGGTGGAATATGACTAATTTGCTTAACATTTTTGTAACAGTTTGTTTTTTATTTTTAAGTGCTGAAAATACCTGGTATCGGCTACATTAAGATCGAGGTGTAGTTAATTAATTGAAGACTTTAGAACGTAGCCAGGAACCGTAACTGTTACACAACTTGTCACAATTTACCAGTGTCATGAGGGTGGCGGTCGGTCACAGAAGTACCAGATTCCTCCAAGTCACCAAGATACGACGCCTCTAATCCTCTGCCCTTGTTCAACAAATCATTGTTTTCAGGTGTGTTAGTCGAATTTGCTCATTTAAACTGAACCAAGACTACATCTCCCAAAATGCTCTGATTTGTTCAAAGAAATCCAGAGACTAGATACGAGGTATCCCATAGTTGGTGGTGGGGTGGAAAATCAACTCAAAGCAACCGCACTCTTTGCAATGTCAGGCTGTTGTGTTGCACCTGACTGGGTGTCTATGAAGCATGGTGACAGAACGGTGCTGGAAAAAATACACGTGTCACATCAACTATTCTGTCAGAGTGACATCATCAGATTCAAACAAATACCAATTAGCAAGCAAGGTGTGGTGTCTGGTTTCCAGTCCAATACATCTTTCCTGCTTCCTTTCCCTTGCTGCTCAGCCAGTGAGGATGTGCTGTGGAATGTTGGTGTGCATGGTGAGGTAATAGAATGTTGGGATGCCTGGTTGTGGAGTGTCAATTGAAAGTATGGGCAGAGCAGCAAGGAAGCTGCTCCTGGTGGGGCTCAATCCTTTATGGATTTAATCCTTTATGGGCTCACTGAATGTCTGTTTCCATCTACTACAGACCACCTAAGAACTGCATCAATAAATCATCTTCATTTATCTACACCTCGGCTATTGGACTAATTTACCTGCATTACATATGGCGACGATCTGGAAATAATCTAAGAGTACCATCGTATGGATTACACATTTTTGAATTCTGAAGAAAATACAAGGTAACTACAAGAACCTCTTGAAACTTTAGGCTACAGATTTAAAAGCACACTGGCACTCCTGAGCCCCACCAGATACCTCCCACCGGTCGCCCCAACCTTAATGTGCCAGTCCCTGCTCTTCTAAGTCAGCTGTGTGTGTCTGTTCCTGCTCTTCAAGTCAGCTGTGTGCCTTCAGCTGTGTGCCTGTTCCTGCTCTTCAAGTCAGCTGTGTGCCTTCAGCTATGTGCCAGTTCCTGCTCTTCAAGTCAGCTGTGTGCCTTCAGCTATGTGCCAGTTCCTGCTCTTCTAGTCAGCTGTGTGCTTTCAGCTGTTTACCAGTCCCTGCTCTTCTAAGTCAGCTGTGTACCTTCAGTATATTGCTTGCCTGCCTATAGTCAGCCTGACGTGCTATTTTTTTTTACAGAAGACACCAGCCTCTTTGACTCTGTTTTCTGCTCTACTCACAGGCACTCCAGAGTTTTCAAGATCCACACACTTCGTGTTCATGTACTTTTATTTAAAATGATGATGACTCATGCCGGTGTTTTGTAGCTATGTAGTGAGTACTTTCCTATTGCCACGTCTGCACTTTGCCTGTGTGTGTTTTTTTCGCCATTTTTTAATCTGTCCCACTGCCACTACACCCGCCATGGCAGTTAAACGGTTGCCTGTCATTTCAAACTTGGCTCGAGTTGACTCACAGCGCACGCAGCCTTACCTGCTTTGTAGAGTTCTCCGATGTTTCCATGGCTTCCTGCACTTTCCTTCTTCTTTGATGTCCATCGCTGCTTTTGGACGCCTACATGCCAATACGTGCTGTGAGCCATCCGGCTCAGCGTCATGAACGTGCCGCCATTTTGAGGTTGGAAGCACCAACGTTATTCTGGAGCCTCATTGCTTTCGGTGATCGTATGTTTAAAAGTGTTCATTGTCAACCACGTAATAAAGTTAATTTAAAACTTCGACGTGGGAACGGTAACTTCGGCTTGTCCTGTCACATTTCACTGGTTCATCGTGAATTTTGGTAGACCACCTGGAAATCATAAGGTCTTATTTGAGGTAATGTAATGCCTTGTGCATTTGGTTGTTGGAGTTATCGCCTTTCTGCTGTAACACTTTGCTGTTTTGTTTTTAAAAAAAAGTCAAGTTGGATCCACCTTGGGTACTTTGATTTCGTTCCGGACTACAAGATTTTTTGGACACTGCATTCTTGGTGGTTTGACTCTCTGAAATACCCTTAAGTACCTGGGTCTTCAGTGGGACTTCGGGTGAAAAGTCGCTCACTGGAGTGAAGTATCTATTGTTTAAAATTGTTTTGTTTTGCTCCTTATCTCCTATGCTTTATGTATTGGGTTGCATGTTTTGCAGAATGTTTTTATTCTCATGTCTATTTTAAAATTTAACAGAATGCCTTTCCACCTCCACACAATTAACTGTATGTGGAATTCTTCACTGTTTCTTGCAAGAGTTTTGGAGTGTGTTTTTATTTATTGACTCCACCTGTGCATATTTACTGTGCGTGGATTCGTTCAAGGTTTACATTGTTATAGCTTTCTGGCTATGTGACCTTCCACTTATATATGGATTTGTCACCTACATTGTTTTTACATGATACTTTATTTTACAGTGCTTTGTTTACAAATTTACGGAAGGGAATTTTCCTTCGGTGAGGTATAATTTATAATAGCCTTTGGCTACATTTGTCTTGCATATATGTTACATTACAGTAATTTGTTAACAAGTTTAGTTAAATGATTTTTTTTTGATTGAGGTATGCTTTATAATAGCCTCTGGCTATGTGACTTTCCACCTGTGCAATTCTTACTGCGTGGACTCGTCACCTGCGTTTTCCTTGCATGATTCCTTATTTTACAATACTTTTATTTATATGTTTCTGAAAGAAATTTCCTCTAGTTGAGTTATGCGTTGTTATAGCTTTCTAGCTATGTGACCTCCCACCTGTGTACAATTTAATGTGTGTGGATTCGTCACCTACATTTTCATTATACTTAACTTCACAGTATTTAGTTTACAAGGTTCCTGTTCATGGGATCTTTTGCTGTGATTTTTCTATGAATTCCTGTCAGGTTTTCTTCTACCTTTGCGCAAAAGTATTGTGCGCGGATAGTCTGGCATTTGAGGTTTTCTCCTCAAATTTTTATTGTAGGTATTTCCAGTGGTTGTATTTTTCACCCCTCTTTATATGTGTGTGTTTGAGTTTCCTGTTTGGTCTCTTTTGTTGGGAGTACCTTTGTCTTTCCTGGTTGTTCTTTACTTTTAATTTACATGCTTGTCTGGCCAACTGGTGTGTACTGGTGTACTCTGGACGTTTTGTCCTGTGTTCGTATTTCTGCTAGTGTTTGTATTGCTGCTTATGGTGAGATTTATACCTTATTCTCACTTCTTGTTCCTCATTTAAGTGTTCACCTTGCAATATTTTGTTCTCCTTCAGCCTTTAATATGTAAAAATTGTATCTTTTATTGAAACCAGGGTTTGTATCCTGCATTTTCTTGTTATGTCGTGCTCTGAAAAAGGGGAAGATGTGTGTCATGTCATTATTCACGTATCTTATCCTTTCCTATAATAGTGTTTCATTTTAATTTCTTTTTATGTATTTATTTATTGATTGCCTTCCCATGATTGGTTTGTGCTGTATAGTTTACATTTCGTTGTTGGCAGCATGCTCACATCAATGTTACTTATGCTAGTTCTATGCTTACATCTGGTTTTTATCTCTTTGTTGCTGATTTGTAAAGAGGGAAGATGTGTGGTATCTTGTTTCCAGTGCAATGCATCTTTCCTGCTTCCTTTCCCTTGCTGCACAGCCAGTGAGGATGTGCTGTGGAATGTTGGTGTGCATGGTGAGGTAATGGAATGTTGGGTTGCCTGGTTGTGGAGTGTCAGTTGAGAGTAAAGGCTGAGAAGCAAGGAATCTGCTCCTGGTGGGGCTCAATCCTTTATGGATTTAATCCTTTATGGGCTCACTTAACGTCTGTTACCATCTACTACAGACCACCTAACATCTGCATCAATAAACCTTCTTCATTTATCTACACCTCGGCGATTGGACTAATTTACCTTCATTACACAAGGCCACTGGAATTATGTGGAAGGGGACACCAAATTATGCGGCAGTGTTGACCAAATTATGCCGCAAGAACAGGAAAATAATGTGGCGTAATGCAGCATATTTTGTGAGATTATTAATTCATTACTTTGTCATTTTTACACAGATTACCACTGTCTAGGTAAATATTTTAACTCATTAGTTCCAGTTAAACACCCAAATACAGAAATAAGAACTGAAAGTGGTTCAAGAATACACACTTTGCTGCCCACCAGAACATCGGGGGACAAAATATCGAAGAGGTAAGTGAAAAAGAGAGGTATGGATTTGCGATTGTTAACTCCACATCCACATACCTCAATATTATACATTTATGTATATATGGAGTTGGGTATACAATATCTATACAAACGTACCATTCAATAATTCAATATTTTGTACAGGGGCGGCTCCTCCGCCAAGGTGAAGGAGCATCTCCCCACTGCTTTAAAGCAGTGCAAAGTAAAAAATAAAGAGATAATAACAGCTGTCCTTTATTATCATTTTATTTTTTACTATTGCACTTGCACTGAAGAGCAGCTCCATTGATAGGTTGGGGCGGGACCGACCTCCCCTGACGTTCGAGGCCGGAGGAGGAGTAGTGGCTGTACCTAAAGTGTGCATGAAGGTTTGACCATATGTCTCAGGCTGGCCAAACTGTCATGTGTGCTATGCATGTTCTACATAGGCTGTATTATACAGCCTTAGTGGAGAACATGCCTAGCCTCCAAGCCCCTGTCTAAAAGCCGAACCACTGTGCTCAGACCAATCACGTGCTTGGTCAGGGGATTTTGGGAGGCTGGGGGCTTCCTGCTGAAGAAGACGTGGCAGCTGCAACGGGGATCTCTAGGTAAGTTATCATTTTTGTCCTTTTTTATCCCTAAATTTCCCTGCCTCCCCACCTTCCCCCCGCCACCGTTCCCTATCAGCCGCCACTGACTTTGTCCCTCAATATTCTTGTAACAATATTGTGATGCTTCCATTTTCTGTTTTCTAGATTCCCCACCCACACCGCATGGAGGACAAATTTATGACTCTCCGGTGTAATGAATAGACGAATCTATGAGCAAGGAATCGCGTTTATTGATTAGAAGACCACATTTAACCGCGAGGACCATGTTCTACATCACCATAGTTAGCCCATTGGGGATCTTCTCATCTCTTCTGGGAGCTGTATTAGCCTTTATTCAGATACATGGCTCAAAGTAAAGTTAGGGGCATCATCCATCTCTTCAGATTAAAATGTACTTTAACAGAAGCCTGAAGAAGGGCTGTATGATGACATCCATGCTAATGAATCTATATATCGCAGACCATGGTTCACTATTCTCGATGCTCATGTGAATATTTCTAAATTGGGTGACTAAACTGGGCCTATTCTGCAATATGCATATGATACTAGTCTGTTAGACAGGTGAGCAATCGGGCTGCAGCAAGCATTAAATACCTTGGGGATTATTGCTGTACAGATATTCTACCCTAAATACTGAACAGACAAAGATTGCCATGTGCAAATTGGGTAACTGGGGTTTTAACAAAATAAAACCAGAATGCTTGTCTGTATATAAATACTTGGGAATTTACTTTGAGGAGGGTGGTGGATATAATGTACACCTCACTTTTTTTTTAGGCAAAGATATCTCCAATAAATATCGAGTATTTGCAACTAAGTAAACAGCTTTCTGAGCCCCCATTAAGTTCATTATAAAGAGTGAAAATGGAAACATTAACACCAACATATGGCCGTGTTGTACCTCATGACAGATTGGTTTGTTGGGCCCATAAAGCACAGTCATGCACATATTGTTTTTTGTTTCAGCTTCTGATGCTACCACGGTCACACTGGCCAAAAGGGCAATCTGACATTGCCAGAAGGGCTGGTCTGACAGGGCAGTGAGTAAGTTGTTTTTTCAGCTGTTTGTGGGCCTGTTTTATGATCTTTGTGGGCCAGTGTTTGTTGTGGACTTCCTTGATATTACCACAAATTGTGCCTGCTGCAAGAGCTACTGCATGCATTCTCTCATACCCTGCAAAACACCTACACAGTGTGTCTTTACAAGGTGAAAATTGCCCTGATTTGTAAACGTGGAGCTCTTTCTTTCCTATCAGATTCGCTGATGAGGGTCACTTTCATTATGGGGCCAGGCTCTATTTTCTATCCTGGGATCCTCTCCAGGGGTGTAGCTTAGTCAGTGAGATTTGAGGGGTGTGAAAAAGGAGTGAGCCACAGGGTGAATAGGTTTGATGATCAAGGTTCTGTATGATTGTTCCAATAAGAAAGAGGGTAGAACTTATTTGCACTAGGTGGGCCTCTGGGGCGGATTTTGACTTTGGGGGGAAGGTATTCCATTGCGATGGAGCATAGAATGTGTGCTATTAATGCATCCATAAACCCCTGATGGGCGATATGTCAAGATTAATGCTAGCAAAACCCTGACCATTGATGGCTAATATGTCAAAAAGTACCTGAAATTTGTCAGGGCCAGCATTTTCTCATGGGTGTCCCGCTCCACATGCCACAGTTCAGTTGTCCTCCCTTATACCAAGAATTACCTCCAATGTGCTAGCACCGGTATTTTTGCCATAGGTGCCCCATATGCAAAGTATTACCTCTAGTATACTAGTGTGTGTATTTTGCCACAGGCGCTTATTGTGCTAAAACTGCCTCTAATGTGGAAGTGCCAACTGCAAACTCACAAGCATAACAGCACATTCTCCCTCATGCTCAATTAAACACACTCACACTCATTCATTCTTATTCACTCTCTTGCACTCCCTCTTAAATTCACTCATTTTCACTCAGTCTCACTTATTGTCACTTACTCTGACTCAATCAATCAATCATAGTTTATTGTATGTGATTACTTAAAATCATTACAATTTACAATATATAAAAATTTCTTGTCACCACCCTATAAAAAACGAATATGCAATTTTTAAAATCTGAACAACATTGAAGATGCACATAAGTTGTTAACTAAAGTGCAAGTGCCGAGCCACTGTCAGAAGATGTTATGATTTAAATAATAGTTACTTTTCCTGGGTAGATCTTCCAGGTGGCAAAATACCGTAATATGGGTTCAAAGCAAAGACCATCTGCGTTCACTGTTTCAAAAGCGCTGACACAACTGGATTAGTCAAATGATGTTAAATTAACTAGCCCTATTGAAGTAAGATGTGCTTGGAAAATGTGCAAAGCTTTACATTAGAATTTAATACAATCTTCAAAAAATTCTACTGTTAAAATTGTCCTAATAATAGGTTAGGCATTTAGTCCACTTGTTACGTGGGCCTGTGAGCTGATGCAGTTATTCGACTGAACCCATGTCTGCATTGATTATGTTTTTTTTGTTTTCCTCTTGATCGAATTGCCATAAAAATGTCGTTACTTCTGCCAAAATATTTACACCCCTGCAGGACAAGATTATGGAAGACCCTTCCATTCAGCGTGTCACGGCTTGCCTGCAAGTGCGAATGTTCAATTAGTTAAAAATGGGTTTTAAAAGTAGACTCCTCAAGTCCATAACTGCAGGGCATGCGCATAGCAGATAAGCTAATGTTTCATTAAGAAAGCCACATAATGGACAGTGCGCTGTTTGTTGGTTGCTTTTCCAAGGTGGCTGTAGGTCTTTCGAATCATGCATGCCCAACCGGTAATCAATAAATCTCTTTATTAAGACAATGCTGAAATGAGCTACTAAGTAAGCTTGGGGCTTTAAAGACGTGTAAGAGTTAATCACAGTCCATCCATGTCGACGTTTGGAAATTGCTTTTTTATCTTCCAAAAAAGATTTCTTCTTTGCTGCATCATTAACCGATTTACTGAAGTTTGCCCGGTGTGTCCTACTGTCACATGATAATTGTATTTCAAGCTCTGACAAACATTTTCTCAGGTGCGTTCCCCATGAGTTTGGTGTTTTTTGATCCATCTGGTTTTTAATTTCTTCCCAGCAAAGACTATTCAATGAGCCAAGCTCGGATGAGCGAAACTTTTGACATAGTTTCACGAAGCCATTCATGCCCCTGAATTTCTGATTCTGGAGGCCGAATTCCAGCCAAACCTGAGCTGGGGAGGCACACATTGGCAGATTGAAAACGGCCTTGTAAACCTTCGTCTGAAGTTCGTTTAACAGGTCAGCCTCCTTGCCGCACCAAATGACTAGGCCATATGACAATGTAGGAAGAATTTGGGCTGCCATCACTTTTAAGAGATGGTTATGGTTCGGGCAGCCCAATCTTTTGTACAGTAGTCTATGTGCGAAGATTAACGATTGTGCTTTTGCTTTTAGGTCAGTTTTGTGTTCCTTATATGTTGACCCCGTCCCAATTTCATGCCGAGATATTTGTATGAAGCTTGCTCTTCAACAGTTGGCCCTTTTACGAGCCATTTGAACATTATGTTTTTTGGTGACTAGGCGTACCACCTTGGTTTTCTCTTTGTTTAGTTCCAGGTTTTCCTGGTCCAAATAAGTTACTAAGTTGTTTATCGCTCTTTGTAGTCCAATTGGGCTTTGGCTCAACACCACAATATCGTCTGCCTCCGGTAAAAAGGGAATTGGCTCTTTGGCCAAGTTTGGCGGATGACAATCGGCTGCATGCATGTATTTAATGATATCTGCAAGGAACAAGTTAATGAGGCTCGGAGCCAGGACGTAGCCTTGTTTTAGGCCTTGCTGCATGTGAATACTGGTGGTTGCACATCTCCCATTGTCTAATTTCACTCTTGCCCAGGTTTCACTACAGAAGGTGATTATGCGTCCAATAATTTACTGGGTAACCCCCATGCTTTTAATTTTTCCCAGAGACGGTCTCTGCTCACTCTGACGAACGCTGACTTCAGGTCAACGAAACATGCATACAATCGAGTTTTCTTTTTTGCCGCTTTTTCAGTTAAGAGTGCCAAGATAGCCACTCTGACTCAATCATTCATTCACACCCATTCAATATCACTCATTTTCACTCGTACTCACACTCATATATATCCACACACGGATCTCTGAGAGTATTTTTGTATTTAGAGTGCCACATATGTGGTATTACTTTTTTGCTTTGTGATTTATTTTATGGTATTTTATGAGTTCTGTGATGGTTTTAGATAAATGTGCAAATTAGAATCCATACCTCAGTTTTAGGACTTATTTCTCACCTGAGAAAGCCTTCATTGGAGAAGGTGATCACCAGAACCAAACAGATGACCCATGGTGTATACCCTGATTTTATAGAAGAAATTAAGACTTGGTGATTCCTGAATAAGGAATAGCAAATATGTTTGCAAGGTTGCCAGTTTGTGCAGTGCATTTTGGATATTATATGAGACTACTTGTGTGGAGAGACCTGGCCACTACTATGGGTCATACTGAAGCATGTGAAAGCTTAGAAGATTTTGAGAGAAAAAATGGGCCCCCTGAGGAGAAATATAAGATGACTGGTGTGCAGGGAGATGTTTTGTAGACTTTGTTGCCAAGAATGAACCTGCATTAGCCCAACAACCTTTTTCAAGATCGATGACTTCCCTTGGTGTACACTGAAAGAGTTTGGGAAACCCTAAATGAAGAAACAGAGGACGCCAGCGCCCCCCAATCCCCATTACATACAGTGGCGATTGCTGCTGGAACCCTGAAAAGAAACTGGTTAGACTTTGCAAAATTTTCCTTCAGGAAGTCACAACTGTTGCTGGTGTATAGGATACCAATTTTGTAGGAGATAATGATATGCCACAATTACAGTTGAAGAGCTGACTATCAATAACATTTCTTTCCTGTTATTGAAATCCATAAAGAGAGAATCCGAAAGGGTTTTCGTCTTGGGAGGACCAAAAACCCATTTGAGAGCAGGCCTAGTGGCGCTGGTATGGATGTCAAACCTCTACTTGATTCAACAGACACCCAAAAGGGGGATTCCATTATGCTTTGTTCCACTAGTCTGAAGTGAGCCATGGTAGTCAGTGGGTACAAAGGACTACATGACACTTCCAAAAGTGCTTACAAATCAGTCCTTGCTGTTATTGCCGAAATCTCACCAAAATATTCAAAAATAGGAGTGTTGAAAGTTGGCATTTAGAGGAACACCCAGGAAAGATATGGTGCACACAGCAGCCGGATCAAATTCATATGAGTGAACCACACCCCAAATGCTGTACAGCTGATGTTCTTATCATACCTGCTGAAGAACAAAAGTACTACTTGAGATTTAACCTAATATAAATATGAGCTCTGGCTTGTCCAAAGTAATACGGACTACAATTTCTACTGCATCATATATTTATTGTTGTAGCAGAGGTTAATTTAGGACCAGTTGGGTACACCTGGTTTGGAAAAAAAAGGTTTTTTTTTGCTAAAAATCATTTCAATTTGCTCCTTTCAGACATGTCAGAATAGAGAATTTGCACTCTGAATAATGTGCCTGGTTAACGGAATGGAGACAAGAGTGATTCAGCAAAGATGTTTGGGTGTGGAAAACTGGACTTTGCACGGTGCAATCTCTTTTCATATTTGTTTTAAGCTTTAATAAGTGTTTGCCATCTGTGTACAGCCTGTGTGGGGGTTCAGCCAATCTCCTCCCGGAATGTAACATTTCACACAGGCGCTATAATCTGAGCACAAAACGTACAAAATTCTCCCTGTCTTTTCTAGAAGGATAAGAATGCATCTTTTCATAGCCTGGGGCTTGGCTTCCATTGGTACAGCAGGTGCAGTGGTACTGGGACAAAGTGTCCATAAGGGACCACTAAACCCTGATTATTGCTGTATTTTATCATTCAAACAGCAGCCATGGGGCCCATTTCCTTTCCTGCACCAGGGCCTATGACACATTGGCTACTGTTCATAGTCCCTGGTAAATACGACAGTGACCGAGTTTGGGGGTCCCTAGACGTCAATGGGCATGGCTTGGACATAGAAAGAATAACAGGGTACAGATCATACTGAACTCTGCTGCCATACTCATCCTCGACCTCCCCAAGTGGCCCCACATCACCCCCGCTTCAGGAATCTCCACTGGCTCCCCATTCGGAAGGGATGCCACTTCAAGATGTTACAAAGCCCTGCATAACCAAGGACCCCCATACATCAACCACTGCCTGAACTTCCACCAACCCTCCAGATACTGCACTCCGCCTCCCTTCACCTAGCTCACACCCCTCGCATACGTCAAAGCCACAGCTGAGGGTGCTCCTTCTCCTACGTTACGGGTTCCGAAACAACCTTCCCCTCCACCTCCGGATCTCACCCTTGCTGCCGGAATTCAGGAAAGAACTCAAGACATGGATGTTCAACTGAATGTCCGCAGCAATCCTCAACACCTGGATACCCTCACGGGTGATTAGCCACTCTTTGAAGGTCTTGTTTGATTGATTGATTGTCATTTTGTTGGTACACACAGTACTTGTATTTCGTAGGAGCACTTTATTGGCAAGGAGTACGACGTGGATTATGTAGTCAACAGGGTCAAGGCCAAAATACTAAAAATAACTCCTCTAAACCTTAATTGATGGCAGAAATGATGAACAGCTTGTAGGGTGTCCCATGTACAGCTAGGCACTAGTTACATACATTCACAATAATTTCCCAGCTAGGTGAAACAAACCTCTATGCCACTACCCACATGTTGGCCGCAAAGCATCTAGAAGGGGTAAGAGGGAAAGTGGTGCTGACTTTCTCACAAGCCTATCTGATCCACTTCTTGTGTCAAAGAAGGAAGTACTACTTGCAGCCACACATCCCACGAATGGCAATTGAACTAGAATGTCACCAAGCATCCCATGTTCCTCTTTCTAGATGGTACTGTAAATACTGCTGTGTCATTAATAGTGCAATGATGATCCATTGGCCCCTATCTCTCCAAGAACACTCACTCACCGGCAGGGTACACCCCTCAGGTGAAATGCCTTTGCAAGACTGGAAATCCAGAAGTGCAAAAGAAGAAAACCCAGAAACGGGCCTTCACAATGTAGTTTGCCCTGTTCTAAACTGACAACTTGATTCAAAATTGACTTGCATCACCCATTCTCCAGTTATGGAAATAACTCTTTAGGAGTCATTTGAGCTTGCCCTACTTCGGCACTCCGTCCATCTGAAGGAAAACTGCTCAGAGACACCAACGTTACTCTCGCACACTAAAAGGGAGCCACTCCTTCTCTTCTGATATCTTCAAATACTGCCTTCTATCTCTCCAGGCAAATAAAACAGTGATTCCAGCACAGCTGAATAAAGACACCGATTTGAAGTGTCTAATTTGCAAGTGCAGTGCTTAATTTGTAAAATAATAAGCACCATGCCGAAAGCTCTGCTCAGAAGCCTGTGGCTGGTGCAATTAAATGCCAGCATGCCAAATACCAAGGCTGGTAGTCTTAAATCAACCTCATGCCTCTTTAATCCACTACCAGAAATACCCTGCCCCTTTATCTCACTCTTGCAGGCTGCTACTTTCTCACTTATTTCTCGTGTTTCTCTTCCTCTTTTTTCCTAATTGTGTTTTTTATTCTTCTCTTGCTCTGGATCAATATCTGAGAAGGAAAATTAAGTGCTGGTCCCTAAAAATGAGTGCTCGAAGCCCCCACCGGCAACCACCAGCTCAAATTATGCACTGTGCAAGTCAGAAGTTAATGTCTCCCCATTTGTCCTATATTTGGAGTAGGTTTCCGTTTTTTGGGATTACCATAATCACATACAGCACTATAGGGAATCTACGAAAGTTGTAGATATCCAGTACAACTACTGTCGAACAAGTGAACAATCGTGTTGAAACGTGATTGAAACATGCATGGCTATTGATAATTAAAGTCAATAAAACTGTTTTTTTTTAAAGAAAGGACATCAATAATGCTATTAAAGTGTCTTAAATAACTAGATAATTTATGGTGTTTTTCTCTGGCAGCAGCACAGATGGAATGAAGGTAGTCATTAACCTACATGCATGTTTATGTCTGGTTTGACAGTGCAACTGTCACCTGACCGTTTAACCTACAACAATATTATTTAACAGTTCTTTGCTTCAAAACAAATAGTTACCCATTCTCATGCTTTTTACTGGCAATGCTGTATATTACCATATGACTTTCCTAGGGGTGTAGCTTGGTCAGATTGGTGGGTGGTGGTGAGGTTCAGATTTTCCAACAATCATATATTATTATAATTAATTTTACAACAAGAGGGGTGCATTAGAGAGGCTGACAGGGCAGATGAAAGGGAGAGGAATGCAGATTGGTAGGGTTCCTAAGTGAGAAAAAGCACAATAGTTTGTAAAATTATTTTCTTGAAGACTTTCTAAAGAGAGGGAGAGAGATTGTGTGCGTTTTTGTCTGTGTGTATGTAAATATTCCTGGTGAGATCCAACAGACATCTCACTGTTCCCACTGAAAGCAACAGTACCCCACTATTTACCAGAAAATATATTTATTAGGGAGGGTATAACTCCCCATACACCACCCTTAAGCTACGCCCCTGAACATTCCTTTAAAGCCAGACATATATCCTCGCCAATGCTTGTCCTAACCTGTGAATGAGAAGCCTTAGTTGTACAGAGGGACTATGGAAGCATATGCTTATAATAAGTATTTTTTTAACATTGATCATGGTTAAAGTGAGTTGCCAAGAAAATTCAGTTGTTTGGAGGTTCGAAGGAGGGAAATCTTTTCTGTAAAATGGAAGCAACTTTTAAGTCAGGTTAAAAAGGATATCTGTATAAATGTTGATTCTCAGACAATCTTCTTGGGCAGTGCTTCAAAAGGCCCCCCGGACCGAGGAAATAATATAAACATTGTTAATGATAGAGCCTACTCCGTACTGAATTACCTCTTAGGCAGTAGCGGCTCACTTTCTCAACAAGTGGTGAGGTGGGGGTTAGGGGGAGGTGTGGGGTAGGGGGACTATAATCAATAAATTAAAAAACACTTATCTGCTGCTGCGCTGCCGGCCACCGTCTCGGAATTCTTCTCCCCGCGGTCCCAGCACACTGCGCAGGCTCCTAGACGCCAATCAAGACGCTGCTTTCATGAGTTGTGCCGTGATTGGCCTGAGCAGGCTTTTTCAACGCTCGTTCAGGGCCTAGGAGCCTGCGCCTCCACTCCACCCAGCTGTAAAAAACAGATCGGATGAAAAGAGATCAAAGTGCGCATGACTGTTTGGACGGCATTAAACAGCCGGTCAAACCCTCATGTGCACTTTACAGTGTGCACTATTCCTCTCCTCGAACTCTTCATGGCCCTGTCCCGCCCAGTCTTGGCTGTCTACAGCAGAAAGTAAAATAAAATGATAATAAAATGGTTTTATTATCATTTTATTTTTCTAGTTTCTGTCTGCTGCCTGGCACTCAAGCGGGGGGGGGAGGCATAGCGGAGGAGCCGCTACTGCTCTTGGGTCTGGTAGGGTTGTATGACAGAGGCATGCATGGCTAAAACACGCGTGTCTCGACAATGCAGCCCGAACAACGAATATGCCTGAACAACGCATTCCTTCACCACACATGCATTTACCACCCATGCCTTTACCATGCAATTTCGTGGTAAAGACATGATTGGTAAACAGATGTGTGGTAAAGATCACACCCCAGTCCCTCCGCCCTGAATCCTAAAACCCTGGCCCCTGCCCTATAAAAAACCCTGGCCCCTGAGCCCTAAAAACGACCCCACCCCTAAAACCTTTTACCACCATGACCCCCCTGCCCTGAACCCTAAAACGTTGGCCCCTGCCCTATAAACAACCCAACTCCCAAGCCCTAAAATCTACCCCATCCCTAAACCCTAAAACTACCCTGACCCCTCCTACCCTCTGCCCTAAAACCTTGGCCCCTGCCCTATAAACAACCCAACAAACCCGTGAGTCCTAAAATCTACCCCATCCCTAAAACTACCCCGGGCCTCCCCGCCCTGAGCCCTAGAACCTGTCCCACTGCCCTAAAAACTATCCCCACCCCTAAAACTACCCCAACCCCCAAAATCTGGCCCCAGCCCCCTTACCAGTCTGTGTCGTTTCCCGATCCTTCCTCTTTCTGTGCCCGCCCAACCACATATCTAGACCGTGTACTGCCTTAACAACGCATATGCGTGCTTAAGGCCAGCATGGTTGCGCTTGCAGGGAAACAGCAAATGTGGCGCTGTCTGCGGTGTAAAGGCCGTTTCCCGTCTGATAATAGTATGTGGTATTGTTACCAAGGCCAATAGCACCTACTGTAGAACAGTGACAGGTACATTTCTCATCCACTCTAAAGAATTACAGAACAACAGTATAACTCAGGATTCCAAATGTAGACATGCTTCTAACCTGGCAAAACCAGCCGCTTTGTGTGGTAGGATGACTTCCCCAATGACCGCATATCAACAAATGTGTGTTTTAAGAATTATTAGAAGTTTGATCTGACCTGGATTGGAAAGTGCTGACATGGGCAAAAATGCAGTAAGAGGGATGGGGAAGATTCACTGTCAATTACAGTCAATCTTTGTTTCTTTTAACTCATATAAAGAGCCATTTTTGCCTTAGTACACCTATCATGGCGACGGAGTTTGTTTTAATGGAGTGGTCGAATTAAATACTTTAAACTGTAACTGTTCTTTTTGCAGAATGCTGAGAAAGAGGGGTGTGGCCTGGGCAAGGTTTTGCGATGGTGGGGCCTGGTGCAGCAGCCTTTTTTGGCTCCCGCCCCATGACCTCTTTCTCTACGTACCCCCTCTCTACCACTGTACAACAGTGTCCGTCATCTCTCCATAGTACCTCTTTCACATGCATTTTATCCGTTTTGTAGCACTGGTCATACCAGAATAGGGTGTCAGAGCATTTCACATTTCATCCATACGAGTAGGCAGTATATTTTAAGAGTGTTTTGTCTAGAGAAGCACAAACTCAGGATTTAAAATATACTACTGTGGTTGGGGTTGGCTTTACTAATAGGAATGTATTTCTACCCAAACCAACCCTTTTTTAGCAGTATTAGGATAATGAAAGACTGGGGAAAAATTTTTGTTCTACCCTATCCGTGCACTTTGCGTGCAGCTATCTGATAACACTTCATTGGTCGCTGTGATGTATTAGGATTGTAATCTATGAAGTGCAAGAAACAAAAGGATCTCTGTGACAAAAGCAGTAACCTACTGAGCTATCCACATAAAATACAGTACTCTGATCTTCATGGTGCACGTTCTTTGCAGCAGGTATGTAAACCCTCTGCAGTACTTTTGCCAAAACTGCCACTAGAGAAAACTCAGTCTCTCTCCAGCAGGAACATTAATCACCAGTGATATTGATAGAGCGTTGCTGATGCGAAATTTGTAGGGGTGCACCATATTCATTGTTAGTCAGCACCCGCATATAAATTAAAAATGTTTAAAGGGTAATAGAAATATATTAGTTGAAATAGAAAAGTAGAAATGTAAACAGGCCTCGAGAGAAGAGAAAAGGCCACCAGTTATTAAGAAATGCATTTGTGTATGTGTAATGTTTAGTTGTAGTAATGTCATGCATTAAGAGACATTAAGTCATGTTAGAAGAATGGGGGAAGGTAGTTCTCTTAAGTATGAGACGTATAAATAGAATTAGTAATTGTAGTGTGTTTGGTTTGAGGCCTAACCATGTATGTAAAGTGAAGGCCTTCGTTTATTTTAGCCATGCTTTATTAGAACGACAGGATTTTAGCAAAGCTTAAATTGCAGTGAATTGTGAAACTTCATGATGCTAGGGTTTTTTTCTGTTCATCATTTGGCTGCAGGTACAAGGCCATGTAGCTCCTTAGTTAGAATAAGTCTTTGTTCAAATGGAATGGAGACAGAAGGAGTAGACAGGAAGGGAGTGGATTGGAATGTAAAGTTGCAACTCCTGGTACAGAAAAGGCCTGGGACCCAAGGTCGAATTCATGGAAAGGAAGATGAAAGGATCCAAATGGAAATCTACTGGAGGAAGAAGTTGCCTGGAGGGGTGTGCTGAAGGGCGTGTACAGCTTTTTGGGGTTTTGTATTAGGGACAGAGCCCCGTGAGCAGACGAGACTTAGGAGAGGGACTGAAAGGAGCACTATAGATCGAGCTCTCATATGGTGGAGATTTCTTAGGAAGTTTCACTGCTGACACCTTTTATGCGATCCTCACCTGGAAGGGAATGTTGAGTAGGGATGTCACCTTAGAATAGAGTAGGGACAGAAATGATTTGATTCATGACTGTAAATTTCGATATCACAATTGCCATAGGGTACTTGATGCTTTTGGAAGCTGTAATCCTCTTTATCTTTAGTCGTATGCGGATACTTCGTAGACTAGCATTTGTGTTAGTCCCCATTTATCTTTTGTGCCTTGTATTGAGGTGCCTATATATTCAGATGTTTTTGCTGATAATAAAAGGTCAACCTCCCAGATTATGAGTCTTTCTTTCTGAAATGTCAAATTGCGGTAAATACGATTTGATAATTGTGTTTCTTCCCTCTACGCTATTTGGCAAATAAAAAGATCCTGGCGACCTGAGTGGGTTCTTGTAGATAATTGGATAAGAACAAGAATCCGGCGTTCCCAATATCTTGACATTTGGATTGTTGCCTGAGAACTTCTGGACACACTAGGAACTCTGCGGCAGGTGCTTTTAGATCCATATGTTATTTCTAAATACAGCCGCCCCCCCGCACTCCCGCCCCTCCCCACAGGTCAGCGCCAGGTGCAGCTGAACTAGTAATATTATCCTAAAGCCGTCCCTGGGTGCGGCATGCTCTGTGTGGTATTCCACGTGTCCACAAGATAGTTTTTACTGCAAAAGGGCAAAGGTTCGCCAAATTCCTTATAGGGCAATTTGCAGACTAGTTTCTTGATAGTTTGCGTAGAACTCATAAGTCATTGCCAACTCATGTACGCACACTCACTCCATTTTTACAGGCGCTATACATACACAGGTAATTTATGAAAACAGCGGGTAGAACCATTTTTTTCATGACATCTGTACTGACGACGTCTGACGTCATTGGTGGATCTTCACAGTAGACATTAGCCCTGCTAGTCTGTACGCTTTGATGCATTAAATCACCCAGTTTGTAGTCAAATGTTGTGCTACCATTTTTTATGTTTCGTCTAGAGGCTGCTTTCGTTTTGTTTTAGCATCATGCAATGAAAAAACATAAGTAAAAAAAAATACATACACAGAGGGGCTTTCGGTCAACCCTCTTCATCTGTTGGTCTGTTAAAGTGTCACATTTTGCTTCTACACAGGATAGTATAACACATTAGTATTCTTAGATGTTCTTGTACTTTAGAGGCTTTATAGGGGCGTTTTACTACAGAGTGCAGGCAGCCCTGTGAGGTACATTTAACTAACTGTTCCTCACACATGCATCCCAAAACCAACTTAAAATAATGTGCTTTTATTACCTGATATAATGGTGCTCATATAATCAGTCAAAAGGAGATGAAATGTTCAGTTTAAATTGTTGGGGATGAGCATGTAGATGTCAAGTGACACATAGATCTTGCAGCGTGTGCATAAGCTGCTGCACCTAAAGCCCTGTTTAGCTGAGAACTTGTGGAACTCGTTTGGTTCTTTTTCAAGAGTCCTTCTTAAGGTGTCTTCCTTTGTGAAACGTGTTGCTTCTAACAGCAGGTAGTACTGGGGCTGGCTCCAAGCAGGAGTACCCACAATATGGGCTTAGTTAAGTGTGACAGCCCTACACCTGGGTGTCATTGACCTTTCTGAAGCAGCAAACACAAAGGGAGTAGGGCAAACTAATACAGTTCAGCAAAGTAAAAACTGCCAATTATCCCGCCCCGGGAGTGATGTCACCTCTCTACCCAGGACTTCTGGAGGCCCCCCGGAAAGCCACCCCAGAAGTGATATCAAATCTGGGTCACATGACCGTGTGTGACATGGTGGGGTGTGGCATTACATTTATCAGATGTTCAGCCACATGGCTGTTGGGGTGTGACATCACCTTAATCAGGTGATCGGTCACGTGACCCGGCAACAATGTCACAAGTGAAACTGAGTACCCTGGTTTTGATGTCACCTGCGACCCCTCCCTTGACCCCGATGATCGTGACTGGTTTGAAATGTCACCAGCGAACATTGACCCCTGAAGTCCTTGTGACCAGGATGTGATGTAGAGAGTACACTACCTTCTGTTGTAGAAAATACACATGATAAGCTCCCTATGCAGTCGCCACCAGACCCCTGCTAGACACCTGCGCTCTACCTGGAAAAATATCCCATTTCCATTATAAAGCAGTACAACTACTTAGCCGAAAAGACGACCAATACAAAAGACTCGACACCTACGCCAATGGCCTAGACTTTGCCACAGAGCTGTCCCAATGACGAGGGTCACAATGTCACCATCTTTAATGAGTTTTGGCAGCACTTTGCAAATCTTAGCCTCAACAATTTGCCGCGGATGATATCCCCTATGAATGGGTTCAGCAGCAGCAAGGCCTCCAGTAACAAAACATTGGCTTAAAGCAATTTTGCTGAGATGGACGAGGTGGAAGGATCAATAACAGCTCCTGACTCGCCTCTATATGAAGATATGTGGCCTCCGGCCCTGCTGTCCTTTGACACTGTCATTATGCGAGAGCTAGGGGAAAGCTCCAATGGTGGTTATGTGTCGATGGATCTGACTCTCAAGAGCTAGGTGGTATCATTGAACAAGCAGTATGCTTTGAAGTAAGAAAAACATTTTCATCTGCAATTTTTAAACTGATGCATATACATATTTACTATTAGCTAATAGATTACCTTTCTTTCTTTTTTGAACCACAGAAGGTGTAATCAAAAAAAGCAGAGGTAGAGGGTATGCTGCCGCCGGTTAATGCCATTGATTTTTGCTGCTTGTGCTGTTCAAAACAGACTGAAAGGCAATCTGTTTCTTAATATTAAATATGATTGTGCATGCAGTTTTAAAAAAAAATGGGTTCCCTGATGACATTTCAAATCAGCCTCATGATCTTCCAGGTCAGGGGTCGCAGGTGACATCACAACCAGGGTGACATGCTCTTTCAGGTCTGGGTTCACCCGTAACGTTACTACCGGGTCAAGTGACTAAAGTGATGTCACATGACCCCACACGGTCATGTGACCTGGATGTGACATCACGTCTGTGAAGGGGCCCTCATGGGCCTCTCAGAAGTCTCAATTACAGAACAGACATCACTTCCGGCACGTGATAACTGTCCGTTTCTAGTTTGATGAAAGGGATCAGTTTATCCTACTGAAAGACAATACTGGCAAAGACATTTTCTCACCTTGAACAACAGAAACCACAGTCTCACACCTCATCCAGATCATCTACCAAATCAGAGTATTCTGGAAGAAACTATTCAGCAGACGTCTGCTAACAAAGTTCATGGAATTGCTAAAAGTAGTCTACAGACTCCTCATGCCAGTGTCTGGTCTCCATACTCCTGGCACCAGAATGCTGGCAATAAAGCCACACTTTCACTTTGTGAGGAAGCTATCCTCACCCCTCCATCTTGTGCCATGCCAAAACCAGGGTCATCCAGAATGGATACCACCTCACTTTCATAATTAATATTCTGAGACAAACTTTGTTGGTGGACATATGCATTTGCAGACTCTCATTTTCACTGTGTGCATTTTTTACCCTGTATACTCTCTCTTATTGCTATGATCATGAGGTTACTTGTGCCTTTAAGCATTGCTTTACGCTCTCTTTATTTCTCGATATATGGGCCCAGCCATTACTGCACATTGCCAGTCCTTGAACTGTTTAGCTGTTCTTGCTGAAGAGGTGGTCTACTGGTAACCTTTCTGGGGAGAGAATTTTTGCCTGATCAAAAGTACCTAATAAACCATTGTCTTTCTCTCTACAGTTTAGCATCCTCACATTACCTGCCATCTTTAAAATGCCTCCTCCACATTTTCAGGAAAGTTGACGTTGCCTTAAAACATTCAGTTGTTTTCTCTCCTTTTCTTCAAATAACCTCTACTTAGTTTATGCCTATCTTTAAACACAGCTTACTCCAAATCAAATGCATGCCTTATTCCCTTTTATTGTATTTCAGCAAATTGCCTATACCTGATTTTAACCTGAGATTTTAAAGGCATACCCCTGCAACCTAACACTAAATAATCTCTTGTTTCTATCAACCATTTGCATGAATTCACACACCCCTTCCCACTAAAGATCACACCCACCTCCTATTAATTCAATCTACCACATAGAAACTGGTGTAAAAGCATAGAATCTGTTACTTGGGAGCAAAACATTAATCCTAGTAATGAACAATAACCAGTAAAAAAGAACTCTGTGTAAAGCTCTTGTAATGCCTTGTAAAGCACAGTACGTGCTATAGAAATACAATTACATTACAATACTGTACAAACCCCTTCTGTCTCATCCTAATGCCATAACACTCAATGGTCAGGAAGTTGATTGTTGCTCACACAGGCTGCATGATAAATCACTTATACTGCGTGTCCCTCTTACATTTGCACACAACAAAACTGCTATGGGTGATGTCCATTTGTCCAGTAGTGTTTTGTCCACAGTAATAAACCAACCTTCACCAACTGAGCAACCTTAGCATAACTGAAGAAATCTGGCAGATGCTGCTGGCCAACAGAAGACTTTAGCTCAGGCCACCACTGCAGGTTCCAACAAACTACCACTTATTGACATCTCGCAATGACAATCAGAAATGGGAGGATATCAGCAAACTCGATTCCAGCAGATCTCTACACCATATCTCCCTCAGGCCTATGCCTGCTCAGGACCATAAATGTTAAATAAAATATCTATAAATATAATATCTCAGAGTGGATAACCCAGTGAAGTAACCAGCGAAGTGGGCTATAATTGTGAAAAATACCTATCCTTCCACCCATTTCACCTGCCATCCTACCCAACCTCCAATCCATCAATTGACCATTCCATCTATCCATCTCTCCTTTCAACCATCCATCCAATTTTCCTTCTGATATCCTTCCTTGTCTTTCTACCATTCCACTCATCCATTGACCATTCCATTCACATATCGATTCATCCATCCATCATTCATCCTTTCACCTGTCTGTGCATCCATCGTTTCACTCTTCTTTCCATCCATTCCTTCACCAATTGATTTTTTCCACCTTCCATTCACCCTTTGACACCTCCATCCCCCCATCTTTACACAGTTCCTTGTTTTGTTATTCTCAGCCTTGTTTATTTAATTACAGCCTTCCTTCCTTTCATCCTTCACTTTTTATCCCCTCTGATCATAAGGCTAAGGCTAATGGGTTTAATGTCAAAAGCCAGTTTAGCTGCTAAAGTGAGTGGTTCACAACGCTGTTGTGAGGATGGATTTTGTTACATGGAATGTTATAATTTACAATAGTAGGCAAAGGGTTTGTTTGTGGCTACCTCCTCTGATAAACCCCAGGGAGAGAAGATTTGCAGTGTGGTAATCCTTTTTGGATCCTCTTAAGAGAGAGAGAGAACTTTGCTTTGCAGCTCTAATTTGTATACATTTGTATGTTTTTGAATATGCCTGATGGTAGTCTTGTTGGAAACCTTACTCTCAATTCAGTAGACCTGAGTTGGTTATGCTGGAAAGCCAATTTTAAAGGCTGTACGGCTGATAGTCTTGTGTAGTTCCTACTAATCTGTAGGATATGCGCATTGTTTGGACAACATAAACTAAGGGCTTGGTGTCAAGACTGATTCCTGACACCACCGCAGAATATGTTTGCCTATAAATCAGCTAGCTCACAGTGCCACCATAAACCCCATAACCTTACCAGGGAGCGAATGGACTCTGGCAACAACTGAACATGACAACCCTGATTACTGAGGGATCGTCGAAACAGTAAAGAATCCTTTGCTCAGTCATTTGTGCTTACTTTCAGAGATTTACACAGAATACAAAGTGGGACATTTTCATTATATTTATTGAACCAACATTCTTCTGTGTAAAATACATGTGCTGCAATGGTTAGAAGACAGAAGCAGATAAAGATTACAAGCACCTGAATAGTGAAAGGTAGATATAATTCTACCATGGCATCAAAACAATGAATATATGCAGGCATATACGTAATATGGTAATCTATCGTACTCCTACTATGGGACCCTACTCTGAGTGTACCTACAGTGTTTATGGGTGTAGAGCCAAGAATCCCCCCAAGGTGTGATCCATCCCCATTACCTGATAGGAGAGAGTGAACTACCCTGTCTTGGTATCGAGTTGGACACCCCTCACGGAATGTCAGACCACTGCGTGGTGATTTCTCAGCATGGAGGAACCTTCAGTGTCATCAGAAGTGCCTCCTCTACTAATCTATCGGGATGCCTATTATTTATAATTATTTATAATAAAAAGTAGCCTTCGCGATGTACGTGCTGTTTAGTGATGTTATGGATATGTAGATAGCGCTGTTGCCCCGTGGATGAAGATAGGACAGTTTTTGTACCTAGTGCTTAGAGAGGCCTAGTACATGATGTTCAAGGCAGCGTGATAATGTTGTGCGAAGCTGGATGTGTAAACAAAGCACATTCAGAGAAACTAATCCAACATTGACGTGCATGCAAATGTGTGCAAAAGTTCACAGCTGAATTTTTATTTTCTAGGACAATGTAAGGAATAAGCTGCTTTGCTACATGGGCCTAGCTGGGGAATATAACACTAGGTGCTCTAAGAAAAGTTATTTCCTATGACGGAGGTCAGATCTGTTTATTATGAAAAATTAAGACAAGGGCAGAAGGCCTGGCTTATTTACTGGGAAAAGCATTTGCTAAGGCCAGGAAGCCTTTTAACAGTGGATTGTTATCACGTGTTACAAGCTGTACATCAGTATTTTGTTATATGAAATCTCACAGGTTGCTTTAGTAGTCAAGGGCTTCGGGTGTTGGTCACCCCCTCTGACAAATCCTAGAGGTAGAAACTTTTTAATGTGATAGTCTTTGTTAGGCTTTTTGTAGAGGTGCTGTATATTGATTTGACAACTCTAGTTGTGTACATAATTGTAATTTTTTAATGTATGCATGATGGTTGTCGATGTATGCACACATCAGTAGGCCTATCTTGGTTATGGTGTGAAGCCAATGGTAAAGGCTATGGGTTTTATTGGTTTATTGGGAACAGTTATGTCAGATTCCAAAGATTTGTTCTGTTTATTAAGAAAAGTAAGATCAAACCAGTAAGCCTGACTTAAGTCGTAAAGTAAAAACGTTTTAAAAGCAATACACTGTTAAGGGTGGATTTGTATTGCACTGTGCTAAAAACAGTAGGAAGGTCATTTATCACATGGAACCTCACAGATTACCATAGTAGCCAAGGGTATTAGAGTTTTTGCAAATCACTCAAACAACTTGTGGGCATCGAAGATTTACCTCTATGTCCTCTTAGGAGGAGTATTATATTGTAATTACAGCTGTAATTTTGGACAGATTTGCAATTGTATTACTGTACAACTGATGGCTGCCTTGTGGAGAGGTTTGTGCTCAGTACAGTAGTTTTTTGTTGGCTACGGTGAGAAACCAGTGATAACATTTATGGACACAGTTGGTTCATTGGAAAAAGTTATGCCAGAGGGCAGGTCTATTTATTAAGAAAAGTTACAGCCTCATTTACATAGTATGAAATTCATAAATTAAAGTCAACAGGCCTTTAAGGATGAGTTGTTACTGCACAATGTAAAAGCCTGCAGATACATATTTTATTCTATGAAATCTCGCTGATTACGTTTGTATGCAAGGATTGTGATGCTGATCACTCTTTCTGGCTAACCCTAGAAGTAGGACGTTTACACTGTAATATTTCTTGCTAGAATTTCTTTGTTTGCCTGACAAAAGTCATTAAAATACACACATGCACTATATATATATATATATCTATATTCACTTAAAAAACCATAGGTTTCACACACGTTAAAGTTAGGAATTAGCATTTAAAAAACCTTGCAAATTCATTGAAAAAACCATAGGTTTCACACACGTTATAGTTAGGGATTAGCATTTAAAAAACCTTGCAAATTCACTGAAAAAACCATAGGTTTCACACATGTTATAGTTAGCTGGACATTTCACTCGTACAAAACCATTGAAATTCCCCCGTTATAGTTAGTTCAGCTAACTATAACTCGCGCGACCGCAATCCACTGCTGATGACGTCACATATTTGTTTTATTTACGAGGTCCTTTAGGGACCCCTGACAAGGTCTAGGGGGTCAGGGAGTGTATTCCCTGCCTCCTTTTCATGTTTTAGAAATCGGGTTAAAAGTAATTCATTTCTGATGCGTGCGTGCACCGTGTGCGCATGCGTGCGTGCACCGTGCGCGCACGGCAAGCCATGTGATTATGAAACAACACTTTTCATTGGTTCATAGTAGTTTCTGTTCCAGAATTTTCAAACACCACACCCACTCCCCTCACTATGTATTCTTATTTCCTGGGACAAGGAGCTGAACAGCTATTCTACTTGAAAATGGCAGAACAGCAGTCTACTTCAGGGAGTGAGGAGGAGACCTTTGTGGTACCACCAAGGCAGACCAAACAAAAAGACTCTTTCATCTGGAAATTCTTCACCTTTCCAGAGGGCCAAAAGAAGGTCAATGCCCCTAAGGTGACATGCACTTATTTGTGGAAGTGTGTTATCCAGAGGAGATCCCAACAAGAAATACTCGTTTAGTATTTATTGTATGTTGAGACACTTCAAGACAGTGCATCCTGTACATTATGCTCGAGAGTCAACTAGAGCCCTAAGAGACAACCCTCCACCTGCTTAGCTGAGCACATCATCTGCGGCCGCAGATTCTCCGTGTATAAGGTCACTGGACATCCGCCCACTTTTCCAGAAGGTGCACATAAATTGCAATGTGTGCAATGCTGTTCTTTGCTACGGTGAGAGCAGTATTAACTTGATCGAAAACAAAATACAGCAGCACACATGCTCCAGCCCATAATTTTTTTCATTTATTGTTTTTGTTCCTGTTGAACAGTTTTTCATTACCAGTTATTTTTTGGTGCTCTAAAAAAATAAAAAAATACAAAATTGTTAAAAAACTAAAAAAAAAAAATACAAAACAAAAAAGACAAAAAAAACAATTCTTTTCAGAACTCACTTCACTTCTCCAAGAAGAGCTATATTCCTAATATACTGTGTTGTAATTTTATTGAATGAATGTGTAGTGTATACATGAATGATTGAAATGACTGAGTGAAGAGGAGGAAAGGACAGACAGAATGAGTGAGAAAAGGAAAGTATGATCAGTCATGAAAGGGAAGTGAAAGACTGACTTCAACAAAAGGACTAAGGGTAGAGGATACAGGTAAGAAGAGTGAATGAGTAAGGGAATGGCAGTGAGTAATGGAGAGTGATGGAGGGGGCTTGAGAAAAGGGTAGTAAGAGACGGAGATAGGAAAAGGGAGTAACAGATGAAGCGGATGCAGTACAGCAGGGTAAAGGGATTGAAAGTAAGAGAAGTGGAGTGATGGTGAGATAAGGGGTATGAGGATTAGAAAAGGGGGTAAGGGAAAGTGAGAGATGGGGAGTGAGGGGATGGAGGGATTTAGGAAACTGGAGTGAGAGAAAGGGAGTCAGGATTTCAATGAGCAAAGGAGAGTGAGGGAGAGTGAAGGAAAAAATGCGAAAAGGTGAAGGGGTGTGAGATACAGACAGGAGGAAGTGAAGTAGGAGAATAGGAGTGACTATGAGTAAAGGATAGTGACAGTTAGGGAAGGTGAGGGAAGGAGAATGTTAAAAAATTAACATCTAAACACTTAAACTTGATTTTTAATTCTATATTTTTATGAATCTTTTGCCGCCGTGCGCGCACCGTGCGCGCACCCCGCAATATTTGCCGCTGTGCGCGCACCGTGCGCACACCCCGCAATATGTATACTTTTTTTTGGGGGGGGGGACCTTAGGGGTCTTTCATGGTCCCCCTGAGAAGGCCTAGGGGGTCAGGGACTCTCTACCCTGCCCCCTTTTCACGTTCTCCACTTGTGTTTTTAGCTCTCTTCTGCCTCTAAAACTCAAAATGGCGGCTGGACGGTGCACGCACTGTGCATGCACACCGCGATTTTTTGAAAAAAAATAAAATGTTTTTTTCACCCTTCAGGGTCCTTCAGGGACCCCCTGACAAAGGCTAGGGGGTCAGGAACTCTCTACCCTGCCCCCTTTTCACGTTCTCCACCTTTCTTTTTCACTGTCACACACAAAATGGCATCCGACACTTCCTGATTTCGACCGATTGGAATGTTGACTGACATCTAACCACCAATCAGAATTACGCTTGCGGACATTTGCTGCGCGCACCGTGCGCGCACGGTGCGCGCATATAGATATTTATGTACTTTTAACTGCAATTTTCTCAGGAACTACTGAACAGATTGACACCATATATGCAAAACGGTACAAAAGGGGGTGGTGATGGACGGAGCATCAGAACCAATCAAACACTCACACCCAGTCAACAGATCTGGGTTTGATCCATCACCATTCTTTAGCCCACTCTGCCACCCCAGTTCAGACATGGCCCTATGCAAATCAGTCTGACCCTGTGCCTCATGGGAACAGTCCAGCCCGAACTGCCAAGCCATGTCTTCCCTGGACCGGAAACAAGCTTCCTAGGACCGGTTTCTGGCATTTCAGCCGTCTTCAGCCAGGCTTGCTTGAATCCAGTGGCAAAGTGAGCAAGGGACTCACGTCTGAGCATACCCTGCCAACTTATGGAAGGCATGGCTTGGCAGTTCGGGCTGGACTGTTCCCATGAGGCACAGGGTCAGACTGATTTGCATATGGCCATGTCTGAACTGGGGTGGCAGAGTGGGCTAAAGAACGGTGATGGATCAAACCCAGATCTGTTGACTGGGTGTGAGTGTTTGATTGGTTCTGATGCTCCGTCCATCACCACCTCCTTTTGTACCGCTTTGTTCGCCATAAGTTGGCAGGGTATGCTCAGACGTGAGTCCCTTGCTCACTTTGCCACTGTATTCAAGCAAGCCTGGCTGAAGACGGCTGAAATGCCAGAAACCGGTCCTAGGAAGCTTGTTTCCGGTCCAGGGAAGGCATGGCTTGGCAGTTCGGGCTGGACTGTTCCCATGAGGCACAGGGTCAGACTGATTTGCATATGGCCATGTCTGAACTGGGGTGGCAGAGTGGGCTAAAGAACGGTGATGGATCAAACCTAGATCTGTTGACTGGGTGTGAGTGTTTGATTGGTTCTGATGCTCCGTCCATCACCACCTCCTTTTGTACCGCTTTGTTCGCCATAAGTTGGCAGGGTATGCTCAGACGTGAGTCCCTTGCTCACTTTGCCACTGTATTCAAGCAAGCCTGGCTGAAGACGGCTGAAATGCCAGAAACCGGTCCTAGGAAGCTTGTTTCCGGTCCAGGGAAGGCATGGCTTGGCAGTTCGGGCTGGACTGTTCCCATGAGGCACAGGGTCAGACTGATTTGCATATGGCCATGTCTGAACTGGGGTGGCAGAGTGGGCTAAAGAACGGTGATGAATCAAACCCAGATCTGTTGACTGGGTGTGAGTGTTTGATTGGTTCTGATGCTCCGTCCATCACCACCTCCTTTTGTACCGCTTTGTTCGCCATAAGTTGGCAGGGTATGCTCAGACGTGAGTTCCTTGCTCACTTTGCCACTGTATTCAAGCAAGCCTGGCTGAAGACGGCTGAAATGCCAGAAACCGGTCCTAGGAAGCTTGTTTCCGGTCCAGGGAAGGCATGGCTTGGCAGTTCGGGCTGGACTGTTCCCATGAGGCACAGGGTCAGACTGATTTGCATATGGCCATGTATGAACTGGGGTGGCAGAGTGGGCTAAAGAACGGTGATGGATCAAACCCAGATCTGTTGACTGGGTGTGAGTGTTTGATTGGTTCTGATGCTCCGTCCATCACCACCTCCTTTTGTACCGCTTTGTTCGCCATAAGTTGGCAGGGTATGCTCAGACGTGAGTCCCTTGCTCACTTTGCCACTGTATTCAAGCAAGCCTGGCTGAAGACGGCTGAAATGCCAGAAACCGGTCCTAGGAAGCATGTTTCCGGTCCAGGGAAGGCATGGCTTGGCAGTTCGGGCTGGACTGTTCCCATGAGGCACAGGGTCAGACTGATTTGCATATGGCCATGTCTGAACTGGGGTGGCAGAGTGGGCTAAAGAACGGTGATGGATCAAACCCAGATCTGTTGACTGGGTGTGAGTGTTTGATTGGTTCTGATGCTCCGTCCATCACCACCTCCTTTTGTACCATATATGCAAAAGGCACATGCCTGACCTGAGGACTACCTCTTTGCCAAATTTCAAGTAATTCTGTTCAGCCGTTCGGGCTGTACCTTCGACTAAAGGTCCTATGGGAAAATGCATGGGGAAAACGCGTTTTGGGACCCCCCTTTTTTCTCAGCCCCCGCTTGACGAATCACCCCGAGACTTTCAGGGTAGGAGCTGAGCGGAGCGCCCCATTAGTTTTGAAAATTTCACGAAGATAAGTCAACCGGCGCCACAGTTATTCAAAATAGAATTTTCAGATTTCCTATGGGAACTCGGTCCTAACTATAACTATCTACTGGCGACCGCCAGTAGATAATATATATATATATATATATACAGTGTCATTCAATGATTCCTTTTAGCACATTTAGGGGATCATTAATCAGATGATTAAACCCAAAGTATAAATGCAGTCAAAAAGGTTCCAAATACTATAATTTGGTATCTAAACAGTAATAGCCATCACAAACATATCAACTGCTCCAAGAAAATTAAATAGCAGGGTGCACATGAAGTGTGAAGTATTATAATTCTTATTCTTATCATTAATATTATTATGCAACTTGTAGCGCACACAGCTACCCCAAAAGGTTTTCCGGTGCAGGGAAGAGTACAGCTTAATGGTCCGATGCAGTAGGCTAAAATAGCCAGGTCTTCAGACACTTGTGGAAGCTCAGGAGTGAATCTAAAATCAAGAAAAACTCCTAATATATAAATATTTTGGCTGGAGCATCAAGGGTTAATATAGACAAGTTTCTCTTTTTTTTAAAAATGTTTTAAAAAAATGTTTTTTTATTGAGCAGAGCCATCAAGAAACATCCAATATTTACACTTAACAAATACTTCAAACTTAGACCAGAATACAAAAGTCTTTGTTCCTTAATCATTGATTACCGATAGCATCAGCCAAAAAAAAAAGAACCATCAACAAATTAACAATCGACAAAATTCTCCCAAACCCGCGAAAATGTCTTAATTGCCCCCACCCGTTTGGCTTCTTCGAACCGCTTTGTTCGTTTCATCTTCATCAACAATTTCTCAAACAAAGGTATTTCCGATGATCTCCAGTTTTGTAAAATGAATGAATGAGCAACCAACATAACAATAGCAAGAAAAAGTCCCTCCGTTTTCGAGATTATAGCCTCCCTAGTAGCTATTCCGAACAAAGCAGCTTCTGCTGAGGGTTTGTACATTCTTTTAATCGCCCTGCTAAAATATGCAAATATTTTTTCCCAAAACATTATCAGCTTGGGGCAGGAAAAAAAAATATGCCGCCATACCCCTTCCACTAGAGTACCACAGCGACAACAGCTATTTTCCACTGCTGGGTTTATTTTATTTAATGCTTCTGGGGTTAAATATGCCATCCAGTGGGCAAGAAATGCCATTCTTTTATAGTTAGCAGCTCTCAAAACCTTGTTTTGTGTGGTTTAAATCTTTTGCCATTCTTGATAAGAAAAAACACATTGGGGCAGATTTATGTTTCCTGGCGCATCCCTGCAAATCAGCAGGGATGCGCCAGGAAAGATGCGTCACGCAAGTTTACCCTTGCGCCACCACAGATGCGCTGCATGTACAATGCAGCGCATCATGGCGCAAGGATAAACAGATGCGTGACGCATCTGATGGCATAAGGGCGGCGCATTGCTGGAGTCGTGTCGCAAGCACGACGCAACTCCAGCAATGCTCAGGGGCTGCCCATACTGAACAAGCTGCGTCATGCCTTACGCCTGCTTCAAGCAGGCGCAGGGTTTTAACGCAGCAGCGTCAGAAAAGTGACTCAGTGAAATCTTGTAGATTTCACTGCGTCACTTTTCCGAGGCTTTTTCCGACGGAACGCCCACCCTGCATACATTAAACCTGACGCAGGTTTAATGTAGCGCAGGGCTTTACAACGTGACGCATCTCCCTAGATGCGTCACGTTGTAAATAAGGTGCAACATGGCGCATGGTTTACGCCGCCGCTGCGTCACAGGAGTCACGCAACGGCGGCGTAAATGTCTAGCAAGGGGCTTGTAAATCTGCCCCATTGTGTTTGAACAGTGACTTTCTCCAGCATCTTTAAAACCAATGGATACTCGTCTTGAGAGTTCATTAAACGATACCAATTGCCCACTCCAGATAGTTTCGATATATATAATGCAGAAGCAATTCTTCCAGGGGTGATATTAAATATAAGATTGGGAGTATGCTGGAGGAGCTGGGAGGCTGCAAATGGAGCTAATTCAAACAGTGGCAAGAGGAGATCAGCAGGAGGAGAGGGGGGTGCGGGATCGGTGTCGACAGCGAGAACCTTGGCTAGAGACTTGTGTAGATTTTTCATTTGGTGACTAGAAGCTGGAGTATAGAGTTCAACCTATACAAGCTACACAATGAAGAAACAGCTGAAGCTGGCTGCTGCAGCAGCTAAATCGGATGCCGCGATTGCTGCAAAAACTAAAACACGTCTGAACAAGACTTTGACCAAAGCCGGAAGTAAAATGCTTCATGGTGAGTCCTGCTTCAGCTCTCAAAGTTCAGAAACCGATTATCCCTTTTTAAAAGAGATAAGTTCAATGGAGGCTTCAGAAGCTGATTCAAGGGATAAAAACTTGGTTACTTTGCCAGGGAGTATTGGCGCTCGGCAAAATCAGGAGCAGAAAAATGCTAGAGATTTCCCTCTCTTTGTTAAGAAGACGTTACTTCCCATTACATTGACTGGCAAATCTAGCCGAGATTCACTCGAGCAAAATACTCTGGTGGCAACAGGTGACTCATCAACGGAAGTTGTATCAGTGGAGCCAGTACCTTTTCCGGGGCTACTCTCCTCCTCGTCTCCAGGGACGACTTGCCCAGACAAGTTTCTCATTAATTAATCTTTTCGACCATCCCACAGCAAACAATTATATTCAGTCCAAAATGTATAGTCGGCAACATTTTGCCCCAACTGCTGCTTAAAGTGGGATTGCTCCAGTCCAAGAAGAGGTTCCGGTGTGAGTACTACACAAAGGGATTCCTTAGCCCTACACTTCTTAGATATTATGATGCTAAAGTGTCTTCAATTATTTTCACAACTCCCCGTTTCAATATTTTGTTTAAATGTATTTATTGACTGCAAACAAGGCACAGTAATGTACATATCCGTGCGCCACCAACCAGGGGCTGGCCACCTTTTCTCATATAGCAACCAACTGTATCGGCTATCCCACATCCCGGAGGTCGGGCATCGCCGTGCATAACTGATTTAATACCCACTGCTTCCCGAGTGTCCCTCCACCTCGACGCTCGTTTGCGGGGCAGTCCCCCTGTCGGCGGCCAGGCTCTAGCGTGTTCCTCCCTCAGAACGTAGGGCACAGTCACGCGTTTGTGGCCGTAAACTCCAAACCCCCTCCCTCCCCCCACGATTCCCCCAACTCCCCTAACCCACCCACCCCAGCTAAACAATTGAGGTCCTAAGTCAGTCGCAGCCCCATTCGCTTCCCGCACTCAGCCGCCACTCATCTTCCGCCCGAGTGGCACCCCAGCACCTTCCGTCGTCTCCTCCCTGATCGCCGCCGTTGGGTCATCTTGCGTCCCCCACACAAACACCTCCCCCGGGAGCTTCCTCTTCTGCAATCTCCGTAATGGGACCCCCATCAGGGCCCCCCGCTGCAGTCTCCCGCCCGCTCAGGTAGTCTACGTACAATTCCCAGAAGTTTTTTGGCCGGCTACGCGGTGGCAACAACTCACTGAACCTCTCCGCTTGGGTGCAGCAGTATAGCACATCGCGCTTCCACTGCTCCACCGTGGGCAAGGGACCACGCATCCAGCTCATCGCAACTCGTCGTTTCGCAACGAGCATCCCCATATCCACCAGGCGCCGGGCCGCCTTCGGCACCACTCTGGAATGCCCCAATAACGCCACTGCCGGGTCCGGAGCCAACTCCACCCCCGTCACCTCTACTATCTGGTGGTATACCGCCTCCCAGTAGTTGTATATGCCCGGGCATTGCCACGCTAGGTGAAGGAAGTCCGCCGTCGGGTGTTTGCACCGTTCACATACAGGGTCTTCACGCAGCCCATATCTATGTAAGCGCTCCGGCGTGTAGTAGTACCTGTTGAGGAACTTGAAATGGACGAGCTGATGCCTGCCATGCAGAGAGATGCGTCTGATCCCTGTGCAGCAGTATGCCCACATAGCATCGTCAATTGTAACACCTAAGTCTCTTTGCCAGTCCAATCTGCATTTTGCGAACTCATGCACCCTATGAGATTGCGCCATTCGGTACAGCTTAGAGATCAACCCTTGGGGGTTGTCATTCTTAATTATGTACGTCAGTTCCTGAACCTCCGCTGGCTCCTCCATGTCACACCCCAACAACTGCTTCCAGGCATGCCTGACTCTGTGATACTGAAAACGCTGCAACTGCGTGCCCTCTACGCCCGAGGCTGCCACCGCCTCCCATGTCTTGACCTGGCCGTCAGCAAACATGTCACCCATGGTGTGTACACCTATCTCTTTAAGCGATCGCCGCACTCCGTCCTCATTACAAGGGGCCAGCCATACCGCCCAAGCAATTGGCATTGCCGGCGAATAAAGTTGCGCCCCCGACTCGCGCTGTAGTATACAGTTCCAGGCATGCCTAGTGGAGTTCAAGGAATCGAGAAACCCCGTGCGTCGGTCCGGATGCCCAAAAATGACCGCGGGGAGCGGCTGCGGCGCCGCAAACAATGTCTCTAACTTGAGATACGGGACAGTCTCACCCCCGTGTATCCAGCTATGCGCCTGAGCCTCCTGCGCCATCCGATAGTACAGCTCCATATCGGGCGCCCCCAGGCCGCCCATCTGGTAAGGCAGCGTCAGTACTCTCCAGCTGGTCCGCGCCTGCTTGCCAGCCCACGCCAGCCTCAGCATTGACGCCTGTAGCCGCGCGAAGAAAGCACGGGACAGCACCATGGGGATGTTCGCAAACAGAAACAGAAACCGAGGGAGTACCACCATCTTCATGATGGATATGCGCCCCAATAACGAAAGGGGCAGCTTGATCCAGGTCTCCACGTCGTCTTCCAGTTTACTGATGGCCCTTCCGTAATTCTCAGACAGCACCACCTCTGAGTCCCTATGGAGCTGGATCCCCAGGTATCGGACCGGTTCCTCAGACCATTGCAACGGGTATTCCATATCAAATGGGGTCGTGACCGGTGTCAGCGGGAACACGATAGACTTGTCCCAGTTAACCTTCAGCCCGGAGAGCGCTCCAAATTGAACCACCTCCCTCAACACTGGGGCCAGGTTATTTTCTGGGTCCCTGACATACAGCAGGGTGTCATCTGCGTACGTGGATACCATTATCCTGTAAGTTGGAAAATTAATACCTCGTAGGCTGTGGTATTCACGCATAGCGCATGCCAGCGGTTCTGCCACTAGGGCGTACAACAGGGGCGACAGGGGGCAGCCCTGCCTCGTGCCTCTCGAGATTGTTATCGGTTCCGTGACTCGATCGCTCAATCGTATTCTCGCCGTGGGGCCACTATACAGCACCCCTATCATTTGAAGGAAGATCGGGCCTAGCCCCATTCTCGTCAGGACCTGCCGCATGAATGGCCACTCGACAGAGTCAAAGGCCTTTTCCATGTCGAGGAAGACAGCGAGCGCGCGCGCGTCAGGGCGGACATGTTGCATGACGCCAAACACCGTCCGCAAATTGTATGTGAGGTTCCTGCCCGGCATGAACCCCGCCTGCTCTGGGGCAACCAGTTCGGGAGCGAGAAGGGCTAACCGCGTGGCCAGGACCTTGGCATATAATTTCGCATCCACGTTGAGCAGCGATAACGGCCGATAGGAGCTGCACTCATCGGGTGGTTTGCCCAGTTTCGGTATAGCGACCAAGAGCGCCTCGCGCATGGACGGCGGCATATGTCCCTTGACACACATATCGTCGAACAGCGTCGACACGTGTGGCAAAAGCTGGTCTATAAAAGCGCGGTAGAACGCGACAGTGAGGCCATCAGCTCCAGGGGCGCTCTGCGCCTTCATGCTCGCAAGGGCCTCTAGAATTTCATCCCTCTCGATGGGCAGGGATAGAAACTCCCTGTGTTCGCTCGCTAGGAACGGCAACTTTATAAAGTCCAGATAGTCCCCTATGCTGTCTTCCATCCCGGTTTGCTGAGAAGCGTAGAGCCCGGCGTAGTACGACCTAAATCGCTCCACCACGTCCTCCTCCGCCGTGAGCAGCGAGCCATCCCCAGACTTGATCTGCGTGACGGCGGTTCTGCGTCTGCGGGCCTTGAGCAGATTAGCTAACACCGACCCCGGTCTGTCGCCCTCACCATAAACCCTGGCCGTAGCATACTTCCCCAGATGCAGCACCTCTGCATCAGCAGTTTCGTGGTACTTTGCCAGGAGAGTTTTTATCTCCTCAGTAACGTCCTCTCCGCCCGTCTCTAGTAGTCTGGTCTCCAGTGCAGTCAGACTGCGCTCCTGCGTCGCAAGGCGCTGCCGGATATCTCGGAGAACCCCCGAGTGTTTGGCCATCGACACTCCGCGAATGTAGACCTTAAAGGTCTCCCAGACAGTCTGGAAATCCTCCACGGAGCCCAAATTGGTGTCAAAGAATAGCTCGATCGCAGCTGCCAGCTCCTCCTTAAATAGGGGATCCAGCAGCGAGTAAGGGGGAAATCGCCAAAGAAACGGCGGAGGGACCTTTCTGGGCGCCGCCAGGGAGATCAGTATCGGCGAATGGTCGGAAAGCGTGCGCGGGAATACCGCGCACTCGCGTATCTGCGAGAGGAGGGACGCAGATAGTAGCCAGTAATCTATCCGCCTATGCAGGTTATGGTATGCTGAGTAATGTGTGTAGCCCCCTATTGCCGGGTTACGAGTTCTCCACAAATCCACGAGATCCAAACAAAGCATACCTCGAGCAATCGCCTTCGCTGCTGCTGGTTGCGCTCGTTTCGGGCCGCCTGATCTATCCAGCTCCGGGTCTAACACTACATTAAAGTCGCCTCCCCAAAGCACATGCCGCGCGCCTGCATCCCCAACCGCGCCTGTCATCGCTGTGAAAAACTCCGGGCAGTCATAGTTCGGCCCGTAACAATTAACCAGGAGTAAATCCATGCCCTTTCCCTGGAAGCGCGTGAGCGCAAACCTGCCTGCGCTGTCTGTGGCAACGCGTTGCAATCTGTGCTCCACCCGCGCGCTAACCCATGTCAGCACCCCTCTAGAGTGTGTAGTGAACCCCGCCGCATGTGCCTCCCGCAGGTCCCTAGTGCGTAGGATAGGGCTATTATTAGGAAGATGCGTCTCTTGCAGGAAAGCAATATCTATCTTATGCCTCTTAAGGTAGTGCATTACTTTACGGGCTTTGCGGTAATCATTAAGGCCCCTTACATTCCAAGTGAGGATTCTTAGTGTGTCGTGCCTCTCAGGCATGGCCGCTTCGGTGTTCGCCATAGCCTGCTCTAGGGCGCAAATCCCTCAACTGAGCGCGTCTCAAAGCGCAGGAGCATACTAGCAGATAAAACCACGCACCCCAACCTAGTGACCTCAAACCCCCGTAACCCAAACCCCCCCCTCCCCCCCACCCACAGCAGACCCACCCCAACTCGGCCTTGCAGATTCCCATACTTGGGCACCCCATACCTCCCGCCACCCCACCCATAACTTTTGAACCCTCAGAAAGGTGTGGCACGCACACACGGGCGGAGGTCGCTCAGCGCTCACACACTAGTGTGGAAGCGCCTAGTACCTAACTGCCACCGCCCGGCCCAGCGAGCCACTATTGTGTCTCCCGTCCCATCCCAGCGCAAAGTTACCACATCCCAGCCGCCCTTCTCAGGTAGCAGGTCCCAGCAGCGTCCTCGATAACCATCTAAAGGATTGGAGCAACTGGGGGATGAGTCACTGTCCATGGGCCTCCCATTCGCGTCTAGTCAGGGGGGGGGGGGTGCATCTCACATTGTACTGTACTCCATAACGATATCGTCCAAATGCTCCCCACCCGTTCCCCCCCAAGCCTACCTCCCTTCAGCCAAGCATGTCCCACCAAAAATACAAACTAGGTGAGTCCTGTCCTCGTGGTCAGTCCTGTGCGTCCAGATCGCCGTCTCTCTCGTCCTCCCGCGGTGGCGTCGCTGGGCTCCGGCGCTGCTCCTTCGTCCAGTCCTTCAGCGCCTTTTGGAGTGCTTTAGGGTCTTGGAAGATGTGCGACTTGCCCTGCCGGTTGACTCGCAGCTTAGCCGGGTACAGCATTGCATAGTCAACTCCTAGTTCCCGAAGCTGCTTTTTGGCAGGGGCAAACTGTCGCCTGGCCTCCTGCACTCGGGCCGTGAAGTCCGGGTAGAGCGAGATAGGCGGCCCTTCGTAGGACAATGTCTTCTTTTCCCGGGCAACCCTCAGCGCTGCATCTCGGTCCCTGTAGTTCAATAGTTTAGCTATAACCGGTCGGGGCGGTGCACCCGGCGGGGGCCTGGGGCCCAGGGACCTGTGCGCTCTCTCTACCACGAACATCCCGGAGAACACATCTTTCCCCAGCAGCGCAATCAGCAGTGTTTCCACGAAGGTCTCCATTCGGCCCGTGGCAGTGGACTCCGGCAGGCCAGTGATTCGCAAGTTGCACCGCCGAGAACGGGCCTCTAAGTCCTCCGTTTTGTCCTGCAACATCTGCATTTGGCGCTCGAGCTTCTTGTGTTCGCGATCCAGTGTCGTCTGCGCGCCCTCCACCTCCGATATGCGACTGTCGGCTTGGTCCAGGCGCTCCGAATGTTTGTCCAGGCGCTCCCCCATGCGGTCCATTCGGTAGGAGAGCGCGTCAATCTTAGCGCCCAGGGCGGTGATGCCGCTCTGCAACCCCTTCTCCATGGACAACAAGAGGCCCCTCAAGTCCCGGTCGTCCTCCGCGGGCGCAGACTCGCCTCCCGTAGCCCCCTCCAGCGGTGTCTGCGTCTTGGGGCGCCGCTGCTCGAACGTCAGTTTTGACTGGGTTTTATCGGATTTGCCCATCTTGGACCCACACACCGTTCAGCGCAGCGCCGTCCAGCTTGGGCGCGCTCCAGTCGCCACGTAGCTGTGCCGCGATCGCAGGCAGCCCTCCTTGGGCGTCCTGGTGGCTTGCTCACCTCCAGTTGGCACCACCAGGCGTGCCAGTCATCTGCAGTCTTCACCGCGCCGCCGCTAGGCCGCCCGCTCTGCCTCAGCTCCTCACACTCCAAGCTCGTGGCTTTCGCACCCAGCCCTACACCGGAGGCACCTCACCAGTGGTTTCTCCTCTCCTGCTGCCTCCTCCGCACTACCGCAGCAGGGTGCACCAGTCTCCCTCGCCCAGGCCGCCACTTCAACTAGGCCCGGGAATGCCCCCAATGTGTCTCACTCCAAGTCGCTCTGCCACTTCTCCTGCTCGCTGCGGGGGTTTAAGGGGGTGCTGCTGACCTTCCGTGCACCGAGCGCCGCGGGGCTCACCCAGGGCCTCCCAATGTGCTCTCCGCCGATCTCGCTCGCTCCTCCTCGGCACCCCGCTCACTGCGCTATCTGCTGCCTCTGTACTCGCCGCAGGTCTCCACCTCCAATCTCTGCTGTCCGCCTCTATGAGCCTCGGGTCCGCCCCTCGCGGCCGCCGCTGGCCGCACGTTGCCCCACGTCGTCGGCCGTCCTCCTCACGCGAGGCTGGGGATCTTCGGCCTAGGACGCGTCCCGAGTCTCCGGCTCCGGAGGTCGCCTCTTCGCTCAATCGGGCTGGAAATTCCGCCGGTCGACTGCCCAGCACCTCAGGATGTTCCGATGGGGCCGACCGTTGTTCTGGGCTTCGTTGGGATCAGGATTATTGGCGAATATATGGCGTGGCTCGCCGGAGCTCCGAGCTCAAGCAGCCATCTCCGTTGCGAGCTAAGCTCCGCCCCCTCCCCGTTTCAATATTATATTTGATAATTAAGATATGACAGGGCCTGGACCCCAGTGAAAAAACGATTTATCCCGTTTTTATTTTAATTTTACGAGAGCACTAAATATCTCTTTGATTTAACTTTATCCAATATAGGGAGAGGAGTTGGTCTAAACGGCTAGGGCGGTCGACCTTGAATCTGGGTTCGAGTCTCGGCAATTACGCTGAACATCCTGTGATTCTGGGCAAATGACTTAATCTCCTGTGTCTAACCAAAATGAATGTGTACCCTCAAGTAACGTAACTGGTGCTATGTAAAGCGCTCTGATACCCGATTCGGGTCAAGTTCGCGCTATATAAAACTCTGCAAAAAAACAAAAAATGCGTATCCATATATTATGCATTAAACTCGCCAACTGAATTCCTGAATTCTAAAGGCTATGAAATATGTTACCATTACCGTCAAAATTAGACTGTAACCTTTAATGGAAGGAACCTTCGCCTGTATTTAGGACAAGATAAAGAAATTTGACACAATTAGCCCAATATTCGCTTGTATTAGGTACAACATAGGCACAATGAAACATGCAGTGAGGATGACCTTATTTATTATTAAATATCCAACAAAAAACAAAAGCTTCTCAGTCTAGCGCTGTTGATCTAAAATCCGCCTTTGATTCAGCTACCATCATTTATAGTGAACACAACAAGATGATGGACGGAGTGCTGAAACCTTTCAACCTTTCACCCATTCACCCCCAGTCACAGATCTAGGTTTAATCCATTTTTAGTGGCCAGACCTGTGGAGCAGTAGTACAAGTGTTTGAGGGAAGTGTTTGATTGCATCTGCCTAGTAAACCCCCTATCTTAATCCTGAGTTTATTGTTATGTAGCCATTCAACAGACAAGCACTCTCAATGCCAAACATGTCTGGCCTTGGCAAGCGTGCAAGGTTGTTGTTGCTGTTGGGGTATTTTTTGTTGTTGTTGCACATATGAACAAAATTGCCGAAGTATAAAAATGCAGATACAGTATAAAAAGTGCAAGATGATGTGGGCTGACCAATTGTCTGTTGCAGAAGGCAGCAAACTGTATATGAAACTGGAACGCATCAATGGATTAAGGGCCCTGACCATTTTCATATGTTTTTTCTTTGAAAAACATGAGGCTGTGGAGATGGCTAAAGCTTTATCTGTGCCAGACCTAATAAAAACTTTCATACAAATGATCTGAATGTATATATGATTGCCTGTCGTGTGAATGTGCCTATCAAGAGGCATTCCTCTGTGGCGATCCTACTATTGTCAGTGATGCAATATTGCTCGCAATGAATCAATCATGTCGACTGATAGATTTATTACATTAGTAGGAAGAGGGAGGGAGCAAGAAATGCAGATGCAAGTAAGATTACAGCAGTGGACTTTGTAGTGGACTACAGAAGGTATTCTCTGTGGCTAATGGTTAATGTTTTTATAGTGTACGTACAGTAGCACAGTTGACAATATTTATGACCCAGGGTGAAGAGGATAATGGTTATTGTTTAGATAATGTACATGTTGTAATGCAGATAGTCCTTTTAAGACCTGTGCAGGCATTGAAAAAAAAGTTAGAGTTGAAAATGCACTTTAATAATTTGCACTTATCACACCAATGCTATTATATAACAGGTATTTTAACTGCATGCATATAGGGAAGTAAAGATTTACTCTAACCTTGCAGTGCAATGCCCAGGGCTTTACCATTTGTTGAAGGCCCTGAACCCAAGTTATAGGTCAGAGCCACAGGCAAGGGCATAGAACGAGGGTCAGGGCCCTAAACAGCCAGTATAGCCTGAGGTAAAAGGGCTCTAAGGCTATTAGAACGCTCCACCTACTGAGGGTAGAATGTTCTAAATCAAAAAGGGAGGAACAGAGACAAACAATGGAAGCCATTATAAGCCCGGAGCCACTCCATTGTCTTCAACGGAGTTCTCAACATTCCAATGTTCTAATATTCCTAACTCCACATCTACATACGTTGAAGATAAATATTCTGCGTAGGTGAATATATATGTACAGTTAGGTATAAAAATCTAGACTTATGTGTTGATATTTTTTTATCTTGTTCTCGATTGTCTACCTCACTGATATTGTGGGCTTGATATTCAGTCTGCACACAAGGAAGACAGTAGGCAGCAGCCATTTGGAGAATTTAAAGATGAAGCAGAAGACCCAGTGAAATCTGCAAGTAGAATGATGGAGAGAATGAGAAAAAGGGGAGAAATATCTTCAGCAATATATTCATGGATTCCTACAGAAGAGGAACCACTGTTACAGTTTAACAAGATAAGGAGCCCACACCATGCAGCGACCACTCCTTAATTTGTAAATAACATTAATGCAGGAGCACAAATGGTTTTCTATGAGGCTGCCACCCATATCCGCCATGGGCTCTGCTGAATGCCATCGATGGTACCACCCCGCTGCCTGCAAGGACACAGCCCAAAGCTAGGTGTAGTATCTTACATAAAGTACCTGCCATCCTGAAGGAAGCTGAAAGTGTAAAGGCATGCTGGGAAGCTGTTTTGTAAGGTAAGGGAGACTGCATATATTTGTGCTTGCTGTAGGCAATGTTTGTTGTAATATCAGGGAAATTAACAGTGAAAAGAGGCCCGCAAACATTAAAAAATCCAACATATACACCAATCTGTCTGATCAACCCTTCTGGCACCACCACATTGCCTTATAGGCCAGTCAGACCCTGTGAAAGAAAAAAAGAGGGACGGAGGGAGCTAAATAAGGAGCATTGAGGGTGAGGAAGAGTTAATGAATAGAAAAAAAGAATGAGTTAGAAAAATATATAAACAATGAGAAAGAAAGAGAGAGACTGGAGAGAAAGAGCCGGAAAGAGAAGATGGTAAAGAAAGAAAAAAGGAAAACAGTGAAAGAGAATAGAAATTAGTTAGCTGAGTAGAGGGAATACTTGAGACAGTAGGATGTTTGCGGGCTATCTCATAAAAGAAGGGTAATTTGTAATGCACATGTTAAACTTGTTAAGAGAATGCATTCAGTGGCAGAAGACAGTACTTTATCAGGTGAGTCATAGAGGCTGCATTGCACCTGACACTGCGTTTCTGGCCAGAATCAAGTTCTGAGTGGCTGAGGGGAATTCACTTTGGTGTTTTGTCCCCATGAATGCCAGGTCCTTGATGGGCAACTAGCTGGTCCCTCATGGTCCGACATGGCAGCATCGTAAAAGAGGTAAACCCAAAAACAAAAGTGATGTCTTGACCTAAATTAGTTTAAATTCGCTTAAGTGGGCACCGACGGCTTTCTCTCTCTCTCTGCTTAAGCCAGGGAGAGGCAGAAGATAATGTGTGCCCCACACCAAGAAAGATGCATGTATCTATGCTGAGTACATTTCGCTAAAAATAAAAGAAGCATTAAAGGTGGTTTAGATTTTAAAAATATACTTTTGTTAATGTGTGTAATATTTTAAAGTTGTAATCCTATGTTTTACCTATTATAAAACTTGATTACTTAAAAAAATTGTTTTCAGACTTGTATTATTTATTACATATGTTTTGTAGACACCAAAAGACATCAGGGGTTTGCCTCAGATGTCAACAAGGTTTTGTGTTTGTGCAGAAGGAGTAGGCTTGGGAGAGGCAGCATCAACCTGGACGGGAATCTACTAGACCAGGGGTCTCTAACTTTTTCTTTAATAAGAACTACTTATTTCAATGAAAACCCTCCCAAGCAACTATTAGTATTATTGTTGTGATAGTTACCACATTAGACAAGATCACATTAGTGGTCACCCCATGCAGGATTATCAGCTGTTGTCACCTCAGAGCATCAAGCACGGTTGTCAGCAGTAATGTAAGCAAGCTTTCTCAATGTGGAACGCCATAGGTCATACATAGTGTTAGAAAAGGAGTTTCTGGCAGTGGCGGCTCCTCCATTAAGGCAGAGGGGCGTCGGCACACTGCTCCACAGCAGGAAACATAAAATGATAAAAACTTGCGTTATTATCATTTTATGTTTCCTTCTGCTGTGGCAGCTTTCTGGACAGGGAGGGGCAGCTCCGAGGAAAGAGGAGCATAGGAGGAGTGGTTTGCCCAATCCTAAGTGCCCATGACTGTTTGGTCCGCCCTCTTGGGCTGCCCAAAACAGTCATGCACACCTTGCATATATTCTCCATGCAGGCTGCATTACAGCCTGCATGGAGAACATGCCCAGGGTTGTGATTGGCTATCGGGAGCCAGTTGCTTCCTGCTCCTTCCTGTTTCCTGCTGCAGGACCGGAGCAGGAAGAAGAGGACGGAGGAGAGGCAGTGGCCGTCCGTCCGTCCGAGGAAGTGTTTTTTTTTTTAAAAAAAAAAAAAGCTTTTTCCGCCCCCTTTACCCCTGCCACACCACCGAGTCCGGTAGCAGCCGCTACTGGTTTCTGGTTGGATAGAGTATGCACCTAAGCCAGGCAGAACCCGCCACTCTTATCAGGGTAAGGGAGTTAAACATACAAAATAAACCCTGCTCACCCCCTTGATAGCTTGGCAGAGCAGTCAGGCTTATCCCAGAGGCAATGTGTAAAGTGTTTGCGCAACACACACTCACCCAGTGACACACTAGGCACACCACAAAAAGAGACGCCACACACGTTTATATAACAATACCTCATATATTGTATATAAAACACATAAGACCAAGGATCACATAAATCACTGTGCCACTAGGCACTTGTGGTAATACAGGTAGATCATAGAAGTCACTTTGCCATAGGCAATGGTCATAAACATAACATATAGTGCCCTGAGTGATTGCTCATAAGTAGCACAAGTCACAACTCACTTGGCCCTAGGGAATAGTCAAAACATTAAAATGTGTGCACTAAAAGAACAGTTTGTATAGACACGTCACCTTACAAGGTTACAACCTGTCATCATAATGAATAGAACACAGCGCTTCTGTGCTTTTACAACACATCGCCCTTACTGCGGGGAGGGTGGGAGATCTCACTCGGCCTCCCGCATATGTACATTTCAGGAAAGTACAGTGGCCGTGACCACACGGCGCAGCTGCTGCCGGCCAAGGGGGGGTGTGATAATCCCCCACGGAATGCAGGGGAGACCTCACCCAGTCCTCCCCCGGAGATCCAGGGATCGGGGCAGCTGCCTGCGTTCGAGCAGCGCAGCTGTCACGCAGCCACCACACCCTCGAGTGACCCGCCTAGGCGGACACCCTTGTCCCGCCCAGATTTCACATGGTGGGTACCGAGCCCGGTGCTCTATAGGGCCTTTCACACTGCTGCTTTACCTCGGGTCTTGAGGAAAGACAAAGGAGGACCAAGTAAACCTGGGGCACAGGAGGTATGACGCTTCCACGGTCCTTCCTCCTGTCTTGCTGTGGCTTACAGCTAAGCTCAACCGACCAGGCGATGCTCTGTCCTGCGGTGGACGGGGCTGCTGCAGAGTCTGTTTCTCTCCCTGATACTATGGAAGACTCAGACGGCCTGGACAGGCATTGCCAGCTGTTGTAGAAAGCTGGATGGCCCTGCTGCACTTTCCCAGTGGGCGAGCAGCGAGATGTAGGTTTCCTGGCAGTTGAAGACCTTGCCACAAGGCTGGTGGCACCTCGGTCACTGTTCGTCTCCGTGGAAGGCGGGTGGAGTCACGAGGGCTCCTCAGTCAGGAAAGTCCAGCAGGGCTTTCCACAGCATGCGAAGGCCAAACAAGTACTAAGACATGGCAAATTAAAGTAACACACAGCACTTGGCATGTTAAGGTAAAAGCATCAAAACTTTGAAAAATCCAAGTGAAAGCACAAGAAATTCTGAAACAAGGTGAAGCACCCGGGATTTCCAAAATAAAGCAAATGTGAAAGGGACTCCCTGTAACACAAGGAATTCCCAATAGCACAAGGAAGACTTTGATGTCCCTGAGTCTTCCAGAACAGAAGGCAAGCACACACAAGCCCTTAGAGATTTTCTTCCCAAGCAGGATACCATAGCAGGGCAAAGCATTTCAGTCCTTTTCCTCTACCACAGACAGAAGCATCAGCTGCAGGCAAAACCCCCGCTCCTCACACGGAAAAGGCAATGCTCCCCACACAGTCCTTCTGCTTTTCTTCTTGGCAGAGTCCTCTTGTTCATGGAAGTAATCTAAAGTCCTGGGGGTTTAGGTTCAATACTTATACCCCATTTTGTCATTGTTCTCTTTGCTGTCCCCCCTGGTGCAGCATTACCACAGGGGGCGGAGACAGCATTGTTAAAAAGGAGACTGTTAGAAATGAGGGTCTTTAGTTGGCAATCATTTGCACCTTTGTCCACGTTGGGACCCTTCTTCGTAGTCAGGGTGAGGGGGATACCCTTCTAAAATAACCCCTGCCTACCCCTTTGGTAGCTTGGCATGAGGCAGTGTGTAAAGCATTTGTGTAAACATACAGTAATACAGTGAAACCACTACAAACTAGATACCACACCAGTTTAGACAAATAAATAATCTTTATCTAAACCAAACAAGACCAAAACGACAAAAATCCACAATACAGTAATCAAAATATGACTTTTAAAAGGTAGGAACAGTTCTGTCCATAGAAAACTATATTGGTGCCCCGATGCAATGCGTGGGGATAGGGGATGCTTTGGTTCTGGATGCGGCGGCAACAGCGCTGCGTTGGTTTCTTCAGCCTCGGTCCCACGATGCGTTGGTTTTAGCAGCAGCACAGCAGGGCCTATGTCGGAATCGGCGAGGTGATCTCAGACTTCGCAGATCAGTGCACTCAATGCGACGTGCAGTAATTTCTCGAGCCGCGGGCAGGTGCTGTGTCAGTTTCTTCGGCGATGTGTTGGAAACCGGTGCGGATGTATCGCACTTCTCATAGTTGAGTTACTTTTCCAGCTCCAACAGCAGGAAAAACCTCCAGAGACCCAACACAGTCACAGGCACCTCTTGGCAGCTCAGAACTACCAGCAAGGAAGTTCGGTGCAGCTTGTGGTGAAGTCTTTGTATCCCTGAGACTTAAAAACAGGAGGCAAGCTCTACTTCAAGCCCTTGGAGATCTTCCTCAAGCAGGAGACACAGCACACAGCAAAGGCCTTACCCTCTCCTTGGCAGAAACAGCCACTGCAGGCCAACCCCAGACAGCACACTGAAAAGCGGCAGTACTTATCCTTCAGTTTTACCAGCTCTTCTCCTTGGCCGAGGTTCCTCTTGAATTCCAGAAGTAATCTAAAGTTCAGGGGTCTTGGCCCCATTTTTTATACAGCATTTCTCTTTGTTCTCAGGTGTCAGGGAGGCTCTGAGCTCAGTCAAAACCAGTTCTGTCCTCTCTGGTGCAGCTTCCCACCAGGAGGTGGATACAGCATTCGGTAAGGCAGACCAGCCCATTCAGGTGAAAGGAAATCTCCTCCCCCTAGTCCTGACTCTTCCAGGAAAGGCAGGACACACCTCAAACTCCCCCCCAAGTGGCTATATATAGTAGATGCACATCCCCAGCCCCTGTCACTCCAAAGCCACTTTCCAAACCTACTTTCTAAAAGTGGTATTTTCAAACACAGAATGTAAAGATCATCCGTACTAAAAGATGCATCTTAAGATTCTGAGTTCAGCCATACTAAACTTCCCCTTCCTATCTTGTCCCAATGGAAAGGTATATTTATAAGATGTCATAAATAAACTCCTAATCTATCCTATGGGACAGATAGCCTTTCAATAGTGAAAAACTAAATTCACTGTAGTTCACTATCAGGAAATGTTACACACTCCAGTACATGTCCTACCTTTCACATACACTACACCCTGCCCAACGGGGTTCCTTGCCTTGGGCCTACACTAGGGGTGACTCATATGTATAAAAAGGGAAGGTTAGGGCCTGGCAAGTTGGTGCACTTACCAGGTCGACATGGCATTAGAAACTGCAGGCAGACACTGCAGTGGCAGGTCTGAGACCCCTTTGAAAGGCTGCTTGTGTAGGTGGCACAATCAGTGCGGCAAGCCCACTAGCAACATTTGATTTACAGACCATGGAACACAACATGCACTGTACTAGGGGCTTACCAGTAAATCAAATATACCAACCATGGATAACCAATCATTGTCACACAGAGAGCACATGCACTTTAGCACTGATCAGCAGAGGTAAAGTGACCAGATTTCTATAGCCAACGAAAACAGTGTCACAAAAATAGGAGGTAAAAGGCTAAAGGTTTGGGGATAAACCTGTGTAAAAGGGACAGGTCTAACAGCACTAGCTGCAATGTCCCTGGCACCAAGATAATAAAAGTAGTAATAGGTCTACCCAACACCACATAATTTACCACTTAAAGATCAGCTTTAGATATATTTGGGAAATGCATACATTTTTCCCCAAACTTTAGCAAAAGAGTTCTGAAAATGCACACATTTTATTTTCAAATGCACATTTTCAGTGAAGAATCTGTGATATTGTGCTTTTCTTCACCACGCCCCTATGGGTGCATATGAGAGACACATGAAAGACAGACCATTGATAATAACGGTGATACTGATTAGTTTTCAGGTTTTATCATTGGTCAGTCACCCTTCATGTCTGGGTGTAGTTCTGGTGTTCTGATCTTCACTATTGCATGCATTTAACAACTACCTACGGGGCTGGTGTGCAGTGGTAATGGCAAAAGAGGACTCTTTGCCCTCTATGTTAGCACCTCCTCTTGGAAAAGCACACATTATGGGATTAAACACCGTAAATCAAGATGGCTGACGCTTAAAGCACCAAATGGCTGCTCCATCAATTGATCTAACATGTGAGTGACGATTTAAACAAAGCAACTGGTGACAGCGGTTGACTCACCGCCCCAATCCCAGAATGATGTTTGTAAGATGAGCTAAATTGTGACAGACACTAGAAACAAGCAATGGTTGAACGGGCTGATATAATACCCTTCTATGTATTATTATAAGTTTTGTGTATTTATTTTAAAGATCTAGTAAGCCATCTCTAGGCAAACCTAAAAAGAAACAAAAATGTGGTGTTGCTTATGTTATCATAGGGTTTTTGTGGAATGACGTCACAGTTGTAGGAAATGTGGAACTTCTTGGGTAACAATTTTTATATGGCACAATGTTTGGAGCATGCTTTCGTAGCCAGGGATTCTTATTACCACAAACTCATGAACAATAACACTGTGAAGCCAAAAAGTGGAACCAAGCATTGATTTTGTAAAGCTCACAGCAATAAAAATCATGTAAATAAACGTGGAGCAAACACACTTCCACTGCAGGTTTCCAACTCATATCTCTGGCACATACTTAAGAAGCATTTTAAAACATGAAAAGAATGAATGTGCTGTCATTTGTAAATAGGTCTGAAGATATGGGAAGAATACACCTGGGGTATTGTGAAAACCAGTCTGTCAGATATCTGCTGAGGGTCCTTTATGAAGATATATGATACTGTTATATATGCTGTTCCCAAAGTTAGACACTTTCTTATTTAAGGCGGGTCTGGTGGCTTGGTGGACTAATGTGTCCACTGTAGGGGCTTTTATTCGACCTCATGGTCATAGGTTCAAATCCCAGTGGATCCAATCGGCCCTTCATCCTTCAGTGGTCGATAAAAGGAGTTTTGTTGGGTAGCAATAAACATTTGCTATTCTGTGCCAAGATACCCTTGGATGAACGTGCACTTTACAAATACACGTTATAGTATTGCTCTTGAAGATCCCATCAAAACCATGGTTCTTCCATCTTCCCTTACAACTCTAATTACTACGAGGCCATTAGTATGCAAGGGTTTAGCATGTAGTATTGCACAGACCCAGTGGGATCATATTTCAACATAGTAAAAGTCAAGGTGTTAGGCTTTGCTCAAGAAATTAATTTTAGAGCAGACTGATGTGGTCAAATGAATAAGTGCATGCCTTCTGTTGGTCAAATTAATAGGACATTCTTTCTTTTTATTCTTACAACAGGGAGACAACTAGTGAATGTGTGTTGTTTTTTAAGTTTAGCCCAGCTCAGTATGAACAAACAGAACACTCACATTTAGCCCAGCCATGCTGTATTGGAAATATTTACCTAGGTTGCTGGCTCTGACAATGTCTAACCTTGTAACTTCCAATATCGACTTTAAGGCACACCAAAGCTAACAAGAGGGCGGAAATGCTGATTACAGAGTCCGGAGAATTAACTACATTGTCCCTGATAGACATTCTGTTTGAAAAGTATCTTATACCTGTAGTGAGTTCCCTTTAACCCCTTCGGTGCCCGCCCCTTTCCCCGCCCTGTGCCGGCCGTTACATTAGCGGGCGGGGTTTGTGACGAGCTGGACTCGTCATGGGCACAGCGCCACCGCGGCCCATGACGAGTCCAGCTCGTCACGGGCACCGAAGAGGTTAAGGCTCACTGTAGTTCCACCCTATGTTAGCCTCACTGTAGGTTATAGGCTGCTTTTGTTTTGCTTACGTTACGTAATAACACGTTTATTTTTGAGCCACAATTTTATTTTAGAAATACATTGCACATGGTTTTGTTATTCAGTTCTTCTTCTTGGAACTCGGTCGAACAACATTGTGTCCTCCTTTTCTCTATGGTCGGTCATTAACACATTCTAACATAGAGACATAACAGAGAGACCCAGATGCTGTTTTCTAACATGGCACTTTTTATCATATAAGTTGAGACTTGCCATTTTTAAAACGGGAAAAATATTTCTTGCCGAGAGAAGGGCTGGGATAAGTGCACCATCTCTGCGCCATCTGAGATGCAGACTAGCTAATGGCAAATACCAGGTATGGGGCCTGGTACTAATCCCAGAGATCACTGATATATTTGACTGTGCTCATGTGGTGAGGTTAAGCTCAGGCAGATTTATAATTCGCCATGATAAGGCTTTTTATTGTGTACAGTTAATTGATAATGCTAATTACATTGCTCAGTTGTATATGTTTCATAATTGCAGCACAGTTCCTTTATGATGGAGCACTGTAGTTTTAATAAATATTCTAGTGTCTTTCTGTTTATCGTGGACATGCATGAGTGAGATAACTAAAAGGTGATGACCTGTTACCACGGTTCCGGTGTGGAACTAGAGTGTTGTGTTCAGGGGTGGCAAATTACCTGGAACGTTTAGAGGGCAGGTGAGGCACTATGAGCTAGTCAGGATTTGGGCCCACAGGTACAGATGTGGTACGGTGACTTTGTCCCGACATTCTCTGATCCCAAAAATAGTTCTGTTTCCAGAGTCCCTGCAACACACCCGTGTTTTGAAAAAAAATGGCATTCACTTTTCAGGTTAGGACTCTTTTAAATAAATGGAATAGAATAGTCGGCATATCTTGTTCAATCGAAATGCATGAAATGTAGACGATAAGTACTTTAATTTACAACCAACTCTCTGACTGATTCCACAAATTAAGTTTAGCAGGTGACCAGCATATAACCACAACGGCAGACAGAGCAAACCTGTGGAGATCTTCTAGAGCTTTTCAATGTGCACAGTGTTGCAGATGCAGGGCTGTTACCCCAAAAGCACAGACCTGCGCATTAAATGCGGCCCCTTCCTTAGTGTTCACCACACAAGGAGCACAGAAGATATTAGACATTTATTGATGTGTTTATACTCAAAAGGTTGCTGGATTTTATGAGGCTCTCCCACAGTACACAGCACACAAATGCAAGACCACATATATTGCTTTTGGTGGTCGGCACACAAACGAAAGGGGATATTTAGGGCTTGTTTACAAATCATAATCTCTTGCACTTTTTCATGCCCTTAGTTGTAGGATAAGGCAGTGCTTGGTACCCACTCCTTTAATAATGTAAGCAGGGATTCTCTCTGGACGTGGTAAACAGTATGTACCCAATGTGGCATTGGCCCTAGTGCAAGAAAGGAAATGGCTGCAGTTTAAATTATAAAAGATTAATATTATCAATGTGCAGGCGGTCCCTTGGGTCTCTGGGTCCTTATGCCACTGCACCCTACTGCACCAATGGAAAGTACACCCCTGCAGGAAAAGTGCGCCATGAATGTTTGTACATATTGTTATTGGATACTTTGTTGTACAATGTGATGTGTTGAGCTGTGGTTGTTGAGCTGTGATCTGCTTTGCCTCTTTTGTTGTTCCATATTCTGCTTTAACTGTATTGTTATGTTGCTTTGTGCTTGTTTTTGTATTAAATTCTGTTGTTTACTCTAGATATGTGATGTTGCTACATTTGCAGCTAAAATCTCATGCCTTTAACCCCTTTAGTGCAGATGTCGACCACTGGCCAATACTGGAGAGGGTTACAAAGGATCTTCTGCTGCAATTAAATTACCGGGGGTCATTTTGGCCTAATTGGTTTGCAAATATTTTTCTTTTATATGTAAATCTGCAGATTCTGAAGAAATTATACATTATGTGGCATTTTTATAAATAGATGTGTTGTTTACCCTTTGGAGGGGCCATTGCGCTCCCAAGGGAAAAGAACACATTTATAAAAAGAAAAACGAATGCCACATAATCTGTCATCCCTGCATAATCTGCAGATTTATAGAAAAAAATGTTTGTAGCTCAAATGAGTCAAAAGCGAGTACAAATGTGGCAACATATTTCAACACAGTGGAAGGTCCTGTGCAACGGTTGACTGATCATCATTCAGTTGCTTTTATATGTTTTTGGTTGCAATACTGGTGGCATTGATGTAAAATCTTTGCTGAGGTAGTATTATGTTTTCCAATCCTAATAAAAGTAATATTGTAAAAAAATGGTCAGCATTATGTTGCATAATTTGTCTTTTCTTGCAGCATAATTTAGTACATCCTGTTGCATAATTTGGTGCTCTTCCACCACAAAATTCCCGTGACCCTGGTGATTGTACTGTGAGTTTTTACAAGGAGCACGCCTGTGCACAAATTTGCAGGGGCTTCTGCGTGAATGTGCACTTTTATTTAACAACAATGACAGATTTTTGGTTTCAGGGAATTACTTTTATACTAGCACAGCAAGTCCCCGAACAATAACGTTTTGCATGAACTATGACAAAAATATGCTGTGGTATTAGGTATGTGCTTGGTAACAACAGAAGAGTGAAAAAAAGGAAAAAAATTGGAAAAAAAGGAAAACTATAGGACAGCACGAGTAAAAACCTCTTTATTTAAAAGAACCCTCACTCACCAACCTAGTTGGTGACATGCTTCATCATTGGGTTACCACCAGAGGGACCGAGTGCCCCCCTGGTGTGCTACGACACATGAATTACAGCGGAGCGGGTTTTTCCGTGCGACAGTGTCAGTGTAAGGGTGGTGCAAATTAAAAAATGGCTGGTTTTATCCAAAAGTGATTTTAATGGTGGAAAACCAGAAATCGTTAAAAACAGGTGAGAAGGACGTGAGCTGGCTGGTTAGGTTGACCAGGCTCATCTGATTTAGTAAAATAAGTGAATGATGGTCATTCATTCATCCAGACACTTTTATACAGAGCACCTTTTTCTCAAAAAGTCAAAATTTTACTATATTTTGCTTATTCTCTCAGTACCCTCCAGTGGAATTCAAAAACCTTGAATACCTTTAGAATACCCAGGATGCTGGAAAAAAGAAAAAATAAATTGGCGTGGATACCTTACATGGAAAAGAGTTATGGAGCCCTAAGCGTTGACTATCCCAAATAGCTAAAAAACAAAAAAAGGGCTCAGCACTTGGAGGAACGCCCCAGCAGGTAAGGAGTTAAAGTACCTGTGACAAGCAACAATTTACTATTGCCGAAGGTGCTAAAATAGTGCTAGACGGAAATGTCAATTAATTAAGACACGTCAGCACAAAATGATGCTCATTTAGACAGTTCTTAATTTGTAAAAGAATAAGTGCCAGATCCCAAAAACGTGTTCAGAAGCCAGCAGCATGTGGTACTGAATGTCAGGGCTGCTGAACATCCAGAATACGTAGTGTTGATTTCAATTCATGCCTCTTTCATCAACTACCAGACACTCACTGCCTCTTTATTTCACTTTTACAGGTTCTTTTCCATCCCTACTTTCTTCCTTTGACACTTTCTTTGCACCATTCTGTCCTCCTTTCCCCTTTTGTTTTTTTACTCTCATGGTCTGAGTCACAGTCTGATGAGGAAAAGTAAGTGACGGTCCTACCTGCTCAAATGAAGCAATGTATTTATGTGATAGGGCCCACAGAAAGGGTATTTTACCTTGAAAGCGTAGGCCTGATTAAGAATGATCTTGTATCCTCTCTATTTATTAGTGACTGCTTGCCCCTATGTATAATAGAGTATCATCACTTATTTCAATAAAAATGTACAAATGAGTTGAAATCTGCAAATTTGACTCATTACCATAAACTACTTGATCCCATTTATGTCTCCAAAGCTGAAGTCATTAAAATAGAAAAAGTGTGTATACAGAAATTCATGTTGAAGCCACATCCCCTGAACCATATGAAGCAACTCTGCAAATGTGCCTCCTGGCACACTACTCTTGAGTGATGCAATATTGGGACCCCTTCCCCTGTGAGAATGTAAATAATAATATTTTTAAGAGCAAGCAGTGATCCCACAGACCGTTGCCAACTCCTAAACAAGCTTTTGCAATGCAATAGATCTCGCATTAATGTGAATTTCATAAATGTGACACCTATTGCATTACAAATGCTAGTTTGTAAAAACACCCATGCTGTGCTTTAACTTTATTATTGGCCGTGCCCCTTTCTTTAGACAAGCCATGTCTAAAGAAAGGGGCTTGGCCGCCATTAAAGTGAAAGCGTGGTATAGGGGCACTTTTAGAAAAAAAACATTTGTTTTGGTAAAAGCGACCCATGCCTCGCTTTCACTTTAATGGTGGCCATGCCCCTTTCCTTAGACTCAGCTCGTTTCAGAAAGGGGCGCGGCCAACATAAAGTGTAAGTCCGGGTTGGGGCAATTAAAAAAAAAAAAAAAACATGTAGCCGCATATGGTGCGGCAAGTAAAGCAATGGCATGGCCACCACTATCAGCGTGGTGTGCCGTTCTATGTAAAAAAATAAAATAAAGCTTTTGCGAGAGAGCGTGGTCTGCCTGCAACAGCAGGCATGCGAAAACCAGTAAACGAAATACTGCTTGAAGGCTGTAATTAAAGCCTACTGAGCAACAACACATGTAAAAGGGGATGTCCTCATCAGAGGTTACACATGAAGACAAGGTGGTACTAAGGAGGGACTAATAAGCCAATTTACAAATCAGAAAACAGCATTTAGGAAGGACAATGACATAAGCCAATGACAAATATGGACAGAGAGTGGGCGGGGCTTTAAGTGCATTCTCCAATACAGCATGCCTCGCAGAGCAGCACATAAGCTGCCTGGGCTTGACCTAACAATGAAACGTTAAGGTTTCCTTTTTTTCTTTATAGATGCATCCCGTTCTTCTTTAAAGAAAACATGCTTCATTTAAAACAAAAAGATTGCTTTATTAGAAAGCAATCACAGGCTAGGTAGTCTGCTGATTTCAGCCACAATCCCTGTGATGACTGTGATTCCTAATGGGTCGCAAACTACAACCTACCTCATTAATATGCATGAGGCAGGTCGATATGCACCCACAAGGAATCTCTAAATGAAAATCACAATTAGGAATTTGGTATTCCCAATGTTCGTAATCTGGCCCAAGATCAGTATGATTAACTAATTGTGCCTGAAAAAGAGGCGCCCAACAGTTGTCTGTTGCCCTCTTTCAAAAACACAAAAAGATCCTAGAATGTTAGGATTACTTTCATTATCCAATAATATAGGCAGGAAGAAAGAAAGTGAATGTAGTAACCCTCCATGTACCAAAAGACAAGTGATACAGCATTCAAATGATCATTAAATATAAAATACTACATACAAATAAAATACAGATGTAATTTCTCTGAAACTAGCCTTTTTTCTTCTTTTGCTGTTTATACATGTCACACATAATAAATCTGCAAATATTTTTTAATGACTAGAATTGCATCAAAAATATATTTGTTAACTGATAATTTGTTGCTGGCAGTAGTTTATAAAGGAAGAACACCACAATATGTTGTATTGAATCTAGAGATGCATCACAATTGCAAATGTTAACTGAAAATGTGTCCCTGATATTCTTTGGCAGTAGATTGAACCAGAGTCACAAAGTCCATTTCGTAGTACATAAAGTAGTACTGCTTACTACAAAATGCAATTCAGAAGCCTAATGTTGGAATTTTACACCTCTACCACTGCTATATTTATTATGGGGAGACCCTCACACATGTAAGTTTACTATTTAGTAGTATATGTGGGAGGTAAAGGGAGAGAGGCTGGATCATAGGGAATATCTACTACCAAGTGTGTTTTAGTGAATAATAAGGAGGGTTTAGGAAGGGCAGAGGAATTCTTAGGGAGGTACAGATAGATGCCCTCACACAAAAGAGTATACTCCTAGCTGTTCTCAAACTGCACTTATAAATTTACTATAGCCATAAAAGGCCCAAAACAGCAATTCAGCTCATAGCTGGAGTAAATCCAGCACATCACACATGAACAATGACTGGTACTGCAACACCTTCCCATGAAAGATAAGGGAGGCAGAGACTTACAATAGAACTCCACAGGAAATAATTTTGAAATAAATGTATTTAAAATTTATATTATTTGAATTTCATGTTAAAAAGTATATATTAATAAAATATGTTATCTACCTTTTTACTTCAAAATAAATGTCACTTTATTCTTTTAAACAAATTCAATTTTAAATTAATTGTATACATAAATATTGCATAGCCTTATAGCCCACTGCCGAGGGCTATACCTGTTGTTAAAATCCCTGTACTTTTATATGTCCGAGCCGCAGGCGAGAGCCTATAAAAAGGGCAAGGGCCTTTAACAACAGGTATAGCTCGAGGCAGAAGGGCTATAGGGTTATTGGAACATTCCACCTACTAAGGTTAGAATGTTCTAAATTAAAATAGGAAAACCAGAAAGACAAACATTCCAATGCTCTAATACATAACAAACAAATATAAACATTTTACTTTAGGAGGGATTTTTTTTTTCATTAAATGAATCACACTAGTATATTTTCACTCGGAAATGGGAAATAGCAAAAAGTAGTACATTTGCTTCAAAGTGTAAAAGTATATTTACACAAAAATACTTTACTTTCAAACTTGGTGATTAGGCCCCCAGTGTGTAATCTATAAAGTCTAAAGCAAATAACTTTTCAAATGTCACTTTGAAAGTTTTGCTGCTGTTCCATTAATGAATGTGAATTTAACTCGAACATGCCAATTAACTTCAGTTAGATTTTGTTTCCAGGTGTGGATGTGCATGTAACTCTAATTGAAATATGGTGTCAAGAAGCACGTTTTGTTCTTCCTTTATAAGCGTGACTCAGGAAAAAGGGAAGCCAGTAAGGAGCTGGTAGGTTCTAGATAAAAACAACGTGGCAGACAAAACACTGAGATAGGAGCTGCAGAACAATAGTTGACAGATGGTTTTGCCACTTCCGGATATTAGACCACAAACTCTTGCGACATGCTAGAAATACATTTTATACACTAACGAAGCGTATTTCCCCATTAAATTACCTAATACAAATGGATATACAAAATGTCTTTGTTTCTTATAAAACGCAATTTATTAGGAATGTATTTGCTCAAAGGGCCCCCAGAGCATGCTACAGTGCAGAGCTGCTGTTTTCGCAGGCATCACAGGCTGTCCTGTGTGCATATGAGGAAAAGAGGAAGCGAGCTGAGCTGACCGGATTCTTGTGAGCATTTTTTCTTTTTAAGATTGTTTTCCCTGCGCAGTGAACTGTTGTTGTATTATCAGCATTTTTTGCTGCTAACCATCCCCACTGCACACTCATCCTGGAACGTGGCTTTGGAATAGCAGTTGTGTTTTGCATATTCAAGGGAATACTGTTTGGAGCACATCTCGCAATTTCTCCTATTGCACACCCTCTTGGAAAGCAGCAGATAAGGTCATACATGGGCCTCCAATGCTCATCTAGGGTATTGGAGGGATCTAATCGCTGTTGATACTCTTCCCAATGGCCAGACTCAACCCCTTGTTTCAAATGGGTGAGCTTTTTCATAGTATGTAAGTGCTGGGCACAATAGCGACTCCAGTGCATTGAGAAAGAGAAAATGCAGCAAATTGATAGTATTGATCTGAAAACTGTGGCCTTTCTTCAAGATGGAGCAGATCCAACTGCCACATATGAGAGATTGTTTGAGGCTATTTCGAATTCCATAACGTCGGAAACCATTACTTCAGATTATTTTCAAAAAACAAAATTTCAGATAACTTCATTCCGAGAAAACATGGTACTGTGTCATAAACCTGGTACCATTATTTCGCTTTAGAAGTCTTTACTATTATTATACTTTCTAGATTTAACATTATGTAAGCGTAGCACTCAACCTCTTAAAACTATATAATTCTATTGCTGAACCATAAAAAAACCTATATGTTATATACGCACACACATATGTGCATGAATATATATATATATCAAAAACCACAGTCCAGTCTCGTAAAGCAACTTCCGCCGAGGAAATCTGGCACAGACCTCTTTTACTCTCCTTCACAAAATTATGGACAGCCACATCCAATATGCGGTGAGCAGTGCAGAAATTTATTCAGGCAATAATACCTCCTGGATTCTTTTCGGGCTCAATGCCCGCCATGACGCGTTTCGCAAGCTCTCGCTAGCTTGATCACATGACGCGTTCGTAGATAGGAGACAGATAAATACAACAATGTGCACTATTGGCTGTAAACAGTGTGAGACAAGTGAATGAACATGAAAAACAGACTCAAAGTAAACACATTCTCCGATAGAACTACTTGTATACCTTCCAAATATGTTCGAATATTTCAGTTCGTAAAGAGAAATACAGAATCATGCCACTTTAGATCACAGTCAAGAAATGAAAATTTTAATTGATGCATAGTGCCTATTATACTTAATGAGTCATATATCAATGGGGTTAAAAAGTGAATACAGGTTATTCGAAATGACCTTATTTCCTAAAAATGTATTCGCGCAAAAATGAAACAGTTGTTTCACTTAAGTAAGTGAAAAACAGTAAGAGCCATGACATTGTACCTATAGGAAATAAAGTGCAAGTGCAATAGTTTCATAAAAAGTACAAAATAAAATGACTTCTAACATTGCGAAGGAAGCATAAGGATTCATGTTGTATTGTCAGTCACTTAAAACCACAGATAAAAGCAAACAATGCATGACCATCAAATAGGACTGGAAGCAAATAAAGTGCAAGTGCACTAATATAAAATACTATGCATAAAAATCCATAGAATAAACCATATTAAAAAGTAGCATAAAAAAACAGTATTTCATAGTGGGTACTAAAAAGGTAATAAAAAGTCTAAAAATCGGGATAAGTTACCTAAAAATATAGTCTGTTATGTAAATGCAGAATCACGTGCAAATGTGCAAAAATTAGTACAAAGAGAAAAAATTATTAAATGTCTTGAGTGGCTACAGTAAAACCTTGTTCAAGCCTGAACAAGGATAAATGTAATGTCTAAAATAGAAAAAAACAACAACGGAACAGTACAAGAAAAAGATCACAGTATGAAACAGGATAGCTATCTGACTCTAAAAAATGGCGAGAAACTCAGATAAGGGAATATGATACTAGAGGCAGAAAATTGTGCATATCTTCGCTGTTGGTGAGGCCATTAGGCATTCTCGTATCGAGGGATAGAATAAAATGAGTTTCAAGTTGTCGGAGAATTTTCTCACGGTTCCCATCCCGTCCAAGCATGGGAACAGCCCCCAACACTATATATTCAAGATCTTTAAGTTTGTTATTATGGACCAACTTAAAATGCCTAGCCACCGGATAGTTCGGATCTGAATTGACAATTGCCCTCACATGCTGCAGAATGCGTTTATGGACAGGAAGCTTTGTGCTGCCAATATAATTTAGGCCGCATGTGCAACGCAGTTTATACACTACAAATTCTGTGCGGCAGGTCAGATGTTCTTTGATGGCAACTTTTTTCTCACTGAACGCCGTAGAGTATTCAGTGCAATTATTGGCAAAAGTACAGGCACGACATGAATTATATTTGAAGAATCCATTCTTATTCAGCCAGGAACTTTTAGGTCTTATTTCTGGCCTTGACTTAACAAGGGCATCCCTCATGGATGCAGCGTTTCTGAAGGTAATCTCTGGTGTATCAGGAAGAATGGATCTAAGTGTTTTGTCTGTTAGTGTGATTGGCCATTGAGAATATATTATTCTACGTATCTTCTTTTCCTGCTGACTGAAGGTAGTGATTAACCTTATTTTGCTTTTGTCAGGGTCAGCATCAGTGGGGGGGCAAGACCAAGGTGGTAACACGGTCTATCTTGGAAATCAATAATTCATCCCTGGATAAAGTATTAGCTTTTAACAGGGCCTGATTAAGCAGCGTTCTGGTATAGCCTCGATCTAGAAAGCGAAGAAGGGCTTCATTTTGATATTTGTCACACTCATTCTTTTCACTGCAGATAAGGCGAATTCGTAAGAATTTGCCGTAGGGTATACTGCGTATAGTATGACAGGGATGGGCACTTTCACCATGTAGGATTGAATTGGCTGCTGTGACCTTGCGATGTAACTTAGTGTGTAGTTTGCTCTCGTTCACATAGACAGACACATCTAGAAATTCAACATTAATCTCATTAACAGTCGCTGTAAATTTCAAGTTAAGACCATTGCAATTGATAGAATTAACAAAATCATTAGCCATGTTCTTGCTGTCTTTCCAAATCATGCATATATCATCAATGTATCATCAATAGTACATTATGTTTTCATCCCATTCTTTTTGATAGTCTGCCTTTAGGACATGCTCCTCCCACCAACCAATGTGTAAACACGAATAGCTGGGGGAGAAGCATGCCCCCATGGCGACACCTCTTAGTTGTTGATATACCTCTTGATTAAAAAGAAAGTAGTTGTTATTGAGGCACAGTTCTATCATGGCCATAAGCATGGTATTGTGTTCATTCATATTGATTCCTCTTTCAGCCAGGTAGTGATTAGCTGCAGTAATTCCATCTCTATGGTTAATGCTGGTGTAGAGGGATTCAATGTCCATTACTACTAGTAGGAAATCAGACTCTCATACCACCTCTTTGATCTTACATAGAAAGTCTGTGGTATACTTTATGAAGGAAGGTAGGGAAGAGACATGGGGTTGGAGGAAATGGTCCACATATTTAGACATTTGCTCAAGCAAGCATTTCTGAGCAGAAATTAGTGGCCTGCAAGACACTGAGACCACCTTCTTATGTATTTTGGGCAAGAAATACAAAATAGGGATGATTGGAAAATCCACTTTAAAAAAGTTAAATTCGTCCTTTGTCAGAAGTCCCTGTTTCTTCCATTGCATAAGACATTTTACCACTTTGTCCTGTACAAGCCTCATTTCTTGTTTGGACGATTTTCTGTAACAAGAGGTGTCTGATAGATGACGTTTTGCTTCAATCATGTAATGGTCTTTTTGCCATAAGACGCCTTTATCAGATTTGTTTATTATAATATTGTGTTTTTTCTTGAGTTTATTCATCAAAGCATGGTACTGAACATTTTTGTAGTTTCTGCGTTTTTGTTGTTTATTAACAGCAATGTTGAGAGATTTAAGTTCATCGACAACCCTTTCGCTGAAAATATCAACTGCATCTCTTTGCATTAGAAGTTGAAAAGTTGATACTGGACGGAAAGGACTGGAGGCTGCCTAATTGACATTGATACCCATATTCCTCTTCATATCTTGGGTTGAGTCATTTTCACTATCGGCGTCTAGTAGATTTTGCAAAGTATGTAGCATGGGAACATCTTTTACTTGTAGGTTGCTATCTGAGGTATTGGTAATTTGAACGGCAGGAGAAGGAATATATTTGAAAATATTTCCTGAGTTTTATCTTTCTCATGAATTTGAATAGATCAATTCTGGTTTGATTATAAGAGAAAATATTGACAGGACAGTAGGAGAGTCCTCAGAGTCACTATTTGATGTTAATGAGTTCATATCCGAGTCTACATTGGAGCTTGTTTGTTCGAAGGTAATGCTTGAGACAGCTTCTAGTGCTTTGTTGGAGATTGCCTGGCGTTTGTAATTGTCAAACTTTCTAGAGAAAGTAAATATCTGGCGTTTGTAATTGTCAAACTTTCTAGAGAAAGTAAATATCATCCCTGTAGAGTAATTGTTCAAGTTGCGTGCAAATTTAAAGGCTTTGCGTGTTTTGATAAAGTCCTCATGTTTTTTGACACGGATGTCGATTTCAGCGCGCCCTTTAATGATTGCGTCTTTGTCACTAGCAGAGTCAAGTAGATCATTGATGCGTTCAATTTCAAGTAAAATAGCCTCCCTGTCGATTTCTGCATACTTGATAAGTATGTGAACCATGTTCATAGACACTTGAAGGTTGTATATATATCACTGCTCCCACCCTTCATGCATTATGCGCACAAAGTTCAGCTCTCATGGGAGTGGGTTACAAAAAGTGAACACACCGAGGAAGGCATTAGCTGAAACGCGTCTGTAGTTGCAAAGGGTTACTAAGTAATAAACACTTTTTGTAACCCACCCCCGTGAGTGCTGAACTTTGTGCACATAATGCATGGAGAGTGGGGGCAGTGATTTGGAACGCTGTTACACCACTGCGAACCAAAACACCCGCCCGCGAGTGCCCGGGCATAGGTGATCGAGGAGCATGTAATTTGTTTATGTCTATGACTACCTATGTATTTAGCACATGTCACTTTAAGAAATATCTGAAAAATGGTTGAAAAAGCAGTTTGAGGCTGTGGAGCGCGTCATGTGATCAAGGCTCTTCGGGGCTGAAACGCGTAATGTCTGTCGTGTGGTAACGGAGAAATAAAGAAAATTACTTGCACTGAGGTCCGTGCGCCAGTCTTTGTGGCGATTCTAGCAAGCAGTGGTGGAGCACGCTGGATACATATATCTATATATATAATTGATTTAAATGCTATTTTCTCAGGAACTACTGAACAGATTTACACCAGACCTACAAAAGGCACTTCCTTGACCTGGAGACTACCTCTCTGCCAAATTTCAAGGAACTCTGTTCAGCCGTTCGGGCTGTAGCTGTGTCTAAAGGTCCTACGGAAAAATGCATGGGAAAAACGCGTTTTGGGACCCCCCTTTTATCTCAGCCCCCGCTTGACGAATCCCCCCGAGACTTTCAGGGTAGGAGCGGAGCGTAGCGCCCCACCTATTTTGAAAATGTCGCGATGATTCGTCGACCGGCGCCAAAGTTATTCAAAATAGAATGTTGCGGTTTTCCTATGGAAACAGGGTCCTAACTATAACTACCTACTGGCGACCGCCAGTAGGTAATATATATATATAAATATATATATATATATATATATATATATATATATATTCTGCTCCAAAGGTTGTCCACCAGGTGAGCAGCACTCGATCAGCAGCTTTGTTTATGATAGGCATGGACGAGGATACGCTTGTAGAAGCCGCTCCGTAGTGGAATTGCCTGACGCGTTTCGAAGCTCCATATGCTTCTCTTCAGAGGCTTTAACGGAGACGGTGTGTGCAAGCGCTGAACCTACTTCGCCATTTTCATATTGCACTCCCACCAATGGAAAGCTCGAATGAGACTGTGCATTGTGGGAAATATGGTCCGGATAGCACACAAATCTTGTCCTGTATGGACCCTGCAAGTGGACTCGTCCTCAATCCTGTTTGCCGCTGCTGGCCCACATTACTGACATGATGGTTACCATGTCAGGTGGCCCCCGTAACATTACGGGGTGGTGCAAGCTCCGCGGCAGGACGGCCGCGTGTTACATTCTGCTCCAAAGGTTGTCCACCAGGTGAGCAGCACTCGATCAGCAGCTTTATTTATGATAGGCATGGACGAGGATACGCTTGTAGAAGCCGCTCCGTAGTGGAATTGCCTGACGCGTTTCGAAGCTCCATATGCTTCTCTTCAGAGGCTTTAACGGAGACGGTGTGTGCAAGCGCTGAACCTACTTCGCCATTTTCATATTGCACTCCCACCAATGGGAAGCTCGAATGAGACTGTGCATTGTGGGAAATATGGTCCGGATAGCACACAAATCTTGTCCTGTATGGACCCTGCAAGTGGACTCGTCCTCAATCCTGTTTGCCGCTGCTGGCCCACATTACTGACATGATGGTTACCATGTCAGGTGGCCCCCGTAACATTACGGGGTGGTGCAAGCTCCGCGGCAGGACGGCCGCGTGTTACATTCTGCTCCAAAGGTTGTCCACCAGGTGAGCAGCACTCGATCAGCAGCTTTGTTTATGATAGGCATGGACGAGGATACGCTTGTAGAAGCCGCTCCGTAGTGGAATTGCCTGACGCGTTTCGAAGCTCCATATGCTTCTCTTCAGAGGCTTTAACGGAGACGGTGTGTGCAAGCGCTGAACCTACTTCGCCATTTTCATATTGCACTTCCACCAACTACGGAGCGGCTCCTACAAGCGGATCCTCGTCCATGCCTATCATAAACAAAGCTGCTGATCGAGTGCTGCTCACCAGGTGGACAACCTTTGGAGCAGAATATATATATATATATATATATATATTTATCTACTGGCGGTCGCCAGTAGATAGTTATAGTTAGGACCGAGTTTCCATAGGAAATCTGAAAATTCTATTTTGAATAACTTTGGCGCCGGTTGATGAATCCTCGCGAAATTTTAAAAACTAATGGGGCGCTCCGTTCAGCTCCTACCCTGAAAGTCTCGGGGTGATTCGTCAAGCGGGGGCCGAGAAAAAAGGGGGGTCCCAAAACGCGTTTTCCCCATGCATTTTTCCATAGGACCTTTAGTCGAAGGTACAGCCCGAACGGCTGAACAGAATTACTTTAAATTTGGCAGAGAGGTAGTCCTCAGGTCAGGGAAGTGCCTTTTGCAGGTCTGGTCTCAATCTGTTCAGTAGTTCCTGAGAAAATAGCATTTAAAAGCATATACATATCTATAAGCGCGCACCGTGCGCGCACCGTGCGAGCACCCTAACGTGCGCGAGCGTAATTCTGATTGGTGGTTACATGTTAGTCAACGTTCGAATCGGTCGTAATCAGGAAGTGTCGGCCGCCATTTTGTTTGTTTTCAGTGCGAGAGTGAAAAAGGAAGGTGGCGAACATGAAAAGGGGGCTGGGTAGAGAGTTCCTGACCCCCTAGCCTTTGTAAGGGGGTCCCTGAAGGACCCCGAAGGCAGAAAATATATATATTTTTTTTTAAATCGCGGGGGTGCGCGCACGGTGAAACCCCCCCCAAAAAAAAAAATACATAAATAAATTAGCATTTAAAAAACTGTACAAATTCACTAAAAAAACCATAGGTTTCACACACGTTATAGTTAGGAATTAGCATTTAAAAAACCTTGCAAATTCACTTAAAAAACCATAGGTTTCACACATGTTATAGTTAGGTGGATATTTCACTCGTAAAAAACCAATGAAATTCCCCCGTTATAGTTAGTTCAGATAACTATAACTCGCGCGACCGCCACTCTATCACAAGGATGATGTCATCAGTGATGTCATGAGTGATGCCACTGACCATGTCATGAGTGATGTAATATGTGACGTCATGAGCAGTGGATTGCGGGCGCGCGAGTTATAGTTATCTGAACTAACTATAACGGGGGAATTTCATTGGTTTTTTACGAGTGAAATATCCTCCTAACTATAACATGTGTGAAACCTATGGTTTTTTAAGTGAATTTGCAAGGTTTTTTAAATGCTAATTCCTAACTATAACGTGTGTGAAACCTATGGTTTTTTCAGTGAATATTATCTACTGGCGGTCGCCAGTAGATAGTTATAGTTAGGATCGTCTTTCCATAGGAAATTCGCAACATTCTATTTTGAATAACTTTGGCGCCGATTGACGAATCCTCGCGAAATTTTCAAAATAGGCGGGGCGCTCCGCTCCGCTCCTTCCCTGAAAGTCTCGGGGGGACTCGTCAAGCGGGGGCTAAGAAAAAGGGGGGGTCCCAAAACGCGTTTTCCCCATTTATTTTTCCATAGGACCTTTAGTCCAAGCTACAGCCCGAACGGCTGAACAGAATTACTTGAAATTTGGTAGAGAGGTAGTCCTCAGGTCAGGGATGTGCCTTTTGCAGGTCTGGTGTAAATCTGTTCCGTATTTCCTGAGAAAATAGCATTTAAATCAATATATATATCTATAGGCGCGCTCCGAGCGCGTACGGTAAGCTTACCGTACGCGCACGCTGCCGTGCGCGAGCTTAATTCTGATTGGTGGTTACATGACTGTAAACATTCGAATCGGTCGAAATCAGGAAGTGTCGGCCGCCATTTTGTGTGTCTCACAATGATAAACAAAGGTGGAGAACGTGAAAAGGGGGCAACGAAGAGAGTTGCAGACCTCCTAGCGTTTGTCAGGGGGTCCAAGAAGGACCCAAAAGTATGAAAAATACATTTTATATTTTTTTTTAAAAATCGCGGGGTGCGCGTACGGTAAGCTTACCGTACGCGCACGGCAGAACATAATCATTAAAAAAAGTAGAAAATATTAATAAATACATAACTTAGCATTTAAAAAACCGTACAAATTCACTTAAAAAACCATAGGTTTCACACATGTTATAGTTAGGAATTAGCATTTAAAAAACCTTGCAAATTCACTTAAAAAACCATAGGTTTCACACATGTTATAGTTAGCTGGACATTTTCCTCGTAAAAAACCAATGAAATTCCCCCGTTATAGTTAGTGCAGGCAACTATAACTCACGTGACCGCAATCCTCTGCTGATGACGTCAGATATTACATCACTGATTACATATGTGTATTTCTGAAAAATAAATATTTGTAATATATGTATAGCTTAAGATTAATGGAAGAAGACATGGGTAAATAGGTGTCTAAATACAGTGATGTAATATCTGACGTCATCAGCAGAGGATTGCGGTCGCGTGAGTTATAGTTGCCTGAACTAACTATAACGGGGGAATTTCATTGGTTTTTGACGAGGGAAATGTCCAGCTAACCATAACATGTGTGAAACCTATGGTTTTTTAAGTAAATATATATATATATATGTATCAAAAAATGTCCAAAAGGAACGAGGCCGCACACTACAGAAGGTATCTCAATCCAGAGTTTTATTGCGCGTGAAGCTGGCATGTCGTCCGGTATATTTCATAATGCCTGACACGTTTCAGGCCGCATCAGCCCTTGTTCACAGGCTGCGAAAGGAACCTTGCATCCGCTTCCAAGTCTTCTCCATGACTGCATGAACTCTGATTTTCAAACCCCGCGGTGAGGCCTCCCAGGTGAGTCCGTTTCTATTGGCATGCTGGGACATGTAGTGTCTTGGAGGCAAACGAAAAACATTTCATTTAAACCCTCCAGTGGGTATGCAAGATTCATTCCGAAATTAAAGTAATTTATTTACAAGCCCTCCGGTGGGCCTCCGGATACCCAGTGCCAACTCCCAAACCTTCTGTCGCCGTCTCGGGGCTTTGATCAGTTCTGTGCCCCGACAGCTCCATTTGTGGTTGTATGGTGGTGCGTAGCCTCACGGCGGGACAGCCGTACAAATGTATCAAAAAATGTCCAAAAGGAACGAGGCCGCACACTACAGAAGGTATCTCAATCCAGAGTTTTATTGCACGTGAAGCTGGCATGTCGTCCGGTATATTTCATAATGCCTGACGCGTTTCGGGCCGCATCAGCCCTTGTTCACAGGCTGCGAAAGGAACCTTGCATCCGCTTCCAAGTCTCCTCCATGACTGCATGAACTCTGATTTTCAAACCCCGCAGTGAGGCCTCCCAGGTGAGTCCGTTTCTATTGGCATGCTGGGACATGTAGTGTCTTGGAAGCAAACGAAAAACATTTCATTTAAACCCTCCAGTGGGTATGCAAGATTCATTCCGAAATTAAAGTAATTTATTCCTTTTGGACATTTTTTGATACATATATATATATATATATATATATATATATATATATATATATATATATATTACCTACTGGCGGTCGCCAGTAGGTAGTTATAGTTAGGACCACGTTTCCATAGGAAAACCTCAACATTCTATTTTGAATAACTTTGGCGCCGGTTGACGAATCCTCGCGAATTTCTCAAAATAGGTGGGGCGCTCCGCTCCGCTCCTACCCTGAAAGTCTCGGGGGGATCCGTCAAGCGGGGGCTGAGATAAAAGGGGGGTCCCAAAACGCGTTTTTCCCATGCATTTTTCCATAGGACCTTTAGAACGAGCTACAGCCCGAACGGCTGAACAGAATTACTCAAAATTTGGCAGAGAGGTAGTCCCTAGGTCAAGGAAGTGCCTTTTGTAGGTTTGGTGTAAATCTGTTCAGTAGATTCTGAGAAAATAGCCTTTAAATCAATATATATATCTGAGCCCGCTTACGGTACGCTTACCGTACGCTTACGGTAAGCGTACGGTGGTGTGCGCGAGCGCGATTCTGATTGGCTCTTAGATCTTAGTAAACATTCGAATCGGTCGAAACCAGGAAGCGGCGGCCGCCATTTTGTGTATTTCACTCTGAAAAAAAAGAGTGAAAACAAGGAACTACCATATCCCGGGGCCCGGCCTTTAAATAGTAGGGAGAGGGGGGAAACACCTTTTACATTAAGAGGAAGCAGGGCTCCTGTGGCCCCCCCTCCCTGGCCTGTTTTTGACCCCGGGGTCCCCAGCCATGCCTTCAAAAGTGAGGGGGGCTGCGTGGCCCCTCAGATGGAGCCAATAATGGCCCTGGTGACCACAAACCCCAGGGCTGGCCTCCTGCTATGTCCCGGGGTGCCCAGTGAGGGCAGGGAAACCTCTGTTTGCTTGATTGGAGCAATTAAAAGCTCCCGTGAAGCGAGAGCAAACAGTAAGTCCGCTCCCAGCAAGGGATAGCAGGAGAATGCTCTCACCCGCTGAGGTCGGACTTCTGTTTCCCTGTCCACTGCTCTGCGTGCGGAAGCAATTTCAGCTCCCACTGGAGGTGGAAAGCTGGCAGGGACCACGGGGGCATTGGTGCTCCCCCCACAGCCTACAACAAAAATAATCTGGTTGAGACCAGGGCACCAAGCATTTACTGGAGATGCCCCGGGGATGGGGTCCCTGGGCCAATATTGCCCTGGAAAGTGGGGCTGAATGCCCCCTTTCCCCTTAAGAATAATCCAGGCTCCAGGGAATTGGGTTCCCGGGGCCCCATTGGCCAGGGGAGGGGGGTCTGGGGCCACCCTCCCCCTTTTAAAGATGAAGTGGGTACCCTGGGTGCCTCCAGGGCACCCACCATTTATTTGGCGGGCCCTGGAGGATAGGGTCAGGGGGCTGTGTGTCCCCTTTTACAATAAGGCTAGACCCCAGGAGATGAGGTCCCCGGGCCGAAATCGGCCAGGGAGGGGGCTGCATGAATACATCCCCCATAATTTAAGTGATGGGCCTAGGGGCCAAATAAGGCACGAGGAGGGGTGCCATGTACCATCTCCACCTAAAAAAGGTGGCAGGCCACAAGGGAATGGGTCCCTGGTGGCAAAAGTTGCCCAGGAAGGGGGGCTGCAGGCCCGCCACCCATGTTGACTGCCTTTGGAGGTTTGCCACAGGGCCTGACCTTTGGCCAGGCCCTGTGGCCAACCCCCTGCCCTGCACGGCCATGGGCCATGTGCAGCATGGGATTGACTGCTTGCTGGGGTTTGGACGCCAGACCCTGTGGCCAATCCCCTACTGCGCACAGCCAAAGGTTGTGCATGGCAGAGGTTGAATTAATGTGTGGTAATTAAATATTACTTAACGTAAAGCTAACTTAGAAATTTATTGAAAAATATTAAAGTTATACGGACATTATACCTAGGAAATAAAATGTAATAAAACCTTAGAAATTCACTAAGAAATCCACCTATACGGGGCGTTATAGTTAGGTTCACATTTTACACATGCAAAACCACACAAACTCAGCAGTTATCTCTAGTAACTATAACTTGTGCCATAAAGTAATTATAACTCACACCCTTGCTGTACACTGCTACTTCCCCACATATTACATTACTCATGACATCGTCTATGACATCATTTATAATATCAGTGCAACATTTGCTATAGAATTATTGATGAGAAAACTGTGCATGGCAGGGGCACAAGTTTTAGTTACCTTAGGGCATGAGTTTTTAGATACTTGAGATAACTCTAAGTAGAACTGTTGAATTTGTATGGTTGTATGCATGTAAAATGTGAACCTAACTATAACGTCCCTTTAACCTTTTTTTTTGTGAATTCCTAAGGTTTTTAAAAAGTTTATTTGCTAACTATAGCGTCCTTGTAACCTTTGATTTTTTCATATATATGTATATATATATAATATAAATATATGTATAAAACAGTACATTCTGACTGCGAGGGGGCATATAGAAATAGAGTGCCTGGGTGAGATACATGATGGAGATGTGGGGATTGCTGAAAGGTCTAGAAAGGTCTACTCTGGATTAGACCGCCTTGTGCTGAAGATTCCTCTCTGACTGATAATACTTAAGCTATACCGAATTTGATTGAGCACAGTGACTCAAAGTAGCATTTTTAAAATGAGATGTCCAATTAGGGACACTAATTTGTAAAATTGATGGAAGTTTTATATTTATAAGGTCATATCAAGGGTCACCTTTTGCTTGTAAACAATTTCAAAAGTTTTGCATATTGTTTACGTATTTGTGTAACTTGTGAATTGGATCCCTAGGTATCCTTGATATGACCTTATAATTATATAACACTTTCATTTAGTTTGCAAATTACTCATTTCTAACATGTGTGCTGCATATATGTTTATATGACCAAACAATTATTTGTGTATAAATAGAATTTTTGATTATATCTTTCTTTATTGATTATATGTGCCGATCAATACATTATTTAAGTATTCTACAAATTATTAATTATTGGTGATAATACCTACTAGTACAATGATGCATGTTAACTCCTGTCTTGCTGCATATTAACCCTTGGCCAGTTGGGTTTATGGGTTGCTACTGTAATAATAAACTGGCTGAATCACATTCACAACACTGACAGATAGCGCCAGCTCCCAGTGAAAAAGTAGATCTAACACCCAGGATGACATCATGGATCACATACAATCACTAACAATTTACAGGCACCCACAGAAAAACTGAGGAAACACCACAGAACAAGATGGTACAGTGTTTATTTTAACCATCTCCTATTATAACATGCTTTTGTTGATTAAAATGTTTGTAATGAACCTGCTCAACTGTTACTGTTGTTCTCAATCATCACATACATGTAAAACACGCTTTGTTGCTAACACCATTTGTAAAGAATGAGGAGAGCTTGCAGTTTCTGGGAAGGCTATCTTTCATTGTCACAGATATGCCCGAGGGTTTTCACACATTTGGTCAACAATGCCAATTTAACAATCTGAATGGTTAGAATGTTCTATACCTTTCAGTTGAATTGGCAGATTTTATTCTTTATCTTATGCTCTGTCTCATGTGCATATTAATGTTTGAGTCATCTGTTTGCTGTCTGAGCCTATGTTTGATAGGGCAAGCAGATTTACTGAAACAGGCAATAAGTGGTAAGGCAGGCAAGGTTTACCAGGCTGTCACCTTAAAAAACATATAGCCCCCGAATAACTATCCCTATGGCAATTTTTCATGCACAAGCAACTGAAAATGTGTTTCTGTCTCATTGGTCTTTGTCAGTGATGTATAGTTGCAGTGTCTAGGTTTGAGCAAGAGATACCCCATGTTATTCTTTGAATAGGGAGCATTACCTAACCCACTGAAGTAGGAATGTCCTGAATTGTTCAGTGTTGTTCCTGCTCAAACTCCCTCCTGCAATCAGGCTATGAAACACCATTCTTTTTATAGACAGCAAGCATTGGTGCCAACTGTTTTGGTGGTTGGGGGTGTTAATATTTAAAGATTGTGTCAGGGAATGGTTCTTTTTTAATCTGGCTTAATGAAAAATGTGCGCCCAAGGGACCAGCGCTTTATCAAATGCTTACAGAAAACACAAGAGACGTGGTTCGAAGCCTCAGGAAGAAACCTTTAAAGACTGGAGAGCAGGCTGGAAACTAGTGACAGTGCAAGCTTAGTGGAATGTTTCTAGGGTAACTTCAACTTCACAAGATAGAAATATGTACGACCTTGATGGCATCTTGTTCCAGAAGCAAACAGTAATAAAAAGACGATTCCCTATTGTTTTTAAGATTGTCTTTAGTGTGTACACTGCGACACAAATATTTGGCAAATGACAAGGTATATAAATATGAATACAATGAGCTCAATGCCTTAAACACTCTGTAAATGGATCACTAGGCAGTGTAACAGATTAATGCAAAGATCCGACTCATGTTTTCATCTACTGCCAAACAATTTTAGATTTCTCTTGGTGTTTTATAATCAACTACATCATAGTATATATCCCTGCTGCAGTCAAAAGACCATAGCTGAAGAAAGTCCAAATATATGGCAAATATTCTACATTTGTTTTTCTGCTTCAATTTCCAGGCAGTGAGAAAGTGAGTAGTATAAAAAAGGAAGATATGACTGGGGCAAAGGAGGCAGTGCAGCAAGCGGGATTGCAAAGTCAGCCATCAACATCAGCTCATAATAGTCCTGATGCTGTCCTGGTGCTGTCCGAGCTGGTACTGAGATGCAGGCTTTGTTGAAAATATGCCTGCTGCAGATTGAGTATTTGAATGGTAGCCCCTACTCTAAGTTACCTATTCTTTAGAGGCTGTATGCTACCTCATATGAGTGAATGAGTTGAGCATGTGTATTCTTCTAGGTGTTCAAATATGCAAAGGGGACTGAGAAGATTGTGACGGAGCAGAGACTTTGGCATCAGATTGCACAGGCTGACAATATGTCTAAATATGTATCACCATCTTCCAGATTTTATCACACCTTTGGTTAAAGTGTGGATCTCTATTGAAGAGCAGACAATTATGATCCAAGAAATGGAAAGGTATTTCAAAAGATTTTACTTTCTAAAAGCTATGACTTTTAGAATAATATCCTAATTCACAGTGGCATCATTAAATGATAGCCCACCGTGACCATCTTTAAACTCTTACAGTTTGCTTACTCATCCCACCAATTACAATATGTTCCTACTGCTTCAAAGAAAAACTTGTCATGCAATAGGATGTCCTATACATGACAGATGAATTTGTTGCCACATCATGGATTAATATGTATCAGACATTCTTCTGATGACCAAGCAACATTTACATTCGGAAGACCATCCCTATTGTTCCTTAGACATAAACTTTAGAAGGATAAACGTGACTTGTTTAGATGTCTACATAAATATATCTATATCAAGGATAGGTGTTGATATTAAAATTTGAAATTGCTGAATCATTTTAAACACTACTACTACTTTATAAAATGGTAATTACTTACTTTCCATCAAATATTTTACAATCTAATGCATGTCAGACAAATCTCAAGACCCATTCAGACCATTTCCTGTAAATTTTCATAGACTGATCCCATTCTGCTTTAATTCCAGAATTGTGTTTACTTTTTGTAACACAATGTAAAACTTTGATAGCATACACAAGCATCTTCAAAAACCTAAGGTCACATCTTCAATTTTCAGTACCAATCCCTTCCCACACAGAGAGCGCATTGTCCCAGGACCATTTTGCATTGTTTTGGGAACCTCAAAGGGAGGAGACAATTTCATTAGAGTTTACTAGAGACAACCCAACAACCTTGCATTGTAAAACACAGTTGTACAAATGGGGATGGAGGACATATTGTGCGTAAGGTGGGAAGGATTTATTACAAGATCAGACTAAAATAAATACCATCCCCGGCGCTATACTACTCTGTCCATTTCAAACTATATCAGCAAAAGCTGCAGCAGTGATGAGGTAATTTTTCTCAAGATCGCCACATGGTTGTGAACTTATTATGAAAGGAGATCAAGAGTAAAGCTTGTTGAGGCAACCTGTTTAAAAGGAGATGCTATGTTGCTTTTGAGGGCACTTGTGGGTGATTATTTAGGGTTAGAAAGGGAATGTATTTGTTTTATTTGGATCAAGATTAGTCAACATGGAACTCATAGAGGCAAGGAGTCTCATAGTGTCATCCTTAAAGTGACCAATGGGATCTCTCTTAATGACAACATCTTTAGGTATTGGTGTTATGAATGTGCATGATAATGACAAAACTCTTGAGTTTGAATGCCGGCCTCTAAAGGCCTGACTACAAGTGGCTCGTTAAGATTTTAATTACAAGTGGTGTTCTGTTTACCACACCCAGTTTTTACGAGGTGCAATAAAGATTGCAACCTTCATGAGATTTTGGTAGATCAGATATGGAGAGAGGGCCAGTATGTACTGGGACATGTAGAGTTAGGTGTGTTAGCCTCCAAAATCTGCATGTTAGCCCCCAAAATGCCATCACATCTGATAATCTTGGTGCCAGACTTTATTGGATAAGATAATTATTGCATCCAACACAGGCCACTCAAATTATTCACTAGGCCTTTTGCAAGTCTGAGGAAAAAAGGTTGTTAAAAATTGAGTTTCTGGTTGGCAGAGGAATGTACCCAGCCGCGGCCCGTGGAGGGTGTTCCATGAATTTCGTAGCGCGCGCTGCATCGCAATTTGCGATGCAGGGCGCGCTACGAAATTCGTTTTATTTATTTAATTGTTTACTTACCTCCAATTATCCATATTCCGGTTTTTAGTACCCCCCGCCCAGCCTTTCTGCCCCACGGAACACCCTCCACGGGCCGCGGCTGAATGTACCCTATCCAAGCATGAACCACAATCCTGGTTAGGGTAAGTCACAACACACCCTAAATTATACTGTGCTCAATCACTGGTGGCTTGGCACAGAGCAGTCAGGCTTAATTTAAGAGGCAATGTGTTAAGTATTTGTGCAATACAGTAACACAGTGAAAACACCACAACGCCACAATACAGTAACACAGTGAAAACACCACAAAAAGACTACACACCAATTTAGAAAAATAAAGAATAATGGTATTTATAAAACAAGACCAAAAAGACAAAAATCCAACAAGGAGAAGTCAATTTCTATAACTGGCGGACAAATGGTAGGTTTTCCGGGCCTGAGTATATTGCCTCTTCACTTTGCACTTTGAAAGGCTGGTCACACATATAGATAAGGTTGCTATTTGTACAAAGCACGAGGGTCTGACTAAATGCACAGTATTGGTCTGTCTCCTTACTTCCTAAGTGTGAAACACAAAAAAGTAAAAAACTATTGTGACAGCAGAGGCCATAGGGACCTCTTAAAACTGTTATCTCGAAAGGGACCACCATTTGAACTCCTAGATAGTCCTGGGTATCCGGGGGAAGCTGCCATCTGATTCACTGTGCAAACGCTACTCATTCATGTGTTTGTTTGCCCTGTACCTACACAGCAACAGCACACTAAAATGTGCAGCAGGTAAGGAATCCAGGGGCCAGGCGGAAGTTGGTGTGCACAGACATATGGAGCTAAACTCTGGTCATCATTGCTATATGGCATTCTTTCTGTCGACTCGCTCCTCTTTGGTAAAAAAAATATATATTGTTGAGAAACTGCTGCATGATTTAATCTGACTCACCTCTCCCTATGTCATATTTTTGTCTCTGAAAGGGCAAAACAGGTTATTTTCGTAAATCCTCTTTTAAAGGCACACTCATCCAGGGCCTTTGCTAATGCTCACTGCTCCTCTCTCTGCGGGAGTGACACATTCTAGAAGCGAGGAAAGTTCTTAACCTGATTCCTCATGTCTTTTCATTGAGATGTCACAGTGGAGTGAGTACTGATGAGCATGTTTCAGTCCTGTGTCCTCTGTTTAAGGTGTAGGCTACTGCTGTCAGTTTAAAGCTCTCTCACTGGAGTCCCACTCTTACTCATTCTCAGAGCACTCAGAGCTGTGGGAATATCATTTCAATGGTTAGACCACTTTAAAACTGTGACAGCACGGAAACGTCCACTTCATCTCCTAAGATTCAGTAATGAAAACTGAGGAACTGCATACTTAATTCTCACATTTCAAGCATGTCTGTCAGTTTAAAGCTTCCACTGATAGTATTGCTGTACGAACCAAGTCACATTCAGCTAAACGCAATTTTTAATTTAAATCTAGAGCTTGGCAAGTGTGACTACTAATACACATATAGTGTGTAGGTCACTAGGTCAGAGAAGATTACACATTATGGCTCGATGTCCGACCATTCATTTTTGGAGTCGCAAATTGCATCAAATTACAACTCGCAAAAATGAATGTACAATAGTGTGTCAGACACTGTTTGCGATTCCCAATGGGGTCGCAATCTGCATGCCTCAATAATATTGATGAGGCTGTTGCAATTTGCGACCCCATTGGGAATGGCTTGCACTCACAGGGATGGTGGCCTGCTGGGGTCAGAAGACCACCATGTCTTTTTTTAAATGCAGCCCGATTTCCTCAAAGAAAAACGGGCTGCATTTAAAAAAAAGAAAAATTTCACTTTTCAGTTTCATTTTTTAAGTGCAGGCAGTGGTCCATGGGAATATTGTCTGCTCTTAAACATATTTACACACCCATACACAAAGGGAAAGGGGTCCTCTTGGGACCCCTTCCCGTTTGCGAGTGGCTTACCACCCTTTTGAAAATCTTACATGGGTGATGGACTCGCTATTAGGAAGGGGCGCCCTTGTCACGCCCCTTCTTAATAGCGTGTCGCAACCCATATTTTGTGAGTCGCTAATAGGTTAGCGAGTCACAAAATATGGTTTGTACATGGGGCTCTCCTATTTTGCGATCGCAAATGGGTCAAATTCCCGTTTGCGACCACAAAAACTGGTCGTACATCTGCCCCTAAGACACGTGTATGCTATTGGATGGCCTTCCCTCTGACAGGAAATGGGTGTAAAGTGGCAATGACCCAGACACACGGAATGAATGCGATATTGCCTGCTGGACAGCAATCTAAAATCACATATTTGCCCTGATGAACCATTTTTATTTAGCCCTCTTAACAATGTTCCTCAAGCCGGTTGCCAGCTCCGTACCACAAACAAAACATAACAACTACTCAGTACTTGTGGAGAGGATGGAGCAGGCCTTATACTATGACATTTATTAGTGACTAGTATTGCTACTACCTACCTTCTGCATGGAGAGACCTACTGAATGACCACTGGGAGAGAATCCATGGATGTTGTCAGCAGTCAATCGATGCTGGCCACCCAACACATGCCGCAGCCTTTGCTGTGCTGTTAGGGGTGTCCTGTTTCATGTGGGACTACAGGTACTACATTTTAATGAATTCTACCACACTGCAGAAGTAATTTCAGCAAACAAATTCTCAATAACATGGTAGGGATCACTAACTATGGGTGATGGTCCTCTGTCGTTTGGCCAACCTTGCTCACTTGTTGGGCCCGTATCATATATAAATAACTCCCTCTGTCTCCTGTGTACAGTGAGAAGCTTGGGTAAGTGCATCAGACAGTGCTGGAATGATATTGTGGTAGACTTTCGATGAACTAGATTTGAGTGCATGGAGGTGGGTACTGGATTAAGCTATTTAGTAACATGCTGCTTATATTTTCACAGATTCTGGTAATGATCAGGGGTCACAAGTCATTTTTGCCAGGGCAGGAACTCCTTAGACCTGAATTTATAATGGAATGATGGATGAGTAGGAGTTATGTAAGGATTATCTTAGAATGACTGACCACAGCCATGTTGCTTGCCTTTTAAAAAATATATACTTAGCTTGCTTTCGTTTGAGAAGTAAAGTGGATCTTGAAGACAAAATGATCCCTGAAGAAATCCTGAAGAATGTCATTATGCAGCAAACTAATTGTAAGTGTGACTATTTTAATCACTGGTCCCGAAGCACAAAGGATTCTGCGCAGAAGAACAGTTGAATATCTATAGAGTCGTCTAACCTGCTCCTCTGCTTGCAGTACTTGATTTATGCACTTGAAAATCAGTTTTCTGATTTGGGACTAGTGGGCAGTAAGACGTGCATCTACCAGGAAATCTGCCCTCTAGGGCACTCACTACCTGAGTGCCATGGGTTGGAGATGGAAATTAAATTTGAGAGTGATGCTGAGCAGAGATCAGAGAACAGGGGTTCTCATTAGTGATATGATTAATTTAAGAATATAAATGTAACAATGGCCATATATGATTATTATGTTCACAACACTTAGCGATAAAGAGCCATCACCCAGTGGGTATAGTCATTATTATTTTTTATATAATGCAAGTGCATTGTATCCCATGTGAAGAAAGGAACCAACAAATGTAAATTGTCAATAAATACACACATATACAACAAAGAAAAAAAATAAACATATGTGCTCCATACAACAACAAGCAACCATGTACATCAGTTCAAATCGGGGATTGTAAGGAATTTACACTTTTTACAAAATAAATTAAGGTTTCACAGTTGGTTTGTTTGAGTTTCAGATGTTGATGACATTTCAAACCTGCTATGTATATAGGGTCTCATCAGGACCAACAGTTATAGGGACACCTCAATCTGTCGCCCTAGATACTGCACATACAGTATCGGTGCAAAGAAACAAGGGGCATATTATCAAGAAACGGCGTTAAAATTATCGCCGCTTTAGCGGCAGAAAACTGCTGCTAAAGCGGCGATAACGAGCTTGATAATAAGCCCTTGAGAATTCCCATAGAAGCCCATGTTCTGATGTCAACATGGGCTTCTTTTGGAATTCTCTGCGGCATATTATCAAGCACATTATCGCCGCTTTAGCGGCAGAAAACTGCGGCGATAATTTTAACACTTTCTCTGGGAACCCGTTGTGAGTATCTCCGGGATAAATTATAGAGACCAAAGGCCCTAATCGGTCCGATTTAATGCAAAAAGATGTCAGGATGAAGGAGGAGATCCGATTCTCTCTCCACTGAGTATAATCCCTAGCAATGCCACAAGCATCAGCTCTGCACTCTGCATCTCAGTCAGTGTCCATGGTTGTTTGATATGTTTATGTTGTTTTTTATTTGTAGTATATGTATGTATTTTTTTATTTAAATGTGTTGATTCCTTGTACACTTGCACTATAAGAAATAATAACGACTACATGCATTAGGGGATGGCTCTTTATCGCTTTGTGTTGTGAACATAATCGTATATTGGCATTGTTGCATTTGTATTCTTATAATAATCATATCACTAAAGAAAGGACTTTATTCCCTGATTCTCGTTGAGTAAGGTTGCCCTTGTTTTCTCAAGGAAAGAGCAGAAATAACATTCAGCAAGAGCACTGGATTCACTAGACTGAAACGACAGAACAATAATAAATTATTTGAACTTCCTCCATCTACATGGAATCAGGCCTGGACCTTTAATTCCAGCCCAAAGGCTAGTGTTGAGCCAAGGCCTTAGGAAACTCCTTTGCTCACTGGAGCAGAATGCCTCAGCAGCACCTGGGTACCTTGCACTGCGCATACGGCGCATCTGAATTTGACTTCGACCTGAAGAGCACTGCGTTAAGTTTGCTGAAAGCTTTGACACCCTTGATCCAGAGGTACCAGATAGGTCAACCAAACATGAGGACAGTGAGCAGAACCTCACTCTGAAGGGACACCTTTTTCTAGGTGGACGCCCAAACTGCCCATGTCTGGTAACCAGCGACTTTGAACCGCCAATATGTTGACTCAGCTCAGAGGAAACAAACTCTTGTTGTGAACAGCTGAAACTGGTTAAAACTGTAATTAGATCAATCCTACACTTCCTTAACCCTACATTGATGATGACCTCAGGCCCTTGCTTAATATACATTTGAACTGTTTTTGCCCCATTGTTTCCAATGGGGAATTTTTGCTTTCCCGTCATAGCTTTTGAAGACTTAGGCCAATATATATTTTTATGTTCTAGTTTTCTTTATCTTTTAACGTAGATAGATTGCTGTCATTCAAAGTATGCATTTTAACTGATATTTGAGTTGCTGCGCATAACAGGTCACATATTTGTTCCTGAAACTGGCCTGCTGCTGCAACCCGGCCACAGAAGGTGTGCTAAGGAACCCTTTGTGAAACCTGTTTATGTACGGGAACTGGTCTGTTGGTCATTGTGGGAGCTCAGTCACAGTTTACATTGTGTGTGTGACTCCTCTGCGCAATAGCCTAACCAGTCATTTTCCTTCAGTAGATGGGTTGCGTATATGAAACACAAAGATTCAAAGGTTTCATATACACAGCTCCAGCCTTTCAAAAACTTGCATTTATACCAATTGCCTGATGACATATCATAAATCCTGTCCAATGGCTTTCACAGTCCATGGGTATTTGCAAGGCTCCCCTTGATTGAAATGGCAGCTGAATTAATTATGCACACCCAGACTGAAATATGTTGGGAAATTATTTCAAATTTTGGGTTAAAAAACATGGCTGCCATGGACAACTCCATTGGAGAACAACAATTGCATAAACCAGACTGCTTGCCAACACCCCAGTGGTTATCTTGTAAAACAAAACTTTGGGTGCCATGGCTGCAAGGCAACAAGAAAAGGCATGAATTTCCAGAAACATTCCTAGGTATACTCTCTGAAGTGGCCTTTCATTACATGAGTGATCTCTACATAGTCTGAGCAAACATGTGCAGCCCATGATTAAGTGTGAACAAACATTAAAGTGGGAAAGCCTGGAGGCCATAGGCTAAATTTCTAAAAATACCCATGGTCGCAGTGAAATGTCTCCTCCCAAGGAAGTGCAACCAGAAGGCAAGCTGTGAATTGTTTGGTTTTTATTTTAATCCGAGAAGAAAGAGACCGGAAGAGCAGTGATCCAACTGAAAACTGTCTGTCACTACAAAAGCTAACATTCTACTTGTTCTCAACAATCTAGAACTAAATTCAACACAAAGCCTCGTGTATTGTTGCTAATTCCCCTCAAGTGGTGAAAAATGGGCCAAATATACAGGGCGTGTTTTGCAGTTGGGGGATAGTATATTATTTTGCAGTATCTAGGTAAAGTGCTAAACTCAGAGTAGAATCCATTGATGGAATGTCTTCACCATACTATGCAGTCAAACATCAAAACCTGGTTAATGTACTGTCTCTCCCCGTCTAGGTATTCCCACCTATTTGGAGACGGTAGTAGTCTAGCATGTCTGAAGTTACTTCTATCATGTATTATGAATCAAGCCGCCTAAAACTTAAAATGCTCTAAAATTATCATTAGATAGACGGATGACTATAATTCGAAAGCAAAACCAAATAGAGTTAACAAAAATGTTATACAGTGGAAAAGGACTTAACCAGTAAGTAAGAACAATTATACCATTGAATTATCCACATTTATGCTTGAAAAACTTTTAAATATTTATGTAGATGTGACTAGGATTTTTAATGCAATAGGTAAATAAAATTGAATTACAGTACCTGCAGTCTTCTGAAGAGATAAGCAGATTACTGGCCTGATCTCTGATGTCATTAGAGTGTCCAGTTGCACAATTGTAGAAGGGTCTCTATTGGTCACAGATTTATACAGAATGCAACAGAACCTAAACTTGAGATGTGTATCCAATAGGAGTTGGGGTTGGAAGCCATAGTAGTAGCAACAAGATGAAACTCCTCGCTCCCGATACTACCTGGTACCTCTGCCTTTCCTGATACTTACTTATAAGAACACTAGAAGGTGTTAAAAACCACAAAGGCACTCAGATAAGTGCATTACATTGTCCCTATCTCCAAATTCATTGATACCACCACTGCCTGAAACCAGATCTGAAAGCCATAGGGAAGAAAATTATTGCACTTTCATAGCAGGGAAATTTAACAATTAATTTTTGAAGGGTCTTTTGGCAATATTCTGAAAATAGTGATGTACCAGGATCCAAAAGAAACCAGAGGGATATGGCGAATCCACAGGAAGAGAAGTGCCTTCACTGTTATAATTAGGGCCTTTGGACATTTGTGATTCTGTGCCCGTTGCATTTTCAGTATACGTATGGATTTACTTCACTGGTCACATCACCGATCATCTACTGCATAATTTGCAGATTTTAACTTACATTTGTTTGTAGCTCAAATAGATCAACATGTGGCTTAAAATATTACCACTCACGTTGCCCCAAAGGGGCAGACTAACAGCAGACGGTAAATTAGTCAACTTTCAGTTGCTGACTATGCTATTCAGGGGTCAACGTGGTTCTAATGAAGTGAATTTTTTTCACAGACTCCATTAATGTGGATTGAAAAGATAAAATAGTGAAATAATACTGCCACAGAATTTTCTGCATTATACCGCATAATTTGTCAGTTCTTGCTGCACAATTTAGCCAGCATTGCCAAACTATCTGGTACTCCATTGACGCATAACCGCAGTGGTTATGGGTATATTAAATAGCCCAGGGTTAAAGCTAAGTTGTACTGCCAATGCTGATGACTCAAGCGTGGGAAGATGTTCAATCCATGCCTTGAAAATCACACCTGGATCTGCTGTGAGTTGCGACTTGACGCTTAAAATTGGCAACTACACCTTTCAATAAAATCAAAGTTACAACACTACCTTCATCGTTTGTAATAATTAGACTCTGTACATACCTGTGTCTGGCTTGAGGGAAAATAACTCTAGGCAGATCATTTTCTTCAGCACTCCTGATCTCCATAAATGCTGTGCAGGCCCAGTCAGACTCAGTGAGTCAGAGGCATATACAAGCACACACCCTTATCAGAATCTGTTTTTCTGCTTCATAACATCATTTGTCTAGCTAGAACCAGCACGTCTGCAAGCATTGCACACCCTACCTCTGTGCAGAGATTTACTTAGTTAAGAACATAAACTACATTTGACTTTATTCTTTAGCTTAGAAAAGGGCATTTTATACATCCATGCATCCATTTCTGTTTGGAGAACAGAATTTTAGGTTAATTTATTAAAGAGGGTTTTAATACACTCTACAAACAAGCCTAACTGCTAGTACAGACATAATTATTGATGGACGTGAATGTTATAATGCGGTTTTGTTTCCTTGTGTGAGGAGGATTGTGCAGAAGAACATTTGCTAATACCAGTCCCTATATAACTAATCAAAAACATGGAACTAATTGACTTTCCAATCATATTTCTCAAGTGTCTCGGAATGTTTCTCAAACTGTGCTGATTCCAGAACAGTGAACGTTTTTAAAAAAGACTACTCGCCACATCATTTCCTGAAAATAAATGCGGCTGGCAGCAACTTCCGACGAGTTCCAGCGGGGCGGGTTTAATGTGGGAACGCCATCTATGAACGAGTAAAAAAAATTTAGTTTGTGATTCTGCGGCGGGCCTCTCTGTATCGCCACAAATGCTAACCTGTGTTTGAATAGCGATCGATAATTTTAAAATCTAGGGGAATTCAGCAAAGTTGATCCGCACAGTGACAGAACACAGAGGCCTGATTCTATGCCAAAGAATTCATGTAATCTATGTAACCACTGGATCGAATTTAATGTGTTTAGAATTGTCTCAATATTTTATTTTAGACTCATGAGGATTTTATATGGCAATACTTCAAAAGAGCAATGAAAACGTTATCTTCTATAGAACTCCCTTTCAATATCCTCACTGGTCATTCAGTGCTATAGACTGATTAATAGTAAAAAATGCTATTAATAGCGGATGAAAAAACAGGTGAGTGGTATGAAGGCTAAATAACAAGTAATTATTATTATTAATCCTATGTCATTAGTTCCACAATGTGTGCTGAATAAACAGCACGTTGTTTTTTTAAAGAATGAGTGCTTGGGCCCAATTTTATGCCGCTGCGGAATTTCGTGGTTGTCAGATAGCAAGACTGTCTAGTCTTTAATTCACCCCAGGCCTTTTTATCCACCTGCATATTGTCCTGCCCCTCTATCTTACTCCTATGGGTTCCTTTTCACCCATTACTTCTTCCTTTGTCACTGTTTTTCAATTTTACTCTTCCTCCTTCCTTCCCCTTTTGCTGCATTTCTCTCTCTTGTTCTGGGTGAATGTCTTCTTATTTAAAAAAAAAAAAAATCTTCCGATCTCAATAAAGAGTGCCGGTGGGTCCACTGGCATCCATCATCTCAAATGAAGCACTCTATATAAATATTTGCAACACATCTACTGGTACTCATCAGCTCAAATGAAACACTCTATATCAATATTTGTAACACAGCATGACATTATTTAGAATGAGGAGTTATACCCATTCATATAAAGCAGACACAAATGTAGCTCCATTCCCTTGTATGCCCTGCTATTTTTCATTGACCTGACTAAAGATGGCGCACAACTGGTGGACACAACTTGTTATCTTGTCCTAGTTACAATCTCGTGCCGTGATAGAGTCTAGACTAATCTGTGAGTGAAAGACACAATAGCAAGTACATGCAGGGTAATAAATAAGCACAGAAACTTTGGCTGGTCTAGTATGTGACATGGTAAACAACATAAGATTACTGTTACTTCTGCACTGATTCCCACCTGTTTTTCTCTATCTTTCCACAGGTGAAATGCCCTAGTGAAAATCAGTGGTGCTCCCGAACCGCTTGAGATTCAGGATGGGATCGATAACTTCCATTCCCATGTCCGGTCACTTCTGACTTTTCACTTTTTTTCCTAAATTACTGATCCAGACAGATTCTCCTCTATCCCTTATTACATTCCACTCTCTTTTTTCTCTCAACAACGATTCCTCCCACCTCTTTCCTCCTTGTTTTTTCGAGGGTACACTCCCTTCTTCTACTCAGCCCTCTGTCACGATTTTTTCTAATATTACGTCTTTCTATGAATTGACATACTTCAGCGCCGGCTTACTTTGAATCATTGGGGTCGCCATTATTGTTTCCCTTGTGATGACGAGGAAATGGAACATATGCTTTACTCTACATAATGTCAATTGAAGACATTTGTTTGATATATAGACTGATAAATGAACACCAGGAAAATAGAGGACCTTTCGGCAAAATATATGACTGTGGATTAATCACCTTGTATCTGAAAGTGCAGCTCCACATTCACCAGTCATGACGGTTCCACATTGGTGATTGTTATATAACCACAATATAACACAATGCTCTTCAACTTAAATAACATACTGTAGCATTAAAGAATTTGCTACACTCCCTTAATAGGAGCATAAAACATCCTGTGGAGTATCACCTGTACTCTAGTTGTCTATAGTGGTGAGTAATGGGCTTGTTAAGGTCCAGCATGTGAAAGAAACACCTGTAGCATGACTGTGACACTACCATGTATTTTCAGTTGTAATAAAAGTGCCTTCGCCCTTAAGCAACAGCCGCTCCTTAGTTGACAAATTATATTGTTTGTTATTATTTTTACTCGATAATTATAGAGCAGAAACCCAGCCAAGGACATTGGCACTGTGTCTAGGGGCAGCTAAAAATAAATAAGTTACACCAGGTCAACAGAAAAGAACATATTTTGCATTTTGAAAAAGAGCATATTTCACGCAAGTTGTGCCCTTGCAAGCAGGGCTTAAATGCTGGCAGAAGGAAGACTGATGGGTGAGAAGCGTCACACGGACAAAAGTGTTCCATGCCTTAAAAGATTGCATGCATAGTGCAAAGAGCCTTTCATGTGATTCTTTGAGGCAAGGGTGGCCAATAAGGGCATTGGACACCTTGGTAAATTTCTTTAACTGAAAGATATTTTAAGTGTGGCAAAACATTGGACCAGATCAGAATGTATCTGTGCCTTAAAAGAGAGGTTTCCATCCAGGTCAACTCAAAGAGATTTGACTTGGAAGGAAATATGAGGCAGAGTACCCAACTCAATTACTTAAAAGGATTGCTGCTTCAGAGTTTTTAATTGCCTAAGAGCATCCGTTCGGTCTTGTTAAGGTTAAGCTTTAAAAAAATGGCGGTCATCCAACTTGAATGCCCAGCAGTCAGCTATGGAGGGAAAGATCCAGAGCAGGTGCCGGGAGTTCAATGTGAATAATCTGCAGAGTGTCATCAGTGTAGAAGGCTACCTTGCACCTCAAGGATCCAATGAGCTCGGCAAGTTGTATCATGTAGATATTGAAGAGGACTGGGGCAAAGATGAGCCATGTACGACCCCACAGATGATTTGTGAAACCTTTAGATCTATAGGGTGGGCAATCAAAGACTGAGAGCAGTCCGAGAGAAAGAAAATAAACCAGCCTTCAGTAGACCCAGAAAAGCCTTCCTGTCTTGAGGCCTGATTGAGAGTTTTGCCTGCAGCTTACTCCATGACAAAGGTGACTGATATCTCATTTATTTAATTACAAGTCCTATATATCCTGTCCATCAAACTATAAATCATCCCTAAGTCTGTGCTTTAGGATGTGAACTTCGGCCATATCAAACGTCACAGGAGGTCCACTAGGATCAATCTAGCGACACCACCCTAATATTATCGCCATGAAGTTCGTCCACAGCAAGAGCCAGTACAAATGCTGTCTCTCTCCCAGGACACATGTCTAAACTATCTACATTTTCAGTGTCGGTGGATAGTTCTTAAGTCACTGTTTCTTCAATGATTTTGTTGCAGGCAGACTGCAGAGTCAATATTGCCCTTCTTTAGCAGAGGGGTGGTGAAGCAAGCTTTTCAGTCAGTCAGTATTACACTGGATACCTAGGACAGTTTGGTGAGGTCATTATCCTATGCACACTCCCAGGGAAAGTGCCTGGACAATGGAAACTGTGAAAAGTTCATCTGGTCAACCAAGTTAACAGCAACCTGTGTACAACCAGTATTATATCTCTGATAATGGAATGTGCTAAATTGAAAGTACGTATATAAATGAAAAGTTGTGCATTAACAATGAGCGTATAATGCAGAAATAGAATATAACATTACATACCCCTTAAAATGAGCATTATTGAAAAAAACTAAAAATATATTTAAGGTGCTGCCTCATAAGAAATAATACAGGATCCCCTTATATGCACGTAGTATAATTATATTATGACAACAACACTAATAGACTTCACAAGACCCACAAAATACTTTGGCCTGAAGACGTTGTTGGATAATGCTGGTATCAGAAGTTTGCATTGGTTGAGACCTATTTCGGATGACTGGCGGCGTCTGTCCACTCTGTATGTTCTCATCTTTTGTTATATTTAGGTGCCAATGACTTTCTATGCCGCTTGTAGAGGGCGTCCACAGAACAGCAAGAAAACGACTAGAGGGGTTGTGGCACTCAAGGGGAAAGGATGGACTGGGATTACAGAGTCATTTATTGCTTGGTTGGTGTTGGCAAAGTTGACCGACTGAAAAACTCTGCAGAGGTAATGATCGAAATGTCACAATATTTATGATTGCCCGCTAGTGCACCATTCTTTTACATCAAAGAGGCTGCATTTTGTTGGAAAATCCACCGATGTTCACCTGTGTTGGTTTATATTCTGACACAAAATTTGAGCAGTTGCATTGTCCTCGAAAATAATGCTGCAAAGCAATCATACATGCCAACAACCATCATTTAGACTAAAGACTCCTGATTCTTAAATATCAAAATGGCTTTATTTTAGGTTTCCCCCACCTAAAATCTCCTCCGCTTCCATGTCAGTCAAGTGGGAAAATCAATTCCCCCCATTTTGTTTTCAAAATGTCCCTCTTACCAGATTCAAAACGCTGCCACGCATGAGCAGTGGCTGGTGCCACCTAAAGTAGACTGTGGGGAGCTGCTTTAGGGCTCCGCCAGGCTTCGAGGGGATGATTCATAGATTCCCTCAATGAAGACATTGCTGCTAGTGTAGAGGAAACGCTGAAAAACGAAAATATTTCACCCCAGTCTCTGAAAATTATTTCGCTTGAAGCGGTCAGTGAACACATTGTAGTTTCCCAACCATCTTGAGGGTGTATCCCAGAATTTCGGGGACTTACTATGCAGCTTTTCCTAAAAGTTTACCACTGTTTTCATGGCAGTCTTATGTATTTATTTAGATGGAAGATTTCTAAAGAGCCAGACCCCGTCAGAGCACTGCCCACAAAAAGCAACTTTCTCAGCCTTTTCAAGCATTCTTCGGTCGCTCCCGTGCAGATGAAGGACTTTTTGAAAGTCTGTAGATAGCAGGATTCCATTCGGAATGGGGTCTGGGGCGTTTCCGTAATTTCAGACGTTTTGAAATTTAAGGGTTTTCAATCCATGCTCACATCTCTTAAACATTATTTAATATGATGTGCTGACAATAAGGGCAGGTTTGTAGCTCGAGCATGGTTGCATGCCAGATCATGAGGTCGTTCGGACTGTTACTCAGTAAGCATAATGCATAGAGTTTTCAACTTGACCCTGAATTCTACAAGGAGTCAGCTGAAAGCTGACAGATCTATTTAGGCGTCTCACATCTACATCAATGCAGGCACATTCTAGCTGACTGATTCTGCACTCTGTTCTTCCTCTTTGCCAAGGGTGGGGCCATGCCAGTGTAACTCACATTTTTCAATACATCTCTTGTAGCCTATACGCCCCATTCCTCTTTGGATTTGAATACGGTAAATAGGCAATGAGAATAAAACTGATAGCTATTGAATTCTATATGTGTATGAAAACAAAAAAGGGACAACAAAGTCTGTAAAAGTTAAAGAGCGCATGCTGCAATATAAGTGCACAAGACACAGCAATTGAGTACGGCTGCAAACAGTTCTAACTGATATATCTACATTATCACTAACCGTTACTGTTCAATTCAGATAGCCTCATGCCAGCGTGACTATGCAAATTAGACTGTGATAGTAAAATCACCTTCCCTCCTCTGGGACAATAAAGATATTGATTTACCTGGCACGAGTGTCCTGTCGCTGTCTCTTAGCTTCACAGGTGGCTGTTTGCAGTGTACACAGAGTACATCCCGTCTCTGCCTCGGGCTATCGGCTTTACAGTTCGTCAAAGAAACTCGGGAACTAGTTGTAGAACTGACAGTCGCCTCTGAACAGAAACTGGGAGAAAGGGAACTGAAGTCCAGTCTAAAAACGCTGCAGTTTTTTTTTTCTTTTTGGACGCGTGAGTCACAATCCGTTCAGCCTGCAGACTGCGCCACGGAAGAGCTCCACCCGCCATCTCCTCCTGCAGTCAGTCCCCTCCCACGCTCCCGCCTCTGCCTGTCCCTGGCATGGGATGGGCCGCAGCTGGGGCGCTGTGCAGAACAGACACAAACTTTTAACTCCGGACTTAGTTGGAGTTTTCGTACCCTGCGTCTTGTTTTCTGACAGCGCACTGCCCCTCGGAATCAGCATTGTGCTCCGTACTCTCTCTGGTTTCTTGGCTAGTCAGCCCCACCTCACCGCTAGAAAATGCCAGGAATGCTTTTCTTTCCACAGTTCTTCGCTCTGCTTGCTTTCAGTAAATGAACCAGCTTGTTTCTTTGCTGTCTGCAAGTGCAAATGTTCCTGCCACTAGATCAACACTTTTAAAATGCACCAGCAAGTCATGTTTTCCACCTCAGCCTGTGCTCTCAACATCACACATTTGTTTTCCTCAAAAGCTGTCCATCTTGTGCAAAATGTAAGGGATGCTCCCAGATTAAATCCTTAACAATAATTTTGCCCTAGACCCTTCGAAATTGTATCTTGGTGCTCAAGAGAGGGCAGTAGGAACCGTTAAGTTATTTCTAGTGGGTTGGGTACGAGTTACATTAAAGGTTTTCATGTATGTACTAAACGAGTACATTTTGGACAGCAGAATGACAGACCGCTAGCAGTTGGCAGGGCCGGACTGGCCATTAATTCGATCGGGTTTATCCACGGACGGCGGGAGAAATTGAAGGGTGGTTTCTGACAGTCAAGGGCCTCCGCTGGTGTCTTTTTCACTTACTACAGCTCCTTGACGACAAATGCAGCAAGGACTGGAGAGTGATATGGAGTCAAAAAAGTAATCAATGCAAGAGAAGAAAGGAACTAAAGCGTCCGTGTTTCTAGGGTGGGGGCAGCTGTCCTACAAAGTTAACTACGTGGCCCACCGAAGGCAGCTCATGAAACCACGTATTGTTCTTTTTGTTAATGATTCACCTGGGCCTTGCTTATACAGTCGAATTGTTTAAGTTTTATGATTAGCACAAATGCCTTGGGCTACCTACCCAATGAATCAGTGAAAAGCAAGTGGTTTTTTTTGTTATTTTTTTTAGAAGCCAGTGTTGACGTGGCTCTTATTATGCACAAATAGGACACGTTACAATGCAAACTTTTACAACGCATGCCTTTACAACATGGTTTTTACATCGCAACATCCATTACAACGCACAATTTTACAACGCATGCCATCACAACGCATTTTGAGAAACTACACTTACAACGCATTCCATTAAAACGCATACCATTACAACGCATACCATTACAACGCAAAATACTTTTAGAGCAACAATAGTGTAAGTGTTGGATAGTGTAGGGGTAAAAAATACTATTCCCACTCTAGTGAGTGCAACAGTAGGGTAAGTGTTGGATAGTGTAGGGATAAAAACAACCGTTTTCCCAATACTTACCTTATAATGCGTTGTAATGGCATGCTTTGTAGTGACATGCACTGTAATGGCTGCATTGTAATGGCATGCTATGTAAAGGATGTTGCATTGTAATGACTGCATTGCAAAGGTAGTGAGTTGTAATGACTGCGTTGTAATGGTTGTTTCCCTCATTTACATGTGAAGAGCAGGAATACCTATGATACTCCCACGTTTAAAAGGAGATTTGCAGCTCCCATTGCCCAGTACATAGGTGTTGAAAACTGTCATATTGCAGAAACACAATGATACAAGAACAGTAATCGAAAATGTTCATAAAATCAGGTGATATATCTCAGTCAATGTTGGACCCGGCCCTTCTGGCAGGTTCACCCCGAAACTTTTTGCTTTTTGTTGGTGACTTGGTTTAGTGATTTTTGGACTTCTGCGCACTTTACCACTGTGTCCCAGGGTAAAGTGCATGCGTGTTGTGAGGTTGGCCTGCCCTCCCATAGGAATGCATGGGGGAATGTATGTGTACTGGTAGTTCCTGATGCGTGGGGTGTGCAGGCCCGAGTTTGGTATGTGCGGACTCGTGTGGTTGAATGCTGCGCGATGATGTGTGCGGCGTGCATGTACCTGGTGTGGAAGTGCCACTTCTAGAAGTGGGCACTTCAGTGTGCAGTCTGAAATGTGTGGCTTGTCTGGCGATTGGCTGGTGAGGTCAGGTGACGGACTAGGGAATTCCCCAGAGTCAGGAGGAGTCACCCAGTGGTGAATGGGGAGTTAGCATGTTGATGGCTGGGGAGGAGTGTACCTGGGTCCTGAATAGGACAGGGCTTCCCCCACACAATGCTGGCGCCGGCCCCTGTGGTGCGTCTAATGACCCTAGCCCTGCCAGTGAATAGGGAGAGGGGCTGAGCAAAACAAAGTGCTCAGGAACCTGTTGGAACTGGTTCGCCCCTTCCCTGCACCTTAGACAAAGCCTTGTACTGTATAAAAAGGGGCTGTGTCCCCTTACATGGTGTTCTCTTCCAGGATCCACTTGAGGGGGGCCTGCTGCTGCTGGGCGCCAGGAGAGACCGCCACTGGGGACTGCCTCCCTGCTGGAGGGCCCTGTGAGCTGGCTCTGGGCCCAGTCTTTGCCCCCCCTGCCTCTTGAAGACTTTTTGTTGCTGGACTTTCACTGGCAGCGCCTGGGAGCGCCTTTATCATTGATAGCGCTAGGAGCGCTTTGTTTTGGGACACCAGCGTAGAGGAGCGCCTTCCTGGGTGCCTCGCGGAAGCCCCAGTGCCTGGAAGCGCTGGAATTGCCTTCGGCGCAGAGAGCGCTTTTCCCTGTGCCCGTGGCGCCAGGAGCGCTTTGTTTCTAGGAGCGGGTGCCCACCCCGCTTATTTTCGCTGAGTTGTACTCCAAGACGAAGGCGGGAGCCCACCCCGCGCTTCGGAGAAAGCCGAAGTAATCACCGCCGCAGACCCGGAGTCCCCGCCGCGTCATCTCCCTGCCGCGCTGGGATTGGTCCAGCGGGAGGGAGTGTTGCCCACGTGACCGGGGCCTGGACGAGGAAGCGACGCTCGGATTCACAGAGGCAGACGGGAGCCTACCCCGCTCTGCCCCGAACGAAGGAAAGCGAGAGGAGTCTGCAAGCAGCAGCGCCGCTGCTGTCCCGTCGGAGGGCCACCGGCCCCCGCCGAGAGAAGGAGACGACGCGGGAGTCCCCCGAGTGCAGCCCGGTAAGTGAGGAGGGCTGGGGGACTCCGTGCGTGTGCCTGGGGTGCCGGTCCCGGACCAACCGACCCCTCGAGCGGCCCGCTCCGGCGCAGGTGCGTTGTCATTTACGAGCGCGAGTGGCGCTCCAACATCCAGGGGCGCATTGCTGGGTTAAGAGCCGGTTGAGGCTCCAACGCGAGCAGGGAACATATTGGTGGTAGAGCCTGTGAGGCTCAGGACGCGTTATTGTTTAAGAGCCTGCGAGGTTCAGGGGGCATTTCTGCAAGGATTGAGTGGCCCCAGATGGCAGTGGGCCACTCCCACCTTGCCCCACAGAGTGGAGCAGAGCCCTGGAGGTTCTAGGGGGCATTGCTTGGGGTCTTGAGCCCCCGTGGCTCCTACGTCGCTTTGGGGCATTAGTCAGGCCCAGAGCCCGGTGAGGCTCCCACGTTGGCCCCAGTAACATTGCCTTACAGCTGCCCAGCACTTAGTGGGCAGCTGCCACGTTTAGGTTGGGGATATTTACGCTTTTGGTTTGCGCAGCTGGCGCAGCCTGACTGGGACAGAGTGTCCTAGCCCCGACAAGGCCAGTTGGCCTAGGGACTGCCACAGGTGGTGGCTTATGTGAGTTTCCTAACCTGCACCTCTGAATGTATGTTTATGCGTCATGTGCCATTGCTTTACACCGCTGAATGTATTTTATGCATCATGTGTTTTCCTTCCTTACACCTCTGAATGTTTTATGCATCATGTGTTTTCTTTCATGACACCGCTGAATGTGGTTTCTGCATCATGTGTCCTCTTTCCTAACACCGCTGAATGTCTTTATGCATCATGTGTTTACCTGCCCGGCACCTCTGAATGAGTTTTATGCGTCATGTGCCATGTTCTACACCTCTGAATGTTTTAGGCATCATGTGTAATATGTGTTTACCCCTATAGGTATTGTGATACTTAGGTGGTTGTTTGTTTCCTACTAGTACAGGTGGTGCTAGTGAGGTCCTAGTCCCCTGCGCAGTATTTTCCTAAAGTGGTTAGGGTTGCGTAGGTGATACTTTCTTGTTACCAGTAGTTACTGGTTGTGTGTTATATGTGTATTTTGTGCTACAGTAATTTTATATTCTAAAAGTGCTAATTCCTGACAGTGGTCCATGTGGCCCTGTCCCCTGTACATATAATCCCTTGTAAATTCTGCCCGTGCCTGTTGGCACATTGTAAAGTGTGTGTTTTTATCTAATGTGTTTTATTATAATACAAAGGCTATTTTTATAGAATACCTTGTGTGGAGTTTCCTTTGTGGTGGGCCTTGGGTGTTGTTGCTGGGTGCGCGCGCAAACGCTTTACACCTTGCCTCAGAGATAAGCCTGACTGCTCGTGCCAAGCTACCAAGGGGGTGAGCAGGGGTTATCTTTGGCGTGTAACTTCCTTGCCCTGACTAGAGTGGTGGTTTCTGCCTGACTTTGGCGCAAGCCTTAGCCAACCAGAAATCCCAGGTCTAACAGTCAACGTTTTTGGAGTGACACCTTAAGGGACGCCCTGACAGAGGGCTGGCCTTGCACTCTAAAGAGACCATTGTCTCTGGCTCCTCACACTCTCTATTCTGTTATAATGGAATGGATTTTGTTGAGGAAGGACTAAAGTCAGGACATGACCAGGGTCTATGTCGGAATTTTCATAGCGTCAATTGTCTTCATTTGCCCACATAAAGGCTACAGGAATCCAAGCGCTACATTATGATTGTCTGGAAGGCTACCTCAACCTCCATTGTGTACATTACGTTTCTTGGGGTGTGGAAGGTGGGTTCCACCATTACCTACTGTCCTGAATGGAAGAACGACCCTGGTAGTCTTTACAAGCGAAGTATGTTCCCACAGTCTACTCTTCAGCTGCCAGCGTCTCCACATGAGTACAACGGAAGGGCACAGGGGAAAGAGGAAAGGTTAAGAAAGAAAGGACTTCTGCGGGCTATTCACAGAGTGATGTTGTCTACTAAAAGATTGTCCTCCTGGTTCTGCCTACAGTTATCACCTGTCTGCTTTTTGGAAGGTGCTGTTGTATAAACATAAACCTCATCCTGAAACACTTGACCTACTAGTTATTCCCCCTACTACCTTTCTTGCTTTTCAATCCATACTTCTCTCACTGCCAGTGTGAAGTAAACCAGTGAAGTCACAGTAGTTACATTTGCTAAGGAGGACATTCTTGTTTTCCCTCTCTAGGCCATAAAAGCCTACTTTAGGTCTCAATAAAAGTGACTAAAAACTGGTCTTCAGTGTACTGGGTGACCGTTGTGTACTCTTAGGTGGGAACTTGTCTAGAAATGCACCACAGATTCATCTAGGGGTAACACATGGTGGATTCTCAGAAATCATTGATGAGAACATTCCCTCCCAAAAGTCATTTATCATATTTGTTTGGGTACATGTTTTATTTATTGTGTTTTGTGTCGTATTTGTTTTGATACATTTTGTATTCATTGTTGTGAAAGCGGGTGTTAGTTATTACTGATTTTTTCCCTAAAAAAAGGAGTGATCACACCACCACACTCAAAAAAATCATAACAACTTTCAATGGTGCAACTCCAGCATACCAGAACTCAAGAATCTCTATCATAAGTTTGAAGCTATATAGAGGGAAAAATATGTTTCCTTTGAAACTACAACACTTTGAATCTATTGAAAAAACATGTTTTTCAAAAAAAGGAAGCCAAGTTAAAAGAAGAATTGACTGGTAAGGGAAATCTTATCCATCATGCAATTATTTGCTAACCCATCTTGCTTACTGCTTACTGGTCCTATCTCCCCTACTGAAAAAGAAGAAGCAATTGTTATTAATATAAAAAAGCTTACGACTTCCATCAACCCGTAGATCAAGCCCTGCTTCTAATTTGAGCTAGTAGTATCTCACTAGAGCAAATCTCTCCACAAGGCAATCACTCATAATTATTCTTTTGGATGGGTAAAAAGCATCATAATTCTCAGCATATCGGTTTAAAATTCTATAGCTTGCGCGCAACTCCTAGTTCAATATTTTACAAATATTGTGCACAAGAACTGTCTCTGCTGATGTAACACTTGAAACAATCAAACAAAATGTGCAAAAAATATCACATTTAAATTTCAGATCACAAGTACAGTTCCCTGCTGGTTGGGTCATTTTCAGTTTTACCTTTCCATTAATTTGACACGGATTCATTCTAATCCTTATTCTTCATAGTTCACTTCTAAGCCAACAATTTGATAATATATTCACATACAGAAACCACTTTTTATTTTGTAAGATTTAAACAAATTGTACCAATTGTTTTCCCCCTCAAGTACTGCTAATCATATTCATAGAACAGGTCTTTACCTAATGTCCTTAACTCACTCTTTGAAATTTCCATTTGTAGGTTCTGTGGGCCCAACTCCACATTTGTATTCCTACAAACTGTCACCAGATGTTTCCTTACTCATTTTGCCAATTTCATTACACTTTACAGGATTTAATTTTAGACTACCGGGAGACTTTCTGTTCTTCCCCCGCCCTCAAACTTTTCCAGAATCTTATTTAGGGGTGGGCGTAGTTCGCGAAGTAGCACTTCGCGAAGCTACGCAAAGTGAAGTTCGCACTACGCGAGCTACGCGTAGCACTTCGCGAACTGCGTAGTAACATGTTCGCACTGTGCCAGATGTCGTTTTCAATGATTGCACAGTGCGGACAAGCAACCGGCACTGTGCAATCATTGAAAATGGCATCTTGCACTGTGCGAACTGGTAGTTTCTCATCGCGAGCGGTCGCGAGCATACGCGACCACTCGCAATGAGAAACCTGACCTCCTCGCTTTGGGAATCTCGCCGGGAGGTTTATTTTCCTTGTTCGCGATCGCCAACTTGATGTTGCTGATCGCGAACAAGGAAAAAGTCTCGCCGGGATGTCATTTTGCTTGCTCGCGGTCGCCAACTTGACGTTGAGGACCGCGAGCAAGCAAAAAATGACTGCAGCACTACGCAACACTACGCTACGCGTGTTCGCACTGTGCTACGTGCAGTTCGCGTAGTGCGAAGTAGCCCGAACTTCGCAAACTACGCGAGCGTAGCGTAGTGCTTCGCCCAGGCTTAATCTTATTCATGCCATTTAGCCTGGTATGTTCCATGACATCATGCCGGTTTCCATTCTTACCACTTGAATGATGGCGGATCCGGGTAGGGACAATAAGCTATTTAAACATTTCCCCTCCTCAGCATCCTACCTGCTTTTGCCACTAATATATAGCAGCTCGGCTCCCTATTGAAATTACAGGGTACCATAGCTACATAGGCTTTTAAAATGGTCTATATGACAATTCTCCAAACTTCTTCTTGAATTTTTTCAAGCCACTCACCGAGGCCAAAGCCCTGGCCATCAGGGCTTCCATATGGGTATTCCATTTCAGGGACCTCTCAAGCCAGACCCCTAAGTACATGTATGCATTAACTAATTCTAGCTTAGAGGGCCTAAATACTAACTACATTTAATTTCTTTCTTCCCAAATCATAGCACCCTGGTTTTATCCATAATATCCACTAATGTTTTATGGCTACAATATTCCTTAAAAACATCCAACTTCCTTTGCAGACCTATCTCTGTTTGATGTAAACTGACAAGATTGTCTGCACACAGAAGACATGGTATCACTCTGGGGCTAAAACCTGTGGCCATCGTCAAAACAGAGGGCAGATCAGCTACAAATAAAGAAAAGAGTAAGGCGGCCAATACACACCCTGTCTCAACCCGTTATTAATTTATATTTTTTTGTCAAGGTCCCCTCAGTATCCATAATGACCTGGGCCCAATTGCTGTTATGTAACTCCTTAATTGGCCTCATAAGGCAGTTTGGGATGTCATATTTTATAAAAGCTACCCACAGGCGATTCCTGTCTACCCAATAAAAGGCTGCACCTAAATCTACGAAACAGCAAAATAAATTTCCCCTCTGCTTGACAGTTTTCCACGCAATGGACCAGAGCGCAAAGCAATAGTCAATTGGGGAGTGACATTCCTTGAAGCCCCCCTGTTCTGGGGGCACAAAGTGATTCAGATATTCCCATTCTGTCAGTATTCTCAAGATAATTTTAGCAAATACTTTTTTCCCCACATCTAGTAGAATGATCAACCTATAGTTCTTGGGGGTTTTTATATCTCCCCTTTTACAGAGGGGTCTGATAACTGCACATCTCCTATTTTTAGGAATCTGCCCTGTATCTAAAATCATCTCAGAAAGCATCCTATGGGAGAATTTTGCCCACCACTCCCGGCAAGTTTTTATAATAATAGCAGGGAGGTTATCTGGTCTTACAGCTCTAGTCAGGGTTAGATTTGCAATAATACTTCTAATATTATACATTGTAAGATGGGACCTAATGTTTTTTTACTGAATCTACTTATTTGCCATATACCTCCTTCAAATATTCCTCTCACGCCTCTTCTTCCAACACACAGTTCATTGTACCCTGTGTTTTTCCTGATTATTCCTGTATTAATATCCAAAAATATATTGTGATTTTGGTTGCTATTGTTTCCAGCGGATTTCCACAACACCGCTCTCTATGGGCTCTTCCTGGTCCCTGATTAGAGCTGTTTACACTCGCCTTGTCTTCATAAGGACATTATAACTTTCCGTTTAATATCTTACTTAAAGGTTTCTTTGCCATTTTCCTATCTGTGCCTTTAATTTCTTGCATTCCTAATTAAACCTTATATTTCTCCTGCATCGATTGCTCTGAGCCTTCTCATTTCTTGTCCCCTTTCCACTGTACCATCTGGCTGATTATGTTTTCACACCACTCTACATGTTTTACAAGTTTTACAAGTTTTACAAGGGCATCCGTCAGTATTGTATTTGCTGAAAGTTAAAAAAAAATTCCATGCATTCATCTGTTATTCTAGTGGTGAGATGCTTTGGGTAGTCCATCTGCACAGAAATCACCTTATCTCTCAATCTCCTTTTACCTAACTAATTCTAGTTTAAGGGGGTAGTGAACGATTCCTTCACTTCCCTCTTCAAGCAACACTTGAATTTTTTTTCCTTATTTTGTCAAAGTTCCATGTGGGAATAAATATGTAATTGAAGGGGCATAATTGCTGGCCAACTTTGAATGTCTGACCAGCTGGACAGTCAGCCTCCATCCAACCATTCAGACGCCACAAGTCCCTCAAGCCCAGGTACTTTCCCAATACCATATCTCGTTTTGACCATTTAGTTTTGGGACGCTCACCACCTTTAAGTTGTAGGAGCTAAATATTTCTTTGAACCAGATATCCACTTTATTTGGATTTAATTTATTTTTAAAATCAACCATCAGGATCAATGTATCTTTATGGTGGTTTTCACATTGGTAGTCCACATCTTCCTTCAAATTTCCCATTTCAGACCTTTACTCCTCAGCCCCCCCTGTATGTATGCGTTCACTATCATCCGGCTTCCATTCTTGGGGTATGGGGCCCGAAAGTCCACTTTGCAGGCCACCAGCCATTTGTATCTTAATTCTAGAGGTGTCACCTTCCTAGCTATTCTGATAGATAGTAAGGTAATTGTCCTAATAGCAGACTTTTTTAGCTGAACAAAACCTTTGATTATAGGGTTGCACAGCCATATTTCTTGCAGACACACAGTCTGGTCGAGATCTATTAACTTCTTGAAACTTTCTAGTTTTGATATTCTACTAAACCCATTAATATTACATGAAAGAACCCAAAAGCTGTGCCATGATCCAACATCCTAACTATTTCACTTAACCACCCCTCTTCCCCTGAGGCTGATATAGAAGGATTCACATTTCTATTTTCATGGTTTACGTTTCTCCAACCTTAAGCGTACCCAGTACATAGCACAGTAGTTTCAATGTCATCCATTTCCTTAATTGCCTGGTCAGCTAGTCTAACTTGCCTTTGTCTAAGTCCTGCATGATGTCTCAGGAATAATTTTCCATGATTGCCCACTATGGTCACTTCTGATTTTGTGACTAACCTAATCCCTTCGTTTTCCGCCTTTATTAGTGTTGATTTTACTAGCCTGGAATACACCAGAACTTTTGTGACCTCATTTCCTATTTATTTCTTTTAAGCTGGCACATTTAGAGAAGGAAAGAAATAGCTGGGACAGATTTAAAGGGTGCAACTTTTGCACTCTTTTCTCCCCTTTCCCATAATGAGATGGTTCAAAGTATAGCTACAAATTACTTATTTTCTTCTGTTAGGGGTTCTTCTCTATCCTTGCCCATATCTCTACAACCCAGCACTTCCAGTTTTTTAGTACTTGTCCCTTGTTTCCCTGAGTTTTCCTTTCCACTCAACCTACTTAATCCACCCACCTGTTTACAGGTACTACCCTATTTCCTGCTCCAGGATTCTGGGACCACCTCCCTTGATCTACCTCACAAACGCTTTCCTTCACATCTCCCACTGCTTTCAGACTCATTGGAGATACTGGTGGGGTGGGGGAGCTTTTCATTTATTCTTTTACAGAGTTATTATTCCCTCTAACAATAACTACATCTTTTTTTACTGAAGTTTCACTCTCCTCCCCTTTCTCCACAACCTTCACCACTCTGTTTGTCCGAGGTATAGAATGTCTATACCTGGTTGGCTCCCCACATTTTTTTTATGACCATAGGACACCTTGAGATAAACACACTCTGTGCTCCAGCAGACTGGGTGACTTCCTATTCTGTCATCGGGTGAACAAATGTTTACGTATTTTGATTATTACTTCCCAAAGGTCTTACTGTAGATGGCATATGATCGCGGATGTGTTTGAGTTCACCTGCAATGATCTGTAACTGGTCTTTTTGGACTTTCAGAATATCGTTGTTCATCAACGATACTTTCAGCAACCCTTGCAATGTTTTTTGTAGAATCAGCATTATTTGCAGCATGGAGGCTGATGGAGATGCTGAGATCTCTAGATTTTTACTGAGCTTGTGGTTGCCTCATTTACTGTGGCCCGGGACTGCTCCATGCTCTTGTCCCGCACCTCCTCTTCTCTCTTATCATCACCAAAGTCCATGCCACAGAACTCTATATTTCCTCCAGCATTCTGCCCCATCATTTGTGACCCCCAACTAATCAGAGGGCAAAGGAGCCGAGGTGATGAAGACAGCCTTGGTTTGAAGGGGAATCCATTTTGGCTTGGGGACACTTGATGACTTAAAATGGGTAAACTTAAATCCAACAAACCCTGACTAATGTTTACAACATCAATTTGTTGCCCTCCTCCAATTAGACTGAGATCTGACAATAGTTCTTTCCTTTTAAAATGCTTGCCCACGAAATCCTTAATAGATATGGTGACTGAAGCCCCTCCCTTCTCACTTTGCAGAGGACTTTTATATGGGGGTTGTTTCCTAGTATTCCCAAGTGTTTACTTTTTCCCCTCTTCCCTAGGAAGTGCCTCACTCTCTTCTGGAGGTCCATTACCCATTTTGGTGTTGGAGTCTATCTGCAAACAGCTACCTTACCCTTTGTGAGGTTTGCCTCTTACCGGTGCCATCCCACTATAATATTGTCCCTCTTTTCCAGGGTGCGGTCACCACCCTTCTCAATCAAACACTTACCTCTGCTGCACCTCTTTATTCAGCGTGCTGTGCCACACTTTTGCCGCCACCACCACCTGACTTTCTCTGCTGACGGGCTCGTCCTACGAATCCTCCGTCCAATCCAAATTTTAAATAGATGACCCCCAATCTGTAACTAGTGCTCCCACGGCATACCCTAGCCCTGTGGTCCTACAGGCACAGCCGTGCACTGCAGCATGCCATGCTCCTCACGGCTCCTCGCTGGGAGCCGACACAGTTGCCCTGTTCTGACCCTGACTCTTGTGTTTTGTGTTCAGCTCTCCTATTGAGCTAAAGGGTAATATAACGCCTGCAGGAGGGTGTTGGCTACCCTCCTTCGGCTCCAGTTTGGCTAATGTGGTTTTTGGTTACTGCGCTTCCTTGCACTATTGGCCCGATTTAGCGCTTGAAGCTTTGCTCCTTACTGGGCTCCTTGCTGATCCCCCTCTGGCGCAGCAGAGGTGGGTGGGAACGAGCACGGCAAGAGCACACAATGGCACACATCGATGCATCGTCAGGCAGCATACCTATTATATGAAAACTGAGTTTCAGACAATTACTATGTTGTATATGAAGAGCCGGCCAGCTATACAGCAAATTTGACCAAAATATCTTTCCGAGAGGCAACAGCAGTCTTTAAAGGGATCTAGTAGTTTCTAACCACATCGAAATTCTCTCAAGAGGAAAAAAAGACGTCAGAATCTTATGTGTGTTAGAACTGGCCTAGAGAAACCAGGGACGCTAGAATCAGTGGCGACTCACAGTGGGAGAGCCGCGGGGCGGTGGGACAGGGCGGGGGAGGGGCAGGGTGTGGGGTAGGGGAGTTGGGCATACGACGTCCACGAGTAAAGTAAGTAAATTAATAAATAAAACTGTTTACCTTGCGCTAAGTTGGCGATGCAGCGAGCGCAAGGTAAATAGTTTTAATTATTTATTTACTTACTTTACTCGTGGACGTTGTATGTCCGACTCCACTACCCCCTCCACCCCAGCCTGCCACTCACCCGCCCCACAGCACTCCCACTGCGAGCCGCCACTGGCTAGATTCATCTTTGAAATAGATGCATACATAGAGAAAGGAGACTTTAGGTCAGCCATCCATTTGTAAGTTTACTTTTCAACTTTAGAAGGCATACGTTTAGAGTGAGAGCGGTGTCGTCTTAGTCTCATTGGCCTACTTCTTGGTGGCAGTTGTATTTCCTGTTTCTTTAACAGACTGTGATTAGAGGTTAGAGGCGGATGTTTTGTTTTGCATTTTGCCTTGGAGGTAGGAATGTAATCTAATGAATGTGTTCTTGCCTGTCAGTAAAGGAACTACTTTTTTGTGCATTTAGTTTTTGACAAGTTTTCAGTTTGTGACGTGCATGTATATGAAATCGTTATATACACATACAGTAACGTTTATTTTGTATCTTTATGCGATGGTGACAGCTTTCAGTTTTGTGAGTTTTGACTTGTGCGACCTGCAGGTATGTTAATGTTCTTTGTGCACTTTACACATGCAATGTTTGTCAAACAGTCTGGCTGTAAGGCCAAATAATTTAGCTATAACAAATGAATAATTGTTATATCTGTAGCCAGAAGATCAAATGAAGTTGATGAAAATGAGTAGTGGATAGTTTTTATACTAAAATGTTTGTGGTCCACATGAACCAGTTGATAATCAATGTTATAATATGAGAACATACTGCCTTGTGTCCCATCTACAAAGGTTTTTACAAGTTAAACCGGCTCTAATGTATTTACAGCTGTTGTCCAATGTCTGGGAGATTTTTAGCATAGCAAGCTTTCTTACTGCAGCCACTAGGATAAAGAAGAAAAATTGAGTGACTTTTAAGATTGTGAATCTATTGATTGATTTTAATGTTTTTAAGGATTTCATGAGGGGATTCTAACTGTGATTGACTTTTATGATCCCGTTTATATAGATTGTTTGTTTGTCACCATTTAATGTGTCGATTTGTGTAAAAATCTTCTTGCTGCTCATTAACATTTTTACTAATTTTAACCTTATGTATAGCATGCTTTTATGGTTTTAATTAACCGAATAAAGTACTCTGACTGACTGTGTCCCATCTACATTTATGAACTGCTTGGTGTGTTTATTGTACTTCTGAGCTTCATGTGCTGTACGCTGTAATGACATCGTACATATAAAGCTTCTTTCTTTGATTTTTACATAACACAGTGTGATCAGATCACATCGTGCACATTAAGGTAATTGGACAATCTGTTTTTTAATGGTGCTGTGATGTATAGCCGTGTTGTGCACCTCGTTTTGCAGTGCTACGCCGGGTTCTCATATCACACTTACTGAGATGTAATCTCTCCTACTTGTCTAATAAAGTGTTTTTTGGAAATCTAACATTAAAGTTCGGTGTGGGGCATGCGTCTGTGTTCATAATTTCATTTAAATACAAATTGGTGCCATGATTTAAAGGCATTTTCTGCTGCTTTCTCCCATCATGTGGTCAGTGTACGAAGGGCATAGTAAAGTATTTGATTGTAAACACCACTTAACGCTCTTTCCTTCGTAGAGAGAAGGGTGGGGCGGTGTGACCAGAACACGAAAATTGATTACATTAAAATGTTGACGTGTAGAGCAACTCGTCGGGTTTGGGTGGCTTAATAGACTGATCAGGTAACGGTGGCCAGTGTTTGTTTCTTACGTACATTAAAGTGCTTTGTGTGCATTTTACATTAAAATACATGCGTTGCTGAGCAGGATCTTGCTCTAATGAGTTATTTTGTTTGCACGCTTGTGATGGTGCCAGTGTACTCCTTTCACATACTTGAATTTTTGGAATAATGGTGCCTTTTCTACGCACCTTGTACATCTGGCTAGTGTTTGCAGTGCACATCTATGATAGAACATCATTTATTTCTCACAGTTTTGGTGGTGCTAGTCAGAAAGACAGCTTACTAATATCATATTTATTATCAGTTATTATGTGAACCATCTGCCAGTGTGCATCATGCAAATCTTTCAATAAAGTGGCTTTTTTAAACAAGCATTTTTCAAAGCGAGCGGGTCTCGAGTTGGCCGCCAGCCTTTTGGCAATTCTTGTTCTGTTTTTTCGTGGTTTCTATCAAAGTTTAGGGTTCAGGAAGCTGCCAGGCCCTCATCAGTCTAAAAAAACATTCTCTAAACCCCAATACCCACAACAGTATAGTACTCTCTGGCACTGAAGGGAACTACTTTTTATGTGTATGTGCTCCTTGTGAAAGGTCAGCATGCTGTAACTCATAGTGAAGCCAGCCAATAGCTGAAATGGGCTGAAGCATTGCATTGGGAAGGAGGAAGGAAGAAAGGAAACAAGGAAATCTTGTATATTGTAAATTAGCAGTGTTAGACCTGGCACCTTGGCGTGGGTCTCCCACCCATATTTTACTGTTGCCTCATGTGTTTTTGCTGGTGTTAGATGCTTTGGGCATGGTGCCACTGCTGTCCAGTGCCACAGTGCAAGTGCTCCCTATTGTAAATTGATGTATGAATTAGTGATTCCATGATTGGTTGGTTTGGTTTACCTGTCAGACCCTAGTACAGTGCACCAGAAGTGCCCAGGGCTGTTAATCCAAATACTGCTGGTGGGCCTGCAGCACTGGTTGTGCCACCCACAGAAGCAGCCTGTAAAAGTGTGTCTAAGGCCTGCCATTGCAGAGCCTGCGTGCAGTCTGGTACTGTCATGCTGACTGGGCAAGTGCACCCACTAGCCAGTCCCTAAACCTTCCCTTTTCTTAATATCAGACACCCCTATGGCAGGCCCAAGGGCAGGGTGCATTGTAAGGATAAGGTAGGACATGCCCTGGTGTGTGTGGCATGTTCTAATAGTGAATTACAGACATTTTCGTTTTTCACTATTGTAAGGCTAACTGTTCTCCATAGGCCAGAATGAGCAGTTTGATCATTACATTTTATAATCTTAACTGACTCAGGGAACATGGTAGAAATTCAAATTTAGTATGCCTGAACTCAGAATGATAAAATACATCTTTTAGTGACGTTGGTTTTTAACATTCTGTGTTTGAACATACCACTTTTAGAAAGTAGGTATTTTCTTGTCTAACCATCCAAACCTGCCTCTGCTAGGCTGTGTATTCCTTGTCTGGAGTTTGAGTGACAGGGGCTGGGGGATTCCAGGAGACAGGGTGAGTCAGCATAGGGCTGAATAGAGAGATCTGCGTCTAGATGGGTGGGAGGAGTTGCACCTGGGACCTGAATAGGGCTGTGCCTTCCCTCCACAATGCCGGCTCCACCTCCTGTGGTGCGTCGGATATCTCTGTCCTGCACTCTGAAAGGAAAGGAGTCATGTAAACAAAGTGCTCCAGGACTGACCAGAACTGGGTTGGACTAGGCAAAGGCCTCCCTGCCTTTAGAGAACAAAGAGAAACTTAGTATAAATATTGGGACCCAAACCCAAGAACTTTAGATCACTTTGAGAAACAAGAAGAAACCTTTGCTGAGGAGTGGAACCAGAAGAAACTGAGAGACTATCCCTAAGCTGAAGTGCTGCTTGGGGGATTGGCCTGCAGTGGTTGCCTGACTGCCAAAGAAAGGAGAAAGGACTTTGTGTGCATTTTCATTCAACTTGTGAAGGATCTCCAAGGGCTCGGAAAAGAGCTTGACTCCTGCTGAAGTCTCAGGGACAACAGACTTCACCCACCAGCTCCCCAAGAGTTATTTTAAAGTGCCTGCCATTGTGCTGGACTTTTTGAGGACTTGCGTGTCGCAAGGGGCTGGAAGCACGACTCAAGAACAAGAAGCGTGTTGCTGAACTGCCTCACATCGCCGGAGAAGAGGATCGACGTCGCAGCAGACGCCGCCGCATCTCCGGGAAGCATGTCGCAGAAGAATCATTGAGTCATCGCAGGTCCACCGAAGCGCCTCGCATCGCCAGGAGAAGAGGATCGACTTCGCAGTAGACGCCGCCGCATCACTGGGTAGTGTGTCGCAGGGCCTGTCGCGGCTCATCGCAGGAGACGAGGATCGACGTCGCATCAGATGCCGCCGCATCTCTGAGAAGCGTGTCGCAAGGCCTGTCATGGCTCATCACCAGAGAAGAGGATCGATGTCGCAGCAGACGCCACCGCATCACCGGCAAGAGGTCGCAGGGCCTGTCGCGGCTCGCATCGTTGTGGAAGCAACTCGCATCGCCAGGTGAGAGGATTGACGTCGCAGCAGGCACCGCTGCATCACGGTAAGCGTGTCGCATCAAGAAGAAAGCGCCATCTTTGTTTCTTTGCACCAGATATTCAACGCATCACTGTCCTTGCAACACTTTCACTGCCCTGCATGTCGCATCTTAAGGTACATTGAACTCTGAGTGTCGCAAAAATGTGAATGACACAACAGCATATAAATTGATGAAAAGAGGTGGCTGAAAGCCCCTTATAATAAGTATAGTATATATATATATATGTTAATAAAATCAAAAAGTTTTGGCGCACACAAGCACTAAAAATATAATTGATTTTATGGTGGACTGTCTATGTGTGACAAACATGTCACATGTTTGTTGACATAATAAACCCTGGATAATGTAAATTTCATCTGACCCCCAATTTCAAACACAGCACTACCAGTGTGAGGCTGCACATATTTGTAAGTGCTTGTTGTCTATTTTTAAATCAAAGTTTTCTCCTCCATTCTTGTACCCCATCACTAATTACTTCATATAATTTATTATTTCTGCAAGTGTGTGAGTACTTTGCACTGTGCATGCATCTGAAAGAGCTTTGTCGTTTCCAAATTAAAAGGTTGTCTGTGCATTGCTGGCTGCTGAAATGTAGGTTTATTTTATGTGGCTTTATGCATTCCTTGTTTTTTAGGCTTGGTGCACATTTTTTTTTTCCTAATCGGTCACAGTTGCTCTATTTTCATCATTTACCAAGTACATTTTTTGCATAGGCCTTTCATTTACCAGGTGAACTGGCAATACTGAATTCAATAACATGTTTAAGCAATAATAACTAAGGAAAACTATTATTTATTTGTTTGACACCCTCAGTTGTTGTTTACTTTGAGAGTATAACTGTGTGAAAATAGCACTTTTTACCGCCAATCAGGAGGTGCAGCCGACCCAAGAGGGAGCGTGCTTAGCCCTCCCCGTGGGCGACGGACAAAGAGCACGGCAGCATCAGAGTGCGCCAAAGAAAGGGTCAGCGAATGATCAGAGTAGTTTGGGTTCAAAGGACCCAATCAAGAAAGAGGGGCGTGGTCGCAAGCACGGCAAAAAAGGTGACTGGGATATCAGTCACCAGGGATACCAGCGCAGGAAGTACAGAGACATTCACCCCAGAGACGAGACCCAACATGCAGAAATACCGATGTGGTTTGCAGCAAGATATGGTCACACTCGACATCCTACAGAAAAAGCAGGGACGCTGGCTGGGTGGCGACAAACAAAGAATCAGGAACGCACTGGCATCTGGAGCCAGCATGGGGGTGTGCCTAGGACCATCAGTGGAAACGAGGTGGCAGGGCCAGATGGGCAGGCTTCACAGGGGCACCTCGAGTCATCACAGCAGTGCTTACTGGGAGCAACACAGCAAGGGTGCAATATAATCCGACCAGGAGCCCATGGCACAAGTCCTATAAAAAGATGTGGGGGGACTGACCAAGTAAGACAATATGCAAATGACCTCATGATGTCACTGCGTAGTGCTATAAAAAAAATAGTGACATTTAAATTATTTGTGTAAATACTGGGACAGACTAACCTATCTGACAGTCTTACAGTGTCTACATTTATATACAGGGACAGAACAAAGGCAAAAGCATGCCTCTCTTAACTACCTGTGAAGAGATGGCAAGCTGTGTGCCTTTGTTTCCCTCTGTGGCATTTACATTTAAATGTAAGGTTCCAGGCGGCCCCCAGTCAGCATATACAAACAAAAGGAGGCCGGATGACCCCTTAACTTCGACCTAGCTAGAGGTGAAAAAAGGCTCCCTCGCTTCCTGCACGTTGCTGCTAGGAATGGAAAGCAGGCAACGTGCAGGTGCTGCTAAACGTGTCCCGGTGTCTGAAAATTACATCGGAACAAGTTCAGCATATTTCTGTGGGGCCCAACTTCTTGGCTGGGGGGGCAGCGTCCACCCTGTGAAAAGAGTGGGGGTATGCCACTCAATCAACGCTCAATCATTCACAAACCTTCAATGAACCCTTCTTTATCGTCCCCCAGGCCCTCAAGCTGAGTGTCAGGCTCCTCCTTCCAGAATCCTCGGGACTGCGCTGAAGCTCAAAGGGGTTCCACCTCTCGACGGCCTCAAGTCTGGAATGTGTACACTCAGACTATTGAGGTAGTCAAGTGAGGGAAGGAAAGGGAAGGAACAGCAGGGAGGGAGACCTGGACAAGGGAAACAATAAAACACAAGATAAATACAAGGTTGGATTCCTGCGTCACCTCTCCCCCTCAAAACCTTTGTTATAGTACGTGCACCTAACCTCCCCTATATCCTACCTGTAAAGGAATAAAAGATTAGCGTTGGGTGCCAGGAGAGAGGAGGGTGAGGTCATAGAATCCACAGGGGCTAGTGAACAAAGGGAAACAATATGAGGATTACACTCAACGTGACCAACATACAGGTAGATGAAACATATGGTTCTCAATCTCTCTCTCGCGCTGACCTACCTATGCCTTTCCGTGGTAACTCCCATACAAGTGTGCCGCGACCTTAGATACACCCTCACTTCTGACTCTCTTCTGGGATAGGAAGCAAATAAACAACCAGTAGCAAATATAGACAACAGGTAGGCGTGGTTATTGCTACTTCTAACAATGCCCCCAAAACACAGTATAGAATAATCGTCAGCGGTATTCTCTGTAGCCTTATTCAAATCATAAGTTCCAGTCTTTGTGAGACCTGGGGTTGCGTCGGTTTACTTTAAGACTCTGTAACTGTTATTTGTGAACTTTCTCACCTAATAATGTCTTAGGTGCAATTACCAAAGAGAAGGAGAGGGGAAGTGTCAATCGTCCCTCTCTAGTGGGTTAAGTAGTAATGGAGTTAATTTGGCTGCTTCATGTACAGCCAGTGATTTCCAATCAGAAGATACCTCCCCCGCACAGAGGAGGCGGACCGCCAACCTCAACCAACGGGGAAGTTCGTGCTCGCTTCGTGAATCGTAACTAGTAATAAGCGAGTATATTAACAGCCGGTTCAGCACCGGAAGGCTACTCCTGCATGAGACTGCAAAGTACAAGTCTCGACCAACAGGAGAAGCGAGCCCGCAATCACCGGGCTACTCACAAGATAGTTGTAACGCTCCCCACAAGAGACACCACTCCCGGTCTCGACCAACGGGGAAGCACGTTGCCAAGAACACTCCTGGGCTCAATCAAATGGTCCTTTCCATGGACCCCGTGACAAAGTCAGTGGACCCCCCACTCTTACCGCCGTAAGTAGTAGCCAAACGAACACTGAGTACGAAGACTGGAAACGCTGCTACAAAATAATCGGCAGCGTTTGCGGGCTCCATTCGTCTTTTACGTGTTCCTTGCGAACTGGTTGGAGCATGTACAGCGTGCTTCTCCGGGCATGCCGGGACTTGTAGTTCTTCCTGCGGCAGTCAGCTCTTACCGGTCTTATAAATCCTTACAGATCGTGACAGAACATCCCCGTCTCGAGGGATGCTGACAGGCAGATGGTTTGTCAGGATGCAGCTTATGAAACCTGGACACCAATCGAGGAGCGTGAACTGCCTTTGCCGGTTCCCACGAGTCCTCCTCTAGCCCATAACCCTTCCAGGAGAGCAGGTACCATAGCTGACACTGCACTAACTTGGCATCGCGTATCCCTTTGACCTCATACTCCTGCTCATGGCTCACCCAGACGGGCACTGGCGTGCGCTTGACTGGGCTGTGGGAAGGTTTCAAGAGGGAGACGTGAAACACTGGGTGGATTCGGAAGTGGGAAGGCAGGCGCAGTTTCACAGCAACAGGGTTAATAAGCTTAAGCACCCTATAGGGGCCTATGAACCTGGGATTAAATATGCTGTGTTTCTTAAACCGGATGTGTTTTGTTGATAACCAAACCAAATCCCCCTTTTTAAACAAAGGCCCCGGTCTGCGGTGTTTGTCTGCCTGTGTCTTGTACCTCTCTTTGGCTTGCAGCAGATTGCTCCGTGTAGCGACTAGTGTCTCGCGTACATGGGACAATCGCTTTCTGAGGTCTGGAAGTCTGGCGTTGGTATAGGGAAGGAGTAAAGGGTGGAATCTAGGGTGAAACCCATAGGTGCTCAAGAATGGGGGAAGTTGAGTGGAGGCGTGTTTAGTGTTGTTGTATGCGATCTCTGCCACCCACAACCAATCTACCCAGGCTTCTGTATTGCTATCAACATAACAACTAAGGTATTGTTTAAGGGTTTGATTTAGTCTTTCCGTCTGGCCATCCGTCTGCGGGTGGAAACTTGTGGACAAAGAAGAGGATATCCGGAGTTCGGCACACCAGGTTTTCCAGAAGCGAGCAGTGAACCGGGCTCCTTTATCGGACACTACGGTTTTCGGGAGGCCATGAAGACGGACTACGTTCGTGAACAAGAGATGGGCCAACTGGCTTGCTGTGGGTGCTTGATTGCATGCAATAAAATGCCCCATCTTGGTTAGATAAACAATGACCACTATTATTGCGGTCTTTCCTTGATCCTTGGGCAGTCCTACAATGAAGTCCACTGAGAACATTTCCCACGGTACATGGGGCGTGGGCAACGGTTGTAGGAGTCCTTGAGCTTGACGGTGGTCCGTCTTCATTCGGGCGCATGCAGAGCATTCTTTTACCCATTTCTGGATATCAGGACGAACTGTCGGCCACCAGAATTGTCGTAGTACTTTTTCTAGCGTTTTCTCACCCCCCATGTGACCGGCACATGGTAGATCGTGACACCAGGTAAACACGGTTTTACGCAGTACCTTATTCGGAACCAACACCTGTGAACCCCTCATAGGGAGACCTCGTTGCATTGTCCACTCTCTGTTATGACGGAGCCATGTTCTCCAGAGACAGGTTTGTACCCCTGTACGGATACCTTGCAGGAAATCGTTTGTTTGGGTAACGCACAGGACTTTACCCGGTTCTATGATTGCTCGTTCCGGGGTGATGGCATGCATTGAGGGATTTTCTTGTCGGGTGAGGGCATCCGCTTTTTTGTTGTCCACTCCTGGATGAAAGGTTATGATAAAATGGTATTCCTCAAAGAACTGCATCCAACGGAGTTGTCGCGGGGTTAGATGTCTTGCGGCTCGCATGAACTGTAGGTTGCGGTGGTCGGTGTACACTGTCACTTGATTTATCGCTCCCATCAGCCAATGTCGCCATTGCAGAAACGCCTCCTTGATAGCCAACAGTTCCTTCTCGGCTATCGTATAGTTTTGTTCGGCCACGTTTAGTTTTCGGGACATAAAGGCAATAGGATGAAGATACCCAGTGGTTTCATGTCTTTGGGACAATACGGCTCCTAACGCCACTTCCGATGCATCGGCTTCCACAATGAAAGGCAGTTTAGGGTTGGCATGGGTAAGAACCGGAGCGGTGATAAACGCCCTTTTAGGCGGTCAAATGCCTCCTGGGTTTCTTCAGACCATAAGAAAACAGACTTTTTCCTGGTCAAACGTGTTAATGGTGCCACCAGGTCTGAGAACTGATGAATAAACCGCCTGTACAAGTTTGCAAATCCTAACAGGCTTTGTATATCCTTAACGTTGCATGGACGAGGCCACTCGGCTACAGTCTTGACCTTCCTCTCTGCCATCACTTGACCTGACGGGGTAAGCATTACCCCCAAGAATTCCACCGTTGTCACATGAAAATCACATTTTGAGATTTTGCAGAAGAGGCTATGTTTACATAGAGCCTTCAGGACTAAGCTCACATGAATTATATGTTCTTCTTCATTGGCCGGGTATATCAGGATGTCGTCTATGTAGACCACTGCGAAGTGGTCTAGGAACACTCTGAGCACTTCATTCAAGAAGAATTGGAACGCGGCGGGGGCGTTGCACAGCCCAAAGGGCATTACTAGGTATTCAAAAAGCCCGTACCGCGTCTTGAAGGCTGTTTTCCACTCGTCCCCATGGCGCATTCGAACAAGATGATACGTCCCCCTGAGATCCAGTTTGGTATAGATACCTGCTGCTCTAACTTGTTCCAACAAGACCGGGATTAACGGCAATGGATATTGATTCCTGACGGTGATGGCATTCAAGGCCCTGAAATCGATGCAGCACCTCAAATCCCCATTGGCTTTGAGGATAAAAAAAAGAGGAGATGCAGCGGGAGATCTAGAGGGTCGGATGAACCCCAGGGCTAGATATTTATCCAAATAGGATCGTAAATACTCATTCTCTGGCACCGTTAAGGCATATAATCGACCACACGGTATCGCTGCTCCGGGAACCAGGTCGATTCGGCAATCATATTCTCTGTGCGGTGGGAGCACTTCCGCTTGGATGTTGCTGAAGACATCAGCGTACGCTTCATAGACACTGGGTAGCGTCACTGCTTTCTTTGCGGCCGTAGTGACGTGGTGTTTTCATGCCAAGGCTTGCGAAGGTCGGTTAAGCACTTGGTTACAATGTCTTTGACAATAAGGGGATGTTAAACACAAAGTATTGGTGGACCACATTATGAGAGGTTCGTGTTTTTTCAGCCAGGGGAGCCCCAATATGACTCCGTACTGAGGGGCTTGGATAATGTTGAAGGACAGCCATTCCCGATGGTATCCCTCATACGTTAACTCGTATTCCGGGGTGTTGTATGTTATGGGTCCGGATACAAGCTCTTTTCCGTCCACCGCATACACCATTTCCGGCTGTGCTTTGTTTAGCATACGGGCCCCCAATCGTATGGCTTCTTGTTGATCCATAAAGCATCCAGTGGCTCCTGAATCCACCATGGCTCTAACGAGTTTTTGTTCTTGACCAATCTTAATGTACAATGGAATGAAGAAGTGGTCTGCTTCTTTAACCATCCCAGGCGTGACAGAAGGGATAGCATATCCGCTTGAGGGCTTCCCTTCCCTGCCCTTCAAGCGTGGTAGTTTTCCGCCGTCTTTTCCGCTGCCACCGAGGCTACTTGCCCTGGACGGGGCCTGCCGTATTTAGGTTTCACAGGACATTCCCGGAGGAAGTTTCCTTTCTTCCTGCAATACAGGCACAACCCCTGTTTGCGTCGATGGTCTCTCTTGCTGAGGGTCAACGCGGCCCTTACGGCCCCTATCTCCATAGGTTCCACTGTTTGTGGTGATTTCTCCCCTGGGATTAAACTTTCATAGGTTGCGTGTTTTTATTTCTTCTTGTGCTCCCCCTTTCGTTCTCGGATTCTATGATCCAAACGCAAGGTAAGTTCAATGAGGGTAGCACACGTATTAGGTTGCGGATCGATTTGCGCAAGAACATCCTTTAGTTCCTCCGTGAGTCCCATATAAAAAATGGTAGACTGTTTGGCCTCCGGCCAGTTGGTTTCTGCAACCAATCGTCGGAAGTGGTTGAGATACGTGACTAAGTCCGAAGTGCCCTGTCTCAGTTGTAGCAGATCTCTATCAGCAGAGAACGTTTTCGCCCTTCGGTCGAATATCTTCTCGAATTCCGTTTTGAAGCCATCCCAATCATAGAGAAGGGGGTCATCCCTTCGGACTACAGGCACTGCCCATTGTGCTGCCTCACCCCCCAAGTATGAAATGAGAAAGGCTACTCGGGCTTGATTGGTGGCGAACATTTTAGGTTTGTATGTGAAGTGCAACAAGACTTGGGTCATAAAAACCTGTACCTTTTTAATATCGCCATAGTACCTTTCGGGGGGAGCTAGTGGTATCTGTGCTGGCATTTCTACTACCACGGGAAGAGGATGTGGGGCTACCCCAGCGTCAAACGGGTTTCTTTGGATTCGATCTATTCTGTTCTGTAACTGTGCTGTCTCCAACCGAGACGCGGCTAGCTCTTGGCGTGAAGCCGCCAGCTCTGTTTGTACCAACGCCAGAGCTGCCAAAACATCCTCCAAGGTGGCCATCCTTAACCTTCAACGCAATCAGGAAGAAAAGAATTTGTGGGCCGATTATTCTGTCAGGCTCCTCCTTCCAGAATCCTCGGGACTGCGCTGAAGCTCAAAGGGGTTCCACCTCTCGACGGCCTCAAGTCTGGACTGTGTACACTCAGACTATTGAGGTAGTCAAGTGAGGGAAGGAAAGGGAAGGAACAGCAGGGAGGGAGACCTGGACAAGGGAAACAATAAAACACAAGATAAATACAAGGTTGGATTCCTGCGGCACCTTTCCCCCTCAAAACCTTTTGTTATAGTACGTGCACCTAACCTCCCCTATATCCTACCTGTAAAGGAATAAAAGATTAGCGTTGGGTGCCAGGAGAGAGGAGGGTGAGGTCATAGAATCCACAGGGGCTAGTGAACAAAGGGAAACAATATGAGGATTACACTTGACGTGACCAACATACAGGTAGATGAAACATATGGTTCTCACTCTCTCTCTCGCGCTGACCTACCTATGCCTTTCCGTGGTAACTCCCATACAAGTGTGCCGCGACCTTAGATACACCCTCACTTCTGACTCTCTCCTGGGATAGGAAGCAAATAAACAACCAATAGCAAATATAGACAACAGGTAGGCGTGGTTATTGCTACTTCTAACAATGCCCCCAAAACACAGTATAGAATAATCGTCAGCGGTATTCTCTGTAGCCTTATTCAAATCATGAGTTCCAGCCTTTGTGAGACCTGGGGTTGCGTCGGTTTACTTTAAGACTCTGTAACTGTTATTTGTGAACGTTCTCACCTAATAACGTCTTAGGTGCAATTACCAAAGAGAAGGAGAGGGGAAGTGTCAATCGTCCCTCTCTAGTGGGTTAAGTAGTAATGGAGTTAATTTGGCTGCTTCATGTACAGCCAGTGATTTCCAATCGGAAGATACCTCCCCCGCACAGATGAGGCGGACCGCCAACCTCAACCAACGGGGAAGATCGTGCTCGCTTCGTGAATCGTAACTAGTAATAAGCGAGTATATTAACAGCCGGTTCAGCAACGGAAGGCTTCTCCCGCATGAGACTGAAAAGTACAAGTCTCGACCAACGGGAGAAGCGAGCCCGCAATCACCGGGCTACTCACAAGATAGTTGTAACGCTCCCTACAAGAGACACCACTCCCGGTCTCGACCAACGGGGAAGCACTTTGCCAAGAACACTCCTGGGCTCAATCAAATGGTCCTTTCCATGGACCCGTGACAAAGTCAGTGGACCCCCCTGTCTTACCGCTGTAAGTAGTAGCCAAACGAACACTGAGGACGAAGACTGGAAACGCTGCTACAAAATAATCGGCAGCATTTGCGGGCTCCGTTCGCCTTTTACGTGTTCCGTGCGAACTGGTTGGAGCACGCACAGCGTGCTTCTCCGGGCATGCTGGGACTTGTAGTTCTTCCTGCGAATATCACGTTAGTGGCAGTCAGCTCTTACCGGTCTTATAAATCCTTACAGATCGTGACACTGGAACCTTTAGCAGGAGAACCTGACTTTACCTTCTTGGGTGATTTCAATTTCCACCTAGAAACCCTTGATGACAAAGGCATTTCAACCCTCATTACAGAACTGAAAGCAGTGGATCTACTCCAGTTGGTGACCAGCCCCACTCACTCAGCCGGTCATACGCTCGATGGGCTCTTCAGCAGCAACACCCAAATATCACTTATAAAAACCATACCCCTGACATGGACTGACCACTGGGCAGTCCTGTTCAATATTCAGGCAAAAAAAAAATCCCTCCACACATTATCCCCACCCCACCTACTTTAAAGCTTGGAGCTGCCTGGATCAGCAACTCCTCAAAACACATCTGTCATCCACCAACTACAACCCCACACCAGACCCTCTACTTGCCTCATCTAATTATTCCGAATGGCTTTATAATGCCTTCAACCTCCTAGTACCATTGAAAAACGTCTCAAAAGATAGAACAGCCCCATCAGCCTCCTGGTTCTCTGAGGCTCACAGGCTTGAAAAACAACGTTGCAGGAACCTCGAGAGACATTGGCGCAGAGACTACAATATCACTGATAAAACCCTTTCTAAGGAAGCAATCTCCAAGTTTAAGCATCTCATTGTCTTAGAGAAAAGCAAATACTTCCTCAATCAGATAGAATCGGCCCAAAACTCCACTAAGCAGCTTTTTCAAGTAGTCACTAAACTATCAGGGTCTACAATAAACCCTCCAATAGCTCCCACCCAAGACCTTTGCAATGCCCTGGCAAACTCCTTCCTAGAAAAAGTCAGCAATATATACGTCAACTTTGTGCCCAACCTAAACCTGACTATTCGACGGTCTCTCCTGACAACGAAGAAAACACCCCTTCTTTTTCAACTTTTAGCCAAGTCTCACCAAAACAGATCCAGGACCTCATTTTAAACATCAAGTCAGGCTCCCCCACTGACCCTTGCCCTTCTTCTGTCTTAAAACTGATTCCTGACATACTATCCCCAAACCTAACAGACATCTGCAATGCCATGTTTAACACTGGTACCTACCCTGCTTTATGGAAAAAAGCTATTATCAAGCCGCTGCTGAAGAAGCAGCACCTTGACCCTTTAAAAACAAAAAATTACAGACCTATTGCAAGCCTTCCTTTCCCAGCCAAAATATTTGAGAAATTAATGAACTCGCAATTGGCCCACTACATCGAAGACAATAACCTGGATGAGATGCAATTCGGCTTCAGGAAAGGCCATGGCACATAAACTGCCCTCATCAAAGCAGCAGATGAAATTAGAACAATCTTAGACCAAGGTGGTACGGCTGTGCTAGTGCTGCTATATCTGTCAGCAGCCTTTGACACGGTCGGTCACTCTACCCTGATCGATCGTGTCTCAAACATTGGCATCAAACTGAAGGCCAAAGAACTACTGGCCTCCTTTCTTTCTAACCGCACACATTTAGTGAGTCTCGGCGATTACAAGTCCTCCCCTTTTAGCCTCCCATGTGCTGTGCCACAAGGTTCATCCTTGAGTCCGATACTTTTCAACATCTATGTGTCGGACCTGACCAGGGTAATCAAAACCGACAGGATGGGTCTTACCTCCTACGCCGACGAAACACAATTGGTGTTAGCAATCCACAATGACGGAGGAGCAGTTGCGGCCAGATTCCAAAGTGGAATGCTCGCCATCAGTACTTGGATGGCCAACAATAGCCTAAAGTTAAATTCCGACAAAACTGAGGTTTTGATTTTTGGTAAGCTCTTTCCTGTCTGGTCCTCCATCTGGTGGCCCACCGATTTGGGCCCACCGCCTCCCCCGGTATCGAAAGTTAGAAATATAGGTGATATGTTCGATGACAAACTGGCTTTCACTTCACATGCCAATGCAGTTGTCGCGTCATCTTTCTACACTCTAAGGATGATGAAAAAACTCCTACCCTTTCTTCCACCCAATGCTGGGAAAACCCTTATCAGCACCCTAGTAATGTCAAAAATTGATTACTCTAATGGCCTTTTTATCAACGCTCAGAAAAAGGTCACTAACAGACTGCAGATGGTGCAGAACTCGACCGCTAGAATGATAACAGGCACCCCCAAGTATCGACCAATCTCAACAGTAGTTCGAAAACTTCATTACCTACCTATAATAAGCCGAATTAAATTCAAAGCTCTATGCATTGCCTTCAAGGCCATCCACAAAACTGGACCTGACTTCCTGAAGAAGGCCTTTTGTGGGTATACTCCCAATAGAACCTTGCGCTCATCAACGGCCAACCTTTTCAAGGTCCCTCGCACAAAAAAAGTTTCCTGGGGTGACAGAAGATTCACTGTCACCACTGCCAATCTATGGAACACCCTCCTTCTGCATATCAAATCCTTCCCAACTCTATTTGCCTTCAGGAAGCTGATAAAAACTTGGCTTTTTAATCAATAGGCACCCCACCTCTGGCTCCATCTTCTACACAGTCTGCAGCGCCGAGACACCCAAGGGTATTTGCGCGCTCTACAAATTGCTCAAATAAATAAATAAATACAGTGTACCTGCGTGTACCCCCGAATCGAGCCCTGCGGAAGACCCTCCCTGGTGTTAGGATGGCCAGCAGGCCAGGTTGCGCACCTCATAGGGGGTCGGAGCAGGCGGCCGCGCCCCTGAAGACGTGGTGCCATCACGTGGTTGAGGTGAGCACAGGTCAAAATTATTAAGGCTCCCACTAGCAAAACGGACAGGGTGGTCGGGGTGCATTACTGCCTCTGTCTATTTCAGCTCTATACGGTTATTGGTCGGCTGGCGCTGTGGTATGTTGTACAACACAAGATTGGCAGCAGGAGGCGCCAAAGAATCTCCCAGTACTATCATGATTGCTCCGTACCCGATCACATTCGCAGACAGGGCAGAAGTACATACAAGATATAATCGGACAGCACAGGCAGAAGAGCACTTTGCGTTCTAGTTACTGCGTTTGCCTTCCACCCTGCCCTTCACTCACCTGATGATTCCTATTCACAGCTCTTCTCGTTGAGGATTCGCTCGTCAGGTTTTACTACACCGGCTCCCTGTTCCTGTTCCTGTTCCTCGGCCATTCTGGGTCTGTTCTCCGGTCTCCTGTGATGACGATGAATCACGCTCTTGAATCCTTGTGAGGAAAACAAACAATCATTAAAGTATCCACTTCATCTTCAAAGGTGGTAACACGCTTTGCGCATACTAATTAGTTTTGGGTGCCTTTACTTAACTTATGTTTCTGTTCATGACGTTTGGAGATCTAATTTTGTCTTGATCACATGTTTCATAAGTTCTTTAACAGAATGCAAACAAAAGAGTAGTTAGTCTTCTTGAAGTTAATGAAGTTAGCTAGCTCTAACAGCTCTGCATCTTTTTTTGTGCTTATTTCAGAATTCATGTTCATGGAATTATTCCTTTTAAGGAAGATATTATTTGACTGGTTGGTTTTTTCTTTGGTTGCATGAATATCTATTTTGGGCTTCATATTGAACTCCTTTTTTTCACCTTTATAGGTCAGTGCTTACGCTTACTTAATCATACTATATATGTGCTTTGTTCTAATTGCATAACGCCTCATTCTACTCTCTTGATTCAATTAGATGGTATTTTGATCCTGCCATCATAATATCCTTAGTGGAAGAGGGGAAATTAACAGGTAGTTACATTTAGTCATAAGAAATTAGTTCTATAACAACAGTGCAAGTAATCATATCTACACAAGATACATACACTAAAACGTATGTTTTATTTCTTTGCATACAGACATCTAATTGAACATACTTGAAGCTTACCTGTCCTCCATGAGCGTGTTGTGGATAGAAGTATTTCACTTCCCTTGTCTTTCCCCTCTTTCCCCCTCTTCCCACATCCGACCATTTCTGGCTTTGACCTTGTCGGGCAGTCTGTGTGGTTAAGGGAAGTTGGGATCTTGCGTCAGGACTTGCATCTCTCCCTGCGGAAACCTAAGGTCAAAGTTACAGGAACCCTCTCCCCACTACAGCCATAATCGGGTGCGGGTGGGAAGCTTCACAGCAATGCACGCAAAACTTGTATAGTGACGGCGGGGGTGCCACAGCAAGTGCTGGCAGGGGTTGTAATGTTCAGTGCGCAGGGTGATGGAGCAGTTCACCTGCACACGTATCGTACGCCTCGTCTCAGGCACATGACGTAATGCGCCGGGTTAAAAAATAAAGAGGCGTAGCCCAGGCCGAGTCAGTCGGGACCCCGCTACAGAACGCAGCATTAGTGTCGCGTCAGTCCCCCTGCAACTACACTCATTACACTGGCGACGAGGGTGGGATTGTGTCAGCATCGATTTTGGCCACCTGCCAGACGGGCGCTACGCCCTCGTGGTCATAGATGACCACACAAAATACCCCGAAGTAGAAATCATAGGCGGCCAAACCGCCATGGAAGTGATCACCAAGGTGGAGAAGATCATTGCTACCTATGAGATCTTTGAAGTGGTAAAGACGGACAATGGCCGGTCATTTCAAGGACAAGAGTTTTCTGACTACCTCAGATCCTGGGGCATCCGCCACCGGAAGGTAACACTGTACTGGCCTCAAGCAAATGGGGAAGTTGAAAGATTCATGCAAACCCTCAACAAAGTTATTCACATCGCTCATGCTGAACCAGCTCCTCTAGAACGAGCCATATACAGTTTCCTGAGAGAATATCAGTTGACGCCCCATCTTACGACAGAGAGAGCACCGGGGCCTGAAAGCCTGGGCCGGGTAGTGCGAGACACACTTCCCCATCACCCAGACTGGGTCCCATCCCTGATTGACAGAGCTCGGGTCCTAGCCAAAAGCACCAGCACCAATGATCGGTCCAGTGTCAACTGAGCAAGAGTGTCGGCCATCTGTGAAGGGGACATAGTCTACGTCAAAGACAGACATCCGGGGAGCAAATTCTGCCACCCGTTTGAACAGTTTCAGTGGACCGTAACTCGCCGAAGAGGCACGATGATCACAGCCCGGAGGGGAACGGAAGAACTCACACGGAATGTGTCCTCCTTCAAGAAAGTGCATGCCGGGACCCCCAACCTCCCAATCCGAGAAAGTGATGATGCACGCCCCAGTCAGAGCACGACTGACAAGAGTAATCCCGCCAGAGGATGACCCCCACGGCTGCCTCGAATGTTCCCATCGATCCGGAAGTGGACTGATCATCCTGAACTGCTAACAGACTTGGTTTTTCTTGTTTGTTGTGTTTAAATAAGGTAAGGAGGAATGTAATGTTCAGTGCGCGGGATGACGGTGCAGTTCCCCTGCGCATGTAGCATACGCCTCGGCTCGGGCGCATGACGTAATGCGCTGGGTTATGAAATAAAGAGGCGTGGCCCGGCCGAGTCAGTCGGGACCGCGCTACAGAACTCAGCATTAGTGTTGCATCAGTTATTGCCGCCGCAGCACGCACATGGTCCCCCTGCAACTACACTCATTACAGGGGTCTGCATCGGTAATGGAGGTGACCGCGGTCAGGATTGGGGGGGATAGAATTGCATGGGGCCTCTGCTTTGGGGGAGAATGTGGGCAGTCTTGTACTCTGTCAGTGCTGGGCTCTTTCTTAACCTGTTATTACTCGCCATAATAGTCTCTGGCTTGATGGTGTGGGCTGCTATCAGTACTTGCTGAGTGAGCAGACATGGTCAGGCAGCCCATCAGAGGTACGGACTCTCGTGATCTGAATGGGTGGCACTACGCCTCCTTGGTTTTGCTTCAGAGTTGGAGTGATGATGTGAGTGACCCTGAATTACTCAGGGCAGCTGTGTGCACAAGTCACCTTTGCCTCTGGTGGGACTACTCACGGAGGAGAAGACGCGAAGTGCATGTTGAACCCTGTACACTAAGGATCTTTTTCAGAAATACTGGCCTCTAGCGCTTTATCGCTTGCTGCATAATGGCTAGAGCAGCTGACTTTGATGCTGGGGTAATCAAGTTTGAGTCTCGGTGTCGGCCCACTGCCTACCAAAATAATAAGAATGTGTCTTTGTGTAATGCAAGTGGAGCTCCAATACCTTCAGGTCAAGTTCCCGCAGTATAGAACTGAAGAAAAAAAAAGCTACTTCAAAGTAGTCAACAGAGTTAAGATTTACACAAGGCTAATTAAACCAAATGAAATACAGAATCGTTTAACTACTAAAGCGCCCACTTAACTCTAGCTTCCAGGCCGCTGCTGTTACAAAAACAAGCTTTATTGACTGGGACGGGGGTCTAGCTGGAAGAACAGAAAGCAATAAGCAAATAGCTGAGCAGTGGGGTGAAAGTAAGAAGTATTGGGTAGACAATCGCTGGTTAGAACTGGTGTAGACAAAGTGGAATCTAGCCGACGTGAGTAAGGAGTATGCAGGAGATTAGGACAGCAAAAGCTGCCTTGAAGGTGCTTTGGTCAGGAAGCACCAAGAGTTAAGCATGACAAGAAGTAGGCGCGATCTCATTTATCTTCTGATGCAATTTAACAGTTCTGCTACGGCACCATTTAGACACCGGAAGTAATGCTGGATGCGAAGGCACTCCTGTGCAAGTCACAGTTATAAAAGCTCTGGTGTGCTTTGTGCCCAATGTATAACTCACTGTTATAAACAGGTAAACATTGTAAAACTTAATTTTGCACCCATTTGTTGTGAGATACTTAAACATTATTACCTCCTCGTAAGTCTTCCTCCCCACATGAATAACAAAGTGAGCTCAAGCTCCACACCAGAATCCTTTAAAGCAAAAAGTTAGCCTCCTATGCCTCCCATCCCTTCCCAATATGGCCGACCCAGTTCACCCATGACCTCTAAGAGGCGGGCTGGCCCAACCCTTCAGCCTGTTTTTTTTGGTTCTGCGCTGCAGATCCTCCAGAGCATCAGGTAAGTTGGGGCGAGGTCCTGCTCCAGCAGGTCCCAGGGACATGTGGGAGAGACCCTGCTCTAGCGGGCTCACACACTGGTTCCCCCACCTTCTGGCCCTCGCACTACCATTTGGGTTCCCGTTCTGCCCTGGCGGGCCTTGGTGGTTTTGGGCTCTTGGGATTTGGTCTGCCCTGTGGCCCCCCCCCCTTGTAACTTGATGCCCTGCTATAGCGGGCTCTGGGGTTTGGGCTATGCCGTTTGGCAGCCCGTCTCTGTGGGCTCTGGTGGGAAGTGATTCCAGCCCTGCTCCCGGGGCGGCTGCGAGCTTCACTTGGATGTTGGGACCGGTTCCGGCCTCTGGCCTAGGGCCCGACTTGACCTGCTGCTGCCTTTACCATTTTGCAGGCTCCCACATCTCATGGGTCGCGTCTCTTTCCCTGTATCGGGGTGGGCATCCTGTGGTTCCTGCTCCTCCCCCACGTCTGGTGGCATTTCTGCCCGGCTCTAGTGGGCTCTGGGTCATGGGGTTGTCGTGAGTGGCCCTGTGCGGACGGGCTCTGTTGGGAGCTCTCAAGGCTGCCTGTCACTGCCTGCTCCTGCAATTGTTATGGCGATATTCAGACTTGTGGACCTTTGAATTGGAAGCAAGACCATTCCCTTCCAGCTCCGAGGGAGGCTGCTCACACCTGCAGTCGGTTGTCACCACGCTGATGCTCAAATGGATTTATTAGTTCACAAGCCTCCTCATTGTAACTTACTGTTGCTTCTCCGGCTAGTGTTGTGGGCTGCTGCCATGGCCTCTGTCAGTTCCTGTCCCGTCAGGATGCCCCGACTCCACCCGTTCCTCTGGAGCAGGGTCGACACTGGGGCCATCTTGCAGGCTGCTCCCTTCGGAGCTTTGACGCGGCCGCAGGAGTGGATGGCCCTGCAGGCGCTGCCTTTGCCGAAGAGGCGCTTGGACCCCGATTGTGGGAGCGGGCTGCACTGCGTATGGGGAGTTGCCTCGTTGTCTTTTGTGCCTCCCCTTAATGCATATTATTCTCTTATTATTACTACTGTCCCACATTGGATGTTCACTGCCTCCGACATTTGGGTTGTGTTACAAAATGTATTGTGCATTTTCCGGTTCTGTGATTACTGGAACTGTGTTACGCCTTACTGCATGTTGCCTTCAGTACTGCTGTTGGTTGACCGTCCCTTGCTCCCTTGCACACGCACCTCATTGGTCTCCCGCAGCGGGTTGCATCCCTGGTTTACGACTGTCAGTGGGAGCGGGCGAGTGTTGTTGTGCTCTTGTCTCGGCTTGGATGGGTCCTGGTGTCCCTGTACTATTTTGCAGGTGCAATGTACTCTTGGTGAGTGGTCTATATCTATATTTAAAAGGATTCATGGGGGGGGTTTCTGCCTCCGTTTCCAGCGGTATGTCTGTTTTTTGCCTTGATACTTTTAGTCGAGGTTATGCTTACTTTTCCTTTTTGGGGTGCGTTGGTTTCCCCTGTTATGCCTTGTGTTGCCGGACCTGCTTCTTAGTTAAATAAAGGGTATACCCAAAATCACTGGGACCTGGGTGTAGGACAGTATAGTAAAAAGTGGTCCCAGCTGGTTTGAGATGCGAGCAGGAGAGCACACGCTAGAGGATTCATTCCTTTACGGTGACCGAGTGGATGCGATACCCCCTCGACTTGCCCCAGTCCATGTTGATTTACCTACGGCTGTACGCAGGCAGTATTTTGAACTGATTTCTTCAAATATTAGGGGATTTATTTCCCCTTTGGCTAAGTGGCCATCACTCTCACCCCTGTACTGCTGGGAGGCTCCAGACCCCCTTTCTTTGACGACATCCTGCATCTCAGAAACCTGCCAACCCAGGCAGTAACGGTGCCCTTCTACTTTCTCACCTTTCACCCATGTCCTGAGGAAGACCCCATTTTGTCAGGTCTCAAAGAAAACCTACATGAACCAGGGGGTCGAAACGTCAACATAACCTACCTGCCAGTAACATCAACAGTGCAGGTTGCACTGTGACTTTCAATCTACATGGCAACTTACATGTACAATATATTATATCCAGTGATTAGTCTCATGTATAATATGTGGCATTGAGAGAAACATGCCTGTCAATTTGATTGTCAATGAAAGTATATATTGTCCTCTCCACATGTTTTTCTAATTTCACACCAATTCACCGAATTTTCTTAATCTACCTTTCTCTCTTTGGGCACACTTGATCTATCCTGTGAAGTGATACTTGCAGAAATGTTTCAAACTGATTACATGAAATTTGATGTTCAGTGTGATTAAATAACACTAGAACTCTCTTTCTGCTTCAATTTTTGTTTACTTAATGTTCGTTCTGTATTGTTCATGTTGTGCTGGGACCACTTTTTACTATACGGACCTGCTTCTTAGGCTGTGCATTTATGGGAAGGGGTGGGGATGTGGCTTTGTGGCTAGAGCGGTCGGCCCTAAGGCTTGGTTAGCCGGTTCTTGTCTCGGCTACGATGCTCAACATCCTGTGATTCTAGTGTTATGCTAGATGTTCATTCCCTGCTTTCACATGCTCACCATCAATTGGGTCCTCTACGCCCCTCATTTTTTTGCAAACATTTCTTGATTTTTTGCCTACCGGTCATTCATGACTTTACGTTGTGGTGCGGTGTTGTGATTTTTTTTTCTTACAGCAGCTGTTACGTGCACTGATTTACGTGGCCTTTGGCCCTTCCGGAGGTTTCTGCCTGGAAGCTTTTGCTATATGGTTCATCTTGTGCCTCTAGTGCACTGGCTCCCACAGGACTGGGGTTATTACTCTGCTATTGCTGTCTGGTGTCCCAATGTGGTCCATGTTCCTGTATTCATTCAAGGTTGTGGGTTCCTGTCCTGGTGTTTTCCTGGGACGTTGGAGGGTGTGTCGCGGGGCCATGGCTTTGTCTTGTTGGCTGTGTGTTGCCCCTGTCTCCTTCTTCCATTTCTGGTTTTTGGGCCTGCTGTCCGTTCGTCCTGTATGTGCCTGTTCCCGCCTGCTCTCCATTGTGTGCTGGGTCTGACCTGCTCAGTCCTGGTTGGTCGTCCACCTGGGGCTTTCTGGGGCTGTTGGCGGCTGCGGGTCTAATGGGGGTGTGTTGCTGTTGGCACATGTCCATCCTTCTCTGGGCTGCGTCTTTAGTCTCTGGGCTTTTTGCTTCTGCTTCTGCTCCTTTGGGCTTGCCCTCTCCTGTCTGAGTCCGCCCTCTTGGTGCCAGTTTCTCGTCCAGATTCTTGGCTCTGCATACGGCTGCTGGGGCTCTTGTCTGGGTCCTGCTTCTCCTCGGCACCTGCCCTTTGTCCACCTGCTGCCGCGCCTCTCAGTTGTCGGTCTTGGTGGTCTCCCTGGTGCTCCTCCGGGGGGGGCCTTTTCAGGTGGGGTCTTGGGGCCCTTCCTGTTCCTGTCGGTCCTCCTTGATTTTACCTCTGACCCCCTTCTTTTTGGTGGGGTCCTCCTCGGAAGGTGTCCTGGTGTCTTGTGGGCTAACGGTCGTTCTCACGAACTGCTGGTCCGTCCTGGGTTGTGGTTCAGTTTACTCTTCGCCTGTTCCCATGAGGGGTCTTTTCTCTGTCCCGCTCTCGGTTCCGTTGGCCAGTGGTTATGTCGCCACTGTTTTGGTCCGGTCTGAGTTGGTGGTTTCCGTTCTCTTCCCCTTCCTTTTGGTCACAGGTCGGGCATGCGGTACCCCCTGCCGGGTGATTGCGGCTCTTTCCGGCCTGTGGGGCTGGGGGGGCGTGCTTGGGTTCCCGGTCGCCCTGCTGGCGGGTTCCTAGTCTGGTTTCTGGTAGCCTCTCCTTGCCTTGTCTGGAGTGTGCTCCTGCCCTGCGGGGGGTTTTCTGGTGTATCTTCTGGACAGGTTTCACCTGCCTTGTTCTCCGGGGGGGTTGCTGGGTTGGTCCCTTTTGGCACAGTTTTGCTGTCCTTGACTGGGTCTCCTTTGTTCCAGTTTCGGTGTGGGTCCCCGGTGGTGGCTCTCTCTGCCTTCTTGTCCGGGCTTCCGGTTTTGCCCTTTGCCCTGGTCCCTTTGCTTACGGGGGTCTGGGATTTTCTTGCCTGGGCGGGGTATTTGACTTGTTGGTGGTGCCCTCCTGGCGGCTTCTATCTTGTTGTCTGCTGCTATGTGTGTTGGGCCATGGTGCTATGGCTCGTCAGTGCGTATTGCGCTTCTGGGCGGTTGGGGGGCCTGACCAACCGGGGGTGTGCCATAACACGCTCCGCCCCCGTAAAAAGGGGCGGGAGTATTAGACAGATCACGTGATCCAAAGGAGGATCTGAAAAGAATGTGCCGCACTGCCGGGCATCGACCCACCGTGCGTGCTGGCTCGCAAGGCGGGCGGAGCAGAGAGGGGCTGCTTGCCCTGGATCGCCCGTAAGATAACCCACTCTATCGTCATACTTATGTTGTATGAAATAAACCTGCAGCAGTTCTTCACCCATAACGAATGTGTCAGTGTAATCTTTGGGTGACGTCTGTGCATACGTGTTGAGTGGAGCGGATGACGGTTTGGTCACTATGCCGCTGCCCGCGTCCCACGCAGGGGGACATCAGCAGGGCAGCTCTCTAGTGGCCATCCGTCGGAGCCTCCCCCCCCCCTGGTCCATCTCTCTTGCGAGGCCGCGCCTTGGGGAGGGGAGGCCCCAATAGGCATTGCTGGGGGAGGCGGGCTACTGGGCTGGGCGGGGCTAGGCCCTATTTATGCCTCCCGCCCCCATAGATCGCCCTCTGCTTCCTGTGTATGCTCCTGGCCGCGCGAGATCCCACCCTTTCCGCTTACCCTGTGCGGCGTAGGCAGCACGCAACTGGAATGTTATAATGTTTTTTCTTGTGTTGCAGGCGGAGTTACAGGGCGATCTGGAGGCAGAAGGGTACAGTAAGGGTACCCCTGTCCGGCACAGTAAGGGTGCCCGAGCCAAGGTCCGGGAGCCGAAGGAGGTTCTGGGAAGACCGTGACGGCGCCCCGTTAGTCCTTCGGGCGGTTGGGGGGCCTGACCAACCGGGGGTGTGCCATAACACGCTCCGCTCCCGTAAAAAGGGGCGGGAGTATTAGACAGATCACGTGATCCAAAGAAGGATCTGAAAAGAATGTGCCGCACTGCCGGGCATCGACCCACCGTGCGTGCTGGCTCGCAAGGCGGGCAGAGCAGCGAGGGGCTGCTTGCCCTGGATAGCCCGTAAGATAACCCACTCTATCGTCATACTTATGTTGTATGAAATAAACCTGCAGCAGTTCTTCACCCATAATGAATGTGTCAGTGTAATCTTTGGGTGACGTCTGTGCATACGTGTTGAGTGGAGCGGATGACGGTGTGGTCACTATGCCGCTGCCCGCGTCCCACGCAGGGGGACATCAGCAGGGCAGCTCTCTAGTGGCCATCCGTCGGAGCCTCCCCCCCCCCCTGGTCCATCTCTCTTGTGAGGCCGCGCCTTGGGGAGGGGAGGCCCCAATAGGCATTGCTGGGGAAGTCGGGCTACTGGGCTGGGCGGGGCTAGGCCCTATTTATGCCTCCCGCCCCCGTAGATCGCCCTCTGCTTCCTGTGTACGCTCCTGGCTGCGCGAGATCCCACCCTTTCCGCTTACCCTGTGCGGCGTAGGCAGCACGCAACTGGAATGTTATAATGTTTTTTTTTGTGTTGCAGGCGGAGTTACAGGGCGATCTGGAGGCAGAAGGGTACAGTAAGGGTACCCCTGTCCGGCACAGTAAGGGTGCCCGAGCCAAGGTCCGGGAGCCGAAGGAGGTTCTGGGAAGACCGTGACGGCGCCCCGTTAGTCCTTCGGGCGGTTGGGGGGCCTGACCAACCGGGGGTGTGCCATAACACGCTCCGCCCCCGTAAAAAGGGGCGGGAGTATTAGACAGATCACGTGATCCAAAGGAGGATCTGAAAAGAATGTGCCGCACTGCCGGGCATCGACCCACCGTGCGTGCTGGCTCGCAAGGCGGGCGGAGCAGCGAGGGGCTGCTTGCCCTGGATCGCCCGTAAGATAACCCACTCTATCGTCATACTTATGTTGTATGAAATAAACCTGCAGCAGTTCTTCACCCATAACGAATGTGTCAGTGTAATCTTTGGGTGACATCGTTGCATACGTGTTGAGTGGAGCGGATGACGGTGTGGTCACTATGGGACGGTTTCGGTTAGGTGTGTATGTTTTTACCCAGTCTCTAAAAATCAGTGCAACAAGATGACAGCTGGGACCAGACTAGTGACCTCCAGCTCTGTCCCAATTAATTAATATTATTGAGCCGTGGTCATTTGGTTAAAGAAGATACGTGGGGAGTATTGGGTTCAATCCCGGACTTGGGCAAAAACCTCTTAGATGTTGCATTGCCCATGGGCGAGTAGGATGTCTCTAAACCTGCGCCCAGTCATCCCGGCAACACAGGGCCATCATAGAAGCTTGCTGGTGGCAGCAAAAGCTAATCATGAGTTCCAGTGATGCTGATGCTGAAGGTGAGCTAGGCTACACACAATACTGATAGAATAGAGACAAACTGGGGCCACCCTTGGACAGCAGGATCACATGTGCATGGTAAGGAGGGGGAGCACAATTATCCCAATGGAAGCCAGGGATTCAATCAAACATAGGATCTGGGTCATTAGTTAGAACTTCATCAGGCGAGGACTAATTGTTAGCGGCAAAGTACTAGGCGCATGCTGGACAAATGGAGAGTAAAAATCGCCGCCAGAGGATCAGGAACACAGTCTGAATGCGTTGGTGGGGCTCTTTTCTCAAAGAAGGGATGGACTTGGATGGCGAGCTAGGTCACACACAGTAAACAAGAGAATGGAGGCGAACCTGGGCAACCTTGGACAGCAACCCCTGGTCTGGATTGCAGGGCTTAATACATTAGGAGAACAGTAATCCCAGGGGGTGCATCAGAGCTCAAGCCATAGCATAATATTAACTTTGGGCACAAGCACATACATTAGGAAATCAGAACTTCAGATTGGGTCGCTATATGATGAGTGGTGACATGAACCTCAATATCACGGATGGTTACGGCAGCGCGGGAACTCGCCAAATTCAGAGAAGTCCCCCGAGTGTGTCCCCGGAGGTACACAGATGAGAAGGTTCATCTGCCTAGCGGAGAGAGCGATAGGTTCCTCCTGAAAATAGTACTGGCACTAGAACTGATTTTCTCGTGGTCCTGGGGGAAGCTGTCAGTGGTCAGTAAACCACCTTCAGCGTGGTGGGGAACACGAGGTTTACCAATACATATCTTCACAGAAGAACATAAAAGAGGAATTGCCTGAACAAGGTTCTTGGGATGCCTTAACAGCAGGGACTCTAGACGCAAGTGCAATAGCCTGAACAAGGTCCTTGGGGTGCCTTTCAGCAGGGACTCTTGAGACAAGTGCCCCAGACAAGGTCCTCCAGGTGCCGTATGGCAGGGATACTTGAGGGCAGACAAGAAAGTAAGAAATGGTCAGCGCTATGCGGACAAGGCACTTGCAGGCCATCGCTGGCCACGAGCCACGAACGCCACACATTCAGTAGCAAGTTGGAGCCTCGAAGCCGCGATCCGCTGTACCAAGTGACAGTAGAAGAGCTGTCATAGCAATTGGAAGTGATTTATGACAACCTTGAAGAGACAGCATAGCTGTAAAGTAGATGCATTGAAGGATTAGGAAAGTTATCGTTATTAATATGCACTAAAGTATAGGATGTGCACTGTATAACCTGTTATGATATGACCTTGTGGTAATCCAAGATGTACCAGAAATGAGCATGTTGATTACCAATGCCATCATGACAAGTGTGTGCTAACTTATGATGTGAATAAACTGCGGCCTTTCTAACACCAAAAAGTTCTTGGTGTACATAATTGTTTGTAAAGAAGGAACGGTGGTAGGGTTCGTGAGTTGCTCGCACAGCTGGGAGGGGGGGTTTACGGCAAACCAGGAGGCGCAGCCGACCCTTGAGGGAGGGAGGCTAACCCCTCCCGTGAGCGGTAGATAAAAGGGTATGGCAGCAGCAGGGTACGAGACCACGCCAAAGAAAGGAGCAGCAAATGACATGGGGAGTTTGGGTTCAAAGGACCCAATCAAGAAAGAGAGGCATGGTCGCTCGCAAGCACGGTCAAAAAGGTGACCAAGAAAATCAGTCCCCAGCTTTATCACCAGAGGAAATTGATCCCACCCACCCACACCTGAGAATGTGTAGGCATCGCAGCCGCAGTGATACAAGGTGGTGGGGAGTCACAATGTTTACCAATAAATATTCACACAGAAAGATGAAAAAGGGGAATTGCCTGAACAAGGTCCTTGGAATGCCTGAATGACAGGGATACTTGAGGGCAGACAAGAAGGTAAGAAATGGTCAGCACTGGGCGACACAGCACTTGCAGCCCAGGATGGACATGGGGCCAAGAACGCCACACATTCGGTAGCAAGTTGAAGCCTCGAAGCCACGACCAGCTGGACCAAGTGACAGAAGTAGAACTGTCACAGCAATTGGAAGCGATTTATAACAACCTTGAAGAGACAGCATTGCTGTAAGGTTGATGCAATGAAGGATTAGGCAAGTTATGGTTATTAATATGCAATAAAGTATTGGATGTACACTGTATAACCTGTTATGAAATGACTGCGTGGTAATCCAAGATAAGCCAGAAAGGAACATGTTGATGACCAATGCCATCATGACAAGTGTGCACCAACTTATGATGTGAAGAAACTGCACCCGTTCTAACACTACAAGGGTCTTGGTGTACATAATTGTTTAAAAAGAAGGAAAGGCGGGAAGGCCTGTGAGATGCTTGCACAGCTGGGTGAATGCAGATTTCAAAGTAATTTATTGCCGGAATGGAAACAGCATTCTTTCCCAACTTCCAAAATTTGCTCTCCTGTGTATCTGTGATTCTTTTGAAGTGAAATTCACACAAGATAGGTAAAGCTTCTTCAACGTGGGTGTGTAGGTAAATTTAAAAAAAAGTCATAATTTGGGAAACATGATAATGGCCAGCCCAATGCACTTCACTTTCAAATATATTTAAATGTCAGGAGCCTAACTTAATCTCTATGTACATAAGCAGCAAACAGCACTGTTTTGTAAACAGTGTTTGCAAACTGGAGACATCTCATGTTGTTTGTTGTCAGCCGTTAAGTCTAGACAATATTTATTTTCATAAAATGAACCATACGTACATTGTCTTAAACATGTTCAAATTACACAATTAACGAAGGAGAAGGTTCCGTTGTCTCTATTGCTTGTTATTCTGTGTTTTTTCCGCAACTGCGGGCACTCCACTACGGGCGCTTAAGGATACATAATTTGAAGTTGCAATTTAAGGGTATCAGTGTTTAAATGCGAATACAACAAAAGGTTTACCTGCAAACATAGATGAAATAGATATTATGATTCATGTATATTGATACCTATATTTTGCTTAACTGGTTACTTACAGTCAATGACTCAGAAGAAGGTTCAGAAGAATCAATTGTTGAACACTTTCTGCTACATTGTAAAATCATCTTTTATAATGGACGTATCCACGATATTATTAAACAACTGTAACTCAACAAATATATAAATTATGACAATGGCATTTTCTAACTAATGTATTAAAACACCTTTGTTTCAACACTAAGGCAGAATAGATGCTAATACTTTGGGCACTCACAATCTACAACTTTGTTCACATTTCCACTCACTCTTAGCTTTACATAATACATTTTATTGACATAAAAACTAACTTCGCTTACGTTAGGATACTATTCACATTTCATATCAAAATTATAAAGTTCTTATTATATACTAATATTTGTAAAAAAATATAAATGTAAATAACTCAAAATATAAAAACTAAACAACAAAAAAATATTCACATAAAATACGTCACTAAAACTATGTTACAGATTCACAGCACACATTAAAATGCCATTCCTTGTAAATGTCGATGTAGTTGAGCTTATATAGTGCACAGCTACCCGCTGTGGGTTTCCCGGCACTTGCTTAGGGAACCCGTCCTGGTATTCCCCTGTGAGATAGCAGGGTATCCACAAGGTGAAAGTCAGGCATCCCACCGCGAGGGGCCGTTGTGGAGATTAAGCAAGCTATTGCCCAGAGTCGCAGAGTGTGAACCCGTGAGTCGAGGAGGAACCGGGGCGAGAATTATCGAGTCCGTGGAATTTTTAGCCCAAGACCCGCCGAGGCGGGGAATTGAACCCTGGTCCATGACCGATCTCAGCTTCCGGGTCTGCCGCCTCTAACCCCTGAGCCACACTTCTCCACACTTCCTTCTGTCTTTGCAAATGCTTGTTTTTGTGTGTATTCCAAATCAGGGCTTCAGAAAAAGTGGTATCTCACTAATTATTTCATGTTCTGAACAGCATATAGTCTGAATGTTTGTTCCTAGTGAACTCAATGTAGTCCACTTCAATTTGAGTTTTACCCAATGTTGCTGTATCTTCTATATATTGGAAAGAAGAATATGCGAAGAACACACCTTTGTCTGAAATTCTCCAAACTTGTGCAGTTGACGATAATTGTTGTTAGCACAGAAGCCACATAGTTGGATGCTAAGATGCATCTTTTGCTTTAAGCTTCTACTGGTGAAGTACATTTTAGATACAGCATTAGTAAGGAAGTGCTTCACACTGGCTCAGGTATTCTTATAAAGGACTTGTGTTGCCCGCAGTAAAATGGCGCTATGCCATAGACCTTTCAGCTTGCCCCACAAAATACTTCTTACTACAGCATTAAGTACTGCTCTATTGTTAGGGGAGTGCAAAATTAATTTAATTTGCTTTCATGCAATTGAGCAAAATGTTTGGAAAATAACACTTATTTATGCATGTAAACAGTCTGCTGGACAAGAAGAGAGAGTGCAAGGATGTTTTTTATTATACTACACTTAGGTCGAAAACTGTTTGAAATATTGTAAGAAAATATTAAACTTCTGCCCGGGGCCACTGTTCCCTCAACGGGGATTTAGGATCATATTTAGCTTCTATGTTTAATAAAGCAATAAATTGATAATTGGATGAGGCGGAGGAACAGTCTTTCTTTTATAAAGAGGGGGAGTCGACACCCTCCAAGAACCTGGTACTATACTCATTTCCATACATTGGAAATGCAGGGGGGGAGTCAGACATATTAATTAGTAAGCACAAATCATCTTATATGCCTGATTTAAATATCAGTTAATACATTTTCCAGGCTAGTAATGTTTAATAGTTTAATATTCTGTGAACATACAGAGCGTTACAGTTAGTATCCTAAATAGAAAAGAATGGCCTCAATTCTGTTTTCCCACGTCTCCTATTTGTTAGATCATAGCATTTGAACACTAGACACATGTTTTAGTATAGCACAGCAGTTTGAGCACTCATTGCTAAGATCTTTGTGTGACTAGTACTTCACAAGATAGAACCTGGTGTCAAGTAATCCTTTTATGCTTAAAGTAAAAGAGTTCCTGGCAAAATTAGGTAGCAACTTCGCCAGAAAATGGACAATGCAAAGAGCTATGACTAAAAGTTCTATATGAAGAACAAGCTTCATTAAAAAATAAGTGTTGGTTATGCATTACTTTAAATGGTGTATTCCTGATGATGTTTCAAGTGCTTTTTTGTCCCGATTTACAGGGATAAGAGTACCTGCTAATTACCCATCTGTGAGTCGATGGAGGCTATGTATTGTTCTCTTCCAAACTGCTTCACCATATCATCCATGTAATTAATTGTGGCTGTATCCATTTTTGTACTGCTTTTACCCATCTAATGTCTATATAGAAACATATACTACCTTTCAACTTGTTCACCAGTACTACTGTGAACTCAATTTGGCTCTCTGACCATACTGTCTGTTCTGTTGATTTTTGGCTCCCTGTACCTGAGCTGCTTTATGTACACGGACTATGCCTATGCTGCAACAATTTAATGCATCTCAAGAAAGTTTTCTCTATGTCTTCCTGTTCTTCCCATTATTCACTTGTCCTATCTTAAAGTGTACTAGATTGTCACCCAAACAAGAGCTCAAATGGTGAAAATCACGTGGAGCTTTGAGCATGGCATCTTATGGCAAAATAAGTTTATGTTAATAGCTTTTACAGCTCTTTCCCATATTCTGGTACAGATTTCATAAGAAGGGTTTTAATATTACTATTATAACACTCAACCAGTCCACCTGTCTGGGGATGATATGCAGAGGATCTAATTTGCCATGGCCAGACCTATGGTGGGAGTGCCTATGTTGTGCAGGGTTTTACCCCTGGGTTTCTGATGGCGTCATTTTAGAGCACTGTGATCTTTGTGATCTTTTGTGAATGTTATGAAAGGTTACACCAGGTTTATCTCAACTCTTTAAAAAGGTATAGCAATAATGAGGAGTCTCTGTAGCAGGGCTCAAAGTTGGTTAGAGGGATTATGCAGCTAATGCAAAATTGTCTAATATCTGCATACATCTGAAGCCCATAAAGCTTGACAGTCAGATATAGTTCTCTCCTTCCAATTACCATAGGACTTCCACTTTTTGTAGGGGTGGTTCACCTGAAGGATTTATTTTTTAATGGGAACAGGAACTAAGAGTTGCTTCATTTTCAGTGAGTGAACTACCTGACGCAATAATTTGTTTTCTCTGAGAAAATAGAAGTATAAGACTTATTTCTCTACAAGGATAACCTCATCCAGGGGGTGTGGCCAAGTGGAGCATGGCAGCAAATGCATAGCGCCCCCATAAGGCCCTTTTTGTGACATAATCCTGCACAAATAGGCAGCTTAAACATGCAGCACTGCACAAAAAGAATCACTGGATGTGAGCAAGCAAGGAAGAAAGCCAGTTGGCGCAGCAGTGCCAGATGATTGCACGAGATCAGGGGCCCCTGGAAAGACCATTTGCTGATTCTGGTCGTTGTGCAGTGAATAAGCAGTGATGACTGAGGTGTATCGGGCTGACTGGGTGCACCACTTGGTGATTCTGTGGTGGGCACCTGGCTCTGGAGCCTTAAGGGTTCCCTGCAGAGGAGGCAGTAGTGGGCAGAGTAGCCTGGATTAACTGACTCACGAGTCATGATTGCAGGTATTTCCCCCTATCTCTCTCGCTTTTGAAGGAATGTGACAGGGGCCCTAGTGTGGCATGGACAATCGCCTCCCTATCTAAAAGCAACTGGGAGAGTAAATCCGGCACCCCATCAGTGTATCACGGTTGATGGAGGCTGTTGTGAATCGTGACGACCCAACTGTAAATCCAGGAACCACTGGACAGTAGTGGGGCTGGACCTTCTTCACTATCCCTGGGAGGAGTGCTGAGAAAGTGCAATCTGGGCCATGAGAGGCTCATTCCACCTTGAACAGAGCTTAGTGCTGGGAGAAGAAAGACAGCCTGTCAGAGTTAGAGGTGTGCAGAACAGGACATATCCCGAGTCCCATTGGCGATTGGCTAGGAGCAGAAAGTGCAGGAGCAAGTAGAATAGTGAGAGTTGGCAGCGGTGAGGCCCCTGTCACATATTGACTGTGTGAGACTTTGGGGACACTAAGACAGTCGATGAACTGATGGGTGATGGAGGTTGGACAGCAAGATAGCATGGGGCCTGTTGTACCAGGATCACTCTCCCTCCTCTCGCATAGGTGAGAAGAGCCATAGCAATTGAAGAGCACATTGACAATAGTTCTAATAGCTGGGGCCTTGGCTGCTAACACTTTGCTGAAGCACTGTGATTGGTAGACAGATGAAGAGTAAGAATACTTAAATGGCAGGCCCACTCAAGAATGCACTGTGGGGTCATGGAACCACATTGATAACTTACAGCTTAGCATTTAGCATGCACGGGGACAAAGACAAATTGGACGACATATTGCCTGCTATTGCATCTATGAGGGACTGCCTCAAGACTACAATTGATAATTGATAATGCAGTGCTAGACTTGAATTTATTAGGAGCTGACCAAAAATAGATGGCAGAGAGGTTCACAGAGACTGAGGCAGAAAGTGTGCACATTTTAGTAAAACAGACCAAAGGACTCTTAAGGGAGAGTCAGGCACAACAATTTGAGATTTGTGGGTCGATCAAAAAAGATTTAAGGCAATTGTTTAGTGACCTATTTGGAAAACATGATTAAAGAAGAAGTGGATGCTGAAGGACTGTTGCTGTTATTTTCCATGGAATGGGTCCTCAGCTCCAGCAAGGGCACACAACTGGGGAAACCTCTGAAATCAGTGGCGGTGAGGTCCATCTTCATGACAAAGATCACATCTTGCACCAGGTGAGGGCAAAGGACCATTTTGCAAAAAAGATCAGTAAGGCCATGATTTTTCCCGATATCACTGTGGCTATACAGCAACGAGCATTGGCATAGCCAATAGGTCTCACCTTTGGGACCTTATAAGTGTTTAGCCATGCAACTGTTGATGTTGTTGCGCCAAGGATATTCTTCTGCATAACTAAATACTTAAAAGGTCGCAAAGGCGAGAAATATTGGCTGTGCCAATGCTTGTTTACCCTTTTAGCCATGCTGCAGAGCAACTGTACTGCTGTGCACAATAGTAAAAATATAGATAAAGCTAATGGCTCTTGAAGGTGAGAGCAACTGACTGACCAATGAGTGTTTTTATAAGGTGCCTAGCTGGGTGTAGTTGAACGTGGAAACATGCAACCAAAACCCGTGTTATCCGAATCATACAATTATTTCTTCATTTATGACCCCCATCCCACCCCTGCAGTCAGCTGTAGGGAATAAAACACACATTACCAGCCTGGCCTGTCCAAGCTGTTTCTAATTGCGGCGTTTGGGGGTTGTGGGAAGTCACCCAGGAATTACTTTGTCAAATGAACACCGATTATATATTTATTAGTTCTGCTGCGCCAAGTTCGGTTTTCCGACTGGGAAAGTATTGGCTGGAGGGTAGGTATAGCAGCCCGCAAAGCAACAGCAAGTGAACACATGTACACACGTATACAAATAAAGCACTAGATAAGAAATGAGGTCTGGGAGCAACTAGGGGGTCAAGTGGAAGGAATCAGCACAGAGGGCGCAGGGAAGGCAAGAAACCAAGAGAGAGCAATGGGGAGGGGGGGGGGGGGCTAATGGATGAGAGAGAGAACAATGTGGAGCAGGGAAAGAGGCAGCATGCAGCGAGAAAGCAGCAGGGCTGGAGATTTGGGGGAAGAAGCAACACACAAGGGCAAGAGCATCACACAGAGGGAGATGAGGTTCACACGAGGGAGACATTGGGAAAACACATGCACACTCGAGTGCTTAAACAAAACAAGCATTGGCTGCGCAGCCGTGAAAGTGACGCGGCCGCGCAGGCGTTAAAGTGAAAGTGATCGCGATCGGTGGGGGTTGTGTGGACTCACGGAGGGCAGGGGTGGGAGAAAGCAACTGAGGGCTGAGAGCAACTAGGGGGTTCAAGTGGGAGGAATCAGCACAGAGGGTGCAGGGAAGGAAGGAAACCGAGAGAGAGCAATGGGGAGGGGGGGGGGGGTGACTAATGGATGAGAGAGTGAACAATGTGGAGCAGGGAAAGAAGCAGCATGCAGCGAGAAAGCAGCGGGGCTGGAGATTTGGGGGAAGAAGCAGCACACAAGGGCAAGAGCATTAAAGGGAGGCAGATGAGTCTCGCACGAGGGAGACATTGGGAAAACACATGCACATTCGAGTGCTTAAACAAAACAAGCATTGGCCGCGTGGCCGTGAAAGTGACGCAGCCGCGCGGCCGTGAAAGTGATCGCGATCGCGCGCTGTAAGGGTGCCCGCGAGCAATGCGCTTAATGAGCCATGATGAGAGAGGAAAGCCAGATGGCGCCTGTGCGCGTATCCCCATGCGTAAACACAAGCTTTAGGCCACAAGCAAAAGCTTGTGGTGATCTTTTTGAAGCCCCCTTACTAAAAGTCTCGCCAGAGCTACGCATGCGCTTGCTCAGGCGAGACCTAAAAACAGGCCTCCTTTCTTGAAGTAAGGAGGAGACATTGTGAGATGGGTATCACATATGCACTATTTTTACCTGCTAAATTGAAAATAATGACTGACTAAGGAACCCTGTTCTTCATTGACCCCCAACAAAGTGTTTGAGTGAGCAGAGCATCAGGCAACAGGGGGAGAGTAGCAGGTCAGAGGACTAATGCTTTCACACACAGATGACGAAATGGGGTCATGATAAGAGGGCTCATCCGAGATGCCCTTTGTTCCTGCAGGCAGAGCAAGAGAGAGAGCAGGTGGTGGAGGCGGCTGCTTTAACTACGAAGAAGCACACAACTCTAGCGAAGAACAGTTTGGACACTGGGGACAACTGATGATATTCTTTGAACATTAATGAAGTGTGGGGTTCTTTATAATACCGAATGAAGACTAAAGACAGTTGAAAGTTGTTGAACTCTAGATATGTGTCATGGCTGCCCCAGACAGAGGGATTGGGGTGGCAGGTTGGTCCTAATCCAACATGCTGCACCTCATCAGTTGCGTCCTGACATCAAAACTCAGGACTGTGCTCTCATTACAGCTAGAACTTCCGACCATGGTTTGGGAAGCGGCAGGAGAAAAGCCGCATCTGCTCCTTTCTAAATGCCTGTCATATATTCCCTTACTTGAACCTCGGAAGTTAGAATCTCCCTGATGGATTCCTTCTCCCGCTAATGTTGCAGTTTCATGATCCACCATCAAGGGTAACTGCCATTGCTGCTTCTATTTGTAACCTCATGGGAATGGAAGTTGGATTATCTTTTAGCCATCACCTCCAAGCTGATGCTGAGGCAGAAAGAATATATTAGTGTAATATCTACGTTGTCAGATCATACAAGCTGGTTCTAATTGGGGAGGTTTCTTATGTAATGCAGAATTTGCATACAAAAATTCTAGTATGGTATTGTCCATTTTATTGCACATATGGTATACACCCTAGAATGTTAAACACAAAAATTCATACAGCAGAATTAGTATCTACAACATAAGAATTTTATGAACACCTCATGCACATTCAAAAACAGCTGAAGATAATTTAGCACAGGCTAAATAAAGATATCAGTGTTGTGCAGATAGACACAGATGACCAGGAAAGATACAAAATATTGTTCCTAGCCACAAAATACTTATGTCTTAAAGGTTGCAACAAATTTCAACCCAAGTTTGCTGGACCTTTAAAGAATCTCAAGACTGTCAGCCCAGTAGGCATCACGTTTGAATTACCTTACCAATACACTCACAATTTCTCAAGTCATTGACAAAACCAGTCAATGAATGACCTCATTTTACACCTGTACAGCCATCTGTTCAGGTAGGATATGAATCCAAATATGAAGTGAAAGCTATCCTAGACTTAAAAAGTAAAAGAGGTTGTGTTTATGATCTCATTGCCTGGAAGGGATATGGACTGAAAAGTAGATCTTGCGAACCTTTGGATTACATTCATGCCACAAGATTACAGAAATAAATCTCAACACCCAACCAAATCCAAGCTGTGGAGAGGGTTTTAGGTCTTAGGAGGGGTGTAGTGTAAGGGCTGCCCCAAACAGAGTGATTGGGATGGCAGATCTTATTCCACACACTCCAATACATCAGTTGTATCCTGACTTCAGGACTCATTACGGCGCTCCCACCAGAGCTCTAGCTGTCACGAAAATTGCAGCCATGTTTTGAAAAGCGAATGGGTTAAATGTCACATCCGCTCATTTTTTAACTCCTGTTATTTTTTCCCTTAGCTGAACCTTGGATAGTAGGAGATCCTGGCTGGTTCCTGTCCTCACAAAGTTTCCCCTTCACGGTCCACTGTCAGTGGTAACCACCACTCCTGCTTCTGTGGAATCATTATGAGCACAATCGCCCGCAGCAATCAATTTTGGAAACTTCAAACCTATAAGAAAAAAACAAGATATTTTACCAACAGATGTCTGTCAAGAATAAAGCTATGAAGGGCCATAGTACTTACCGTCCTGGAATTCCTTGACTCCTTTCTGCAGTTGGACATTATTGTTCCCTAAAAAGACAAAATATAAAGTTTGTCAAGTAATGAAGTTGTTTTCATGAGATTCAAATATATCATTGAGTTATTTTACAAGCTGCCTTTAAAAACTCTAAAGCAAGACTTGTTTTGAATGTCACAACACTTGCTCACACAACCTATTTTGGCACACAAACCATTTGAACTTTTTAAAAAAAAAATCTTTTCTTTTTAAACTGTAGTTTTAATTATAGCTGGTACATTTAGTTTCGGTTTATACAACTTTATACAATCTGATTGTCATGGAAGGTACAGATATTATTTACTTTCATATACATTTAGGATACGCCACGATCAGCCTGCATTTGTTCATCGAGAAGGGGGGTGGGGTTAAGGGAAACAGGGGAACACAGATATCCCCGCGATATTCATTCCATTTAGCCCATATGTGTGACCATTTTTTACGACAACCCCTGGAGATATATACAGTCTTTTCCCAAAACATACACCAGTCCATGGGGCATATTATCAAGAAGGCGCTAAAATTATCGCCGCTTTAGCGGCAGAAAACTGCCGCTAAAGCGGCGATAATGGGCTTGATAATATGCCCTTGAGAATTCCAATATAAGCCCATGTTCTGGTGTCAACATGGGCTTCTATTGGAATTCTCACGGGCATATAATCAAGCCCATTATCGCCGCTTTAGCGGCAGTTTTGTGCCGCTAAAGCGATGATAATTTTAATGCCGTGCTTGATAATATGCCCCCATATCTTGTTTCCATGAGGCTAGGCCCGGGGTCTCCCTCGCTCTCCACATCCTAGCGATGTTCCGCTTAGCTATCATTCACCCCTGGGCTGCCCATGTTTTCTCTTTATTATTCAGGTCTGTCGGCCCCCACACATTGAGCAAGCACCATCTAGCCTCCAGGGTCAGGTCCTCTCCCAACACCTCAGACATACAACCCAGCACATTCGACCAGTACTTGCGGATATTAGTGCATTTCCACAGCGTATGAATGAAAGTGCCGTCCTGCCCACAATTTCGTATACAACTCGAATCTTCCCCATATGCCATCTTAGCTAGGGCCGTTCTTGAAAAATATGTTCTATGTAGAATTTTTAACTGCACCAGTTTAAGTCGCGACGAGATTGCGACCTCCCTAGGGGAGGCAAGCGCCTCCATCCAGTCTTCCTCATCTAGCTCCAACAAGTCCCCTGTCCATTTTTCCCTAATCTTCACAAGGGGGTCCGGAACATGGTTAATTAGTTTACGATAGGTGAGCGAAATTGACTTACTGGGCATGTATCCATCTAGGAGTCTGTCCTCCAGTGGCGTCGCTTCTGGAAGCGACTCTCCAACCGGGAGACAGGAGCATAGGACATGCCTAACTTGGCAGTATCTGAAAATTTCAGATTCGGCAAGATCGTATTCCTGCTGCAACTCAGAGAACTCCATCACTTTGCCACCTTTCCATAGGTCACCCACCTTAGAGAGCCCAATTAGGTCCCAACGATCAAAACCTTTGGATGGTCGGAGGGTACCTAGCAAATATGAGTCCCAAAGGGGGGTGAATTGCTTGATTTTCTTATCCCAGCCTAAACTTTTATGGGTTGTATGCAATGTCAAAACAGCATCTGATGTCGGCCCCGTCAACTGCAGCCGGGCAGGATTAGAGTAAAGAGCCCCGGCATAAGATCCCCCCAGCAACAACCATCTATCCATTCTATATCCTGGGTCATTATATGGTCTATATGTGCACTTATTGATAGCTGCCAATTGCACAGCCCAGTGGTATCACTTGACATCTGGGAGACCGATGCCTTTATCATACCATCCACGCACAAGTTTACTTACTGATATTCGTGGTTTTCCCCCCACCCAAAGGATGGCTCTTTGCTCGCTTTCTATTGCCAAGAAATACTTTGCTGGGACAGGACTTGGCGTAATCTGTGGAACATACAGGAAGCATGGTAGGGACATAATTTAAAAAAGTGCTGCCCTACCCAGTTGGGACAGCGGTAGAGTCTTCCAGTGCTCCACATCACTACGAAGTCTCCGCAATGGGGGCAAGAGATTATGGTCATAGAACAACCCGGGATCCTTGGTAATATATATGCCCAAGTATTTGAAACCTTCTCTCGCCTCTGCCACTTTACACCCCCTGGGCAGGATCGGAATTTGTCCCCTGAGCACATGGATCACAGACTTGTAGCAGTTGATAGCATATCCAGAATACCTTCTGAAAGTAGTGAATATATCAAGTACTCTGCTTAACGAGGCCCTCGGTGACGCCAGATATAAAAGGATATCGTCCGCATAGGAGTTTCGCCAGTATTGGGGGCGCACCTGGCTTGGGCCTCCCTCCTGTGTGCTTTCAACTGTGAAAAACTTTGACAGGGATTTAGGCCAAAGGTGATTCAGTATTAGATCCTCTATGAATAGGTCGACGGCTGGCCCTTCTGCTCTCTCGGGGGACCCCCATGATCCGTATTTTGCTGCGTCTCACACGACCTTCATAATCGTCCAGCTGAGTTTCTGTCCGTTTTTGGACGGCCTGCAGTTCTTTGATCTCTTGACGCATCTGTCAGGTTTCGCTACTGATCTCCGAAGTTGCCACTTCAATGGTTTTCACTTTTTCAGTCGTCTTCTGTAGGTCAGCTCTTAGCAGCGTAATTTCATGGTGATTGTGTCCATTCTCTGTTCCAATGGTGTGGGCACTCCCGCTATGGCAGCCATAATATCTTTGAGGGTAGGTTCTTCCTTGGCTGAGTTCATTGCCTTGTCCGCCTCTCCTTTACTCGCAGTCTCCAAGTCTACCCCCTTTTGGGCAGTGAATTTATCCAGTTTGGTTTGTAGCATGGTTCTCTGTCCTTTGGCCCCCGACATTTCGATTTCTTGAGAAAGGAATCCCCACGGGAGTTACCCGCTGCCTACTCGTGGAATATATATCCCTCGCCGGCCTGTCGGAGCTTACCCGGGAGGCCCAGAAGTCCAACACTCTTGGGGCTACGTTCGGGACTTCGTCCTCCACCACTCGATTCCTTATCTCCGCAGGATGGCTGCTCTGTGACCTCCGGTCACTTCCTGGGGTCCTGGCACCTGGAAATGGTGCACATTGTGGTCTGGAGTGGAAGTATTTATGAGCCCCTCAAACCCACTGCAGGCTAGAGCTGCACAATGCCTGAACGATACCTTCATGGGCTGTCCAGTTACTGGCTACTATGAGGGGGAGGGGGGCCATGCTAGCACACCGCAATCATTTTGAAAGAAGTCCCCGTGGGGCCCCACCCCCATCAGTCCACGGAGTTAGACGTCCGGTATTGATGCTTTGCAGCTGTGTCTTTGGTCAGGACATCACCCACAGTCCAATACAACAGAGATGGTAGTATTCGGGGACCCTGGGGTCTAATGCCACTTTCCTTACGTGGCCCCCTGGTCTGCCTCCCCGGAAGCCACGCATACACAGACTGAGCTGTGTCTCCGCAGATCGTGGGTGAGCTGCCACGTAGACAACACTTTCACCGGCCCAGGCCAGGTCGGGAGCTCCCACACGCTTCTTCGGCTGTTCCGGCTTACTGGGGGGAGGCCAGCCCGCAATCGGTTGCATTGCCCGAGTCATGTACCGCTGCTGCTGGTTACGACATGTTGGGAACCACATGAGACCGCGGTTGTCCAGGCCTCGATAGTGCTCGGCTCTCACACTCGGCTTTCCTCAACGCTGGCAATTTCCCAGCTGTTACGAGACAGCGGACGCCTTGCTGACCCTCCGCTGCCTTTATTAGGTGATTCACGGATATTTTAGCGGATCTTTAGGCCGGCTGTGTCCTCGGGCGGTGGGAGCTTCAGTCGAGTGCGAACATCGCGCTCGGCATGCAAGCCACGCACCCCATTTGAACTTTTTAAGAAAGATTGAGTCTGTAGAGTTTTTGTCAAATTAGTATGAATTATCGGATGTAAAAACTGTTACAATAATTGTTTGTTGTTAGTCAGGTAATGATAAAGGGGATGGGGACAATTTGGGACATTCTCTAAAGGGATAAAAGACTTTAATACCCTAGAAGTAATTACCCAAAGTTTTTAATTCTTTAGGTATAGCATTAGAAATACACAGTCCTGAAGTTAAGGAATACAGCATCCCTAGCAGGAAAGAGGTAATATGTAGGTAAGACCTGAGGGAGGTGATGTGATAATTAAAGGATTAGGGATTGGATAATACATTTAGTACCTGGAAGGTATACATATTTTGTCTTTTCTAAGCATTCCAACCATTATTGAGGCTACCAGACAGAAGACAAAGAAGGGATGCCTCTGTGGAGAGTGACCAGACAGACCAGAGGTTGTTTTTCTTTTTTTCAAAATCTCATTCTCCTTTCCCGTGGTAACTGGCCCAGAATGAAGAGCAGAATTCCATTCGGACTCTGGCGGTTTCTGGGTGGTCTGGGAAACTATCTTCTTTTAGTCCATCTCACTCCTACAACACCACAAAACTGACTAGTGCTCAGTTGTTACAATATGTATGGGGTCTGTGTGGAGTTGGGAGACTTGTCAGCCTTAAGGTGGTCTACCCCCAAACTGTTTGCTTTGGACCTCCACGTTTTTGCTGTATGTTTTTGTTGGCCTTAGAACTCTGAGAACTTTACCACTGCTAACCAGTGCTAAAGTGCATATCTTTCTTCGCTAAACATGTTTGTGATTGGTGTATACCTGATTGAGATATTTAATTTACTTGTAAGTCCCTTGTAAAGTGGTACACCATGTGCCCAGGGCCTGTAAGTTCAATGTTACAAGTGGGCTTGCAGCACTGATTGTGCCACCCACAGAAGTAGCCTTTTAAACCTGTGTGTGTAGTTTACTGTACCTTCGACTTGGCATTTAAAACCTACTTGCTAAGCCTTAAACTCCCTTTTTATTATATCTAAGCCACCCTTAAGGTATGCCCTAGGTAGTCCTAAGGGCGGGTTGCTATTTAAGTAAAATATAGGACATGTACCTTTATGTTTTGCCTGTCCTGGAAGTGACAAACAGCCTATTTTGTTTTTCACTACGGTGAGGCCTACCCCTCTCATTGGGGAGGCATTGGGGAACTCCTAAATAATCTTTTAAGCTGTATTTCCTGATCAGAGAGGAGTAGTCTTTTGATGTTTGTATTGATAAATTATACTTACTGGTACGGTTGGATTTAACTTTACTATTTTAGACATGCCACTTTTGAAAAATGTACATTTCTATGCACGTACTGTTCTGTGTGCCTGACAGCCTGTTTCCAATGCACGTCTGGGCTGGGCTTGGGTGACAGCTACATTTGTGCATTCCCTCCAGACAGTCATAATACAGGACATTTAACTACATCTGCATTCATCAGCATACTGATGGGTCATCCTGGGTAGGAAGGAGGAGAGGATGTAACATTTCACTTGAATAGTTAGTGTCCTGTCTCGACACAAAGGGCTCATTATCCCCCATAGCTAGGCTGGCAGACAGGACTGGGCTGAAAGGAGACCTCTGTACTTCAGAGAGTTATTTTTAAGTCACCTCCAAAGCAAAGGCACTTTTGGGTATAAGTACTGGTTCTCTGACCCCATCTAATCAGACATTCTTTGGACCTGTAACCAATCACTGTTGTCTCTTCATCTTCAAATTTCCAGAAGGACTGCTGAGCTACCAGAAGGGACTGCCACTCTGCTAACTCCTCTGCTGTGTTGGCTTGCTGCTGTTGAGCTGCAGGAGGGACTGCAACTTTGCTACCTGCCTTGTTGCGCTGGCCTGCTGCCTTCTTCCTCTGTGCTGTGCTGAATTGAGAGTTCTCTCCAAGGGCTTGTTAGCTTGCCCCCAGTCTCAGGGCCATCAAAGATTTCATTTTTTTCTCTACACGGCAGCTGATGCCTGCACAGATCAGTGTTTTCCACTGAAGACAAGCGCTGGTCCCCGAGCTGCAGCACATGCTCTGCACTCAAAGCTTTGCTGCACAAGCGGGCCCACACTTCACCCCTGAGCTGTTTTCGACTTACATTCACAAGTTCCAGTGCGCTGCCTGAAATCACCATCTCCCACCCTGAGGAGACACTGCAGTGCTAAGGGAAGCCCTCTCAACGCAGCCTGGCCATATCACCTTGGTAACGGGAGTTCCAACTGCGTCAGCTTTGCTTGCCCACATCAGCTGAATCAGTGCACCTGCCCCCGTGCATTCTGCCTGCCCGAGGATCTCTCCTTGTGACACCAGCTGAAAAGGTACTGTGAACCGTGAGACCCATGTGGTCCTTGCAGCTGCCCTTCGTTCCCTCACAGGCAGATGACTTTGCCCGTTCATAATCACAAAGGTACGAGTGAGGACTCTCGTTCCAGTGACTAGCAGGTGCTGAGTCCCATCTATTTGACAATGGGAAACATATCCAAAAGACTTCAGGAGCACTGTTTTTCCTGCTCCAACTTTTAGAAAGCCTGATTCCGATCCCCGGCAGGGATCATTGTCTTCATACACAGCATACCGTAAAGCACCTAACTGAGGTGAATGTGTTTTACCTACATTTGGCAAAAGCGCTCATATCTTGAAAAGTAATTAATGTATTTTTATGGCTATGGTCTTATTTTGTTTATAATATACAAACCTATTTTTACAAACCTGTGTGCAGCCTTTCTTTGTGGTGTATTCATTGTGTTACTGTGTGAGTGTGTTGCACAAATACTTTACACATTGCGTCTTTTAATAAGCCAGCCTACTCTGCGCCAAGCTACAAGAGGGCGAGCACAGGCTTTCTCAGTTTTGTATCTAGTTTACCTTGACTAGAGTGGTGGGTTATGCCAAGCCGGGTGTATACCTTAGCTAACCATAAACAGAATGTCTAAAACGGCAAAAGTGTTTGAATCACCTCTACCCCATTTTACACATTGGATAATTCCGTGGTTGGTTCTGAACAGCAGTGGAAAGTCATGAAAGCCTGGTTTCATGGCATTTGGACAGAAGGCCATTGCCCTACAGTCCAGGGAAGAGTAGGCTGAGTAAGTGTCGGGACAAACTTGGGGAATGGCTATTGATAAACTGTTCTTTTTGTCAAATTGGAGGTGGAAGAGCTGGGGGTTCGAACAAGGGAACATGGAGAGGAGTCAAACAGCGATGAAAACAGGCGAAGGCAGTAAACAGAACATTAGATGGTTTCAACTGGAACACCTACAATTTTAACATGGAATATGCAGTGGCTTAACAGTATAAGTAAAAGGTTTCAGATCCAGGCATATATCAAGTGAGGAGGGGTGCAGGTGGTGATGCTACAGGATGTGCACCTGACCAGGCTAGATGGGCAAGCACTGCAGATACGTTGGAGGGATCAATGATATTTCACACACTACTCTGCATATTCCAGGGGCATGTTGATGTGGATCACACAGTGAGTGCCAATCCAACTGACAGACAAACTTAAAAATGTAGGTAGAAGGAATCTTATATTAAGTAAAGGCTGAATGGAAGGGAAGTAGCACTGGTAATGTATTTGCCCCAAACACAGATCAGCCAGCATACCTCGAGGAGTTATCGAAAAAGATGGCGAGCCTGACACCTTACCCATTTAAAGCAGGGGGCTCTTTAATTGTATTGCAGACGTAAACTTAGACAGGTCTCACCCTCGCTTACTACCTCGGTGCGATCAGAATTGCCGAAGCCTGTAACAACTAGATAGAGCACTAAAACAAGGCAGACTTTTGTAGGGGCATCTTCCTGGTGCCGCAAATACTTGTTTTGTTCGAGCATCCACTTGTGTCTGGGCAGAGTCTCATGTTCTCCAGCAGTGCACACCCCAGTGACACAAGCAGGGTATTTAGCTAGGACACATTTGCATCATAATCTTCTGATCCTAGCATTAAGATGGAGTAAAACTAGGTCTCCTACCACGACTCGGAAGCTAAAAGTGGAGATTATGGAGGACCAGGTCTTTAATAGAACTCTCAGTGAAGGTATACAGAACTACTCTACTAAATCTCAGGATCTACCTCATCCGGAATGGCTGAAGGGGAGGCCGTTACAGTTGTTCTTCAGAGACAAAGTATTAGCAGCAAGAGTTAGGGCCACACTACGTCGGGAAATTGAGCAACAGGAGCAAGTTGTTAGGACCCTGGGGTAAGAAAGACCTAGGCACCGTGATTTCATGACGAATTGTTGGCAGAGCCGGAAACACTTGCAGAACTAATTGAGAGGGTCAGGAGCCTTGATAATAAGGAATATGCAGGAAGGGCCCAGGATGAACAAGATAAGTCTGACCAGTTATTATCATGGTTAGCTAATCAATAGAAAAGGCAGAATAGGAACTATTGTGTACACACAGGATGAAATAAATTGGACTTTCTTGACATATTATCAAGAGTTCTATGGGGCCACAGAGACAGTTGAACAATGGGTAATTCAAAGTATCTTAACAGAGAGAAGTTCCGGCTGCTGCCTGGGGAGAACAGAGATGCTCGAGTGAGTGATATAACAGAAGGGGAGGTGAGACAAGCAGTTAAGGGTATGTCAAGGAGAAAGGTGGCAGGATCAGATGGATTGCTCATAGAAGTTAATGCTGCATATTGACCTACAAGCACCCATGTCAGTTGTTAACACAGATAGGGAAGAGCAGAGCCTACCTCCACTACGAGAGAGGCCAGGATAGTGGTGGCACTTCCCAAAGAAGGAATGGATGCTTCAGACCCTGTAGTGTACTGATCTACGTCAATGTTGAGTACATACTTTAAAAATGTTTAGAAAATGTTGGTGACTCCTCCTTTTTTCACGTTGCCTACTACAAGCAGGTCAAATGAGATATATGCCGGGGAGGAATACAGCATTCAATATAAATAGGCTCCTGCAAATCCTTGCTCATCCTTGTGAGATGCTCTTGGAAGATTCATATTGTAAATTAAAATTGAAAAGATCTTTATTCCTTGCAATGGGAATGTTCATAATCAGTTAATAGATAGGATGGGGTGGGAGTAGGCTTTATATGTTTGGGTGCAACTACTACACACAAACCCTACTGCCAGAGTTAGAACGGAGCAGGTCATCTCTAGGGAATGGGTTGTGAAGCATGACAATAGGCAGGGCTGTCCACAGCTCTCCCGCCTCTTTATGATATCAGCGGTTGCAGGATTTTGGATTTTGGAACAGTGTTTGGCATCAAAATGAGCAGGACTAAAACAAGAGCTTTCCCAGTTCACCTAGGAGAGGTGCAAGAGGAATATGGTGGGAAACCAGATACAGGAATATAATATTGTCAAATTGGCAGAATGAAACAGAACTCTAGCTTGAGTGTATTATGACACATCATTAAGTGGGTAGATAGGAGTGGGGGCTGAAGGTATGGATAGAACAGGATTTCGAGATAATTGGTGATCCAATTGTATTATGTAAACAGGGTATACCTAACACTTAAAATAATGAATAAAATGCATCCTGATGCACATGTTACGTGCCATAGATGTGCAGAGTCTGCCATAGAGTTCTACAATGAGGCATGGGATTGTCCTGAAATTCAGGCATATTGGTGGAAAATTGAAGAATTCCTGCTGGCCACAACAGGTTGGGTTCTACCCGAATCGCCAGAACTATTCTTAGTGGGCTTGTATAAAAATCCTAAGAATAAACAAATAACAACTAGATTCCTTGATCTAGTGTTAGTGTGTCCAAAACTGCAGATTACTAGAGACTGGAAGAACCTCAGAGGGCATAATAATAATATATGCCTGAAGGAACTGAGAAAATGGACAGAGGCCGAGAGGCACAGAGAAGCCAAAAAAAGCAGAGAGAAGTTGGTGTCTCCAGCTCATGGGATGGAACAATGCTTCCATACCAGAAGAGAGTTAAGTCTCAATCCCCCACAAGGAAATGGGTAGTAGAGAGTGTTTGATTGCCCCATTGGATGTAGAACAGGGTCAATTGAGCAGATATTTCTAGTGAGCCCCTGTTGATGTCTAGTTCCTACCAATCTGTAGTACGTACGCATTGTTTGGACAACATAAACTAAGGGCTTGGTGTTGAGACTGATTCCAGACACCCCCACAGGATATGTTGGCCTATAGACCAGCTAGCTCACAGTGCCACCATAAGCCCCCCCTAACCTATCAGGGAGTGAATAGTTTCTAGCAACCACTGAACATGACAACCCTGACCCCTCAGGGATCATGGAAACAGTACAGAACCTTTCGCTCTTTCACTCGTACTTACTTATTCTCAGAGAAATATACAGAGAATACACAGTGGGACGTTTTCAATATTATATATTAAACCCACGTTATTCTTGCATAAAATACATGTGCTGCAAAGATTAGTAGACAGAAGCAGGAAAATGTGATTACAAGCACCAAAAGCGTAAATAGTAGATATATTTCTACCATGGTGCTAAATAATGTATATATGCAGGCATATAAACAAGGCAGTGATCTAGTATATTCCCACTATGCGAATCCTACTTTAAATGTACCTAGAGTGTGTGTAGGTGTAGAGCCAAGAATCCCCCCAGGGACGATCCAACCCCTTTACCTGATGGGATATAGTGAATGTCCCCGTCTTGGTTACAAACTAGATCCCCCTCACGAGTTGTCAGACCGCTGCATGGTGATGTCTCAGCATGCAAGGGCCCTCGATGTCCATGGAAGTACCTCCTCTACTAATCTATTGGGATTCTCATCTTTTATAACCAAAGCAGCCTTGCGATGTGCACATAGATTAGTGATGTTATGGGTATGTAGATAGCCCTGTTAGTGATGACATTTGTAGGTAGTGAGAAACGAGACCTTGGACATAATGTTCAGGGTGTTGTGATAATGTGCGAAGTTAGATGTGAAAACTGTTTAGTTTCATAGAAACAAATGGATGTATGACGTTACAACGCATACTTTTACAACGCATGCACTTACAACACAATTTTTACAACGCAACATCCACTACAACGCATTCCATTACATCGCATGACACTACAACGCATTTTTAAAAACTACCTTTACAACGCATTCCATTACATCGCATACTACCTTTACAACGCATACAATTACAACGCATAATATTACATTGAATTTAAGGTAAGTTTAGGATAGTATAGGGGTAAAAATTACTATTCTAACTCCAGGGGGTGCAACAGTAGAGTAAGTGTTGGATAGTATAGGGGTAAAAATTACTATTCTAACTCCAGGGGGTGCAACAGTAGGGTAAGTGTTGGATAGTATAGGGGTAAAAATTACTATTCTAACTCCAGGGGGTGCAACAGTAGGGTAAGTGTTGGATAGTATAGGGGTAAACATTACTATTCTAACTCCAGGGGGTGCGATAGTAGGGTAAGTGTTGGATAGTATAGGGGTAAAAATTACTATTCTTACTCCAGAGGGTGCAACAGTAGGGTAAGTGTTGGATAGTATAGGGGTACAAATTACTATTCTAACTCCAGGGGGTGCAACAGTAGGGTAAGTGTTGGATAGTATAGGGGTAAAAATTACTATTCTTACTCCAGGGGGTGCAACAGTAGGGTAAGTGTTGGATAGTATAGGGGTAAAAATTACTATTCTAACTCCAGGGGGTGCAACAGTAGGGTAATTGTTGGATAGTATAGGGGTAAAAATTACTATTCTAACTCCAGGGGGTGCAACAGTAGGGTAAGTGTTGGATAGTGTAGTGTAATATTATGCGTTGTAATGGTATGCGTTGTAAAGGTAGTATGCGATGTAATGGAATGCGTTGTAAAGGTAGTTTTTAAAAATGCGTTGTAGTGTCATACGATGTAATGGAATGCGTTGTAGTGGATGTTGCGTTGTAAAAATTGCGTTGTAAGTGTAGTGCGTTGTAAAAGTTGCATAGTAAAGGTTGTTCCCCAAACAAATTCAACATGGTCGTGCATGCAAATATGTGCAAAAGGTCACAACTGGAAATGTTATTTGTGAGGACAATGTAAGAAATAAGCTGCTTCGCTATATGGGTCTAACTCGTGAATATAAAACCCACTCCTGATACTAAGGGTCGATATCTAAAAAGCTATCTAAAAAAGCTGGCAGACAATTTTAAAAAACATTTAAAAAACGGGCTTCCCAAATAAATATATTATAAAGTCTTAAAAGTCATTAGATTATTTGAGATCCAAAGCACTCAGAAAGCTATGGTGCCTAGAAAAAGAAAAAGCTGTTTTATTCATTTTGTTTTTAAAAGAGACCAAATTGTTCCCACACGGAAAAGGCCAATAGTTTATGTGTTCCAAGTGGTAGATGCAACATTGATGTTGCCCACATACGCAGACATCCTGGAGGCGCACCTCGTAGCATGTTTATGGAGCAGAGGTGATCCCACCCAGTTCCCACAGCAGTCACTGAGTGAAGCGTTGTGTCCCACTAGTTGTAGGCAGAGCTGTTGTTCACATCACGAGGAGCTGAAGCATCCCAGGGTGGCTCTAGGAATGCATTCATCAGCAATGGAATACGCCGGGGACAGAAATATGCATGGGCCTTTAAGGGGTCCATTAGTACTTCAAGGTCCGGTGGCGCAACCAATTCTGATCCGAAACACATATCCAGGATGCATTTGTGGTTGGAAAGCAGGCAGCAGAAGACTGGTTGTAGGCAGTCAAGCCAGACAGGTCTGAACAACAAGAACTAGTGCTCATTTAGTTCTGGAAGCCGAGGTGTGTCGAAGCAGTGTATCATGTGCTCACAGTAATGCAGCACTAGCAAGGACGTCCATTGTGGAGCAGAGCGAATGAAATCAGTATTCCCGGACAAAGTAGCAGGTCAAGCGGGAACCTTCCAAAAACGCTTCCCAACACAGAGTGTATGAAAGATTGTTTAACTCCAAATATTGTCTGAAAGGTGCTGACCAAACCAGAGCCGATACATTTTAAGAAGTGCACTATTCCTTTCGTATCAGACATGTTAAAGATAAGATGGACCAGCTCCCCAAAATGCAGCGGGACGTTAGAATGGAGTAGCGTCTGTATATCAGATCAGGACCTTGCAATCTGGAGATCAAACGTCTCTTTGCAAAAGCATGGCTTTCAGTTTGCTTAGGGAGTCAAATTTTATTTTGGAAACATTTATCAAAGGCCATAGTGTTGCCTCCTTAACTGTGCGCGCAGGGGGAAACAGTACTTGTGTACAACAAGTGGCTAAGGAATTAACTGTCACTAGATAAGCAATGCCCTCCTCCATTCCCCAGCTACTTTGATCATTCTGCATCAAATAGCTCCCATTTAAGAGCAGCCTGACTACAGGATGAACCACAGCAGCGCTTAAGGTGTCTTCACAGTCTGAGCCACTAAGAAAAACATCTGTGTCCCCATTCCTGTATCTAAACCAGAATGGTAATTCCCAATACCCGTACACATATCCTTCCACTGGTGCTTCATATCTGCCTACCTGTTGGTATTGGAGATAATATTGGAATTGAAAGTTTGTGACCGGTAGGGTGATGCAACTATGGTTATCCTGTCAGTGGATGGTGTTTCAGCCTCTCTGAAAGGTAATTGGTCTATTTTTTCAATGTGCAACATAGTATATTTCGCATCACTGAGAACCATTGTTATCTGTCTTTCTGTTAGATCGTAAGGTGAAAACAGATTTGTACTGTTGATGTAGCACCACGGCAAGTGGCCAGAACGTAACAATTGTAACGTCCAGCTCAGTATCACTATTGATTGTCCATGTTGTAATATAGACATGCCCTGCTGTATTATGTCAATTGTGGAAGACACTATGTTGCCCAGTGAATACATTCTGGATGATAAAGTGGTCATACCATTGTCAACCACAGCCCATGCCTTTTCTAAATCAACCCTAATAATCTCATGCAATCTCTCATCAGCTTACTGTTGAGAAATCTTCCACAGCTCATTGTATATTCCATACAAAAAGCGCTTTTGACGTGGGTGTTGGCGACCTAGTAAAACATCCCTGAGATTCATGTCATCAAAAAGAAAGGACAAGTGTTTTTTTCCTCGGAGAGTGTTGAGGGTTTTAGCCAATCTAGGCATAACTTTCCAACACTATATGATATCACCACCCCAAGTATTCTGTTTGTACATATCGTTGATCAGGCGGCCATTTGATCCTAAACCCTTCGGTGCTACCCAGGAAACTAGATTGACACCCGTTTGTGTCTACAGGCCAAACCAACCAATCCTTCCAATTGGGTTCTGACAAATTAAAAGAACCATTTCGTATCATGGTATCTAGTGTATCCTCACTAAAGTGTGTAAAGTGCTGCCATTCTCGAAACGTGAGAATGCGGGAATACGTGGTGCATTCAAATTCTTCGATTTTGCTATACCCAGACATGCGGTTTGTTGCACTGTCTTGTTCAGGAAAATCATTTGATGTGGTATGCGGCATGCTCTAAATAAGGCATCTGTCCCCTGAACCTGCCAATTTCCCCCAGATAGACTATGTGTCTATGTGTCTTTCCTGAAGTTGAAACTCTGTATAGACAGTTGGGAAATAAAGGAAGCAGAGTATATCAGCTTAGAGTTTGTTAGCATTCCACTCTGGGAGGGTTACTCCCCCCTTTGTTTTTTTTTTGATTGGTGGGCCAATCTGGAGAATATGCTAAAGGTATGCATGCTGTGTGAGTGGGTATGTGAGACTGCTTTGGAGCTGTATAATTGATCTGTATTGTATAAGAGGCGAAAGGACTAAGCATTCATCAAATGGGGAGAATTATGTGAAGAGCATTGTGATTTGTTGAGAAGATCAATAAACTTTGTAAAAAAAAAAGGATAACCACAATCATAGAGATTTGCATCCACTCCGGAGCACACTCAGACCCCTGTCCCCCCGACATCTTCCACAGAGCCGCCACGGCCTTCGCACCCAAACTACGCCGAACAATCAACTCCCTCGAGACTGCCACATTCCCCGATGACTGGAAACATGCCGAAGTCAACCCCCTCCTGAAGAAACCCTCCGCAGACCCGACGGACCTCAAGAACTTCAGGCCCATCTCACTGCTTCCTTTCGCAGCCAAGGCCATCAAAAAGGCTATCAACACCCAGCTAGTAAACTTAATCTAAGCCAACAACGTCCTGGACATCTCCAAATCCGGATTCCGCAGCAACCACAGCACCGAGACCGCCCTATTCGCTGCCACTGACGATATTTCTCACAGGAAAAACTCAGAGAGTAAGACTCCCACCTACCTCTCAGAACCGACAGAGACCAGATGTGGCATACCCCAGGGATTCTCCCTCAGCCCTACCCTCTTCAACATCTACATGGCCCTCCTCGCAACCATTGTCGGAAACCACGGACTCCACATCGTCTCCTTTGCCGACAACACCCAGCTCTTCCTCTGCCTCACCAAGGAACCCAACATCACCAGGTACAACTTCTAAGAAGGGATGAAATCCGTCGCCACCTGGATGAAGAAGAGCTGGCTGAAACTCAACTCTGACAAAACAGAAGTCCTCATACTTGGCTCCACCCCTACAGCATGGGATGACACCTGGTGCCCCCCTGCCCCCGGAAACGCCCCTACCCCGACAAACTACGTCGGCATCATACTGGAATCATCCATCACTATAAACTGCCAGATTAACCCATATCCTCGGCCTGCTTCAACACCCTCTGCATACTCTGTAAAACATTAAGATGGATCCTCTCTGAATCCAAAAAAGCAGTCACACACGCCATCATCACTAGCACATTTGGACTACGGTAACCTCCTCTTTACCAAAATCAACAAAAAACTCCTTCGCAAGCTCCAGACCGTCCAGAACACCACAGCCAGACTGATCCTAGGCATCCCCCGTCACAACCACATCACACAATACCTCCGCAATCTCCGCTGGCTCCCCATTGAAAGAAGAATAACCTTCAAGCTCCTCACGCAAACATACAAGGTCTTCCTCAACATCGGACCAACATACCTAAACAATCGCCTCTCCTTCCACGCACACAAGAGAAACCTCCGATCAGCCGACCGCTCTCTGGCATCTACAAGAGCAGAATGGGTGGAATGTCCTTCTCCTATCTTGCAGCCAAGACCTGGAATGACCTCCCCATCCACCTCTGGCAAAGCCCTACACTTCTCTAGTCCAGGAAGGACCTCAAGACCTGGCTTGTCAGATGACCCCAGCACCCAATGGAGCCACCCCCCCCCCAGTGCCTTGAGACCCTCACATGTAAGTAGCTGCGCTTAACAAACCCCTAATCGATTGATTGAATAGGGTTGGATCTTCAGGCTGGTTTGTTCTATGGTTCTGGGTATGTTTCCAAAGTTGTTGAACTCTGTCCATGTAATATCTTTAAGGAAGTGTTTTTGCCCCTGCTTCTTTCTTTGTAAGTTTTGTTCTTTTTAGTAATCCTTTTCATTTCATTCCATCAAACTATGGAAGTTGAAAACTTTTACGTAAATTTTACCTCATAATAATATAGAAATGTGCTTTAACAATAACATAGAAAATGCTTATCAAAATAGTGGTTAGAAAAAAATGCAAAAAGTGAAAATGCAGCTTGGTTCTGCAGAAAGCTCCAATTACTATTGTTCTTTCACTGCTAGGTCTCAATATTTTCTTGATTCTTTTGTATCCCTGTAAGAAAAATAATGCCTTTTTGTAAAATGATGATTTAACGTAATACTTGAACTGTAGAACTCGACATCTTCATGAAATGTGCTGTTTACTGCAAAATGTATTTCTTTCCTTCCTCACACCATATGACTTCACTATATTTTAGATTGTTTCCCCTGCCATATGCTTAGGATGAACAAGTTATTAATGAAAAAATGCTTGTGGTGTGTTTAAATTCCATGATCTAACCAGAACATGCTAGATATTAATGTTTCATTTCATAAAGCAGGCCATTGTTACACAATGGGTCACTAAACAGCTAACAGAGTAGGTTTGCAAAGGTTCTCATGAGAACCTTACTAGATGTATGTTTTCGTAATACGCTGTAGCCACATTAAAGTAACTAAATGTTGACATGGATGTTTACCGTGGGAACCGAGGGAGAAGGCGATGGACCATTGGAAGATCCTTCCTCATTGGCTATAGATGGCATAAAGCGATACCAAAGGGGATGATGGACGGAGCGTTTGAGCAAATCAAACACTCACCCCCAGTCAACTGATCTGGGTTTAATCCATCATCATTCTTTAGCTCACTCCACCACCCCAGTTCAGACATGGCCATATGCAAATCAGTCTGACCCTGTGCCTCATGGGAACAGTCCAGCCCGAACTGCCAAACCATGTCTTCCCTGGACCGGAAACAAGCATCCTGGGACCGGTTTCGGGTTCATAATCCTCAGCAGCCAGGCTATCTTGAATCCAGTGGCAAAGTGAGCAAGGGACCCACGTCTGGGCATACCCTGCCAACTTAGGGTGAACAAAGCGATACCAAAGGGGATGATGGACGGAGCGTTTGAGCAAATCAAACACTCACCCCCAGTCAACTGATCTGGGTTTAATCCATCATCATTCTTTAGCTCACTCCACCACCCGAGTTCAGACATGGCCATATGCAAATCAGTCTGACCTTGTGCCTCATGGGAACAGTCCAGCCCGAACTGCCAAACCATGTCTTCCCTGGACCGGAAACAAGCATCCTGGGACCGGTTTCGGGTTCATAACCCTCATCAGCCAGGCTATCTTGAATCCAGTGGCAAAGTGAGCAAGGGACCCATGTCTGGGCATACCCTGCCAACTTAGGGCGAACAAAGCGATACCAAAGGGGATGATGGACGGAGCGCTTGAGCAAATCAAACACTCACTCCCAGTCAACTGACCTTTTCATAGCTATCAACCTTTTGCTCCAAAATTTCACTTGCTCTTTTCTAAACCAATCTCTTTATGGGTTCTTGCTAGGATAGATTAGGTCCTTTAGATTTGGATAGGGACTAATTCTTTCTGGAACATGCTGTTATTTTGTATGCTTGTTTTAACCAAACTGTTCTTGATAGTTCTGCAAATTGATTTTTTTGACTAATCTGAATAAAAAGTCGAAAATACATACTAACTCTTAAAGAGAAAATAAACTTTCACAATTTCACAATTTCACCAAACCTCTCATTCTTGACTGAACATCTAATGCTGTTGACGATGTTTGTTTTAGAGATGTGTTTGGGTTGTGCTCCATTCTAATATAGTGGCAAAGATTCATCAACCCGAAGAGGCAAAGAAATCAGAAGTTCACTCAGTAAGTTTGAAGTGGAACTACTTATAAAATATTTTTAGTGAATTTCCGCCCTCGCACATCTAATGGAGACAGCATGACACCAGTCATCAGTGTGGATGCCCTCTGACTGCTCTTGTAGCGGACGCTTGCAGCTTGCAGCAGACGCGTACAGCGGGCGCGCCACCATCGCGCCAAAGGCACGCTTAAGGCAAGCCCGTCTGCGCCCGTCCACGCCTGGATGCGCCCAGCGCCAGAACCCCTGGCCCCTGGCCCAGCCATGATGACCGCCTCCGATACGACGCCAGAACCCTCATCGCTCTCAACCCAGGACGGACCCCCACCTGCTGCAGGGCCACCCCGAAGCGCACCCACGGTCACTTCGCCTGCCAGAACTGCAGCTTCTCCTGCATCAAAGACGCAGAGACACACGCCACGACAGAACACAACCAGCTCCGATGCATCCTGATCAACACCCACTCCACACGCAAACACGCCGTAGAGCTTTGGGACCTACTCGACACCGCATCACCAGACATCGCCTTCCTGACCAAGACCTGGATGAATGAAGCCTCCTCTCCAGACATCGCCATTGCCATCCCCGACGGATACAAGATCGCCCGCAGAGACCGCACCAACGGAGTCGGAGGAGGAATCGCCGTCATCCACAAGAAAACCATCAAGGTCTCAACAAACACCGATGACACTCTCAGCACCGCCGAACACATGCACTTCCAGATCCACACGGACCCCAAGACCACCCTAAGAGGCACCCTCGTCTACAGACCACCCGGACCCCGACCACAATTCTGCGACGCCATTGCCGACTTCATCAGCACGCACGCACTGACCTCCACCGACTACATCCGCCTCGGAGACCTGAACTTTCATCTGGAGAACAACAATGACAGCAACTCCTCCACCCTGATAGACAACCTTGCCAACCTCGGACTGGAACAGCTCATCACGACGCCGACCCACATAGCCGGTCACATTCTCGACGCCATCTTCTCCTCAAGCCCCCACATCTCCTTCAGCCACGTCTCTGCACCCACCTGGACCGACCACCACTGCATCCACTTCACCTTCCAGGAACCCGTCACACATCACCACACCCTACAGATCCCCCGTCGCTGCTGGGGCAAAATCACCGAAGTACAACTACAGACAAACATCGCACTCAACCCACCAACCAACCCCTCCAACCCCGACGCGAACACACTCAGACGATGGATGGAGGACTGCGCCAACACCTTAGCCCCGCTGAAAAAACAAACCCTGAAAGACACCAGCAAGAGAGCCAACTGGTTCACCCTGGAACTCCTAGCATCAAAGCGCACCTGCTGGAAATTGGAGAACATATGGCACAGCGAGAAATCGGCGGACAGCCGCGCAGCCCACAAAGACGCCATCCGCAACCACCACCACCTCATCAGGACCGCCAAGAGGACTTTCTTCAAAGACTGCCTCGACAACAACGCACACAACAGCAAGGAGCTCTTCAACATCGTGAATGAACTCTCCAACCCCAGCTCCATCGCCAATGACATCCCGCCGTCGCAAGCCCTGTGCGACTCCCTCGCCACCTTCTTCCACCGCAAGATCGCTGACATCCACGATAGCTTCAGCCCCCGGACAACCCTAACAAGCCCCAACACGCCGGAACCACCAAACCCCACCGACCACGAACCCCCGACAACCTGGGCCAACGTGAGCATCGAAGACATAATAAAGACCATGGGTGCAATCCACTGCGGCTCGCCATTTGACCCTTTTCCACACCACATCTTCAACAAAGCCGGCAGCTCCATCGCACCTCACCTGCGCAACATTATCAACCTCTCCTTCGAGACCGCGACCTTTCCTGAAAGCTGGAAACACACCGAGATCAACGCCCTACTGAAGAAACCCAAGGCGGACCCGAGCGAACTCAAAAACTTCTGTCCCATCTCCCTGCTCCCGTTCCCCGCTAAGGTCATTGAGAAGATAGTCAACATCCAGCTCACCCGCTACCTCGAGGACAACAGCATCCTGGACCCCTCCCATTAATAATTCCACAGCAACCACAGCACCAAGACCGCCCTCATCGCCACCACAGACGACATCAGGATCCTACTGGACAAAGGCGAGACAGCGGCCCTCATCCTTCTGGACCTCTCTGCCGCCTTCGACACCGTCTGCCACCTCACACTACGCACACGACTCCGCGACGCAGGGATCTGAGACAAGGCCATGTACTGGACCTTCCTCTTCAGCAGAACCCAGAGAGTCCGCCTCCCCCTGTTCCGAGCCGAAGCCTCCGAGATCATCTGCGGCGTCATGCAGGGATCCTCCCTCAGCCCGACGCTGTTCAACGTCTACATGGCGCCTCTCGCACGCATCGCCCGACATCACGACCTCAACATAATCTCCTATGCTGACGACACGCAACTGATCCTCTCCCTCACCAAGGACCCTATCACCGCCAAATCCAACCTCCACCAGGGAATGAAGGCCGTCGCCAACTGGATGGAGTAGAGCCGCCTTAAGCTGAACACAGACAAGACGGAGATCCTCATCCTCGGGCCCAACCCCTCCGCATGGGATGACTCCTGGTGGTGGCCCGCGTCGCTGGGAACACCCCCCGCACCCACCAACCACGCACACAACTTTGGGAGTCATCCTCGACTCGAAACTCACCATGACCAAACAAGTCAATGCTGTCTCCTCCACCTGCTTCAACACCCTCCGTATGCTCCGCAAGATCTACAGATGGATCCCAACTGACACAAGGAAAACAATCACCCAGGCCCTAGTCAGCAGCAGACTCGACTACAGAAACGCCCTCTACGCCGGAGCCCCGACCAAGCTCATCAACAGACTGCAAAGAATCCAAAATGCCTCTGCACGCCTGATCCTCGACGTCCTGCGCCGCAACCACATCACCCCCCACCTGAGGAACCTGCACTGGCTCCCTGTCGACAAAAGAATCTCCTTCAAGCTCCTGATCCACGCACACAAGGCACTCCACAAGACCGGCCCGGCCTATCTCAACAGCCGACTCTCCTTCTACGTACCCAACAGGAAACTCCGCTCCGCAGACCTCTCCTTGGCTACCATCCCACGCATACGTAGAACCACAGCCGGAGGCAAATCCTTCTCCCACCGCGCCGCCATGACCTGGAACGCCCTCCCCCTCATCCTACGACAAACCGAAGACCTTCTAACCTTCAGGAGACAACTCAAGACCTGGCTGTTCGATCAGTAGCAACAGCACCCCCCTCCCCACCCTCAGCGCCTTGAAACCCTTGCGGGTATGTAGTGCCCTTTACAAATTATTGATTGATTGATTGATTGATATTACTGAAATCAGGTGTATGCCTCCCTAAAGATAACATTTTTTTGTAAAGTGGAGGACCACTTCTTGCTTAGAATGGATCATTGTTCCTTAGGAAACTCATGTTTGTAAGAATATAGAGTTCATTATTCTTAGTCACCATAAAGTTAAAATTTGAGATCAAACTTTGCAAATATTTTTCCAAACTCTATTACTCAGGATCATCCGATTTCTGGGTTCAGGTGGCAGTCCTGCCAGTCATGAGGTACCTTCAGGAGAAAATAACACGTGTGTTAGGACAAATAAACAGGAATTGTAAGGGTATTTTGTGCCACCATCACTGTGTCTTTTTGGACAGGGTTGTGATCCATTGGGCTTACTGGACAGAATAACAATTTCCATTCTCTTATGCTCAAACGTAAGTTAAAAAAAATAAATCACAGTAAATTAAATTTCACCGCTGTTTAACTATACATCTTTTACCCCTCTGAGGCATGACCTCTTTATTTGCCCCACCAGTTTGCCACACTTGTCTGATGCAGTGATCTAGCCTCTGGGTAATAGCGGGTGGGAACACAGCACCTGGCTCTGCAGGCTGCTTAATCCTGGAGAACAATAGATGCTGGTGACCTGGTGCCTAGTACTATCCCTTGAGGTGCTTCTCCATCTTCTGGTTCACAGTATTCTCCTCAGATTTGTCCTTTTTGTTCCCAGTTGTATCCCTTGGTGGCTCAGAGGTTTCATCTCAGGCATCTGTTCTGTTGTTCATGGACTTCACTCCACTCCTCTCCTCTTTCTTTTGGCTTGTTCCACTACTGAGGTCCTATACGATGTTGCATCTGACCTCACTTCATGTGCATTCCTTGCCTGACCTATGTTCTTCATGAAACTGCCTGCACAGTCTGACCCTGGTACATGAGTAAAGAAGACATTCAATGAGATGATGAGCTGTTACCTTACATGGACGATGAACAGATCCTTCTTCCATGCCAAAGTGGAAAAGGCAAAAACAACAGTTGATGGACAGAATGCAGAACAATATCATACATTCACCCCAATACAGAGATCTAGGCCTAAATCCATAGTTTTTTTGCTCACAATGCCTTTCCAGTTTAATCCCAGCCATATGCAAATCAGTCTTAACCCTGTGCCTCCTGGGAACAGTCCAGCCCACACTGCCAAGCCAGGTCCTCCCTGGACGGGAAACAAGCATCCTAGGACCGGTTTCGGGGTTACACCCCTCTTTAGCCAGGATAGCTTGATTCCAGTGACATGGGGAGCATGGGACCCACGTCCGGGTATACCCATCCCACCCAGGGTGACAATTGCAAAAACAGCAGTTGATGGACAGAATGCAGAGCAATATCATACATTCACCCCAGTACAGAGATCTGGGCCTAAATCCATCGTTTTTTTGCTCACCATGGCATTCCAGTTTAATCCCAGTCATATGCAAATCAGTCTTGACCCTGTGCCTCCTGGGAACAGTCCAGCCCGAACTGCCAAGTCAAGTCCTCCCTGGACTGGAAACAAGCATCCTAGGAACGGTTTCGGGGTTTCACCCCTCTTCAGGCAGGATAGCTTGATTCCAGTGGCATGGAGAGCACGGGACCCACGTCTGGGTATACCCATCCCACCCAGGGTGACAATTGAAAAAACAACAGTTGATGTACAGAATGCAGAACAATATCATATATTTTTGCTCACCATGCCATTCCAGTTTGATCCTAGCCATATGCAAATGCAATGGTTTTTAGAGACAGAATGACAATCTGGCTGGACAGAGCACAATCATCTTGTTACCGTAGAGTATTCCTGTTGCCGAATTGTAATCCACCTGCCCAAATCTGTCTAGAATTCAGGTTAATATCACAGAAATGGTTATTAAAAGCTAGGTATGTAGCGTACTGCTTGAAAGTAAAGCAGTCACATGAGCGCACGCTAAAGAAAACACATCTGGTCATTAATAAGTAATCCAGCAACAAATTGGCACAAGTTTTTTAAGCATGCTGAGGAGGCACTGGAAGCAGAATCAATATAGGAAAGCGGATTGCCTACCATCATGGCGGTTAAGCTACTGAGAAAACAAGCAAAGATAATATTCCACAGAATGCGATGCTCAATCTGTGAAAAACCTGGGCCACAGTAGTTGGGCCATAGCATTCTATGACTCCGCGTTGTGCCATCCTATCTCTCCTCTTCCTTTAACTTGCAAATGAAGCACCAGTTAATGGGTTTGCGCTTTGGTCTGGTTCCATTAAAGGCAAACTGGTATGGGCGGAGGAACCTTGAGGAGAAGGACAGTCAATGCCGCCTTTGTACCAATATAGAGGAATTATTGTATCTGTAGAGCCTTGATTCCACTAAGAAAATTCTGCCTCCGACCAATTGGGCGCATTCTAAACATCTGAACCTGCCAAGTCAGAGGCATGTCTAAGAGGGGACTCTGTACAATTAGCCGGTCCTTTATGAAATTTATTAAAGCAGGAGCAGTCCTGTTGCAGACTGGTCATTATCAAAAGACATAGACTGACACATTAGAGATATTGCTTGATTTTACCAGCCTATCAGCATATTTTTGCTGAGATTTTATTGATGAAACATTCATGAATAATACAGTATAATTAATATCTCCTGGTAGACCTCCACTAAGAATTTGTTGTGAAATAATTTGCGAGTATAACTCTATTTTTATATACCAATCATGTTCTATAATGAACTTACTATGTATGTAATGATTGTAATGATTAAGTAATTGTGCAATAAATAATTTAATTCTAATCTCATGTGGAAGCAAACTTAATCTACCAGGGGAAATGTTGAACTGCATGTCTGTGTCTATAATATCCTCTAGGCTGTGTTTGGCTGTCTATAGTTGGATGGAAATCTGAGACACTTTGTTCTTGCAGGCTTCATCATCTTTCCTTTCAAGTGGAGTAGGAACAGCATCCAATCAGTACTTGAGTATGTTCTAGGCTGCACATTGACTGGACAATGTGTGGGTGAAAATAATCCACCCTTGAGAGAGAGGCAAGATGGCGGCGGCCTGTTAGACCGCTTTGAGGCAGCTCCCAAGCCAGCGTTCTAAAATAGACCAAAAACAAAATATGGACGAGAGGAAGAGGTCCGGCTGTAATTAAGAAAAACTAACGATGAAATAAAAGGATTTACCTCATTCCTCGCTGCCCTTTAAAGCCCCGGGTTGCGATCCTGGTATGATGTCCGAGAGCAGAGTGGAAGGTCAACCATTGGAGTCTGCTTCGGACCCGACTCCATTACAGCTACGTTTCTCATTTTGCGCTTCCCTGATTGGATTGCTTGCACTGCGATTAATCGCCCGTGTCCAGGCCAGCGGAGTATCTACTTGCGTGAAGCAAGACGGACCCCCAGAGAAAGACCAGCCGGCTCTGCCTTTCCGGAGTTTCTCCCGTGTATCCTCCCGGGTATCCTCTGGCATGGCGCCGAAAAACGCCGCTACGATAGCCGCAGCTGCAGCAAAGACTAGAGCAGCGAAGCAGGCTCTTCGTGACAAAGAGTTTGCGGTGAAGCGAGGCGGCACACGTCAGGAGGGCAGCGGCGGCGTTGCAGATCTCGGCGCGGGAGCTGGAAAATCAGCGGGGGCCCCAAGACAGAAGCTGGGTATGCCTGTAGCCGTAGCTGAGCCATCCGTGATCGAGCTGCTCCGGAGGACTCCCGCCCCAGTGTCTTCTTCGGCTCAGGTTCAGCTTTTCCCATCAGAGAAACCAACTGCTTCTCTAACTGCGGGTGACTCGAGAGGTATTTCTGGATCTATAGCGGCACCTTGTGGACAAATTCAGAACAGCTTAATAAAGGACAAGGAAACAGTGAATACCAATGTGAATGCTGCTATAAGTATAGGAGTGGACGGCTCTATGCTTTACAAGGAGCCTACAGCTGCATTGGCAGGAATGAAAGATCTAAAGGCTGGGATAGACCCTAATGTTGGAATACAAGATACAGAGAATCTTTCCTTGTGTGATATTCCTGCTTTGTCTACTGTCGCTTTAGCCTCTTTAACAACACCGATACAGACCACCTCAGCAGGCTTACTCATGTCAGCACCAGTAACAGTACTGGAAATGACTCCAACGGTCACTATAACCCCAATTACTGTGGCTATGGCTGTGCAGGAAGAGCAAGTATTGCAACACCAACCTATTTGCAATATGCTAGAGAATGATCATGAAATTGCAGATCTTGGCGCCACCTCAAAAAATTTGGGAGATTTACTGGAGGTTCCTGACGGCAAGGAGAGAGTTGATGGGGGTGAGATAACTCCTGATCCAACGGACACCGACAGGGATCCTTCAGACTTTTATTCAATATCGGAAGGGATGGAAGACGCGAGATGGTCAGATGACTCTGAACTGGACATTGAAACTAATACTGGCTCAGAGATGGAGAGTGACCAAGAGGCGCGAACAGCAGAATCCAGGGAAAATAAAAGAGCTACCATACGGAAGAAAAGGGCCCAGGGACTAACTTGGGATTATTCCCCTCCTACCGCACTGGGGTCTCAAGAACATGCCACCAGTTCCCAGCCGACGCAGTGTTGCTCTTCGGATCAACAGGATGCTACGCTCTCCACGGTGATGGATACAGTCCTCCTTGCTATCGCCTCTCATCGAGAAGAGACATCGAGGGATGGACGCAAAGCACAACTCGCTCTGCATAAGGTCCAGGGTGTAGTGCGTAAACTATCAAGATCGGTTACTACTTTTAACACCCGAATGACAGAAATGGAAGATCGTATTGTTATTAATGAGGCAGAGGCTGCAGCCACACAGAAACAAGTGGGATTACATGAAGCAGAATTGAGTGATGTAAGATGGAAGCTCGAGGACATGGAGAATCGCTTACGACGTAACAACCTACGCGTTCTCGGAATACCTGAAAATATTGAAGGTACTGATATTCGGGCCTTCATCATCCAACTCTTCAAAGATACACTTCCTGAGCTTTCTTCATGGAATTGGGAGCACGAGGTGCAACGGGCCCATAGAACTCCAATCACTATGAGACCCACGTGGAAGCAAGAAAATTATCCACGAGCGGTTCTTGTGTTTTTTGGAAACTTTCTTCTTCGACAAGCCATTTCGGATAGAGCCAGGCCAGAAGCTCGACGGACTAGGGACTCCATTTCCTATTTTGTAAGACCGGATTTTTGCCACACGACGGTGGAGAGGAGATGGCGTCTGCGACAACTTATTAAACCCTTTATGGAGAAGAAAGCTCTAGTTTATCTTAATAACCCAGCTAAGTTGAAAGTTGTATACAATGGCCAGACCAAATTTTTTACTTCGGAAGTAAAAGCCAAAGAATTTTTAGATAGTATCACTTAAAGGTCTATTAGCGATATGGAGAATGGGAAGAAACCTGTTACACTGAAACACTGATATATACAGAATAGAGAATTTTGGAAATAAGACTTGATGAAAAGGGAGAGGAGAATAGAGAGTGTATTGGACATCATTTAAAGTTTATAAAGATAGAATGATAGAATGATAGAATGATATAAAGATACATTAGATTTACTAGTCTTTATATGCTTCTATATGCCTCTCTATATCTTCCTTATTATTTTTGGGCTTTCTTTTCCCCCCCCTTTTTTTTTTGGTTGTTTTTCAATGTTATTTTTTTTTTTAGCTTAAAGTTTGGCTTGGGAGCATCTCTCCATCACTAAAGACTCTTATAGAGTCTAATTGCCTCACATTATGGGTGGGGGAGGGTGGAGGGTCGGGTGCAGGGGGTGGAAGGGAGGGGGAGGGGGAGGGGATACTGGGGGGGAAAAATGCAGAAAAGAGCTTGATCTGTAGTCTAGGAACCTTCAAAGACTTTTTGTCATTCTAATCATTGTAAGTGATTGGAGTTTTACATCAACTATTTTGAATGATCAGAATGGAGTAAATATCAAATGCAAAGCCGGCTGGTGGTGGCGCAAATTACTTAGCATTGATGGTATCGGTCCAATGGGGAATAGTTTTGAATGGGGAGAGTAAAACTGCGATGTTGGAATGTAGCGGGTCTCAATGATGGGAGAAAGAGGGCCCAACTGTTTCAACTGTTACGTCAGGACCCTGTTGATATTCTGTGTATTCAGGAGACTCATATAGCTGGATGCGATAAAAATTTATTAAAATTTCCTGGATATAACTTGATGGCAGCAACATCTCAAACATCTAAAACACGGGGGGTCGCTATTTTGGCAAAACCCGGTTTGGGGAGACCTAGACGTCGACTTGTCGACAAATATGGTAGGTGGGTTGTGGTTCAACTGGAATTGGATATAACCATCTGCTCACTGTACGGCTCTAATCTGGATGACCCACAACTCTTTATTGAACTTGAATTAGAACTGGCTTCTTGGGCCGGTCCACTTATCTTGTGTGGTGATTTTAACATAAATATAGAAAAATTAGTAAACAACAGACTCCCACAGAACTACAGTGGCCGGAAACCTAAAGTCTATAGGGCAATATCTTGTTTGATGGATAGTCATGACTTAAGGGATACTTGGGACACTTTGAGGCAGAATGATAACGGCTTTACCTATTATTCCTATCCCCATAATAAGTATGCTCGATTAGATTATATTATGACATCAATACATAGGTCAGCCCTAATTGATATAATTAAAGATCCCAAAACTATTTCTGACCACAATGCACTCACATTAATTTTTGAATTGGATAGTTTTAATAGATCTAATATCCAATGGTCATTTGACCGGAAGCTCTTTTTGAATCCAGATTATATCAACTATATTACATCAGTTACTCCATCTTTTTTTGATTGTAATCAATATAGTGCATCCAGATTCAGTGTATGGGACTGCTTTAAGGCAGTAATCAGAGGAGAGACTATATCGTATGTAGCTAAATGTAAGAAAACTCAGGATAATATTAATAAGCAACATAAGGCGGAACTTATCAACTTGGAAATAGTACATGCCAAACAAATTCAGCAAGGAATACCAACCTCTGATATACTGCAAAAATTACTGATTTTAAAAACTGAAATTAATAGCTCGTTAACGCAAAAAGCAGCGGAAATATATCAAGCCAATAGAAATAGAATCTATGAAGCAGGGGAAAAAGTAGGGAGGCAATTAGCTCTCAAAACTAGACAAAAAGAGACATATAATAAAATAAAGAATATAGAATATGAGGGCCAACAGTATACCTCCCCTCAAGATATTGTAGATGTCTTTCGAAAATACTACCAAAAACTATATCAAAATGATAACGAGCATCTATCTACAAGGGACATGAAAACCTTTCTTAGCGAGTGGTTGCCGGAACCAGAACTATCTAGAGTACTCGATCGAGGAGGTAGAGAAGAGCTAGAGAAAGAAATCACAATGGTAGAGTTAGAAATTGCTTTGTCGGACCTAGCTAATGGGAAAGCGGCTGGTCCTGACAAGATCCCTTTAGAATTATATAAGGTGCTGGGCAAACAGATACTCCCCTATTTACTTGACCTGTTTCTAGGAATACAATATCACTCAGCTACGCCAGAGTCTTGGAAACATACCAACGTAGCAATATTTCCAAAAAAGGGGAAACCCCCCCAGCTTCCATCTTCATATCGACCTATCTCCCTTATAAACTCTGACTCAAAGCTATATTCCAAGATACTTGCAAACCGAATGAGGGGGATCATTGAACATCTTGTATCCCCATGGCAACACGGTTTTATCCCAGGGAGAGGAACAACTGACCATACCCGTAGAGTCATTGCCCTATTTGACATCATGGGCGTCATGGGGGGAGAGATGTCAATGGTCTTACTCGATGCCGAAAAGGCATTTGATCGAGTGTCTTGGCGGTTCTTATGGGAAATAATGGAATATAATAACTTTGGCCCAGGCTTTATTAAAGCCCTAAAAGCTCTGTATATCAGCCCTAGGGCTAAACTACTTATTGATGGCTTCAAGTCAGAGTTTATAGAGGTAAAAAGAGGCACTAGGCAGGGCTGTCCTTGTTCCCCGATATTATTTGCCCTAGTGATTAATCCTTTAATTTTAAAGCTTCTTAACTCCCCCCAAATACAACCAGTTATGGTGGGCTCATATTCTACTAAAATATTGGCATATGCCGATGACATTGCTGTGCTTACAACGAATCCAGACGAAGCAGTAGCAGAAATAGAACAAATAACCCAGGCCTTTGGAGTATATTCTGGCTACTCACTTAATAGAGACAAAACCATGGTGTTATGTACAAATAATATTATATATGAAAGTTCTTACAAAGTTAAAAACGCAACTTATCTTGGTGTAATTATTTCTCCTGAGGTAAAAGAGATTAATCGACTTAACTATGATCCTTTGATTAAGGTAGTAAAAACAGATCTTAAGAGAGTAGATAACCTACATCTCTCAATAATAGGGAGAGCGAATTATATCAAAATGAGTATATTTCCCAGAATACTTTATCTGTTCCGGGCTATTCCATTGATTGCCGACGGTAGTATTATTAAAATCTTTGACTCCACGATATCTAAATTTATATGGAACTACGGTAAAATAAGGAGAGCATTACCATTATTAACTCTCCCCTTACATAGAGGTGGCCTTGGTATCCCGAACCTGACATTTTATCTCTGGGCGACATTACTCCAACAAATGGGCCCTCTCTTTAAAGTTAAACCGGCCAATCTACCCAATATAGACTCCTATATTCCTTCTATTTTTGAACTGGGATTGGGTGATAAATGTCAAGGGCTATTTTTGCGACAACTGGAAGCGTCCTATTACAAAAAGACCAAGTTCAAGGTGATTGGAGATGCATGGAAAACCTGGAAACTTGCCTCAAAACAATTAGGTATACCCAAAATAACAAGATATACATCTCTGTGGCATAGCAAGATCATTTCATCATCTCTGATAGATAATGTCTCTAGGAGATGGGAGAATTTAGGCATATATACAGTTGGTCATCTTTTTGGACAGAATTTTATTCCATCTTTTGAGGGATTACAACAGAGATTTGATATTCCATCTACAGATTATTTAAAATATTTCCAAGTCTTTACTAATATTCGGAAATCTAAACTTAATATCAACTTAGATAGTTTTCTTTTTTTTTCTATTATTGAGAAACGAGCCATTAGGATAGGCACTTTATATGATATATTCTCTCAATCCTCTAAAGACGATTTAGATCGTGTGGAGAGATCCTGGGCACAAAAGCTTGGAAACCCAGATGTAGATATTGACTACTCCCTAACTCTCTACACAACATTATTTTTAGCGCCCAATCTCAAAGCACAATATTTTAAAACTATTTACAACCTTTATTTTACCCCGGCTAAACTGTTTACCTGGGGAATGCGAGTAGATGACTGCTGCCCTAGATGTAGACAGGGACAGGCAAATTTAATTCACATGTTTGCCGAATGTCCAAAATTGGATAATTTGCAAACATTGATTGGAGGATTTTGGACTCAAATATTCGGGCGGAATCTTAGATCCTCCGCTACCCTATTTCTTCTAGGTTATGACGAATCCTTGGGGTATAGCTTGGAGGAACAGAGGATTGTCTTCCTGGGTACTGCCGTCTTTCGTATCATTTTGGCTGCTTGTTGGAAAGATCCCAATGTACCTACCTTTCAGATGTGGCTTAGCCGATTTCTTGCCATATATAAGCAGGAGACAGCTATATATAGCACAAGAGGCAGGAAAACTAGAGCCCGGGGTACTCAGATCTGGGCCCCAATTTCCAACTGGTACTCCAATGTTTGATCACCCCCCTGATAAGAGAAGGGTTGATATGATTTGATGATGTAAAACATGTAGAGATTTACTTTGTATCTGCTATATTTTATATTAATTGTGCATTTGTATTGTGTTGTAATGATTTTGTTCTTTTTATCTGGTGTACTTTCTGCTGTATTAAGAATCTATTCTTTTTATTGTTTGTTCGAATGAAACAGATCAAGCTCAATAAAAAAAATAAAAAAAATAAAATAAAATAATCCACCCTTATCTTCCCTTTTTGCAGAGTATATGTCCAGGCAAGACCTCAGGTGGAGGCATGGTCACCAAGTAGCTTGGGTGCCTGAGTCTATATATTGGTTTCCTTCTTTCTAAGAGAATTGGGGCAAACTGGAAAATTGATCTTCTTGGCACTCCTTCAGGGCACTAGTCTAGGGTGGTCTCGGGAGCAGGGAGTCCCTTTAATATTTAATACAGAGGCGTTTCCTGCTCCACTCAGCCTGCAGTCACAGTAGGATGTGAGATGTTTGTGGTGTTACCTTGGGCTCCAGAGACATGCCTTTGCAAACAGTGCATGTTGTAACTTATACTTGCAATGTGACCTTGGGAGTTTGAACCCACATCTCCCTGGCAACATCTTCTTTATCTCTGAGAATAACGCAAGAGGGGGGTATTTTTGGATTTAAGTGCAAAGGAACCAGAGAATTCCACACCATTAACTCTTCTATGGCTCTTTTATTCTTGGAAGCTGGATAAGGAAGTCAGGAAACATTTGCGTTAGCTGACAACGATTAACTCTTTCAATAAAGCACCCCGAAGTAGTTCCCATTAGCTATCTTTTTTAACTGTACATAGAGCTTTGTGGGAGACATGCAGACTTCCCTTTACTGGTGCAGTCCAGAATCTGTAAAAGATGTTGAAACTGAAGAAGAACAAAAGAGAGAATAATTACTCATTAGAATAATTCTGATGCCTGCACACCATATCTGTAAATGATACCAAATCATTAATAGCTTTCTTAATTTCTGTAAAAAGGTTTCAAGGAATATCAGGAAAAGTACATTTCAAAAACATTTAATCAAAACGTGAACCCTGAACAGTAGGATCACATACAGACTATGCCAGGGAGAAAACAATACTACCTGAAGACAAGAATAGTATTTTTAATGTTCTATGAAAAATGCAATAGTTGCTACATGTCTTTATGTATTATATATTATATGAGTCCAGTTCTACACTAGATATAAATTTGTTCTAATACATTTGTATGCTTTTCAATTGTAAAATTCTGTTATTGTACTATATAACCAGAACAATTATGAAAAATGCTATTCTGTGTATTCTATTATGGTAGATAGCTGTGTCTTGAACTAGTACATTTGAATAACGCATTTTTCAATCGGTAAGATAAGAGTAGGATTAGTACCAACAACATGAAACATCAAGGCACACCATACATGTTAAGTAGTTTAAGTATATACTGTGCAGTAGGAACTCGAATCCCTTAGAGTCCTGGAAATTAAGAGCTGGAATTGTGGAATTGGCATGCCCTCATTTTCGGGATTTGCAAAGTTCCTAGGCTATTGCATTCTTGAATCGGGAGCCCAGAAGCCTATTTCTGGCAGTGGCAAGGAGAAAGTCACAGGAGGGCCACTCACTCTCAACCTCTCTTCTAATTCTATGTGCACCTACCAAAGTGATCCATATCCACCTGGCCATGTTACCCCAACACACCACCACCTCAGCAAAACAGTCATAAGTGCCACAGTTCTTAAAACCCTGAAGGCGCATACAAGACAGCACACTACATAGCGGCACAGAAATAGAACTTAAGAGAGACTAGTATGTGACGTAAAACTTCAGAAAACTTTGTAATGGCATTATTTCTATGATTGTCTAAAGCATGTATAAAAATGGTGCATACTTCAGGACACACCAAATGCCCGCACCTAGAGACTGGGTGTACAGGATGAAACCTATCACATGAACACCAGAATCAGCTAAGCAGCTTCATTGAAACGTTGGCAGTAGAAGGGATGGCCTCTTTCTTCCTGTGACCCTCTGGCCTGATCAGGTAGAGCATAGCTAGAGAGCAGTAGACCACATCCTAAGGTGCATATTTTCGGTTATCTTTCTCCTTTGTGATTTTTTTAAAATAAGACTTCGCCTCTATTTGTCATGCACCCCTTCCAGTATTTCCTCATTGCAGTGACAACGTGCATTCTTCCCTATGCTGTTCAGCTGTCACAGCACCCTGGGTAGCTGAGTGATGCTTACTGGTTCACTGCCATAGTTACATTCCTGAAAGTTGAAAAGTGTTCTGCAGATGAGAATCTCTAGCGTGACCTTTATCACACACTGAGAAGCAGAATAGTCAATTTGTCTGCTCTGAATAATGCTAAAACAAAGACACAAACAAGAGTTCTATGCAAGTCTTCAAGCTTGCCAACAACTAGATAATGGAGATTCACACTGTCTACCTGATGGTACAATGGTAAATAAGGCCAATGTATGATTTTTCTCACAAAAAATAAGTTATGTTTGTTTTCATTAGAAATATATATTCTGTCCTTCACAACTGGGCAAATGAAGAACCTACTCGCCTTAGTACCCAAAACTTGATAAGGATTGGCAAAGCCAATTGGTCTGGCTATAGAAAGCTGTGCAATGCTTTCTTTTTATTGCAAGCATATGACACACTAATGAAAGGAAACAAATGCCACCACCCAAATGTGGCAGCCAAATGCTTGTAACGAAACTTTAAAATGTAATAACCATTAACCATTGCACAAACCAGCACATCATTTTATTATAACAGTACGAATTCTTCTTAGCAGTCAGCTATACTGTGAACAGGCATAGAAACTCTTTTGGGGTTTGGCATGTGCAACAAAATGAAAAAGAAAAAAATGCTGCTGCCTAAATGTGGTGGCCATATACTTTCAATAAAACTTAACAATATAAGAAATTAAAAAAGACATAACCATTGCATTGCTTGCATATACTTTTAATTTAACAGTATGGGTTCTTTCCAGCAACCAGGGTACTTTGAACAGGTATATAAAATCTTTATGCTTTTAGTGTACACCACTGGAAAAATTATTTTTATTGGCTCAAAGAAAAAGTTATATTTGATTTGAATTGCCATAACTGGAAGGCATAGTTTAAATACACAAGGGTGGCTTAAAAATGAAGAAAGGTCACAGAATGGTAAGTAAAACGCATTGGGAGAGTAAATCATTGATCCGGCAAAATGCCAACGATTTCAGAGACAGAGAGCTAATAGCTGACATGGGATGACCCATTGCTCCATGCTGTTTAATGTGGCAGGTGGAAGCAAAATCCAGGTTAAATCTTAACAGTCCAATAGATAATGTATGTATATATTTACGCATGTTGTATTTATGTTCTTCATTGTTCATTGACTCTTGCTAGACAGTTAAGGCTGTCTCTAGACCAGACTGAAAAAATATGATTTTAAAGTTGATTAGTACAGTTTTATAAAGAAGATAAAGGTGTTTTCAGATGCTTCTTAGATATAAAAAATGACCACTCCCATCTTATTTAACACACTGGGGTCACAAATTGAGCCCATTTTAGTTACCCCGAGAGAGTGTGACTACTTAGGTCACAATGAAAATACCTTTACAAACAATAATAATGTAAATAGTGAAGTGTTTTAAAATAGGCATACATTTCTACTGTCATGAAACCGAAAAACAACTTAACAAAAGATATTACTATAGGCAAACTGACAGATACACCTTGAAGGGATTTTTTTTGTAACCACTGAAATAAAGCAGTGATCTGAAAAACAAGCATCTGCAATGCAATAGTTCTCGCATTCACGCGAGTTAGAGCTATTGGCATTGTAATTGACAATGCCTTTTATTTATGTTTTGGGTTTTAAAACATAAATAAAAGGCATTGTCATTTACAATACTAATAGCTTAAACTCTTGCAAATGAGAGACCTATAGTATTGCAATAAAGGGCCTTCTCGACTGCTTGTCAGATTGTAAATATCAGAGGAAGAGACCGGCCTACGACGTCTTCAAAGTAGTGATAAATAGTGCAGTGAAGAAGTGTTGTAAATTACACTGGCACAAAGTGTGAAGTGCGAGTTACATATGACCTGAGCTTTAAACACTAACAAAGCGCTCCAACACCTTTTGCTCTGTGATTACACTGTCGCAGCTCAGGAGAAAGAGCGGGGGGTCTAGTTCCTGCCCTCTCCGTGAATTGAGTGTGCAGTGTGGCATTGCGTAATGTCATTGCTATCTTTGGCCTAATAAAAAAACACTCCAGCTGTAGTAGGGCCCTGGCTTCACCTCCTGGTGCAAGATGGGCTGTGCTTTATGGCAGGCTTGGAGGGAGGGAAGGATGGTCTTGGCTACAGCTCCGGCCTCATACAGAGCCCCTGCAATTACTAGTGAGCAAGAGGCGCTGAGGTGGTGCTATTGGTGGTGATGGTATTGGTGGAGCTCGTATTGGTGGTGGTGGTGGTATTGGTGGAAGTGGTGGTATTGGTGGTGGCGGTATTGCTATTGGTGGTACTGGTATTGGTCGTGGTGGTGATATTAGTGGTGGTGGTATTGGTATTAGTGGTGGTGGTATTGGTGGTGGGGTTGGTGGTGGGGTATTGGATGTGGTGGTATTGGTGGTGGTGGTTTTGACCTCCAAATGTCATCCAAGATACCAGATGCATGTGACACATCTCTGCATGCATTGAGTGCATGTCCTAATTGGTACTGAGTGGTTTAGTTTAGGTAGATCGGTAGTAGGTTTCTGATAGTATAATAAGCCCATCTGTCTTTTCCAATAATAGCCCAAAGGCATTGTTACAGATATATGGAAGTAAATGTTTTTTTTGAATTGTCAGCAGACCTATACGGTGCTGCATCTTCATAGTCTGATGCAGCTCTTTTTGAAAGTTGCAAAAGTTTGATGTCTACAGTAACTGGCATGTGAATGTGTTGTATTAAGAAACCAATTTAATTTGGAATATAAAAATGACAGTCCTAAAATTTGCTACAAGATGGCGTCAATGTGGACCTTTAAGTAAGAAGTGTGCGTACGAAACTGATGTTCATGTGACTAAATTTGATTTGATGTTGCACCTGTGATATCTGTGGCGAAAACCAATATGATTAAAATACATGTCCTGTTGTATACAATGTGAACCAATACGTTATAAAAAGAAATCGAATTGTAAAAAGAGACAAACATTTTTATGGGCGGTCGGTCACATAAATTATTTTGCAAGTTTGAGATGAGAATTGTGTTCCGACCTGATGAATTCTGCCACTTTAACAAATGTCATAGGTCGAAAAGAAAACTGTTGTAAGGGCATGAGGCCAGGCCTCAGTTTTACAAGGTTTTTAATGCAGTAAGCGCAATAGTTAAATACATTGGGACACTACTATCAAACCACAAACATAAGCATATCCTAAAATTCCAAAGCAACTCGACATACCATGACCCAGTTCATCAAATAATCTATACGCCACTACACCTAGACAGATACGCACTCATTCAGACAAGCACAGTCACATTCACACACTAGTACACAAATTCCCCCTAACCGCCCCACCCAACTCCTCGCTGTTACCTGTATACTGCTGCCTTCATGGCGGAGAGGCTGCAACAAAATGCAATGGATCTGATGCACTGGATGTCAGACTTGTAATAACGGAAATAGTACACGCCCCGTGTAACAACCATGTAAAGGGGCCCTTAGCCATGGGAGGATACAAATGACGACATTGCTGTACTAAGGAGGGACTAACAAGCCTCATAATGAATCAGAAGACAGCATTTACAAAGGACAAACACACCAGCCAATGAAAAATAAGGGCAGGGGAGGGGGCGAAGCGTCTCTCCGTACTGAACTACCACCTCGCAGAGCAGAGCTTGCGCGCTAGCTCGCGCTTGACCTAAAAATACATTTTTGTCCTGTATTGACGCTGTATTTTACTGAATGTTCATTATGTTACAAATGTGCAAAGCAGTATCTCTTTTTCCCAAATTAAAAAAATATTAATCTTATCTGTCTCCCTTATGGTTTGTTATATTGCCCCTCATACTTACATCTAGATAGAGTAGCCGGCACAATCTGAGAAAAACTGCATGCACTTGCACATGCTTGACTACAGTGTTCCAAAAAGGAGACTAATGTAAGTGCCACTAATGCGAATGGTTGCTAAAAGAGATGATCATCTCCGTATTTTCACCTGGATCTGAGGAAGAGGATAATTTTTCTTGTACCAACAGGAAGAAAACAAACAAACTACTTACGGATTTGCAATGTAGAGGGACCATACAATAGAAATTAATACATATCAATAACTTACATTCAGAAATGTAAATGTACTATGTGCCATCTAACCTTGACTCTTTTATGACATGTAATGGCTTCTTAACTTCTATTAAAAATGTATACCTCTGCTAGACGATATGGGTTTGGAGTTATTTGATATTTTATTTGAATTTACCTATTTTTGACATACTGCCTAACCTGTGTTGAAGAATTAATAATAAACCAATCATGTGAAATGTATTATGATGATGAAACAGATTTATAAAGCATACAGATGCTCCTAGGAGTCCCGGCTCTTTCCAAGAACAAGCCAGATTACATAGGGCCCGAATCCCAAAAGTAATCTGAGACAAAATCCTAACTTCACGACTTTTGGAATTCACAGAAGGCATTTAGGAGTACTAAAGTTAGAATTTTGTCTCAGTCAATCTTAAGTTTTGGTCTTAACTTAAACTTAAGACAAACTTAAGTTTAACTGAAACAAAATCCTAACTTTACGACTAGGATTTTGTCTCAGTTAAACTTAAGTTTATCTTATGTTTAACTTAAGACCAAAACTTAAGTTTAACTGAGACAGTTTAACTGAGACAAAATCCTAACTTTAGTACTCCTAAATGCCGTCTGTGAATACCGAAAGTCGTAAAGATAGGATTTTGTCTCAGATTACTTTTGTGACTCAGGCCCAAAGTGAATAACGAGATTTTTAATCCTTTCCTAAAAGCAGGTTCTGAAGTTTCCTGTCTCAGATGCATCGGGAGAGAGTTCCATGCAGACAGCCCTAGCAAGGAAAAGGAGGTTCCTCTGATCCTTGACAGTCTCACTCTCGGCACTTTGGCCAAGGCCAGATGGGAAGACTTTAGGCTCCTCGCATGTGTATAAAACTGAATACGGAAAGCCAGATATCCTGGGCCAATGTTGTGGAGAGCACGAAAAATTTGTATCAAGTCTTCAAACAAGCTTCTTTCTTTACTGGGAGCCAGTGCAAAGAGGAGAGATGACTCAAGATCCTGGTTTTGTTCAATAGATTTAGTAAGAGGCGCGCACCAGCATTTTGTACCACTTGCAATCTATGGATGGCATATTCTGGCAAGCTAAGATATAAGGTATTAGCATAATCAAGGAGAGATGAAATGAGAGCCTAAATAACTGTTTTCCTGGCAGAGACAGGAGAGGCAGAATTTTTTCAACACTCTTAATGTACCAAAGCACATGCCATTCACTGTACTGGTCTGGGGTAAGAAAGACAGGCACCTGTCAAACTTAACTCCCAGGTTCGTAGCTGTGTCTGTATGAGACACAGGTGGGATTGAACCATCTGGCCAGCAAGAGGACCAATCGGAGGGCACCGAGGTGCTCAAAAAAAAGAATTTCAGTTTTATCAGTATTGCACATCAGCTGATTCTGTTAATTGCATACAATGTTAACTGGCTGTTAAAAACCTGTTCAGGTGAAGTAGGCGTTGTTAATAGCCTTATATGTGCATGTTAAACTAACAATACTCCATAATTATGAAGATAAAAGGTAAGTAACTAATACAAATGTAAATGGCAAATTGTATTACCTTTATCAGTAGTAACAGCAATAATGAATGTAAATGCTTAGTTGACTGTGACAAGTGATGATCATTGTCTATAATTAGCTCGGCTGCATGCACTCTATACACAGGACCCATCTGAAAAGGTGGACAACATGAATGTTCGATAGAAACATAATTTATAAACCAACCAGGTAATTAGCTTCTTGAAAAACATGTATGTCAGCCCTTAAACTTGGTTATTTACGGTCACCTGCAGTATATGTCACCTACAGTGCACACTTACACAACATATTGCCTTTGGCTACAATTTCTTCTGTTTCTGAGTTACACAGATATGATTTCTGGGACACATTCTATCCATCACCTTACTTAAAGTGCCCCTTTCTGATGTTTCCCACTTTATTTTAGTAATGTCTTATTCATGTTAAATTATTGAGCACTTTTATTTAAGAACATGTTTAAATAAGTGTGACCAAGTATATAGGAATGTCGTCATTGTCCAAAGAGCGCTGCATCTTCACTGTTTACCAATAAAGACCTCAAAGGAAAATTCTTATCTTATGACTAATGCAAGTTATTTTTACTTCCTCAGAATTCCTGACAATGACTTTGGAGCATGGGAATACCAATAGTAGTTATCTTGAAGACTGGGTCCGCACTATTGGAACAAAATTCAATATTTAGAGTAAAGCTATGTCACATGTGAAAAACAAAAATACATATGGAAAATTAAGGAACTATATTTAACAAGGCAAATGGTCTTTGCGTGCTTGTGTCAAGAGGTATACTATTGACTCCCATGTATTATTATTCATATTTCTTAAACACAAATCTTAAGTAGAGTATGGTCTGTGGCAAAGTCCTCACTGTTACTCAGGTGTTTTATGTGAGTAGCTTTATTATGACTGGATTATCGATAGAGAAATTAGAGGTTATATAAATCGCGGATTTAGTTTACAATTTGCACATGATACTTTTGATTTTTATATAAGATTATTATTTAGTCCCTAAACTGTAGATTGAGTAATGGCTTAACCTTCTGGGTCGTGGTCCATTTAGAGTCTTTCAACAGCCTAAAACAGTCGACATTTTTCCATATTTGCTATGAAATTGAGGACGTAATATATGATGGTTATGCACCTTGTTGGTAAAAATGGTTCCTTTCTTGGGATTAGCATTAGAATATATTGATATTGCAGACAAGACCACCTGACAACACAAATATTCACAGTGTGAAAAATTACAAATACTTTTCTGTTGTGTTGCCTGCATTTTGTGCGGCCCATGAATATCAGCATTCTTTGCAATTACTGCAGTAACACTTACTTTATTGAGTTCATGTAAAACTGAAGAGGGTTTTTCAGCTGTGCTTCCATATCTTCAGCTGAAGAGATCACAGTTCTCTGTCATCCCTCTCCCTACTCCTCTCAATAGGTGGTTTAACACAGATAAGGTTCCATAGGCCTTATTATTCCCAACATATCACTTTTCAGGGTTTTAATGTTGTGCCGCAGCATGCAGGGTGGTCACAACAGAGTCTTGCATTCCCACTCTGTCTAATGGGGTAGAGACATGTGGTGCTATGCTGTCGATAAAAGCAACTGTCATGCAAACCTTAAAAGTGCAAATTCGAAAAAAGAAGATATTGATAGAGTGGAAATCTTATTTCATTTGTAGGGGTACATCATAATCACATGTAGAGCGTACCTGCATATATTATTTTGCTGTATTAACATGAAGATGTTAGAATTATGAAAATGTATTAACATGAATATGTGATGTATTTAGTCCATTGACGATTAGCAGGGAGAATCAATGTAGAAAATGAATGTAACTAGCAGGAAACATTAACGTGAAGAATTTGTGTTTTGCACTGACAAATATTCAAGTATTAAATGTGTTTATTAATCATGTTATATCATACATAGGTAAATGTATTAGTTGAAATTGCATTATTGTTATGTGAATTCGTAAAGCCTCCATGATGCTTCCTTTTGTTAGCTAGAATTCATAGGCCTGAAATGCAAGTCCCTGAAACCTCTCGCTTTAGAATTAACAGTTTGAATTTTATGTGTGCTGTGAAATCTGTTCTTTCTCACGTTTTGTGTTGCAGGTGAAGAAGAGCTCTTTTAGGTAGAATAATGTCTTTGTTTTACTAGTTAGGCAAGGGGAGAAAAAGTTACAATTGTGTGGCTTGAGTCAATAAAGGGAGGTAGTTGCGCTTCACACAGGAGAAGGCCTGGGAAACAAGGACAAATTGTTGCGAGTGTGGTATACGGTCAACATCGTGGTAAACTACCTTCAGGATTGTACCCAGAGTGGATGGCGTGACTCAAATTGCATCATGGGAGTGCAACCTGTGGATAATTGGTTGTTGGAAGTAGGGATAGTGCACCACTTCTTTCTTGCCTTGAGAGAGAGAACATTCTTGAACAAGCTCTGTCTTTGCGATGGTAGCTTCATGCTACTTGACCCATTGATGGTGAAGAGATGTCTTAGGAAGACTCCACACACTGGCACCTTTTAATCCTTCCTTTTGAAAATGCTTATGTAGAGATGTCACCTTAGTGCTAGAGTAGGGATAGATTTAATGCTTTTCACTCTTCAACCCTCGATGCAGGGAAATTTGGACTCAAACTTTCTGATTTTCTGTATCCTACTTCTTTAACTCATTGTGTCGTTTGTGCTGCACTGTCTAAACTGGATGCGCAGATTTGGCTTCATGCTAATTCCTTTGTATTTCTATACCCTCGTATTGCGGTGTCTTTAGGTTCAGTTATTTGGCTTCGTAATAAACCTAACTAACCTTAAGTAGTTGTTCATGGGTTATTATGTATCAAGGAGAATTATTGGCTAATTGATTGTTTCATAATGACTTTTCTCCCCTTTACACTTCCATGCTGCGGAAAAGAACCATCGGATTGTGACTCTAGAACAGGTCCAGAACTTATTGGCCAGGCCCTTTCTATATCTAATATCTTGGATTTTGGATTTTGGCAATGTAATTGTTAGGAATTCTAAAAACGTCTCTGCACTCCTTGATTGGCCTTCTCCAACTACTGTAAGGGAGGCTCAAAGGTTTCCTTAAAGGTTTTTGGGGTTAGCACATGTAAATTGACAGTTTGTGAAGGATTTTTCACAAGGGACTTGTTTCATTTGCAAGACTCTAAAGGAAGAGAGTCTCTCAAAGAGATTTACTTAGAATCCAAAAGCAAAAGGAGCCTTCTGACTATACGGTATTGCACAAACACAAGTCCTATCTTCACCGCTGATCATTAATGTTAGAAATGGGATTCCAAGTTGGCTGAGTTATGCACCTAGGTCAGGCAGTAACCACCACTCTAGGCAGGGTAAGGTAGATGCACACTTAAAGATAACCTGTGCTCACCCTACCAGAATCAGGATGTCTATCCCTAAAATGTAGGAAGACCTAAAATGATACATGAGCATGATGCCTCTTATTGGAGAGACAAACATTAATTACAGAAAATCCCAAAACATGAAAAATGTTGATATGTTGTCTCTCCCTAGAGAGACCATCTAAACATTGGTCAGAGTCGATTTGTTAATATTGACACCCCAACCCGCAATCCTAGGATTGTGTTCCTGTAGGCCTAATAACCAGGACTCTGAGAAAGCCAAGCACCACTGCCCCTTTAATGTGCTAATGCAGTATGTATTTTTCCCCTTTGCTTTCTCTCATAGGAAAGCTGCAGCTACCTCTGCCGATTTTACTGTGTGGGTGCCCCTACGATGTTAAGGTCTGACACACTTTTCTGACCTTGCCACTTTCGGAGAGGGGGCACACAGCAGGCTCCTTGAGCCATGCAGTCTTGGCAGCTCTTCTGCCTGCCTGCCTGCCACTTGCACTGCTGTACCGGGCGGAGGGGCCAGCTTCTCCCACTCCCCTGTCTGCTCATTCTCTTTGTGTGCATGGAGAAAGCAAAAATTGCTTCTGATGTCCGTTGGTGAACAGGGCCTCGAAGTAAAGCCCAGGGCTCTCCTCAGGCAGGGAATCAATTTCTTGAGGTATGCAGGTGTGATTATCCTTCAGTGGGAATCACCATAATGGTGTTCCAAAACAATGGCACCTTTGCCAGCTATAATATGCCATATGGAACTAGGAATAGTTCCTCTCTCACATTGTATACAAATTGCCTCTGTTATGCTTTGGCGGTCTATTTGGACAAAATATGAACCCGTACTCAACCGAGCAATAATACAGGGTTGTTTAGGCCTTGAACATATGCACAAAATCCCTTGGCTTAGCTATGTTCGAAAGCAGCTTGAACTAATGGGCAGAGTAGATTCCTTCTTAAAACTGCAACTTAGTGCAGCCCTCCCAAAAACTCAGTTAAAACAAGGCCTCCTAACCCTATAAAGGGAGAAAGGGAATTTTAGGGAGTGGGGTAAGAAGAGAGTGGCAAAATATTTACCCCTGATCACTACTAGCCGGGTCTGGTGGCTCAGTGGACTAATGCATCCAGTGCAGGGGCCTGTGTTCGACCTCATGGTCACAGGTTCAAATCCCGGCGGGCCCACTCATCCATTTGAGGTCGATAAAATGAGTACCATTGAGTTGGGTAACAATATACATCTGTTATTTCAGCACCAAGATGCCCCGTTGCTGGGTTGAACGTGCGCTTTACAAATGCACCTGTTATGTTATGTTACTGAAAGAGTTTAACTTTACCTTTTGTTCCCTTATAGCCACTCTAAAAGATTTTATCTTGCCAGATTTAGGCTTAAGATCGCACATTTCTTGGTCTCTGACCTGAACAAAGTATTTTCTGACTCTTTTTAAGATCCTTGTCCATGTGATTGTAACTCAGCTCAGAATATATTAGACTTTTTCTTCTTTTGCAGCTTTATTCCAAACCACGGAAAGACTTTATTATGCCACTATTACGGATACTAAATATTAGAAAATGTAGGCCGGTGCTTCATTTATTTTAGCTGCTTAATACTGAATGTATATGCAAAATGGTATATGAATGTATTGCTACTGCTGTGAAAATAAGGAATATCGTAGGTAAATGATTATATTGGACGGTTATTGGCTCTTCTTTGTAGAGGTTTTATCCTTCTATGGACTTTTTATCTTTTACTTCGCACTGATTGTTCCAGACTGTTTTACAACTGCAATTTTTATGAACTCAACCCTGAATATTTATTGAGAACTATTTATATGTGAAGATGTTACTGAGATTGTATTTAACGGCTAAAATTACTCGAATTTATTATCAATGTCAGCTTTTAAATGAGCTTTGTTTTATTGTTTCACAATTTGAAGAATGAACTTGATTAATTGATTGTGTTTTAGTTACTGATGAGTTTTTTGATTTAGGCATAAGTCATTTAATGATTATAATTGGGCAAGGGATATTGATCTGTTGATGATTTTTTAATGAATGTTTTTAGGCTGTGTATTCTTTTATGGTTTTTATTAACCGAATAAAGATTGATTGACTTACTGACTGAACCAGGTTACATTTTTTAAATATAGCTCCATTTAAAAGAGCTCAAAGGTTTATTGAGCAAAAATGCAATAAGGTTTTGTGTTGGCCGTAGGTGCTTACAGCCTCAGGGCTCCCACTGCAGGTGAAAGAAATGTTACACGCAATTAACAAGATAAAATCATTGTGTCTTGGTGTCTACTTTACCACTTTGAGAGGGATTTGGAGTATAGTGGTCAAGGGAATCGGTCCCAACGGCCTCAACCAACAGTTATGTCCTTATTGCCTTAGGATTTATTCACGGTATTCCATCAGCCCCTGTAGTCTTTGCCTCCTCCTCCTTGCAACATCGGCTTATTTGTAAGAGCTTTGAAGCTGCACTTCTGCCCAGTGTTAAACTAGGCATCTTTGGCGAGGTTTCCCCTGACCTTTTGCCTCTAAATCCTGCATTCGTTTTTGCTGGCTTAGATGCTTTGAGCACTTTCTCACTGCTGGTCAGTGTCAAAGTGCAAGTGCTCCCTGTGTAAATTGTTGTTACAATTGGTTGTCCCAGATTGGCATATTTGCTTTACTGGTAAGTCCCTAGTAAAGTGCACTGAAGTGTGCCAGGGCCTGTAAATCAAATGCTACTAGTGGGCCTGCAGCACTGATTGTGCCACCCACATGAGTAGCCCTGAAAAGGTATCTCAGACCTGCCACTGCAGTGTCTGTGCGCAGTTTGTCAACTGCCATGTCGACCTGGCAAGTGCACCCACTTGCCAGGCCCTAACCTTACCTTTTCTTACATGTAAGACACCGCTATGGTAGGCCAAATGTACCCCCTGGGCTGAGTGCAGTATATGTGAAAGGTAGGACGTGTACTGGTGTGTGTGACATGTCCTGTAGTGAAAAACTGCCAATCTTGTTTTTCACTATTGAAAAGCTGTCCACCCACAGGATAGAATGGGAATTACTTTGTAACTTCCCATTGGGACAAGATAGAGAAATAAAGTTTAGGCTCTCTGAACTCAGGATTTAATAACACATATTTTAGTAAAGAGGGTTTTCTGATTCTGTGTTTGAAAATGACACTTTTAGAAAGTATGGATTTTCTTGCTTAACCATTCTGAGTGGCTTTAACTGTTTGTGTATTAACTGTCTGATTTTGAAGTGACAGGAGCTGGGGATGTGCATTCACTGTAGAAAGCCACTGTGGGGGGTTGAGGTGTGCCTGGCCCTTCCTGGATGACTCAGAACTGAGCTGAATGGGGCTAGGCTGCATTTAGAGAAGTGGGAGAAGATTTGCTCTTGCCTGAATAGGACCTGTCTCCCTTGCAGAATGCTGTCTCCACCCCATGTGGTCATACTGCACCAGTGAGGACAGACCTGGGTTGGACTGGGCTCAGAGACCCTTGCACAAATAGAACAAAGACTTTTTGGGGTATAAGGATTAGACCTAAAACCCTAGAACTTTAGATCATTTCTGGTCTCAAGAGGAACTGTTGCCAAGGAGAAGAACTAAAGATCTGCGCTGTAGATCCTTGAACACATCGGTAGAGTGTATCCGATTGAAGCTTTCCATTCCATAGTCAATGTAATCACAAGGATACTAATCCCAGTCCATTTTCTGTTGAACAACAATAGCATTTGATAGGAGGTTCCTGTCATTGGAGGTAAGTTCATTCTGTGAATGCATGCGCTTTTTAAATACAGCAATAGATTTGAACAAAGAATGTCGTTTCTCAGCCACTAAATTGTGCGCTTTTAAAATATTTGGTACATGGAGTTGTGTGAGATTGTCAATTGTTTTCTACTCAGCAGTCGTGAGTTTTGTAACACAGCCCGCTTTCCTTAAAGAAAAACGGCCTGTGTTTAATAAAAAATGAAAGTTTAAAATAACCTATTTTGAGAGTAGGCAGTGGTCCATTGCACCATTGCCTACTCTTAAAAAATATTTTTTTCAACATTCTCAAATGAGAATGTGTCCCATGGCGACCCCTTCTCGTTTGGGAATGGCTTAGCACTACATTTGTGTAGTCAGTAAAGCATTAATGTTTTTCCATCTGATAGCCATTGCAAAATATTAATGCATACCATTCCAAATACCGATGTGGTCCCAAACCCAAAATGCGATTCAGTAACATATTACCGAATCACAATTTGGGTTTCATACATTCCAAAAAGCCTTTTGTGGTTGCTAGCAGCCTGATTCTGCAAATTGGATCTTTTGTAGATGTAATAAAGCTTTGTACATCTGGCCCCAAATACCCCTTTGTAGAACCTGAGTCTCTAAGGGTAGTGAGGCAGACCTGTCCAAAGCCGACTCAGGGGAGGTGGTGTGGGCTAGCACCACAGTTAGCAGGCATACACCAACCAACACCCAAAAAATCACTGTTCAGACACACCATTCAATATTACACAGTTTACAAAAACATACATGACGGCAGGTGGAAATTCCTAGGGTGACACCCTCCTAACAGTTCACACGCCTAGGGAGTGCTTAACTCTAACTACAATATCCCCCACATATACTAGATACAATATAAAGGGGTGAAGTTATCAAAAGGCAGGCCTACTGGCTTTGTCAGGATGTCACCATGATAAAACAGGAAACGTCACCATAAACAAATGCAACAACATAACATTGTTAAGGATGATACCAACTTACAATTACACTCATTAGGACTTGCAATGACTCAGTATTAACTTTTGAAGGTCAATATAGCATTTCAGAGACCTTCATTACATGCATGTAATAATTTGCTGTTCATTTTTTTTCATTGTCAATAGGCATTCAAACTTTAAATAAACAGTGTACACAAGCCTACTACATTCAACCATGCAGAAAATCAGCTTTAGGGCCCATCAACAGGAGACCCGTGTAGGCCCAAGTTCCAAGAGTGCCTAAAAATGGAATCACCTTCTCCCTGGACCACTAATTCGATCCCCTGAGAGACCGAGGGTGCCTTGGAAAACTTGGCAGGGGCAGTCCTCTGGTGTATTGAGGGTGCAACCCCGTTCCAGTCATCAGTTAGCTACATTGTCTTTGGGGCATGCATTTCCCTTTGGGCAATGTTTTTGCATAACCTGCAGCCTCTTGGCGCAGACAAAAGAATGATCCTTGTGCCTGTCTTCTCTTTTTTTCCCTTCTTTTGGGATATGGTTGCCCTTGCCTCACCTATGTGCACCTCTGACCTTGCCAGCCATGGCCCAGCATGGGGGCCCTAACCCAAATTCTCTTAGCCGTCTCCCTGCCTTGCTGACATTGCTGGACTGCTGACGTGGGAGCCGGCAATCTTCATTTCTCCCAACTGAGCAGGGACTCTGCTTCTTCAGCTCTTCTGTTACTGCAGAAGAACACAAGTGTCTGATGTCAGCCCAGGAGAGTCGCCCCCCCGCTCCCAAACAACCCTCAGCTCACGAGACTCACCCTCTTCATCCCTGCGGTTTCCCAGGCCTGGAAAACAATGCTCCTGGGGTTTTAGCCCTTCCCAGGAGCCTTGGAAGATAAGGGCGCAGCGGCACTCATGTTTCTTTTGTATCATTCATAACATTGGTTTCTCTATGAGCTGATCCCTGGGAACTGGAAGGCCATGGGGGCAGTTAAGAAAGGGGGGAACACACATCCTCCCTTCTGAATTATGCCATATGTTTGTGGCGACAGGGGTGCCTGGGGGTTTGGATGGTAGTGATGGAGCAGGTAGTGCAACATTTTGTATACCTCCTCTATTTTGCATGAAAGTATTAACTGAATAATCTACTTATTATAATACTAATAGTGTGCCGTGATATATTAAAATTAACCAACATGCATATACAAATTCCACGTGGGAACTTGCTATTTGTATGGCAAAATAACTCTAATAACTAAAATACGTACGCATATTAACAGTAGTGTATGTGATAATTAGATATTGCATACTTTATGTTGCTTTGTGACGTTTGCACCTTCGTGGAGGACCGTGAAGGTGAATATACTGCTTTAAATGTCGCTATATGCTAGGAAAATACTAATACATAAAGGGATTAGTGAGGGTATAACATTAGCAGTATCATTTATTTGTATTAATTATTCTTTTGTGTTTGTTTCGCTTAAGTTGACATCTTGGCCTAACAAAAGATGGCGGCAGAGTACGGATTCAGAAGTGGCCTCCATCTCGTGATGCGTGAAGCCTAGTGCGCAGAATCGGATGGTACTGTGAATTCCCTAACGACCTCTGTACAAGCCGTTCCTGTCAAGGATAGGTTATTGGTGACCTGCCAAAGACCCCAGAAGACCAGAACTATTATAAATGAACAATGAATGTTTTAGAAACATTGCAACATTCGGAATTTGGTCATAGCCGGTGAACTCATCAGCAAAATCCATGTGAACCCTGACGATACAGAATCGGACGACTTCTCCTGACCAATCACCTCCTTTCTCCGCCCAAAAATGTTTCATGTTATCCCGAAATCTATTATAAAATGAGTAGTAGAATAGGGAGGAGTTACCGCTATTCTTTCCAGATGACGGATGCTGGCACGACTTTTTGTCCATTGATGATCCTTGGGACTATAGCGTGCTGAGCAAAGGACTTTGGACTTTGAGATCTGGCCTGTTCTTTGGACAATTTAACGACAAAATTCGGTTATGCGGAAGCCAATGAAATAGAGAAAACCCAGATAGCCAGAATAGGTAAATATGATGTTCTGTGATTTGATTAATTGACCTAGAAAGCCTAAATTTGAAGAAACAAATGCTAATTTAATGAAATTTTAGATAAACAAATATTGATTAACAGAAATTATGGGTTTGAGGTTCTTCGATAAAAGGAATATGAGATTCTGTGTCTTAAATGTGTTTTAGCTGGTTCTAAATCACCATCAACCAATCCAACTATTTGGTCCGATTGACCAAGTGGGCGGAGTGCCTTGATGTTTTGGATTAGGAATCTATAGGTGATGAATGTTAATGTATATGATGTAAGATAACTTTCTTTCCTTATAGGTTATAAGGTACTCCCATCCACATGTCTGGCGCATCATTCCCCTTCCTGTGTGCAGACCTGTGAAAGAGAAACGTATGAGTGTTGGTGTTATGGGCCCCACCAATGAATGCGTGTGTGAATGAGTTAGTGTGACGGCGGGTCTGCGACACAGGGAGGATAGTTGTGCTCTCACTTTTCCCTGAGTTGTTGTTTGTGCTGGATCAGTAGATGCAGGGGGGTGCCATACATGCTCAATCATGGCCATTCCCCCTGTGGAATCAAACTCCTTCCCATGTTTTCTCTGGCCCAGAGAGCCATCCCCTTTGCCCTTCTTGGGGTGGGCCTTCCCAGACCTGCTCTAGTATTAAAAGTAATTAGAACATGCAGAGTCCACCCCCAAATCTCTTCTTTTCCAGAAACAGGCCCAAGCACTGGTAAATTACACTATTGTGTGTGAGGCCTTTGGTCCTCCAACTGGCCAGCAGAATAATTAACTTGATCCAGCAGTATGAACAAAAGGCTACAATCTAATTAGCAGCAGGGTCAAAAAATATGACAAATAGTCAAATGCCAGAAGGAGTGCAAATATGACTAAAGTAGAATTGGATCTACACTCTGGATCAATTTTTACCATATGAGTGATGCATCACTGTAATCTCTAGGCCTAACTACAATAAGTATGCACTCTCTAGTTAAGCCCTTCAGACTTACACTATGACTGCACACTCACATTTTAAGGCCTATACCAGGTCAGAGCCAGTACCTTTAGAGTCCCTTCTGTGAGAGGCTAACTGTTTACAGAGACTGGGCTAACCTGAACAGTAGTCCCATTTGCTTAGTCTGCACAGGTTTGAATGTCTAAGTGCATATGTTCATGTGTAGTCAACCAGAGCCTCTTACCCCAGCTGCACGGCAGCAAACGTTGTTTAAAAGTCAGACACTGACAGCTAGCACTCTCAATTCCATTTTAACAGAGCTTACAGTGATTGAGACTCAGCAAATGAGAATCAATCATATTAAAAGTCCCAAAAATGGGTACTCTGAAAGCAAACATTCCAGGGTGTTAAATGGGTCAGAACCCATTAACCGATACTGTGAATCACCACATAATGGTAATAGGTTTGGATCTCTGATACGGTTTTGATTCAGCAATCACATTACGACATGTTCAGCTGAGCTATTGCTTAAAAAAATCGTTTTTTAAAATTATAAATTAGTGAGGTAAAGTAGTTAGAATTAAGTACAAAATAAATAACAGGTGCTCTTACTATGTTGTGGGCTAGAACTCTACTAAAAAAGTTGCATATGTTTTATCTTATAAGGTACTGTAATTAACATTACATTGTGATCTATGCACAGAGTTACCCTATGGATCAGAGCTCACATTTCCTCTGCAGACTCTGGAAACCATTTGATCTCTGTTCTTTACTAGGACAATATTTCCAAGGGATAAAAGTGGATTTTAGAGTATTGGAAATGCTACCAGATGAGCAAATATATTCGTAAATATAAGGGAACCCAAAAAGGTAGCTGAGGACCTTGGGTAATCGTTTATTACAGACAACAATGATCCTCAGAAACGTAAGAATGATTCAAAGGTAAATATAGTTCAGAATCGATGCTATATTCCTGGAGTCCAGCCGGACAACCGATTTAATTTATGCAAATTAAAGAATACATACTTATAAGAACAATTGTGCGTGGGACACAGTCCTGTGCCCAAGGTAGAACAAAGACATTAACAAAACAAACAAGGCATTTCAGGCAAGACAGAGTAGAGCTTGTTCAGAGATGCAATGTTATAAGCTCATATGAAATAGCAATTGCACTTATTAACACATTGGAGTAACGTGCATGCTATTTAGGGGGGTCGACGGCGTTTCGATCCTTTGTACAGGGTGTCAGGATCATCATCAGGACTTAGATGTGTACATGCCTGATTGTAATTGAAATTGCCTGTGGAAAAACCAAATAGCAGGGGAAAAGGAGGGATGAGAGAAGAAAAAGGAAGAATGAATAATAGAATTATAGGCAAACCGCTCGAAAAGTTTAGCGCGAGAGTTGGTTGTGCAAGGTGACATGCGTGGCATATGAGCCAGAGTTATACATGTGAAACGTGGGTGAACGGATGAGTAAGGATAGAGGTCGCGTGATGGCTTGGCATGCGATAAGGAATGCAAGGACCATTTAAACGATCAATGTCGGGCGCGTGGAGTGTGAAATTGACCGGAGTGGGGTGGTAAGGACAACGGGGGATGGATGCAGGCACGCGTGAAGTGATAACGTGCGTCTATTTGGATTTGAATAGTGTGATCGCCGATATGAGGGGATAGCAGGTGGCGGGCTAAGTCGTGAAAGGGTGCCGTGGAGACTGGCTGCATTAATTATACTAATACTGTTCTCACCTTAATGAGCGAGAGACCGGAGAGCGTGTTGAATAGACAACAACTGTGAATGGGGCTCACAGGGAGTACGCTCGAGGGGGAACCAAGATAGGTTATACCGATGGCAGAGAATTCCACTGAAAATGGATATGCGTGTTAGTGAGGCAGTGAGAAGATTGGGTCGGCGGAAAAAGGAACTGATAATTACCCAGTTGAGGTTGAGGGAGATCCGAAGGAGGTTCTAGGGTAATTTAACCGATGCTTCAGAAGGAGACGGCGTGTCAATGCACTAAGGGGAGAAACAACGGTGTGAACATGGTGCTAAAACCATTGTTCAAAACGGAACTGGAGGGAGTAAAGAGCTTACCAGTAGTCCGCCAGGTCCTGTTGGTTGCAGTGAACCGAGTGACGGAGTGCCGCGCGGGAAGTGACAGTAAATACTAAAAGGATGTGTGGGAAAACTAGACCGGATACGAGCGGCGCCATCTTAGAAGGAGGCTTTTACGTGGAGGTAGAAAAAAGACTCGACAGGTAGCTAGTAGAGGTGCGGACCACGCAATACATATAATCCAACAACAATCATATTCTAATTAGATTTCAACAACGATCTTATTGCAAAATAAAGGAATAAAATTTAAGTAAAATGAACCTGTAAGGAGGGAAGGAAACAGACATGGTTTCAATGTTAGGACGGCACAGGGTTAAAATAATTGCAAGGTGTGTCGTCAAGGCAAGAGAAGGGGTAGCACAGGGAATAAACAATCAATTACATAGTATGAAAAACCGGTAACAGATGCACTGAAGGTAAAAGGTTGTAAGAGGAGGTTCAAAAATGTCAGAGAAGGTTGGTCCAATCTTCGCTGCGATTCAGGCCTTGCCTGATGCTGTCAGTACGGATGATCATTCTGAGTTCTTCTCTATTCATGATTTTAGCAATGTCTCCGCCTCTTGGCGGTTGTTTGATGCATTTCAACACTGTCCATTTGATGTCAACATCTTTGTGCCCCATTTCGATGAAATGTTCCACAAGGGGGGCATTTGGGGTTTTACAACGCACTCTGCTTCTGTGTTGGCCAATTCTTAATTTTACCTTCTGTGTGGTCTGGCCAATGTAGATCTTGTTGCAAGGGCAAGAGATAAGATAAATAACATTGCTAGTGTTGCAGTTAGAGAAAGAATTCAAAGTGATAGAGACATTATTAAACATAAAATCCTTTCCTTCCATGGTAGTGCTACAGACATTACAGTTGCCACATTTGGCATGGCCAACGAGAGGGTCTAGTCCCCAGTGTGCATCAAGAGTGACCATTGAGCGAGGGGAGGGAAGAGCGGCCCTAATCAGATGGTCTTTTAGGTTCCGATTCTTGCGGAAGGCAAAAATAGGTCGCTCTACTGATAGGTTGCCTGCGTTGACCACAGGCCAGTGATGTAAGATGGATTTACGGATTTGGTTAGATACAGGGGAGAAGGTGGTCACACAGACTAAACGATTAGCATTAGTTTTGACTTTAGGAGAGAGTAGAATTTCTCTGGGGCAGTACCAAGCCCGATTTTTGGCATTTTTTATCAGTCTTTTGGGGTAACCACGAGCTTTCAGTTTGTTAGTGAGAGTGAGAGCCTCAGAAAAGTAGTCCTCCTTGGAAAAGCAATTCCGTCTTATGCGGAGAAATTGGGAATATGGCAAAGAGTCTCTGAGTGCTCGGGGGTGATGGCTTTCGTATCTGAGTAGTGTGTTCCTCTCTGTGCTTTTCCTGTATAGTTTGGTTAGTAGATCACCATCAAAATGGTATATGGTTAGATCAAGAAAAGGAATTTGAGACCTGTCGTATGTGTTGGTAAAGTTTAGGCCTAAACAATTATTGTTGAGCCAATGATTGAATTGGGCGAGTGCAGTCTCATTTTGCCGCCATATCAAGAAAATATCATCTATGTAACGGCGCCAGATGACGATGCCTGGTAGAAATGGATTGGTGGTGTCAAGGATGGTGTTCATTTCAAGGTGATCCATATAGAGGATCGCTAGGTTAGGTGCGAAAATTGCACCCATCGATGTACCCTTCACTTGCTGGTAATAGTCATTCTCAAAAGTAAAAAAATTTTGGGTAAGACAAATTTCTAGCAGCTGAATAATGAAAAGTGTGGGGACAGGATGGGGACGTGGTCTCGAGTCCAAGATCCCTTGGATCACGAGGAGTGCCGGGGTTTGTGGGATATTCGTGTAGAGAGATTCTACATCCATAGTACAGAGTATTTCATGAGAGGGATCAAAGGGGTGATGTTCGATAAGGTTTATCATTGCCATGCTGTCACGAATGTAGCATTGGGTGAGTGGCACGAAGTCTTTGATAAAATGGTCAATGTATTGACCCAGGGGTTCCAAAATGGATCCACAGCCAGAGACTATGGGGCGGCCTGGTGGGTTGGTTTGGTTTTTGTGAACCTTAGGTAAGGTATAAATAACTGGTGTACGGGGTGATTTCACATTGAGGAATAGGAATTCTTTATGATTCAGGAAACCTTCCAATTTAGCATTTGTGGTAATTTGTAGGATGAGTGTTTGTAACTCTTTGGTAGGGTTCGTCGGTAACTTGCAGTAATGATCAGTGTTTGATAATTGGCGTTGTATTTCTTCTGTGTATGCTATTCTTTCTTGAAGTACAATGCCACCACCCTTGTCGGCTGATTTGATGACTAAGGTGTCGTTACTTTTGAGGGAAGTGATGGCTTTCTTTTCAGGAAGGGAGATATTATAGGGAATGAAGCGTTTCTTAGATTCCAGAATAGATAGATCGTTGAGAACCAGTTTCTCGAAGGTGGTTATTTCACTGGGAAGCATGCTAATGGAGGGTGAAAAGGTGGATGGGGGTCTGAACGGAGTATTGGAGATGGTAGGGGAGGATGGATTAAGAAGAAAAAATGTGTGTAGACGGAGGCGTCTAAAAAACCTAAGCAATTCTGTATGGAGTTCCAAGAAGTTGGGGTGAGTGGTTGGGACAAAAGATAATCCTTTACTAAGCAATGATAGCTCGGGGTCTGAGAGTTGGTGTTGTGACAGGTTAAAGATGGGTATTTGTTTCAAATTGTCCTCAGTTACCATTGGTAGAACTTTTGACGGGTTTGGCGCTCCCCCGGCGGATTGTACCATCTCTGGGGTTGTTTGACACGACCACGTCTTGGTGGTTCGTTCTGGCCTCTTCCTAAAAAATTACTGTTTGGATTTGCGAAGCTAGGGCCAGGGGTGCGGGTTGATGAGCTAGTACCTTCGCCTGCGTCGGAGTTATCTGAAGATTCAGCAGATGTATCTGAAAAACCAACCAGATTATTACGTCTGTTGAAACGACCCCAGGGTCTGTTGTTATGTGGGTTGTTGTATGACCTATTGGTATAAAAATCTTTTTGCAGGTATGGGTAAGTACGCTCTATGTTGTATGATCTAATGTCCTTTCTTACTTTGACTGTTTTTTTGTTCTGCTCTATCCTATGGAATTCGTCGGCCGTTTTTTGTATTTGTTCTAGTAATTTCTTACTCTCAGTGATAGGGCACGTTTCCTTGATCTGTTTTTCAATCTCGTTGATTTCTTCTGCTAGTTTCTTGAGTGTTTCTGTTGCGGTATCAATGCCTAATACCAGCCAGTGTCTAGAGCAGGTGGTACCTATGTAACTGAAGCTGTTGATATACTTAGGATTATCGGTAAAAATACCAGGGATATTACGTACTTGTAACCCAGTGGGGATGGTTTCTGCTTTTAAATATTCCGTAAGCATACGGATCATTAATTGGAGGCGTACTTGTTTTTTCTTACACTTTTCTAGTTGATCGGCGGACGATATGCTTGTGGAAGAAGAAGGGCCGTCTACAGGGTCTGAGAACAACGAGGGCCCCTCACATAACTTTTTGATGTAGTCATCGGAATAAAGAGGAGCATGGTCAGACATAACAAGGGGTGGGGTAAGACAGGAGGAACAAGGAGAGAGCCCACTTAAGGAAAAGGGGGATAGGTATCCTAACCTTGCAATCCAGCGATTGTGCTTAACATATTCGTAAATACAAGGGAACCCAAAAAGGTAGCTGAGGACCTTGGGTAATCGTTTATTACAGACAACAATGATCCTCAGAAACGTAAGAATGATTCAAAGGTAAATATAGTTCAGAATCGATGCTATATTCCAGGAGTCCAGCCGGACAACCGATTTAATTTATGCAAATTAAAGAATACATACTTATAAGAACAATTGTGCGTGGGACACAGTCCTGTGCCCAAGGTAGAACAAAGACATTAACAAAACAAACAAGGCATTTCAGGCAAGACAGAGTAGAGCTTGTTCAGAGATGCAATGTTATAAGCTCATATGAAATAGCAATTGCACTTATTAACACATTGGAGTAACGTGCATGCTATTTAGGGGGGTCGACGGCGTTTCGATGAGCTACCAGATGAGCAAAGACACATCAAAACACCCACCATACAAAAGTGGCATGGAATTACAATGTAATGAGAGATTTATGGTGGGCAAAATAACTTGTTCCCAAATTCAAACTTTTTGTGCCCCATTTAATGGTCTTCCGGGAACCTGGTGGTCAATGACAAGGAGCTGAGGTGACAGTTCAGTTTGAGACCTCTTACTACCCCAGCTCTCCTCTTAAGTATGTTTTCCAGCAAGAGGACTACTGGATCATTTAAGGGGTATAGCACTTACAATGCGGATGCTAAGTTTCCGGGGTCTTTATTTTGAAAATGGCTTGTTTAAGTTCACATCTTCGGTGGCAGGAACTGAGCAGAGACCTGTGGTATCCACAGAATCAGCTTGCAACTGGTGAACACTAAGATTTAAAGCTAAGATCCAACTGCATCTTTATACTGTGATATCTCAGGCACCGAACAAAAAGACAAAATAACTGTAATGGTTCCAGATTCAGACAAACCAACCTCAGCTAAAATGACACACCATGGGGATCTTGAGTAAAAGTTAAACTCCCTCATGCTGATTGCTGCTGATTGCTCCAGAATCAGGGTTATACAGACTCCCTATAAATCATGAAGTGAAGGGTGAGTGAAGAGTGTACAGCTTCAACCAGGTGCAGTCCTTCACTAATGTAGGCACACCATTGAAACAAATGAAGATTTTCCAGGGCCAGATCTTAACTTCACAAGTAAGATAACTTGAGGGAAGTTAAACAAACTCCCCCCCTTTTTATTGATTGACTGTCATTAATTTTTAAGGGTTTTGATTAAACTTCCTTGACAAAGCTTAGTACTGTCCTAGTGTTCTAAAACGTTGTCTTAAAACCAGACAAATAAAACAAACTGATTCCAGAGGGCCATTTAATATCCATATTTTAGACTCACAGTTAGGAATTCAGATAGTTCAAGGTGTGTGTCACATTCAAAATACTGAAATTCTAGAAATCAGTACAAGACACCACTTCCCCACTTTTTGTGACTAGACAAGTTGGGCAAGTCCCAAAAGGTTAAGGAGAAGGGATATGTATTCCAGAAAAGACAGTCCAAACCTTGTGGGTGGGATCTCTCCTGTTTCCAAGCATCTCTTAGAAAAAATAACAAGAAGGAATGCCACTGCAATGTATATTTACCAGGGTCATGCCAAACAGGGGTAGCTTAATAATGAGCATATTTGGAGAGAGAACTGACCGGGGAATTATACTGGCTCTGCTCGGAGGTTGCTAGAATGTTCAAAATTATAGCTTTGATAATGTATTTGGACCAGAGGTTTCGATTTTTCCTCCATTTGAGAATAACAATTTAAAAATCTTGAGACCAATAAGACATTTGATTTCAGCATCCACACATATCATACAACTGCTAGCAAAACTAGTAAAGACATAGCAATTAAAGTATCACCCTGAAATATTTACATCAAAGGTAGAAATTCTGTCCCAGACCTTTTAGAAGTTGAATCAGATGAACTATATTTTTTGTCACTGTTTATTGATTGATGTGCAGAGGAAGCTAAAGAAAATCAGCAACAGATATTTTGGAATGATGAAATTTACTTTTCATAAGGGTGCACTTTTTGTCTTTGCTTGAAGGTATGATGGTGTTTTTCAGATGATACCTTAACAGCCACTAAGGCATGCCATTAGTTATGGATGAAGAGTCTTCTTGAAGCAATGGAGAAACAAAAGGGCAATAATAATTTTGGTGATTAAGGTTATAAAATGTCTGGATAATTATAATGTAGTTGACAAGTATAACTTAATAAGATATTGCAGTTCAAGCATATGATTAATGTGATTTAAAAAAATAGCATGCTTATTAAAGGTAATTGGAAAATGGTCTATAATAATTCCATCTGACATCAAATTTCAGTGAGGCTTCATCTGGGCTATCTGTAGATACTGTTACTATATAAATACCTATCTTGTACACTCAAAGCCAACAGAACTAAAAGTAAAAAAGACAGACGTTTTAAGACTATTGCTATTTTTAAAGCAGTGTACAAAGAAGAAAGCTTGAAAGTATTACGGTCACTAAAAACCTGACCTTGGCAATAAAAGTTATCCTATGAAAGCCATTAAAGCAAAAATCAGTCTGTGGTGCCCTCACTCGAATTGGCAGGCAAGCGATATTGTTACTTGTAAGAAAATGCCTATTTTTGGCATGATTCACCCATTTTGTAGACTGATGATCTGGTTGTTTGACTCAGTGCACTGGGACTCTGCTTCTCAGGCCCCAGTGCATGTATCCTGAGCCCTAAAACATGTTGAAATGGGCTATATGCCTAATTGTCACATTTACCTCACCTATAAATCCTGAGTATCTGGTACAAAGTGCACCAAGGGCCTGTAAGTTAAATACCACTAGTAAAATGCAGAACATGTTGTGACACCACTAAAGTGATACTGCAAAACATGACTGCAGGCCCACCACCAATAACCTGGCTGTGCAGGTTTGAATTACAAATTTGCCTTGTCGAAATGACCCTTTTTGATAGGCCTAAACCCTCCTTTTAAATATTAGTAATTCACCCCTAAGAAAATTATAAGTAACCATAAGGAAGGGTACATGATATGTGTTAGGACTGAAACCTCTTTTCGCTTGCCAACTTGCGCCCGAGCAGAATGATGCCTAATTCCCAATGCCCCCTTCGGAACATCCCTGCTAGATTATCTCATCTCCTCTACAGGCATGTACCAAGGGGGGAAAGGGGATGGGGATAAGAAGAGACAGCCAATCAGTAGTAGTCTGCTGTAGTTCTATTTTCGTCTTTTTCTTTAATCTTTAAAATTCAGCTGCAACATAATATCAAATCTTACTATGACATTCTTTTCCTATTACATTCATATTATTCTTTTATCATTACCAAATATTACCAGAATTACTTTTGACTATGGCCACTCTTCTATTGCGTTATTTTTGTAACTTTCCAAATTTGCTTTAACATTTCTATCATGCACTGAATTAATTAAATAAACATGGCCTTAATTTTCTTTTGCAGGAGTTGCTTGTAGCTCAGAAGACAAACTGGATAACGTCTTTTCAACGAACTACTTCAGGAAGAATTTCAGGTAAGTGCACAGTAATTTCCCCTTGCTATCTTACCTCTATGATTAGTCTAGAAAACTCTTGTTACAGCTAACTCTGTTAATATTTTATCGGTTCTAACCATTAGGGATTCGCCTCAGGGGTATTGATTCTAGTTTTACAAGAATTTTCGTTCTATTAATGTGAGCATTAATATATTATATAAATTTCCCTGAAAATTAAATCAAACTCAAACAAGCGAGTCAAGAAAAATAGAATTAGAGAGGAAGACGTGTTTTTACATTTAGATATACAGTCGTCTTCTATCTCAAAAGATTTTGGGTTGAAGACGCAGTGTTTATTTCTTCACACCGGCGTATTCTGCTTTGCCTCAATTGACCAGCTCATAGCGCAAGACGCTACTCCAAACAGCCTAGCATGTGTAGATACTCCTCTCTAGTTATTCTCGCGCAAGCATGCGCTGAAAAGACTGACCTTGAACGTAGGGAAACTCTACCTCAATTTCACGGAACCGACGGCACTAAACGACGCCCGCCGACATGACCCTCAACTGACTTCCACGACGGAGTACTGGAACCAAGCTCCTTCTTCAGCAATCTCTCAGGTGAAGTGCGCATTAGAATGCTTGCGCATGCCTCAGATTCCAATCAAGATTGGAAGCCAACACTAGATCGCTGTTTGAAGATGTGAGTTGGCAGACATCTTGGAATTCCAACGCTGCCAACTCGTCCTCCAGCCCTTACTTTTCAGAATCTTAACACCTTTCCTGGAATGTTTGGAAAGCAAGATACTGGCAATTAAGGGATCATGAGGAGGAAACCTCCTGGGAATCCTGACAATATGTAAAAGTAGGGCAGGTGAAAGTTTAGTGTAAAAACTGTCCTTACAATGGCAAAACCCCAAAAAGTACTTTCACTGTAGCAGGGCTAGGTATTCCACAGGAAAGCATTTGAAGTTAAGTTATTCCTGCCTAGGAAACAGAAAATAAGTCAATTATTGAAATTTTTAAAATAATTATCACAAGTCCAATTAATTGGAAAAGTCAATTTGTGCTGACTATTTTACAAAAAGTACTTTTAAAAAGTCACCTTTTACCTACCTAAAGCCTCTAGAAGCCCATTTGCATGAGATTCCAACTGTTACCCAGAGGTTTAATAGACAAATGGCTTAAATGTGGGGGACATTTTCAGTCCCTCTAACAGGATAACCATTTGGGCAGTGCCCACAAACTTGATTATTTTCAAAGGGGTTACTGTGTCGCAGGCAGAAGCCTACTTTCCTTAAAGATACCATCTAAATATTTCTACTGTACCTGCCCGGGTCCCTAGTTGTGGCTTCTGTTGGAGTGAGCCTGAGCCAGGTGCTATTTCTGAGGTCCTGGAACCCCTGGCTTTTGTCAATGTAAACCTCCTGCCTAACTCTAAAACCTGGGACTTGGAAACTTTTTCGAGACCTGTTGCCTGGAGAACTGGCAGAAGACTGGGATCAACCTTCAAAGCTAATCCACCAAGGGTGCATCATTGATGGGCCTGACTTCACCACATCTCCTGCTACTTTCTTCACCACAGCAGCAACACTGATTCAGCAGGCCTGACCTCGATGGGCATCTAATGAAATTGAACCTTCAATGGATACAATGTGCATCCTTGTCCCACTGAAGAAATCTGATTTCGGGCAAAGAGTCTAAGAACGAAGGGAGAGATCTTCACGAGGTCCAACGCCAAGCAGGATCCGATCGACAATGACAGCTTAGTGGGGCGAACGCTGCACTCTTCTTGACTTCGTTGATGGCATCATTGAGACCCTACAATTTGTCAACCCTTTGTCGAAGAGCCTGTCTTCGGATCAAGACTGCAGCCTTGCCAGGTTGAAGACTCTAGCATCTTGGAAATTTTCTAAGTATGAAGGTAACTATCCGACTGGGACCAACTTTGTTCTTGTATCCAAGCCATGTTCAATCGCGGTTGGCTTCACACCTTACCCTTGCCCCGGTCTAGCGTGTCTATTTGCCTGCAGTTGACACTTTGCACTTTTTGGCACAATTTCCATTTAAAACTTTAAAAATTCATATCTCTAGTTCCCCTAATTAGATTTTTGTTGTTTTGGTGTTATGTTATTCATTGAAATATGTTGAATCTTTATAAATTGTAATGATATGTTTATTTGATTGTGTCTTTGACTTTTATTTCACTATTTTGGTACTTCTAAATGTTTTGTACATTTTCCTAAATTAAGCCTGTCTGTCATGTGCCATAGCAACCTTTGTTGGAGCTCAGGTGTAAATTATTGAAACTTTTACAGGATCTAATAAGAATAGAGAAACTATTACTTTTGGCAGAGTAACATCCACCCCAACTAATAATCCACGTTCTTATGTTAATCTAGTAAGAACATTTGACATTAATAGCCCCATCGGTTGAAGTATTTGTTCCTTCTAATTTAGAGAACTTCTGTAGACATTGGTAAATAATAGTACTAATGCCATAAATTTTGTCACACCTGTAAACATAGTTATTGAAAGCCTTAAAAGTATTGTTCATAGGGTCTGCAAATGAAAATCTAGACTACTTGAAACAGTAAATGAAAGGAAGTGAGCCCTGCTTGTAAAGTTAACCACAGCAGTATATGTTTGGCTGTAAGTGAACGTGACATAGTGCAAAGCAAAGGATGTAAATATGTTAGCATGCAAAAATACACTATGGGTGTTGAACTTGGCCCTTTATGCAGGGTCACCCCTACACATTTTGCCTTCCTTCTCCATTTTTGATGATCTCGTTTTTGCTGGCCTTAGGACTTTGCACACTTTTTTTTTTTTTATAAAAATTTTATTGTGCAGAGAAAAAGGGTACAAGCAGGGGCCTACAACCTCCTGGGCCGGCCGCTAGTATGCAGAAATGATCAAGCAGTTCAAAAACAATGACTGGCCCGCAGGGGCTCCGCTAAATGACAGGAGATCAGGCTGCACATAAAGGAAGTCAGGATACACCCTTTTTACATAACTATCAACCAAAGTAAAGAAAAACAAAAAGCAAGGCGAAAAACATTGAAAGGGCGTCTAACCATAGCAGAGGAACTCCACATAGGACCACCCTAGGGTGGTCAATAAAAGGGGGGTCTGAGAGGGAGGGGGGGGCCACGGGAAAACCAAATCTATACTCAGATGAACAAAGTAAGCAAGGAACCCTCAAGGATCAGGGGGACAAGGCAACCTCAGACGTATCCACCAGGGGGGGAGAACAGATAGTCCCTCGATACACATTCCACTGACCCCAGATTCTACCCCACGCCCCCGGTTTACCACGAGCCACATACACCGTCTTCTCCCTGAACATGCACCAGTCCATGTTCTCCTTCCATACGGACACGGTGGGAGGCCGTTGGGAACCCCAAAGCTGCGCAATATCTCTCTTTGCGATCATGTTCCCAAGGGCCGCCCACCGAGCCTGGGCCGCATTATAGTCATTGGGCTCCCACACATTCAGAACACATCGGCGCACCTCCGGCAGCAGAGCGACCCCAGTGACTCGTTTCATAACATCATGCACCTGGCGCCAATATTCCGCCACCTCGCGGCACTCCCAGAGGATGTGGAGAAAGGTGGCACTGAGCCCGCAGCCACGCTTACAGAGCCCGTTGTCAGAAAACCCCATCGAGACCAAACGGGGACCCGTCACATAGACACGATGGAGAATATTAAGCTGGACCAGACAGAGCTTACAGTGATTGAGACTCAGCAAATGAGAATCAATCATATTAAAAGTCCCAAAAATGGGTACTCTGAAAGCAAACATTCCAGGGTGTTAAATGGGTCAGAACCCATTAACCGATACTGTGAATCACCACATAATGGTAATAGGTTTGGATCTCTGATACGGTTTTGATTCAGCAATCACATTACGACATGTTCAGCTGAGCTATTGCTTAAAAAAATAGTTTTTTAAAATTATAAATTAGTGAGGTAAAGTAGTTAGAATTAAGTACAAAATAAATAACAGGTGCTCTTACTATGTTGTGGGCTAGAACTCTACTAAAAAAGTTGCATATTTTTTATCTTATAAGGTACTGTAATTAACATTACATTGTGATCTATGCACAGAGTTACCCTATGGATCAGAGCTCACATTTCCTCTGCAGACTCTGGAAACCATTTGATCTCTGTTCTTTACTAGGACAATATTTCCAAGGGATAAAAGTGGATTTTAGAGTATTGGAAATGCTACCAGATGAGCAAAGACACATCAAAACACCCACCATACAAAAGTGGCCTGGAATTACAATGTAATGAGAGATTTATGGTGGGCAAAATAACTTGTTCCCAAATTCAAACTTTTTGTGCCCCATTTAATGGTCTTCCGGGAACCTGGTGGTCAATGACAAGGAGCTGAGGTGACAGTTCAGTTTGAGACCTCTTACTACCCCAGCTCTCCTCTTAAGTATGTTTTCCAGCAAGAGGACTACTGGATCATTTAAGGGGTATAGCACTTACAATGCGGATGCTAAGTTTCCGGGGTCTTTATTTTGAAAATGGCTTGTTTAAGTTCACATCTTCGGTGGCAGGAACTGAGCAGAGACCTGTGGTATCCACAGAATCAGCTTGCAACTGGTGAACACTAAGATTTAAAGCTAAGATCCAACTGCATCTTTATACTGTGATATCTCAGGCACCGAACAAAAAGACAAAATAACTGTAATGGTTCCAGATTCAGACAAACCAACCTCAGCTAAAATGACACACCATGGGGATCTTGAGTAAAAGTTAAACTCCCTCATGCTGATTGCTGCTGATTGCTCCAGAATCAGGGTTATACAGACTCCCTATAAATCATGAAGTGAAGGGTGAGTGAAGAGTGTACAGCTTCAACCAGGTGCAGTCCTTCACTAATGTAGGCACACCATTGAAACAAATGAAGATTTTCCAGGGCCAGATCTTAACTTCACAAGTAAGATAACTTGAGGGAAGTTAAACAAACTCCCCCCCTTTTTATTGATTGACTGTCATTAATTTTTAAGGGTTTTGATTAAACTTCCTTGACAAAGCTTAGTACTGTCCTAGTGTTCTAAAACGTTGTCTTAAAACCAGACAAATAAAACAAACTGATTCCAGAGGGCCATTTAATATCCATATTTTAGACTCACAGTTAGGAATTCAGATAGTTCAAGGTGTGTGTCACATTCAAAATACTGAAATTCTAGAAATCAGTACAAGACACCACTTCCCCACTTTTTGTGACTAGACAAGTTGGGCAAGTCCCAAAAGGTTAAGGAGAAGGGATATGTATTCCAGAAAAGACAGTCCAAACCTTGTGGGTGGGATCTCTCCTGTTTCCAAGCATCTCTTAGAAAAAATAACAAGAAGGAATGCCACTGCAATGTATATTTACCAGGGTCATGCCAAACAGGGGTAGCTTAATAATGAGCATATTTGGAGAGAGAACTGACCGGGGAATTATACTGGCTCTGCTCGGAGGTTGCTAGAATGTTCAAAATTATAGCTTTGATAATGTATTTGGACCAGAGGTTCCGATTTTTCCTCCATTTGAGAATAACAATTTAAAAATCTTGAGACCAATAAGACATTTGATTTCAGCATCCACACATATCATACAACTGCTAGCAAAACTAGTAAAGACATAGCAATTAAAGTATCACCCTGAAATATTTACATCAAAGGTAGAAATTCTGTCCCAGACCTTTTAGAAGTTGAATCAGATGAACTATATTTTTTGTCACTGTTTATTGATTGATGTGCAGAGGAAGCTAAAGAAAATAATCAGCAACAGATATTTTGGAATGATGAAATTTACTTTTCATAAGGGTGCACTTTTTAGGTCTCGCCTGATCCAGCGCTTGCGCTGATCTGGCCGAGACATTTTGTATACAGGCTTTTTCAAAGTGCTGCCTGGCCTAAAGCTACAGTGCACGTGAACGTGCACGCGCGCAGCGCCATGTGCCTTTCCTCCGTAGCACGCGATCACTTTCACTTGCCAAAGCTTGTTTCATCTTGGACATCTATTAGAATCTCCGTTTTCAGTATTTTCATTTCAACTTGTTGACTGTATTATTTGCTTCATCTATTTTGAATTCTTTGTACGGACTGTGTGCCTTGTTTAAACCGATATCATCTATCTATCGGCTTCATTAGTGCTTTACTTGGGTCCCTGTTCATTTAATTTTTGGCTGCCATTACGTGCTCCCAGATTCCCTTTCCGGATACCTTCGAAGTAGCCTGTCCCTCCGGTTCTATTTAAACTTCCGGTTTTCCCGCGTATGTTTTGCCTCGGTTACCAGCAGGACGTGCTCCCAGATTCCCTTTCCGGATACCTTCGAAGTAGCCTGTCCCTCCGGTTCTATTTAAACCTCCGGTTTTCCCGAGTATGTTTTGCCTCGGTTACCAGCAGGCGTTGTTGGACGGCTTTATCGAGGGGTCATCTCACGGACTTTCAAGTGTTTGGTTATCTGGTAAGAATTCTGAGCTAGAGCACCATTACGTGTTCTTAATCTAGCACTTGTCCATTTTCAATCTTTTTTATAGCTCCCGTTTACTTTTCAGGAGCTTTAAAATGGAACTTTAAGATTACCCTCACCCGGTAGGCTCCAGTTCACGGAACTCGTTAACCTACATAATTAACATGCTGCGCTTCCTTAAAGCAGATTTTTAATCCCAATCCGACCCTGTCCATGCCCCTTTTACTCTCGCTCTCTCCTACCCCTCTTTTTCTCTTCTAAACCTCCCATCCCACCGAACTCCCACCTCTCTCTCCTCACCGGACTCCCCCCTGGCTCCGGTCCCAGCTCTGACAGGAAAATGAAACTGAAAGAGAAGGCATGTCTCTCCTCCCTCCTGGGCTCTGCCCGCCTTGGGTTTCCCCTTCAGTCATCGAACGCTGCGAAGCCCAGGAGGCAGGAGCTGGTGAGCACCGAGGCGCTGTAGATGCCCCGGGACAGGAGCTGGTGAGCAGCGAGGTGCTGTACATACCCCAGGGCGGGAGCTGGTGAGCAGTAAGGGGCTGTAGATTCCCCTGGGCAGGAGCGAGTAAGAATTGAGGGGCTCTCTGCCCCAATTATTGTGCCCCCTACTGTTGTCACCTTTGCCTCACTGTCTACCCACAGTCTTCTGTCCTTTGTGCTCTACCTCTCCACCCATGTTCACTTCTACCTCTCACTTTTCTGTGCTCTCTGCCCTATCCTGACTTCTGACTGTACTCTCGTGCTCTCTCCCCTATCCTGACTTCTGACAGTACTCTCGTGCTCTCTGCCCTTCTGCTACCTGCTCTTTAATCTTTGTGCGCCCTCTGCTCCTTGCCTACTGTCACATTCACCCTCAAGCCATCTGTCTCCTTCGATCTCTGCTGCCCCTTCTCTCTCTGTCCTCTGCTCAATGCCCGCTCCTCCCTGTTCTCCTTGTTTATTCTGCACTCGGAGTCTCTTGCATCTTCTCTCTCTGCTCACTGTCCCTGGCCTGTCTGCCCTCCCCCTGTCCTACGTGCCTGTTCTACCCTTGGGGTTTCTTCCACCTCTCCTCTCTGCCTCCACCCTTTATACCCTCGGGGTTCACTGTCCCTTCATGTGCTCTCTGCCTCTGCTCACTGTCCCTGTCCTGTCTGCCCTCCTCCTGTCCTCCGTGCCTGTTCTACCCTTGGGGTCTCTTCTACCTCTCCTCTCTGCCCCGTGGCTCTCTGCCTCTACCCTTTATACCCTTGGGGTTCATCGTCCACTGTCCCTTCATGTGCTCCCTGCCTCCCGCACTTCCTGTCATATTCACCTTCACGCTGCCCTAGGTTTCTTCCTTTCCTCCCAGATCTATGCCCCGACCCCTCTCTGGCACCAGTGGCACTTTGGGGCCCCGGCGCATATTTTCCTCATCCTCAGAGTTTGACTCTCAGCAAGAGAGAGACCAAGCATTTGCAATGCAATAGATCTCGCATTTATGCGAGGTTGAGCTATTGACATTGCAAATGACAATGCCTTTTATTTATGTTTTAAAAATGAAAACAAAAATAAAAGGCATTGTCATTTGCAAGGTCAATCGCTCAAACTCGCGTAAATGCGAGACCTATTGCATTGCAAATGCTTGTTGTCTTTGCTTGAAGGTATGATGGTGTTTTTCAGATGATACCTTAACAGCCACTAAGGCATGCCATTAGTTATGGATGAAGAGTCTTCTTGAAGCAATGGAGAAACAAAAGGGCAATAATAATTTTGGTGATTAAGGTTATAAAATGTCTGGATAATTATAATGTAGTTGACAAGTATAACTTAATAAGATATTGCAGTTCAAGCATATGATTAATGTGATTTAAAAAAATAGCATGCTTATTAAAGGTAATTGGAAAATGGTCTATAATAATTCCATCTGACATCAAATTTCAGCGAGGCTTCATCTGGGCTATCTGTAGATACTGTTACTATATAAATACCTATCTTGTACACTCAGAGCCAACAGAACTAAAAGTAAAAAAGACAGACGTTTTAAGACTATTGCTATTTTTAAAGCAGTGTACAAAGAAGAAAGCTTGAAAGTATTACGGTCACTAAAAACCTGACCTTGGCAATAAAAGTTATCCTATGAAAGCCATTAAAGCAAAAATCAGTCTGTGGTGCCCTCACTCGAATTGGCAGGCAAGCGATATTGTTACTTGTAAGAAAATGCCTATTTTTGGCATGATTCACCCATTTTGTAGACTGATGATCTGGTTGTTTGACTCAGTGCACTGGGACTCTGCTTCTCAGGCCCCAGTGCATGTATCCTGAGCCCTAAAACATGTTGAAATGGGCTATATGCCTAATTGTCACATTTACCTCACCTATAAATCCTGAGTATCTGGTACAAAGTGCACCAAGGGCCTGTAAGTTAAATACCACTAGTAAAATGCAGAACATGTTGTGACACCACTAAAGTGATACTGCAAAACATGACTGCAGGCCCACCACCAATAACCTGGCTGTGCAGGTTTGAATTACAAATTTGCCTTGTCGAAATGACCCTTTTTGATAGGCCTAAACCCTCCTTTTAAATATTAGTAATTCACCCCTAAGAAAATTATAAGTAACCATAAGGAAGGGTACATGATATGTGTTAGGACTGAAACCTCTTTTCGCTTGCCAACTTGCGCCCGAGCAGAATGATGCCTAATTCCCAATGCCCCCTTCGGAACATCCCTGCTAGATTATCTCATCTCCTCTACAGGCATGTACCAAGGGGGGAAAGGGGATGGGGATAAGAAGAGACAGCCAATCAGTAGTAGTCTGCTGTAGTTCTATTTTCGTCTTTTTCTTTAATCTTTAAAATTCAGCTGCAACATAATATCAAATCTTACTATGACATTCTTTTCCTATTACATTCATATTATTCTTTTATCATTACCAAATATTACCAGAATTACTTTTGACTATGGCCACTCTTCTATTGCGTTATTTTTGTAACTTTCCAAATTTGCTTTAACATTTCTATCATGCACTGAATTAATTAAATAAACATGGCCTTAATTTTCTCTTGCAGGAGTTGCTTGTAGCTCAGAAGACAAACTGGATAACGTCTTTTCAACGAACTACTTCAGGAAGAATTTCAGGTAAGTGCACAGTAATTTCCCCTTGCTATCTTACCTCTATGATTAGTCTAGAAAACTCTTGTTACAGCTAACTCTGTTAATATTTTATCGGTTCTAACCATTAGGGATTCGCCTCAGGGGTATTGATTCTAGTTTTACAAGAATTTTCGTTCTATTAATGTGAGCATTAATATATTATATAAATTTCCCTGAAAATTAAATCAAACTCAAACAAGCGAGTCAAGAAAAATAGAATTAGAGAGGAAGACGTGTTTTTACATTTAGATATACAGTCGTCTTCTATCTCAAAAGATTTTGGGTTGAAGACGCAGTGTTTATTTCTTCACACCGGCGTATTCTGCTTTGCCTCAATTGACCAGCTCATAGCTCAAGACGCTACTCCAAACAGCCTAGCATGTGTAGATACTCCTCTCTAGTTATTCTCGCGCAAGCATGCGCTGAAAAGACTGACCTTGAACGTAGGGAAACTCTACCTCAATTTCACGGAACCGACGGCACTAAACGACGCCCGCCGACATGACCCTCAACTGACTTCCACGACGGAGTACTGGAACCAAGCTCCTTCTTCAGCAATCTCTCAGGTGAAGTGCGCATTAGAATGCTTGCGCATGCCTCAGATTCCAATCAAGATTGGAAGCCAACACTAGATCGCTGTTTGAAGATGTGAGTTGGCAGACATCTTGGAATTCCAACGCTGCCAACTCGTCCTCCAGCCCTTACTTTTCAGAATCTTAACACCTTTGCTGGAATGTTTGGAAAGCAAGATACTGGCAATTAAGGGATCATGAGGAGGAAACCTCCTGGGAATCCTGACAATATGTAAAAGTAGGGCAGGTGAAAGTTTAGTGTAAAAACTGTCCTTACAATGGCAAAACCCCAAAAAGTACTTTCACTGTAGCAGGGCTAGGTATTCCACAGGAAAGCATTTGAAGTTAAGTTATTCCTGCCTAGGAAACAGAAAATAAGTCAATTATTGAAATTTTTAAAATAATTATCACAAGTCCAATTAATTGGAAAAGTCAATTTGTGCTGACTATTTTACAAAAAGTACTTTTAAAAAGTCACCTTTTACCTACCTAAAGCCTCTAGAAGCCCATTTGCATGAGATTCCAACTGTTACCCAGAAGTTGAATAGACAAATGGCTTAAATGTGGGGGACATTTTCAGTCCCTCTAACAGGATAACCATTTGGGCAGTGCCCACAAACTTGATTATTTTCAAAGGGGTTACTGTGTCGCAGGCAGAAGCCTACTTTCCTTAAAGATACCATCTAAATATTTCTACTGTACCTGCCCGGGTCCCTAGTTGTGGCTTCTGTTGGAGTGAGCCTGAGCCAGGTGCTATTTCTGAGGTCCTGGAACCCCTGGCTTTTGTCAATGTAAACCTCCTGCCTAATTCTAAAACCTGGGACTTGGAAACTTTTTCGAGACCTGTTGCCTGGAGAACTGGCAGAAGACTGGGATCAACCTTCAAAGCTAATCCACCAAGGGTGCATCATTGATGGGCCTGACTTCACCACATCTCCTGCTACTTTCTTCACCACAGCAGCAACACTGATTCAGCAGGCCTGACCTCGATGGGCATCTAATGAAATTGAACCTTCAATGGATACAATGTGCATCCTTGTCCCACTGAAGAAATCTGATTTCCGGCAAAGAGTCTAAGAACGAAGGGAGAGATCTTCACGAGGTCCAACGCCAAGCAGGATCCGATCGACAATGACAGCTTAGTGGGGCGAACGCTGCACTCTTCTTGACTTCGTTGATGGCATCATTGAGACCCTACAATTTGTCAACCCTTTGTCGAAGAGCCTGTCTTCGGATCAAGACTGCAGCCTTGCCAGGTTGAAGACTCTAGCATCTTGGAAATTTTGTAAGTATGAAGGTAACTATCCGACTGGGACCAACTTTGTTCTTGTATCCAAGCCATGTTCAATCGCGGTTGGCTTCACACCTTACCCTTGCCCCGGTCTAGCGTGTCTATTTGCCTGCAGTTGACACTTTGCACTTTTTGGCACAATTTCCATTTAAAACTTTAAAAATTCATATCTCTAGTTCCCCTAATTAGATTTTTGTTGTTTTGGTGTTATGTTATTCATTGAAATATGTTGAATCTTTATAAATTGTAATGATATGTTTATTTGATTGTGTTTTTGACTTTTATTTCACTATTTTGGTACTTCTAAATGTTTTGTACATTTTCCTAAATTAAGCCTGTCTGTCATGTGCCATAGCTACCTTGGTTGGAGCTCAGGTGTAAATTATTGAAACTTTTACAGGATCTAATAAGAATAGAGAAACTATTACTTTTGGCAGAGTAACATGCACCCCAACTAATAATCCACTTTCTTATGTTAATCTAGTAAGAACATTTGACATTAATAGCCCCATCGGTTGAAGTATTTGTTCCTTCTAATTTAGAGAACTTCTGTAGACATTGGTAAATAATAGTACTAATGCCATAAATTTTGTCACACCTGTAAACATAGTTATTGAAAGCCTTAAAAGTATTGTTCATAGGGTCTGCAAATGAAAATCTAGACTACTTGAAACAGTAAATGAAAGGAAGTGAGCCCTGCTTGTAAAGTTAACCACAGCAGTATATGTTTGGCTGTAAGTGAACGTGACATAGTGCAAAGCAAAGGATGTAAATATGTTAGCATGCAAAAATACACTATGGGTGTTGAACTTGGCCCTTTATGCAGGGTCACCCCTACACATTTTGCCTTCCTTCTCCATTTTTGATGATCTCGTTTTTGCTGGCCTTAGGACTTTGCACACTTTTTTTTTTTTTATAAAAATTTTATTGTGCAGAGAAAAAGGGTACAAGCAGGGGCCTACAACCTCCTGGGCCGGCCGCTAGTATGCAGAAATGATCAAGCAGTTCAAAAACAATGACTGGCCCGCAGGGGCTCCGCTAAATGACAGGAGATCAGGCTGCACATAAAGGAAGTCAGGATACACCCTTTTTACATAACTATCAACCAAAGTAAAGAAAAACAAAAAGCAAGGCGAAAAACATTGAAAGGGCGTCTAACCATAGCAGAGGAACTCCACATAGGACCACCCTAGGGTGGTCAATAAAAGGGGGGTCTGAGAGGGAGGGGGGGGCCACGGGAAAACCAAATCTATACTCAGATGAACAAAGTAAGCAAGGAACCCTCAAGGATCAGGGGGACAAGGCAACCTCAGACGTATCCACCAGGGGGGAGAACAGATAGTCCCTCGATACACATTCCACTGACCCCAGATTCTACCCCACGCCCCCGGTTTACCACGAGCCACATACACCGTCTTCTCCCTGAACATGCACCAGTCCATGTTCTCCTTCCATACGGACACGGTGGGAGGCCGTTGGGAACCCCAAAGCTGCGCAATATCTCTCTTTGCGATCATGTTCCCAAGGGCCGCCCACTGAGCCTGGGCCGCATTATAGTCATTGGGCTCCCACACATTCAGAACACATCGGCGCACCTCCGGCAGCAGAGCGACCCCAGTGACTCGTTTCATAACATCATGCACCTGGCGCCAATATTCAGCCACCTCGCGGCACTCCCAGAGGATGTGGAGAAAGGTGGCACTGAGCCCGCAGCCACGCTTACAGAGCCCGTTGTCAGAAAACACCATCGAGACCAAACAGGGACCCGTCACATAGACACGATGGAGAATCTTAAGCTGGACCAGACGGAGACGGGCCGGGATGGCAACCTCCTTAGGGGATGACAGCGCAGACTGCCAGTCCTCGTCGTCCAACTCCACCCCATCTCCCGTCCATGCCTCCCGAAGACGCACCAAGAGATCAGCCCGATTATTTATTAGTTTTTTATAAATCAGGGAGATAGTACTGTCGGGGACGTGTCCGTCGAGTATACGGTCCTCGAGAGGCGAAGAAACAGGGACCGTGGTCCCCTCCCCAAAGACCGAGAGTAGGGCGTGCCGAACCTGGGCATAGCGGAAGAACTCCCTTTCACTAAGCTCGTACTCGCTCTGAAGCGCCGCGAAGGATTTAACCGCGCCTTTAACCCATAGGTCCCCCACTCTGCTAATGCCGATCGTATCCCAGTGCTCAAAGCCTTTCGTTGTCCAGAGGCTTCCCAAGCGCTCTGAGGCGAATAGAGGAGTAGCACACGTTAACCGCTCACTCCAGCCCACAGCTACATTCGCCGCCTTCCACACACGTACCGCAATCCTAGTAGGGCCCGTGAGGGTCTCTCCGGCAGATCGAGAGTAAAGCGCTCTGTTATAGTTACCGCCGGGAAGCAGGAATTTATCCATCTCATATGCCGGGTTCGAGCCAGGAGCGTACGTAGCATGGTTAATGGCAGACAGCTGGGAGGCCCAATAGTACCTTCTAATGTCAGGAAGCGCGATGCCCCCGTCATACCAGGGAAGAGTCAGCTTTGCCAAAGCGATACGCGCACGACCGTCCCAAACCAGTTTCCTCTGCAAACTCTCCACTTCCCTAAAGTAGGCCGCCGGAATGATATCGAAGGAGTTCTGGAGAGCGTAAAGAAATCTGGGAAGGGACATCATTTTAAACAGTGCTGCGCGACCAAGTGGAGACAAGGGCAACTTACACCACCGAGCCGTGTCCGCCCTCAAACGCCGGAGGGGAGACAGGAGATTCTGCTCATAGCGGACCGCCGGATCCAACGAAACGTATACCCCTAAGTATTTAAAGCCGGATTGAGATGTTTGGATCGGAAGCCGAGGCGGCAAGAGAGGAAGGCCACCGGAGATAGGATACACGCAAGATTTGGACCAGTTAATTATCAAACCCGAATTTCTCCCGAAGGAAGTAAGGACATCAAAAAGCACATTGAGCGACTTCCGCGGCGAGGTGAGGTACAGAAGAATATCATCCCCGTACAACGAGACCCGATCCTCGAAGCCCGGGGCCCACCGGATCCCTCTGATCGAGGGCTCCCAGCGGAGCCAGGCAGCGAGCGGTTCCAAGGCGAGAGCAAGGAGCAGAGGGGACAACGGGCACCCCTGCCTAGTACCCCTCCCGAGCGCGAAGGGCCGAGAAACCCGCCCATTGACAACCACCTGAGCCATTGGACCAGCATAGAGGAGCTTCACCCAACCAATAAATCCCTCCCCAAAGCCAAACTTCGCCAATACGGCCCAAAGGAATGGCCACTCGATGGTATCAAAGGCCATCGTGGCGTCTAAGGAAACCAATATGGCCGGTTCAGAGAAGTACTCCGCCCTAGCGAGGACGCCATGTAGACGCCGCAAGTTGAGAGCGGTATTACGATGAGGGATAAAGCCGCATTGATCCGGATGTATCAAATCACAGATAACTCCCAGCAAGCGATTAGCGAGAACCTTGGCAAGGATTTTCGGTTCGGAATTTAGTAGGGAGATAGGCCTATATGAGGCACAGCGGTCTCGTGGCTTACCGTCCTTGGGAATAACAACTATAGTAGCCAGACGCTGGTCGTCGGGAAGGGAACCCCGCTCGAGCGACTCCAGAAACATACGACGGAGGAAGGGCGCGATTTTATCCGGGCGTAGTTTATACAGTTCAATCGGCAGTCCGTTGGGGCCCATAGCCTTGCCCGAGCGAAGGGAACGAATCGCGGTAGCAATCTCGGCGACAGACAGGGAGGCATCCATCTGCTCACGGTCCTCGACGGATAGGCCGGGCAAGGCAATATCCCGCAGCAAGAGACGAGAGTCATCCTCATCTCTATCAGACACCGGGGAGTACACCGCCCGGAGGTGGTCAGCAAAACACTCCACAATCTCACCAGGGTCAGTCACACACACTCCATCCGAAACCCGAAGCTCCGGGACCACACGATTCACTCTCTCCTTCTTATCCAACCAAGCAATCAGTTTACCCGCCTTGTCCCCGGCATCATACAACCTACCCTGTTGCTCCCTATACATGCTCTTGGCCGCGTCAGTGACAAGAGACTTATATTCAAACTGCTTCAAGCTGAGGGCATGAAGCCCATCCTGAGTGACACCCATCTCCAAAGCCGCCTCCAGCCCCGATATTTCAGTCTCCAGCTTCACCACCGCCTCATTCTTAACCCTCTTAGCCTCCACTATCTGGGATAGGGCATGCCCGCGGAGCACTGTTTTGAAGGCTTCCCACAGGGACACTGAGGACAACACCGACCCCTCATTCTCGAGAAAATACTGATCAATCGACTTAACAAGGCTATCACGAATCTTGGGGTCTCGCAAGTACCAAGGGTTAATAGGGGCGATCCGCCCAGCGGACCGCATCCCGGTGTCGAAAAGCAACCACAGTGGGGAATGATCAGAGATACCCCGGGCCAAGTGCTTGACCTCTCGAATCCGGGCAGTCTGGGCCGCGGGCATAAGAAAATAATCCAATCTGGAGAGACTCCTATGGGCCCCAGAGTGAAATGTGTACTGACACTGTGTCGGATGCATTAACCTCCAACAATCCACCAGACCGAAGGTATCCAAGAGTCCGCCGAGCCACGCCTGGGCAGCAGGGAGGGCCCTGGGCGGGTGGCGATCCAAATCACCCGAAACAACCGAATTAAAATCCCCACCCATAAGCAAAAGACTGTCAGGAAGCTCAAGCAGCATACGACCACAGTCTGAGAAAGTGGAGTTCTGGAGGCCCGGGGGAACATAAACCGAAACCAAGGAAAGGGACTGTCCCTCCCACCTCCCAATCAGAGCCACATAGCGCCCTCTATCATCTAGGACAACCCTGGTGATCTCTAGCGGAAGTGAAGATCGTAGGAGAATGCCCACCCCTCTAGAGCCAGTGGTGAAACCGGAATGGGCCACGAGTCGGTATCCCCCCCTGTTCATGGCATGACAAACATTACCAACCAGATGCGTCTCCTGTAAGAATACCACATCAGGAGTCAAACGACGCAAATACTGCAGCACCACACCCCGTTTGATACGATCCCCCAATCCGTTGACGTTCCAAGACATCAGTCTCAACCCGTCCCCCCCCCATCCCCTCCAATAGATCAAAGGTCCCCCAGCAAATAGCGCGACACCTGAAACTGAAACAGAGCCAATACCTCGCCTTGAAAACAAAAAACACAAATCCAAACAACCCCTCCCACCCACCAACCCCCCCCCCAAATTCAACTCCCCCCACCCTGCACCCCTGCGGTCCAGAAAACCACCCCAACTTGCAGTGTGCCTGTCGCCCTACAAACCCCATTCTACGAAAAGACCCCGGAGGAGGAAAGGGACCCGTCCCTGCCCACCCCCAACATAGACCATAATTAAACAAAATGTACAAAAGAAGTAGAACCCAGCCGAACAAAACAAAATGTCAAAGTCAAGGACCAAAAGTCACTCCGAAGGAGGCCCGCCACCCTCGGCACCACCAGAAGGCCCAGGCCGGTCACCCCGGTCCGGCAGAGAATCCAGCCAGTCACTCACAGTCGCAGGACAGTCAAAAAAGGTAGCCCGGTCTTCGTATTCCACTCGGAGCTTAGCAGGAAAAAGCATCGAGTACTTAAGACCCAGGTCCCGGAGACGGCGCTTCACCTCCTGGAAACCCATCCGCTGTTTCTGGACCAGTTGGGTGAAGTCCGGGAAAAAGTTAACGGATGAGTTCTCATATCGGACCGGGCCATGTACCCGTGAGGCCTGCAGAATCGCATCTCGGTCTCTGTAGTGAAAAAGTTTTGCGACAATAGGCCTCGTGGGAGCTCCCGGTCGCGGCCGACCGCCTGGGACTCAATGGGCCCGCTCCACGGCAAATAACTTACTCAGGCCAGCGGGGGCAAGCTGTTTGAGGATGAGTTCCTCAACCATAAGATCCACCGGGCGATTGTCGGAGGCCTCCGGAACACCTATGACGCGGATGTTATTGCGTCGAGCCCGTCCCTCGAAGTCCTCCAGCCGCCGGGCCATCAGGTCGTTGGTCGACTTGAGGTCGCCGAGAGCAGTCTGCAGGTCCGACACATCCGTACCAAGGGTGGACGTCCGCAAATCCAGCGACTGGACCCTCTCATTGGTCTTAGAGAGATCCGCCCGAATTAGCGTAACATCAATGGCCACCGTGTCGATTTTACGGGCCAAGGCCTCGTACTGCTGAGCGATGGTCTCCTTGATGCCATTAATGGCGCCCATGATGTCCTGCAGGGACAAATCCGGAGGGGCGGACGGAACACCCCCAGCGTCATCCGGGAGAACACTGGCCGTCCCAGGGGACCCTTTACCCTGAGTGTAGCGGTCCATGTTGTTGGTCTGGACCGGTCCCCCACGTAGGGATGTCTTGGTCTTACGCCTCTCGGGATCCCCTCTGCCTCCCATGTGGAACCACGCTCGCCGAAGGGGACCACCGAGCAAGCGTCAAAGTGGCACGGGCGAAGCCGACACGAGCCGTACCAGGGACCGCAATGTGACGGTGCGAGAGGATCAAAGTCAATGGGCACACTGGGTTCAGGCGGAGGCAAAGGCACGAAGTGAAGGCCGAGTAAAAACCCAGCCGCACAAAGCAACTCCACTGTCCAGCCACTCAGAGATCCAAAAGTGAAACCGAAAGTGATGAGACGGCCGCCGGCACAGCCCCGATGCCGTTGTTGTTCAACTATGCCCCGGCTCCACAGTTCACCTTCGCACCGGGCACAGCCATCAGTTGGGCCTCAAAAGTTCAAACCACCATAGATCAGGTCTCCCAGGTCCGATTTGGTTTCTGAAAAGAGTTTAGGGTTCAGCCAACGTTCATCTTCCAGAATCCGTCAACCAAGTCAGGATAAGTTCCGAGGAGCAGCGAGGGTCCGGGGAGCCCTGTGCTCACACGACCATCTTGGATGCGTGCTAGGCTCCTCCTCCGACTTTGCACACTTTACCACTGCTGACCAGTGCTAAAGTGCATGTGCTCCCTTCTTAAAATATGGCAACATTTGCTCATACCCAGCGGGCATATTTAATGTACTTATAAATCCTTAGTAAAGTGGTACTACAAGTCTCCAGAGCCAGGAAATTAACGGCTACTAGTGGGCCTGCAGCCCTGGTTGTATCACCCATTTAAGTTGCTCTTTCAAACATGTCTCAAGCCTGCCATTGCAGCCTTTGTATGCAGTTTTAAATGACCTATTTCAGCCTGGCAAAATAAACGTTTTGCCAGGCCCAACCTTCCTTTTAATGCAAATACGGTGGGCACTGGACAGCCCAGAGGGCAGGGCACAGTGTATTTAAAAAGTTGCACATGCACTTTTAAGGTTCACATGTCTTGGTAGTGAAAAACTCTTACATTTGTTTTTCACTACTGCAAGGCCTACCATTCCCATAGGATAAAAACTGAAGTTACCTTATTACATTTAATAAGCTGCAGCTTCCAATTGGGACCAGGTGGAAAGGTCGAGTTTGTTATCCAAAGAATTGTAATTAAAAGCTGTCTTTCATGGTAAAGTCGGATTTTTAAGCACTATTCTAAAAATGCTACTTTTAGAAAGTTGGCATTTTTGTTATCCTAACCATTTGGTGTCTGTAGCCTGATTTTGGGTCAAACTTGGTGCAACCATGGGTATAAATATTGGGAGTCAGCCCCCATCTCTTTAGTACACTTCCGGACCTGTGAATCCTCTGCCAGGAAAATGAACTGATGTGCTGCTGAAAGGACTGCCACTCTGCTGGACTGCTGCCCTGCTGACGTGCTGAATGCTGCCCTCTTGCCTGCGTGAGAAGGACTGGACCCACATCCATTGAACCCAGGACCCCAAAGTGACTTCAGGGGCAAGTTGGGAGGCCTCCTGACTTGCGCCTCAGGAACAGGAGGCTGCCAGAACCACAACCCCAGCTCCTGGACTCTACCATCTGTGAGTGTACCCTGCTAAATGGTGCCATCCCAGTCCTGGACCCTTGGAAGTGAGCCTAATGTGCTTTGACAGCCTCTGTTGATCCAGTGAAGCCAATGGATCTCCTTTGCTCCGTGGTGCAACCCTGAACTGAACTGATGCATCACTTCTGCTGTGTGGGTCCTCATCGTCACAAAGACCTGCATTACATCACAGACCGCTGCATCTTTGGAACTGCAGCTGCGTGATGCATCCACGGTGCAGACCTTCACATCTGTCATTGATGGCAGCCTCAACGATGGTGCCAGACTCGCAGCTCTCCGGAACAGATGCATCGGCCCACCTGCACTATGCATCCTCGATGCCGGAGTTCACATTGCAAGTCCGTGTCAATGGGATCCTCCATGATGCAGGACCACCGACCGCAGCATTGCCGCATCTCGGAACCGACTCCTTGCCCCGGCAGCTCAGCGCATCCTCGATGTCGGCCTTCCCATCGCAAGCCCTTGTTGATGGGATTCCCTATGATGATGCAGGACCTCACACCGCAACCTCGCATGTTTTTGATCTAACACACCACCTCGGCTATATGACACATCTTCAATGTGGACCCTCGCAATGCCCCACAAACCAGGATTGAAGGACTTCTTGTACAGTGGGCCTAACTGGGTCCCTGTAGCTTGCCAGTGCTCCATTATGGTGTGCCTGAACTTGTGACTTTCTCCTGGTCCGGTGCTACCTGTTACCCACAGTTGCGCTTTGTGGATTTTGCCTCTAGTTCCGTTGAAATCTTTAAAATTGCATAAATCCGGTTCCTCTGATTATATTTTTGTTGTTTCAGTCTCGTTTTATTTGTTAGAAATCACTCTATTTTTCTAACTTTGTGTGAGATCCTTTTTGTGTGGTATTTTTCACTTTATTACTGTTTGAAGTATTGCAAAAAATACTTTGCACATAGCCTCAAAGTTAAGCCTGATTGCTCCACAGTAGCAGCCCGTGGAGGGAGTGCTGCAGGACGGGGGAGGAGCAGGGTGGGGGGGTAGTAAACTATGGAATACGGCCGAACTGAGGTAAGTAAACAAATAAATAAATACAATGAATTTCGTTGCGTGCGCTGCATCGCATTTGGCAATGCAGCGCTCGCAATGAAATCCATTTTATTGATTTATTTGTTTACTTACCTCCGGGACTAATTTCACCTCCTGCATATCCAACCTGGCCAACACGATGAGCGAGAGGTGCCTTAAACTCAAAACAGACAAAATGTAGATCCTGATCTTCGGAAACAATAGCTCCCTTGGGACTTCTCCTAGTGGCCACCCGAATTAGGTCCCACAACCACGCCCACCCCCACAGACCACACCAGAAACCTCAGCACCGTTCTAGATGAGAAACCTATGATGAATAAAGAAGACAAAAATGTGATCTCATCCTGCTGCCTCATTCTCAGAGTGCCGCCTCACACAGAGGGTTTGCCCAAATGACCCTTGGTTCATGGGCGTCAAAAATAAAAAAATAAAAAAATTGGAAAAAGAGGGGATCGTTTTGATTTTGCTTTTCAACAATGACGCCGTAAATTGTCACTGGACATCAGTTTCTTAATCATTTGTAAATTATTGGCACACATATCCTCAGAGTGCGTTGCAAGATTTTCAAATGGCTACTCACATGCAAAAGATGCACAGTCACGCTGGCCCTCACCCTCATAGTCATAACCAGTAGACTTGACTGTGGCAATGCAAAGACTCCAGGCCATCCAAAACACCGCCGCCAGATTCATCCTAGGCATCCCCAAGAAGCACTCACATTACTCCCTACTTCACTTAACTACACTGGCTACCCATCCAGAAACATTGCCAATTCAAGCTGCTCATCCACTCATACAAAGCCCTCCACAACACCAGATCAGCATACCTTAATGACCGACTTCAACTGAACAACCTTCCAGACAGCTAGGGTCTCTCTCCCTCACATGGGTTCCCAGCATTCGCAGAAGCAAATGAAAAGGGCGCCCATTCTCCTGTATCACCACCAAAAACTGAAATGAACTTCCCCAGCATCAGGTCGGCTAATTCGCTCTTCAATTTTTGGCAAGAAATTAAAGACTTGACTGTTCAACTAGGAATGCCGCCCGACCTACATTCCTGCTCCACCACCTGGATACCCTCACGGGTGATAAGCTGTGCCATACAAATCGATATAACATGTTTCTCTCTTGCTTTATGAAGCACTTCCATTACAATGTCCTACCAGAGAAAGAGCTTTTCAGCTAGTAAAGTGAGCCTGTAAAGAAAGACACATCCACCTCTTACATCTACATCTAATGAGGGTCAGCATAGCTTGCAATCTCTACACTTGACTTTTACTAAATATATTTTTATTGTTATTATTTTTATTTTATTCCCCATTTTTTATAGTGCAATTCAACCCAGCCAGGGTGCAATGGTGCTTTACAAGTAAAACAATGCTGGAGACTGGAAATCATCTTGAAGTGAAAATGGAAAAAAAAGATTAACATTAAGTTTTCACATAGTGCTTTCACCAAGGGGAAAGCAAAAAGGAGATCAACTATTAAAATAAGATGAGAGAAAGACATTGGAGGTAAAAGAGCGGAAGGTTAGAAGGGTAAATGATGTTAGGAAAAGGGTTGGTCCAGGAGATGTTATGTTTTAGGACAAGAAAGAGAAAGAGTTTTTGGGAACTGGAGGAGATGAGAAAAGGAACAAAGGGTCATCATTCAGGGTTGATAGGTCAAAGGTGAATAAGAGTAGGTGATATTCGGGCACAAGAGAATGATGGAGGATAAGAATGACACAAAGTTGGTTGCATTAGGAACCCTGAAATTACAAGCGAGGTACAATAAAAGAAGAGAATAAAGGAGGGGATGAAAAGAAAAGGCACAGGAAGAAATACAAAGGCACATTCAGGTCAAGTTAGAGCCTATATAGCTTGGCTTTTCATTTGTGCAGAGTTAAAGATAGTCCATTTGTTGAATGAGGTGTTCAGGTATGGTATCCCAAAGAGTTTATATAGCACCGGCTGGACACATAACAAAAAGATCTGGTCTCTTTGCACACATCTTATCTAATAGTAAAATAGAAGCTTTAAGTGTTGAAGGAGCCACTCCTTAAGGCAGTACTCAGTATGATCTCCTTCACTGCATATGAAAGGAAATGTACCAAGATTTTCCTTTGCTTCTGACGTTGTTGGTTCCTCTTGAAGGGGTCTCTGTGTGCTCTCTGTGTCTCCTGCTTGAGACTGGTGCCTGGCCTATCTTTTAAAACTGTGTCCCACAATGGAGATATTATTAATCACATCAACGTCCTCCTCTAATGTCCTAATGGGAGTGAAGACTCCTTCAAGCTTCTGGGCCAGCGGCAGTGGGAGCTTGGTAGAAGGATGGAGGAGCTGCAGAATCTGGGAGCAAAGGTGTAACTAACATTTCTGGCAATGCTCCACATTATGTGGAATAATAAGATGTTCAACCACTGTACTTTGAAGGATGTAGATGCATTGATTGATTCTATTAAAAGGGGGTCAAAGCCTTGTTTTTTTAAATCCTAGAAGCCAGGTTTGCAGCGGAGGGCCACACTGCAGCTAAGTATTTTTGAGAGTGGTTTTTGTTAGTGTTTCCTGGGGACGTTCTTAGGCATCTACTATGCCTATAAACATTTGGAGGGTTCCCCAGGGTGGGATGCTGGTGTGGATGTGTGAATGGGCACAGGGTGGGGAGCAGTAGGCAAAAATGAAACAAATGTCCTTGGTCTCACTAAGTAGTAGTTTTTCTGCACACAGGCACCAGATAACCCATTTGAAGAGGGATTGAATTTTGCTGTGGCTATTGGGAGGTGGAAAGGAGATACGCGTCTTCACCTGGAATGTGGTCTTAGGAGTTGGGACAGGCAGAGAATGGTAATGCAGTGCCTCAAAGAGAGTTATGCCCACATCAATATTTTGCAGGAGACCCACTTGACTGCGAATGAGAGTAGAGCCCTTTTTACTAAATTTAGATGGTTGGAGAACTAAGTGGTTTCTAATCAAGGAGTATTGTAAGGGGTTTACGTTTCTGGTAAGGAAGAGTGCTGGGGTGGAGGTCAAATTCTCAAAAACAGATAGCTCGGCAGGTGGCCCTTGGCAGGAATGAGATGTGCTGGGCTTGAGTTTATAGGTGTGGAGGATATGTAGGATTGTGCAGTCCGAATTTGGATGACTCCCATTATATTTCAAACCTGGAGTGAAATCTGATTGAGTCAAGGGCCCGTTGATTCTTGGGGCAATTCAACACTTTATTGGAGACTACCCTAGACAGATCTACCTGGAGAGATTGCACTTGAACACCTAGGACTAGGCAGACACTTAGAAATATGCTGCAGGATCTGGGATTGGTGGATGTTGGAGACACCTAAAGGGCCCGATGAGAGGCTATACGTTCCACAATAAATAATATGGCCACTACTCTAGACTGGATTACTTCTTCGTTGAAATTGATCCAGAAATAAAAGAGGTTAATCATCTGTCTGGGCATGTTTCCGACTACTCGGCTTTTGCTATGCTACTTCAATGCTCAGGAAGCAGGCAGAATTCAAGGTGGACACTAAATCGAGCTCTCCTTCTTGATGTAGGTGTAGCATCCGCCTTGAAAAAAGCCAATGCTGACTTTTTTCTTGACAATGCCGGCTCTGCTCCCCTTGGGATAACCTGGGATGCTTTTAAAGCTTTTATTTGAGTGGTTTGGTGGAGTCAGGTGCACTGTAAAAATAAGTCAGAAAGGGCGGAATTTGCCAGATTGGAGCAAGAAGTGGGGGATTTTGAGGCTGCCTTGCAGATGCAAAATATGTCATTGGATAGGAAAAGGATATTGAAGCGGTTGGAAGAGGTGCAGCAAATTTTGAAAATCAAGCTGGACACAAAGTGTAGGGAAAGGTGGCACACCAGATGCACGAGACAGTTTGAGTATGAGGAGCAAGCTGTTGCATTGCTGGCATGGAAGGTGAGGTTTGAGAGGTCTGGGAACACCATTACGGAGCTGGTCTTTAACCCCTAGGGAGATGTCTCCAACAAGGTTGAGGACATGCAGGGGCACCTGGTTTCTCTATTCTCTGGACTGTGTACAGAAGAGGTGTTTCTGGATCTTGATAGGCTCAGGGATTAGTTGAGGGGTAAAGATCTCCCAGGGCCCACGGTGGAGCGTAAAGAATGCCTGGAGGCACAGAATACTCAGGAATAAATTAAGGCGCATCGGTCACGTATTTAGAATGAAAAGGAGGCATGCCTCCCTCCAGATCTTTACAAGCTTTTAAAGTAGGAGATTGTACCGGAGTGGGTAAAACATGCCTGGCAAACAGTCCAAACCTGGCAATGAGTGCTCCAAAGCGAACCCACCAATACCGGACTCACCTGTCAAGAGTAAGACAGTCATAAACAGCACAATGGACATGATACTCAGGTCATTGAACACTGATCATACCTCCGGCAGCAGCAAAACTACTGAGTGCATTGAGGCCATGTTAGTCACAGATACTTATATGTATGCAGGATGGGCCTGGGGTGAGAGTGGGGGCAAAGCAGTGGATGACAAACTGGTGAGATTTGCACTGCACCATGACTGACTGTTTCTCTCACTTGACCACTCAATGTGTCTCCGGTACTGCAGAGTGCAGAGCAGGAACACGCAGTGACAGCCTCAGGCATACCAGAGCAGCTGGTCAGACTAGAACTCGAAATTATGATACTTTATAATTCCTAACACATACTTTGGGCAATACTGGAACAGAAGTGCATTAACAACTCAAGATGGAGGCACCACAAGTAACGCAAAATTGCCTTTTTCTATGGGCAGTCCTGATGGCCCCATGTATAGCTGATGAAAGGAATCGCAGAGGCCGCCCCAGAAGGGGGCCTCGAGGGCCGGCACCATAACAGGCGTCAGAACCCAGCAAGGAGCCTGTTTCAGCCGTCTGGAAGCGCCCCGAGGGCGCTTCCTTGGTGTCAATCTCGTGCCAGAGAGGCGCCTAGTCACCTGGCCAGTGGGGGGGGTGGGGTGGGGGCAGGTGATTTGGAAGTAAAGGAGTCAAGCGGACATTTTTGGTGCACATACCAACAGTGCATTTAACATTAGCTTCGCACCACAGGAGTCACACCCAAGAAACAATACACAACCAGAAAGACCTGTCAAATCACAAACTGCGGGAGTGGTGGCATGACTGTCAACTGTTCCTTGTTCATCTGAGCTGTCTTTGCTGCTCCCGTGTCTGCTTAGCTGGCTAAGGCGTTCATGGCCCAAGGCAACTGAACTTTAGGTAACAAGTTTCATAATCCAGCAATTTTGACAAGAGCTTTTTTTACTGTATTGGTACAGGAGACTTGTACTAGTAAATCCCACCACTGAACTGCAGAATAAAGAAGGCTATTGTAATAATTCGCTCCGGCTGGGAAGACGCCAGAGTAAAATGCTGAATTATACCTCTGGAATCTTTCGGGCTATGTTTGGCTCCCTAACGTGTCATTATGAAATAATATCACAGAACAAATATCAAAGCTCCTGAATCAGTAGCCACGCAAATACAACAAGACACACTACTTAGCACCAGCCATTTTCAATACCACACTTTGAGATGTGCCGCCTTTATAGCGCCATTCATTAGCAGGGGCGACGAGCGGGCGCTATTTAACCTTAATTTCGCTGTCCCTCTCGGCCCTTCACTTGACATCCTTAGGTGTTTCGCATTATTTGGGACCTGGCTTTATCTTTTTAGTAAAACAGCCCTCTTTGCAAAATAATTGTAAAAAAAATTATCTTTAGCAGCTGTGTTGAGGTACATCTTTATTTTTCTATATCTCTTTTTGTAGCGTTTTAAGGGACTTTACAACGAATTCAGAGCGCTCAACTGTAACATATAGAGCTTGTTCAAGGATAGTTGGTGCGTAATTAAATTCACGTTTTCGATTTTCCCTTGCATTCCGCCATCTTATGGCCTTTGCATCCAAAAAAGAACAAATACAGAAATATAATAGATTGTTACCAATTCAAAGCATATAATTGAGGAAAGCAAGTCATAGGCAATGACTCATGTCAATTATTTATCTGTGTCAATAACATTTAAAACATGCTATGTTTTGACTAGATTTAGATTTGGCACTGTTCATCATCTGGTCTCTTTCCCAAAATAGAGTCTTGCCCTTCAGACATGTCTCCCTGCCCATGTGATGGTTTGAGTAAACAAAGCACAGAGCACGTTATGTTCTGCAATTTTTATAAGAATCTTTGGTGTTATTATCTTAATCCTATGCTTTTTGCGCAGAACATGAGACCCTATAAAGATTACTGAAATATTTGTTTGCACTTAATATAACCTTGTGTGCTTTAATGTTGTTCTTTTTATGAAGAAGGCAATACACCAAAGGGAAAGATTTGTGTTTCAAATATTATTCAAGCTAATGATGGGTCATTTTTATTACGTGTATATTCTGGATTTATGTTTTAAGCTGTATCATTATTTATGTACTTTTATGGCCGTGTTTAGCTTGCCGAGAAAAGTTTTTTTGACCAAACCGATGACTCGTGTCCATCTTCGGCCCCATGGTTTTAGTCTACTGAAGTCTAGTCCAGTTTATTCATCTTAAAAAAAAAAAAGGTAAATACCTCTCTAGCGATTAAAACTGCGAACATGTACGTTTGGAGGTGCTCTTCCAAATGTCTACATAAGTTGATCTCAGAAGTAGAAATCAGGGAACTTTCTCCTAGATCCCCACTTTCCTTGGCTAAGCTTATGCAAGAGTTATCTAACCAGTCCAGTCCTGCTCCTCCTGTGGCTTTCCCACAATCATTCTTACTTCATCAACCCAAAGTGTACAATTACATGCATATGGGAAATGTCAACAACTAAAAAGTGTATGAAAAGTTAAAAACAAACTCAAAGATGGCTGCACAGAGGCGGATTACGCTCCTCAGGTTGAGAAAATACAATTTGAGAGTCATTAGAAACACATTGTTACTGAGGAAAATAGCAAAAAGATAGACAGACAGGCATCTTACAGCACTCCAAATGGACTGCACAAGAAAGTCACAGCCCTTCAATACTAATATACAGATAGAATTGGTTACAAACACGTTAAACAGCTTGGCCCTTATTGGATTCTGCCTCCAGCACAGTGAGGAGTGTGCCCCTTTCCTGCCTGTAACTTATGCCCAAAACAAATTGCATGTCTGATTGTTGAACTAAAGTTACAGGTTTAACTCTAAAATAGGGACGATTAGTGTCTATGCATCCTACTATGATACAATCCTGAGTTTTTTGTGCTCACCATAAATCAATTTTATAGTTCTTGGATGTCCTGAGGTCTAACAGCTGATAGTCCAATTTTCAAATGGACCAAAGCCTGAACCCTATTTTGAAGGGCTTCACTAGCTTCATGACAAGAGGGTTTGACACGTTAGTGAAAAGCGTGTTTAGTGGGTCATGTTGTTTATGCGTCCTCACCTCCCATTCTTCTTCATTTTGAATGGATTTGGAAATAGCACAAATAGAGACAGACATCTTTGCGGGTCATGACTACATTCATTTTGGGGGCTCACTGGAATCTCCTTTCCAATGATAGTTTGTGGTGTCAGTCAATGCAGTCTGTTTCTGCTTTTCCGTATGTTGTACTCCGTTGCATTGTGATATCTTGGCCCGCTCCTATTTCTTAATTCGAAGCATAAAACAGATTCGAATTTTTAGAAATTGAGAATTCCAAATTGATTTTATCGTTAATAACTTGCCAAGAGTCTCTCCCCCGCAACTGCTGTAAAGGAGAATCTATGTTTTTTAATTATTTGCTACAGCATTTCATTTATCAGTACTATCTGCTCAATATGAATTAGTCTTCGGTCTGTTTGTGGTAGAAGAAACCCAACTTCATTTTCTGTGTATCCATATTCAAAGGAGTATTATGACGATATTTTCTGGGGTGCTTTTTTCCAGACCCACTACGTTTCTGCATTAAGGCTTCTTTTTTCCCATTTATACATTTCTTTTATCAATTGTATTTGACTTATGCCATTTGGATGAAATAATGGAATATCTTCTTTGAGGTAACAAACTTTCCCAGATTAGGTGTCCCGTGACTTTGTGTCTGGAAGAACATAAGTGCCTAGTATAATGTATTTTCTTCATTGTACAATGTATAAACAAACATTATATTTTTGTGTAGACAAGATAAAGAATATGGGCAGGTGATTTGTTGGACTTGGCCCTCTCTGCAGGGTCACCTGGAAACCTTTTGCCTTCCCCCTCCTGTTTTCTCAACCTGTTTTTGTTTGCTTTTAGGACTATCTGTAAAACCCTCACTATTTGTCTTTGAAAGCCTCTCTATTTATTTATCTTTTCAACTCTCTTTATGTATTTGTATTTGAGATTTACAAAAACATTGCAAAAAACATTAGCAACATCAAGCAGCTGAAAGCCAACACCAGATAAATTGGATTTTTTAGGTTTGGTATTAGCCTAGACTTTTTGATTTTACTAAAACTATATGTAAGACATAGTTAGTTATAGGGGTTTCAGCCAGCCTTAATCCATTAGTCTGTTGAGGTGTCATTTACATTTTTCCGCCCCCTCCAGCATGCATTATGGGACAGCTGGCCAACCCACTTCAGCCATTGTCTTACTTCACTGTGAAGTAATGCATATTGCCCTTTCACAAGAGTGCACCCACGCACTTCAGTGTTAGGAACTACTATGGTAATGAGTGCTTTTTGAAGACAAAACACTATTTTTGTCCTTCGCCAATGTTTTCTTAGATTGATGAGGGCCTGGCTGTTTCCCCAAAAGTAAAGTTTTGAAAAAAACATGGCAAAACAAAACAAGTATTGCCAAAGTTGAATTGCTGGCAGCCAGTGCCAGACCTATTGACTTTGTAATGCTTGTTTTAAAGTTGCTATTATCAAGTGTTTAAGTGGCATTAAAACATTGTAGTTTTATGTGATTTGAGTGCTTGGTTAGGCGGTGATATATGTACTTGTCCCATTCACAAACAATAATAATAAAAAATGCCTGACACAAATAAGAGTTGTCTCTTAAAAAGCATCACCAGTAAAATAGTCACTTTAGTAAACATTTTTATATTTGCATTTTGTTCTATTACAAGTATATGGGGGCACGTTAGGTGACAACATGTCTTTTCTATTTATTTTGCAGCATATTAGCAGATGGTCAGGTTTATGTCTAGTGCATATGTTAGGAGGTGTTTTAGAGGGATCACTGACATAATATCGACTACAAAAATATAGACTTACAAAAATATCGATGCCAAAATATAGAATGCCAAAATATCGAAGTCCTATCTCCAAACAGGAAATTACAAAAATATCGAATCCAAAATATCGTTGTAAATAATATAGTTAGTCAAAATATCGAATTTTTTAAATGTTTTAAAAGTAATGTTAAATAAATGAAATAATACATATAATTAACTGACACATACTTAAAAATACTTAAATAACAGTAAACTTAATGAATAATTAAAGTAAGTAAAAAAAAAAATTAATACATATATCTTAACGTGATATTAATTAAAAATATTCAATATTTTCTGTGTAGGATAGCGGGCGCGTAAAATTTACTATTACCACTCCAGTAAGTGCAATAGTAGGGAAAGCGTTGGATAGCGGGAGGGTAAAAATTACTATTCCCACTCCAGAGAATGCAACAGTAGGAAAAGCGTTGGATAGCGGGAGGGTAAAAATGACTATTCCCACTCCAGAGAGTGCAATATTAGGGAAAACATTGGATAGCGTAGGGGTAAAAATTACTATTCCCACTCCAGAGAGTGCAACAGTAGGGAAAGCATTGGATAGCGGGAGGGTAACATTTACTATTCCCACTCCAGTGAGTGCAACAGTAGGGAAAGCGTTGGATAGCGTAGGGGTAAAAATTACTATTCACACTCCAGAGAGTGCAACATAGGGAAAGCGTTGGATAGCGGGAGGGTAACATTTACTATTCCCACTCCAGTGAGTGCAACAGTAGGGAAAGCGTTGGATAGCGTAGGGGTAAAAATGACTATTCCCACTCCAGAGAGTGCAACAGTAGGGAAAGCGTTGGATAGCGGGAGGGTAAAAATTACTATTCCCACTCCAGAGAGTGCAATAATAGGGAAAACATTGAATAGCGTAGGGGTAAAAATTACTATTCCCACTCCAGAGAGTGCAACAGTAGGGAAAGCATTGGATAGCGGGAGGGTAACATTTACTATTCCCACTCCAGTGAGTGCAACAGTAGGGAAAGCGTTGGATAGCGTAGGGGTAAAAATTACTATTCCCACTCCAGAGAGTGCAACAGTAGGGAAAGCGTTGGATAGCGGGAGGGTAACATTTACTATTCCCACTCCAGTGAGTGCAACAGTAGGGAAAGCGTTGGATAGCGTAGGGGTAAAAATGACTATTCCCACTCCAGAGAGTGCAACAGTAGGGAAAGCGTTGGATAGCGGGAGGGTAAAAATTACTATTCCCACTCCAGAGAGTGCAATAATAGGGAAAACATTGGATAGCGTAGGGGTAAAAATTACTATTCCCACTCCAGAGAGTGCAACAGTAGGGAAAGCGTTGGATAGCGGGAGGGTAACATTTACTATTCCCACTCCAGTGAGTGCAACAGTAGGGAAAGCGTTGGATAGCGTAGGGGTAAAAATTACTATTCACACTCCAGAGAGTGCAACAGTAGGGAAAACGTTGGATAGCGGGAGGGTAACATTTACTATTCCCACTCCAGTGAGTGCAACAGTAGGGAAAGCGTTGGATAGCATAGGGGTAAAAATTACTATTCCCACTCCAGAGAGTGCAACAGTAGGGAAAGCGTTGGATAGCGGGAGGGTAAAAATTACTATTCCCACTCCAGTGAGTGCAACAGTAGGTAAAGCGTTGGATAGCGGGAGGGTAAAAATTACTATTCCCACTCCAGTGAGTGCAACAGTAGGGAAAGCGTTGGATAGCGGGAGGGTAAAAATTACTATTCACACTCCAGAGAGTGCAATAATAGGGAAAGCATTGGATAGCGTAGGGGTAAAAATTACTATTCCCACTCAAGTAAGTGCAATAGTAGAGAAAATAATAAATGTATTTTTATTTTTAAATTAATTAATTATTAATACAAAAACAAGTATTACCATTAATTACCAATCACACAAGAATTGATCATTTTTAAATACCAATACATTTTTGTTTAATTAATTAACAATTAATAATTAATTAACAAACAATTGTTTTTCAATAACAAACATTAATAAATGCAAATAATACCAATTAATAATTAATTTATAATATATTAATTAAGGATATACACAAATTATTTAAATAAATTTTTTTTTCCAATTATATTACTTCCCACCATATTCCCGTATAAACACAATACCCGCTACAAATATTAATTGAATACAATTAACATAATTATCAATTTACCTATTGATACTAATTAATTACCAATTAGTACTAATTATTTACAAATTAATAATTAATCAACAAACAATTAATTTGCAATACCAATTAATAATTAACTAATAACAATTAAATTACTTCCCACCCTATTCCCCTATAAACCCACAACCCGCTACAGAAGTAAAATGCAAAATTAAATTAAAGATATATTAATTAACAATATACACAAATAAATTACATAATTATTTATTTACAATTATATTACTTGCCACCATATTCCCCTATAAACACACTGCCCGCTACAAATATTAAATGAATACAATTAACATAATTATCAATTAAACAATTAATACAAATTAATTACCAATTAATACTAATTATTTACTAATTAATAATTAATCAACAACCAATTAATTTGCAATACCAATTAATAATTAACTAATAACAATTAAATTACTTCCCACCCTATTCCCCTATAAACCCACAACCCGTTACAGAAATAAAACGCAAAATTAAATTAAAAATAATTAATAATTCCTATAAATTATTATTTAATAATATATAATTAAATTACTTCCCACCCTATTCCCCTATAAACCCACAACCCGCTACAGAAGTAAAACGCAAAATTAAATTAAAAATAATTAATAATTCCTATAAATTATTATTTAATGTACTATAATTAAATTACTTCCCACCCTACTCCCCTATAAACCCACAACCCGCTACGGAATTAAATTACAAAAAAATAAAAAAACATAAAATTCAATAATTTAAAAATATTCTAACATACATTCCAATATTAATACATACTTTTAACACATATACTAACACTTAAAACACTATAAAAAAATCGATATTTTTAACAACTATATTATTGCAATCGATATTTCTTACCTGTTTTTCGATATTCTTCACCACTATATTTTTGCAAGTCGATATTCTGTCCATTCGATATTAAAAACTCGATATTCTTGCTACTCGATATTTTTTTTTCGATATTATGTCTATTTACCGTTTTAGAGGAATGGAGCAGAAGAAAAGAGACTGTGTCATTATCCGTTCCAACTGACTATTTTAGTGAGTAGCAGGCATGCTGTGGAATTCTACCATGTTACCCTGAGCATTACTAGGTAGTGGGATGAGCTCAGAGATGTTTCTTGTATCCTGTTAAATTCAGTTATGTTTATTGTTTAATAATTAAATTATTTACAATAAAAGTTAAATAGGCTAAAACATTAAAATGAGTGGAGTCTAATAAATATGAAGGCTACAATCATGGGTGCCTGGTACAGAGTTACAAGAAATAATTACAAATAGCATTAAGACAATAGCTATATCAAAATATTTCAGAGTGCAAGCAGTCATTTTAGTGTCTGCTTCTCCTACAGCAAATTTCAAAGCTTCAGAGCTGACATCACCTGCTAAGTTTAAAACCCTTCTTATTGTTTACCAGCAGCCCTCTCATAAATTAGAGCAAATGCTTAAAATATGTAATGACTTGAAAGGCATACACACCACACAAGAGCCATTCACAGTTATGAGACCCTGGACACCGGCAGATGACATATTTGGTTTAACCAGAAAAATAACAACTTTCTAAAGTGGCTTTTTCATAATAGTTGCTCAAAATCTGACTTTAACATCAAAGAGGGTTTTAGAATTACAGTTCAATTGGGTGAAAGAGGCATTTCTGTATCTGTTCCCAAACTGAAGTTATCACTTATGAAGTTTAGTAAGACAATCCAGTGTTAGTATATGGGAGAGATAGCCTTACAATAGTGAAAAAACAACTTCAGGGTTTTTCACTGTCAGGACATGTAAAACGTAAATACACAAATCTTTAATCATTCCTATATTTAAAAAGGGCTCTAAACAGGATCCAAAGTGGGGGTTCTGACATCAATGCTACCTCACCGAAGTCATAGGAATTTGACAAAACCCTAGCTTCAGACCAAAGAACAAGTGTAGCAAATTAATTCAGCAAGAGAGTGGTAAGGGTGTAGCTGGTGGTGTATTCTGGAGCACACTGTTGCAAATACATTACTAAAGCAGTGTGTGGTAGAACACTGTCATTTAGAGACAGCACATTTCCCACTGAAATGGCCACTAAACTTGCACAGACACAGTGTTGCTGAAAAGCTGTATAGCACAAAAATGATAATGTGTGGAAATCGGGTTTCAGTGAATATTTTGCATTTGCCCATCATCATCGTCTTAATTTGTTTTGATCTTATTGAGATTGTTGCAGGGATTCTGCACATACACAAAACTATGCGCAGGAGAACAGGACCTCGGTGTATAGGTGCTGAACCTTCCTACTACCTTAGTACCCAAAATCCCAAAACCGACTAGCTATAGTGTCTCATTAGTTCTCCTATACAATCATGAAGCTACAAACGATTAGACAACCCAGAACACAACACTCCCAACTCTCACAGGAATCGTGGTAGCAAGACATTCCCTTTCGCTCACTCACTAGTACTTGTCCACAATAAGAATTGTCAGAGTCACTGTTATAGTTCAAAATGTTTATTTTAACTATCGTGCTCTATAATGCAGTATATGAGCCACAGCCAGCAGCTAAATGCATAAACCTAAAACAGATAGCATTGTTACAATTCCATAAATATAAAGGGGGATATCATCATATATAGACAGCGGAAAAAGGACTATAAGGTCTAACCACCCTTTCCTTGGTAAGGTTAAGTTTATTATTTAAAGGAAGATCTCTGAGCTTTGTCAGCAGACCCCATAACTTAGTGCCTAAATGGAAGGTTTACATCATAGGAACAGCATGGATCTTCTCCATGGAAAGGTCCCTCTCCAAGTGTATCTTAAGGACAACATGCAACCCCGTAATATCAAAGCACGTGTTTCCAGCAGCACAGCTGTGTTAGCATGTGTTGCCTAGGTGCTAGGGACTGACCAGAACAGAACAAGGGGCATTGTTTATTGACCTTGCACATCGTGCTCTGACTAAACTCCAGGAACAGGCAGAGAATGCAGAAAGCAGACAGTTCTCATGTGAAAGGCACAAACAGTGTCTTGCAAAATAAAGTCATGTAGTACCGTGGGCAAAAGCAGCATCATGGCAGCAGAGCTCATGCTAACCTAGCAATGTCGATAATGACCCTAACGGCCATATAACAAGATCTTTGTTTCCATCACACTTCAGAATCACAATTGTTGCTTTCCTAACTGCTGATGAAAGCAGCAATATGTGTACAGTTCATTTACAGGTATTACAATTTGTACGTGTTACTAAATAAATGACATCCTACAGCTGTTCCTTTATCTCTCACTGAAGCCCCGAAATTTGTCACATAGTTCACTTTTAAATCTTCTCGCACTTTGCAGTCAGAGAAAGAAAAGTAAACATTAATCGCCATGGCTAAACGATAAGCAGCAATTTGTCAGAATACAGAGTCTGACATCTGGCATCTGTCTTAGAAGAACAGCAAAAAAGACATGATAACTGTAAAGCTTAAAGGCATCTTTATTTATTGCATGTTCATCTTACGACTTTCACGACAGCCACCCCCCCAAAAAATAAACCTGTGACCCCCAGTGTGTTGTGAAATGCTGCTTTAAAAACATCAAGGACAAAAAAAAAATAATAACATTTAACATTAACCCCATAATTCACAGTATCTTCCAAAAAACAAATTTATAAATAAAAGAAATATGGATGTATTTTTATTACTCTGAAATAATATTTTCTTAAAAATAAATTAAGAATGCTAAAAACAAATTGGCAGTCTGTTTCTTTCCTCTCCTGAGGCGGAAGCCGGGAGATCTTACTTTTAATTTTCTGAGCGCTGTGCTTTTTAAAAAAACAAATATCATTGCTTGTGCCATTGAGACTTGTGTTGTGTGTTGAGCGCACAAGTGTTATACTGCACTTGGGGGACACTTGCCTTGGCTTCTGCAGAGACCTCTCCCTCCCCTCGTCGCTGGGTCACTCTCAGCCGAGTATTGACGCTGAGAGACCGGCTTCGTGGGACGAGTGGTAGACGGCGGCCATATTGGGCTGGGCTACTGTTGGGTCGCGTTCTAGCAGCGCATAAAAGGGGCTCTTGACAGCCCTGCGCTCGACTTGGCAGTCTGTTTCTTTCCTCTCCTGAGGCGGAAGCCGGGAGATCTTACTTTTAATTTTCTGAGGGCTGTGCTTTTTTAAAAAACAAATATCATTGCTTGTGCCATTGAGACTTGTGTTGTGTGTTGAGCGCACGAGTGTTATACTGCACTTGGGGGACACTTGCCTTGGCTCCTGCAGAGACCTCTCCCTCCCCTCGTCGCCGGGTCACTCTCAGCCGAGTATTGACGCTGAGAGACCGGCTTCGTGGGACGAGTGGTAGACGGCGGCCATATTGGGCTGGGCTACTGTTGGGTCGCGTTCTAGCAGCGCATAAAAGGGGCTCTTGACAGTCCTGCGCTCGACTTGGCAGTCTGTTTATTTCCTCTCCTGAGGCGGAAGCCGGAAGATCTTACTTTTAATTTTCTGAGCGCTGTGCTTTTTTAAAAAACAAATATCATTGCTTGTGCCATTGAGACTTGTGTTGTGTGTTGAGCGCACAAGTGTTATACTGCACTTGGGGGACACTTGCCTTGGCTCCTGCAGAGACCTCTCCCTCCCCTCGTCGCCGGGTCACTCTCAGCCGAGTATTGACGCTGAGAGACCGGCTTCGTGGGACGAGTGGTAGACGGCGGCCATATTGGGCTGGGCTACTGTTGAGTTGCGTTCTAGCAGCGCATAAAAAGGGAAGGTCATGGCTCCGCGCAGCGGACGCGGTCAGCGGACGCACCGTATCTGCGCCGGAGTCGTGCCAGAGTCCTGCCCGTCTGCGCCCGTCAGCGCTAAGGAGGCGCAAGGCTCAAGGTCTAACGTGTTTTATCATTTCGCTGCCAGACCATATACGAGAGAGGAGCTACTTAGTTTCCGGCCGATTCATACTTTCTGTGAGTACTCCCCCCATAACCCGCTTTGTGGTCCTTATTGTTGCCCTTGTGGCAACTTTGACCTCGGTTCCCCTTCCCTCATTAGAGCACTGTGTGAGCTTCATTTCCTATCATCCCGGTCCATTGAGTCTTCCACTCCTCGGACCCTTAAGATTTGGAACCTCAACGTTAGGTCACTAATCAAACACCATTCCGATATTCATGACCTTATTTTAGCTGAGGGCCCCGATATCTTTTTCATGACAGAGACTTGGCTGCAGGACGAGGCCACGGCGGAATATAACCTGGCTATCCCGCAACAATATTCTATCTTTACTCACAATCGCAATTCTAGGGGTGGGGCATTGCAATGGTAGCCAAATCCTGCTACCCCTGTACGTGGAAGAAACTAGCCATAGACGGTTGCGAGAGTGCGCACTTCTGTGTTACGATCAATCACCACCTTACCTTTTCTGGACTCCTGATTTACAGACCTCCTGGTAATGATGTAGCCTTCAGAAAGGCTCTTCCAGAAGTAGTGAGCTCCCTCGCAATAGGCTCGGCTAATTTCACAGTTCTCGGCGATCTTAATCTCCACTTTGACCTTGGTCATATCCCGGCGATTAGTAATACCCTTGCAGATCTGGAGGCGCTGCAGTTATGTCAGATGGTCACCCTCCCTACGCATATTGGTGGTCATATCCTGGACCCAATTTTCACGAATCTGTCCGCGGTTAATGTTCTGCCCCCTCTTCCGATAGCCTGGACAGACCATTTTTTGGTGGAACTGAACCTTGTGACTAGAAAGCCTCTCTTCACAAAATTAGACAGGTCCGTATTCAAACGTCCCTGGAAGAAACTGACGCTCGAGGACTTTCATCGGGTACTCAGGGAACACCCTCTTGAACCCTTTTCCGATGTCGGGTTATAATCTCTTCTGTGATTGGGTCTCTCGTGCACTTGACTTGCTGATCCCTGCTAGGTGGAGTAAATGTCGCTCTCTTGAACCCAGCCCATGGTATGATGAAGCTTTACTGCTTCTAAAAAAATCTTGCAAACAAGCAGAAAGAGATTGGCGCAAAACTTATGACGCGAGAAAAAATTAGCGTATCTCGTAAAGATTAAATCATACCATAGAGCCATTAGCAGAGCTCGTGCAGCCTTTTACTCCCAGGAGTTAAAACTTAGCCCCAATCCTGCAAAGCTGATTTTTAAAGTCCTTAAAGATCTGACGTCTAAAAGAGCCTCAGCAGTTGAGGTATGCTCTGCATCTCACTGTGAGAAACTAGCCAACTTTTTCATGGATAAGGTGCATACCATCTATTGCTCCTTTCCTAATACTTCCCCTTTGTGTGAAGGATTGAAATCTCCTACCATCCCCAATGGGGCCCTACTCACTCTCTCGGAAATCTCTGAGGGTGAGTTTAATAGGTTGGCAGTCAAAGTTAAATCTGGGTCCCCTGCAGACCCGCTCAGACCTGCGCAGTTCAGAGAGTCGGCTGCCCTTTGTTTCCCCCCTGTGCGCCAACTAATCAATCTTTCATTGTGCTCAGGGATGGTGCCTTCTAAGTGGAAACAAGCTTATGTTACCCCTATTCTGAAAAAACCCGCCTTGGACCCCCTTAAATTGGAGAATTATCGTCCTATCTCTCTCCTCCCTTGGGTTGCCAAGGTCGCGGAGGCGCATGTTAATGGAATTCTAACTCAACATCTCCAGACCACTAACATATTAGATCCATCTCAGAACTGCTTTCGAGCGGGTCACAGTACTGAGACTGCTCTTCTTGCGATGACGGAACATCTTCGCACCGTGCTGGATTCCGGTCAAACTGCGGCACTGGTGTTACTTGACCTCAGTGCCGCGTTTGACACCGTCTCACATGGGATACTTTTGCAGCGTCTGGGTGAGGCAGGTATCTCTGGTTCGGCATTTGATTGGTTTCGCTCCTTTCCAGCTGGTCGATCGTTTAGGGTTGCCACACCCCCTTTTGAATCCAAACTCTATTCCATTGAGCAAGGAGTTCCTCAGGGGTCGGCTCTCAGCCCCACGTTGTTTAATCTGTATGTGCGGCCGTTGGCTGCGGTTGCCAAGCAGTGGGGCCTGACTATGGTTTCCTATGCGGACGACACGCAGTTGGCGGTCGCACTAAATGGGGATTCCGACTCTGAGGCCTCTAGATTCAGGGAGGGCTTAACTGCAGTGGCAGGCTGGATGACGGCCAATTATCTACAACTTAATGCTAAAAAGACGGAAATTCTTATAGTTGGGAAACAATGTAGTCTTTGGGGTGACCAGTGGTGGCCCCCTGAGTTGGGACCAGCCCCCATTCCAGTCCCTGAGGTCAAGAACCTGGGTGTCTGGCTCGACTCTGCCCTTAGCTTCTGCGGCCACACCAAAAAAGTAGCCGCCGCTTGCTTCGGGTTCTTGCGGGGAATGAGTCCAACCCTGAAGTTTTTTGACTCCCCCACTAGGCAGTTGATCATCCAGGCTACTATACTCTCTCGGCTCGACTACGCGAGCTCGCTTTTGGTGGGAGCCAATCAGGCGGAAGTTATCCGGCTGCAGCGAGTTCAGAATGCGGCGGCCAGAGCCTTGGTGGGTCTGCCTAGATTCTGATCCGTGAGGGAAACTATCCTGAAACTTCATTGGCTGCCCATGGCTCAAAGGATTGAGTTTAAGATTCTTTGTCTCTCCTTTAAGATCCTTAAGCTATCCAACCTCCCGATTCTGAAGCACCTTCTCACCCCTTATGTCCCTCCTCGCTGTCTGAGGTCACTAGGCCAAAATCTGGCAGTAGTTCCACGTTTCAAACGTTGCAGAGCGGGAGGGCGCTCCTTCCGCGTTTTGGCGGCTAGGCTTTGGAACACATTACCTGCTCATATTCGTGCCCTTGAGGACCTGCTTCTATTTAGGAGGGCCATTAAAACTTATCTTTTTCCCTCTGGTTCTAAGGTTATTGCTTAGATCATTTGTTTTTACTGCTTCTCGTTTTCTCTGTTAGCCTTCCTGTTCTTTGTATGCCTCTTTCTGCCTGTCAGAGCGCCGGCGGGACGCCCCTTTGCTGGGGCAGCTGTTGCGATAAAAAAAAAAAAACAAACAAAAAAAAAAAAAAACATTAATATTCATAGTAAAATACAATTCACAACAATGCATAATAAAAAACAAAATATACAGCATGCATATCAATAAAACACAGCCTCAATGAAGCATAAATAATGATGCATAGCGATAGAAACATAGTATAAAAAACACATTACAAAATATGAATCCCAACCAACAATTAAGTAATATAATGTTTGCACTTACAATTTTGAAGTGCCCCATCCACATTTGAATGTCCATCCTTACAATAATAATCCACCCAAAAAATAGAATAAAGTAGACTCTAAACACTAACTCAGACTATAAAACTACATTTAACTACAATACTAACCCTAACTAACAATCTATGCCCCACAAACCTAACTATCTTTAAAGTTAGGAAGGACCGGCATTTGCTTGTACTGGAGAACTGTAAAAAGGAACCCTCACACTGATGACCCACAGCTAAATTAAAAAATACAGATGCTGGAAAAAAATGGTGGCAATTATTACATTAATCAGGCTTTCTTACATAGAAAAAAGAACACATACACATGATCAAAAAATGTAAAAAAGCAAAATAGTTAATAAAGATTAAAGTCATTTTTCCAAATATAAAATATAGTACACTTTATTATAAATATACATTTTTAAATATTGATACTTAAATTAAATGTAAGTTGTTTACAGTATTGATTAATATAAAGAAAATAGGATAATCAGTGAAATGTAGTCATAAATGTACACCCAAAAATATGAAAACCTGTACTAATATAATGTTAAGAAAATGTTATGACCATATGTCACAAAAAGTATATGTATATAATTATATTTCTTTAAGTTATACACAGTAAAAAATACTTTTTTGATTATAATATAACTTTTTTAGATCATTATTAAAATATACTGTGTCCTTGATTGTTGTTAAAATAAATGCAAACTTATAACAAATGTAAAATATAATCTTTTTAATTAAAGTATGCTTTTGGGGAAATAAGAGTGTTGTAACTCAGAACTAAACCGCAGTAGGAAACATTTCTGACTTTAGTGGTCTCAGTTTTTCAATTTGTTCTGCAAACGTAACCTCATTGGCAAAGTGTTGGACTCAGGTGGGGTTATATTTACTATACCCACTCTAAATTTAGCCACACTGGGGAAAGTGTTGTATTCAGGGAGTTTGGGTGTTATATTTACTAATCCAAATCCAATGTCATGTATAGTGCACCCTCTTTTTTTAGAGAGTTGCTATTGCCTTCTCTAACCAGGCTGTAGTAGACTGACAATGGGGACAACATTAATCTGTACACAAGGGTGCCTGTACCTCTGTACCCTTTAGGAGGGGCTGCCTACTAGTGGAGGGCAGAACTCATGGAATTTAACTCTGTGGGATTCCATCGAGTTACAAAAAAACTCTGCGAGAATTCATGGAGTTCTGCCAATGGCCATAATTAGGCCCGTCATACTGCATGTGCTGTGATTTAGCACCAGGAGTACGTTCGGTACTGAAAAATCAGCGTGAATGGCACCACGCAGTGTGATTTTCTATTTGAGTAGCAGATATGAGAAGGTGGGTGGGTATATGCTGTCCACTAATTAAAGTGGGCACCTTGTCCCAGGCCACACGTCCCTTATGATGTCTGAGGTAAAAGATAACTTTCATTGAAAGGTATCCTAGTGGTATCTATGGAGAGCAGCCTTCAGGCTTAATCTTGTAGTTTGTTTTACCAGAATATCACCTCCAAAATGAAATGAAAGGAGAACCTCACAGTGTTTATATAAACATATGTATTTATTAATATAACACTCTCTACTAGTCTCTATGCAAGACTAGGGCACAAAGCACACAATACTGAATCTATAGAACAATAGTAAATAGCATAATTTACAGTGGGCTCCGGGAGAGACCGAACCATATACTAAAAAAATGGTATAAGAACAACAACTTCAATAGACACAGGGCCTAGAGCACGTAGAATCGCTGGGACCCCAAGGAACCACCCGGAGGAGTGACACATTGGACCCACGGAGGACGGGTGTAGTGTAGGAACACAGACGCGTGCTCCGTACAACTCTATGGGAAAGTCGCGGTTGGAAATTTACAAGTTAAGGATACTTCTAAGAGGACTTTAAGAGCAAACCCTTTGGAACTTAGAGGGTTCTAAGGCCAACCCACCAGTGAGTACCAAAGTACCCATGTTACCTATCCCAGAGGAGCCGGGTGCATAGGGGTCAAGTGGTGTCAGAAACCTTCGTCGTTTTCAATGGAGAGCTGCAAAGAAGTCCTGCTGCCAGGAGGGCGAAGAGTGTTTGGTGGAATCCAAGCCTGGATTCGAGGTGAGAGGAATCTGAAAGCAGAGGGGACAGAGTCTGGGTCACTTCAGGTGACCAGGGGCTCGGTAGTCGAATGCCCACCGATGTCGGGTGCTTCAGGAGTGAAGAAGGGTTGTTTGTCTTTGCAGCCACGGGGACCAGGAGACGTTGAGGACAACCAGATTCCAAAGGTTAGCTGTGCCACAAAGAATGTCGAGAGCTGAGGGGAAGATGTCTGGCTGGAGCACCAACAAGCCTTGGCAAATGCAACACACGCGGTCAGAGGAAACAGGTTACGGTGTTGACCAGCAAGGACCAGGGGACTCTCCAAGCAATGGGGAGTCAGGGCACATCTGGAGTAACCAGGTAAGCCCAAGAATTAACAAGGTGACCCTCGCCAGGACCCACAGGCCAACAGACCAGGGATCGCTAGGAGACCTCAAGCAAGTCTGCAAAGAGCCAGCCCACAGGACACTCATGGAGTGGAGGCCGGAGATCTTCAGTGCAAATGTTGCTCGGGGTCGGGACTACATGGAGTCCAAAGCACAGGCCTAGGAATTGTCACTAAGCATATTCAATTGCAAAAGTACACGGTGCATAGGGGTTCGGGTTGCACGGTCCCCACGAGAGGACAGATCGACCTTGAGGACCTTCGGAAACCCACCTCCTGTGTTGCTAAAATCTTCAGAGTCCTCAGGAGCTTGGGAGAAGCAAACTGGTCTGATGCGCTAAGGTGCCTGCTTTTGCAGGGGAGTGACTCCTTTACTCCAAGGGAGATTCTTCAGTCGTCCAGCGTCGTGCAGGCAGTCAAAGTACTTGGTTTCTTTTGGCAGAATCTTTTCCAGGTAAAATCTAAAGTCCTGTAGCCAGGTAACCCACTTTATACCCTTGGGAAGGGGTGGAAAGATTTTGTGGACCCTCCTAGGGGAGGGGCAGAACAGAGGGGTGGCTGCACCCATGTCCTTTGTCCAGTTTCACGCTAGAGCCGGAGCAAATGGCTCCCAGAACTGGTTTGGGCTGGACTATGCACGGGGACACCAAATGTGCCCCCAGTGCAGACTTTCTGGCACTCTAAGAGTACACCCACCCAGCCCCAATACACTAAATCCTGTCTGGGAAGTGGTCACACCTCCCTCTGACGGGATGCCTTTTGTCATGTCTTCCTCTGCTCGAGCTTGGCTCAGCAGCAGGAGAACAGAATGGTGTCTGTGGCTGGCAGCATCCATTTTGTGCTGCCCAGGTCGAGAATGCTGGTACCGGGTAGACCGGTGACCCACAGATGTCCCTCTAGAAGGGTGGAATCATACCTCCCACACCAGTTACTGGTGTGGAGGTATGATTCCAAGGTGTTTGACAACAAACACGACAGGTTTCTAAGCAGCCGTTTTAGTATATACCCCGAGGTTATGATGCACTTAAACATATATGTCTGGCTGCATCACAGACAACCCCGGAGAATGGTCTCCGAAGGCTGCAGAGGGCACCCTCTCACGTAAAACCCAGCACCTTGCCTTCAGGATTGATAAGGCCTGCCATAGGGGTGACTGATAGGTATTTAAGTGTAGTGATATAGATAGATATAGTGAACCTATATCTTAATTAAGTGGTGCACGCACCAGCTTACACATTCTGCAGTAGCAGGCTGGTCGTGTTAATTTGAGTGGCCTCTTAGGGTGGCATAATACATGATCCAGCCCATGGGAGGCCTCTGGGATACCTATGCCCTGTGCCCCAGTATCCAATCTGGAGTGTACCTAAAGTACATGCATTGCAATTTAAGGGAGAAAGCAGATAGACTGGGGTCCTGAATAGCAGGGACCCAGTCAGACTAGTCAAAGACCAGCAAAACACCAGGAAAAAAGTGGGGGTAATCATGCAGTCAGATTCCACCTTCCTACAGCAGCCTTTTGACCCTGAACAGTCATGACCACCGTGTTTGAAAAAACTCGCAGGGTGGCCTCCTAATGACTATAAACTTGCACTAGGGGATGCCAAATCTCACTCGCCAACTTACTGTTGTGGCGGGTGTGTGAGAAACAATTCTGCCACATGGCGAATAGGGGAATTTGGCCGGAAACTCTGCGTTACAAGATAACACTAATTCGCAAAGATTCTGCCAATTCCAGAAGCAGAATGGAATATTTCGCCCACCTCTACTGCCTATCACCTTCCTCTTGGTAAATTCTGTGCTGTATACTTTACCTGGGTTCCTATTGCCTGTGTGTGGGATGCGTTTATTGGGAGCCAGTGAATTCAATGGGTGAAAATGGTGAGACATTCTGTTTAATGTGAATTGGGTTTATATCTGTTCTGCTGGACATTCCAGCTCTCCTGTGCCTCTCCCTATGCTTAGCAGAAGCTTGGTGGGTTATGGCAGGCACTAGCTCTTATCTGTTTTTAGCTCACACTCCTGCTGTGTTAACCCCCTCCCTTTCTGCTGGGTGAAGGTCAAAGTCTCCAGGTCTGGAGTTAATTACAATTCCTCTCCATGGGATAAGACAGACAAGTCCCAAGAGAATGGAAGAGCCTTCTTCATACAGACTGATCACATAGTGAAAATGCATGAAATATGGCCCAGCATTGGAGGGGCGCCCAGGATGCAAAAGTAGCAGCCTCTCTAAATGGGTGAAACTGGCATGCAGGGAATGATAAAAGTCTGCCCTCATCCACCAGTTGGTTGTTCAAGGCTGTACTCTTTTCGATCAAGGCACCCATGTGGAGTCATTGAGGAAGCAGAAATGCATGAGTGGAGTCCAGGAGTTGAATTGCTATTCTTTTAGACCCTGGGATAGGGTTTGTACTTGAGAAGGTGTCTCTGTGACAGATTACAGATTAAATGAATTTGCCAGGATGATGGAAGGAGCTGGGTTGCAGTTTGTCAAATGGGCATTGGAACACAGAGAGAGAGAGGTGTATGAGGCCTGTAGAGAGTATTCTGTTTTTCAGAACACAAGGAGACCTCACACAGCTTCTCAGTATAAGAACATTTGCTTCAAATCAGCATCGAGGGAGACAGGAGAAGCTCCATGTTGTCATTGAAGGTAAACCTGTTTTCCCCCGACCTCCGCCCTGTGCTGTGTGAGTCTGTGGGATCTTCCATTTACCATCTGTAGCTTGGGGAAGAGTGTCTTGTTGAAGAATTTATCATTTGAACCATCAGTCAGACCTCTCGCACAGAGGTTTGTAGAGACTTCTGGTTCTCACTATGTATCTTAGTTTGAAGCGAAGTATACTTTTCTTGTGTGAATTAACGTACTTTTCTTTTCTAAAGTAAAGCACTGACTGGACATTGATCTTATTAGCTTATATTGCATTATAAACTATATTCTGAATGTCTCACTGACCTCACCTGCTCGAGAGAGTCAAGTGCTGTAAAGGAGTACTTGGCAATCCAGTTTAGGGTCAGTCTGGGGCCCCAGGACAGTAGCTGTGAACTATTTCAATTGATGCAACTGGATCCCAGAAACCTATGACTGCCCTGGTGCCCCATGACCCCGGTCATCACCCTGAGAAGGTGTTGAATTTCGGGAATATCAGATTAGCTATTGTCACTCAAAACATAACCAGATTTGGTAAAGTGTTCAGGGTTACATTTACTATTCCCACTCTAAACTTTGCCACATTGGGGAAAGCGTTGGATTCCGAGGGATTAGATTTACTATTCCTACTCCAAATATAGCCTTGCTGAGGAAAGTGTTACCATCTACAAGTTCTAATTTTCTATTTTACCTCCAAATTTAGTTGCATTGAGGAAAGTATTGGGCCTTTTGAGAGGGAGGGAGGTTTGTTTTAAATGCAACTCTAACAACAACATATTTAAAAACACATCTATTCAACATGACCTCACTAATAAACAGAATTAGACATTTAAGAAATAATAAAAAATAGTCCAAAATATTTGATCTAATTACATAAAGTGTTCAATTAATATTTGTGAAGAAAGTCTTTATTGTTGATTAATTAAAATCATTACAAACAGCAGGTATTTAAAAAAAGAAAAAAAACATTAGATTGTGTGTCGACACAACGGGACATTATAACTTAAAAAGTAATATCGAAGATACACCACGTTTCAGTAAAGTAGTCAGATAATATTTTAGCAGCATTTTGAATATTTTTCATCCAAATCCTAGTTTAAAGTGCTAATGCTGATTTGCTATAGTGCCCATTTATAAGCATTACGTAAGTGTCAACCCTCTCGGGTTGACATTCTAATTCTAATATTAGAAATCAAATGTTTCTCACAAATCACAAATAATTATGCTACATTATATATGAATCTAATAATTAAAAGATCTAAGAAATTTTGTCAAAATGCCTCTTCTACACCATGTTATAAAATATACAGATAAAAAAGTCATAGTTAAAATGCCATAGATAATGATCGTTGTACAATTCCTTTTCTTAAAGAAGCCTTTCACAAAGTCTTCAATGAATTGCATACACTGCCTCCTTTTGACATCAGAAAATAAAGTGCCCTATATAAATACCATAGTTAAAGTGCAGTAGATAATGATCATTATGCAATTCCTTTTCTTAAAGGAGCCTTTCACAAAGTCTTTAAGGAGTTGCGTGCACTGCCCTCCTTTTGATTTCAGAAAGTAAAGTGCCATATATAAATACCATAGTTAAAGCGCCGCTGTGCAGATCATTTAAAAGATTACTTTCTCACGTTCATAAAAATCGAAACAATTGTCAGATTAAGCTATAGTTGACAGCAGCAGCTTTAGGGCAGCATCGTTGAGTGAGCCAATTATTGATCACAAGCCCCTAACCTCTGGTGCCACACTCAGCTGTTACCTTTTTTTCTGCAATGAGAAGAAACTTTACAAACTGTGAGGTCAAAGAAAGAAAAAATTAATAATTGAAATACTTGTTTATAATAATTAAAATACTTGTTTAAACACTTCCCACCCTACTCCACTAGAAACCATACAACTGGCTATTCAAATATTATCATCAACATTTTTAAAAATAAGCAAAAAAAACAATATACATTGAACAAATGCACAATATTATATACAATAGTTAAAACTCAACATTATACACAAATGTATTAAATATTACATTTTAAAAATTATTACCTGCAATATAGTGTCCTATGATATATCTAACATCACAATATTTCATAAAAGATATTAACCCCTTCGGTGCTCAAGACGGAACCATTCCGTCATGAGAACAGGGGCATTAAATCCCTCTGCTGCAGACAGCAGAGGGATTTCCCTTTTTTTTTATTGCCCTCGGGAGGTTGGGGAAGAGCTTCCCCTACCTCCTGAGGCCAATTTACATGGCGCGCTGACGTCATTGCAGTGAAAATGAAACTGAAATGAACTAAGAGGCTCATTTCAGTTTCACTTTCTACGTGCTCAGGGGGCTATCTCAGCCCTCTGAGCACGTAGAAAGTCAGGAGCAGTATCGTTGGAAAGGGGAGAATCTCCCCTTTCCAATGATACCCCTCCCTAGTGGATCCCTGCTTGGGGACTGCCCCAGGAGGGTCATCCCCAAGCAGGGATCCACCCACTAGGCACCAGGGAGGGGGGAGCGGCCCCTTGGGCAAGGGCCTTTGCTCCCCCATATTATTTTGGGCACATTTAGTCTTTCTGCCCACTAGATACCAGGGATATTTGTTTACATTTTATTTAGGGGTGGGGGCTGCCCAAAATGGGCATGCCAATGCCCCCACCCCCGGCCATGAAAACACAGTCTTTCTGCCCCCACTGGGGGGGGGGCAGATTTGGGCAGTATCCCCCAACCTGCCCCCCCAGGGGGGCAGAAAGACCACTAGATACCAGGGATTAGTAAATTATAATTAGGGCTGGGGTCTGCCCAGTATGGGCATGCCAATGTCCCCACCCCTCCCTTCACAAAATTCCAGTCTTTCTGCCCCTCCCTAAAAAACAGGGATTTTTTTATTGTGTAAATTAGGGGTGGGGGCTGCCCATTTTGGCATGCCAAAACCCCCAACCCCCCCTGCACAATAACAGTCTTCCTGCCCCCCCTAGGTGCAGATGAAGTGGAAGCCCCCAATCTGCCCCCCCAGGAGCAGAAAGCCCACTAGACACCAGGGTTTTTTTTTTACGATTAATTTAGGGGTGGGGGTTGCCAAAGATGGGTATGTCAATGCCACCACCCCTCCCCCCCACAAAATTCCAGTCTTTCTTCCCCCCTGAGGGGCAGATGGGGTAGTAGCCCCCAATCTGCCCCTCATGAGGGCAGAAAGACCACTAGATACCAGGGATTTGTAAATTATAATTAGGGCTGGGGTCTGCCCAGTCTGGGCATGCCAATGTCCCCACCCCTCCCTTCACAAAATTCCAGTCTTTCTGCCCCTCCCTAGAAACCAGGGATTTTTTTATTATGTAAATTAGGGGTGGGGGCTGCCCATTTTGGCATGCCAAAACCCCCAACCCCCCCTGCACAATAACAGTCTTCCTGCCCCCCCTAGGTGCAGATGAAGTGGAAGCCCCCAATCTGCCCCCCCAGGAGCAGAAAGCCCACTAGACACCAGGGTTTTTTTTAATGATTAATTTAGGGGTGGGGGTTGCCAAAGATGGGCATGTCAATGCCCCCACCCCTCCCCCCCACAAAATTTCAGTCTTTCTTCCCCCCTGAGGGGCAGATGGGGGTAGTAGCCCCCAATCTGCCCCTCATGAGGGCAGAAAGCACCCTAGACACCAGGGATTATTTTTTTTTTATAGGCCCGGCGTAGGGGCTGCCCAGAATGGGCATGCAAATGCCCCCACCCTACCCCCCCAAAGAAAACTAAAGACTTGCTGCCCCTCCAGGAGGAAGATGGGGGCAATAGCCCCTCATCTGCCCCCAGGGGGGGCAGAAAGCCCACTAAGCACCAGGGATTTTTTTTATATAGGAAGGGGTGGGGGTTGCCCAGAATGGGCACGTCAAGGCCCCCACCCCCCAAAAAAATTATAAAGTCTTTCTGCCCCCCTGGGAGGCAGATGGGGCAATAGCCCCTTATCTGCCCCCCGGGGTGCGACAGAAAGCCCACTAGCCACCAGGGATTCTTTATTTCCAAAGTTCGGGGTGGGGGTTGCCCAGAATGGGCATCCCAAAGCCCCCACCCCCCAAAAGAATAGCCACAGTCTTTTTGCCCCCCTTGGGGGCATATCAGGGCAAACTCCCCCTACCCCAATTCCCCCCCAAGGGCCCAAAACATTTTGGGATAGGCAATTTTGATGTCGCCTCAATAGGTTTTGGGCCCTTACCTGTCGCGGGTACTTGGGCCTCCCACACGAGTGAGGCACCATTTTTATCGGAGACCCGTGGGAACGCTGGGTGGTAGGAAATTTGTGTCAGTCCAGTGATGCCACAACTTTCCCACACAAAAATGTGTGAAAAAAGTGATTTTTTTCAGTTAAATTTGAGGTTTGCAGGGGATTCTGGGTAAGAAAACGTTGGGGGATCCACGCAAGTCTTAACTCCTCGGCATCCCCTGGGTGTCTAGTTTTCAAAAATGTATAGGTTTTCTAGGTTTCCCTAGGTGCCAGCAGAGTTAGGGTTCAAAAACTACAGCTAGGCACTTTGCAAAAAAAGGGTCATTTTTCACTGTGAAAATGTGGTGTGTCCACCTTGCGCTTTGGGCCGTTTCCTGCCGCAAGCACTAGGCCTACCCACGCAAGTGAGGTACCATTTTTCTCGGAAGACTTCGGGGAATCCGGGGTACGTGGAATTTTGTGGATCCACACAGATCCAGAACTTTCCACCACAGAAATGTGAGGAAAATTTGTTTTTTTTTACAATGTTTTAGGTTTGCAAGGGTTTCTAGGTAACATAACCTGGTTAGAGCCAGTCAAGTAACCCCATCCTGGATTCCCCTGGGTGTCTAGTTTTCAAAAATGTATAGGTTTGCCAGGTTTCCCTTGGTGCCGGCAGAGCTAGGGTTCAAAACCTACAGCTAGGCACTTTGCAAAAAAAAAGGTCATTTTTCACTGTGAAAATGTGGTGTGTCCACTTTGCATTTTGGTCTGTTTCCTGCTGCGGGCACTAGGTCTACCCACAAAAGTGAGGTACCATTTTTCTCGGAAGACTTTGGGAAATGCAGGGTGGGTAGAATTTTGTGGATCCACGCAGATTCCAGAACGTTCCACCACAGAAATGTGAGGAAAATGCATTTTTTGGGACAATTTTTTAGGTTTGCATGGGATTCTGGGTAACAGAATTTGGTGAGAGCCAGTCAAGTCACCCCATCCTGTATTCCCCTTGGTGTCTAATTTTCAAAAATGTATAGGTTTGCTAGGTTTCCCTAGGTGCAGGCAGAGCTAGGGTTAAAAAACTACAGCTAGGCACTTTGCAAGAAAAGGGTAATTTTTCATTGTGAAAATGTGGTGTGTCCACGTTGCGTTTTGAGCCGTTTCCTTTCGTGGGCACAAGGCCTAACCACACAAGTGAGGTACCATTTTTATCGGGAGACTTATTGTAACACAGAATTGTAGAGCAACTGTTATTACCTATTGACTTTTAATCAGTAACGGCCCGCGGAGGGAGTTCGGTGGGGAAGTGAGGCGGGGCGGGGGATGGGCAGGGTGGGGAAATGTAAACACCGGAATATGGATGAACGGAGGTAAGTACACATTTAAATAAATAAAACGAATTTCGTTGCGCGCGCTGCATCATTTTGCGATGCAGCGCGGGCAACGAAATTCATTTTATTTATTTAAATGTGTACTTACCTCCGTTCATCCATATTCCGGTGTTTACATTTCCCCACCCTGCCCTTCCTCCGCCCCGCCTCACTGCCTCACCAAACGCCCTCCACGGGCCGCTACTGCTTTTAATGCGTTTCTGCCTTCCAAATGAAAGACAATGTGTAAAAAATAAGTCATTTTGAAAAATGACCTATAATTCAAATGCTAGTATGGGTACTCCCAATTTCGGAAATGTGCAAATATCTACTGTTTCTAAACTCTATATTTGGTTCTCATTTCAGAAATACATAGGTGTCTTTCATACCCATTTTTCTATGTATACATTTCCCCAAAATAATTGCTATATACCCGGTACATAATAAAAAACCATTGTAAGACGCTGCTCAGTTATTGGCTCTGGGTTCGTCGGGTTCTTGGTGAACCTACAAGTCCTATATATCCCCACAACCAGAAAGGTCCAGAAAATGTAACGTTATATTGCTTTCAAACAGCTGTCATAATTAGAAGAAGTTACAGGTGAAAACGTTGACACAAATGGCTGTTTTTTTCAACTAATTTTCAATTTTTCCTATATTTAACTGTTAGTTTCTATGAAGAAACCCTGAAGGATCTACACAAATGACCCCTTGCTGAATTCAAGAATTTTGTCTACTTTTCTAAAATGTTTAGATTTCCAGGATCCATTATTGCTTTCATACCCATTTCTACCATTAACTGGAAGTAGGTTTAAAGCACAAAAAATAGAAAAAATAGTCTATGTCCCAGAAAAATGTCAAAATTGTGGGGGAAAAAATTGGTTTTCTGACAAAAGTCTGCTTGTCCCTAAAAGCTGGGAAGATGGTGATTTCAGCACCACAACCCTTTTTTTTATACCATTTGCAGGGAAAAAAACAGACGCTTTCATCTGTAGCCCTTTTTTCCCATTTTTCCCCCCAAAAAATGTAGCTGTATTTTGGCTAATTTCTGGGTACCCACCAGGGAAATCCACAAACCCTGGGTACCTTTAGAATCCCATGATGTTGGAAAAAAGGACGCAAATTTGGCGTAGATACATCATGTGGTCAAAAAGTTACAGGGACCTAAGTGCGAACTACCCCAAATAGCCCAGAAAAGGCTTAGCACGGGAGGGGGGAAAGCCAAGCAGCGAAGGGGTTAAGAAGTGCATAGAAGCATGGAGCAGTAAATACCTGTCTGTGTTTCTGAGGTGTCATGTCTATGTTTCTGCAGCTCAGGGTCAAAGATTTAGAGCTTGGCAGTAAATACTAGGATTTGGTTAAAACGAAGCTTGCTGATCCATTCCATGCAGATGCGCTGGCCAGAATTGGTTCTTGATATGACACCAGAGGCTGTATCATGATTAAAGGTGGGTTAGTCAACAAAAGAAAGAGGGAGAGCTGAGACACAGACAGAGCAGAGTCAAGGGCCTTACTTGGCTCTTAGAGCTTTTGTTCAAGACTAGCACTGAAAATATTTGGAATGTATATCATGCAATAAATATCATAAACAAATATTTGTTTTCAACACGCAACAAACTTAGAACCATTTCTGCCCACATAAATCTTGATTACAATGCAACCAATGAAATAAGAGGCAAGCCAGTGCCATCTGTACCCTGGATTCTCATGGCCTACCATTATAGTCAATAAAACCAAAAACAAAGGATTTTTGTACAGTGTACTTTCATTTGTAAATATGAAGAAAAAGGAGGCATGTGAAATAGTGTATTTCCCTAGGATCACACTGTTCGATCAAGTGGGAAGCAGAGATTGATCCCAGGTTGTTTGGTTTCACATTGTTCAAATAGAGCCACTAAATGGGTATCTCTTTCCCGATCCTTTTTACATTAAAGGTCACTTCTACGTCTTTAATACATTCTGCCTGAGGTTAGTGTGGGTGACAACAGTTCAGTAGCGGCCCATGGAAGGAGTTCGGTGAGGCAGTGAGGCGGGGCGGGGAAATGTAAACACTGGAATGTTGGTGAACGGAGGTAAGTACACATTTAAATAAATAAATCGATTTTCGTTGCGCGCGCTGCATCGCATTTAGCGATGCACCGCGCGCAAAGGAATTCGTTTTATTTATTTAAATGTGTACTTACCTCCGTTCATCCATATTCCGGTGTTTTTACAATACCCCACCCTGCCCCTCCCCCACCCCGCCTCACTGCCCCACCGAACTCCCTCCACGGGCCGCTACTGCAACAGTTGCCATGAAAGGTCGGCTCGCTGTGCGCTCGAGACCTCGAGCTGAGCCAGAGCCAGAAGTACTGCTATTCCAGACGAGAGCCGCACACCGCTGCTGCTCTCTGCCCACGTATGTGCTCCCGCCCCGCGATTCTGTGATCCTCGGAACACTTTTTTGACCCGCGCTGCAGGATGGAGCCGCTCACCACAGTTGCTACCTTCCTTCAGCTCTGAAAGCCATGTGGCTAGTGAACTTTGCTGCCACAATTCATCTCGAATAGCCGCAATTGATCCAACCGTCCTCCCGCACCCCAATCTGCTAGTGAAATGGTTGCACATCACTGGGCCGCTCTTATTACCGGTTCCGCTGAACTTCAGAACCAACGCCCTTGCGGCAGCACCTACCGTGGGCATTGGAATTTTGTTTGCCTTGCCCCCCATCTCATTTGGTCTTTCTCCTCTCACAGGCATTTCTTCTCTCAGGCATATATTCTAAGTCCTGATGATGATCCTGATATCCCAATGAGGGATTGAAACATTGTCGACACAAAGCACTGTGGGGCATATTTACAAGGGCTTTATCTCCGCTTTTTTTGGCTTAAAAAGCCCAAAAAGCGGAGATAAAACTATCACCCTATTTACAAGAGGGTGCTAACATGCATAACCGCATGTTAGCCCCCTTTTACCCAACGCCTCCCTTTGCATCTCTAATGAGATGCAAAGTGGGCGTCACTGGGCGTACACCAGATGGACAACCCTGTAAATTTCGCTGATGTTCACATCGCGATATTTACAAGGCTGCCCCAGCATTTTAGGCCACGTTAGTTTTTGGAGAAAACAACTGTTTTCTCCAAAAACTAACGTCTGCTAAAATGCAGACTTACCTATCCCCAACATTGGGGTGGATTATGCTGATACGACCCTGTGGGTCGTATCAGCAAGGTTATCGCCGTTTTGCATGGAACATCGCTGGAAAACCAGCGGTGTTCCCTGCAAAAGGGCGATAACCTCGCTATCTCTGGAATTTTTATCGCCCTGGAGTAACGCGTTGTTAATAACGCGCTACCAGGGCAATAAATTCCAGAGATAGCCTGCGATAATATATTTATCGCAAAGCACGGCCAGCGATAATTATCGCTGGCCGTTGTTAATATGCCTCCATGACTGTTGCAAAACGTTCTTTATTTTGATAAGAATAGCATTGGTACCTAATAAAAAAGAAGTGCCACTAATTGTCCAGAATGTGTGGAGCTACTCTGTAAGGGCCTCATGTAGGTAGCCAAATACCGGTCGGTAACGGCCGAAATTCGGTAAATTTCCCGTTACCGACCGGTATTTAGTCAAGTGAGATGTAGGAGGCCAAAAACCAGTTTTCGGTAAATATGAAGCGGTAAATACCGATTCATATTTACCGAGTTCTAAAATACCGATTCATATTTACCGAATACATGTTTACCGATTCGGTAAATATGAAGTGGTAAATATGAAGTGGTAAAACGGAAAAAGACATGTAGGTAAATTCGGTATTTTAGAAATCGATGAAATTCGGTAATTAAGAGTCGGTAATTAACACAGATTGATAGCAGGTGGTAATCATCAACAGTGCATAAAAGAAATCCCAAAATGCATCAGCGTGGACAACATGGCCGCTCTGTATGTCATTGCAAGGCGTCTACGTCTACAGGCAGCAGGACTGAGGATTTGGAGACGGGAGGAACGCATTTACAGACAGCGCATCACACTATTCCAACTGACTGAGGATGAGATACATGAAAGGTACAGGCTACACCCCCAAACCATCATGGACCTGATAAGGGACCTGCACCCACTCCTGGACCACCCAACACCAAGGGCGCATGCCATACCACCACATGTGCAGGTACTCTGCAGCCTACATCTCCTTGCATCTGGCAGTTACCAGGGGGTGATAGCTGCGGTGGGCGGTGTCTCCCAGAGTTGCCTGTCCCGTTTCTTCAGGAAGTTCCTGGATGCCATGATGCAGAGAATGGACCACTACATCAGCTTCCCAAACACAGAGGCTGACCTTCAGAAAACTAAAACTGACTTTTATCGCATGGCACAGTTCCCCCATGTAATTGGCTGTATTGATGGCACACACATCCCAATCTGCCCACCAGCTGCCACTGAGCACATCTACAGAAACAGAAAGTGCACCCACTCCATCAATGTGCAGGTTATCTGCGATGCAGGGAACATCATCACTGACATTGTTGCCAAGTTTCCTGGGAGCACCCACGACTCATACATCTTTCAGAACAGTGGGATCTACACACGACTGCTTGCCGGAGAATTTGGAGACGGATACCTGCTAGGTAAGTAACAGTGACGCACCATGAAACTAGCAAATCAAAGTGTATTGAGGCATGTGACTGATGGTTCCCTTTCACTCACCCAGGTGACAGTGAATATGCCGTGCGCTCATTCATCCTCACTCCCTACCTACACCCATCAACCCACAGTGAGAGACGATACAACGTGGCACACAAATCGACTCGCAACGTGGTGGAGCGCACGTTTGGACTATTGAAAAGCAGGTTCCGCTGCCTCCACAAGAGCGGAGGCGCACGCCAGTACACACCCATCATCTGTTGCAAGATCATCGCCACTTGTGCAATGCTGAACAACCTTGCCACGAAGAGAGGTACAGAGGTGGAACTCACAGATTTTGAGGACAATGAGGATTATTCAGGACAGCCAGAGGCCAACGCAGATGGAGTGCCAACAGCAACAGATGGGAGAGTGAGACGGGCAGAGATCACATGCAACCTTTTCTGAGTAAGTAAGGGGACACAGGCAGTTGTTGGTTGTCATGTAGTAGTTTAATAAAGCGCCACTACGCCACGAAACCAAGATTATGCAATTCAGGTAACATTGCTTATTAACAAGTGTGAAGTCCAGGGTTACGTCACCCAATAGTCTGTTGCTACGCGGTGCGGCATCAAAGTTTGCGGCCACGCGCCACATTGTGGGATGGCACGGATTCAGCCTCCTCACTGGTGCCAGCCCCATGCCGCCTGCTGCTCCTGCGTGTTTCTGGGACGGGGGGTGTGATGCTGCTCCTGCTGCTGGTGTCCATGCTTTCAGCAGCATCCCCTGCACCACTTGTGGCCGCCTGACTGGTCAATAGGACCTCCAGGGCACTGGTGACCTGAACCATCCCCCTAGTGACATCGCTGCTGCAGTGTGTCAGGCCCTCCTGCATGTTCACTGAGCGCCGGCAGAGCAGTGATGTTGCAGTTGCCAGGTGGTTGAGTGCCCTGGTGTGCCTGTCTCCCCTCTGCCGTTCCCGGCGCCTTGCAGCTCTCTCTGCGTCCAACTTGCTGCACAACAGCTGCATGGACTGTGACACGTCCCGCAGGCCCGCTGCCATTTCAGAAATCCCCGCCGCCATTGCGCCGATGTTCCTGTCCATGTGTCTGAATGTTGTTCTGAGTCCCCGCACATGCCGCTGTACTGAAATGACTGCCTTTGTTTGCAGGCGCTGTTGTTTTAACATGTTGGCCTCAAGGCCCCCAAAGACCCCATGGCTGAGATGGATTGGTGGTGGACTTTGCTCACGCGACCTGCGGCGCCGTCCTGCAACCGTGTCTTCTCCCTGTGAGGTGGAGGGCACAGTGGTATGTCTCCCATCCTGGGGCATAGTATTTGGCTCCGGGCCCCTGCTGTCATCAGATGATGTGTGCAACACGCGCAGCCTGGCAGCAGCACGCCTCCTCGACCTCACCATTGCAGGCGGTGATGTGGCCGGTGACTCCAGCATGAGTGGTGATGCTGGCTCAGGTACTGGGGATGCAGGCTCAGGTACTGGGGATGCAGGCTCAGGTACTGGGGATGCAGGCTCAGGTACTGGGGATGGTGGCAGTGGCAACGCTCTCTGGCCAGAACTTGTGCTACCCGTAGCTGAACTGGATTGACGGTGTGCCCCCTCTCCTGTGCCATCTGCAGTCCTGCGCGATGTTACGTCTGTGGACAGAAATGCAACATCAGCTCAGTGTACCTGAAGGCATGCATTGCATGCAAGACAATAAATTGTTGTAACACTCTCACATTGTCCTCTGTCTGCTTTAGGCTAATGTCTGTACCATGCATCATTGTTCTGTGCTATTCTGTTCATGGTGGGGGATCCCTGACTACATCTCCCATAATGCATTGCCTGTCTGCAGTAACACATGGACTGGAGTGGGATACTCATTTCACATTGGGGGATGTGGGATAGGGGTAGGGGGGGATACATTGCTGTGCATTCCTCTTACCTTGTTGGGTGGCGGCTCTGGCAGAGCTGTCGGCATCCCCAAGGCCCACGACACTCTCGGGCTCGATTGTCGACTGCACCAGCTCCTCCAGTTCGGTGAGGGCAGGTGCCCTGTTAGTTCCACCTCCTGTCCGGCTGGCCTCCTTCTGGATGTCCCCCATCTTCCTCTTAGTCACGATGTGCAGGTCGTACCAGCGTTTTTTCAGAACGTCAATGTCCCTGTGGGTCACTCCCACGGCATTTACCTGCGCCTGGATTGCCAGCCAAATGGTGCGCTTCTCACACTCTGCCACTTGCAGGGATTGCCTCCCAAAAAGCTTCTGGTGCTGCTTCACCACCTCCTCCACTAGCACCTGGAGTTCCTTGGGGCTGAATTTCACCTTGCGCCTCCTTTCCCCTCCTGTCCTCTGGCTGGACATAGTGTAGTTTGGTCTCAACAATCAGCCACTGGCTCCCTGCCTCTCCTCTGCACTCCAAGCCTCTCCTGAGTCTGTTGATTGAGTGCACCTGGCTGGGTGTGGCCACTTCCTACTTGGGTGTGGTTTGCTTGCACAGGATTGGCTGTTTCAAACAGTCATGTGATTTCGTTTTTCCGATTCGGTATTTTCCGAATCGGTATTTACCGATTCGGTAAATACCACCTCGGAAATTACCGATTCGGTAAATACCACCGTGGTATTTACCGAATCGGTAAATACCGATTCGGAAAATACCGAATGTTACCGATTCTGTAAATTTTACCGACTTGTTACCTACATATAACTTACCGATTCTTAAATACCGAATCGGTACGGGTCGGTATTTAAGAATCGGTAAATTTTATTTACCTACATGAGGCCCCAAATGTCTGAGTTTTGTTAATTTAATTTGTTCATTGTCCTCTTCGTTTCTCACTCATTATGTTTTTGCTTTTTCTCAATATTTGTTACATTCATGTGTTACATGATTCAATTCAAAGTTGTTACAGAAATTATTTGATTACTATGTACATTGTAGTAAATATTACTTTGGAAAGGACTGTTTGTTCCTCTATCAATAACAACACTCATGGTCCCTATCACATCCTTGGGCTCCCTTCTCTATGACAACACAAAACCAGGCTTCCGGCACGACCTTGGCTTCAGCTTTCAGTGGCTCGCGGCGTAATTGCATTTTACAGCTTCCTGAATGCATTTTAGACAGAAAGAAATTCGCAGACCCTTTCTGTGTCGGTGCAACGCAAAGAATGTGATCATGATATGGCCCAAGGAGCTGAGATTACTACATTGTGGAGAGGCTCCTACAATTTTTCGCTGGTAACAAGTTACATTATCAGCAACATTTATACTCGACGGCCAATGAAAGAGCAAGATTTTTTTTTTTTTTTGTGCCGACTGAAATTGGCTGCCAGTTCCGTGAATGTAATCGCCCCTAATATATCCTCGCTCGCCCTGCAATTTACGCTCTGTGTGTCATAGAGTTTCCTTCTGGCATAATTTTTGTAAATAAAAACAATTGTAACCCTTACAGATTATTCATTTGTGTAGCAGCTAAAATATGTTACCTTTTTTCTGGTTTAATATAGGTCTATTTTACGATAACGCTATGAAATTGACAAGGTCGGCTAGGGAGGGTGTGGTTTTGCATTAATCATTTCTTTCTGTTTGCAGTTCGCAATACACCACTTCCTGTGACTCATGTTTGAGCGATGTTTACATCCTGGTGATACGGTATTTTTTGCCCGCTGTGATTTAATAGATTTGACTCATGGGTGCGGCAAGGGAACAGATGGCTTGTCTACTTTTGCACCGCAGCATGCTCGTATAATCTAGGTGAGAAAGAAAGCACAGGTGTTTGAATTAATATTATACCTTGAAGTGTTTAACAATCAAATACATTTCTACTAGTTTTGAACCATCAGACTAAGGAGTTATGCCAAAAATAAAAAATAAAAAAACACTCTTATGACTGTGTAAAAAAGTGTCTCCCCTCTTCTCCAGATGCACAAGTTCTAGCCTGCGTAGAACTCGTTTTCATTTTTTTCTGCTGAACAAACATGATTTTATTGCCTCTCAGACTGATGACGGTGAATTAAATTAACCTCTGAAACGTGAAGGCCAAATTAAATCTATTGTTCTAGCGTAAATGGTGTTGTGTAAAAAATTAAGCCATACATACGCATTAGTATGCCCACACACCTGCAGCGGAGAGAACAACACATCTTTCACAGCCTAAATGTGCGATTCGTGGCTAATTCTAGACAAAGGTAAACAAGGCTTGAGACATGGAACATTACATAGATAATAGAACTTAAAAGAATGAAGACATTAAATACTTACAATCCCAAGTACATGTGGGCATCATCACGCACCTCTGCCATTATATAAAGACTAACAAAATCATTTTACTACAAAATCATTGTATTTTCATAAAATCCCACTATAAAATCATTGTATTTCACAGGCATTGTTGATACAGGGTGATGACAGCCCCGCGCTGTCCTCCACTCAATGACCGTAGAAATTTCTGCATCACCATGTACATTTACAAAACTGTTTGATTTTCACTTAAAAGTGGGACCACCAAAATTCGGCGCATGTGTACCACATCCTTCGTCATTAATGACCTCTGAGCCCTGGCCCTTAAACTTGGAAAGACCAGAAAAGTTCCACCAGGTTCCATCGCAGAGCATGGTCGAAATTTTCCCTATAGAAACAACTCTATAAATCTTAGAGAACTTATATTCCTTCTTCTTTTTTTCCAATTGTTTTTTTTTTTTAAACAAAAGCTTACACAATGCAAATCATATAAGGATAACATCAAATATCGAGAAGAGAATGAGAGGTAATACTCGTATGACATATGATCCTCATGCAAACTGAAAGGCTGTAAAATCAAGGATGGGAGAATACAAGGGCTTTGGGAGCATAGTAGTAATGATGACATATGGAGATATTTAGAAGGATTCCCCAAGTGAATTGGTAGAACAGATCTCCTTACAGAGATGCACCATTCTAAATAAAAGAAGGAAGGAAGAGGAAAAATAAAAGAGTTGCAGAGGGCGGGAGCAAAGAGTGGTAGGGGGATGGGAGATGAAAGTGAAAAGGAGATATCTAGTGTTGTTTGCCAGGGACCGTCCGACTAATGGCAAGGCACAAGTTAGGGGGATCATCACCCACTAGAGGTTTACAGTTTCTTTATAAGATGTATATATGGTGACACATCTATTATGGTGGTTTGGATTTCTGTAAGTACTTATCAAAAGAGTCCAATAGTCGCTGTGGGCTGGATGTGTTATGCAGTTTTTTTATATTATGTAGTCACCACTTCTGGTGGAGCATAGCAAATTCTGCCATTCACTAAAGGGAAACGCAGATGTTGACTTCCACTCCGATAGTATTGTCTTTGCCCCCAGCGAGAACATCAGATCCACCAGTCGCAGGTCCTTTTCAGGGAGAGGTAAGGGGAATTAATTGGCCACGATGCCAATGCCACAATCTTAAGTGGTATCTTAAAGATGTCTTTAACCATATGGTATAGTCGGAACAAAAAAGGTTAGGTCATTTTTTTAGGTGAGAATCATGTGCTCAAGGGTTCCCATCACTTCCCCATGCTGCCAGCAGTTGTCCATTGCAGTGCGACCTAGTTCATGAAGTTTGGAAGGGGTCTAATATGTTTTGTGTATAGACCAGAATCTGGACTGGGCCAGCACTGGGTTGATCTTTGCCAACAAGGGGGACTGTCAAATTCTACTTCATGTTGCAACCGTGAAGCGGGATGAATGTTAAGGTGGGATAAGAGGGCGCCATTTCTTTAATATTCCTTCAAGTAAGTATTTTCAGGGGCGCTCTAATAGTTTATATAGAGGGGATGCTGTGTGTCCTAGCTTCCTAAAATTACCCTATAAGACAGGGAGTTCAGAAGAGGGAGGTCGTTGTAGTTTCCGGATGGCAGTCTTTATGTACAAGAAATTATAGATTTCTAAATCCGGCAGCTTATATTGTGCACGCGATACATAAAAGGGTATGGGAATTAGAAATGTGACCAGATCTCCTATTGCATGTATACCTTTATGGGCCCACAATTCCCAAAACACCATTTCATTTTCCCTCCTAATTTAATCCTGTGATTGTGCCACTAGGAGGCCAGTTCTGAGTCAGACAGACGTTTGTTAATTTGCTTGTCTGCTCATATTAATGCAGCGATCGTGTCTAAGACTATAGGTTTTGAGAGGTCTAGGGGCAGATTTGTGACTCACCATTTAAAAAGAGTAGAGTAGAGGTGAGGGGTACAGGGTGCATTCGCTGTGATTCAATCCACAGCCAATGGGGAGTGTGATAGTCTCGTTCCTTGAACCACCAAAGGCCCTGGGTGGCCAGAAAGTCTCATTTGTATCTCAGGAAGTCCGGGTGATTAAGGCCTCCCCTTTTTAAACAATGTCAGCATGTTTCCAGATATTCTGGCCCTCTGATCTTTTCATAAATACTAGGGGATTTCTATATTTACATCTTTGAAGAAGGAGGCAGAGAGAGACATTGGGAACATGCAGGTAAGAAAGTTAACCAATGGGGATATATCATCATTTTGACCATTTTTGTGCGCCCCCACCCGGTAACTTGTTGGGGAGACTTGTTGGTTAGTAGATCGTACATTTTAGTCAATGTTTTGCTTTCATTAATTGTTAGGGAGGTGTGGAGGCCTTTACCAAACCATATGCCAAGGTATTTGGGGGCCTTGTGTTTCCATTTGAAAGCTGAGTCACCTAGTATGGATGCAGTTCAATTAACATTTAGTGGGAACACCTCAATCTTGGTCCTGTTTAAAGACTAGACAGACACCAGAGCGAATCTCTCCATCTCAAGCATTATTTGGGGAATAGCTACATCTGCCTTATCCATGAATATTACCACATCAGTTGCATAGGCAGCAACCAACTGTCTGCCAGATTGGAATTGAATGCAGTAGCAATGAAGTGAAGATACAAGTGGCTCCATCACTAATAAAAATAAGAGTGGAGAATGGGGACAACCCTGTCATATGCCCTAGTCTAATGGGAAAGGTCTAGAGAGATGGCAGTTAACCTTGACCTTCGCTATGGGGTTTTAAAATAATGACATTACCATGCTAATGCAGTGCTCTTCTATTTGGTTTTTATGTAAGGCTGACTGCAGGAAGGTCCAAGATACCTAATGTGGAGTGTGATGCAAATCCATGCACTAAATGTTTAGAATTATGGATTCCACGCTCACTCGAGCTTATCTTTGAACAGACTTTGAAATAGAGAGAGCGCACAGGATATCTCCAGGTAAATATTCTATTGCCTCAACCACCTCAGCATCATGCCAAGATCATCAATCTTTTGCCCTCTATGTAATGATCACATGGAGATGATCCTTGCTCACATGAGAAAAGTTCAACACGTACTGTAAAACGGAGTCAGAACCTCGCAAATTGCCACAAATTGACCGCCATTCCTCGCCTGATGCTATTTATCTCCAATGGGGCCCAAGCTCCCACAGTCATTGCTCCCTTACTCTATGTTCCAGCTGCCTCTCTTCATCCCATTTATCCACTGTGTATCCCCAGGTTCTAACCCTCTCTGTGCTCGAAAACTAGGGCTGCCATCTCCCAAGAGAAAAATATTGTCCATTTGGTGTTTTAAGAGTCTGCAAAGGTCCACACTTGCCACTTAATAGGATTTTAAACAAAATTGTGTGTATTCCTTTGTAACATTATTTTTCAATTATTAGTCCAGGATCATTAACACATCTCGTGAACACATTTAGAAGTGCTTTCTGTTTATATTTGCTGTTTGAAGTGTGCACAAATAAGGTATAAAAATATTGGCTTTAGGTGATTTTGCTTATTTGTTTGCTGGCTGGGACATTAAAATACCAGCGATGCCGGTAGAAAGCCAACCAGGTGTCAACCTTATCCAAATTCCCCTTTTGGGATTAACTCAATTTACCTCCTGCAAGTTCCCACAGAGCCTTGTGCCATTAGCACCCAGTTCTCTATGTAAGGGCCACCTGCCTCTACAGCCAAGATACCACCGGCCTCTCTTTACTTTCTGTTTGCTGCTGCTTTTCTGATGCTGGTGTTTATACAGGTATACCATGTAAAACAAGCATAATGACCCTTGAAAAGGATCCCAGAATGTGAAAAGAAAAGAGGAACATTTTTGAAAAATAAATGTAGGAAGTTTATTTCGTACATAGCAACTGATCCAATTCTGGTGGGTGGTTTTAAGCCCAAAATGACTTTAATTTAGCCTTTTCCAGAAACTGTCCCAACTTTAATACAGGTCAATTGAGAAAATACATTCTCTGGATAATTTTTTTAATCTTCCTCTTTCTTATTTCCAAATGTTGACATTCAGCATTAACTTGCATTTAAATGGAGGCATGTTTAGGTGCAATAAGTGTTGAATCCATTTTGTATTCAAAATACAGGTGGGGGTCTACTTCCTGAATCAGCTGGCAACTTAGTGCTTAATTTGTAAAATAATCAGTGCTGGTGCAAAACATTTTGCTGAAATACCCAATGCTGAATACTGGAGTTGCCAAATTCTTAGGCAGCCTAGTCTTGATTCCTCCTCAGGGTGTCAGACACTCCCTTCCCCTTTATGTTACTCTTCCAGGTTTTTTTCATAATTTATCTGCCTTTCTCTTCCTCATTCATTCCCCATTTTGTGTTTTTCTCTCTTTTGCTCTAGGCCATAGTCTGATGAGAAAAATAAGTGCCGGTCCCCAAAGATAAGTGAGGGTAAACCCAAATTAAGCACTGGTTGTCATGTAAGTGAACATTTAAACCGATGTGTTCTCATGATTTAAGAAAACAATTATTTAACATGCAGTAAAAGCATAGCCATTTTTAGTGGCAGATATAACTTTAGTCAGGGTAGTGCAGAAAGCCAAAAAGTAAAAAAAAAAAACCCTAGCTATAATAATCAGATAAACACTCAAACTTTACTATACATGCACACAAAAAACCTGAAAATCACAACACAACCCAATACCACAAAAGTTTAGATAAATATGTATGACTTTTGTCCTATTGCATAATATATCTTCACATTTAAATTATACAAAATAACACATTTGTGGCTACAGCACATATAACATAAAATACCATAAGGGAGAACCTCTGAGATAAAAACACATTTAGTCTTCAAAAAACAGCATATCTGTTCTTCGTGTCACCAGGTGTCTATAGTATACATATTTTCTCTTAATGTATTTTATTTTCATAGATGTCATATGAAAATATATTGGGGTGATGATACATATATAGTCCTGAAGAAGGTGGTTGTTATTGACAGTATCCACTGAAACGCGTTGCGGGATCATAAAAGCACAAGCTGCAGTGCACAGGGGTCCCTCTCTTTATGTGATTCAATTAATTCATGGGCACCTGGTGACACGAAGAGCAGACATACTGTTTTGGGAAGCTTAACTGTTGTATAGTGAACTTTGCGGGGCTTATTTACAAGCCCCTTGTGCCACCTTTACGTCACTTTTCCCATGTTAAAAATGACACAAAAGTAGTGCAAGGGGCTTGTAAATCTGCCCCTGAGTGTTTATGTGATTACTATATCTTTTGGAGTTTTTCTACCCTTTGATTGGTGGAGCCCTGTACCCTTTGTTTGATGGATCTCTCTCTTTTTTTGACAGATTACACAGTCAGAACCACCAGATTGCACAACAACATGTGTGCAGTCTATAGACCGAGACTCCTGAAGCTGCAGTTTGTCACTACGGATTTCTTATTATCATAATGACAGAAACGTATACATTCTAAATTGATTTCATTATAATTTTGGCTGTACATAATTTGGTTTGATTCATGCACTTGCAATTGCATTTGCACATACTTTTACACTTTTGTACATGCAATTGATTTAAAACATTTCTCAGTTACCTACATCCCCACTCCAAGGCTCACTAGTCTGCCAAATTGATTAGAGAATCATTTTACTTTGGGAACACATTTTTTGGGATAATTAATTACCTCTTTCCTATTGTTCTCTGTTCATTGGTCAAATCGTACATACTTAGCCAGTGGACGGGTAAGTAGTGACGTTTTTATTTATTCAAACCGACACCTAATAAATAGTGGAGTTTATGTGCCTGCCGCAGGATAAATTATAGAAATTAGGTGACATCTGTCGAGAGGCTGCCTAAATAGTCACGAATGTTTGCCATTTCATTGGCGACCATAAATAGCTACTTCCCATGTCCAAAGGATAGAATAGAGAGGCGCTGGTTAAGGAGACACACGGAAGCCTCAGGTGTACAAATAAATCCTGCTGTGGCAGCTAAGAGACTGCGGTTTTTAAAAGTTTTTCTCTTATGTTTAATGAACACGCCATTGCAGTCTAACGGGTAAATCCCTTGTTTATAATTATAAATGCTCAAAAAGGTAATGTTTTTGACACGAGATTTTGTATTAATTAACACTCTCCTATTGTTTCTTTAAAGGTTTCTGGTCGCCTGAATGAAAGTGTTTCTTCAGGTCAAGAAAAGACCAATCTGTAATTAATGTACATCTGCGACATGTTTTACTTTTCCAGTTGAAAATTTCTATTTTAGTAACAGATGGTCTGTCTGCGTCTGGTATTTTAGCATTATTCGGATTAACTGGTCATCCCTTGCCGCACTGCAATGAATTCAATGGGGTTTATGTACAAGCCAGTGCGCCACCTGTGCGTCACTTATTATATGGAAAAAGTGACGCATCAGCGGTGCAGGGGGCTTGTAAATAAGCCACTAAATCTAGTTAATGTTGCACATCTAGTCACCGACCAGGTATTAGACTGCGCCAGCAAACCACTGGAGGCTCAGCGAGGGATATGAGAGTCACTTAAGTGTGGGCGAATTGAATTTCCCTGTTGTATTGTGGTGTAAGATATATTATATCAAATGAAGATGCTGAAAACAGGCCCCACGCCATTTTTTCCAAGAAATGCTTCATTGATTTACGAAATCAACAGGAAACCTTACCAAAACCAAGTGTAATCTTTCAAAAGGTTAAACTGCAGTTATTATAGTTTCATGTATGGTAAATGTTTTATATATGTCTGTACCAAAACACGCCATTGCAGGTGTACCTTTCTTGGGCTGGCTGAGTTTTTTGCCCAGCATGGAAGTTTTCAACTGGCTGACCAATGAGAGTATCTTGCACTAATATTTTGAAAACAATGTCACTGTTGGGCATGTGCGAGAGTATTGCTGGAATAAACGCTGGGATGTCGTTTTGGACATTCAGATCAGCCACAGGGGCCTTATATGCTGTTACGATATAGATACCAAGTATGTGCACATTCCTAAACAGGTGAGGACAAAATGGCTACTTACCTAGGTAAGTTTGAAAAGAGCGTGTGTGTTGCTCAGCGTGCGGGCATGGCTAGCAGCCCAAGATGGTGGTCTCATAAGACAGGTGCTCCGGGCCCGAGGCACCTAATCCGTACAATTATCAGTAACCCCAGCCTTTTTGAATTCCAGCCAGGATGCCGTATGATGCCTGACACCAAGGTATGCGGAAGGTTGCCGTGAGGTGCAGTACTGGGCGATATTGGTGGGGGCTGAAGTCGCAAAGCTTTCCTGTGCCGAGGCGGGCCTACGGCTAGGGGAGCGAACCTCAAGGCAGCACACTTGCCTGAGTCCCCTTGCCGGACTGGTGCTCTCCTCTGAGACGCTTACATGCACACGAGGTCCCGGATGTGAGCCTAACTGAATGTTTGGTGGCATCGACCCCTGAATCGAGCACCGGAGGTCCCAAACAGGCCGGGGGTGCTGATCCCCCTCTGCATCCAGTCTATTGGGAGTGACTACCGTGGCCCAACTACAGCAGGGGCGATGGCTCCGAGGAGTGTCTGGGACTCTCCTGATCACAAATTTGTGCCCCATGGACCTGTAGTTGCTCTAGTCCGGCCTGTAGACCGAAGATGACTAGAGGCCTAGAGCTCCCCTACAGTGAGGCGGGCCTGCAACTGCAGAGGTACATTGTTCGACCTATGGTGGTCCGTAATTGAGAGAGTCAAAGGGGATGGTAACATGTCAAAAATCCTCTTAGAACGAGAACAAAGATGGGTTTACAGATTGAAAACCCATGTAACTGGTCTAAATGACCACATTCCTTGGAATCAATTAAACAGGAATAAGTAGTCAATATAGTAACCCATATCTGAGGGGTACATATGAGGATATAAACCACAGTATGTATATGTAGACCTCATGTTGTTAATAGTGTATACCTTGCTCTACATTACATCCAACTAGGTTTATCTAATGTAAATCATTCAAAAAACCCCATCCACATCATATGTTGTGACCTTGGGATGTGTACACATCCTCACTTGGGAGTGTCACGTCATCGTAATTGAAGGATCAGGACCCTGTCATAAAAAACGATATTTACAAACCCCTAAGAAATGACACATACATATTTGGTTATTTGCCCTACATCTTAACACCGGTAGATAAGCGAATAACACAAAGGTAGTAATTTTACATCTCGGGAACTACCCAAATCCCAAAAACTTCATTTCCCAGTATCCACTAAGCGGCACATGCGCAAAACACACTTCCGCAAAGGGGCGTGGACTCGTAATTCCGGAAGCTGACGGGATCGTCCCTCGAGGCTCGAGTGGAAGCTTTAAACCTTGGCCATGAGGACGTGAGTGAATCCGAGTCGTGGGAACCCATACCGAATAGGTGTCTATACGGGGCAGGACCCTTGGTGGCGTGAGTAATCTGAATGAGTGACTTGAGTAGATGAAACAACTAATTGAGACACGGAGTGATTATGAGCAAGTGTGTACCCATTTTGCCTCATTTTATTTTATTTTCTTCCCTTTCATATGTCGGCAACTTGGTATGGGACTGGATCTCCTCGTTGTGAACGGTCATGTCAAATATCTCGATCGCTTGGTCGGTAATGCACCGATTTGCATAATTGTAATATTACGAATTCACAGTGTGTGACTACAGGGCTACCCCACGTATAGAGGTCCCACATGATGTTTATCCTCTCCCAAATTGGGGTAAGCGATATGGTGTGACATATGCGAGAATGGCAATACGCATTTACTATAGAGGAATGAAATAGGAGTGGATTTGTTATAAACATTTGTTTTAAACTCGTGCTGATATATTGGAAGTCCGACTGTTAAGACCGATGTCTTATAATCACACGCAAATGAATGTGTGGAAATAGGATGCAGAAAAATACCGCCACCTGAGTAGTTACACGTCACAATAGTGTGTGTTAATAGAATGCGGAATATTACCGCCACCAAATATATACACGCTACAATGTTGAGTGTCACTTACACGAGTGGTTATGCTACAATCACGCGCACATTCTATTTGTAGATTTCACGTATGATGATGTGGACGGTATAGAGACAATCACATTATTCGTGCTGGAATGTTGCTTTGCAAAACGGAATTGACGCGCTGTATTTGTTGTTTGTCGTCTTGTTTGTTTTTCACAGATGGAGTGAATTTATAAACAGAACGACAGCATTTTAATAAGGAGCAGCTATCTGCCCTTACTGCACATTAGTATAGGGAACTTCCCTCTTTCTTTTCTAATCTTACAGGGGGTATACGCCCTGAAGAATGTCCGTGCACCCTTTATGGGGCAATTAGGACAGAAACATGTTGGCAATTGGGTCCTAGGACCATAATATCCCTGGAAACCCACTTCTGTTGTTTTTATTATCAGTGCCAAACCCAAGAATAAAGGGAAACTGTGGTTTGACACCGATTTTTAATCTTTAAAACCCCCTGGCCAAATATCATCTCATTAAGTGCTCCCTGAAATACTGGTTGAGCCCACCCTGACCTTTAGGCATCGGGGTGTCCCGATGATGAAGCATGACACCACTAGGGTGTGTGAGGGAATATAATAACAAAAGGACTTGCTTCCTTCCCCACACTTAGGTGGTGTTATACACTTCAGATAGGGCATACCATCATTTGAACTAGCAATATATTGTTATTACTGGTTGGACCATCGCAGGAGTACTTATAGTGATTTAGAGGTACATTGATGGGCAGTGGCCTTCCCTGCTGCTTCCTCTCTGGACTAGTACCACTCTACTGTGCGCACTAGCTCATGAGAGGGCCCCGGATGCGGGCCTAGCAGGGTCCCAGTAGATGACGTCACCCACAGGGAGCACCAGAGGACCTGGTCTGCTCGAGGGTACGGACTACCCACCCCTCCCCCTGCCCCAGCCTAACTAGAGTGGGTATGGCGATCTTCAGTGGGGCGGGGACGGTGATCCTGAGGGGGGGCCCAGGACCCCTCGACTCCAGAGACTGTGCCCTACATGGCTCTGGTTGGGGTATTACCGGGGCCCCCGCTCTATCATGGGCCCTTCGGTGCGATCCGGGCCTCCTCAGAACATTAAAAACAAATAAGCCTGGCTAATTCTCCTGCCCACCCTCCCCCCAGGAGGGGGGTCTGCAGCTGTACTAGGATTTGCACACCGGATGGAGATGGAAGGAGTGTTTCCCCACAAGACGTAATTAAGAGCCCATTGGATCCGATCCCTCCCTGCATTTGCGCCCTCCTCTCCCTAGTGGTGGGTCGAGGACCGGGGGATGCTGCATGGTTGGGGATACTCCAAGAGCCTGGACACTGTGAACACATCAGGGTTGGCTGGAACAGCCCAGGAGGGCCCCATGTGATTTGAAGCCACTGGCACACCTTCGGCCCACGAGGACCCCGGAGGTGTGTGCAGTTAAACTCACACCTTTCCCCCCTCCCCCTGGGAGCCAGTCAGGAGAGGGCTGCGAGAATCCACGAGTACCATTTCAAAACCCTTCTGAGACCTGCCTTCCCCTACACTTCCATCCTATACTCCATCGGGTCCGGAAGTTTGAATCAAACTCTACCGGAGAGGCTGGTGCATGCAGGGTGTGAGGGTACCAGAAGGATCCATACTGCAGAGCCTCGGATAGGTGAAAAGCGGGGGCTTCCCCCTCCAAGTTTTGGTGACCTGTACGGGGATGGCCATCCACATCCTATAAATAGTCAAAGCGCCAGCGACAATGGGTAGAGGAAAGACAAAAACAGCAGTGGGGGCCAGGAGGGCTACATCTCGCTCGCTGTCCTTGGAAACATTGTTTGTATGCTCTTGATAGGCAGAAGATGGGGCCACAATTACCCCTCCCACTGATAAAGTGGACATGATTTTGCAGAAAATTCGAGACTCGAGATCTGCAATTGCACAGCAACTGGGCACAATTTCGGTGGAGCTCATCCTGCTCAAAGATGATCACAGAAAGCTGGCTGACAAACTTAAATCATCTGACAGACACTAGTACCGCAGGTGAAAGAGCATGACGAGCAAATACAACACATGCGCCAACAAATTAAATTCTTACAGGCCCTTGCAGTTGATGCGGAAGGAAGAGCCCGACGCAACAACATCAGAATAGTGGGTCTCCTTAAGGGGTCGGAGGGCCCTCACCCAATGACATTCATAGAGGAGTGGCTCAAAACCAGTGTGGCCCCCACAGGTCTGTCTGCGCTCTTTAAGGTGAAGAGGGTCCATCGGGTCCCAACGCGAAGACCTATACCTGACGCAAACCCACGACTGATCCTGGCCAGGATTTTAAATTTTAGGGACCGGGATTATGTGTTGCAAGCAGCCCGGGACAATGGCCCGATACAGTTTGACAGTGCAAAAATTTCCATTGTCCCTGATTACACCATACCAGTCCAACGCAAACATTTCTCATTTATGGAGGTCAAGGCTCGGTACCGTGCTGCAGGCCTCACATTTGCTCTTTAATTCTAGGCCAAGTTAAAAATTATCCACAACCAACGTTCCTTCTTCTTCGACATGCAGGAGAGCGCATGGGACTGGCTTGAAAGGAATTTCCCTGACACCTTCAGCATCGGGTTCCCTAAAAAATGGCAACGGAAATCGCAGCGACCTCCTCAAAGATGGAGGAAAGGACTTACGACACAGAGCAGAGTGACTGGTCCCCCTTCACGGCAGGTGGTTTTAGAGGGCAGACGAGAGGCCCTCCGGTCTGCATCTGCTCTGCGGACCCCCTGCCCACCTATTAGCTCCAGTCCCTGAGAGGAGGTGTCTTTGGACTCAGACTCAGGGGGTAGCATAGCATTGTTTCCATCAGTGTCTACACAGCAAAGTAACGACCTGCTGGACTGAAAACTATGTAATTGTAATAGGAAGGGGCACCCCACCATTCAGGTATTCTGTGCATGCCTCGGGGGAAGAGCTAAGTTGTTTCTATGTTTTAAGTCCCGGCTGGTGCACAATATGCCACGACTAGGATGCACACCAAGAGCCAGCATGGTAAGTTTAATTGGAATTGTCCCGTGGCCCGGCCTGTCCTAGGCGAATCCATCCATTGTGAACGGTACATATGTATATCACGTAAACAGCCTACCCTACAAATGAAACCAAATGTTTCAGTGTAGTCCATTATGTTTTTGTTTCTCACACAATATGGTCGATCGAAGTTCAGTCGTTTGACCCAGTGTTGGGATTATGTTGCTTTATTTGAACTTCTGCTGCTCTATTTGCTAACATCTGCAGGGGGTGGGCTAAAGATGCTACTGTGTTCTTCGAATGATGTAGGTAGCTAAATCTTACACTATCATCTCGTGGAATATACAGGGGATGGGCTCATTTCACAAGCAACATAGAATTGCTGCTCAGTTACATCGTTGCCGTACTCAAATTGTGTACTTACAAGAGACAAACTTAATATCTTCAGAAACCTGTAAGTTGCAGAGATGATGGAGGGGTCAGCTCTATGCGACTCCCTATTCTGCCTTTTTGAGAGGGGCAGCGATCTGGTTACGGGTGAGGGTTCCTTTCTCTCTTAATGAGAGTAGAATAGACAACATGGGTAGATATGTGCTATTGCGAGGGACTCTGGACCGTAAACAAGTGGCATTGGGGTCCATTTGTGCACCTAATACTGATCAAGATGCCTTTCGACCCGCTTGTCACGTGCCCTCTCAGACTGGATGCAATACCCGTGGGTGTTGGGGGGAGATTTTAATGTGGTATTTGACGTACAGCTGGACCGATCTCACCCTCCCTTGTCAAATACAGTTGCAATAGTGCAGGCCACTAACTTGACTAGATGGGCAAATGGATGGGGCCTGCTGGATGTCTGGAGATTGCAACATGTCGGTATGCGTGAATATTCCTACTATTCCCACCCGCACTGCTTGCATACCCGCCTTGACCACTTCTTATGCACACCTGACCTATTCCCATCTCTTACACAGAGCACTTATTTGGGAAAAAACATTTCAGATCATAATCCAATAGAATTGATGCTTAACTGGGGCTGGATCCCTACGCCAATTCCAACTTAGCACTTACAGCCCTTGCAATTAGAAGATCCAGTAGTCAGAAACACATTAGAAACGCCATCACTACATACTATGCCGAAAATGAGGGCACAGACACAACTAGATCCGTAGAGTGGGAAGCCCTCAAAGTGACGATTCAGAAGGTTTCTATGGGCACGTTAGTAGGTGCCAGACAGGAGGGATCTCCGGACATTACAGAGATGGAAAGGACACTGCAGGTGCTGGAGGTGGCGGCCCAGCTGAGTGTAGAAAGAGTAGAGGAACTACAAGAAGCTAGAATAAAAGTTGCAGAGTTATGGGAACAACTGCAAGTGATTGAATTGAATGCATATACCCTATGCACACATGCAGAAGCAGACAGGTCCAGTACATTACTAGCTTGTCTGATAATACCACAACCCTCACCTACACCAATCCTAGCGGTCCATGATAGTCATCACACATTTGTTACCACCCAGGAAGAAATTAATAGGGCATTTCAGGATTATTATGCAGATCTCTATGCAGCTCCTCCCCTCACATGACAGAAGCAACCACAATATTCCACAAATCCGTAAAGCTCCCTGCTATTTCAACACGCAAATATCGAAGACTTAGCGGCTCCACTGTCCTCCGCTGAGATCCGCAGTGCAATAAGAGGACTTGCTCGCAACAAACATCGTGCTCAGACAGGCTTCACATCGAGTTCTATTCCACATTTGCATCACACCTAGTTCCTAAACTATTACAGCTGTATACTACCTTGCTCGCAGAGGGCACCCTACCTCCCACAACCAGGGAGGAGAAAGTGACTTCCTTATTGAAACCAGACATGCCCCCTAAAGGCCTCACTTCCTACAGGCCCCTCTCGATTCTTAAGACAGAATATAAAATTCTCAGTAAAATCCTGGCATCAAGACTACTCCCCAAATTAATACACACAGATCAATGTGATTTCATACCCAAGCGTAGCACCTCACTAAATATTCACAGTTTTTATGCCCTGTTACATGCAGCTTATGTCCAATCTCCACGAGCGAGCTGCCTCTCATTGGATATTCGTCAAGCATTTGACAACCTGATTTAGTCATATATGCTGGCTGCACTTGCCAAGTTTGGGATTCCAGCATTTCTCCCGCATAGCATATTTTTTGTGGCACACGTTAGGGCTGTCCCTTTTTGCCCTTACTGTTCGTGCTATCCTTAGAGCCTCTAACACAGTATCTACACCGCGTTATGACACCATATAGCATCCCCGTGGGCTCGGCAAATCACTCTGTGTCGCTCTATGCCGATGATATGTTGTTGTATTTTAAATACCTGCATATGAACATGCAACCTATAGCCAATTTGTTCACACAATTTGGGGAAATATTCGGCCTACATCTCAACGCCTCAAAATCGGTGGCGTACTCCTTTTGTGATACTTATAATTTTCCCAGCCTTCAGTTCGGTTTGCTGCAGTTTGGGCTAGAGCCAATCCTTTTTAAATATCTGGGAATCCATATCTACAGGACCACTTCTGATACCATAGATGGAAATGTGGTTTGAACGCTTAACTCTTGGTCATGCTACCCAGACTCTTTTACCAGGTTGTGAACCTTCCTGTTGCCCTTCCAGCATGGATCTACAAAGCACTTGACACATTACTATTGTCATTGCTCTGGGGGCCAGGTCGACATAGATTGGCCCTTGCCAAAATGCAGTTGCCGAGCACCGAAGGGGGCATAGGGCCACCGATTTTAAGGCATACTGTACAGCAGGGCAATTGCAATGGTTGGCATACTGGCTTGCCAGCGGTAACTTATTAGAAAATGGTTACTCTCCTGAGCGGCTAAAACTTGGATCATTATAGGTATTGCTATGCCCCGGTGCAGGATGGATACGAGACCCTCCCTTACTTCTCAATATAGCACTCCAATATTGGAAGGTGGCACTGAAATATGCCAAAATGCCCACCCCATATGCCCCAAATGTTCCACTTTGTGGCCTACCAACCTTACGGGCAATACTATCAGCTGCTAGATTATGGAGTTGGGCAGAAGCCGGAATTGAGACAGTGGGTGACTTATTCTTAGGCAGAAATCTGATGCCCCATGATTAGTTTGTACGAGCTAATACTGTTTCAGATACCCTATTCTTGACCCACGCTGCAATCACACATTTTATACGCCGAGACTGGTTGGTGGACCAGAAGGAGCCCCCTACCTTCCAAATATTGCATGCACTTCACATAATGGGTCACGGAAGCCATCTGGTTAGATGGTTATACCTGGGAACATATGGGCACTTCACTATTGTCCCGTCGCCAGAAGTGGGAAACTGCGATAGCCAGGGAATTCACTGACAGATAATGGGAGCAGGTCCTACAACATCCCAGACGAGTCTCCCGCAATGTTCGACTTAAATCTATACAGTTAATAATCCTACACAGGGCTTACCTAACGATACGAGTCATGCACCCTACCACTTCTTCAGACTGTCCTAGGTGTTGCCGACCGTATGCTGACTTCATACACATGATGTGGACTTACCCATCACTGAAATGGTTTTGGACTGAAATCACGCTGGGCCTCACCCAAATTACTGAGCGCTCCTCTTGGACTACTATTGAGGCCTGCCTCTTGGGTCTTTACCCTCTCACTAAAAAGGCGGTTGCACTGTGCCGCTTTACAGGGCTCTCCTTGATGCTGGTCAAGAGGCTAATCACACCGCCCTAGAAATCTTGCAAGGTGCCGCGAGAGAGCAAGTGGAGAGAAGAAGTTATCAAGTGGGCTACTGCAGAGAGAGAGGCTCTACAGCGCGAGGAGTATAGGGGACTGAGGAAAAAGCTGATTTCAATGGAATGGGCCCAAATGGTAGAACATTTTAGGTTAAATACCGCAGCAGATGACGACGTGGAAACATGTATTATTTATTTGATTTTCCCCCATGGTCGTCTGTCGAATCCCCCCCAACCCAGCCCCACCACCCACCGCTCTTAATTGCATGGGCCGCTCCTGATATGCAATGCTCCCCCCATTTGAGATTCAATATTCAATGTATCAATGCATTGAGACCTCAGTTGAGGTCGCCAACCATTGATCTGGTACAGACTCCTCAAATGTGCTGGTAAGACATTTGCTAAATGGAAGCTGTTGCAGAGGAGCAGCTTCCTCATTTTGAATGGTGTCTTGCTGCGCCCGAGGGACAGTGCCGATTTACGTAACAAGGGCTGCTTTGCAAAACATATGGTCATTGAGTGATTGTGACTGCAGGGATGAAGATCTGGTCCCTCTCACAAGCTATGATTTTTGCTTTTGCCCCCATGTATGTTAGGATATAAGTGGGAGGTGTTTGAGGTTCCTATAATGTCGTCCAAAGTCCAAGTTCAGTAAAGGTGATCAAGTGCCAGTCTTAAAGAAAAATACGAAGGATTGAAGAAACTGTGGTGTGGGTATTAATAGGGTTTGCATGAGGCAGAAGTTTTTTGCAACTACCTGTGAATGGAAATTGTGCGCTGAGATTTACTAGTGCATCAGTCACGCTGGCAAATCAACTAAGCAACATAAAGCAGTTAGGGGCATATCAGCAATGGCTGGCGATAATTATCGCTCAGCGCTCTTAGCGTGAGGATAATTATCGCCGTCCAACTCTGAATTTTATCGCGGAGATAGCGTGCTATCAGCAACGTTTATCTCGAAAGCGATAAAATTCAGAGCGCAAGCTGCCAATTGTGAGATTATCGCTGGAAATACAGCGATAATCCCACAAGGTTTGGCGATAGCTTGCTGATAGGGATAGACATACTTACCCATGATATCCACTTTACATAGGATAGCATGGCTAAGTCAGAATAATCCCAGACGTAAAAAAGCAGCGTTAACCGCGGTTAGCGCTGCTTTTTTTGTCGCTAACAGGGTTAACGATATCCTTGATAATAGGAGAAATGTCGCTTAGCGACATTACTCCTATTATTTTACTCTGGAACGCCCCCTTTGCATCTCATTAGAAATGCAAGGGGAAGCGTAGAGTAAAAGGGTGCTAACATGCAAATTTGCGTGTTAGCACCCTGTTGCTGATAGGGCCCTAGTTTTATCTCTGCTTTTTTTGGCTTTTAAAGCCAAAAAAGCAGATATAAAGCCCTTGTTGATATGCCCCTTGGTATGTAAAAAGAGCACTCACTGCTTTGCAAACCCACCTTGGTTCAATGGAGTCTTAACCTCCACCATTTCTCAGTTTTACTAACAGTTGCTCTTGACTTGCCTCTGCGAAATGTGAGATATACAAAACAAATTGGCATTAGATAAGTACAGAATATTTTGTTATTCTTCGAATTTGAGTTGAAAATCCTGATTTAAAAAATTATATTTTTAGACTTAATGCCACTGTATCAAAAGAAATGACTGGTTCACGTCTTCTTTCACGAGAATTTGTGCTTGTGTGATTGCTCTTAGGTCAGTCACCTAAATAAATGCATTCAGGAAGTGATCCTTGTTACATCATTTCCAGGTTCCATAGGTAACTGCTGTACATCGAACTGAGGACGTCTGTTTTAGGAGGGTCACACATCTGATCTTTGGAAGGGCAAAAGCTACTCTTCAGCATGACTCTTGACATTTTAAATGAAAGGTGCCTCAATTACGTCTCTGGTCTCGAGAGCAAACATCTTTATCCCTTTCAGGTCTTCCACCCTTTAACAAATCACCCTCATTATGCAGCAAAACATTACACACCACCTGGAAGATTAAAAGCAAAGAGCCATATAGGAATGACTAAGAGAAGGAAGGGGTTGTGGACGTGGATGCATGGACTGGGCGGAGAGAAGGGAGATGGTTTTCGGGGAGTAGTGTTTGCGGTGCTCTTGATGCATTCATAAAGTCTTTTTCGGGATGAATGTTTGGTGTGTCAGTGTTTGCCTGTTATGTTTATTTCGTTTTTACAGCAGGAGTATGCTGATACGGACCCTACAGCAGGTAAATCAACCCATGATCTATCCCACTAGAAATTGGACTATTATTCTGCAGATTACACATAGACTACACACAGCTCTAAACAGGAATTGCAAGCAGTGACTTGTACATCTGTGTAACAAGTAATAAATTCCCTCGATCATTAGAATCAACAATTAACCTTTGTCCTATCCACTAAGCATATGTGGCCTTTCTTTTCACTGTATACAGGATTGGGGACCTGCATTTTCTTGCTGAATTAAGGGAGTTATCATCTTGAATTCTCCTCCAGATGTTGGCTTGCAGGTGTCACTGTGAATGATACACTTTACTTTGGGTCATCCTAGTGACTAAAAAATATTTATTTCAGTTTGTTTCTAATCGCCTCCACTTCACTTATGTATTGTGTTTGGGAATGGACAAAGTCATTGCCTAAGTTCCTTGCATTGACCCACCTGAGGGTACACACAGAAAAATGTCCAACCACGAGTTGTGTGTGTACTATTCTATTTTATAATTAAGCAGTCAATAACTTGTATGCAGAACTACCATTCTTTAACTATTATAGCCTCATGGCTTCCTACTACCTTACGCCACTACCTTAAGCCAATAGAATCTCACCTGGAACTTGCTGTAGACGCCCTCAACCAGGGCGCCTTTTACACATAGGGTGCACTTTCCCTGTTTGTGCCACAGCGCACCTTAAAACAGGTGCACAGGACGAAAACAGGGAAAATGCACCATATTACATTGAATGTGCTGCCTCCAGTGCAGCCGCGAAGTTGTGCTGCCCTAGGGGTAGTGCATTCAAGGGGAAAACAGAGTGGCTTTAAAGCACCTGCTCTGTGTTTCATTGTGCAGGCGGCAAACTGCCTGCACTTTTAAGAGGGGAGAGAGATCCTCTTGCTGGCGGGTGCAGTGATTGACTACACCTGCCTGCAAGGGGATGTATGGACCCCCTTCCCCACTCCAGAGGGCTGCCATCAGGGGAAGCACTGAGAGTGCACCACCTTTTAGGTGGTGCACTGTCAGTGCTCCTCCTGACAGCTTCTTTGTCTTTGTGCCTCGTCTATAATACGGCACGTGTGCAGAGGCAAAGGGACTCCCTCATTTGCATTGGGCCACACCCCCATGCAAATGAGTGAACACACTCTGGTGATAGCGCTGGTGCTATATGTGCGCCAGCGCTGTCTGTATCACAGAAAAGGCTGCACAAGTGTCTGCTGTTCTTTCTGTAATACCAAAGTGCCCTGGGGTGTGCAAAATGGGTGCACATACCCGTTGTACCCCTAGGGCACTTTCCATAATATGGACTTTGGTGATATTTAATACAGTGCATTATAAGGTGCATTTATATGTGGGAGCAACACCTTTATTGTAAATGGGCAGTGGGTATGTTTGCACTTTTACACCTCACTGTTCGTTCCCTGGGGATCCCTTCAACACACAGCTAGCTCTTACCCTATGAAATTAATAAATCAGAGCTGAAGCCTTGGGTATCTGAGTTTTGTCTTGCTTTAGTCGTAAGCCAATTCTTTCTCCGTACCAGCATAGACCATGCTGAAATACTAATTTCTCAGTGGGGGCTGTCATTATGTTTGAGATACACTGTATGTAAACCCTCTTCACTGTGTCGTAATGACATCTGACTAATTTATTTCGCAAGGGCCCAATTAGGTATTTTAGTGAACCCATGTGGTCACATAACACCTTGTTAGATATGTCAGCCTTACGGTGGTCTTCCCGCATACCTTTTTGCCATTTCCCCTCCTATTCTGCTTAATTTGTTTTGTTGGTCTCAGGACTCTGTGCACTTTACCAGTGATAAAGTGCTTGTACTCACTCCCTAAAACATAACTTGTATGTCCCTAGTAAAGTGGTATGCCATATATTAAGAGCTGGTAAATTATATGCTACTATTGGGCCTGCAGTGCTTATTATGCCATGCACTTCAGTAGCCCCATAAAGCTTGTCTCAAGCCTGCCATTCCAGCCTGTAAGCAGTTTTAGACTACCAATTCGGCTTGGCAAAATAATCCCCTTGCCAAGCCTAAAACCTCCCTCAGTTATATCAAGGTGTGTTATTGCAGTCTGATCTCACGAGATTCTGAAAAAACAACTATATATATATATATAAGGTATTAAGAAACATATTGCCATCCATCAATATGTTATAGAGATATGTAACCGTTAAACCATTTCCATATCTCTATGTCTAGGGCACGGGTCAAACAGTGACCTTGTTTTATGAACATGAAACCGGGGATGTTAGATCTCCTATTACTTTTATACCCTAGTTTGCCTATTTCTTACCTTTAAATAAAATGGATCCGCTACGTTCAGGAACACCTGGTACTGCTCCACAATAGGACATCTCATGTGGGCTGGTCATTACTCGTTGCACGCTACCTGCACTTTCGCTAGTGCTTCCGGGGCATTAAAAATGAGAAGAAATACTCTCGCTAGTACTTACGGGGCAGTTGGAAATTAGAGGAAATACTGTGACCACAGTTACAGTAATGACCAGCCCACATGGGACGTTGGCTTAGACAACGTCATACGCATGTTGATGACGCTTCGGCAACCATCAGGTGCATGGGATTAACTCGAGGCATTTAAAACCGCTGGAAGAACGCCCTTGCTGTCTTCCTATTGTGGAGCGGTACCCGGTGTTCCTGAAAGTAGCGGATCCATTTTATTTAAAGGTAAGAAATATGCAAACTAGGATCTAATAGTAATAGGAGATCTAACATCCCCGGTTTCATGTCCATAAAACGCGATCACTGTTTGACCCGTGCCCTGGACACCGAGATATGGAAACGGTTTAATCGTTAAATATCGCTATAAACTTTAAGCAGCCAGCATGGCGGACGCAGCCTGAACAAGCTCTGTGCACTCACCGTACAAAACCTGTCTTTCATCCGGCATTGCCTGAACTTGGAGCAGTTCATCCATGTCGCCAGTGACGGGGACCCAGCTGGTGTCCCGCTGTGGGGTCCGGGACAGATTCAGTCGTGGGATTGCTGCCAGACTCGTGATCCGAGAGTGCGAGCGTGGTTGAGGAGCGGCGCATTCCTGCCTACCACCTGATTGAGCTGCCGTGGCTGGGACCAGAGCCTGGATTGGGTTGAGAACCTGGGGCGAGGTGAGTGGGGGCGCCCTGGGGGGCTGGGCGGGTGCTGCCGGTGTCGTGCGACCTCGCCTGCAGGCCTATCTGGGTTCTCGGCTTTGGGTTGGTGCTTGGGCTATGGGGGAGCCCATCGGCCCATTTAGATTCCGGGCTGTGGCCGCGGGGCTCACCTGGGCCTGAGTGCCACCCGGTGCTAGGGTCTTGTTGCTGTGCGGGCCTTGGGGGCAGGGGGGCCACGGTGCTATCTTGCCGTGCCTGCAGGGCCTGCCCGGCACCATTCGCCACAGAGCGTCTCTGGGTACCTGCCCGCATACCGGTGCTAGGTTGAGGCCTGCCACATTGAGGAGATGTTTACTTTACCGCAGCCAAGGCGTGTGAGGTGCAGGACGCCCAGGCCTGTTTGGAAACTTGTGGCTGACCTCAGAGCCTGGGCCTGCGACTGGGGCCTAGGCATGCAGCTCCTGCCCGGCCTTCATTACCCCCCCTCGGCATTTGGTGCTCCAGATTTGATCTGTTGACCATTTCCTCCACTCCACAGTTCTGGTGCACACCCTGGGACAGGTCCTGGGAGGGGGTGAGCTCCAGTGCGGGGCCCAGTGGACGTAAAGACAACGTTATGCCCTACATCTTGTATTGTTGGAGGAGCAGCTGCCCTGGAGCACTGGGTTGTCGGGGGTCTGCAGCATGCTGGTGGTCCAGCAAGTTAGGTTCCTCTAGGGGGCCTGCTTGGCTTCCCACTGCTGGTTGCGGAGGTGGCCGGATTAGTCCCGGTGCAGCTTGCGGCCTAGCGGTGTGTCCCCTGTACATTGCCTTTAGGAGGCTGGTTGGCGTCCCTGTGCCTGTGTTTCGCCTTGTTGGCCCGAGTTTCATCCCCAGTGACAAGCGGCGCAATAAACCAGCAGCACCACAATGGGAAAGGATAAACCTGGCGCTACAGGCCCAAAGTAGAGCACCCTGAACCAGTTTGCCATGTCCTCAGGAGGGGGCACTCCACCTGCCGTGTTACAGAAAATGCGGTCTTATTGGCGGCTATTACGAATGAGAGTGACACATTGGAGGCCAAAATCGGGGTGGTGGGTGCCGAGGTGTCATTCCAGCGGCAGGACCTGAGAAAGGCTGTGGACTGCATCACCGAGGCGGAGATGCGGGTGACGTCTGTGGAAGATACCGTGCAGACCCTCCAACACCAGATCAATAAATTGACGGTGATTTCTAAAGAACTTGCTGCCCGGGCCGAGGATGTGGAAGGTCGCGTGAGGCGCAGCAACCTCCGCTTTGTTGGGTTCCCGGAGGGGCTGCGAGGGAGGCTCCATGAGCCATTTTCTCACCTCTTGGCTTACAGACCTGCTGCCCGCAGACAAGCTTTCATCATGTTTTGTAGTCGAAAGGGCCCACCGGGCACTCACGAGAAAACCACCTCCTGGCAAAACCCGCGGCCCGTCATCGCTAAGATGTTGAATTACGCAGATAGAGACGCTGTGCTGCAGTACACCAGGTTGAACAAGGATAGGCTAGTGTATGATTCCAGGCCTATCATGATTTTACCGGATTACACCCGTCTGGTGCAACAGCAAAGACAGTCCTTTACAGCTGCAAAGAGGCGGCTGCGTGAGCTCAATCTCTCTTACATGTTATTATATCCTGCTAGACTCCGGGGGATTTTTGACTCTAAAACTTTCTTTTTTGATACGCCTGAAGCAGTCTTCACCTGGTCTGACGAAAGGGCCCACCTGAAGCCACACTTCCCGCCACTGCTGGAATCAGACTCTTCTAGGGGCTTGCAGCGGAATAGGCCACGCAGGGCAAAATCAAAAAGATGGCATCGCTCTGGTTCAGACCGTTGATTCTCCAGCCCTGTACAAGTAACTTGACGCAATTGTAGTCAGTGATACTCTCAGTTGCACACTAATGTGTGCCCATGGGCTGGACACATACAGAACATTTTGCTCCAAGTTGGGGTTGACGCTATACACAGTGGCTGATTTGCACGGTCATTAGTTTGCCACGGTTTATTTTACACAGGGAGGGTGGGATCCATTGGAGGGGGGTCCCTGGTATCCAGGGTTGGGGTCCTGGGGTACTCCTCACTGCGACAGATGCTCCTTGTTGTTGGCAGTATCGGGTGGTGGGAGGGGGGGTAATGGGGGGTGCTTTCAGGGTAACAAAGTTATGTTATTTGTTGTTTACATACGCAGACACATCTCACACTCCCCACTAGGCAGAACAGTATGTTTAGAACCAGACTAGATCTATGGCTTCTCACGCAAAGGTCTCCCATCTGGGCGAACTGACTGTGGTGACGTGGAACGTACGGGGACTTCTTAATAAAGTTAAGTGGGGGCCATCTTACGGCAACCAAACGATATGGAACTGACATTCTGCTCTTGCAAGAGACAGATCTCCTAGGCAATAAGGTCCCTTGTCTATCGCGGTTTGGGTTCTGCCAGGTATACCATGCGGGTTTCACCAGGAGCTCCCATGGGACTGCCATTCTTGTCAATGGTCGTGTCCCTTTCCTTCATAAGAAACATTGGGCAGATCCTGGGTGCAGGTATGTCTTCCTGACGGGTACGCTTTATGGTGAGGCGCTCACGCTCGGCAGTGTGTATGCACCTCCGCCTCTTGGGGCCACATTTGACTAGATTGTGGGGTGAACTACCTGATGGCTTGTCCCTCTTCGGTGGTGACTGGAACTATACCACTATACCATGACACCACTGGAGAGGAGACGGAGCTCAGGGGCCGCTGCCCCCCTCTGTCCCTCTAAATTGTCATCGCTGGTGGGGACCTTGGGTTGGGCTGATATTTGGCGGGAATATCATCCGTCCGAGTCAGGTTACACATTTCTATCAGCGGTGCATGGCTCAGTATCTCACCTGGATTACCTTGTCACATCCTGGACCTATGTCTGCAGATTTGCTCAGGCCACGCATCTTTCGAGAGGGTTGTCGGATCACTCAGTTTCAGTGATGCGCCTCTTTTTTTTAAACACACTTTTTTTCCTTTTTTTTCTTTGTGCAGTAAAATCAAAATGAATACATACATGCATATATAATTATTGGTGCCTTGCAAATAGTAGTAGAAAACGTAGCCAGCAATCAGCACTTGGTGACTAGCCATTGGTGTCAAACATCTACAAATTAGGTTGTGTTGCATGTACATTTTAACATTATGACTTGGTATAGTAAAATCGTACATAAGTGTTTAAGTATAAATTTAACTTCCCTACTACCTAACCCCCCTATCCTCCCTTTACTGGCTCTTCCTCGGACAGGACAAATATGTGTCCACCTTAGTGTCCACCTTAGTGTCCGCCAATCATGTTTTATAGTCGTGTCGTTCTAGGGTCAATAATAATGTGATAGTTGAGGGTCAGCGATGATAACAATATTATGTATCGTCTACTCTGGGAGAAGGCATAGGTTCTATGGCTTTAACTGCTTCCATTAACAGGTCCCATTCCATAGATACTGGGGTCTTACGTAGGCCTCTGGCCTCTTCTCGTCTAATGGCAGCGCCTTCCGCACTTCCCCAACTTATGACCTCATCGTGCCAAGCGCATACTAATGGAGCCCTCACAGATTTCCAGCGCATAGTGATGGCGCGTTTGACAATCAGTACCGCCAAATCAAAAAAACGGGTTTGCACCTTCTGTGATTTAGAGCGGCACCGCAAGCCAAGCATGCAGCCATCTGCTGTCTGCTCTATAGGGACGTCAGTTGTGGTTTTTAGACTCTGGATCACCTCCGCCCAGAATTCAGCCAGTTTTGGGCATGCCCATATCATATGTAGAATGTCGGCGTTTGCTAGCCTGCATCTAGGGCAGTGGTATTCAGTGTCCGGAAACATATGTTGTAATCGGTGTGGGGTTAGATACGCCCTATGTAATTATCACAGATTGTATGAACTTAAATTTGGCATTGCGAGACACCTTCTTGGTGTACTCTATATGGTGACCCACTCCTTATCTGTTAGGTCTTTTCCTAGATCCTCAGACCATTTGCTGTGGAGTACAGTGAGGGAGATCCCAGCTTGTGCCCTGATGGCACAGTATAATCACCTTGTGAGGTGACGGCCATTACCCATGAGATAAAGTGCATTCCTTTGAACTCGTGTGTTTGGGGTTCTTCTCTAGTTTGGGCCCAGTGTTTCTTAACATAAGCAAGGATTGCCGCATGTGTCATATATATAGGTTACCCGAGACCCCATTTTCCCTAATGAAGTTCTCATGATCCATGAGGGTACCATATTAAAGAGCACCCCCACCGTAGTAACCCCTTCCTCCACCCAACAGCGTATCCTACGGGTAGTAATTAAACCTGTGAAAGGAGGGATACCCAGAAGTGGTATATTAGTCGCGTATGGGACATTCCTGTCTGCATATTGTAGTCCCCTATGCCAGGATTTTTGTGCGGGCAGCATTAAAATGTGTAGAACTCCATGATTGATGTCACAGGTTGTATATCCTACTTCCTGTAAATTGCATCCTGCCAACCAATATGCCAGCCACTGTAGCTAAATCGCATAGCAGTAGGCACGGAAGTTGGGTGCTCCCCCGTGAATACCTAGATATTTAAATGTAATGGTGTGCTACCGACAGTGAAAGGTGTCCAAATGCTATGGTGTCTGGGTGTAGGTCAGGTTGGAAAAAGAATGCCTGTGATTTTGCCTCATTAATAGCCATTCCTGGAAGTAATTTGAAGTTGTGAAATATTCTCGGGATGGGCCCTAGTGTATTAAGTATGTCTTTGGCATATATAATGATGTCATCTGTGTATCCCAACAGTACATGGGTAAATTGTCCTAATTGGATTCCCACGTGTTCTGCTTCAGACCATAATTTAATGGCCAGGGGTTCTAGCTCGAGCACGAATAGCAAAGGTGACAAGGGGCACCCTTGGTGGGTGCCTTTGCCTACCGAATATGTACGGGATATATGACATCCTGTGCGGGCCTGCGCCGTGAGAGTCGTATATAGTAAGTGCACCCACTTTAAATATGCTGGTGGTATTCCAAATTTGTTTAGTGCCTTTAACATGTAGTCCCAGTGAAGGGTGTCAAAAGCCTGTTTGAGGTCTAAGGTAATGCAACCTGCGTTATGGTTCTATGTAGATACTGTCCCCATGATATGGTATGAGCGACGGATATTTAGCAATGTGCTGCACGTGGGTACGGAGCCACATTAGTCCGTATGAACCAAACACTGCAAATACGGGAGGAAGCGAAGTGCTAGGATTTTACTCAATATTTTGTATTATGTGGCCAATGGTGAGAGGGGGTGGTATCCTGAGATATCTGTAATGGGGTGGCCCGGTTTAGGGAGGGATACTTCCAGTGCCTGCATCGTAGTGGAGGGGAGAGATTCCATCTTCAGCGCAGCTTTATATAATCGTTCAAGTTGTGGAACCATAGAATCTGCGAATGTGTCAAAGAACTCTATTGGTAGCCCATCAAGGCCAGGAGCCTTATTGCGTGGTAATGTCCTATAGCCTCTTTAATTTCCGACCTCGTGATGGGGCTTGACAAAGTGTCTTGAGCGGCGCGATCTAACTGGGGAAACGTTAGGTCCTGAAAAAAGGTTCCCAATGTATCATCCGTCTGTGGTATTGGGGCTTTATACAGGGTCCTATAATAATTATATAAAGCTTCATTGATGTCCCGTTGGTTGGTGGGCCAAACTCCCTCTGGGGTGATGGTCTCATGTATAACTACAGTGGGGGGTGCGTCTCGAAAAATGCGCGCCAGCAGTGCACCAGATTTGTCCGCCTCGTGTGTTTGAGCTGAGTGTAAGCTGTATAGTCTATCACTCTGAGGCTTTCAAGTAATTTGGCGTACTGTATACATGCCTCCTGCAGCTCTATTGCCTTGGTGGGGTCTCGCGCCGCAACTTGTTCTAAAGTGTTTAAGCTATTTTCTAGGGATTTGAGGGCATTGTGTATCTGTTGTCGTGCCCCTGCAGTGGTGCTAATAGCTATGCCCCTGATCATGGACTTGAATGCGTCCCATTCTATGTGTCTTGTGGAGGCCGTACCGGCATTTTCTGAAAAATAATTTGTAATACCAACTGCCAGTTTACTCTTAAAGACTGGGTCCTCCAGCATCTGAGGCCATAGCTTCCATGTAGGGACCGGGGTGGGTGTTATCCCCCAGTCCAGGGTAAGTTCAAGTGGATTATGGTCAAACAGTCTTGTCCAGATAGGTGGTATGCGTGACCTGTGCTGTAAGTGGTCTAGTGCAGAAAAACCTGTCTATTCTTGTGTGTAACTGATGGGTTGGGGAGAAGAATGAATACGCTCTATTGTTCGGATTTTTAAGACACCAGACATCCCCTAATGCCCAGCCCTCTGACCATCTAGCCAGTGTCTCAGTTTGCTTAAAGGATCCTGCTCCTGTGATCAGGGGATGAGAACGGTCCAGGACAGTGTCCATGACCGCATTGTAATTGCCGCCTAGGATCCATGGGTATACTGCCCAATCTGCTAAGACAGCATTAAGGGTCAACAAGAATTTATCCTGGTCGAAATTAGGGGCATAAATGCTCCCCAATATCACCTGCGTACCATCTAATGTTCCACGTACTAAAGTGTACCAGCCTTGCGGGTCTATGCGATGCTCTGGAGCTATAAATGTGATCCCGCCTCTGATCAAAATTGTCAACCCCCTGGCAAAGGCAGAATATGAGGTAGAAAAGATTTGACCCCTCCACTTCTTACGCATCTTTGTGACTTCGGAGTTAGTAAGGTGGGATTCCTGAAGGAACACTATGTGAGCTCTAAGCCTGTTTAATTGCACATAAATCCTATGGCGTTTGTGTATGGAGCCCAGACCCCGAACATTCCAGGTTATTATGGTATATATGTATATGGCATGTGATTAAACTACTGTGTGCATTACAGTCCTCGTGTCGGAGAACCAGGGTTGACATATGAAATCCCAGTGTGTGGAGTGAGCCAGTAATCCAAAACTCCCATACACTAACTTGTAATACTAGGTCCAGCATGCTAACTACACTGGTCCAAACTAATTGCGTTACATCCCATTGATACCTTACCGGTTTCTTTGGCAAAGTATCCAAACAGATGGAACATATCTCACCACCTGACCATACATTAGCCCACCAGGTCATCGGCAGTCTGGAGAGTCACAGTGGGAAACAGGGCAACACTACTTTCTGAATCTGAATGAACAGTGTCATACTCAGGAGAGTCGGATGCCAATTGCTGGTTTGTGTCTCTAAAAGTGCCTACTGTTGCAATCGCCTCTGCACACTCCTGCATCGCCTGCTCCGGAGTAGGGTTACCTCCTTGGGATTTCTGTGCAGGTTTACTGTAACGAGATCTCTGAGGTCCCGACATTTTTTGGCTAGGAGGCATACTCTGGGTGGAAGATGCAAAGGTTGTCAGGGGGAACATTATCTCCAGCCATTCATCAGCTTCCTCCGGGGTGTCAAAGAAGTTTGCTTTTTGATAATGTATGACTTTTAGATGTGCTGGGAAAAGCAGGGCATACTTGAGGCCTAGAGTCCTGAGTCTCTGTTTTTTTCGCCTGATATGAGGACCTTCTGCGCTGTACAAGCAGTGTGTAGTGAGGGTATAATGAAAGTCTGTGGTTCTCATATTGTTTTGGAGGTCCCTCTCTGGCTCTCCGGAGCAGCATTTTGTGATCCCTAAAGTTTAATATATGGGCGATCATAGGACGTGGCATAGGTCCCGCCACTGGACGGCCCGATGGGATCCTATGTGCCCGTTCAATACAGAAGAAAGGAGAGAGTCCTTCCGGGGCCACATGGTCCCTAAACCATTGTTCAATGAATTTTGTAGCGTCCGACCACTCACATCGTTCTGGCAGACCTATTACCCGGACGTTGTTTCACCGAGCTCTTCCCTCAGCATTGTCTATCCGCTCTTGGAGGCCTGTCAACTGGAGTTATAGTTGTGTTATGTGGGTAGCGTGTTCTTTGTGTTGTGGAAGCAATTCAGTAATGGCCATTTTGTTATCTTTGACAGAGGCGAGCTTGGCATGTTGTCAGAGAACCTATTTGTTGTTCTATGGACTTTCTAGATTCCTGAATCTCCTGAAGAATTTGGTCAAGCTTGTCTGGTTCTGGGGTCATGTTCGTTGGTGGATACAGCTTGGGAAAGATTGTGAGGCTGTGTCAGGCATATCCTCCACCTGCTGCGAATTTGTAGTCGTGTTCTCCTGTAGTTTCCCTTATAGGCGCCCCATGATGACTATTCTCCAACTCAGCAGCGTGAGACAATCCAGTAGGCTTGACGGTAATTGTAAGTATGATAATTACCTTAGTCGTATTTTGCCAGGTCCGGAGTTTGGGTGGGGGGGCAGACCCTCGGTAGATCGTGTACTGTATATTTAGCCAACTGTGTTCTCAGGAGGGAATTTCACGTATATATGCCCGGTGGTTGGGTAGGGCTGCAATCTTCCGGGCCATATAACTTCACGTGGCCTCGGTATTGAAGTAGTAGCATGTGTTCTCCAGTGGGGTAATGGATTAGTGTGAGAACAGGCAGGATGTCCCACTTTTCGGCAAGATAAATAAGGGTCGCTGTGCACTCTCCTTGATTTCCAACTTGTGGAAGCATTCTTAGCCAGTCTGGGGGGGGGGTGCAATGGCTGCGCTGCAATGGTCCCACAGTCTCACTCCCGGCCACTGTCCCAGGGCCCACGATAATGACCCAAGCTCGCAGTGTAGTGGCGCAGATATGGAGTACTCACTGTTTCAGGCTGGGCCCCGCCTCGGCCGTCCTCCACGGGGCCCCTCCAAGCCCGGAGCAGATCGAGGTCCAGGCAAACTCGGGTCGCGCACTGCAGGAAGGTCGCCGCCCCATAGCACACCGCTCCCCGGGCCCCTCAGCGCCGGCGAGGTGTCTGTGTCAGGTCCCGAATCCGGCCGCCGGACACACTTGCCCTTGGTATATACGTGGCAATCCAGCAGACACTCTGGATGCCACACTCTTCAGTAGAATCAAAGGTGCAGCAGTGCACAGGCAACAGAGGGCAGTTCCAGAGTGATTCAGCAGTTGGGCAGGAGAAGGAGGGTAAGTCAGAGCCAGTATTGCCGCAGAGGGCCAGTAAAGGGGACCGCGGGGCAGCACCACAGGGGCAGCAGCCCCAGTTCAAGATTCAGCTAGGCCGCGCTCCGGTCATATCAAGCACAGGGCAGCCTGCACATAGATCAGCTAAACAGCCAGGCCCTCGACGTTGATATCACCCCCAGCATGCCCCCACCCAGTAGTCCCACAGTGTGTGTCCTAAACTGTTCCGTCAAGCAGGCATGAAGGTGTCTCTAGTCACATGTGTAGTGGGGCACGAAGTAATACTTCAGTCACCTGGGGCCAACTCAATTCCATCCTGCACCACAGATCCCCGGCCCAGAGATCAGCCGCACACAGCGCTCAGGCCCCGCTCAGGCCAGCGGCAGTTCTCGTGGTCCGTACACCCACCTCCGATATTCTAGGCCCCCGGGCCGCCCAGACTAGGCGAGGATTAGTTCCAGTCCACTGCTTCGGCAGCATCACGGCCACCTCATGGATCGGCGCCCATCCAACAGCTCCGGAGTCGGCAGCATGAACAGGCGCTGCCGGCGATAGTGCGCTCGTCCACCTCGGCGCATGCAGGAACTCTCCAGTCAGCGCTGTAGCAGCCGTATGTCCCCGGTATTACTCCCCGGTCATGCAGCACACGGTTGGGTGAGTAATACCCCACAGCAACATTGCATTTTGGAGGATTTTGTGGGGCCCGGGCATGGAGCTCTCTCGAAGCACGTCCGCCATGCTTGGCGGTTTGCCACGGCCCCCTCGGTGATACTCCTCTTAGGAGTCCAAAGGCCCCTACTTAGATGGCGGATGTCTCTGTGGCATCTGCGTGCCCCTGATCATCATGAGTGTCTCCACGCAGCGATCCAAGAGTATTTTGCGTTAAACACCGACTCCGCTCCCTCCAAAGTGACCCTGTGGGAGGCCCTGAAACCCACCATTAGAGGGGTGGATATCAGCTATAGGACCCATGATAAACGCAAGCGCTCCGCTCAGAGAACTGACCTAGAGACCCAGTGCGCCTCCCTAGAGGCACGATACATGAACGAGCCCACTCCGACTCTTCGTGAAACTTGTCCCTAGCACAACAGCAGTTAAATCATCATCTTACGGAGGAGGTGAAAGAAATATGGTTGGCATCCCAATATCGAATCTATCAGTGGGGGGATAAATCCTGCAAAATGCTGCATAGACTCTGTCAGGCATGGCAGGCCCCAGCCACAATTCCAGCCATTAGGGGTAGGGGGGTGTCCTGTATACCTCGCCCGGGGAAGTGGTGGAGGATTTTGCTCGTCATTTCTCTACACTATATACCGGGAGGGAGCAGATCTCGGGCGACCTCATCGCTGAGTTTCTGCAGGATATTCCCCCCCAGCAACTCTCTGATCAGATGCAAGATCAATTGGATGTCCCTATTACGGTTGACGAATTATCGGCTGCACTGCACGTGATGCGCCCAGGTCAAGCCCCAGGGCCTAATGGGTTCCCCATGGAGTTTCTTCACTCTCACGCAACCACACTAGTCCCACAACTATTGGGCTCAATTCACGAGGCTATCGAGCAGCAATCCTACCTCGAGACTGGCATCAAGCTGAAATAGTCCTCTTTTTAAAACCCAGCCGTCCACCAAAGGACTCGTCCTCATATCGACCTATCTCTCTCATCAACTTTTAATCCACAGTGTTGGGGAAAGTGCTTGCTGACCGCTTCCGGTCCTGCATTCAGGACTTGGTCCATTTAGACCAATCGGTATTATGCCGCACCGGGCCACCCGGCATAACATCCGCCATATTCACAATGCTATAGCCATGGCTCCAGAACTGGGCCGCCCGCGGCCTTACTCTTGGCTTACATGGACAAGGCCTTCAACTCCCTCAGCTGGGAGTACCTATTCCAACTCCTAGGGGCGATCAATTTTGGGCCACGTTTTCTACCATATGTACACCTACTCTATACCGAACCTATGGCCTCAGTCCGCATCACTGGCCACCGCTCTCCCTTCTTTTCCATCGGTAGAGGTAAGCGGCAGGGCTGCCCCCGTCCCCTCACTCTTCGCCTTTGCGGTGGAGCCTCTCGCGGCATGGGTCCATAGCGACTTGGTGCTCAGGGGCTTTGATTGGCCTGGGTCGCAGCTGGACCACGTTGCTTTTTACGCGGATGATGTATTGTTTTTTATGACTGACCCCTGGATTTCGGGCCCACGTATTTTGCAAATTCTTTGTGTTTTTGGCCAGAATACCGTTCTCCACACTAACACTGCCAAATCGGTGCTATTCCCGAAATGCGGTCATCAGGGCAAGACTACGTGGGCATCCCAACTAAAACATGCCACAGAGGGCTTCTAGTATCTAGGAGTGTTTATGGACCCTTGTCCGCAGACTACTTGGACCCATAACATCAACCCGCTTCTTGCCAACCTTCGAGAGGAGACCTCTATTTGGTTCTCCCTCCCTCTCCCGCTCTATGGACGGTCGGCCATTTTCAAAACTGTCTCACTCCCTAGGATGCTTTACCGTCTACATAACTTTCCATATCATATTCCACGGGCATGGTTTGCACAAATCAATGCCACTCATAATACGTTTTTATGGGGGGGGGCGGTTCAGGTCATGCTGCAGACATGTGCACAATCCACTTTTTGCTGCTGCCGACATCTACTACTATTACGTTGCGACCCACCTTTTAATTGTAAACAACTGGTGGTACAATTCACCTAGAGACCCGGCATTCGCAGTAGAGCATGCAGCCATGGAGAGGACTCCCCTCTTGTGCCTACTCTATGGCATGCAGAAGCTTGACTCCTTACCGCACGCCAGTCGAACAATGTTTAGGTTATGGAAGTACACCGTTTGACGCATGGGTTGGAACATGCCGTTGATGCAGGCGACGCCTTTGTGGCATGGTAATTATTCATGCCACGTGGCTGCACTGAGGGGGTTCCGCCAATGGGATCTGATTGGTATTTCCACGTTAGATGACATCATGCGAGGCACTGTCCTTAAATCCTTCTAGCAACTGCAGGAGAAGTTCCACCTCCACAAAACCCAGTTCTACAGGTATCTTCAATTGGGTCACGCTTTGGCTCCCACACTTGTAAATCTTACTCCCTGAATTTCATCCGCTTGAGGGCCTCCTCCTTATTGGGTATCTTGGTGCACACAAAATACGACAAATATACCTGACATTGACGGCGCATTTCACCATGACATTACATAGAACGAGGAAGGCACGGCAGGATGACATCCCTGATCTGATGGACGATGACTGGGCGGAAGCGATTGCTAGCTCTCAGGGGCACTGCAGTAGCCTCCAGATACCGTCTTATTCATTTCAAATATGTGCATCACATGTACTACACCCGTCTTCGGCTTTGGAGGATGGAAGTTGTGCCATCCCCCATATGTCTACGTTGCTAGAGGCAGGATGGGACTTCCTCCAGACTGTGTGGAGCCGCTCAGCATTACAGCCTTTTTGGCGCAGGGTGTCATTGTGCTGTCCTGGGACCTGCCGCATGATCCCCGATTGTTGTTGCTTCATAGTACGGAGGACATTGGAGGGAATCGATATAAGCAACACCTACTGTTTTTAGCCCTTACGATTGCCAAACGAGACATAGCCCAGTTGTGGAAGGGAGCTTCACCACCGATGATAGGGAAGTGGCGACAAGAGCTGGATAAATGTATGGGTGCAGAGATGGCTGTGTTTAAAAGCGAGGGGCTGCCCCCAAAAACATAGAAAGATATGGTCTCCGTGGGCCGCATAACGTGGCATTGATCTCCCTCCTCTTCCTTTCCAATCCCCATAGAAACAGTCTCATGAGAAGTTTGTGGGCCCAAATGTATGATTTACCACTTCTTTTTCTTGGTCATATGTGTGTATTGAATTTTGCTTGCTATTGTGGGGGGTGTGGGGAAGTCTGCATACAGTTCTATTTCCAATTCTGCTATCTCTTTGATATTTTGTTATCAAGTGGATTATGTCGGGCTCTCGCCCAATTCATACTGTTGAATTTTTTTTAAAATATGTAAAAAAAAAAGTATAGCTATAACATATTGACGGATGGCGATATGTTTCTTAATACCTTATATATATGTATTTTTTCATAATGTCGTGAGATCAAACTGTGAGAACACACCGTGATATAACTTGTTTTGACACAGGGTGATTTGAAACCCCTTCATAATGAACGGAGGACTGATTTGCCTCTGGTGAAAAGACTATTGCAAACCGACGTATGTGGCTCCGATTTCTTTGAAAATAATTGAAGAAGTTAGAAGTCGTGCAGCACTTGATACCCACTACTTTTCCTAAAATTCTTCATAGGACGGCCTAATTTGGCTACATTGGCCAGTCTTGCGATATAGTGGAATAGAACTGTCTATTTGTTTAGTGATTGACACCATGTGAAACAAGAGAACATTTAAGCTCCATTATAATTACTCCATAACATAAAGCTTTAAGAATATTTTTCCATATAGGATCTCCATGACCTTTTACCATTTTTTTCAATCTAGAACCTACAATCCCAAATAAGAGGATTCTGTATGCCTATAATGCTTCATAATTGAGCAATCACTAGATGAGACAGTGCAACCCTGAGGTATATTATATGAGTATAAAAATGAATGTTAATATAAGAAAGCTGAAATCTCTGACATCCTATTGCTAAGTTATGGACATATAATCCCGAGATATATTTAAATGAGCACTAGCTATGTACCTTTGGTCACACTTTCAGTCCTGTTTGGTAAAGAATTAGTGATACTCAATTTCTAGAAATGTAACAAGAATGAATAATGATGACTGTTGCCGTATGGTGTGAATGGTATTAGTTCATTTCAATGCGGGACCCTAAAACATTATAAACTGCAATGTGATGCAGTTCTATTTTTAAATTAGAAAACAAAGACGTTTTTCTCTACCACTTTTCTCATTTTTAAATGCAGGTTTTATGTGCATGGTTTTTAAATAAAGATGACTATAGATGTTGCCGTGATTGCTTATACACTTGAGGGCAGATTTAAAAGAAAGTGACGCATCTATAGAGATGCGTCACTTTCCTTGCGCCACCCTAAAAAATGCTTGCACCACCATGGATGCGCCATATTTACAATACGGCGCACCATGGCGGAAGGATTGACAGATGTGTCAGAAATTCTGACGCATCTGTTGCGGCAAAAGTCACACATTGCTGGAGTCGTGTCGCAAGCACGACGCAACTCCAACAATGCATTTTGTGGCCTATTCCCACTAAACTGCGTCACTCCTTATGCCTGCTTCAAGCAGGCATAAGGTTTTGACGCAGTGGCATCCTAAAAGTGACACAGTGTAATCTTGTAGATTTTACTGCTTTACTTTTACGAGGCTTTCCTGCGTAGAAACGCCCCCTGTATACATTATACCTGATGCAGGTATAATGTGACGCAGGGCTTTACAACGTGACGCATCTCCCTAGATGCGTCACGTTCTAAATAGGGCGCACTGTTTGCGCTGCCGTTGCATCAAAAAAAGTGATTCAATGGTGGTGCAAAGAGGCGCAAGGGGCTTGTAAATCTGCCCTTTAGGTTGTTGATACATACATTTTGTTTTAATACTGGCACATACGACATTGTGCTAACTCTAGGAGAGACAGTAATTTTAGGTCCTGAAGAAGGTAGCGTAAATACATAGCACACCGAAACGAGTCAACGCTCTTTTTCTATTCTTAAATTCGAGGAACGTTTGAGTCTAAAGACAAAAGGATTGATAGACTCCAACACAACAGATTCAATCAAATTAACACATTGATGATGATTTTTAATGTGTCACTTGTTGATGTCTCTCATCTATATTGAAACTGATTTGCTATACGTATAAATGTGTCTAATAATATAATTTTTAACACGTTTTAGTTGTAATTGGTATATCCTTGTGTTTTATACTATTGATTGTGTTTTTAATAAATGAATTTTTGAGATACTGTGAAAAAGATTTTGTGTTTATAATTGATTTATGGCTTCTTAAACAATAGTGGATTTAAAACACATGTATGTTTTGCATATGGTTGAATGTGGTATATTGACCCTTTGGTAGTTGAAATCCAGGAGAAATCTTTTTTAATACACTTGTTTGGTACCCTATCTCTTGGATAGTGGGGCCACTCAATCTTTACTTTGAATAATTGAGTCCCTATAGAAATGCCAAAAAAGACAAAGCTGTGTCACATTTGTGGCAAGTTTGGACACTGGAAGCGTGAGTGTTGATTTAATCCATTGAATCAAATGAATGGACAGGTATCACAGGGTGGGAATGTGCAATCTCTAGTGAATGATAAAATGCAGCAGCAGCAGACTCAAAGAAAGAAAAAATTCAACCCAAAAATACCACAATGAATGGCCAGGTTCAAAAATATAATGTAAATAAAAGATTTCATACCAATGTTCAAATCAATTCAAACCCAAATGTTTCTCAGCAATATTTAATTCAAGTTGTCGACTCCGATTCTGAGTTGTCACAGTGATGGTGCCTGAGAGGGGAGGAGGAATATGTGCTTGGTACATACTTAGATGTAGACCAGAGTGGTCCCTATGTGGATGGTAAGGTAAATGGAACTCCTGTTTTGTTCCTTGTTGACACTGGTGCTACCTGTTCCACTGTAAGTACAGCAGAAGCTCCCAACCTACCTCTCTTGGGAGAAAGAATCCAAGTTGTAGGAGTTTCAAATTGATTAATGTCAAATCCTGTAACTGAACCTGTCTCTGTACATATTGGGTAATTTGAAGATTTGCACAAGTTTGTAGGGTGTGATTCTAGTCCAGTGATTCTACTAGGATGAGACTTGTTGTGCAAACTCAATTGTTCCCTGTATTGTACATCAAAAAGAATTGAATTTCACACCAATATTGAAGATGTTGTTTTCAAGCAAGCTAAACAAGGATCTTAAGATTAGAGTTTATTCCCATTATTGGCAAGTGATGATTTTCTGGGCATATCAAAAATGCAATGGGCTGTCCTCACACATCACCAGGTGTCATGCTTCATCATAGGAGAGCCCTCGCTCTCTAAAAACTTGGTTTGATAGAGAGCGGGACTACACCTGAAGACAGGGAGGCACTTCTAATTTTTTTGTGTGCCCACTTGAGTAGTGAGTTTAAAAACCAATGTAGTGTCCCAGATTACATTTATTATGCGGTCACATTATTTGGTATTAAAATTTAAAATGTGGGGATTAGGGGAACTATTACCCCATCACCATTGTTACCGTCGTCAATATGTTTCTGCCTATGGCTCTACTGAGTCTGCGGCATTCTTCAGGATAAACAAAGGGGCTCCTTGTGTGGTAATGTGCTCGGGAAACAACCATTACAATGCAGTCATTACAACACACTACATTTACAATGCAGTCATTACAACGCAACTGCCTTTACATCGCATACCATTGCAGCGCCGCCATTACAACGCATGTCATTACAATGCATGTCACTACAACGCATGCCATTACAACGCATTACTCCTACACTATCCAACACTTACCCTACTGTTGCACTCACTGGAGTGGAAATAGTAATTTTTACCCCTACACTATCCAACACTTACCCTACTGTTGCACTCACTGGAGTGGGAATAGTATTTTTCACCCCTACACTATCCAGCACTTACCCTACTGTTGCCCTAAAAGTATTATACATTGTAATGGTATGCGTTGTAGTGGTATGCTTTGTAATGGAATGTGTTGTAAATGTAGTTTCTAAAAATGCATTGTAATGGCATTCATTGTAAAATCATGCATTGTAATGAATGTTGCGATGTAAAAACCGCGTTGTAAAGGCATGCGTTGTAAATGTTTGTGTTGTAACGTGTCCTACTCTGTTGTACTATGTGTAGGTCCGCTCTCTATCAACCTGAGTTTTTAGAAAGTGAGTGAGGATGATGAAGCATGACACCTGGTGGTGTGTGAGGACAGCCCATTACATTTCATGACATGCCCAGCACTCCTATCAAGTAGTGATACTAGGACAATGTAATGTAAGCTAGCTAACTATACTTCTTGGGTAGCTAAAATGGTGTATACACAATAATTTGGAGGCCAGCTCACCCTAGAGACCCCATAGCCTCTACTTACCTCACTTGGACATTTCTGGGGATTATTTGTTGACGTATTTTTTGAACAGCTGAAGGCTGTGGGAACCAATTTTGGGGTCATTTTCAATTGGTAGTGTCACTTAACATTAGGGCTCTTAAACTTAAGATTGTAACCACCCCATCACTCACTAAGTAACCCTACAATTTGAGGCTACAACACCCTGTGGTCACCATGGCAGTAAGTAATGAACTATCATTTGATGAAGCCACAATAGCTGTGATTTTAAAAGCTCCTTCTCTGCTAGCAGAAACAGTGGTTACTGAAACCCTAAAGAATTCAGATGAATGGGAAACACAAACCGCAGCTAAAAAAGATCAGATCAGAACGGCGCTTCACAGGACATTCATGACAGACAACCTAAGAAAAAACACAGCCCCAAGAGGACAGATAGTTACAAATGAACCACATATCTTACTGAATAATAAAGAATGTAGAAAGAACTGGTCATACATTGCATGGAAATACACAAAGGATTGGCTGGTGCTGATCATAAACACAGCCAGGAAACTCGCAGACCTATTACTAATAGACATACAGATATGCAAAAGTAAACCCAAGACCTCAGTACATATTTCTGTCTTCAAGAAAAAAGTTGAAGAAATAAACACAGACCACTCAGAGTACAAAGAATACTTATCACAATCTAAGTTGACCAAACTCTAAAAAAGATGTACAAAAGATCAGTCACGAGAAAGTGTTCCCATATTTGATGGATGAAGATTATGAAAAACCTCAAACCTCAATAGTCCAGAAATGTCAGGCTAGATATAGACCAACTCCACTAGACTGGACCTTTGGCTCAGGGAATGAAAGGAGCAACAGCAGTAGTACTGATGCAGGTGTAACAAGAAGACCCCACAGACCATACTACCCTGACCCACCAACTACTCTACCCATAATGCCATAAGGTTATTGGCAACAACCCTTCCAACGACACACAGAGGGCTTCCCCTTCCATCATGGCCGCCCCCCCTTTTTTATACAGAGGCAGAGGCCAGGGCAGAGGAAAACAAAGCCTCACAGACATCCCTGCAAAGTACAATGGGAAGATCAGGTTAACAATCAGGTGGTGACGAGAATCATAGATAAAGACCAAGCACCAGCAATGAGCAGAGACCTTCCAACATTGTGAATCTTAGCACCTACGTCCTGACACAGAGTGAGAATGATGTACTGTCGAAGGGGTTAGGATTTGTACCGACACCCAGGAGTGATCTCTTCTCTCTATATGTAGAATTGGCTCAATTCTTTTCAAGGATTAAACCACAGAGTTTATTGTGGATTAAGCTAACCTACCAGATGGTGAAATAAACAGCGGTCAAAGAAACAAATCAACCTTCATGCCCCCTATACATGCTATACCATGCAAAGTACTAGCATTTGAACAAGCATTACTTAAGGAGGTAAATGCAATTGAATGCCATAACCAGAAGGTATTTTAAAATCTAAGCGAAGATGAGAAACATGCTCTTGATACCCTTAAAAAGAACACAGACCTGGTTATTAAACCTGCGGATAAAGGGGGAGAGATAGTGATTATAGATTAGGATCATGTATCATACAGAGTACATCCCACTACTGTCAGATGGATAAAGCTATGAGATCCTCCAATCAGACCCCACACTGAGATTAGCAAACAAAATTAAATCTTTGGTAGAATCCCATGTGAAGCTAAATGGTTTTCTCTCAGATTTCTGTCAAGCCTTTTTTTGCATTCCCTGGCACCAGAATAGCCAATTTTTATTTGCTTTCCGGTTTGGAAATCGTGGCTTGGTATGGTGCAGAGTTCCACAAGGGTATGCAGAAAGTCCTTCCATCTTCAATCAGATTTTGAAAAAGAATCTGGAATCACTAGTGAAGCCAAATCACCCTGTGTTAGTTCTGTACATTGACGACCTAGGGTAGCATCAGGTACCATTGCGACACCATTGCACTCTTAAATCATTTTGCAGTAAATGGACATAAAGTGTCATCAGCCAAATTACAATTTTACAGGTGAGAAGTCCTCTACTTAGGACATCACATTGAAAAAGAGCCAGAAAGGTATCACAGGACAGGATCACTGCAATCTTGCAGATGAATATACCAAGCACACAGAAAAATGCTTGCATGTTCCTGGTAATGATTAGCTATTTTCGACAATGGATTCCAAATTTCTCATTGACAGCCAAGTCACTTCGAAGGCTTAGTCATAAGGATGTGTCAGATCCAGTTCCGTGGAATAATAAATGCATGCGCTCTTTTAATGAACTGTGAGAGAGTCTTTGCCGAGCACCGGAATTTGGAAGGACCGACTTTAACAAAAGTTTTACTCTATTCTGCAATGAGCGCAAAGGCTGCACATTGTCGGTATTGACGCAAATGCATGGTACTGAGCATAGCCCTGTTGCATATTTTTCCTACCTTTCCTAGCGTGCTGACTATTGAAAAAAGGAGACCTCTGTGGGAACACCTCCAAGGCCGCCTTGCTTCTACTCAGTTTGGACACATTAAAATAGGTAACGTGTCAGATTTCTCTCAGTAGCAGAGTGCTCAGGTTAGTTTTTGCACTTCTTCCAAATTCCTGTGGAAATTTAGTTCGTATCTGAACATTATCTGCGCCATCTTGTCTCTCTCCAAGCACCACACGCAGAAAATGCACGACGGCCATCTTAGGCACCATGGTCTCATTGCCGAGCACCAGCGTGCCCCTCAGGCGCTGCAAACGTCCTCCGCGAACCGGCCACCCCCGCTCTCTCATACATGGGCCATAAACCCTCTCCTTCTGCGCGACCCTGCCATGGAACCACATCCCGCGCCTGACCAACACCTCCTTTCATCCCATACATGGTCACACATCCCTTTGATAACCCCCTTCCTCTGCGCCTGATTGTCCGAACCGATCCCAGGCCATCACCTAGCCCTGCGGATGCAGTTTATTGCCCCTACTGTAAGGGAACCGCCTCACATCAAAGGGATTACAGTAGATCAAGGCCCCCACCCCCTAGGACCCGACCAGTCGCACACACCCCCGGGAATTGGTGGAATGTCCAGCTGTGTGATAGCCATCTCCTACTGTGGGTGGGGTGGGGACCGCTACTGTAGATATGTGTGGGAACAAGCTTGAAGCGGGGATTCCAAGGATGTCTTTCCGTACATCAAAGTCTCAACAAGAATGTATCACGTGTAATAAAGCAATAAACCTGTGTATAAGAGGCCAGGCCTCAGAGATGTGGGTAGAGCACCTCGAAACGATACCTTGCTGTCCGATCTGACGTGTTCTGCTCCGACGGAATAAAACTTTGTTTCCTGCCTTCCAGTCTCCGGTGCCTGCCTCTTTTGTTGGTTAATCATCGAATGGTATAAGAGGCGATTACCGCCGGGCAATACTTGAAGGTTATCGACTGAAAGTGCAGCTACCATTTAACATTCCAAATGCTTAGACTAAGGATTAGACGTAGCCTCTTGCCCACTGACGGTGGCTTCAGGACAGACCTCCACCCCGCGGATTTGGCAGAACTTCCAATCAATGACGGTGTCTGCTCACCTTCTTTGCTGCGTAAATGTGAATCTATCTTGTGAATCTATCTTCGCAGAGTCCCTGTCCGTCAGCTGCAGTCTGGTCTGAGGTACCAATCTCTCCTGGCTGGATCACCAAAATGTTGCTCGAATATGAATTTACCTTGAAAAAACAAAAGACAAAAAGTGTTTGGCAAAACAGGAACAGTTGGTTTAATTAAACACTTAGGCCGGGAGCAAAGTTACAGGAGTGGGCCTGAGGACTATCTTAAAGTACAATCACTCTGAACAGGGTTTTACACATTTCTTTGTATATCATAAAGTACTTCTGTCAATCTTTATTTTGGTAAAAGAATGTGGTCCTTGTCTTTGGAGTCCTAAATAAGGCCCCTGATAACAAATGCAGGTAGACCTTGCTTGGACACAATGAGAGCCAGTAGATAACTTGTCCAGATGTCCTGCATGAGGGGCAAGTGTACTGTGTGTGCTATGTCCTGATTGCCTGCGTGTTCCTAACTTAATGTGACATCTTTTTGGTGTTTTCAGAATGTGCATATCCCTCTGGCCATGTATGCTTTATTGCGGCCAATCTCCCTGGACCATTGTGGTGTCGCTGCACCTATCAGGGGGACTGACCTGAATTTAATGTTTGCGCATTTGTCTGTCAGCTACGTGCAACCCTACCTGTGACCTGTCAATCAGTAACCTCAGGCCAAAGTCGCAGAGCCTGCCTTACCACGTATTTCTGAGACGCAGTTGGTGGAGAGTGCACGACAGGCAAATTTCATAATAGTGATACCATTTCGTTCTTATAACCATTGGTATTGATTCTATCAATTTTAACAAACCTCAGCCTTTTTGTGGGGAAATACACAATCACAAAGTGTGGTACACTGCACTTGGGTTTCATGGATCTGTTCATCACCTTAGATCAAGTTTCCCACACCAAATTGTGGTGTATAATGTAAGATCTGGACACTGACAGATCCATTATTAATACCATCAGAGAGATTTACTGTAAGTCCAGTGCTGTAGTGAGTTTTGGGCTGGGGAGAGTGCTCCAAGAAGCTTAGGGCACCCAGAGGTGTTAGGAGCAGAGGTGTTAGGCAAGGGTGTCTTTGCGCCTTTTTTATTGTCCCTCTATATTAATCATTTGGAGAGGGAGCTAGTATTAATGTTGTGGAATCATGCTCCAGATTGGATAGCACCCAAACAAGCTCTATTATATGCTGACAATCCTGTTATTATCTTCTGCACACCAATTGCACTGCATCACCCCTGGATGCCTTTGCATCTTGTACGAAGGAGCTTGACATGATGATCAACACCAAAAAGTCCTTTGTATTCAGGGAGGACTCTGACCCAACCCTCAAGCTCCATGCCACTCCTGTAAAGCATGTGGTAATTTCTTTTCATCTATGGTCAGCATTTAATTGCAGGGGATCTTGGCAACTAGAAATCAGGAATAAACCACTAGCAAGGAGTGTTAATGCTGCCTTCTCTTTTGCTACCAAATTAGGCAAATATTTGCTCGCCCACATGCTGGCTATTTACTGAGCAAAATTTGTCGATACAGCAATGTGTGGGGCAGGGTTCTGGGCATCGTTCTACAGGTCACGCAAAATAAATGTACTTATTATTTACTGGGTCTCCCACCATCCATCGCCTCTTTTATCAGTCATAGGGTACTAGGCATTTCACAGCTGGAAGATATCTTAAGAACCCGACCAATGATGCTATGGTGGAGGGTTTGTGTCAATCAGACCCTCTCCCTAAATAGAACAATAATTGAGGATTGTTTGACCCTGTCTCGAGATCTAGAGATTCCCTGGCAGAGGGAATTAGGGACATTGTCACAACCTAGGCTAGGCAAGAACTGTTTGAAGACCCTATACGAACTTTGCCTATGATAGAAAAAAAACACTTCAAGCTATGTGCTACACCCATATTGAGAATGCGAGATAGGCAAGGGTATCAGAACTCACCTCTGTTGTCATATTGAGAATGCGAGATAGGCAAGGGTATCAGAACTCACCTCTGTTGTCTTATATATGAAATACAGGCCACTTAGAAAAAAAATCCAACCATTTTTGTTGTTCGATGCATAGCACTATCAGCATTTTATCATACTTAGGTTCTGACTTAGTCTATTTCATAGATTAGTTACCTTCCCCCGGTGCAATTATTGGTTGCAAGAACTTTCACACTGCCCTTGCGATAAAAAATCAGGACAAAGCACTTTATGTGTAATTGTTTTTGCACTTTTTATTCTTATTATAGGTCTTCTGTTTTAAAGCCTTTATTAATTATTCCTTATGCCATTGCACAGAGGCATTGCACTTCCTACAAACTATTGGTTAAGAGGAGATTGCAATTAACATTTATACCTTTCTGAAGCTGGTGCTAAAAGCGAGGAAATTGCTTCCCCATACAACTGTGTGCCTTTTGTATGTTTTGGCTTTAGATGCATCTTCACTATGCCATTCCTGCTGCCTAGACATTCTTGTACTGCTATGGACTGTTTCTTCTATCAGAAGTTTGTAGGTAGGTTTTTAAATTGATGATATCATATGTTTTGTACTAGGTGATCATGTTTTATTTGCATTTTGATTTTATTGTTAGACAACAATTTTAAATGAATTTATAATGTTTTATTGTGATTTGTTGTATATTATTGTATCAGACGTTTGTTCTCTATATTAAAATGACCGAATAAAGTTGAGTTTGATTAGCCAATTCTCTCTCATTGTGAGATAAAGGATATTATGGTCACTATCATTTCTCTCAAGGACCATTATGTCTACCATATGTGGCCACTGTTGGAGATGTAGCATAATATAATCTATTCTACTTGATTGATTTAGACTCTTAAAAGTGTGCACACCTGCTACATCTGAGGGGGAGCATCCATTACATGCTCTAAGTCCTAAATCTATTGCTGTCGCCGGAATCTTGGTAGAAAGGGGCGACCATCTTTTTACTAGTGTGAGGTCTAATTGCAGGATACCCTGCTTAAAGGATAATAATAAGTGATTTGTAGAGTGCTTGGTTACACCAAGACCAAGACCTATTTAGGCTATAGAAACGGAAGAATCTAGATTTTAGAAAAAGCACAATCAGATACCAAGTGGAGCTAAATAGCCAGTTTTTAAGTTTATTCCTAAACTTTGTTTCAGAAGATTCTGCTCTCAGCTGTACTGGTATCAAAGTCCAGGCTTTGGCGGTCAGAAAGTAGAAAGAGCAAGACGCTAGTCTGTCCTGAAAGACCCAGGGGACAAGTGTTAAATTAGCTTTAGAGGATCTCAGATCGCGCCATGCTGTATCATAGTGCACAGATATTTAGGGCCTTTCTGGGAGAGGAGTCTGTGGCAGAAGCACTTGGCTTTAAAACTGTTTTGTTTCTCCAGTGGGAGCCATTGGAGGGGTGCAATGGCTGTCAATACTAATTCCCTTCTGGGCAGATTGAGGATTAGCTGGGCTGCCACATTTTGTACTTTTTGAAGCTTTTTCAGACTCTCCTTGGTAGCTCCCAGGTACAAGATGTTACAGAAGTCTAACTGTGATGTTAACAGAGCATGACAATGGTTTTCCTTGATTCTATCCGGGGCAAATCCAGGGTCTTTCTTTAAGTTTTAGGTGTTCTGGAGCATTTCCCTGCTATGCTGCTGATCTGGATTTCAAAGGTTAGTTTGGAATCAAACTACACCCCTAAGTTCTTAACTTTGGACTCGGATTCAGGAGTCTGACCTAGAGCATCTGGCCACCAGGCAGTTGACCATATAGATTGGGACTTACCCACAATGAGAATCTGCTTTTTTTTGCGTTGAGCTTCAAACAGCTATTTGCCATCCATGAGGCCGGCTCCGCCAAGCAGAATTTAAACTGTTTCACTGACTCATCACCAGTCTGGGAAAGAGTCACAATCAATTGAGTGTCATCGGCATATGACACTAATTTAACCTGGTGTCTTTCAATGATCTCTTCTAGGGGCCGAATGTAAATATTAAACAGAGTGGGGCTCAAAATAGAGCCCTGCAGAACTCCTGGTGGTAGAGATAGAGTCTCTGACACAAAAGGCCTCTGAGCAACTTGGAAAGTGCAATCAAACATGAAAGAAGCCAGCCATCATAGCGCCGTGCCACAGACACCACATTCCCCCAGCCTCTGAATCAAGAGGCCATGGGATACACTGTTGAAGGCCGTGCTAAGGTCTAGCAATATCAAAGTTGAGGTGAGAGCTTCACCAGCACTTTGTCTCAACGTTTCGGATGCAAGTAAGAAAGCTGACTTAGTGGAATGAGCTGCCCTAAATCCTGATTGGGAGGGATGAAGCAAGTCATTAGATTCTATGAAAGACATCAGTTGATTATTAACGTGTTTTTCCAGAATATTTGAAAAGATGGGCAGGAGAGAGATGGGACTCAGATTTTCCAAGATCATAGGAACTAAAGTAAGTATCTTGTGGGTGGGGAGCACAGCTGCGTGCTTCCATTTCTGGGAAACACACCCTGAGTGAAGTGACATAGTAATCAGTTGCCTTAGGTAGGGGAGGATGGAGGTCATGGCTAGGCACTGTATCTTTGGCAGGGCTGGGTCAAGAGGAGATCCTGATTTATTTTTTAAGAACAGCCCTTGTAGTTCATCTAAAGAAAGAATGGTAAAGTTTACCAGACCACACTGATTATTTGGGGTCCAGGTGTGTTCCTTCATGTGAATAGGTCCAGAGACTTGTTGCACAAGATGTAGGGCCTCTATGTCTCTAATCAGGGATCTAGCCCTTTTGCAAGAGCTCTCCTCAAAGTATGCATTAAGGTTACCTAGAATAATCAGCTTATTATGGTTTGGAGAAGTCTGTGAGATGGTGTCTGCGAGGGTTGATATCAAATTGGGTGCTGACCTGGGGGTGGGGGACGATAAATTATGAGCTTTTTAATGTACAAATGCTAGAAAACATTAGCGAAAAAAGAGCTGCCTCAAATTCAGCTAAATCCACCTTGTTAAAAGAGAACTTCCAGTATTGTTTAAAAATAATTGCAATGCCTCCTCCTCGCTGGGTGGGGCAATCACGCCTTACAATGATATAGCCACTCAGAATTGCATCTAGGATATCTGGGGCAGATGCTTCCGTGAGCCACGTCTCCGTGAAAACTTTAGCATCCGGTTGTTGATCATTGAAGATGTAAAAAGTCTTGTGTTTGTGTTTAGTCAGGGATCGACAATTAATTGTTAGGCAGTTTCTGGAACCTGTTGGTCCTAGGCTACTCTTCCTAGGGCCATCATGAAGATAGTTGGGATTGTAGCTGCAAGAGCTGCATATGAGAGGTGAATCACCTACGTTGAACGGGTTACAGCAACCCATTGGTAAGGCAGGAGCGAATTTCTTAAGTTCAGAGGTCGAGAAGCACATTCTCTGGGGATTAAAATGGGCTGGTGTTCTGGCCCCAGCACCTGCATGGGCGCAGACGGGCAAAAACAGGCTTGCCTTTGACATGCCTTTGGCATGCCAGCAGTGCCTCCTTGCATCGGCCATAGTGAAATAGCCTGCCTCAAGAGGGGCGTGTCTATTCTCCAACCAATCCATACAGAGGTGGGGCGGGCAGAGAAACACCAACTGGGGCCCAGAAACCCAACGCACGTTAGGAAAGCTTTCTTCCCTGCACACAGCTACTGGTAAAGAAATGGCAAGCTAAAATAACAATAAACTAAAAGGTGAGAAAAGGAAATAAACTAATTAAAAACCGAGGGGAGCCAGTTATCTCCTATCAATTAAAAGTGCTACAAGGAAAAGAACCGAACGGAGTGGAATAATAGAAAAGAAGAGAGTGAAGTCCTATCGGAGGTCAGTTCCCAGACTTACTGTCCTTTTACTCTGTGATAACCAATTCTGAATGATCAAGGAGCTTGAAAGTGACATTAAATTCACGACATACAATGAAACTATCACGGGCCCCATTTCTTATTTTTTTTTTGTTTATTTTTTTTTGTTTAACCCCTTGTGTGCCCATGACGAGTCCAGCTCGTCATGAGGCATTCCCTGGGGAATCCCTCTGGTGCGGGCACCAGAGGGATTCCCTTTTACTGCAAATAGCCTCGGGAGCTGGGGAAGAGCTTCCCCAGCACCCGAGGCCCCCCCTTTCACTGTAATGACGATCGGCGCACACGTCGCGCCAACGTCAAAGTGAAACTGAAATGAGCCAAGAGGCTCATTTCAGGTTTCACTTTGTACGTGCTCAGGGGGCTATCTCAGCCCCCTGAGCACGTAGAAAGACGGGAGAGGTATTGTTGGAAAGGGGAGAATCTCCCCTTTCCAATGGTACCCCTCCCCAGTGGATCCCTGCTTGGGGATCGCCACAGGAGGGCGATCCCCAAGCAGGGATCCACCCACTAGACACCAGGGAGGGGGGAGCGGCCCCTTGGGCAAGCGCCTTTGCTCCCCCCAAATAATTTGGGCATTATTTAGTCTTTTTGCCCCCCCTGGGGGGCAGATGGGAGCAGTAGCCCCCAATCTGCCCCACGGGGGGGCAAAAAGCCCACTAGACACCAGGGAATTTTCAAAAAAATACAAATAGGGGTGGGGGCTGCCCAAAACGGGCAGGCCCATGCCCCCACCCCCCAATAATCACAGTCTTTCTGCCCCCCCAGGGGGCAGATGGGGCATTGGCCCCTAATCTGCCCCTTCGGGGGGGCAGAAAGCCCACTATACACCAGGGATTTGTTTTCAGTTTTTTTTTAGGGTGGGGGCTACCCGAAACGGGCATGCCAATGCCCCCACCCACCCGCCACCATTACAGCCTTTCTGCCCCCCGGGGGGCAAAAAGACCACTAGACACCAGGGATTTGTAAACAAACCCCAAAAAATAGGGGTGGGGGCTGCCCAAAACGGGCTGGCCCATGCCGCCACCCCACCCCCCAATTATTACAGTCTTTCTGCCCCCCCGGGGGCAGATGGAGCATTGGCCCCTAATCTGCCCCTCCGGGGGGGGCAGAAAGCCCACTAAACACTAGGGATATTTTTTGCGCAATTGTTTTTAGGGTGGGCACGCCAATGCCCCTACCCCCCCCCCACAAAAGACAGTCTTTCTGCCCCCAAGGAGGCAGATGGGAGCTGTAGCCCCCAATCTGGCCCCCCCTGGGGGCGCAGTATGCCCACTAGAAACCATGGATTTTTTTGTTTTATTAGTGATGGGGTAGGGGCTCCCCAAAATGGGCATGACAATACCCCACCCCACCCCCAGATAAATTCCAGTCTTTATGCCCCCCCGGGAGGGCAGATGGTGGCAGTGGCCCCTGATCTGCCCCCTGGGGGGGCAGAAAGCCCACTAGGCGCCAGCGAGTACGAAGGCTTTTATTATGCGTGGGGGCTGCCCAAAATGGTCATACCAGTGCCCCCACCCCCACAAAAAATAGCCACAGTATTTCTGCCCCTTTAGGGGTATATCAGGATGAAACCCCCTTCCCCGAGTCCCCCCCACAGGGCGGCAGAAAGGCCACTGGACTCCGGATTTTTTTTAGCAATGTGCATGCCTGTGGATTTTGGGCCCTAGCGCAGCTGGCACGTGGGCAAACCTAGCAAACCTATACATTCTTTAAAACTAGATACTGAGGGGAATCCTGGATGGGGTGACTTCACTGGCTCTCACCAGGTTCTGTTACCCAGAATCCATTGCAAACCTAAAAATGTGTCCAAAATACAACATTTTCCTCACATTTCTGTGGTGGAAAGTTCTGGAATCTGCGTGGGTCCACAAAATTCCACCCACCCTGCGTTCCCCAAAGTCTTCAGAGAAAAATGGTACCTCACTTGCATGGGTAGGCCTAGTGCCCGTGTCAGGCAAGGGCCCAAAACCTATTGAGGAGACATCAAAATTGCCTACCTCAAAATGACCTGGTTTTGCAAGGGGGGTCACCTGGGTTTTTGGCCCGGTGCTCGGCGGCCACCTAGGGGAACCTACCAAACCCACACATTTCTGATAGGTTCCCCTAGGTGGCCGCCGAGCACCGGGCCAAAAACCCAGGTGACCCCCCTTGCAAAACCAGGTCGTTTTGATGTAGGCAATTTTCATGTCGCCTCAATACCTTGTGGGCCCTTGCCTGTCGTGGGTACTTGGGCCTCCCACACGAGTGAGGCATCGTTTTTATCGGGAGACCCGGGGGAACGCTGGGTGGTAGGAAATTTGTGTCAGTCCGGTGATGCCACAACTTTCCCACACAAAAATGTGTGAAAAAGGTGATTTTTTTTTGGCAAAATTTGAGGTTTGCAGGGCATTCTGGGTAAGGAAACGTTGGGGGATCCACGCAAGCCATACCTCCCTGGAATCCCCGGGTGTCTAGTTTTCAGAAATGTGTGGGTTTGGTAGGTTCCCCTAGGTGGCCGCCGAGCACCAGGCCAAAACTCCAGGTGACCCCCCTTGCAAAACCAGGTCGTTTTGATGTAGGCAATTTTCATGTTGACTCAATACGTTTTGGGCCCTTGCCTGTCGCGGGTACTTGGGCCTCCCACACGAGTGAGGCACCGTTTTTATCGGGAGACCCGGGGGAACGCTGGGTGGTAGGAAATTTGTGTCAGCCCGGTGATGCCACAACTTTCCCACACAAAAATGTGTGAAAAAGGTGATTTTTTTGGCTAAATTTGAGGTTTGCAGGGCATTCTGGGTAAGGAAACGTTGGGGGATCCACGCAAGCCATACCTCCCTGGAATCCCCGGGTGTCTAGTTTTCAGAAATGTGTGGGTTTGGTAGGTTCCCCTAGGTGGCCGCCGAGCACCAGGCCAAAACTCCAGGTGACCCCCCTTGCAAAACCAGGTCGTTTTGATGTAGGCAATTTTCATGTTGACTCAATACGTTTTGGGCCCTTGCCTGTCGCGGGTACTTGGGCCTCCCACACGAGTGAGGCACCGTTTTTATCGGGAGACCCGGGGGAACGCTGGGTGGTAGGAAATTTGTGTCAGCCCGGTGATGCCACAACTTTCCCACACAAAAATGTGTGAAAAAGGTGATTTTATTCAGCTAAATTTGAGGTTTGCAGGGCATTCCGGGTAAGGAAACGTTGGGGGATCCACGCAAGCCATACCTCCATGGAATCCCCAGGGTATCTAGTTTTCAGAAATGTGCTGGTTTGGTAGGTTTCCCTAGGTGCCGGCAGAGCTAGGGTTCAAAAACTACAGCTAGGCACTTTACCAAAAAAGCTTCATTTTTCACTGCGAAATTGAGGTGTGTCCACGATGCATTTTGCGCCGGTTCCTGTCGCGGGCACTAGGCCGACCCACACAAGTGAGGTACCATTGTTATCGGAAGACTTTGGGGAATGCAGGGTGGGTGGAAATTTGTGGATCCACACAGATTCCAGAACTTTCCACCAGAGAAATGTGGGGAAAAAGTCATTTTTTTGGCAATTTTTTAGGTTTGCAAGGGATTCTGGGTAACAGAACCTGGAGGGAGGCAGTCAAGTCACCCCATCCTGGATTCCCCTGGGTGTCAAGTTTTCAAAAATGTATAGGTTTGCTAGGTTTCCCTAGGTGCCGTCAGAGCTATGGTTCAAAAACTACAGCTAGGTACTTTGCCTAAAAAGGGTCATTTTTCGCTACAAAATTGAGGTGTGTCCACGTTACGTTTTGCGCCGTTTCCTGTCGCGGGCACTAGGCTGACCCACACAAGTGAGGTACCATTTTTTCGGAAGACTTTGGGGAACGCGGGGTGGGTGGAAATTTGTGGATCCACGCAGATTCCAGAACTTTCCACCAGAGAAATGTGGGGAAAATGCGTTTTTTGGGCAATTTTTTAGGTTTGCAAGGGATTCTGGGTAACAGAACCTGGTGGGAGGCAGTCAAGTCACCCCATCCTGGATTCCCCTGGGTGTCAAGTTTTCAAAAATGTATAGGTTTGCTAGGTTTCCCTAGGTGCCGGCAGAGCTATGGTTCAAAAACTACAGCTAGGCACTTTGCCAAAAAAGGGTCATTTTTCACAGCGAAATTGAGGTGTGTCCACGTTGCGTTTTGTGCCGTTTCCTGTCGCGGGCACTAGGCTGACCCACACAAGTGAGGTACCATTTTTCTCGGAAGACTTTGGGGAACGCGGGGTGGGTGGAAATTTGTGGATCCATGCAGATTCCAGAACTTTCCACCAGAGAAATGTGGTGAAAAAGTGTTTTTTGGCAATTTTGTAGGTTTGCAAGGGATTCTGGGTAACAGAACCTGGTGGGAGGCAGTCAATTCACACCATCCTGGATTCCCCTCGGTGTCTAGTTTTCAAAAATGTATAGGTTTGCTAGGTTTCCCTAGGTACCGGCAGAGCTAGGGTTAAAAAACTACAGCTAGGCACTTTGCTAAAAATGGGTAATTTTGCATTGTGAAAATGTGGTGTGTTCACGTTGGGTTTTGAGCCATTTGCTGTCGTGGGCACTATGCCTACCCCTACAAGTGAGGTACCATTTTTATCGGTAGACTTAGGGTAATTCAGATTTGTAAAGGAACTGTTATTACCTATTGACTTTCGATGCATTTCTGCCTTCCAAATGAAAGACATTGTGTAAAAAAGAAGTCATTCTAAAAAATGACTGATAATTCTCATGCTAGTATGAGTATTCCCAAATTCGGAAATGTGCAAATATCTACTGTTTCTAAACTCTATATTTTGTTCCCATTTCAGAAATACATAGGTGTCTTTCAATCCGATTTTTCCATGTACACATTTTTACAGAATAATTACTATATACCCGGTACATAATAAAAAACTATTGCAAGTTGCTGCTCAGTTTTTGGCTCTGGGTTCGTCGGGTTCTTGGTGAACCTACAAGTCCTGTATATCCCCACAACCAGTAATGTCCAGCGGATGTAACGGTACATTGCTTTCAAAGAACTGTGATAATTACAAGAAGTTACAGGTGAAAACGTTGACACAAAAGGCGCTTTTTTTCAACAAATTTTCAATTTATCCTATATTTAACTGTTTGTTTCTATAAAGAAACCTTGATGGATCTACACAAATGACCCCTTGCTGAATTCAGAATTTTGTCTACTTCTCTAAAATGTATAGTGTTCCAGGATCCATTATTGCTTTTGTACCCATTTCTACCATTAACTGGAAGGAGGTCGAAAGCACAAAAAATAGCAAAAATAGGCTATGTCCCAGAAAAATGCCAAAATTGTGTAAAAAATGTTGGGTTTCTGACAAAAGTCTGGTATCCCCTAAAAGCTGGGAAAATGGTGATTTCAGCCTCACAAACCCTTTTTTGATAACACTTGCAGGGAAAAACCCAGAAGCTTTCATTTGCAGCCCGTTTTTCCCATTTTACTCAAAAAAACCTAAATTTTGCTGTATTTTGGCTCATTTCTGTGACCCCTCCAGGGGAATCCACAAACCCTGAGTACTTTCAGAATCCCCATGATGTTGGAAGAAAAGGACGCAAATTTGGCGTGGATACCTTATGTGGTCAAAAAGTTACAGGGGCCTCAGCGCGCACTACCCCAAATAGCCAAAAAAGGGCGTGGCACAGGAGGGGAAAAGGCCTGGCAGCGAAGGGGTTAATACTTTATTGACATTTTTTGCATAACAAAGACTTTACACCTTTCAACATAATGACAGGTTTGTACAAAAGAAAAACAAACGCATTATAGCAGCTCACAGTCAGTCTTATCGGCAGGTATCTTACAATGCACATTATCAGCAAGGACCGCCAGTTTCAGCGACATTTTTATAACGCGATTCATAGTACAGTCTACTCTCATTGCGATTTAGGGCCCCCAGGTACTTGCTATTTCTGCTATGTCGGCAATGGCTTGTGGTCTAGCATCTCGGTCCCCCACTTATTATTCAGTGACATCCCAAAGTTATTGCGCCACAACCTCCTCTTCCTCACACATAGTTACCTCCTCCCCACCAGCCGCCCCACTCTTAGTCAGCAGAAATGTCTTATACAAACCCCAAATTTTTTAGGATGGCTACGCGGAGGGAGAAGCTTGCTATAGTTCTCAGTTTGCGTGCTGCAATACACCATGTCTCTGCTCCAATCTGCAATAGTAGGAATTGGGCCTTTTGACCAGCATCTTGCCACTCTTTGCCTAGCAATTACCAAACCCATATCTACCAACCTACGAATTGCCTTTGGAAGTGGCTTAGAGTACCCCAACAAAGCAAGAATAGGATCAGGTGTAAGTTGCTTGCCTATGATTTCGCTCAGTTCTCTGAACACCAATGCCCAAAAGTTAGTTATCCCAGGACACATCCAAGCTAAGTGAAAAAAATCCACCTGGGTTTCATCACAACGATCACACTTAGCTGTGTCATGCAATCCATATCAACATAGCCTCTCCGGTGTGTAGTACATTCTATTTAAGAATTTAAAATGGATAAGCCTATGTCTCCCATTCAGCGAGATCCGCTTCGAGCTTTCGCTGCAATACCTCTAAGTTGCATCGTCTAGTTCTCTATCTAAAGCAGTTTGACAAGCAAGTCTCGCCTTGGTACAGAAGTTTTCCCGGTACCCAAGTGTTAATTTGTAAATTTATGACACAATTTGGTTGGAGTGTCTGCCTTTATTATGTATGTGAGTGGTGTAACTTCGGGCAGTTCTTCTAAATCACTTCCTAAGCTACCTGCCATTGCATGCCTCGTTCTGTGGAATTGAAATCCGTGTAGTAGTGTTGCGTTAAGGTCGGGCCCCTCAAACTCTTCCCACGTCTTAGCTTTCCCTTCAAGTAACATATCCCCAATTGTCTTCGCCCTCATAGAGCTGAGAGCTCTGGTCACTCCTCTGTCTCTACACGGGGGAAGCCAGTGGCACCACTTCAATGGAGCAAGCGGGGAGTACAATATCACTCCAGAGTGCAGCTTCAGCAGGTGGTGCCATGCATGTCTCGTCGCGTTTGTGGAATCCAGGATCCCTGTCCTGCGGTCAGGAGGTGTAAACAACATGGTGGGTAATGAGAGTGGAGAGGCTCCCACCTTTTCTATCTGGATATGAGGCGTTCCTGGTAGGCCGTGCACCCATTGGTAAGCGTGCGCACTTTGTACCGCTCTATAATATATAAGTCACGGTCCGGGGCCCCCAATCCCCCTAAACGGTAGTGGAGGGTAAGTTCATCCCATCTGGCCCTAGCCTGTTTCCCCGCCCAAGTCAGTTTAATCAGAAGCAAAGTGAGTGTGCGAAAAAAAGACCACGGGAGGACCATAGGAATATTGGAGAATAGGAACAAGAAACGTGGGAGAGTTACCATTTTCATGATCGAAATTCGACCAACTGGTGACAGCGGAAGCCGAATCCATTTCTCTATCTCATCCCCAGCTTACTGATAGCCACCCCATAGTTCTCACGGAACACCACTTCCGAATCAGTATGTATTTTTATTCCTAGATATCGTACAGGCTCCGTTGTCCACTGCAGCGGGTAATCAGGCATGAAGGGCCAGGTAGCAGGAGTAAGGGGAAAAATTATTGATTTTGTCCAGTTTACTCTTCGGCCCAAGATCACACCGAATTTCACTACTTCCCTTAGTGTAGAGAGACAGGTTATTCTCAGGGTCTCTAACGTAGAGCAGCGTGTCATTGGCATACGTGGAAACTATCAGCTGGTAGTCCGGGAAACGTATAGCTCTATAGTTATGGTATTCCTGTAAGGCGCAAGCTAACGGTTCCACCACCAGCACGTATAAGATCGGAGATAAATGGCATTCTTGTCGTGTACCTCTGGTAATGTGTATTGTATCAGTAACTAAAGGGACACATTTTATTCTAGCAGTTGGTGAGTTATACAAGACCCCCATTTTAAATGCTACTAGTGGGCCTGCAGCACTGATTGTGCCACCCACGGAAGTAGCCTTTCAAACCTGTCTGAGGCCCGCCGCTGCAGGGACTCTGTGTGCAGTTTATTGCCACCTCGACTTAGCATTTGAATCTCCTTGTCAAGCTTGAAACTCCCCTTTTATTGCACATAAGTCACCATAAAGGTAGGCTCTAGTTAGCCATAAGGGCAGGGTGCTGTGTAAATGAAAGGTAGGACATGTTTTGCATGTCCTCAAAGTGACAAACAGCCTATTTCATTTTTCACTACTGTGTGGCTTACTCCTCTCATAGGTTAGCACTGGGAATTCCTTATTCATTTCTAAGCTATAATTACTGATCAGAGAAGCGTAGCTTTTTCATGATTCATATATTTGGAATGGTAATGACAAATCCTCCTTACTGGTAAAGTTGGATGTGGCATTCCTATTTTAAAAATGACACTTTTAGAAAGTGAACATTTCTCTGTGCTTGTAACTCTGTGCGGCTTGCAGCCTGTCTCCAATATGCTTTGAGCATTCCCTCTAGACAGCCACAGCACAGGAATGATAGGTGTGTCTGATTACCCTTCCACATAGATCTGCACTCTGATGGCCTTTCATGGGCAGGATAGACGGGAGGGGCTAACACTTCTCTTGAGCAGACAGTGTCCTGTACCCATACAAAGGACTGATTGCCCCCCACAGATAACCTGGCAGACAGGACTCGGTTGAAAGGTATAATTGTACACTTCAGAGAGCTGCTTTGAAGTTCTCACCAAATCACAGGCAAAATTGGTTATAAGTACTGGGTCTCTGACCCCATCAAACCAGACACTACTGGACCGGTAACTGAAGCTCTGCCAGATGAAGTACTGGGGTGCTTAAGGAACTCGACTAGACTGCTCATCTGGAAGGCCTTAATTTCTATTTGTTGCCCTGCTGAACTCTGACCTTGTTGAAGGAAAGCTGGAATCTGCCTTCTTTTCTCCAAGTGTGCTCCAAGGGCTTGCTGGCTTGCTTCCTGCTGATTGAGACTCAGGGATATCAACATCTCTAACTCTGCTCCTGTGCCTGGTTCACTAGAAGTGGATGCAATACCTTCATCAATGGAACTGATTTGAAGCCCAGAAAAGCCTCACAGCACTGCTGGCAGCAACTTGGAACCAATGCCAGACGATGCGAATCTTCACAGAGCCTCACTGCACAGCCTCTTGTAACCGATGCGGGATGATGTGAAGCCTCACAAAGCCATACTGCACAGCTTCTTGGAACCTACGCTGGATGACGCAAAGCCTCGTCGCTCAGACTGCGCCCCAGGATCCACGGTACTGTGTTCAGTGGGCCCAAGTGGGAAACTGTAGCTGGCCCGTGCTCAATTGCGATCAGCTGGAACTTGTGACTTTGCCCCGGCGCGGCCAGATAACCCCATTGGCACTCATTGCTTCTAAGCACTAGAAGTCTTCTTATTCTTTAAAACTTCATAATTTGACTTCTACTTATTGGATTTTTGTTGTTTTTGGCGTGTTTTGTTCAGAATATAATAATCTATTTTTCTTAAATTTTGTGGTGCATTCATTGTGTTGTTATGTGTGTGTGTGTGTGTTTCACAAATACTTTACACATTGCCTCTTTAGATAAGCCTGATTGCTATGTGCCAAGCTCCAGAGGGTGAGCACAGTCAATCTCTTAGCATGTACTTAGCTTACCCTGACTAGAGTGATGGTTCTTGCCTGGGCATATACCTCAGTCAACCAGGAATCCCATTTCTAAGGTGACTGATACTGGCAAATGAGGGCAAATAGACTAATTTTCCTTCTTTATTAGGTTGGATCACTTGCTAGATGTTACAGAGTCGTTTCTTTGTGTGGTCCATCTTTTTCAGATGCAAGGACTTTTCTCTGCAAAAATGTGGAACTGGTTGGATGGGCCTAAAATGCTCCAAATGATCCCCGTCTGTCAAAAGGGTGTGGCGGAGCTTATTTAAGAGGTCTAATCCAACAACATTTCCACATTGCGGAGATATATTGCGTTGGTGGCCTAACATTTATGTGTGTTGAGAGGGAGGAATGATCGATGTAAATTGCGTGGTTAGCATCTTTAAAAGAGCCTTGAGTTCTGCTATTACAGTCTTAAGGTCATTCTCAACCTGAAGTATATCACAGCTCAATGCGGTGTGGGGGATTTTACTAGTTGTAGAAGGACAAATGTCTAAGCTTATACTGAGTATCAAGTTGTGGCACGGCCAAGATAGCAAACCAATTGTCACATTCCACAGGAAGGTCATAAGAAGCCAGAGCAGGAGCAGATTCAAACATGGGAGCATTTTACAAGTAAGTGGTGAAGCGTGTTGTTAAGCCAAGAAGGCTAGCGACACACTCCACCACTTCAGAAACGCAAGGCTGCACCATATTTACTAGAATATGGTGCAGCCCTGCGTTTCCTCCTTTCCTGGTCCTAAATTAGGCTGCCTAGCAATAACGCAGGCACCCCTGCACCATCTGTAACAGAAGGGGGCGAGCTTCTCTGTAAGCTAGATGTCTTACGTGGCTTCTTAAATAATATTTCTGCTATTGGTTTTGCATCACAAGACGTGGTAGTTGGGTTCAAAATGGTCTCACCTTCTTCATTATATCATTGATTTCTCTCTGTGCTTTACTCTTAGTAGACAGTATGGCTGTTTTTTTAGGCAAGTCTCCCTTTCGTACTTAAAAGCCACATACCTTCCATGTCTGATCTTACAACCTAAGGGGGTGGCCCAGCCCAGCGTCTGCTGGTCAATGAAGGCTGAAGACAGGCCCGCTCTTTGCCTGGGCATATGACCAGCCTTGTCCCACATGCTTCCCACACTGAGGGAGGCCATCAGAGACGTTATAGGCCGCACAGTGATCCTCAACAATGCCCCAGCTCCTGTGGGGAAGAAGCAGGCTGGACCTTGTAGTCCTCCTGCCCGTCTGCTTTTGTGCAATAAAATATCCTGTACCTCAGGCAGCACGTAGGGATTTTATGGGCCATGTAGTGATCTTCAACCAAACCCTGCCTTCTGTGGGGCAGATGCAGTGTTATAAATGGGATTCCCAGTTGACTGAGGTATGCACCCAGGCCAGGCAGAAACCACCACTCTAGTCAGGGTGAGCTAGATACACACCAAAAGATAACCTGTGTTCACCCTCTGGTAGGTTGGCACAGAGCAGCCAAGCTTATCTAAAGAGATAATGTGAGAAGTATTTGTGCAACACACACACACAAACACATGCACACACACACACACATGCACACACACACACACACACTCACACACACTCTAACACAATGAATGCACCACAAAAAGACTCCACACTGGTTTAGAAAGATAGAGAATATTTGTCTTAGTAAAACATGACTAAAACGACAAACATCCAATCAGCAGAAGTCGAGGTATGAATTTTAAAAGATTAAATGCAAAAACAGTGTTTAGAAGTCAATAGCACTAAAATGTTACTTGAGGCCACGCGAGACCGGAGTAAACCCAAAGTTCAGGCTGAACGCTATGAAGGGCAGGTCGGCTACATGTCCATTAAGGGCTCGCTGAGAAAGTGCCTTGGATGGTGCAAAGCGTCGATGCTATGGGCTCAATGCGTCGATCTTTTTAAAGCAGGTGGGACTCTGTGTTGTCATCTTGCTTCGCTGAGATGAAGGCAATGCGTTGGCATAGCAATGCTCAGAGCACCGTTATCGGCCAGCACAGGTGTAGAACCCATGTTGTCGAACAGCCTTTGCATCGGTGTCTAAGGGCGATGCGTCGGGTCCGTCTGGTGCACTGGTGAGGATGCGTCGTTTTTGTGGAAATAGCTACAGATGCCACTTCTGAGGCCCAGGACTTGGAGAGCGCATCTCAGGCAAGGGTAGGACTCATAGAAGGCAGAGTCCAGCAGCACCAGCAAAATTACAATAAGTCTTTTGTCTCTCTGAGACTTCAGAAAACAGGAGGCACGCCAGCAAGCCAGCAAGCCCTTAGAGATCACTTGGAGGAACGGCAGAGTCCAGCTCTCCTTCAGCAGAGCCAGGGAGCATAAAAGCAGTCCAGTTGACTCCTTTAAGCAGCACATCAGTACTTCTGATAGAGGTTCAGTTCAAGTTCCAGAAGTGTCTGATTTCAGGGGGTCAGAAACCCAGGACTTATACCCAAAAGTGTCTTTGATGTAGAGTGTGACTTCAAAGCCGCTCTCTCAAATGCATAAGGATGCCTTTCAACCCAGACCTGTCTGCCAGGCTATCTGTGGGGGTTAAAACAGTGGTTTGTGTGAGGATAGGACACTACCTATTGAAGTGTAAGTGTCAGCCTCTCCCATTCCTCGCTGCCCAGGAAGAGTGCTCTGAATTTAGAAGAGCCCCACTTTCCAGTGTTTGTGGCTGTCTAGAGGGAATGCATAAAGTGTAGCTGCCACCCACGCCGGACTTGTATTGGAGACAGGCTGTAAAGTACAAAAGAGTTAAGAGCAGAGAAATATCCACTTCCTAAAAGTAGCATTTCTAAAATAGTATTGTTAAATCCAACTTCACCAGGAAGGAAGATTTATCATTACCATTCAAAGATATTAAACATGAACAAGCTACTCCTCTCTGATCAGGAATTACAACTTAAAAGGGTATTAAGGAATTCTCAATGCAGGCCTATGGGAGGGTTAGGCCTCACAGTAATGAAAAACAAAATCAGCTATTTTTTTACAACCAAGGCATGCCAAATATAAAAGTACATGTTCTACTTTTTATTTACATGGCACCCTCCACTTAGGGTTACTCAGGGCCTACCTTAGGGGTGACATATGGAATAAAAAGAGAGATTAATGCCTGGCAAGTAGTTTTAAATGCCAAGTCAAACTGGCAGTAAACGGCACACACAGGCACTGCAGTTGCAGGCCTGAGGCAGATTTGATAGGCAACTTCTGTGGGTGGCACAATCAGTGCTGCAGCCCACTAGTAGCATTTGAGGTGCAGGACTTGGGTATGTGGCATACCACTTTACAAGGAACTTACCAGTACATCAAATATACCAATCAGGAATACACCAATTACACACATGTTTAGGGAAGAAGCACATGCACGTTAGCACTGATTAACAGTGGTAAAGTGCTCAGAGTCCTAAGGCCCACAAAAAGAGTTCAGAAAAAAGAGGAGGAAGGTAAAATATTTGGGGTGACTCTTTAGAGAGGGCCATTTTCCAACATGCAGACTGGACCTGGTAGTCCCCCGGCCGGGCTCCTTTTGTGCAATAAAATGTCCCGCCCTGTAGGAGGCCCTCAGGGATTTTATGGGCCACGTGGTGCTCTTCCTCAACAAAGCCCTGCCTCCTTGTGGGCAGATGCAGGCTGGACCTGATAGTCCTCCAGCCAGGCTCCTTTTGTGCAATAAAATGCCCCACGCTGTGGGAGGCCCTCAGGGATTTTATGATCCTCAACAAAGCCTGCCTCCTGGGGGAAAGATTCAGGCTGGAACATGTAGTTCTCGAGCCGAGCTCTTTTTGCTCAGCAGAATGTCACTCATGAATTTTACTTGTTCCCTTTCAGGTATCAGAGATCTGTCCTACCCATTTTCTGCAGCCTTGTTCATTCAGCCGACCATACTCAATTTGTGATTATTTATCCATAATTGTATCAGCTTTGCCCACTTTCTAGGTGGCTTGTTTTTAAGGCAAATGTATTAAAGTTTTGGGCCCAAGTTGGCAGAGCTCTACAAAGTGCAGCCTACTTTATAAGCACCCTGAAATACATTTTAAATCCACTAATGTGAATATTCTGTAGACTCCGTAGCATAATCGCTAAATTCATGATCACAGTTTGCAATAAACATACTTTGTTGGCTGTTTGTATAGAGGTATGTTTTAGCATTCATAGAGCTCGAACCTATCATTCACTTACATCAATGTTAATTGTTTTTGACATAGTTACATTTTAAATTACAGTGAGATTGAGTGATGTGCCCTAGAGCCACACAATTCTAAGTCAAATGCAAAGCTTGGATTCAAAACCTGGTCCCTCGGTTCCAAAGCTTGCAGTTTAGTCAGTAGAAGCAGGCAGGTGAAAGGATAATTCAGTGCAGATTGTAAAGTACAGTCACATCTTTAGAGCAGTTTTTAATTTCAATATACAAATGCAAATGACTTGCTTTATGAGTACAAATTCTCATTTTATATTCACAAAATGCCACTTTCTATTTGTAAATTCATTTACTCCCTCGTAATATGACACAAGTAGGTCGTAATATTTTGTGGAATAAACCTGCTTCCATTGTAGGTGCAGTAGTGTGGAAAAATCCTGAAAAATGTTTGCTCATTCACAAACCTAAACAAGGTACATTCCCACCGAGGCAATAGTCCAAGATGGGAAACAACCTTTACAACGAAACTTTGACAACGCGTGCAGTTACATCGCGTATTTTACAACGAACGCGAAGTAACCACGCGATGCCATTACAACGCAAGTCTTTACATCGACTTGCGCTAGATGGCGTGCTAACATTACAAATAGTGTAGTTTACTATCCCAACACCTTCCCTACTGTTAAGTGGACTGGATTTGGAATAGTAAATTACGCTTTTCTAATGTTAGCACGCCATCTAGCGCAAGTCGATGTAAAGACTTGCGTTGTAATGGCATCGCGTGATTACATCGCGTTCGTTGTAAAAACCGCGATGTAACTGCACACGTTGTAAACACACGCGTTGTTACGTCATACATCCGTCAAAGATATGCCTCTGTTAATGGATGGAGAGTAAATCAGGTTCAATGATGGGCATGGGCCAGGAACACTCCTAAAACGGTCCCCTTGAAGAATAAAGATAAATAAATTTTTGTGTAGATTTACTAGCCTTTTATGTAACTGAACGCAGCAAGACAACTTTCTGTGCTTCCTTGCTTGAAAGGGAGAGAGAACAAAAATGTCATATCTACTAAGAAATAGCGCATTTCTGATCTCTCATAGCGTTAGCGCATTGTGTGCTACCTGGCGTCAAAACAGCCACCATTGTATCATGATGCAAGGATGTCTGTGTTACAGGCAGGATTGTTTTGAGCAGGAAGATATACCTTCCTGCACAAAAACAGTCCTTAGAGGCATATTTGTCTTTCTGTATGTTCTGCACAGTGCTAAGAGGAAGTAACGAGGAGAAAGAAAGACATTTCTCCTCGTTACATGTTTGTCGGTTGGACGCACCATTTTGGTGAAAACCCACGATTTAAAGTGTTAGTAAATCTGGGTTTGCATCAAAATACATGGGTGGATGCACAGGAATGTCCATGCTTCACCCATGAAACATACCCAAAACAAGGTAACGCAAGGCAGCGCTGAGGAAATGCAAGGCAGCACTCTGTGCTGCATTGTTTTACTTTGTATTTACTAAACCATGTAAATTGACTTTGCATGGCTTAGTAAAAGCCAGAATGGAATGTGTGTCAGGACTGTGGTACGAAGAGATGCAACCCAATACAAAAGACCCCTACTATGAAACTGTCTTATGGAGAAGCAGGCATGTGCGCATTTGCTTACACAAAGAGAATGTGCCTAACAAAAACGAATTAGTCTTTGTGTAACGTAACTGGTGCTCATGTAAAGCACTCTGATATCTTTGGGTCAAGTTTGCGCTATATAAAACCCCGAAAGAAAACAAAATGTAGGCCAATGAAGTGAAGAGGTATGATTGGTGCCCCACAGATTTGTACCAACAATATTAGGGCAGTCCACAAATAAACACGTTAAGTTGTAACTATTGTACAAGTTGAAAAGGACCTTTCTCCCAAGAACCACGATAATCCATAGACTCAAAACTTGCACATCACAGTGGCACAAGCCAGTTTCCATGTTTGCCTTCTGGAAAAATGGAGTACTGTGTTTGCCCCTGGGTGTTAGCATGCCTGCTGCTGGGATCTCCAAATAGCATGATACCTATGCGTCTGTGGTTATAGAAGCCAGTACAACAAAGGATTCTGAAACAGAATGCGGTAGATTCTTCAGCCTGCAGACCTGTCTCTTGATAGTCACTCTAACCTTTCCCCAGTTCCCATCGACTTTTGACATTTGGACCAGACCCTTTCTGCAGGGTCACCCCCAGATATTTTGGCTTTCTCCTCCTATTTACTTGCTGAATTTGCTATTGTTGGCCTTAGGACTCTGTGGACTTTACAATTGATAACCAGTGCTAATGTGCTTGTTCTCTCCTCTAAACATGGTCCAATTGATTAATTCCCAATTGGCATATTTAATTTACGCGTAAGTCCCTTGTAGAGAGGCATACCATATACTAGTACTTGTAAATTAAATACTACTCGTGGACCTGCAGCACTTATTGTGCTACCCACTTAAGCTGCACCTTAAAACATGTCCTAGGCCTGCCATTGCAGCCTGAATGTAGTTTTAACCTGCCATGACAACTTGGCATTTAAACCTCTTCACCAAGCCTTAAACTTCCCTTTTATTACATATGTCACCCCTAAGGTAGGCCCTAGGTAGCCAATTGGGCAGGGTGCTGTGTAATTAAAAGGCTGGGCATGCAGGTTTACATGTCCTGATAGTGAAAAATTCCTAAATGTGTTTTTCACTACTGTGAGGCTTTGCCCTCACATAGGATACCATTAAAGATTTGTATCACATTTAATACACAGTAATTTCAAATTGCGAGCTGATAGATATGTCTGTTTGGTACATATGAACTTATAATTGTAAACCGTCTTTGAAAATGCCACTTTTAGAAAGTTGGCATTTTCCTGTTCGCAGTCCTTTGTGCCTGCAGACTCTCTTGAGTCACATGACTGGGTGTAGCTGACATGTAGACTTTGTGGATTCCTCCCAGATAGTCACACAAAAGCAGAATCAGGTGTGCCTGAATGGGTCATCTGCTGGCAGGATTAGGGGGCGGAACTGACCTCAGCCCCAATTGCAACTGAATAGGGCATGCTCTGCATCCACACAAAGGGCCTAAATATCCCACATTGTCACTGCTGCCAGCTTGGAGCCAGGGAGGGCGGTGAATTCCATGCACTTCATAGACACGACCTAGAATCTTCTCCCACCTTCCAGATCCAGGGCACCAAAGTATAATAAAAATGGGACCTCAGATACCAACTTTTCAGTACACTTCTGAACCTGTGTATCTTCTGCCAGGAAGAAGGTCTGCTGTGCTTCTGAAAGCACTGCTGCTCTGCTGACCTGCTGCTGCCTAGATGAATTGCTGACTTTCTACCCTTCTGTCTGAGGAAGAAGAACTGGACCTGTAACTTCGTCTTGAACCCAGGGCTACCAGAGTGTCTCCAAAGCAAGTCTGCTGGCTTCCTGATCTGATCCTCAGTGACATAAAAAGCTCCCCAATATCCTGCATCACCACCTGGACCTAGCTGAAGTGGCCGCCCCCAAGTGGACCCTTGGTGTGGCTCATAGAACTGTATTCAAGCTTTTTGGCTCTTCCTGGCTGTGAATTGGCTGTTTCAAAGAAAACCTTGCACCTCTCACCATGATTCAACGCAAAGCTCCATCAGCCTGATACTTCGCCCTACAACATAGACTGCATGTGGGTACTATCAACATGAAGCCTCAGCAGCCCCGTCTGCGACTCCTGACCTACTCTGCACGCTACACCAGCAGCCTCCCTTAACACCCTGCTCCTTGCGGCCCCCTATACCGCAAACAGCACTTGTGGCGTGGACTCTTGAGGTAAACTTCAGCAGGCCTAACCTGGTGACTGTAGCTGATCTGTGCCCCATCGTGCTTGGCCTCAAAGTGTGACTTTGACCAGGCCCAGCACGACCAGATATCCCAAGTTGGAGCTTTGGGCTTTTTGGCGATATTTTCACTCAAATCTTTAAAGATTCACAACTTCGAATCAACAGATTGGATTTTTGTTGTTTTGGTGTAAAATAAAGTATTAAAATTTGCTCTATTGTTCTAAATTGGTTTGGGATTTTTCTCGTGCTGTATTTTTACTCTATTACTGTTTGCATGCTGTATAAATAGTTTACACATTGCCTCTAAGTTAAGCCTGTATGCTTTTTGTGCCAAGTTACCATGGGTCAAGCACAGGTTAATTTAGTAAATGTAATGAATTGTAACTGTTTCTAAATCAGGGCTCACACCCCAGTCAACCAACAACCCAATTCCTCACATCGCCTTTCATGGCTGGTCCTATTGACTTATATTGAAAATAGTCACACATATTTTTATCAATTTTGCTCATTTTATTTTTCACCAACGTTAGAGATTATTAATAATTTTTTCTTCTAGTTTGATAAACTTGGTTTGCACAATTCATTGTTTATTCATTTAACTGTATGCCTTTTTGAACTGTTGATTCTTTCACATCCCAGCAACTCAAAAACAGTAAGTGAAGTGCTGGTTCTAAAGTCTGAGGGGTATATTCACAAGAAAGTTTGATAACTACCGCAAGAGTAGCGTAACACAACTTCCAATATCGCAGCCCATTGCGGGAAAATAACCCCGTGTCAACATGGAATTCACAACAAGGTGGTACCGTGCGATAGTCCGCCGACACCGCGGACAATGTCCGCGATACAACCACCACGATGGGGATAAAACCACAACACCAAAAAACACACGATGGGCCAAAGCGCGATGAGGAAATCAGCGATAAGCAGCGCCAGGCCTGCAACACACACCTGGCATGCCGAAAGAATCACCATAAAAGTAGAAAAAACACCTACACCCAAACTGACCTACACCCAAGCACCATGGAGGCAGCCGGAGCAGGCGCAGAGGACGAGCGCAACCCCACAAGCACCCCGGATGACCAGCCAGGGACATCGGGGACAGGGAAGGGCAAGGACAAGAAGACGAGGAAGACGAAGTTCAGTTCGCAGGCGAACAGGATCATAGTCACGGAGGTGATGGAACACCTTCAACATCTCTTCGTCACCTCCAAAGTGTCATTGGGCACCAAAACTGGAATATGGTGGGAAATCGTCAACAAGGTGAATGCCGTCGGAGAGCACAAGCGGACAATGGACAAGGTCAAGAGGCGATGGATTGACATCAAGCGGAAGACCAAGGAGAAACTCTCCGTCAACCAGAAGGCAGCAATGCAGACCGGAGGTGGGGGCCCAGCGCCACAGCTGGAGCTGGATGACATGGAGGAGCTGGTGTTGACAGTCATCAGTGTGGATACTGTGGCCAGAGTCAGGGGACCGGACACTGCTCGACAGGACACATCACAACCGCAACAGGGTGAGTGGCCAACAGGTACTGGGGGGACGGGTAGAGATGGCCATGATTGCACACATGCACAATCAAGCAGGGCACTGTACACACCCACAATGACCCTGGTTCCTCACACAGACCCACAGACTGTCACAATGTACAATGCCATGCTGTCAGAATGTCAACCTGTACCATGTGGCTACATACATGTGGATACATTGTAATACACCATCTCCCCTTCACATCGCAGGGTCATTGTCAACACTTCCTGTAGAGCAGTCCCAGCCACTCTTCACTGATGACGAGGGGACAACACTCATGGAGGACATGGTGCGTATGGAGGCGGAAAGGATGGTAGCCACCGCTGCACATCATCGGAATGTAGCTGGGATCTATCATGCCCTGCAGACCTCCATAATGGCATTACCGCCACAAGGCGTGGAGCTGATGAATGCTGCTGCCCTCACACCATTCAAATCCCCGCCCCCTGGTGTGTCAGTGCCTCACAGTGCGGCAGACGTATCCACACAGGCTCCTGATGTGTCAGTGGCACACAGTGCCGCAGCCGGGACTGCAACACCCACAGGGGAGGCAGGGCACACATACGAGGACGTGGATGGGTTTGTGATCAGGAGGCACTAGCATTCATTTCTGCCACCTGGCCTGTTTCAGCTTGGTGCCGCACATGGCCTCATGACCTTCCACTGACCCCCGATACACTCCGATGCACTCACCTTGGACAACGACATGGACTGCCACATCCTGTTCGACGACCAATGACACGGCAGACAGACTGCGGACTGTACCCTTCCTCTTCCGCAGTACATGTCATCCCCGGATGGACTCTGGCTGGCCCTCCACAGGCCCATATTGTGTAGTGTGCTCGGCATTGCTCTGTACCGCTCCATCTGCATAACTGCACTGGATGTGCAAATAAACATCCAGTGACGCACTGCTGTGTCATGTCTTACGGTGAGCAGCCAAAATATCGAAACTAAAATATCTACCTACACAAATATCGAGTTTTAAATATCGAAGGGACAGAATATCGATGTCAAAAATATCTATGGACAGAATATCGATCCTAAGGTAAGTATTTTAATATCGATGTTAGTAATATCGAAGTTAGTAATATCGACATCAAATATATCGATTTTACTAAGATTGATGTTACTAATATCGATATTTATATTATTGTTATGTATTTTATTATGTATTTAATATGTATGTGTTATATGTTTTTAGTTAAGTGTTCTACTGGTTTTAACATATATGTATACAATTTTTATATGTTAACAATGGTTTTTTAAGTCAATTTTGTGTTTTAGTACCGTAGCGGGTTGTGGGTTTATAGGGGAATAGGGTGGGAAGTAATTTAATTATATGGAATTAATTATACATTTTTAGGAATTATAAATTGATTTTAATAAATTTTTGCGTTTAAGTTCTGTAGCGGGTTGTGGGTTTATAGGGGAATAGGGTGGGAAGTAATTTAATTGTAATTAATTAATAATTTATTTTCATTTATTGGTATTGATAATTATATTATTGTTAATTAAGTATTAATTGGTAATTAATTTTAATTAGTTGATTAATTGATAATTATGTTAAGTGTATTATTTTATTAGTGGAGTGTGTCGTGCGTTTATAGGGGAATAGTGTTGGAAGTAATTGAAATCTAATTAAGTAATTATTAAATTAGTTGTTGGGTATTGATAATTAATTAATTGGACAATAATTATTAATTGGTAAATATTTTAAATTATAATATTTTGGTTATGAAAAATAATTAATTGTTGATTAATCATTAATTGTGAATGAAATATTATGCATTGATATTTCTAATTAATATATTAATAAGTAATTATTAATTGGTAATTAATGTGTAATATTTATTATTTTGGCGTATGAAAAATATTTAATAGTTCAATATTTTTTAATTGGTAATTAATGTTTCATAATTATTATTTTGCGGTATATATTTTTTTAAATGGTTAAATATATTTTAATTGGTATTTACTTTTTAATAATTCATATGTTTTTGGTTATGAAAAATATTGTATTGTTTAATATTTATTATTTGGTAATTAATATTTATTAATTATTATTTATCGGTATTTATTATTAATGTATTGTTAATTAATTATTCTTTGGTAGTTATGTTTGTAATAATTATTTATTGGTATTTGTAAATAATTGTGAGTTATTAAATCACTAATTATTTTAAATAATTATTTTATTTATAACTATGGTATTTTTAACTTCTACGCTATCCAACACTTTCCCTACTGTTGCATTCTCTGGAGTTGGAATAGTAATTTTTACCCCTACGCTATCCAACACTTTCCCTACTGTTGCACTCTCTGGAGTTGGAATAGTAATTTTTACCCTTACGCTATCCAACACTTTCCCTACTGTTGCACTATCTGGAGTTGGAATAGTAATTTGTACCCCTACGCTATCCAACACTTTCCCTACTGTTGCACTCTCTGGAGTGGGAATAGTAATTTTTTCCCCTTCGCTATCCAACATTTTCCCTACTGTTGCACTCTCTGGAGTTGGAATAGTAATTTTTACCCCTACACTATCCAACACTTTCCCTACTGTTGCACTCTCTGGAGTGGGAATAGTAATTTTTACCCCTACGCTATCCAACACTTTCCCTACTGTTGCACTCTGTGGAGTTGGAATAGTAATTTTTACCCCTACGCTATCCAACACTTTCCCTACTGTTGCACTCTCGGGAGTGGGAATAGTAATTTTTACCCCTACGCCATCCAACACTTTCCCTACTGTTGCACTCTCTGGAGTGGGAATGTAATTTTTACCCCTACGCTATCCAACACTTTCCCTACTGTTGCACTCTGTGGAGTTGGAATAGTAATTTTTACCCCTACGCTATCCAACACTTTTCCTACTGTTGCACTCTCTCTGGAGTTGGAATAGTAATTTTTACCCCTTCGCTATCCAACACTTTCCCTACTGTTGCACTCTCTGGAGTGGGAATAGTAATTTTTACCCCTACGCTATCCAACACTTTCCCTATTGTTACACTCCCTGGAGTGGAAATAGTAATTTTTAGCTCTACGCTATCCAACATTTTCTTTACTGTTTTTTTTTTGGAGCTGGAGTAGTAGTTTTATTGTCGGTGCTATTTAATATTTTTTTTAATATTTTAGCTAATGTAATATATAAATAATTTTAACAATATTCAAATTAAATGTAATTTTTTAAATGTGTTATATATAATTATTTAATTTTTATTCATGTTATTGTTTTATGTGTATGATGTATTTGTAATTTATAATAATTTTAACAAGTTATAAGTTATTAAAATAATTATTAAAATGTATCATTAAGTAAGTATATATATTATATATTATATGTATATGTTTAATTAATGTTTTATTACATTATATATATTAATTATTAATTTTAAACATTGTAACATATATTTAATTATGTTTATTTTATTTATAAATATTATTTGGTTTATTTTACATATTTGTTTTTAACAAAAAAATACTTTATATTTTTAATAACGATATTTTTGACATTCTATATTTTATTTTCGATATTTTTGTACTTACCATGTTGTAGATAGGATCTCGATATTCTTGTCATCGATATTTTTGTGTCGATATTTTTGTAGGTCGATTTTCTGTCCGTCGATATTCTGTCAGACATTCATGTCTTACATCATTCAGGAATGGATGTGTGGATGAATGTGGGGACAGTGCCTTCCCTTGCGTCAATGATGTTCATCCTAAGGGTTGCGAGTCAGAGGGTGCGACATTGCATTTTGTGTACCTGGTCCCGTGAACACTACAACAGGGACACACGCATCAGTCACTTCCTTGTCCGGACATGGACTGGACCACACCCGAGACCACGAGTCATTGTGGCAAGCCCTGCGCTGGTCCGGCGTACGGCAGGCCAGACCACTCCGATAACGCACCGAGTGGGGGGGGGCCATTATTGCTACCCGTTACAAGCGTACTCGCTGGTGGTGTGCAGGTCACTGGTCTAGTCATCAGCATGTCACAGCCACTCCCTGAGGGCAGGTTTGCACAGACACCACACCCGTCTGGCATGTGACTCCGCCAACATAAGGGGCCGACAACGTCACATTCCCCTCTTCCGGTGGTGACTGGATTACGGCTGCCCCACGCTTCTCATTCAGAAAGGGCCCTTGAGTTGTTGCGCACAGGGTTGGGGGCATCTGAGGCCTGCCGCATGACAAGGGACTACCACCACATGGTGCTGACTAGGGTTGCACAGGGTTAGTGGCATCTGAGGCCTGGCACACGACACGGGCCTGCCACCACGAGGTGCTGACTGGGGTTGCACAGGGTTAGTGGCACCTGAGGCCTTGCTCCCGGCACGAGCCTGTCACCACGTGGCACTGACTGGGGTTGCACAGGGTTAGTGGCACTCGGAGCATTGCAGCCGGCACAGGCACCCCACCACGGGATGGTGAATTTGGGTGCACTGAGTCAGTGGCACCTTAAGCTGCTGAGCAGGTGTGCAGCCTGCGATGATGCCCCGTCCCGGCAGTCCAGACAACTCAGGTTTTGTGTGCCCTGCTAGACCGCAGTGTAGGCCAGAGCCAGCGGACAGCGCGGTCCTACCGCCACGTGGCATCGCTTCCGGGATCCCAGAGTTTATGGCAGCCATTGGGCTGAGTGGGTGTGCAGCCTGCGATAGTGCCAGATGCACTGGTATGTCCTCTGCCATGAAGTAATCAAGGCCCAGCACCAAACGTGAGCCCTATTGACCTGTGGAGCGTGGCTGCATGGTGTGGAGGGTGCCATGTCCGCGGGCCCCGGGCTTTTGGCTAGCAGTGGCACGTGGTGGGACCTCCCGTCTATGCTCAGGTGGCAGAAGGTGAGCAGTGAGATCTGGGTTTGCATAGGCGGGCATGCTCTGATGGCCGGCGAGAGGGGTTGGGGTGCCTCTGCCTGGGTGTGCATGGGCGGGCATGCTCCGATGGGTGGCAGGAGGAGTTGGGGTGCCTCTGCCTGGGTGTGCATGGGCGAGCATGCTCCGATAGGCGGCGGGAGGGGTTGGGGTGCCTCTGCTTGGGTGTGCATGGGCGGGCATGCTCCGATGGGTGGCGGGAGGGGTTGGAGTGCCTCTGCCTGGGTGTGCATGGGCAGGCATGCTCCGATGGGTGGCGGGAGGGGTTCGGGTGCCTCTGCCTGGGTGTGCATGGGCGGGCAGGCGCTGTGGTCTTGTGCAGGTGTGTGTACTGTGCCAGTCATGTATCTGGACTCTGTTTCAGCTGGCGGCTCTGACTCAGATGTGTGACCTGGTGAACTGCGATACATACGGCATGTGGTTGGAGACACATCAGTGGCAGCAGGTGAGCAGTGTGGTCCGGGTGCGCAGGGGCGGCACTGTCTCTCTCTCACCCTCTCTTCGTCTCTCTCTCCCTCTCTTCTTCTCTCTCTCCCCTCTCTTCTTCTCTCTCTACCCCGCTCTTCTCTCTCTCCCCCTTTCTTCTTCTCTCTCTCTCTCTCTCCCCCTCTCTTCCTCTCTCTTCCATTCAGTCTCTCTCTGTCCTTTGATGTGCGCAGGACACACCTTCTCATCATGATTTTTGTCTTGCAGGCTGGGACCTACGGATAGTCCCGAGGGGAGCGGCCATGTGTCTTCATTTCCTTTCATTTCAGTGTTCATTTTAATAAAGTTTCATTTGTTGCTTCGAAAGTGAAAGTGTGCTGCTCTTTTCTGTGTCTACACATGTGTGTCACCAGTTGTGATTGTGCGACATCAGGCGGATCATTTTGTGCATGTTTTGGGTGTGGCTAATGTGGCATGTCTTTGGTTGGGGGGGTGCCAGGGAGGGGTGGTCCTGGGGGTGGTGTTGGTGGGTGTTGTGGCCCTCTTGGGTTTCTGGGCCGCGTGATGGGTGGCTCCATGGCTTCTGTTGCCCTTCAGGTGTGGCCCTGGGCTGGTCTCCCTTTTGTGGTGCAGGCTACGGTCCGACTTTACACCAGGTCAGAGCAGGTGTAGATTTCCTGGTGCTAATGCGCCTTATTGCCTGTTTTGTGTTTTCATCGCCGATGTGGATGGTCGTTGTGAATGTTGTAGTGTGATGTTGTCGTGGCTTTTGGCACGGGAACGCCCACTCTGCATCTCATTAGCGACAGTTGCGCGGGTCCTCCGTGGCGATGTTTTTTGCGGCTGCGCGGGTCCTCCGTGGCGATGTTTTTTGAGGCTCTTATCACGGGTAAACTGGTGCTGTGGGCTATTAACATCAGCTTGTGAATGGGGCAATGGATTTATCGCAACTTTGGCTGCAATAAAGTGTGTTGACTCGGCGATAGTTTCTTGTGAATATGACCCTGAGTGAGAAAAAAGTATAGCTGATAGAGATCTTTCTTTTGGTTTTTTTTTGGGGGGGTTGTTTTATATAACACGATATCGACCCGAAGGTATTGGACCGCTTTACACGACAACAAGGTACATCACTCAATCTCATATTTATTTTATATTTTAAGGAACGGGGGGATTAAGACCTGAATCACAGGATGTCGATTCTATTCCGAGATTCAAAACTGATCTTGGTTCCCCAGTACCAAAGACGGCATTAATATTAAGCATTAACATTTAGCATTAACGCCACATCATCTACCCGAAAGGGATCTGGCGCCGCAGAAGCGGAGTCAACACAGCCCCTATTCACAACCCCTGCATTCCTGCTAGGGTCCTTTCTCACAGTAAGCTACACACACTGAGGTCCAAAGTAACCGGGAATTCCAATAAATGACTGTCATAATATGTAACAGGCTTATTATGTAGGAAGCAAGAACCAATATTTCCTTTTTAGCTCCTAGCAAGATATGTCACTCTAATCAAAACCAATCATTTATGTATATTTGTTTCGTTCTCATTAAATCCTGATATGTTGTTCCTAACCAGTGTCTTTTAGAGAGCAACATTGCTTCATGATGCCGCAGTTTAAAATGAATATTCAAATTACATTTTTGTTCAAGTAGGAAAAATGCTCTTGCTCGTTTAACCAGTTTATAAGCATTTGTTCTTTGGCTGTCTCATGTTCTGAATTATACTGGCTAGCTGAAGTGAAACTGAAATAAATATATAATTGTTACTTTTGCAAACACTATAAGAGAGACGTTTGATGTGAGTTTGAGAGAACACTGTGTGCAGTTGTCATTTGCTGTATAAGCTTGCCATCTAGTGGCTCATAAAGTTTCTGCATGCGTTTTCTTTTTTCTTTCTCTTTTAGGTCGAGCCGACAAGACCTGTTGTAAGCACTATACCCACGGGAAATTCCGCTTGCTGCTTACCATTGCCATTGGATGATTCCTGCGTAGGTCTTCTTTGGTTGTTCCTCATTGGTTGTCCCTGCCATTCAACACTTCCGGTTTGGACTTTGGAGCACCGGCCAACTACAGTTCCCTTACGCTGTAGCTGCTTAATTGTTCCATTGTGGACTACTTCAATAAAGCAGAAGCTTCCAAATATACGCACGCCGGAAGACGCAGGCTATCTATGCTTCCGTTCTCTGTGCTGCCTGACAGAGCTCTGCTGGGGACGCTGCCTTGTACAACCCCCTCCCCCCCCACCAAGCTCACCCCATATCATTTGATTTTTTAATGTTTCCCAGCGCTTCCTGCCGTGCTTTTACTTTTATAAAAGCGGCACACGCCTTGCTTTATAATCCGGCATGGAGAGTGGGCCGTCAATGCTGGCGCGCTGAACAATAGGGCTACCTGGCATGTCTAATTACTAATATAGTTGCAGTCTTTCTATTTTTCCACTTCACCGATGACGTATTGTTTACGAAGTCCTCTTCACCAGCTCTTACGCCCCTGGAGTGTTCTAATGGGCTGCATGCTGGGTTAAGAGGGGCGTCCCCGTGCTGCTGCCCAACCTGCTCATTGCCTCCTAGATGGGGAGGGGTTGCGTTATTATTGTGGGTGTTCCCTCAGGGTGCTGACAAACATCAGTCCCACACATTCGATTGCTACACCTCCCCGGTACTCCTGGTCCCAGAGCCTGCATCCTCCTTGCAATAGGGTGGATAATTACAGAATGCGGAACTTCCCTGTCTCGCTCCACGTTGAACGCTATTTCCATGTCTTCGGGCCATTCCTCTTTTCACTCCAACCCCGCCGCTCCACTCCCAGCATCCTTTCTGCTGTTTACTGGTCTCACTAGAGGCAGGTCACCCTGTAATATGAATGCCAACACATGCTGCATGCACCTTCGAGGTCGGCAAAACATTGTAGGTTGCGGTTTTTTATTTTTCTTTGTCACATGCATGTTCATGGGGGCACATATACACTTTAATGTGGGAAATTATGCATTTGGTGGTTTTCTCAAATTTAATTTCCTTCCATTATTTTTTGAAAACCCAGCATTTAAACGTTGTGGGTGATTTCCCGTTGTATGTTATAGCCGCTTAAATAGTGTTGTTAAGAGATGGGTTGACATGCTCAGTTCAATATATTTTACCAGCATTAAATATTATTCACATTGTGATTACGTGTGGCAGCTAGATTTGAAGGTGACAGAAGTGCACTTGCAACATACAGCTCCTTCTAAGCTGCCGTCGATGTCTCTGCTTCAGCTACTCTGTTCCTGCCGTGCCAGAGTCCAGACACGTTTCTGCCCACATTAGTAAAATGTACCCCACTTATAGCATTCAAAAGTGGCCAAAGAGTATTACTGTGGAGAAACTGGCTAAAGCAACTTGGGCTAGCTCCTGTAGAAATTATTTCTGTACACTTTGGTGCATTTTAATAAGTGAGTTAGCTCAGCAGCAAAGCACGCCGATGTCTTTGGTTCATGTCAACACTGTATAGCATTGCAAAAAAAAATATTATGCATAATTAATACATCCCTCAACAATTCTGCAGCACCTCCATTTCGGCAATCTTTGGGGACAATCGAAAAACTGCTAACCTGATGGGGAACTCCCTAAGGATGCACTATTCACTACAACAATAGAGGGTTGGGAGTGCTTTGTTTTCCAACTTGCCTCTCGACGGTGGCCTCCTCTTCCCCTCCTTAACAGTGACACCTTGAACAACAAGCATTTGCAATGCAATCGGTCTCGCCTTTGGGACCTTATAAGTGTTTATCCATGCAGCCATAGACTGAATACAACATTTTTAACGGACAGTGTCTACAAAATGCACCAATAAAAAGGAAGGGAACACTGCAAGATCATTTCAAGTGACCTGAAAGACAGATGACTACCTCAGCCTTGATGGACTGAAAACGCAAACCAGAATTCCTAGGAGTGAGAGACCTTTCTGATCATAGCAAATCCTCTCGAATGGCCAGATTAATTGAACATAGACTCTTTATAGAAGCATTTCCAAGCCGTCTAAGGTATTGGAACTACCCTCCTCCCCCTGAAAGAAAGGACAGGGGTCCTTTGCATACAGTTTCATCACAGCTGAAGTAGATCTGATCGGTTGGACATTGGGGCAAACAGCTAACAACCTTTATGGACGTGACAACGAAGGAAAATAATTATTCACACGGAGAGAGTGCACATTTATCAACACATAGAAGGATTGTTAGTGAAGCAAAATCCACTGCTTTAACCCCTGAGGCCCAAAGCCTGCTTTTAAATCATAAAGAGCATTTGTGACATTCATGGCACTCCTTAGTTTGTTAAATTTTATAAATACCTAGAGGCAAAACAATAAGCGAGCGCAGACCTATGCAAATAATCAGTAACATAACATAACACATGACATAACTTTAAATGGAACTTAGTGACATGCTAGATGTATTGACTCTGTAGTGTGCTGCTTGCATTCTCATTGTTATTAAAATCTCCTTAATCAAACAGTTGACAAGAAACATTTCACACTACTTCACAAATAAAATATGGTAATGTGACACCGGGGTAACCCGTCTAAATACCTGCTCCTCAGCTTCGAGGGTACAGCCTTTAAAGATAGGATCGCATCCCATATAACACGTCTGGTTGCATTCAAGCACGGATTAATATATTCATTATGTTTTTAACCATAAGTGCGCAAGTTTTCACAGCTTGTGTAACACCCGGGTTTTGTGTTGTTTCTTAAGTGCTCCCAGCTTTAGTGAAACAGTAAAATGGAGTCAGAGAGATGACCTTACTTGCCTGCCGAGAATCACACATCGGTGGTCGCGGTGGGGAAGTATGCATTAGAAATAAAGTTAGAATATGTGTTTCTATTGGTGGAGAGCGGCCTACCCGACTCTTCCTACAAAAAAAACGAAAACATGCCAAGCCAACACTTCAAACAAAAAGTGGTGCAGCTGCACAGTGATAGAAGCGCGGCAGTCCCAGCAGCGCTCCTCCAGTCAGGATGAAGGTAGCTAGGGGCGGAGGGGATACACTTGGACAGCGGTTACCTGTCCTTGTTCTTTCCTTTGTTTTTTCCCCATGCTTTTGCCGCTATTGGTGCTTTGTGCCCGTGACAGGCTGGAGAACAGACTGTCAACAGCCTTAGCTGTGGGGACACAGGTTCCAAACAAATGGAAATGTGCAGTGACGTATATAACGTGACAGGGTACAGGCCGGGTGGCTCAATTCCTTTGAAAGCACCACTGTTAAATTAAATGGGCAGCCAGGTTCGAGTCTCGGCATCGGCTCAAAAGCATAGAAATTGGGCAAATCACCTAATCGCCCTGGAAGCAATCATGTTATGTACTCCAATACCTTCAGGTCAAGTTCACGATAGAGAGGAAAGAATTTTACACACTTAATTTAAGTTATTCATCACTGTTTTTTGTGATGGGAATCCATGTTAGCTGATGCCACAGACAGCTGTTCAAAAAGCCCAATCCTACTAATAAAAACCCCAAATTAAGAAATTGCCTCGCGTGTAACCCGAAAATGAAACCATTACTCCAGAGCAGATAAATTCGCAATGTGAGCTGCCGATTTATATTTCTGCCTTCCTAAACGCAGCATCCAGCCTGCAATACACCACCGCGCCCACCGGCTATTTTTACCACCATTTTTTACACAATGCAACTGCTCCAATTCCAGACTGCGGGGTGGGGAGCGAGAAGGCACCCGACTGAGGAGGGGAAGGGAGAAGGCACCCGACTGCAAGGGGGGCGGGGGGGGCGGTACGGGAAGACATTGCCTCTCACAGAACGCGAAAATGATACCATTGCTCCAGAGAAAATAAAGTTGCATTGCGAGCTGCCGAAAAATTTCTTCCTTACTAAACACAGCATCCAGCCTGCAATACACCTCTGCACCCACCGCCCATTTTACCACAATTCTCGACAAGAAGCAGGTGCTCGCTTTAACCTGCGGGTGGGCGGGCGGGCGATAATAAGGCACAGACAACAGAAGTGGGGGGGCGGGAGGAAGGCTCGGACAGCGGGAGGGGTGGCACAGAAACAAAGTAGTGCTCAGCAAACTCGCAGTAAAGGGGACAATAGCCGGGGAAGGAGACATGGCTGTCATAAGGCGGGACTATCAGCGTCTAAACCAATCAGAAGGCAGCATTTATATAGGACAAAGCCACAAGCCAATGAAAAAGTGGGGGGGGAGTGGGCGGGGCTTCCCTCTCCTATAGTGTATACTGCATGCCTCGCAAAGCGTGCAGCGCATTTGCTGCGCCGCTAGGCAAGACCTAAAAAGAGTTACAGCTGTTACATCATTTCCTCAATGCTTCTAGGGGCAGCCTCTGAAACCGTAGCCAACTCTCCTCTCATTTCCTGTGGCACCTCCAGACAGCAAACAAAAATGTCCTAGACAACATGGGGCTACCTGTGATCCAAGAGCCCCAGGGAGAAAGCCAACAAGGTCTGTGCCTCCTTCTGTTGAAATTCTTTCTGTGCACTTTGATGCAGCAACTTGTTCCAGTTGCATGCTGGCAAAGCCTTCCCCCATAGTTTTGGGGTTCAGATGGTAGTTGCTGCTGTGTTCATAATCAGGAGGGAAAAGTGTGTGTGGTCTGTTTTAAAATTTCCAAAAATCTATTTATTGCTGATACTGCACCTACATTTCAGTGCGTAGCCTGCTTTAAATTAAAAATAGTTTGTTTATTCTTTGTCATGTGCATGTTTATAGGGCCACATATACATTTTATGTGGAGCATTATGCATTGTGTATTTTGTTTTTTTCTGTTTCATTGGTGTTCCCGCTTGTGTGCCTGTGGTTTTCTCAAATTTTATTTCCTCCCATTCATTTCAATATTTTGCGATTCATGGGTCTCAAGCAAAACTGGATAAGTCCCACAATACAAAGTTTCTAACATCAAGTCTTAGCTAACTACTTACTTATGAGATATTTCAGCTGGCACGTTCAACAATTGTTTTCAGAGCTCTTTATTATACAAGAAGGAAATTAACAAATACAGGTGCACAGTAGAGGATTGTACTGAACGTGACTTATTTGTGTATTTGCGTGTTTTTAAATATCACCAACTCTGAACATTTTTGCTACTTCAGGGCACTTGGATACTCTGTACTTATACATAAATAATAGCAGAGTGAAAAGAGTTGGCTGTTAATGTAACCCCCGTCAGGAAGGTGCCTTTGAGCCAGGTCTTGCTACAGCACTTAGGACTCTGGAAATTATAGGCCCGTGGGGTTCCCCTGTGCTGTGGATGAAGAGAGGGACAGTTACATCAAACAAATGAAATTGTTTAATCTGCAAATTAAAAAAATGCTTGAAAGCCAATGTTGATTTTAATTGTTGGAATACCTTGAACATTCACATCTACAAATATTTATTTTATTTTAGAGGTAATGTAATGCTGTTACCAGCTCAGTTCTGCATTACGTTTTTAATGAACACTTATTTTAAAAGAAATGTGTGCTCAAGGTACAGTTTGATTCGTTCTTTACACAACACACCACATGCATCCAACCCACAGCACAAAGTTCCACATCATCCCACAAACTCAATTGCACACCACTCCATTCCATTCCACTGCACAACACAAAATACCAAACCACACAATTACACTCCATGGCACACAATCCCACTCTACATACTTTCAGTGCAATAAATACCACATAAATACTATCCACATAATTCCAAACCACACTTCGCCACATAATTCCACTACACAAATCAACACCACACTAGTGTACACCACACAATTCCACAACTAACAATTTCAATCCAGCACAGCTATTTCCCCTGCACAACACATATATCTACTCTATAAACATATGTAAAATACATTGTGATTTCCAGCGCCAATGGCTCTAACTTTGACAAATGCGAGACCTATTGCATTGCAAATGCTTTTTTAATTTAATTTGGAATTTACAAGGGGCTAAAATTACAAAGATTTTGTGTCAGGTTTGCATTACCTTTTTAGCAGAGAGCTGCTGCAAAATCTTCTTGGGGAATAAGAAACCAACGACCATTAGTATTTGCATTGGTTTAAATAGTAACGCACCCCAGCACTGCTTTTTGTTACTCTGCGTCAAAGGGGCGTTTCATGGTTGGTACATGGGAGTTCCTGTGCTACCACCCATGGTTTTTGATGCAAATTTCTATCTATTAATAATAGTAGACAGAGTTTAGCACCAAAATGTAATGCAACATTAAAGCAGACGTTAAAAGGAGAAATACATTTTTTTTTTCTAGCTTTGCCAGTATACTGTGCTGTGCACCACACATACAAAGTCGGTCTAAGCATTGTATTTTTTTTAACTGGAAGGGTACCCTACAGTGCAAAACCTATGCTAGACTCACACAAACACCTTTGAACTATGGCACAAAGGTGTGTGTATAACTGCCAAGTTTTCAGACTGCTTATGTGTGACATATCCATGCTTTAGTGCAGTCATGAGTGACATTCAACTCCCGAATGTGTGACACATTGAGTGTTACTTTCTTGTGAGCAATACCAAGCAATTAAGTGCATGGAATTAAATAAATATCAGAAATTAAACCCATTGAGCACCAAGAAGCTCTGAAAATATGTTAAAACTGCTTCAAAACGCCTGTAATGTAAGGTCATTTGTATTTTTCTATGTCTAAAATATATATTTAAAAAATATATATCTTTTGTTAGTATAACCTAATCTAACTGGAAGGGCAGGCTAGTAGTTTTAATGCACATGCTGCAGAGCAATCAGATGAGTGCCAGCACTACTAATATAAAAAACATGTAGGAACCGATAGGAACCTTCCTGCCCCAAAAAATCATTAAAGGTGTTTTCCTCTTTCTATAGAAAAAGGAAAACCGAGGAGAAATGAAGGTTTTTCTCCTCGGTGCACCTCCCCTATGCCTCCCCTGGGGAGGCGTAGCAATTTGAGGCATGCTTAGGTTTACAAAACCTTCTACATCTCGGAATGGGTCAGGTTCCATGGACATTGCTGTGGGTGTTCCCACAGCATCACCCATGGAAAGCTGCTTTTGCACAGTATATGGCGTGAAAGGGGGCCATATTTACTAGGCCATGAGAAGACATGAAGGGTGTCTTCACGTGGCCTTGTAAATATGGGCAGGCACAGTGCGCTGCCGGTGCGTCAAGAAAAATTACACACCAGCAGCGCAACGGACTTGTAAATAAGCTCAATGTATCCAGGACTTCGGTAAGAGTAATGATCACTATAGCAATTAGTGTGCCTCCGGCTGGCAGGCTAAGGTGTAAATTGCTTGGGGCAGGCCAAGTGGCAGAGCACAGCATGAGCAGAAGTGCTTGCGAAGTCTGCTTTTTAATAATAAACATTCCTACACAGCAAAATGCTTCATCGTCCCCAGTGTGTCAAGGAGTTTGGTAAATGCGTGACTAATGCATTTTATTGTAGTGATGCGGACACCAGCACTAAAATGTGTTAGTCTAATCCCTGATGCATGTAACTTGGCAGGACTATGTATGTGTGTGTTGCTCGGCACCATAATTCTGGACTGGCGCTAGGAAGAGAGGAGGATAATGCCATAGAAACGGCGCTGTCCTTATCTCTCCCTCCCACAGAATGTGGTACAGCAACTTTGGGTGCTGTGCAACGTTGCATGAGAGCTTTCTAAATCTGGGCCAACATGTTTAGATCTCCAGTAGGGAATATTTTCTAGATACAATTTGGTTGCAATAGCACATTTGTTTTGTTACATTGTACAATAAAAATACACGTTTGTCTTTCTAAGATACAAAGATGTTTTTTGAATTATTTTATTGGGAAACGCAGCAGAATGACAACATAAGTATTGAGTGCCAGATTTAGCATTTTTTCACGCAGTGCAATGCAGCAAGACAACTTGCTGTGCTGTGTGAAAGGGAGAGGGCAGGAATGTGCCATATCAATAAAAATATGTTGGATTCCCATCTTCTGCCTGCACTGGTGCACAATCTGCAGCCTTGTGCCAGCGCAGGCACCCTTGCACAATGGTGCAAGGGTTTCTGCATTACAGGAAGGATTGTTTTTGTGCAGAAAGGGACACCTTCCTGCACAAAAACAATCCTTAGAGGCATTTTCCTCTTTATAAATATGCTGCAGAATTCAGCACACTGAGAAAGAGGAAACAACAAGGAGAAAGAAAAGAAACAACAAGGAGAAATAAAGATATTTCTCCTCTGAACGGAAAGCGCACAATTCTGATGCATTACCAGGTTTACCAGTGTTGGTAAATCAGGGAATGCTTCAGAATACATGGATAGATGTGTGGAAACAGCCACTCTCCACCCATTTAGCATCCTCACCATGTACAGTAACACAAGGCAGCAACTTGCGCTGCCACGCATTACTCCAGATTTACCAAGCCATGCAGGGCCATGCAAGGTGAACCTCATTCTAGGTTGTGCTTCGCCCTGCATCCACTTGCAAGGCACAGGCGTGACAAAAAACCTTTATAAATGTTCACCCTTATTTCTTTATCAATTGAACTGAAAATGCTAGAACATCTGTCTGATTATTGTATCACCACAATACAATATATGATGTTTTGTTATTTTCTATTGAAAGGCACCCGGGACTCAAAATGACTGCATTGAGAAATTGAAAGATTATTAACATACATAACTTGTCAAAGAAAGGACGTTTGGCAAGTAAATACTGATAAAGGAATCTTTGTTAAAACCAGTTTTGAGTGGCAGTTAATCAGATCAAACATATAAACAGACCTGCTTGTTTGTTGCCTAACAGATGGCCATGAGAGTGTAGCAAATGGGGTCAACCTCTGAAGAGCTGGATCATGAACATTGGTTACTAGTTCACAGATGGACCAATGGCACGCTGTATGTATGTCCTGAGCTGCTGAACCCTGAAAGTATAATATGTATGTTTTTCTATAATGTCTTTCTCATTACATCTAAATATATCCTTTGGGATGCTATTTAACTCTTATCTGCTTTGAAAATGTTCTATGTATTGAATTTGAAGCAGTGGAAAATACAGTTTGTGACATAACACAGGCAACAATAGAGCAGTGCAGCCTTGCTCCTACTTCGGTGATAGGTGAATTCTCACCAAAAACAATACAGTGTACTCTCTTCAGGTTCCTGGCAGTCCCAGACTGCCTGTTCTTTTCACCACACATTTCCCCAGTGGGGTGGAGCCTTTGGAGACTGGTTTTTACTACAACGGGCAGATGTTGGCATGTCTGTTGCATGGTAATTTCAGCAGGTGAAGGGATTTCAAGAGCGAGTGCGAGGACAGAGGGAGAGAAGAGAGAGAGATGAGAGAGCGAGGAGGAGGGCAGTGGTGCTTGTTTGAACATTTTTACTAGGTCTAATTTTAGTGCTGAGTCCAGCCATGGCTCCTTGGACATCTAGGCCCAGAGTTACAAAGCCCTTGAATTGCCATTGCGTCATGCAAGGGCTTCAGTGAGATTTACTAAGCCAAGCAAAGCCGCCTTGCATGGCTCTGCTGTGTGGCTTAGTAACACAAGGCAGCGCAAGTAGACTCTGCTCTGGGAAGGAATTCTGCAGCACACATAGAAAGAGGAAAAAAGTCAGGATGGTACCCCTTCCTGCAGAAAATTAATTCTGGCAGTAACGCAGGCACCCTTGCACTGTGGCTCAAGGGAGTCTGAGTTGACACTAGGATGCATGAGTTCGCCAGCGCAGGGAGAGTACAGGAATGCGTCATGTCTTAGTAGATATAACACATTCCTGCCCTCTCCCTGTCACACAACTCAGTGCAGCAAGTTGTGTTGCAGCATTGCGTTTCGTGACTTGTTAGAAAATCTGCTCCTATCCATATGTAGGGTTGATACATGATCGAAATTCTGGGCGCTGCGGGGACGCAAAAAAGGTCCATGCATTTTCATTTCCAAAAGTGTACATACATTAAATCTGAGTTAGGGCATGAGTTGCAAGCTACAAACCTCTGAATCATAGTGCCGTGTAAATACTTATTGATTTCTGAATTCACTTTTGCTCTGTAGACAGTTACATTACTGAAAAAATACAAATTAAATCTCTACCCCGTCTGCGGAGTTCTAAGAATGGGGTTATGACATGGACTCTGCTCCTTGGGTATTTCTGACATGAGCAGGGGCGTTCGAGTCCCCATTGGCTTTGTAGACAAACAACCTTTTCATTCTCTTTTTGCTTCAATACTGTTGCAGGGTATACAATTTTAGTTTGCAGGACCTTCACCAATGATGGTAATGTAACAAGCATTGACCATGACAATATGTCCAGATTATTCTTGGTGGAGTGTTGGCTAGTAGTTGGATGACTTGTGTGTGTTGCCCCCAGCTTTCCCAGAAGAAGAAATCACATAATTAAGCAACAACTTGGTTTACAACAATACAAACTTGAGGGGTGTGTCTTCTTTGTTGAACAGAAAGCAATAGAAAAGCAGAGTGTTATGAAAAAGAGTCACAAAAGAAGCTTTGCCTTGTAGGCGGCAAATTTAAAAGGCAAACTCAGTGATGTAGCAAGGGGGGATTGGTCCGCCCCTGGGTGGCATGAATTTTGGAGGTGGTGGCCTCCTCTGCACTTACCTGCCATCTTGGGGTGGCACTCGCCAGCACCCTCCCACCACCCCCCCCCTGTTCTTCAATGCCTGCATTCGGAGGAATCACTCCCCTCCCCTGCTCTTCAATGCAGCTTTCGTGGGGCGGCAAACGCAGGGACCGCCATGGGCGGCCAAAGGTCTAGCTACGCCACTGAGCAAACTATTGCATCTTCTTTTGACAAATTACCAGCAACTTTGGTGTAGTTTTAAGAAAACCTAAATGCACCCATTTCTTTATTTCATAAGCAAAAATGTGTAAATCTAGCACTGTTATTTGGACAGCAAAATATAACTAGTGAATGTGCAAAGGTCATTAGTGAATTGCATTGTGACTTTATGACAGACTAAGAGACCCAAACAGCAAGTACCATAAAGCTATAAATAAGCAATTCAAATATTGTAAAATTAGCAAAGTCAATTTGTTACAGAACACTCTGGCAGTCTAACAAAAGGGTTACTCAAAGAGCTTTCACTAAAACTAAAAGAAGAACCACAAATGTGACAATTTAACCATCCGCAAAGTTATGTGGGCTAGATAAACTTTCCATCTAAGTAACGGCAAACCATGAAAAACATATGAAAGCCAATTTATCTCCCTCTCCCTCTGTACTCGTTCTTAATGCAGTTATTTGAGCATTAATGACATGAAGTGTTATAGACAGGGAAATCCATCAGTAGCCAGACATAAAAACGCAGCTGCCAGGATGATTCTAAGACCCTTCATCCTTACCTGTTGGAATTCTTCTTTAAAACATAGTGCAATATGATAGTATTCTAAAGAATACAATGCATGTTTTTTTTTACCACAAGCAATATATGCTACAAACACAAAGTGAGTGCCACAAGGGCAGTACCTGCCTGCTATAGTGAAGGGCCTTGCACACAGATGGTTGCAGGAAAGATATAAGCTGTTGAGGTACTATGGGTCTCATTTATGAGAAGTGTCGCATCCCTGCGTGAAAGCAGCGATGCAACACTTCTCAGTGCGCCCTCATTGCGAAATGATTGATGCGTCATATTTACTGTATGATGTATCATGTCGTATGGAATGACAGATACGTCAGTACTACTGGCGTATCTATCGGCACAAAAGTGGCGCATTGCTGGTGTGTGTCTGAAAACACACGCAACTCCAGAAATGTGTCCTTTCACATGGGACAAGCCCCATGTGAAAGGGCCAGCGTAACCCTTACGCCTGCCATGAGGAAGGTGCAAGGTTTTGACGCATTTGCGTCCTAGAAGTGGTGCAGCGAAATCTTATGATTTCACTGCACCACTCCTACGACCCTTTCTTGCGGGGGAATGCCCACCCTGCATACATTATACCCGACACAGGTATAATGTCGCACAGGGGTTTACGAAGTGACGCATCTGTCTAGATGTGTCACTTCGTAAATATGGCGCAACATGGTGCATTATTTACGCTGGCGAAGTGTCACGAAAAGTGACGCAACGGTGGTGTAAATGTGACGCAGGCCTTCATAAATAAAGCCCTATGCTTTTATCTTGCTAAAGGAAGAAGACTATAGAAATTAAGGTCTTCATCTACTTGGCAAGGACAAACACTACAAGAAAATAGCCATGGATCCTACCATGACATTAAGAATGAAATTGAGAAGCTTGTTACAAAAAAAATATTTGAAGGGTGACTTTCAAATAAAGAGGGTTTTTTGTTAACTCAGAACCCCAGGATGCCTTATTTCTAAAATGAACATAAAATATATAAGAGTTCTTCCCACACCCTTGAAGACCAAGGAGCAGATTTACTATTCTGTCATGCAACGTAACGCAGCTTGACAATTTGCTGTGCTGCGTGAAAGGCAGAGACCAGAAATGGGCCATATTTGCAAGATATGGCACATTTCTGCTGCCTCCTAGTGCATCACACTTGTGGCTGTCTAGTACAAATGCAGACACCACTGCGCCATGGTGCAAGGGTGCCGGCATTATCAACAGGATTGTTTTTGTGTAGGAAGGAACACCTTTCTCCTCATAAACAATCCTTTAAGGCATTTTCCTCTTTCTATGCATGCTGCAGAATGCACACATACAAAGGGGAAGCAATGAGGAGAAATAAAGGTATTTCTTCTTGTAACGGCTAGGCCAGGGGGGTATACCACTTTGGTACAATCCCAGGTTTACAGACATTTGTCAATCTGGGATTATGTCAAAAACCATGGGTGGATGAGTGGGAATGCCCACACTCCAACAATGGAACTCCTTCCTGCTGCAAGATAGCATAAGGCAGCAATATGCGCTGCCTTGCGTTACTTTGGATTTTCTAATAAATGCAGAGCCAAGCAAGGTGGCTTTATGTGTATTAGTAAATCCCACTTAAGGACTTGTGTTGCTTTGCGATGACTTGCATGACACAAGCACAACACAAGCCCTTAGTAAATCTGGCCTCAGGTGTCTCAGGAAAAGGATTCGTACTGCAACCTCTCTTCCAGTTCTTTGATTTTTCCTTTCAGCCCATGCTCAAGATGATGCCCTCCTTTGTCCAAGACACAAATGCTATCTTTCCTAAATATGATAAAAGACCTCAACTATGATCCAAATGCAATGATATTGTTCACCCTGGATGTGGAATCCTTTCCTACTGCCATCCAAGGGAAACCGCTGTGAGGGTTGTTTAGAACATCCTTAGAAATGATTTTTTGCACACTTGTGATGGCTTAAGCAGAAATTACCCTCACTAAAAACGTATTTCAGTTTGAGAATACCTTGTACGATCAGGGAGGTGGTACCTTAATGGGCAGCATGATTATGCTACCTTTAGACTGCCTTTATGTTTATGACTTTGAAAGCCAACATACCTTCAGTGTCAACAACTCTTTTCCAATCATTTATCTCTTTGGAAACCATATATAAATGATACTTTTATCATTTGGCTTAATCAAACGGGCCCCATCTGCATTTCAATTAACATATGGGCAGAAAACAAATCTAATTTCTAAACCTTCTGATTAAAACTAAGAATGGACAACTGGTAAGCGAAGTTTACACAAATCCCAGAAAATGAACCCTGTTATCTACTTTGATAGCCATCACCCTCGAGCTTTGAAGGTAAATCTCTCTTTTAGGCATACTTTTATGCAAGAGGGTTAATTGCCCCAATACAGAGACTTTTGAAGAAGATCCAGATACCGTCACTAAAAACTTCTTGCTAATAATTACCCTAGAAAACAAAAGGCTAGAAACACCTTAGGAACTTTATTAGAAACACATGCAAAATAAATATTGAGAGAGTGAACTTTGTGACTACTTACTCTGCTATTTATAATCCTCTAAAAAATCTTTGAAAAACGTTGGGGAACACTTTGCATTGGCAGAACTAGCTTCACTAAACCCCTTCATTCATGCAAAATCCGGCAAGGCCAAATGATTCCCCTGAAGAAGTTGTAATGTGGGTGGTATGTCTGGAAGTTCAGAAAGGAAGGGTAGGGAGTAACCTTGTTTCATGATCTGGAGTACCCATTGATCAGAGGCGATGCACCTCCATCCCAAGAGGTAAAAGGTGATCTGATCTCTAACCAGTCAAGTGTGTGTTTTCAAGGGTAGATTAAAGGGGTTTTCTTTCCTTGAATCATTCAAGGGCTGAACAGCTTTTGCCCAAACAATCTAGAGCCATCAAAAGACATGTCCATAAGTGCCTTTTAACCATAGCGGAGAACTATGTGGACAGAATCCAGGCATGGTGCCTAAGCACCACACTTCTTCCAACTTCCTAAAGAGTCAGTAGTGTCCAAACCTATCGAAATGTTTGGAGGATCCTGTCCATCCCAAAATTAAATACTGTAGAATGTGGTGGACTTTGTCAGAGACTGCCGGTAGTACATCAGTCACCTTGTCCCATAAGGCATGTGAGTAGCTCCCCAAGGAACGTATTAACTGATCTGATGATAAGGCTGGTTGAAGAAAGCAACCTGAATGGCATTTTGAAACTTCTATGTGTGCTGCTTAATGCAGCACACTGCATTGGCCGTTATCTTGGGTAGGGTTAGTAGACAGTTTCCATTCTTCCACTCTCATGGTCTATTCACCAAATGGTACTATGGTGATAAACTAACAGCCTTTGGAACAAGCAGTATCACATTGAAGTTTCCAAATCTATCCAACTGCTGGAGCTCCGGTAAATCTTGCTCTCCCCATGTCTCTCCTTCCTGGAATACACTGTGTGAAAATGTGAAAGAGGCCTAATGAGTGAAATATTACCAGGAACAGCCTCTGCTGTGCTTTTAATTCACACTTTCAGGGTGGTTTAACCTCTTCCATGCTCATGACGGCTCCCGGCCGTCATGAGTCACGGTGGGCGTGTGCGCACGACGGCCGGGAGCCGTCATGACCACGCCCGCGATTGGAATGTTCAGCTTGCTGCGGCGGAATTTGCGCCGCAGCGAAGAGGTTAACTTCACTTGTCCACATTCTGTATTAGTATCTCAAAAGGCAAACCAGGTCCAAAAGCTGTACTGTTTACGTCCCCCCTGTGCTGCAGCTGATCTCTCCCAGCCACATACAGGCACCTCTATCACGAATAGCACTCATTACAATGCATGCATTTTCTAAGCATGCCAATACAATGCAATTCGTTACAACGACACGTTGTTACATCGCATGCCATTACAAAGCAAGTCATTACAACGACTGGCTGAAGGGGGGCGCTGGAGTTTGAAATATTATAATTTACTATTCCAACTCCAGTGTGTCCAACAGTAGGCAGGGTGTTGTATTGAAGATCCAACACCTTCTGCCCCCTACAGCAAGTTGTTGTAACAACTTGCATTGTAATTGCATGCGATGTAACAATACATCATTGTAATGACTCACGTTGTAGTGGCATGCGATGTATCGCATGCATTGTAAACAATGTTTCCCCCTCTATCACCGCTCATATAGTGCTGACAAAGTGAGATGAACACCCTGCCAGACAACTTATGATATCCTTACAGTCAGCTCAAATCCTCCTTACAAGTATTCATTTCTACTATGTGAAGTGCAAAAATTGGTACCTTTGTTTCCTGCAACAAGTGAGTGTGGGCAACTGGAAAGACCACTCAAATTAGGGATGTAGAAAATGTGGCAGTTAGTTACTCTTGTAGCAACCCACCAACCACCTATGCTCTGCCTCATTAGCCCATATTCCCTGCATTTGCAAAAGCAAAACTGGAGATCGCATGTTCTCCTACATCACACCCAAGACAACAAACAACCTCCCTCAACACATCAGAGCCTCCTCCTCAATTTTTGATTTCTGGAAGAAGTTGAAGGTCTGGCTCTTCATATAAGCACCTAGAGGAGCTCACTCCTACTTACCTGCCCAAGCATCTGGAAACACACTGGGTGATTTGAGTGCTATACAAATCAATATAACATAACATATATCATTAATATATTGTTTTTAATTCCTGATGTGATCATGAAACTCGCAGATTTACATCACTATCTCTGCACCAATAGGGCTACAAGGGTGAAAAGAATTTATGGGACATGCTCTGTCAAGTAGGATAGTTTTGAAGATATGTTGTCATCAAAAAGTGTAGAGCGTCACTGTGACTGCGCATTTGGGTGGGTCATGCCTCTGTGCGCGGTGATGAGCACCAGGTGGCAGAAGGACAGACAGATATAACCACAGCAGGCACATACAGTCCTGATTCTTTTGAGTTCAGGAAAGCTGGTTTGAGGTTTCAGGAAACAGCCAGGCAGGTATAGCCCTTCTAAACTAAAGATGGATGCAGACTATTCTTGCTTCATATGGGAGCTTGTTCCAGATCTTATCTTCCAAGTGTGTTTAGAGAATAAATATCCACCCAGATGAGTTTTTTGTGAAAATAAGGAATAGTTGAGAGTGGATGAAGACTGTGTCTGAGAGCCCTTCTTCGGAATCTGTGCCTACATTTTGATTGTTGGGTGATTGGTCCTTTCAGTGCATTGCCCCGTGGGCGCTGCTAGAGAGAGTCAGAGATATCAACTGAAGCACATTTTTAATAAGCTTCCCAGGAAATAGTCAGTGTTCTACTGGGCCTGTAGTTTGATAGATTAGATTCATTCAGGCCTTGCTTCCTTAGTAATGACTTAACACTGGAAGCTTAAAGATAATTTGGATAAAACTTCTCAGTTGGGTCAAATTAATTAATGATGGCCACGATGACTGCAGGCAGTGTCAAGTATGATTCTGCATACATTTCGAGGGCACAGGTATGGTGGAGATCTGACAAAAGATAGAGGTTATCAGTTCAGCAAGTTATTTGTTAGTGCTTTATCTTGTGCCTATTTTGGGACCCATAAAATGCTATCTGATGAATCAAGATTCACAACTGAGGCTTTTCAAGAAATGCAAATTAGGCTCCACAAGGAAGACAGAGAATGATTAGATTTCAAACCATGCAGGTTTATTAGAGGTTAATAGGTTACAGCAGGCAAAAATCAGGCAAAAATCATCAAGTTGGTTTCGATCAATGTTCAATATAAGAATGCATCAATTAATATGAAGTTAAAATTAAAGTCATATAAGTGAGAGGATGAACCAGCACATGATCTCCTCCGAGGAAAAGTTAAAGGAAAGACAGTACTCTCATAAAAAGGGTGCTTTAAATATCCTTCCCTGCTCTAAGTTGCATTGGAAAACGGACTGCCTCATAATCTACTCTGAGCTAATTTAATTCACACAATTTCAACATTTGCTCCACCTACACACAATTCCCATGAAATGATCCCAGAAGGGTAGGGTGAAATTATACAATTGTTTACTCATTAGCTTCTCAAGATGTTCCACAATACAACTTCTCTTTGCGTCCTTCAAGCGTACATTATCTGCAGCAAAATGAGATACAAGGACCGGTCTGTATTCTGCATGTGGCTTCATAAGACTGGTACCAACTATGACATTCCAGTATTATCACAAATGTAAACATTTATATCTCCAGTCACCCTTTTTAGATTTTAATTATTTTAGTGTCATTTTCTCATTAGCTATTTCTTAATTTTGATAAATTGGTTGTGGGATTTTTATTGAGATGTGTTTTAATGTCTTGACTGTTTTATTATTGCCAAATACTTTACACATTTTCTAAGTTAAGACACTCTGCTCTTTGAAAAAGCTACTAGGGGTTCAGCTCAGGTTTAAATGATTGAAACTGCATGTTTGACCTTAATGGATTTTGTGATTTATAACTGGGTAAAACTCACATCCTTCCCAACTAATAACCCATTATCTTACACTCAGTTTATGCGTTTCTCCTTTCATCAGTATCCAAAGCTTTAGCTTTAATGTCAAGACATGTGGACATCTGGAATAGTTCTGATATGCCTTTCAGCCACTAATTGCTGGATTGATCTACCAACACTTAACCTCTAAGTATCCCTATTAGAAATAGTCCCCCCCACTGACTCTAGTGTATCTTATTGCAGTGCCAAGATGTCCATGTCATTTAATATATATAAGGCCTCATGCAATATCCCCATTCGCAAGCCAGGTATGTGCAAATTGCACCCTGACTGGTTCACAAATGAAGATGTAGATTGCAATGATACATATGTACATGCAGGTTGCATACATTTTCCATCTGCATGTGGTTGCAAAATGACCTGCAGAATATGTATTAATTAGGTGACTACAATTTTTGACTATTGTGATTGGGAGCAAATTCAGGGATGGTGACAATGAATAGAAGACAATCAGCATTGCATTTGCATTCTGAATGGAGAACAACGTTTTAAAGCTGCCCGTGTTCTGTCCTCACATTTTGAATTTTGTTGAATATAATTTTCAACATGACCCTGTGCAATTGGAGTTTTGTCCAGGTAGAGGCCATAACTCTAGGATGCTCACTCAGATGGAGGGGCCACCTTTGATTTTATTGATATCTGCCCTCACTTCATTCTTCTCAATAGGCTATGGCAACTGTGGTTCCAAGGCATTGCTCTGAAGTAAATCTATATTTTTCCCTTTTGTCTGTGATACTGGTGGCATTTAGGGTGACTCAGTGAGAGAATACAGAAAGGGATGCTACAAACTGATTGAATCAGTATCTGACACTGCGAATTATGCTGGGTGTTGGAATTGGCACTTTTAGCAGGGTCATCCCTGAACTTCTTGCTTTCCTCCTAGTCTTGTTTCTGACATGGTGTTGGTGGTTTTAGGACTCTGGGCACTTTATCACTGCCGTCCAGGGTAAAGTGCATGTACTCTCTATGGTAAAACAGGGTAAGATTGGTCTACACCTGTATGGCGTATGTTAAATGCTATGGGTGGGCTTGCAGCGCTGATTGTGCCACCCACCAAAGTAGCCTTTCAAACCTGTCTCAGGCCTCTGCCATTGCAGGGCCTGCGCGCACAGTTTGCTGCCGCTGTGACGTGACACATAAAGTGGGTGCCACGTCTGTGACTCCCTTATTACTACATATCAGTCACCCCTAAGGTAGGCCCTAGCTAGCCCTATGGGCAGGGTGCATTGTAGGTAAAAGGAAGGGCATGTGCCTTAACTGTGTGGCATGTCCTGGTAGTGACAAACAGCCATTTTGGTTTCTCACTGCTGTGATGCTGCCGTCTCAGAGAGATGCACTGGGGATACCCTGATATGTGCATCAGTGGTAATTTCTGACTTGAGAGGAGTAGAGGGATCAAGTTTGATATGTTTGGAATAGTGGTAATAAATGCTGTGTAATGGTGTGCGCAGATTTATTATCACTATTGTTAGATTTGGGGGTCTCTAGTTGGCAGAGGTAGGTACCTTTGACAAAATAGGGACCCTTGCATCTAGTCAGGGTAAGGGGGTACATTCCTAAAATAACCCCAGCTCACCCCCTTGGTAGCTTGGCACGAGCAGACTAGTTTATCTCGTAGGCAGTGTGTAAAGTATTCGTGAACACATACAGTAATACAGTGACAACACTACAGATGGACGCCACACAGGTTGGATTATAAAAATAAGTATATTTTATATAGATTTAACACAAGACCATAAACGACAAAAATCCCCAATACCGTACTTTAAAAATGGTAGAAATAGCTTAGTTCTCTTAAAATGATAAATGCGACACTTTATGTTCAATGTACCTTTGGATGCATAACGCTATACAACAAAAGAGTTGCAGGGAAAGTGATGCGTCTTTTCCTTACATGCAAGAACAGGGATACGTCGGTTCCTTACTCCGGGGGAGATGATCCGTCGGTTCCCTACTGCTGCGTAGGGGACGGAGATGCGTTGGTTCCTCACCAGAGGGGAGGTGATTCCTCGGTTTCTTACTGCGCTTCTGTGGCAATCAGTCAATCAATCAATCATTTGTAAAGCGCACTACATACCCGCGAGGGTCTCAAGGCGCTGGGTGGGGGGGCGCTACTGATTGAACAACCAGGTCTTGAGTATCCTCCTGAAGGTCAGCAGGTCTTGGGTCTGTCGTATGCTCAGTGGGAGGGTGTTCCACGTCTTGGCGGCGAGGTGGGAGAAGGATCTCCCACCGGTGGTTGTTCTTCAGATGCGCGGGACGGTGGCGAGTGAGAGGTCGGCGGAGCGTAGCTGGTGGTTGGGGTTGTAGAAGGAGAGCCGTCTGTTGAGGTAGGCTGGGCCGGTCTTGTGGAGTGCTTTGTGCTTTGTGTGCGTGGATGAGGAGCTTGAAGGATATCCTCTTGTTGACGGGGAGCCACTGCAGGTTTCTCAGGTGGGGGGTGATGTGGCCGTGTCGTGGTACGTCGAGGATCAGTCGCGCCGAGGCATTTTGGATGCGTTGTAGTCGTTTGATGAACTCCCGCGTAGAGGGTGTTTCCGTAGTCGAGTCTGCTGCTGACAAGGGCCTGGGTGACTGTCTTTCTTGTATCTGTCGGGATCCATCGGTAGATCTTGCGGAGCATGCGGAGGGTGTTGAAGCAGGAGGAGGAGACGGCGTTGACTTGCTTGGTCATTGAGAGCGTTGAGTCGAGGATGATTCCCAGGTTGCGTGCGTGGTCGGTGGGTGTCGGGGCTGCCCCCAGTGCCGTCGGCCACCAGGAGTTGTTCCAGGCTGAGGGGTTGGAGCCGAGGATGAGGACCTCCGTCTTGTCCGAGTTCAGCTTCAGGCGGCTGATCTTTATCCAGTCAGCGACGGCCTTCATTCGTTCATGGAGGTTGGCTTTGGCAGTGATGGGGTCCTTGGTGAGGGAGAGGATTAGTTGAGTGTCGTCTGCGTAGGAGATTATTTTTAGGTTGTGCTGTCGGGCGACTTGTGCGAGAGGGGCCATGGAAATGTTGAACAGTGTCGGGCTGAGGGAGGATCCCTGGGGTTCGCCGCAGATGATCTCAGGAGGACGCTCTGGGTTCTGCCGGAGAGGTAGGAGGTGGTACATTAAAGAGCCTTGTCTTGGATCCCTGCGGCATGGAGGCGTGCGCCTAGTGTGCGGTGGAAGACGGTGTCGAAGGCGGCAGAGAGGTCTAGGAGAATGAGTGCTGCGGTCTCACCGTTGTCCAGCAGGGTCCTGATGTCGTCGGTGGCGGCGATGAGGGCAGTCTCGGTGCTGTGGTTGCTGCGTAACCCTGACTGGGAAGGGTCCAGGATTCTGTTTTCTTCTAGGTATCGGGTTAGCTGTCTGTTTACGATTTTCTCGATGACCTTGGCCGGGAAGAGGAGCAGAGAGATGGGCCAGAAGTTCTTGAGGTCTCTTGGGTCTGCCTTAGGTTTTTTGAGTAGGGCGTTTATCTCAGCATGTTTCCAGCTCTCTGGGAAGGTCGCGGTCTCGAGGGAGAGGTTGATGACGTTGCGCAGGTGGGGTGCGATGGAGCTGCTTGCTTTGTTGAAGACGTGTTGCGGGAATGGGTCTGACGGTGAGCCAGAGTGGATTGTGCTCATAGTCTTGATGGTGTCATCGACGCTCAAGCTGGCCCAGGCTAGCAGGGGGTCGTGGTCAATGGTGTGCGGAGGGTCTGTTGTGTTGCTGTCTGTTGGGGCTGTCTGGGTGTTGAAGCTGTTGTGGATGTCTGCTATCTTGCGGTGGAAGAAGGTGATGAGGGAGTCGCACAGGGCTTGCCACGGCGGGATGTCGTTGGTGTTGGAGCTGGGGTTGGGGAGTTCCTTCACGATGTTGAAGAGCTCCTCGCTTTTGTGTGCGTTGTTGTCGAGGCGGTCTTTGAAGGAGGTCCTCTTTGCTGCCCTGATGAGTTGGTGGTGGTTGCGGATGGCGTCCTTGTGTGCTGTGTGGCTGTCCGGAGTTTGTTCACTGTGCCATTCCTTCTCTAGTTTCCGGCAGGCTTGCTTGGAGGCAAGGAGTTCTGGGGTGAACCAAATCGCCCTCTTGCTGGTGTCTCTGTGGGGGGGTTTCTTTAGCGGGGCGAGGGTGTTGGCGCAGTCCTCGATCCAGCATCTGAGGCTGTGGGCAGCGTCGTCGGCGTTGGAGGGTTCGGTGGGTGGGCTGAGAGCAAGGTTTGCATGTAGTTGGTCTTCGGTGATTTTGCTTCAGCAGCGGCGGGGGATCTGTTGGGTGCGGTGGTGTGTGGTGGGTTTCTGGAAGGCGAAGTGGATGCAGCGGAGGTCGGTCCAGAGGAGTTCGGTGGTGTGGCTGATGGAGACGTGCGGGCTTGAGGAGAAGACGGGGTCGAGCATGTGGCTGGCAGAGTGGGTGGGCATTGTGACGAGTTGCTTCAGTCCGAGGTTGGCGAGGTTATCGATCAGGGTTGTGGAGTTGTTGCCGTTGTTGTTCTCAAGGTGAAAGTTCAGATCTCCGAGGAGGATGTCATTGGTGGAGGTCAGGGCGTTCGTGCTGATGAAGTCGGCGATGGAGTCGCTGAACTGGGGACGGGGTCCGGGTGGTCGGTAGACGAGGGTGCCTCTGAAGGTGGAGTTGGGGACTGTGTGGATCTGGAAGTGCATTTGTTTGGCGGTGCTGAGCGCGTCGTCGGTGCTAGTCAAAACCCTGATGCTGTTCTTGTGGATGATGGCGATTCCTCCTCTGACTCCGTTGGTGCGGTCTCTGCAGGTGATCTTGTAGCCGTCTGGGATGGCTATGGCGATGTCGGGTGCGGAGGAGTCTTTCAGCCAGGTCTCTGTCAGGAATGCGACATCTGGGGATGTTGTGTTGAGCAGGTCCCAGAGCTCGACGGCGTGGTTGCGTGCACGGGGGGGTGTTCAGTAGTATGCATCGAAGGTGGTTGGGGTCTTTCTTGGCGGGTGGTTCGTCGGCTCTGAGGCTGGTGTACCTGCAGTTCCGGCAGGTGAAGGGACCGTGTGTGCGTATCGGGGGCGGCCTTGAAGCAGGTGTGGGTCCGTCCGGAGTTGAGAGCGTGCAGAGTGCTGGCATCGTAGTGGCGGTGGTCGTCATGGTGGGTGCGAGGGTCAGGGATTCTCGTGCTGGGCGTGGTCCAGGCGCGGACGGGCTTGCCTTAGGCATGCCTTCGGCGCGCCAGCGGCGCGGACGCACAGCGGCTGGCATATATGGGGAGGTGGGAGGGAGGAGCAACTGAGAGGCGGGAGGGGGGGGCAGTGAATGGGCAGTGGGCAGTCAGGGTGGCAGGGCCGCAGCGGCGGGGGCAGTGAGGGACGATGAAGGGAGAAGGGCACAAAAAACTAGGGATCACAAGTGTCACAGAGGGCAAGAGGGCACAGAAATACAGGAAAAACGAGTGGCAGAGAAGGCAAAAAGGGCATAAAAATACTGGAAAAATGAGTGTCACAGAAGGCAAGAGGGCACAGAAATACAGGAAAAATGAGTGGCACAGAAGGCAAAAAGGGCAGAGAAATACAGGAAAAACGAGTGGCACAGAAGGCAAAAAGGGCAGAGAAATACTGGAAAAACGAGTGTCACAGAAGGCAAAAAGGGCAAATACAGGAAAAACGAGTGGCACAGAAGGCAAGAGGGCACAGAAATACAGGGGCAGCTGAGAAACATAAGGCAAAATCGGGCGGAGAGGCACGGGGCAGCGAGGGTACAGAAGGAAAAACCGGGCAGAGATACGGGGGCAGCGAGGGGTACAGAAGGAAAAACCGGGCAGATACACGGGGACAGCGAGGGTAACAGAGGGAGGAAAACGGGCACGGACCACGAACAGGCAGCGGGGGAAGACAGAACAACAGCAGTCACAGACACAACAATGAAATACAGGCAATACAATAAAACAATAGAGCGGAAGATAAACAAACCTACGGCCTACCACTGGCCACCAGGGATGAGGCGCAGATGGTAGCCTGCAGGTGGTGGAGGGCCTCGAACTTCCTCAGCAGCAGGGGCAGCTGGGGCAGGGACACACAGGCGGTGCTGTGAGGAGGGGGAACAACCTACCTGGTGGGGTCAAGGGTCGCTCTCCTCAGCACGCACCGGCCGGCTTATATGGAGATATGGAGAGGTGGGAGGGAGGAGCAGCTGGGAGGCGGGGGCAGCGAATGGGCAGTGGGTAGTCAGGGGGGCGGGCCGCAGGGGACACAGCGGCGGGGGCAGTGAGGGATGATGAAGGGAACAGAAGGTAAAAGGGCAGAAAAAAACGAGGGAAAACAAGTGTCACAGAGGGCAAGAGGGCACAGAAATACAGGGAGAAAACGAGTGGCACAGAAGGCAAAAAGGGCAGAGAAATACAGGAAAAACGAGTGTCACAGAAGGCAAGAGGGCACAGAAATACAAGGAAAAAACGAGTGGCACAGAAGGCAAAAAGGGCAGAGAAATACAGGAAAAACGAGTGTCACAGAAGGCAAGAGGGCACAGAAATACAGGGAAAAAACGAGTGGCACAGAAGGCAAAAAGGGCAGAGAAATACAGGAAAAACGAGTTTGACAGAAGGCAAGAGGTCAGAGAAATACAGGAAAAACGAGTGACACAGAAGGCAAAAAGGACAGAAAAATACAGGAAAAACAAGTGTCACAGAAGGCAAGAGGGCACAGAAATACAGGGGCAGCTGAGAAACAGAAGGCAAAAACGGGCAGAGAGGCACGGGGGCAGCGAGGGGTACAGAAGGAAAAACCGGGCAGAGACACGGGGGCAGCGAGGGGTACAGAAGGAAAAACCATGCAGAGACACGGGGGCAGCAAGGGGTACAGAAGGAAAAACCGGGCAGAGACACGGGGACAGCGAGGGGAACAGAGGGAGGAAAACGGGCATGGACCACAAACAGGCAGCGGGGGAAGACAGAACAACAACAGTCACAGACACAACAATGAAATACAGGCAATACAATAAAACAATAGAGCGGAAGATGAACAAACCTACAGCCTACCACTGGCCACCAGGGATGAGGCGCAGGTGGTAGCCTGCGGGTGGTGGAGGGCCTCAAACTTCGTCAGCACCAGTGGCAGCTGGGGCAGGGACACACAGGCAGTGCTGTGCGGAGGGGGAGCGACCTACCTGGTGGGGTCAAGGGCGGCTAGCAACGCCGTGATGCGATGAAGATCTGGTGCAATGAAACAAAGATGGCGTCTTCTTGACGTTGCGACAATGAAGGGGTGATGCGTGCACGCTCGATGGCCGTGCAGCGACTTGGTGAATCTTCTTGAGCCGCAACAGGCCCTGCGACACGCTTCTCTGGTGATGCGACGGTGTCTGCTGCGACGACGACACTCTTCTCCAGTGATGCGGGGCGCTTCGGCGATGCAATGGCGACAGCGGTGGCATGCTTTCTCAGCGATGCAACGACAACTGCTGTGGTGGCGACGCGCTTTTTCGTCTTGAGTCGTGCTTCCAGCACCCAGCGACACGCCGTCTCTCAGAAGGCCCAGCTCAACAGCAGGCACTTCAAATTCCCAGCAAGGGAACTCAGGGGAGCTGGTTGGTGAAGTCTTGTATCCCTGAGACTTCAGGCAGGAGGCAAGCTCTAGTTCAAGCCCTTGGGGATTTCATTACAAGTTGAAGAAAGTAGCAGAAAGTCCTTTCTCTTTTTCTTTGGCAATCAGGTAACCACTGCAGGCTAATCTTCAAACAGCACACAGCATAGGGATAGTCTCATCCTGCAGTCTCTCTCTCTGGTTCCTCTCCTCAGCAAAGGTTCTTCTTGTTTCCCAGAAATGATCCAAAGTCTTGGGGTCTGGGCCCTAGTATTTATACTCATATTTTCTTTGTTCTCTGAAGGCAGAGAGGCCTTTGCCTAGTCCAAACCAGTTCTAGTCAGTCCTGGAGCACTTTGTTGAAAAGACTCCTTCTTTCCTTTGACAGTGTGGGCCAGGGACATCAGATGCACCACAGGAGGTGGGGCCAGCATTGTGGCAGGAAGGCACAGCCCTATTCAGACCCAGGTGCAACTCCTCCCACCCACCTACATGCAGATAGCTCTATTCAGCCCTGTGCTGACTCACCCTGTCTCCTGGAATCCACCAGCCCCTGTCACTCACACTCCAGACAAGGAATACACAACCTAGCAGAGGCAGGCTTGGAAAGTTAGGCAAGAAAATACCTACTTTCTAAAAGTTGTATTTTCAAACGCAGAATGTTAAAACTAACTTCACTAAAATATGTATTTTATCATTCTGAGTTCAGGCATACTAAACTCGAATTTCTACCATGTTCCCTGGGTCAGTTAGATTTATAAGGTGTTATTATCAAACTGCCCATTCTGGCCTATGGGGAACAGGTAGCCTTGCAATAGGGAAACACAAAAATGGCTGTAATTCACTATTAGTACATGCCACACACTTCAGGGCATGTCCTTTCTTTTACTTACAATGCACCCTGCCCTTGGGCCTACCATAGGGGTGTCTGATATGAAGAAAAGGGAAGGTTTAGGGGCTGGCAAGTGGGTGCACTTGCCCAGTCAGCATGGTAGTCACAGACTGCACATAGGCCCTGCAATGGCAGGCCTGTGACACACTTTAGAAGCTGCTTCTGTGGGTGGCACAACCAGTGCTGCAAGCCCACCAGCAGCGTTTGATTTGCAAGCCCTGGGCACGCGCAGTGCTCTGTACTAGGGTCTGACAAGATAAACCAAATAGGCCAATCATGGAGTCACTAATCCATTCACCAATTTACCATAGGGAACACTTGCACTGTGGCACTGATTAGTAGTGGCACAGTGCCCAAAGCATCTAAAACCAGCAAAAACACATGAGGCGACAGCAAAAAATGGAAGGAAGACCCACGCCAATGGTGCCAGGTCTAACATGTGTCCCCTCCAGCTGAAATGTGGGGAGAACTACCCTACCTCCTGGGAGTTTTCATCACTAAGGTGGAAAAATCTGGACAGACCATCAGCATTGGCGTGTTCTGTACCAGGGCGGTGTTCCACTGTGAAATCCATCCCCTGTAGGCTAATGGACCCCATCAACAGCTTTGGATTCTCACCCCTCATCTACATCAACCATTTGAGGGGCCTGTGGTCTGTCTGAACCCGGAAGTAAGTCCCAAACAAGTATGGTCTTAGCTTCTTCAGTGCCCTGACCACAGCAAATGCTTCACACTCAATCACACTCCACCTCTGTTCCTGTGGAAGTAACCTCCTACTGATGAAGGCTACAGGTTGGTCTAGGCCCTCCTCATTTATCTGTGACAAATCAGCCCCCACACCATGCTCTGAAGCGTCTGTTTGAACGATAAACTCTTTTGAGAAGTGGAGTGCCAGGAGCACGGGCGCCATGCACATGGCAGTTTTCAGGGCCTCAAAAGCTTTCTGACAGGTGTCAGTCCAACTCCCTTTCTTGGGCTGCTCCCTGGAAGTCAGCTCTGTCAAGGGTGCAATGATGCTGCCATACCCCTTGACAAAACTCCTGTAATACCCAGTGAGTCCTAAACAGGCTCTCACCTCTGTATGGGTCTTGGGGGTCTCCCAAGCCAGGATGGTCTCAATCTTGGGCTGTAGGGGTGCCACATGGCCGCTCCCAACCTGGTGTCCCAAGTACCCCATGGAACCCTGCCTGATCTGGCACTTACTCACCTTGATCATGAGGCCTGCTCTCCGCAGCGCCATCAACACTTCCCAGAGGTGGTGCAGATGTTCTTCCCAACTGGCGCTGAACACTGCGATGTCATCCAGGTAGGCGGCGCTGAACTCTTCCAGTCCAGCCAACACCTGGTTGACCAACCTCTGAAAGGTGGCAGGGGCATTCTTCATCCCAAAGGGCATAACCCGGAAATGGTAGTGCCCATCTGGTGTGAAGAATGCTGACCTCTCTCTTGCCCCATCAGTCAAGGCGATCTGCCAGTACCCAGACGTTAGGTCAAAAGTGCTGAGGTAGCGTGCAACCCCTATCCGATCGATGAGGTCATCAGCTCTGGGGATGGGGTGCGCGTCAATCCTGGTGACTGAATTGAGTCCTCGGTAGTCCACACAGAACCGCAGTTCTGGTGTGACACCCGGTGTGGCAGCCTTTGGGGACCAAGACCACTAGGCTGGCCCAAGGACTGTTAGAGGACTCAATCAACCCTAATCCAAGCATCTTGAAGACCTCCTCCTTGATGCAAGCTCTCACCCTGTCAGTTACCCTGTAAGTTTTGTGCTTAACAGGAGGACTGTCCCCGGTGTCTACGTCATGGACGCACCAATCAGTGACACTGGGAATCGGGGAGAACAGATCAGAAAACTGTCCCAGCAACTGGTGACAGTCATTCTGTTGCTCAGGGGTGAGGGTGGAAGAGAGGTTTACACCATCCACTGACCCATTTTGCTCTGTTGCAGACAGGAGGTCAGGAAGAGGCTCAGTCTCCATTCCAGCATCTGTCGCTAAGAGCATGCCCACTTCGGACCTCTCTAAGTGGGGCTTCAGGCGGTTGACATGCAGGACCCGCAAGGGTTCCTGGGAGACCGCAAGTCCACCAAGTAGGTAACAGGACTTTTGCGGTCCACTACCTCAAATGGTCCGGTCCACTTATCCTGGATCGCACAGGGCTCCACTGGGGCCATGACCCACACTTTCTGACCAGGCTGAAGCTCATACAGAGTGGCATTCTGGTCACACCACCGCTTCATCTCCTCATGGCTGGCCTCAGTGAGTTGCCTGAAACGCCTAGTCTGGTTCCTGAAGGCCAGCATGTAACTATGTACATCCTGGGGAGGTTTCCTGGGAGATTGCTCCCAACCTTCCTTCGCCAAACTCAGCGGTCCTCTCACTGGGTGACCATAGAGAAGCTCAAAGGGGCTGAACCCTAGAGATTTCTGTGGCACCTCACGGTATGCAAAGAGAAGGCATGGTAAGAGGACATCCCACTTACGCCTCATGGGTTCTTCCAGACCCATAATCATGCCCTTGAGGTTGAACCTTTCAACCAGCCCATTACCTTGGGGGTGCTAAGGAGTGGTGAACTTGTACGTTACACCGCACTCCTGCCACAGGGACTTCATATACTTGGAAATTAAGTTTGTATCTTGGTCAGACACCACCTCTCTGGGGAACCCCACATGGGAGAAAATCCCCATCAGTGCACATTCCACCATGGGGGCCGTCACTGTCCTGAGAGGGATGGCTTCTGGGTACCGGGTGACATGGTCCACCAAGACCAGGATGAGCCGGTTGCCCATGGCTGTCTTGGGGTCCAGTGGCCCCACAATGTCAATACCCACCCATTCAAAGGGGGTGCTGATCACAGGGAATGGCTGGAGAGGAGCATTTTGCTTCCTCCCACTCTTTCCACTTGCCTGGCAAGTCTGACAGGTCCTGCAATGAGTGTCTGAACTCTTGCGCATTTGGGGCCAATAAAAGTGGGTGACAAGCCTCTCAAAGGTCTTGTCCTGCCCCAAATTTCCTGCCAACGGCACACCATGAGCCAGCCCCAGTAGGAAGGCTCTGAAGCGCTGGGGTACCACCAGCACACGGGCTGACCCAGGCTCAGCAAACCTAGGCTCACTATACAGGAGACCATTCTCCCAGTAGATCCAATGTGACCCGGACTGATCCCCTGCTGCCTGATTTGCCGCCTGTTGCCGCAAACCCAGAAGAGAAGGGCATTTGTTCTGCTCCTCACAGAACTCTTCCCTGGAGGGTCTTCCTTCCTGCTGCCAATGGGTAAGCTCAGGCAGGTCCCCCAGTTCAGCTACCTGTCCCCCTGTAGGTTCCAGGGCATCCCCCTCAAGGTCTGCCTCCTCCTGGACCGTGGGAACTGTGGGGGTGGGTTTCCCGTGCCCCCAGCCTCTTCTCGTCAAGGCAGGTACCTGGGCCACTCTTTTAGGCTCCAGGTTCTCTTGAGCACCCTTACTGGCTGCCATAGACCGAGTGGTCATGCATGCCCACTCATGCAGACTCAACATCTCTACATGAGCACTTCACTCCACCTTAGCCCAAGGGGAGCTCTCCAAATCGTTACCCAACAGACAATCAACAGGCATGGCTGGACTCACAGCCGCTTGAAGAGTCCCCAAAACCCCCCCCCCACTCAAAGGGAACCTGAGCTACCTTGCAGTGGCTCTCTGTGTTGTCAGCAGGAACAACTGGGTAAAGTGCATTGGGGACAACTTGCTCCTCAGACACCAGCCGATAACTGACAGCTGTCACACTGGCTCCGGTGTCTCTCAGACCCTCCACCCTTTGGCCATTGATGGTCACCAACTGCCTGTACTTCTTAGTGTTATCAGGCAGCTGGGTCCTGGGGACCACCTCACAGTCTCCTAAAGAGACTAGGGACATCTCTGTGTGACCTCACCCACCTTGGGCACCCATCTCCTCCCCCAGGGCTACACTAGCTAACTGCCGGGGTGCTGCTCCAGTGGGTGCTGTCTTCCCAAACTGGGGACATTTGGGATCCAATGAACTGTGACCCACTAGGCCACACTTAAATCAGGTCACGTGCCCTCTTTGAACAGGTTTACCTGTCAGGGCCCCTTGCTTCTTCTCAGGGAGAGGCTGGGAACCTTTCCCTCGGTTCGCTGGAGAATTACTGTGGGGCCCTCTCTTGAACTCCCTCTGTGTACCCTTGTTCTCCCCACTCTTCTGCTGGGGACCCAACCCACCTTTGGCGGAGTCTCCCACGTGACCCTTGTGGACCCGGGTGCTCAACCAGCGGTCCGCCTCCTCAGCAAGCTTCCTAGGGTTAGTCAGCCTATTATCAATCAGGTGCTGGCGTAGCTTTGGAAAACAATTACAAGTGCTCCCATGCAATTAAATCAAAGAGCGCCTCAAAATCATTCACTTTGCTACCCTTCACCCAACCATCCAATGCTCAGCAGAAAAGTGACATATTCTACCCAGGTACTGCGCTCTAACTTTTTGCAATTCCTGAACCTCTGCCTATACAGTTCAGGGGTCAAGCCATACCTGGGCATCAATGCATCTTTCATGTGGCTATAAGAATTGTGGACTTCAGAGGGCAAGTCCAACAAGATATCCCGCCCCTCACTAAGGAACCGCCCCCACAACCCCGCTCCCCAATCCTTCTCAGGGACCTGGTGGGAGGACATGGCTACCTCATAGGCCTTGAACCACTGCCCAATGTCATCATTTTTATAAAACTCTTTCACCACATCCTTAGGGATATACACTCTTACTTCGCCAGGCACGGACGGTGTGCTGCCACCAGAGGGAGCAATCTCTAAGCTCCTCGCTTTCAACTCCAACTCCCTCAAACTTTGCTCATGATCCAGTTGCATCCTCTTTTCCTCTACGGCCAATTTCCTAGTTTGCAACTCGAATTCTAACTGCCCACTCAACTTGAGCTTGGTCAGCTCCACCTCGTGCATCCTACACTTCTCCCTGTCCTCCAGCTCTCCTGGGGACAGGCCCTTGGAAGAAACACTGCTACGTGCTGGAGAAGGTGCTCTCCTGCCCCTGGACCCAATGGTCCTTCCAGCTGCTCCTCTGCATCTTCAGCACCCTCCACATTATCAGGGATATTCCTTGCTTCCACCCAGGCCCTCAGCGCCTTTTGGAACTTATCCTTCTTAAAGAGACCGTTCATAGCAACTTTAAATCTCCTGCAGAAGTGCTTTAGCTGTTTCACATTGTAGCTTTCTAGTTTCTCTTCTTCCCAATCAAAATCAACGGATGCGATAGATGCTGCTTTACTCATGGTGGCTAAACTTGGCAGTTCTTGGCAAAAATAGGAAATCCCAGAAAAAACAATCTACCAAAATGTATGTGGTTGCGTTTGGTCTGCACCAATCACTGTATATGAGTCACAAATGCAAGTCCAGAATCCTCACCTCGGACCACCAATGTTAGATTTGGGGGTCTCTAGTTGGCAGAGGTGGGTACCTTTAACCAATTAGGGACCCTTGTGTCTAGTCACAGTAAGGGGATACACTCCTAAAATAACTCCTGCTCACCCCCTTGGTAGCTTGGTATGAGCAGACAGGCTTATCTCAGAGGCTGTGTGTAAAGCATTTGTGAACACATACAGTAATACAGTGACAACACTACAGATGGACGTCACACAGGTTGTATTATAAAAATAAGTATCTTTTATATAGATTTAACACAAGACCATAAACGACAAAAATCCACAATACCGTACTTTAAAAATGGTAGAAATAGCTTAGTTCTCTTAAAATGGTAGATGCGACACTTTATGTTCAATGTACCTTTGGATGTGTAACGCTATACAACAAAAGAGTTGCAGGGAAGGTGATGCGTCGGTTCCTTACACACAAGAACGGGGATGCGTCGGTTCCTTACTCCGGGGGATGTGATGCGTCGGTTCCCTACTGCTGCACAGGGGACGGTGATGCGTCAGTTCCTTACCAGAGGGGAAGTGATGCGTCGGCTTCTTACTGCGCTTCTGTGGGAATACGGCTAGCAACACCGTGATGCGATGAAGATCCGGTGCAATGAAACAAAGATGGCGTCTTCTTGAAGTTGCACCAACGTAGGGGTGATGCGTGCACGCCCGATGGCCATGCAGCGACTCGGTGAATCTTCTTGAGCCATGACAGGCCCTGCAACACGCTGCTCTGGTGATGCGACGGCATCTGCTGCGACGGCGACACTCTTCTCCAGTCATGTGGGGTGCTTCAGCAATGCGATGGTGACAGGAGCAGCGGCGGCATGCTTCCTCAGCGATGTGACGACAACTGCTGCGGTGGCGACACGCTTCTTCGTCTAGAGTCATGCTTCCAGCTCCCAGTGACACGCAGTCTCTCAGAAGGCCCAGCTCAACAGCAGGCACTTCAGATTCCCAGCAAGGGAACTCAGGGGAGCTGGTTGGTGAAGTCTTGTATAACCTGTATATTGTTGTCGGCATTATACCATCCGTGGCTCCATAGTCTCATTTTTTGACACCTTTTACTCTGATATTGGGTCACTAATATAATTGTTCAAACACTGCTGTCTGTTGTTTTGGAAGTAATATGTGGTTGACCAGTAGATGCCATGTATATTCTACTGTCCTTCGTGCATGTATGTGTAAGTGATCAAGCACTTCTCTGTTTGAATATGAAATTACTTTTCACAGGTAAGTGAATTTTGTCCTGAATAGGTCTGTGCCTGCCTGGGACAATGCTGGCTCTGCCCCCCTGTGGTGTGTCTGGGGCCAGAGCCTACACTTACAAAGGAGGTTGCGGAGCACTGTAAATAAAATATTAAGTGCCCCCCCAGAACTGTTTTGAACTGGGACACGAGCCCTGTGCCAGGGCAGAACATAGGACACAAGTAGTATAGGCATTGGGGCTGTGATCCCATGTGTTATGGTGTGTGCTGACTTGGAACTGGTGGCCGGCAGGCTGCTGGACCACCAGGAGGAACCGCCACTGGGGATTGACCTGCTTCTGCTGGGAGGGGGAATTTCAAGGACTTCCCCTCTGCTGAGGACCTGGTGTGCTGGCCTGCCTGTGCCCAGCACTGAGCACTGTTTGGATCCAGCGCGTGGTAAGCGCTGGAAATTCACCCTGCTCTGACTGGCTTTTTTAATTGGGGAAAATAGCGTGCAGAGCCTTCTGGTGGCTGAACCAAAAGCGCAAGGTGAGCGTTCTAACTCGTATGTGGCCAAGTGCCCGGAGCAGCATGTGGCCGTGAAGAGTGTGAAAGGCTGCACCATCTGCCCGACAGTCGACAGAGACCTCGCTCCCTGATTCCGTGAAGAATCAGAAGCCAAGTGAGGAGCGCCTGACCTGGGGAGTGGCTGAGCGTAAGGAGCAGCACCAAAAGGGTCAGGCAAGCCTCCTGTCTGGAGGTGGGTGGGGCTCCCTTGCCGGTGAGACCCCCTCGTGTGCTCGGAGGAAAAAAGTACGGGGACGGCGTCCCGAGTCTAGCCAATCTGAAGAGCCTGACTGGGGCACCGCCATTTGCAGCCTCCCGCCAAGGAATACAAGAACCAGGTCATCTGTGCAGCGGACGGCTGTGACTTCACCTGCCCAGCCCCCAAGGAGTGGTGAGTGGGGCTAGACTCTCTCGGAGTGGGATCTGGTTGCTGTGAGGCAGGGGCATTGCCCGTCTGGGATCAGGACAGAGGAGGGAAGAGCAAGGTGTCGGCATCCCTCCCGAATCGACGTCCGAGACCGGGGGAGGTCTCGTGTGATGAGGAGGCTGTTTGGGCCTCTGTTGGTCTCCGTCATCATAGGCCAGAGTCACCGTAGTGTTGCTCTGAGTTAGGAGCAAGTATTGGATTTCGCTGCTGCACTGCCAGATTGCAGGCAGCTGCTTGGAGACTACGTACTGGCCGAGCCCTGATTGTGACAACGGGGCAGTCACTATGCCTTCTAGGGAGACTGTGGCCCCTGCAGCTATGGGCCTGATGTAGTTACACTATGTGCCCACTGAGAGTGTTTACTGAGGTACATTCTGGCAGTGTTATACGCTCAATGATGTTCATGCCATACTGATAAGGTGGCTATGCATAATGTGCTTAGGCTATGATGGTAAGGTGTGCACCTAGTAAGTGACTAACGTGCACTGCTAATGATTTGGGGAACTGTTACTAATTAGGATGTTTGGCCTAATATGTTTATGCTAAGTGTGCCTTTACCAGTAGTTACTGGTCGTTTTATTACTTACCTGTTCTAATGGTTCTGACAGTGGCCCGATTGGCCATGTCCTGTATATGATCCCCTGTAAAGTATTAACTAGTGCCAGGTGGCACAGTATACAGATGTGATTATGTTCTAATGTGGTTTTATTCTAATACTAAAGCTATTTTTATATAACCTTGTGTGGAGTTTCTTTTGTAGTGTGCCTAGTGTGTCGCTGCTGTGTGAGTGTGTTGTGCAAACGCTTTACACATTGCCTCTGGGATAAGCCTGACTGCTCGTGCCAAGCTACCAAGGGGTGAGCAGGGGTTATCTTTGGTGTGTAACTCCCTTGCCCTGACTAGAGTGCTGGTTTCTGTCTGGATTAGGCACTTGCCCTAGCCAACCAGAAATCCCATTTCTAACACTGGGCCATTACAGAAGAGTGGTAACCATATGAAAATCATTCTTTGGACAGCCCCCAAAGGAGTATGAAGTCCAAACGGCTAGTCCAGTGCTTCCTTATATTGGATCTAAGGCAACCATGACACTTTTTATCCTTCTTTGGTTCTTCTTCAGTTTCATGGATGAGGTCCTGTTTAATTTCATATGAACAACAAACTGTAGAACCCAGTGATGGCCACACCCATAAACAATACGAATAACATTTAGCTAGTCACACTGAGAGAAAAATAACCAAACATGGACACATTTTTTGAAACAGTTACACACACTCTCAATTATTCTGGGTAGCTTTCAATTTCATTACTTATTTTTCTATCTGTGCCAGTAAAGAAGTTCAGCAACTATCTGTATTGTAATGTAGTTGCTTTTATAAAACACTTCATATCCCTGACAGGGGATTTGGTGGATGGGTAGCAGGCTAACCAACAGGTTGTGCTTAGTTGGAGGGGTGTAGAAAAGGCTCTGATTTTGGTTGGTTCATTATTCCTTGATCTGCTGGAAAATGCCATCAATTGTTCTTTTTGCACTTGTCACCCAGAGTGGGAAGGGTATGCTGAGTGGGTCCTGTGCTGAACATGCCACTTCAGTTCAGGGAGGACCAGGCCTGGCAGTTGGGGCTGGGTTGTTTCCATGGGGAGCAGGGTCAAGACTGATTTGCATATGGCTGAGTTGAAATTTGAATGGCATGGTGTGCAAAAAACACAATGTATTCAGGTCCAGATCAATTTTTGACATTCTTCAGCATTCCGTCCATCAATTATTCTTTTTGCAATATTTTTATAGCCTTCATGAGTTACTGGTGGCCTTGCATATTTCTTGCCTTTGTCAGGAGGGAGTTCCATAGTTTCACGACTGTACAGAGAAGGAGGTTGTATGAAAAGACGCTCAGCAGGGGTAAAACTCTATTGTGAAGGATGCTACGTTTTAACCAATTTACTTGTCATTTACGCAGTTACAAATTAGTTAGCCATTGAGAAAATATAAAAAAGGGTATAACAAGGAAAAAAGGAACAATATTAGAGAGGTACCGAAGGGTAAGGGTAATGCTGTGATCTGTCTAACTGTAGAGGGCCCAGTACAGTTAGAGGGATAAATGAGTAAGTAGCGGCAGTAAGAGACAAATTTATAACTATTAGAACGCTTCAGAAGAAACTACATATGAAGAGTTTGTTTTTCCGTGCGTCGGACGGCCCCTGGCCATCTGACGTCACGGTGGGCGTGTGCGGAGGACGGCCGGGGGCTGTTTGAACAGCTCACGCGTAGAATTCTCCTGCACATCGGGGGAATTCCGGAGGTAGTGAAGCGGTATACATAGACATTATCATTGTCCATGCAAACATCCAAAGATGCTTCCAGAAATTGTCTGTAAATGAGGTGTCTATAACAATACAAATGCTCTCTAATGTTGACCCAGGCACACTTAATACTTCTAACAGTGTAGGCCCTCAGGACGCCTGGGGACGTCATTCCCCTACCAGCAGTGCACCGAGAGGTGCGTTTACAGAGTGGTAGAGAAAGGGGACGTAGCCTCCGACCATCTCTCAGCAATGCAGCTGTGTTGGACTTACTGGTGGTAACAGGAAGTCTTGTTGGCCTCTAAGGACCCTCAGCAGCCAAGGGAATTTCATCCCCAAACAGCACCGCACTAGGCGGCGCGATTGCAGAGTGATCCAGAAAGGGGGCAAACCTCTGGTGTCGTGCCGGAAGCATTTTCTTTTTCGTTTATGTTTTAAACTATAAAGGAAGGTAAATTGGCCCTGGAGACCCCATCCCCAGGGTCAGGCATTTTTAGAATTGGGTGGGGTGCTGTTCAACCCCTCTCTCCAGGCCCAATACGGACCCAGGGACCCCATCCTCCAGCGTTTCTTAAAAATAAAATAAAAGAATAATAATAAAATAAAGGGGACTGCGTGGCCCCCAACCGATGGCATATTTTGGCCCCAGAGATCCCATGCCCGGCCTGTCCTTTATTTTCTTTATGAAAAAAGGGAGAGGTTTGTGCACCCCCCCTCCTGGGGTGATTACGGCCCCGGTGACCTCCTCCCCCAGGCCCAGCCTTTTGCAAATGGGGAGAGGAGCTGCATGGCCTCTCTCTCCGGGCCGAATTGGGCACCAGGGGCCCAATCCCTTCGGGCCTGCCCATTTAAAGTTGGTGCCTCAAAGAGGGCACCCATTCACCAATGCAACTGTGGGGGAGCCTGAAGGCCCCAGTGGTCCCTGCCTGCTCCCCGCATCCAGGGGGAGCTGCTAACTTGCAGCTCCCTCTGTCCAAAAGCAATTTTGCTTCACTTCATGCAAGCAAGAGCATTTTTTTCTGCTCTGGCTTGCAGAAAGAGGAGCAGAGTTTGCTGTGACTTGGCAGGAGTACTTCTCCTGCCAAGCCATAGCAAACTGTCATGTCCCAGGTGTGGGCACCCCAAGAGATTGCTGGAGCTGGCCCTGTGGAATGGCAGTCCCCTGGGCCATCTAGGGATCCATGAGGGGACTTTTCCTTTGTTTTATATTGCCCAAGGGAGGTGGTGGACAACCCCCGCCTTATGTGTAATTGTAGCCTTAGAGAGGTGGTGGTCAAACTATACCATACCTGTAACCTTTAGTTTTTTTAAGTGAATACATAAGGTTTTCTAACTGTATTTCCTAACTGTAACCTGTACCTTTTTAGAGTGAGTGTGTGAGTGAGTGCATGAGTGTCTCAATGGGTGTGTGAGTGTCTCAATGTGTGTGTGTGGGTCTGTGAGTGGGTGTGGGAGTGTCTGATTAGGTTTACGAGTGCCTATGTGTGTGTGATTCAGTCTGTGTGTGAGTGCATTAGTATCTAAATGGGTCTGTCAGTGAGTGTGTGAGTGTCTCACTGGATGTGTTAGTTTCTGAGTGGGTCTGTGAGTGGGTGTGAGAGTGTCTGAGTGGGTTTGCAAGTAACTCCATGAGTGTGTCAGTTAGTCTGTGAGTGACTTAATGAGTGCCTGAGTGGGTCTGTTAGTGGGTGTATCAGTCTCTGAGTGTGTCTGTGAATGGGTGTGTGAGTCTCTGAGTGGGTCTGTGAGTCAGGCATGATTCTACGAGTAGATCTGTGAATGGGTGAGACAGAGTATGCGTGATTCTGTAAGTGTGTTCATGGGTGCTTAACCGGGTCTGTGAGTGGGTGTGAGAGTGTCAGAGTTGTTCTGTGAGTGGGTACATGAGTGCCTGAGTAGGTTCTGCTCATTCTCTGTATTTTTCCTGCTCCCTTTCTGCTGACCTTTATTTTGCATTTTCTGCTTGATTCTGACCTTGTTGTTGCCTCATTTTGCTCATTGCCGGTCTTTATTTTGCTTCTTCTACTTGTTTCTGACCCATTTCTGCATCTTTCTGCTCATTTTCGACCTGCAATTTGCTTCTTCTGCTTGTTTCTGTTCTTTATCCTGCCTCTTTCTGCTAATTGTTGACCTTTATTTCTCCTCATTCTTCTCATTTCTTATCTCTGTTATGTCTCTTTCTGCTAATTTCTGACCGCTATTTTGTCTCTTTCTGGTCGTTTCTGATCTTTGTTTTGCCTCTCTCTGCTTATTGCTGATCTCTGTTTTGCCTCTCTCTGCTTATTGCTGATCTCTGTTTTGCCTCTTTCTGCCCATTGGGCATTGGGTGTGTGATGTGCACTCCAGCAAGCTTAGAGAAATGAAAAATTTTCCGGAGGTATTAGCTTTTAGGGCAAAGCTCAGTCTGGTTATCGTATTAGATTATATTGTGCATCGAAACCTATAGGTGTTTGAGCTGGTCCTCTAAAATAACAGCCTATTAATGTTGTCGTGGGCAGGCTTTGCTCACTGCAAATTGTCTGTGTGTGATCACGAAGAGCCTAAAACATCTTGAATTTCACCTGGCGCTCAAAAGATGTACACTCTGATGGTAGCCAAGCAAGGACCTGGAGGGGTGCCATTTGGGGATTTGGGGATCAGGCCTCACTCCAACAGAGGCCAGCAGCAGGACACCTGCAGGTCTCAGTGGTTATCGTTATGGGCAGCTGGCAATTGCAGGGAGGCCCCTGAAAGCTTGCTGTGTCGCTGTAGCTAAAACAGATGCTCAGCCAACTGACTGTTGAAGACACTTCTGGGTTCAAGGCACGCAGGTTCAGTCTTCCTTCTTCAGACAGCAAGGCAGTCCTTCTTCTGTATCTTCCACAGGACCAAGAGAGTTCAGATGAGAGAGTTTTAATGTGCTATTGTCAAACCCACTGCCAGACTGTGAGTGGAGGATGCCACCTTTGTCTAATCTTCCACTTTTCGAGGGTTTGGCTCCTAACAAATGGCAGGCAGGCAGGCCTAGGTGTGAGCTGCATTTCTCAGTGGCAAGGCCCTTAGAAGTGAGGAAGGGGATGGGCGCAGCCCTGAGGCTAATTTTTGAAGCTCAGAAAGGCTGAGTACTAACCCCAGGGCACTTTGCCACACACCATGGCCCTTTTGTCTCCATGTCTGGAAGGAGTACACGACGCACCAAAAGAGAGCCATTCACAGTCACGTGCCCCTGGATACTGGCAGAAAGATACATTTTGTTTAGGCAGAAAAATGCCAACGTTTTAAAAGGGTTATTTTCAGAATAGTAACTTAAAATCTGGCTTTACCCTTAAAGAGGATTTAAAAACATTATTCAAATGAGTGAAAAAGTATTTTGTCATCTTTCCCCAAACTGAAGTCATTAATTGTAATAAGGTAACCCAGGGGCCGTTTCACAGAACTAATCTGAGACAAAATCCTAAACTTACTACTTTTGGTATTCACAGAAGGCATTTAGTAGTAGTAAAGTTAGGAATCCTAACTTTACTACTACTAAATGCCTTCTGTGAATACCAAAAGTAGTTAGTTTAGGATTTCGTCTCAGATTAATTTTGTGAATCGGACCCCCTGTGTTAGTCTAGGGGTGCGATAGCCTTACCATAGTGAAAAACGTTTTTAGGAGTTTTTCACTGCCAGAGCATTTAAAACTAAAGCACACATGTCCTACTTTTTAATTACTTTGTACCCTGCCCTTGGAGTAGTTAGGGTCTACAGTAGAGGTGCCTTCTAATTATAAAAAAAAAGGTGTGAGCCTGGGAAAAGATTTATTTCGACAGGTACAATTGTCTGTTTAAAACTGCACTACAGGCTGACGTGGCAAGCTTAAGACATTTTGTAGCGCTATTTTAGTGGGTGGCTCAGTGGGTGCTGCTGTTCACTAGTAGTATTTAATTGTCAGGTCCTTAGAAAATATAGTGCCATTTACTATGAACGTATAAGTAAATTAAATGTGCCAATTAGGTGTATTCCAATTTTACCATGTTTAGGGAGAAAGCACAAGCAATTTATCAATAATTAGCAGGGGTAAATTGCACTGTCCTAATGCAAACAAAAACAAGTTCAGCAACAACAGGGGAGTGAAGGCAAAATGTTTTGGGGAATCCCACATCAATGATGTCAGGTCTAATAGAAAGGTATTATTTAGCTAGCATTTGAAGCTGTTGGCCACCAACTTACCACTCTCAGCCTCATAGGACATGCTTTGATCACAATAGGATCCCACATTTGCTACTGAGGTGAACTGTTTTGGGCTGAGACTCAGCAGAGCAGAAATATATAATGTTCTTGAATCCCTAAGAGATTTCATACAAAAATGATAAACTGCATGTTGCCATATGAGATATGTGGAACCAGATATATACTTGTGTGTGATCCACATATGGTTGCACGTTCGCTTCACAGTAAGTGAACAGCCAAAATAACAGAGCCATATATTTGTTGAACAAAAGGATGAATGACGAAAGGCCTGGGGGACAACAAATTATGGAAATACGGGAGATGATTAAGGGAGTCCCATATTTACCCTCTGAGTTCCAACATTTAAGAATGACCTGATCCACTTGATAGCCAGCAACCCATCCAGTCAAACATGGCCAAACTCTCGAGTAGAGTCTGGTGTTTCAGTGTAACAAACCCTGTGGACAGATGAGGAATAAAAAGGTCCTCCAATAGCCTCCCCCACCATTTACCCAACTTAGGAATTCATTCCATAACAAAAACAGTGCATTCTGTGCACCATGCCTTGGGCTATACCCTGAGGGGCTAATTTACAAGACCATTGCACTGCCGGTGCGTCACTTTATTTGACATATGGCCTTGTAAATATGGCCCCCTTTAATGTATTACTCTGTATGAGAGGGGCGTTCCATGGGTGTTGCTGTGGGTTTTCCCACACAGCTCCCAGGGAACCTGATGCATTCCCAGATTTCCATGGTTTTGTAAACCTGGAAATGCGTCAGATTTCTACACCTCCCCATGGAAGGGGTGAAGGGAGGCGCAACAAGGAGAAATACCTTTATTTTGCCTCGTGTTTCCTTTTTAGGTTGAGCCTAGCGTTGCAGCGCATGCACTGCTCGCTTTGCGAGGCCTGCAGTATTCAGTATAGCGTGGAAGCTTCTTGGAAGCTCCGCCCATTCTCCGCCCATCTTTTTCATTGGATTTGTCTTAAATGCTGCCTTCCGATTGGTTGTAGGCTTGTTAGTCTCTCCTTATGATGGCCATGTCGTCATTTGTGTCCTTCCATGGCTACTGGCCCCTCTACTGCACAACAGACTACTTTCTTTCCACAGTTCGATGCCTTCTCGTCCGCCTGCCTCCCTGTCCATGCCTTGTTGCCCGCAAGCATTCCTGTTAGCAATGCAATAGGTCTCGCGTAAATGTAAGTCCTTTTGCATTGCCAATGCTTTTCTGTCCTGCCTTCCATTGCCTGCTCTCTTCTCTTCTCTTAACTGCCCCACCCCTTCATTACCTGCCGCCCCTTCATGCGCAATAGCGTTCTCGTTCAGGTATTTGTTTTCCCTCGCCCCGTTTTTCCCTGAAATACACTGCTTTCTTGAGACTGCTTTGACCCACTCTCCCACGACATTGATCTTTTGTCCCTTCCTTTTTCGGTCGGCCCGTCATTTCGATTCACCCGCTTGTATGCCCTAAGCACCGTTTCCTCACTCCTCCTCCCGCTCCCCGCCCAGGCGTGTGTACTTTGTGGTTGGTGCGCTATGGTGAACACAGGGTTGTTTCTCCGGACCTGTCACTCCAGGATGGGCCAGTGTTATGACACGTTCCCAGAGAGCAGGGGGCAGCGCTCATGGATCAGGCATCTCCTCTGTAGCAGAGCATGGCTCCATATCGGCCGCCTCCCGCTGACTGTCCACAATCCGGTAAGCACTGCTCTTCCATTCTGAGGCTTCATTAAGTGGGCTCTCATGTCACAGGCGTGGCTGAGGGGGATTTCTGTCCCCCACGTTGTATTTCGTAGCATGCGGAATGTGCTTGAAATGACAACTGCCAACATGTCACCTGGTACTAGCAGGGCAAAGAGCGTTTACCTTTTTAATTGTTCACATTGATGATAACTCTTTTCATGACAGGAAACGTAACAGCGAGATGGAAGTAGGATTCTATTACTTGAGGCCAGGGAGCAGTTTTCCTGCAGGCTCAATACCTGCACTTTTTCTGTAGTGCAGCCTGGCTTGAATTCAAGCATTGACTATTGGGACATGCTTATCGGAAACAGTGACCTGTAGAATGGCTTAGCACTTGTAAATAAACATGCTTGGTATTTCACTGGCATAGTTAATCAACTTTCGGCATCATGCGCCTAGAGGGGTTGTGGCACTTTAATCTCAACTCTTCTTTCACACTCCTGTTTCGTAGATTTTCATGTCTGGTGTAAGTGACTTGGGCGTCAGCAACATTAATGGCACGTATGGGCATAATATCGCAGGTTGCTGTTTTGTCCTGTTTGGGGCCATAAACTGTGGTGGCATGAAGAATGCACATCCTCATAAGCAACTAGTTATTCGTCCTAGTTTGGGGTAGACTTGAGCTAAAAAAAGTAGCTTTTATATAGTTCTGAATCCTTTTTAAAATCTGCAAAATTAGTTCCCTCAAACAACTTCAGTGCTGTTCCAAAGAGATCCTTTTTCCCAAGTCCTTCCACAGTTTGTGTATCATCCAGACAGTCTTATGAATGTAAAGATCTTGAAAGATTGGGACTGCCCTCCCCAGGGGTGTATGAGTATCCTGGGTAGGAAATAGAGCCGGGAGTGAAGCGGTGTACATTCAAGCACTCCTAATGTTATGCTAGGGCATCCACGCTTTGGTGTCTACTGTGGATTGATTGGCATTGATTCAAGGCACTTTCTTGTCACTCTGATGCTATTCTTTTCGATGCCATGGCTTACGGTACTAACTCGGCTCCTACATTTTTGTAGAATAGCTGGATCTTCCAGGCCCTTGTGTCAAGTGGGTACAACAAATGTACAATACACCGCTACCCCACCCCAATCAGTTAATACAGTTTAAGATTCAGAAGAACTGGGGTACTCGACTTAAAGGTCTATCATTGCACAGCAGCCTGGCGGTGCCAAACTGTCGCACATGGTCACCTTGATCAAGTGCAACGCCTACAGGTGATGGTATTTGCATATCAATTAGGTTCACTGAAGGATCTAGTGGCACAATTGCTACCCTGGTAGTCTCAGTTGTTTTCTGCCCAAAGATACCAATTGATCCAGTCTCTACATGTGTTTCACTATGTTCCCAAAGTAGTAACCGGCATGCTCAGCCAAGGAGGAAAGAGAATCACTCACTGTATACACGTTAGCTACTAATCCAAAGTTCAGAATGTTACCAGGTATCACCAGTATGATTAGGGAGGCAATTCACAAAACGTGCACAGAGTTTTATATATTCTGGTAATATGCATTGACATTTTGTAGTGCTGTCCTCTTACAGCCCTTACTGTTTTATTGCACTCGGTGTGCGCCTGGTCATAGCACTCATTATCTGGCATGACAAACATTGCCTGCAGTTACAGTTCCCTGTTTCTGGTACTTAAACTAGTCACAATATGGAAGATATTCCAAGTATTGTACGAGTAAAAATACCCATGTTTGAAGACGTGGGACTAGAAGATTTGTCAGGATTGGTCTGATTTAACTGCCTATTTAAAGAATTTTTAAAATGTATATATCTCTATCTTACGAATACTGATGCATAAAACTGTTTACTGGCTCGGAACCGGCCATATGTACTTGACCAAGGATGAATCATGCAGTCACTCAAGATTTCACTATTGGTTTTGTATCAGACTGGTAGTGAAGTTGAGGACAAGTTCAGTGGTCCATCGTGGTCATGCAGCAGTGAACGTATGGTCTGTGGTAGACTGTATGTAGTTAGTGTAAGTACATTTGAAAGTGACTGCAGATGCGATCTATAAGGTTGTGAAGCGGGACGGTCTTGTACAGAGCACTATCTAGACCTGCAAGACGCTTGTCAGATGAGTGTGCGATTTAGCCCAGCACACTGCGACCATCAAACTAGTTCCATTATGTAATGTAGATGACCCCTACTGCCCGTCAGCTTAAAACGTGAATTCAAAACTAGCACGCATTCCAAACTTTAAAGCCTGGAACTGGTGTTTGTCTGGTGGCATGTTGATTGGCACCAGTTGAAGTATTTCTGAAAGCTGAGGGCCATGATTGCATGGGTTGATATAATACTTTGTTTCTTTCTCTGACAGATGTTTTCCTCTGCAGCACCTAAAGTTAAGTACGCATCTTCCCAGCAGAAACTATAGATCCATTCACTCACCCAGCGCTTGTCCATCCTTTTGCCCTAGTTACCTGTATGTGTTGTCTGTGACACTGTGCCTTGTTGGCCTTTGTGTGTGGGTTTCTAACCGGACTGGGCTCTTTGAAAGGCTGTTTTAGGCACGCTTGTCAGCTTGCCTTTCATTTTTTTTGTGCTGTGTGCATAAGTTCATTTTGGTCTTTGTACGGCTTCCTCCTTCTTTATGTTTGCATGAATACGTTCTCGCCTAAACAAGAACCTATACAATTTGTCTGATAGTTTGTCTTTTCTAGGACTGAATGGTTAATGTGCAGCCTGTCGCCTTCAGAAGTTGGTTTTCAGGTCTGCCATTAGCTAAGGCCTTTTGATTTTAATCAAATTATTTGTTAAATCTCCTTACATACAGGGGCTTTTAGCAAACCCTGTTCATCCAGTGGTTGGTGTTGTCATTAGCATTGGTTCCACCCACTAAATCATAGGGAAATAAGACATTCTGTTCTTTCACAAGGCACATATGCACACACAAAGTACTTCCATACAGATTCATGAACTACGACACTGCCTTTTGAGGCCCACTTTTTTGCTGTTGCTTTTAGCCAGTGGTTATTTAATATTGGTGGGGCCCCACAGATACCATACAGCTTCACAAAAACCATGAAAAAACAAAATCCTCGACAAAACAAAATGTCCGGCAGCCAATGCTGGACCTATTTGCTTTGTCAGAGCTTTTTATGTAGTGTTGTACATCCTCTTGTGCTGAATGGATATAGGATAGTCTTATCTGTATCACCGGGTAGCTGTAGGTGCAGAAAAACCAATTAAGTACGAACAAAGATTTGAATATATAAGCTCTGAGGAAGCTCAAAGCGAAAGAAAAACGTTGGCTATTTTGATAAGTGCTAGCTTTCAAAATAGTCAAATCAAAATAGACCTTATAAAGCGCACAGATACTTCAAGGAGTGTCTTGACACTGCAGGTATGTGGACCTTCGATCCTAAAAGTAAATGTGAGGGGACTCAAACTAAAATGCTACATTTAAAAAGCTATGTTTCCAGGCTACGTTTAAAAGAGCCTGCCTCCTTAATAGCCCTCAGATGCCGGGGAGAGCATTCCAGCTAGCAGCGGCTAGTGCAGAAAAGGAAGGATCCTCCCCATTTCTTCCTCCTACTCTTGGACACCACAGCCAGTAATGCGTCTGTCAAACGCAGGGTTCAGGAGGGCAGGTAGTAAAAGCCACTTGGATAATATGTAGGACCTCATCAATAGAAAGCTCTGTGGGCCAGCACCAGCTCCTTAGACTTTACTCTCGCCTGAATAGGTAGCCAAAGTAACCCTTTTGGCTACAATAAATACTATTTTATTTGAAGAGTGGCCCAAGTAAAGGGTTTAATGTGAACTATGCTTAAAACCACTCTTTGCAACAGATACGTTCAATACTTAGCGACAATTGATGGACTAAAGTAAAACATAGTGCTGAGTAACAATATTCTATTAATATCAGGGAATCACTCCCTCACAGTGGGTAGGTGGGTAATGGCTGTTTCCTCCTACTCGTGCACCAGTCGCATCTTTCCTCGATTCCTAATCTACTTTTTTGGATGCGACCATGGTAGGCACTGTTTGTTGTTGCTTGGCCCCAGCTACTTAATGTAAAGTATTTGTTATACCCTAATATTTTACCTTTTTTTTTAATCTGAATATTGGAGAGCAAATGTTAATGAAATTTTAGTCCCATTTCTCTGGTACAAAATCCTAACTCATCTATCCTCCTTAATCACTGTTTTTCATGACCAATGAATCAATTGTCTTACTCATGCTAAAGTGTGACTTGATGGTGCTTGATTCGTATCACAAATGTATAAGAAATCATATATAGAGCGCAACACTGTCATTTTTCAGTGTCTCTTCTAGTTGAATTATTACTTTCCCAATGTGGTTAATGCCTCGTACAAGGTAGATGGGGTTGTCTAAAAAATAAAATGCAGGATCTCTGTCCCTTTTAATAAGATGTGTGAGACAGATCACTTGATACATTGACCTAACAAGGGGGGTGTTTTCTGCCGGTCTTAATTCATAATTGTGTTTTTTCAGTATTTCACTCCTATTAACCCCTTCGACGCTTATGACGGAACGGTTCCGTCATGCACGTCGGTTGGGCTGTGCTTATGACGGAACCGTTCCGTCATGGCCCCGCCCGCACTCAGAACCTTCAGCACCACGCGGGAATCCGCGCAGCGCTGAAGGGGTTAAATAGGGTCTCCAAAGGAAGTTGAATTCTTATATAAATATCTAAATTAGGGGAATTCTTTAAGCCTTAAGAATTGCAAGTCCTTTGACTATGGGCAGTTGTCATTATGTGCAAAAATGGTGGCAGCATCACCATTATGGCAATTAATCTCAGCTCTGCTTCTGAACAACTGCATCAGAAGTTCATTATTAAAATATGCCTGCATCTTCTAGCTCCTTTTGGCAATGTGTGCTTTAAAAAAAAGAAAAAAACGTTTTTGTGTCCTTCGATCTGCCTTACGGGGGACAGATGGAGAAAGAACCTACTAGCATGTTGGGTATAAAGTGTAATCTCACATATAGCCTGACGAGTTGTATAGCTGCTGACTTTTTTTTATAAGTGATGGTTAGGTTCTAGTTTCATATAAAAAGCTCAAACAGAAGGTGCGCACTCCACGTTTTCCAGGTCAATGATTTAAACAGGAACTTTTTCAACTTCTACGATTGAAAAGAATCTCAAGCACCAATGAACTGTTTGAATCAAGTAAACTGGCTTGCATTTCCAAATTTGAACAACGAAAATATCCCACTAAAGTTCTTGACAACGCCATTTTGAAGTCAAACAAGTCTACTCGACAAACGCTTCTTTCACCCAAACCACCCAAAATTTCTGATCAGAGAATGACATTTGTGTCAAAATTTTCTACACAAACTTTCAACATAAAGAAAACCATCCTTAGGTATTGGCCTATGTTAAGCACGGAAATGGATTTCAATAACATCTTTGAAATACCGCCTAGATTTGCATACCAAAGATCACACAACTTCAAACAAATACTATCTAAAGCTGATGCATCAACCACCAGTACCTTTAAAGGCACTCTACCATGTCTCAATTGTGGTAATTGCAACTCTATCATCAAAGGTACCACCATCCAACATCCCTCACAAGGCAACACGATTAAACTCAAGGTTACAGCCACATGTAACAGCCAGAACCTTATTTACATGCTGAAATGTCCATGCGGTCTCGTTTATGTGGGCAAGACCGAGAGAAAAATTTGCATAAGGATTAATGAACACAAAAGCAATATACGCACATAACAGGCAAAATCACCAATCGCAACTCATTTTCACCAGCATCAGCACAACATTTGTCAACTGCGGTTTCTTGTTCTTGAACAGATTCCCTACCTGAGGGGACGAGACAACAGTAAATATCTATTACAAAGAGAAATATTTTGGATTCATAAGCTGAACTCCACACATCCAAAAGGTCTCAACGAACGTTACGACCTGGGCTGTTTTCTGTAACTAAGGTCTTCTTTACTCACCCAAAACTGGGATTTGAACATTTACCCGGCTTGGGATACCCTACTACCTTGTGTAACTCCACATGCCTATGTTGAACTTTGCATTTATTCTGTTGACAGAGTTTTTTCACATATACATGTACAACTGTATAATGACATTGACATCCCTAAATACGCTAATTAGCATTATGATCATGTATAATTTCATATTGCCAGAGCCTTTGCTCATTGTTGGAATCTTCCAATTCACTTGCGCTATTTTTCTCAGCTTCACTCGCTGTCTTCTCAATTCTACCCGCGTTTCCACTTCAACGTTTATTGTACCCTTACAGTTTCCCGGATTTAACTGTACTTACCTCAGTTTACCACTTTATTTATGTTGTTTACCACTTTATTTATGTTGTTTGTACCCTCTCAGTTTCATCAAACTTTATTGACCTCTTGTTACGTTTGGAACTACAAGTCTGTTTTCTTTGTAGTTCTGATTTTACCCGCACTTTTTTTCTATCACGTGTTTATATATCACATGATCACGATTCATTACACTCACCGGAGCGTCTCCGACACGATTCTCCCGGTTTTAGGAGAATCTGTATACCATCATTACTAACCGTAAGTTTGATCTTTTGTCACTTGGTAATCGTTTGAAATTCACACAGTTTATTCTAATACTCACGCTGTATGCATGCAATTCCTCTTTTTGTCACTCGTTTTTCCCAGCCTATACCACCATTTAAACCTTCCTTTTTCGTTCAGTTTATACTTTCACCCACGTTATTGGCAAACCTAACTACACCATATTGTTTTGTCCCGACACGTTAAGAAAGTGAATTTTTCAAATCACCTCGATATACAGCGAGTCTCTGCTTCGGAAATCACTGGAACTGTAATCGTGCTCACCTACCATTAATTACGAACGCACCAATTTAACACTGTTTTAAACATGATTGCGTTTGTTATAACCGTCACTTACTGCACAACGAAACCGTTTGAGCACATCTCTTTTTTCAATCTTTTTTCAATCTAGCTCTTTAATCTCGTGTATATACTGAATCCTATACCTTATCCTTTCAGAGTACCGCCCCTGAAGAAGGGCTTAAAAAGCCCGAAATGCATTGGGCAGTTGGACAAATGATGCATTGAATAAGAATGAATACAATTCTTTGACTCTATTAAGTTGGAATAACGGTTCAATAAACCTGAATTTATGCTTGAATCAACCTCGATTTACCTGAGTTTAATTTCATAAAAGAGATCGCATCTCTGAGACCGAGTGCAACACGAAGGACATTTTCCTATTCAGGAACGTGCTAGCTGTTTCTAGGTTCTAGTTTCATTCACAAATAACGAAGTACAGACCACTTTCTTGGTAAAGCTCTGAAAGCTTGGGTACATGATTGAATCGCAACATACTGCATTTATAAGTTGAGCATTCGAGACCTTTTGAATATACTTTAGTATATACCTATTATATACTTACATGTGTATGTACTTTGTGGGCTCTGGAGATCAGCCCTAGGACTAGTCTGCTTCTGCTGAGGGTCTTTTTTTCTGTTCAGCTGCCTCTATTTAACTGTCTTCATAGAAAACGACCAACAGAGGTCAGTAAAATACTAGAATTGCTTTCTGCTGAGGCACTTTCTTTTTTTTATTTTTCTGTTCAACTGCCTCTATTTCACTGTCTTGATAGAAAACGACCACCAGAGGTCAGTAAAATACCAGAATCACTTTAGCATTCTCTAGATTTCAGTCCATAGAAATTGTCTTCCACGAACACCCATAGACAATAGTATTTTTTTCAAATCTCGTATTTTCAGTGATATGCCCACGAAGGCCCTGATTTTATCCTAAAGACAGAGCTTTGGACTATACCATTTCCTGCTGAAAGGCAATATTTCTCTCCATGTGTTCCCATACCTAGCGTGTCACGCAGTTTGGGGCTTACTTTCCCTCCATGTTAAAGAACAGTACCCAGGCCAATGTGCTGCATGGCTAAATACATATAAGGTCCCAAAGGCGTGATCAATTGCATTGCAAATGCTTGTTTTATGTGTGCTCCATTCTGATGCACGCATAGAAAAAGGAAAACACCTCTCATGATTGTTTTTGTGCTGGAAGATGTCCCTTCCTGCACAAAAACAATCACACCTACAACGCAGACACCCTTGCACCATGGCGCAAGGGTGCCTGCATTAGCGAATGGCAGCCCATTGTGTGCCCGAGCAGGGGAAAAGGACAGGAATGTGCCGTATCATTCCTGCCCTTTTCTTTTGATGCACGGCAGTGCAGCAGGAAGGCTTGCTGCGCTGGTGTGCCTCAAAATACTGTAAATGAGGCCCTGAAGAATAGTGGAGAGGCACATAAGAGCATCTGGATGTGGTTGAAGCTGGATGACTTTCAATTTTTTCAATATTGTTTGCCAGAACTGGCAAATTGCTCAGAGGCCCAAAATTAGGAAGAGGTGCTCAGCCTATGTTAGGTTTCATCAGAAAGAACAAGAGTATTCCAGCCTTTAGATGATCTAGAACTAAACCTTCTAAGATTGCTGCCTGTGGTGTAAATGTTCCTCTTGTCTGTGTGAAGTATGCACTGCGTGTCTCCATAATCTTCCTGTTTTGTCTTGGTGAAGGAAACCTGTAATGGTGTATCTGGGCTTCAACTGCTATTTGTGTATGTGGGAAGCTTGCACTACAGATTCCTGCATTTGAACACTTCTGTTTGGAGGATACCTGTTTACTGTGTGAGGCAAGCTTTCACTAGTGCTTGTGCTGTTTCTATTATGTAGGTGCGTGCCTGGTGCATTCCTGTTGCTGGATGGTGAAGAGGACTGCGCTTGTGCAATTTATTCTGTACCTGCCCTGTATGTGAAGGATTATTGCACAGCCGCTGTGTAGATACCGTTCTGTGTGCACAAGAGAAGCTTGTACTGTGGCTATCAATGGTGTGCCTGTGTTCTTTGTGAGAGAAGCTTGCTCTCATGTCACTCTTGTTCTTCCTTTTTTATTTGTGTGTGTGTAAGAAGATGAAGGCGGTGGAAGCTTGTTCTGCACCTCCTCTGTGCTCGAGTGAAGCCTGTCCTCGTGATTCATTTGCTGCAGATGTATGAATGGGAAGTGTGCTCATGCTGCTTGGTACACTGTGTGCATCACAATTGATCAGGAGTGTAATTGTACATATTTCCTTTCAAGCATGGTGGTATGGTGCTTCTTATAATCATAGACTAGATAGTGCTTCTACTGTCTTAATGTCTCTAACTGTTAAACGAAATTCTCTTCGGTCTACAGTAACCATATTTTTAGATTCGTCAGTTTTAAAAACTTTCATACATCAACTCTTAACTGATGAAGTATCTAAGCCTCCTTGAAGACATGATTTTTCTTATTAGAGCTTTAATTCTAATAGTAATATGCTTTGCTGTTTTGTTTCCCTGATAATATGTACTCTATGATTTTTGTATTTCCACTATTGTTTAAAATTATGCTAGTTTCATTTCATGAGAAGTGCTTTTATTTTTACCCCTTTCTATTATCTTTCTCCCTTCCCCGTATCCTATTATCAACTTATAATTGCAAATATTTTCCTGTTCTATATTATTATTAATTCAAATGTTTTCAGTGCACTGTTATTATATTATATTGTGAGCCTGTTGTTTGTTATTTCCCTTTTACCTACTTAATAAACTTTACTTTTGAAACTGAAAAAGAAAAAAGAAAAATGAGTGTAAAAGAGTTCAGACTGCCCTTAATCAAACCGCTGCTCGTTATGGAGGCTGGGACAAGTAGCAGCGCTGCAATATTCAAATCATAGCAGTCCTACCATTCCATTAAAAGCAAGACAGCAAGGCTGAGATATTGTGGTGCAGTCCTATTGAATGAATCAACCTTAGTGCTGCCAATAGTGTCCTCATCAAGATATCAGAGCTACAGAGCTGCTAACAATGTCTTCTACTTTGGAAAATGTGTAACCCTAGTTAGAAATATACATTTTCTTAAGAAACAATGGTAGCCTTTTCATTTTTTAGATCCTCATTGCCAGTGGCCTCTTTATTTAAATAAGACCGGTAGCAGCAGTATCTATATAGAATAATTCCTCCAGTATTTTTTCATTTCTTAGTAGACTCTCCGGGAGCAGCTCCTAATGGAACATATTTTCCCAACCCCGTGCGTCCGGGAGGAAGAAAAATACGGTCCACTCCTGATGAAAGGTATTAGAAGTGTCTAGAACGCAAAGAGTTAACATTAAGAAAATGTGCATAATATGGGAACTATCATGTTTTTAGAGAAACACCAAGCCCTGAAAAGAGATTCAAAGAGATTCAGCGTTCTTTGCTAATTCATTATACTTTCAACATAGGTTGCAATAAATAGTATTCTTTCTCCAAGTTCCTGGAAACCTTGGCTACCATGGCAACATGCTTGGATATAAAAACTCCTTCTAAGTGAGAACGATGCTCAGCTTCACTGATATAAGTTCTGCACGTTGGACACCTATTGTTTGCCCGGAAGAGATGCAGCTTCACATCGAGGTCTAACAGTTGAATAGGTACCGAGCTCCCCTTGACGTTTCTATTACGTAATGTCAAGGACACATGCCTAGGGCGGCCTTTGGAGGGCCCACTGGGTATCATTGTTTTAGCTGTTTTATTAAAGCGTGTTTCCTGATTTCTGCAGCAAAGATTATAAAACTATACATTGTAACGATGTTTATTCTAACTTGCAGATATTATCGGTTCACTCAGCATTGCCCATATCCGGGTCGTCTCCATTTTGAAAACAAACCTGATCTGGTTAGTGGGTAAGGTTGGACTGCAAGAGTGTTAATGGCCTTGGTTGCAACTATCATGAATTAGAAAATACGTGATCTCTTTATTGGCACAGCTTCAAGGTATGCCGAGTTTAACAATATTCAAGAATTTCATTTTTATGGTGGCGGAACATGTTTTGTCTCCTTTATTTTATCAAGCACTCTGTACCAAGAAGGACATGAATACTTGTTTCTTCTTTTTTGGTTCAAAAAGCTTGATCAAAAATGAAAATCCACTGATTTGCGGAATAAGGGCTAGAGGTGGAGGAGAATCCGCCAATAGAATTTTTTGGGGATGAAATTCCTCCAGCAGGTTCTTCTTCCTATTCATGAATTCCTCCTAATTGTTTTCTGTTACAAATCTACTCTAAAACAGGCCTACACTCTTTCTTTGTAGGCTTCAGAAGTGCTGTGCTCTGACCGGCCTTTTCCAAGAATGATATTAATGGGTGACAGTCTCAATATTCAACAAGCACTGGCAAAGCCAATAGGTCCCAGCGATGTAAGAGCTGTTGGTTTGCCAAAGTGTTTTAGCCATGTGTACACCAATGTGGCTGCTGTTCAGCATGGCTAAAAGTTACTGGCATAGAGAAAAGCCATGTGGAGTGTTGCAGAGTGGAATGGTGATAAGTGTAGTAGAGTTTTGTAGAGTGGAGTGGCAGAGAGTGCAGGTATTGGAGTGTCATAGTGTGGAGTCACGTAGAGCGGCATATATTAGGGTGGCATAGAGTAGAGTTGACTGATGTAGAGTGCATTAGCATAGAGTGTTGCAGAGTATAGTGGCATAGAGTGCAGTGGCATTGAATTCAGTGGTATACACTGCAGCGTCGTAAAATGCAATGATGCATAGAAGAGTGGAGTGGTGCAGAGTGGAGTGGCGTATAGTAGAGTTGAGCAGAATAGAGTGGCACAGAGTGCAGTTTCCTAGAGTAAAGTTGCATAAAGTAGAATGGCACAGAATGGTGCAGAGTGGGGTAAGGTAGAGTTGAGTGATGCAGAGGACAACAGTGGCACCGAGTCTAGTGGCATAGAGTGCAGTGGCGAAGAGTGGTGAAGCATAGAGTAATGCAGAGTAGATTTTAGTGCTGTAAAGTGCAGTGACAGAGTGCAGTGGTCTTGAGTGGAGTAGCATTGAGTGGAGTAGTGCAGAGTAGAGTGGCATACAGTTCAGTGGCAGAGAGTGCAGTGTTCTAGAGTAGAGTGTCAGAGTGCAGTGGTGTAGGGTAGCGTAGAGGGGCATAGAGAACAGTGACAAAATACAGTGATGCAGAGTAGAGTGCAGTGGTGTAGAGTGCTGTGACAGAGAACAGTTATGTAGAGTGCATTGACATAGAGTGCAGTGGTTAAGAGTAGAGTGGCATAGAATGCAGTGACATGGAGTGAAGTGGCACAGTGTGCAGTAAAGTGGCATAGAGTAGAATGTTTCAAAGTAGAGTGAAGTGGTGTAAAGTGGAGTGGCTCAGGGTAGAGCGCAGTTGCGTAGAGTGGCTTAGAGTGTAATAGCATGGAGTAAAGTGGTGTAGAGTGTAGGGGCATAGAGTGCAGTGGTGCAGAGTAGATTATAGTTGCATAGAGTGGACTGGAGTAGAGTGTAAGGGAATAAAGTTGAGTGTTACAGAGTCAATTCATTGGCATAGAGTGTATTGGCACAGAGTGCACTGGCAGACTGCAGTGTTGCAGAGTGGCATAGAGTACAGTGCAATAGAGTGGAGTTGTGCAGAGTAGATTGGTGTGGCCTAGACTGGAGTGGTGTAGAGTGGAGTGATGTAGAGTAGAGTGGTGAAGAGTGCATTGGCATAGAGTAGAGAGGTACCAGGTAGAGCAGAGAGGTGTAGCATAAAGTGGCATAGAGTGCAGTGGCATAGAGTGTAGCGGTGCAGAGTGCAGTAGCATGGAGTGGTGAAAAGTGGAGTGGTGCAGAGTAGAGTGCAGTGGTGTGGAGTGGTGCAAAGTAGAGTGTAGTAGCATAGAGCAGAGTATACATGATATGGTAGGATACTGCCATTACGGACAACACATTTTTAATTGTAATAAAACTATACAGTGCACAAATGAAAATGTGTGGCAATTGCATCACCTAGTATAATGATTTGTTTTGATCATATTAAAGTACTTATTTCCAACAGACGTCAGAAATAACAAAAAATATGCTTCCTTTGTGTTACGTCTTCTGATATATTCAGAAACATATACACAGTTCATTTAAATGTTGTTGTGTACTAGAAAACACCTCTTTCCTACCCCCAGTATCGAGCAGGATTGTCACAAAAATTCTCTTACTTTGAAGCCAGAGAAAGAAAAGTATACAAACACCCTTGGAAGACACCGCCTGACATTTGACCGAGGTCTTTGAATGCACAGCAAATGAGTCAGGATAAGGACAAGATTTAAAGGCCTGTTTACAGAAAAGGAGTTCATGGCAGAATAAAGTAAACCTGATTAAGGCAATGGGAGGGGTGAACTGAACCTGGGGAGCCAAAAGAAATAAAGCCAGAAAACAGAAAGCCAGAAAATGTGAGTTACAAACCACAAAGCCAGTGGTAATCATTGAGCAGAATGCATTCCTACATCAACATTCTGGACATCCCCAAGATGTCTGTAGCACACCAGACTGCACAGTGACTTAAAAAGGGATGTCAGGGAGAGGGATGTTATAGCACTTGGCTAAAAGTTATTAGCTAAACCGATTTTACTACATTTCATAGCTGGATCTGATGCCCATGATATGATGTCATAGGGTATCCTGAATTCAGTCTCCATCTATTGGGTAGATCTACTGGAAACTGATAAATGGGTGGTCTTAAGACAAGCACATTCTAGCACAATGGATAAGTACATTATTGGGAAGAGCTTAAAGTACACCAATTTAAAACCTACATGCATAAGAAGCAAGGCTACATAGTACACAGCGTCTCCTTCATAATTATGACAGCTCAAGAATCAAAATTTAAGCTCTTAGCTTCGCCCTTGAGAGCTCCTTAGAGTATCGTTCAGCCATGCATCTGCTTCCTGGGGAGATCTAAAATTAAGCATTTTGTTGTTGTACATCACCCGCAAAAAGGCAGGAAATCTCATCTGTACCGTAGCTCCCAATGATCGGAATTGTTCCATTCTTTGGCCAAGCTCCCACTGACGATCCAGAGTAGTTTTAGAGAGGTCCGATCGCACCTCGAAGGAGAACTCAGGACCCTTAACCGACTTCTCTTTTAGTGCCAAATGTAATAGCTTCTCCTTCAGGGCATAAGTCTGAAAATTAATCAAAATTTTCCTTGGTTTGTCTCTTCCTGGTTTTAGCCGAAATGGGTCCCGATGGATCCGCTGTATGTCTTTCTCTAAGATCTCGGCTCCCTCATCAAAAACCAAAGAGGCTTTTAGTAAATTGATCACAAAAGACTTAATATCTCCTCCTTCCTTTCCCTCCGGAATTTTTAAGAGGTGAAGATTATTCCGACGCGAAAAATTCTCGAGAGACTCAACCCTTTCTTTCAAGACATCCCCCTCTCTCTGTAAGGAGTGAATTTTATCCTCGGCTTTCTCCATGCCCAATTTCAAGCCCTCAACAGAGATCTCCAGATTCTCGATCCGCCCTCCAAGATCATCAACTTTTTTTCCAGTGATTCGCACGTGGCTCTTATTTCCGCCTGATTAAGCTTAGAGGTTGAGAAATCAGATCTAATCTCCTCCCTCATATCTGCTAATATTTGTGCAAGATCCCCCAGTGTGCTCGGATCGGAGCCGGTCTCCATAGCCTTGATTATCACACCCCCATTGCTTGCCTCCACCACTCCGGTACTAACTTCTTGGAGGACGGGTGCTTGTATGCCGCAAGCAGAAGGCCTAATATCGGAGATGTCAGACATAGGGTCAGGAGAAGGGTCAACAGAAGGTGGCAAAGTGTCCTTACTAGCACAGATCTCCAAAACCTGAGGTAGGACCTTAAAGAAGGAGCGCAGAGAGGGAGTTGTTCGAACTATATTGCTCTGTTGTTTGTTTTCCCCCTTCTGTAAAGAGTTTCTCCCTCTAATGTACTTCTGTACTTCCTTATCCTCTCCCTCCTGACTTCGACTTGCCCTTCTGTTCTTTAGCACCCCCTCGCCTATCGGGATACACCTTCTGACTTCTTCCAAATCAAGTTGTTCGTTATCTCTCTTGACCTTTGCCAAGATTGCGACTTTCTCTTTTTTACTAAGAGACTGCTTCCGAAATATGCTTCTGTCCCCTTTAAATGCTTTCTTTCCTTTATCGGTTTGTTTACCTTTCACAACCTTATCAGGGGTATTTTGAGCCTCCTCTGCACCATTCGTATGTAACAAAGTCTTACCTTCTGTAGCTTCGAAGACCCTGTCAGAGCTCCGACTTACTTCCTTACTAACTGGGGTTGATGACTCTGCGGATTGATTGGAATCGACTTGCTTGCAGTCCTCCCCGGCCTCATCCATGCAGTGCTTTCGACGTCTGGCAGCGTGTAGCCCTCCAGCGGGGCCGCCGAAGCTCTGTCTCAGGAAACCGCGAGCCGCCACCGCGCGGCCACGTCTTAGCTCCACGACTGCCCGACTCCACCTCAGCAGACAGGGGGAGAGAGGTGACCTTCCCCCAACACACATCCAGAGACCGCCGGAGCAAACCGGAGGGGGCCAAGCTACAGCAGAAAAGCACCCGTCAATCGTGACACACCAAGCCGCCATAAGAACGGGGAAACGAGGAAACGGGTCGGGAAGAATCAGAGCCAGAAGTCATTCGTGAAAAGGTACTGCTCAGAAACGCGCGACCTGCGCTAACCCGCGGCCCCCATGTTTCCCCATTATTATGAAGGAGAAGTAAAGAAAAAAAAAAAAGAAATGGGGAAAAAAAGGGCAAGGGTAAGGGGAGGAAAAAAAAAAGGGAGAGGAAATTAACTATAGCAGAAAAGAGAAAAAAAATAAATAAATAAAAGAATTGAAATAATAAAAAATATATACTAAAATATAAATAACTTATTCTTCATTATAAGGTCTTCCCCTGTGACGTCATCTTTTATGGGGAATCAGAAGGGTAGGGCTTGGATCATGTAGTAGTAAACGAGGGTACTGCTCAAGGACGCAAATCTGACAGTCCAACAGGTCAGAGAAAGAAAGGGAGGGTTTTCCTGGGGGGGGTGGCGGAGAAGGGGGTTTGGTGATGGGATCAAATTAAAAATTCTCATTTGTCACATCTCTTTAAGATTAAGATGTCCCCAAATTTGGCTGAAACCTCAAATAATCCTCAACTGTCAATTGCAAGTTATATGGAAGGGATGGTTAGTGTGTTTGGGTGGTGGTGGGTAGCTACTTAAGGTCATGACTGTTATACTGTATTTATCCTGGAATGTTAATGGTCTGCACGTGAGGAGCAGAAGAGATCGTATCTTTCAGTATTTGAGAGATTCCCCCGCGCAGATTATTGTCATTCAGGAATCACATCTTCTTAGGACTGAAGCCTCTGAAATCCTGGGGAAACAGAGATGGATCGATAAATTTATATCCACGGACCATAATGCAAACATACGAGGGATTATTATTATCTTCAAAAAATCAGTGAAAGTGCAAATTTTGGGTCATAAAGAAGATCAAAGTGGTAGGTGGATTATAACTCGTATTTTGATATATGGGCAGGTCTACATACTAGTAGGATATTATGGGCCCAATCAAGATGATCCTTATTATCTGGATTGTATAAGAAACCATCTGGTTACATACCAGGACCCTATAATATGGATGGGAGATTTCAATATTGTTATGAATACCAAATTTGATAAATCAAGTAGCTCCAGAGCCCAAGTTCTATCTAATTCTAGACAAACACTGATTTCAATTATGACGCAGTTGGGGCTAGCAGATATTTGGAGAGAGAGATCGGGAAATAAACTGGGGGTTTCCTTTCGGAACCTTAAATATAAGCATAAGTCCAGAATAGATTATGCATTATTCAGTTTCTCACTTAATAGTTCGGTGATTTCAATAGACTATCTCCCGTCTCACTTGTCTGATCATTCAGCTATCTCATTTTCTTTAAGAGGTGATCAGCAGCCTAGATATGCAACGTGGTCTTTCGATCGTACGATATTATTAGATGAAGATGAAATCAAGCATTTAGCAGATGAAAGTAAAATCTTTTTGGAGATAAATCTGGATTCTGCTGTAATAACTATGGTATGGGAGGCACTGAAAGCATTTCTCAGAGGCGTCATTACCAACAGAGCCTCTTATAGGCGGAAGATATATAGGGAAAAGCTCACAGCTTTAGAATCTGAGATGAAGGTAATTGAACAAAAACTTGGCCTCTCTATAGGTTCAGTTGTTGAGCAAGGTAGGCTTTTGGATCTCAAGAATCAGATGGAATTTATCCTTCAAGAGAGGGTCACAAGGAGGTGGGAGGTGAGTAAACTTGCCCAGTTCGAGCTAGGGGAGGTTGCAGGGAAGCTGTTGGCCTGGAAAGTGAAGGCAGATCAGGCTAAAAACTATATTAGAGAGATAAAAGTGGAAGGCGAGACAGACCTTAGATCCTCTAATTCAGACATAGGCAATGCTTTTCTGGAATTTTTTAGAGACATTTACAAAGAGGACATCGTTGAGGACCAAGATGCAAGAGATCTTTGGCTGGGGAAAATACCTCTGCCAACTTTCACTGATATTCAAAGCAAGTATTTGGAGAGGGAAATCTCAGAGGCTGAAGTCATCACAGCTATAGGCTCACTTAAAAAGGGGAAGGCAGCAGGTCCCGATGGCTTACCTGGTGAGATCTTCCGGGTGCTCTCACCAACTTTGGTTTCAACACTTACGGCCCTCTTTAACGAGATCTTAGTCAAGGGCAATACTCCTCCCAAGTCATGGAATGAGGCAATCATTGTGTTGATACTAAAGCCAGGTAAAAACCCGTGTGAGTGCGGGTCATATCGGCCAATCTCACTCCTCAATAGTGACTATAAAATCTTTGCAACCATCTTGTCAGCAAGATTAGGGAGTGTAATTGGGTCTATTATACACCAAGACCAGAAGGGATTTATAAAAGGGCGACAACTGGCTGAGTTGACAAGGGAGCTGATTGGCGCAATTGATATCGCCACTACTTTTTCCACTCCATTGGCAACCCTTACGTTGGATGCTACCAAAGCGTTTGACAGGGTTAATTGGAGTTACCTGGACGCTGTTTTGAAGAAATTTAATTTTGGGACATTTTTTTGCCGCACTATCTCTCTGCTGTACGGGGCACCATCAGCTAGATTATTAATCAATGGAGTCTTAACAGAGCCTTTTACTATCATGAGAGGTACCAGGCAGGGCTGCCCTCTCTCTCCCTTACTCTTCGATCTGTATATAGAACCTTTTGCGCAGGTCCTGAGAACTGACGTGAATATTCCACCATTTAGATTTGAGGGGTGGGAGAGGAGGGTCGCTCTGTATGCAGACGATATTCTTATTTTAACATCTGACCCGGGTCTAGCATTCCCAACGGTTATTAAAAGGGCTGAGGAATTTGGTCGCTTTTCCGGGTATGAAATTAACCCTGGAAAAACAGAAATTATGGCATGGAACATCGCTAGTGAACATCTGAAGACAACCTCCTCTATGAGATACCTTGGTATTTGGATAACACAGGACATCGAAAATATTGCACAAAGCAATATGGATCGAGTATTTAAGGATTGTCGGAATATTTTAAAATCATGGGCCCATCTCCAACTTTCCATCATTGGGAGGGTAAACCTCATTAAAATGTCTATCCTGCCCAAATACATTTTTCTCTTTAATACTATCCCCTTGGTTTTCGACTCTAAAATCTTGAACAGATGTCAGAAAGAGATAAATTCCTTTATTTGGAACTATAGAACCACCAGGCTTGCATGGAAGAAGCTGAGGAGGAGAAGAGAGAAGGGGGGGCTGGCACTTCCAGATATAGAATATTACGCATGGGCTTTTATGCTTTCATATTCAAGGATGCTCTTGAAGTCTCCATCTAACATCTCACTGGGGCTAATGTATAATGCAATGTTAGTGGGGGCGGACCTACCATTAGACGGATTTTTGTTTAAATATGGAGACCAAAAATTTTTCAAAAAGGTGAAATTAAAAATCTTAAAATCTTTGGCTAAAACCTGGGCATCGGTTAGGAAGAACCTGGGGCTTTCTTATTACTCCAACTATGCACCAATCTGGGACTCCCCAGGCCTACCGGCCTGGCTGAAAGACCAACTGGCCATACCTTTGAGGGATGCAGGAATTGTAAGGTGGGGGGAACTTTTGTTAGAAGGCGACATTATATCTTGGGACGATTTGTTGGGTAAGGTTGGATCCGGATTGGCAAGATTTAAGTATATTCAACTTGTAAGCTGGGTCAGGGCTCTTGGTGAAAAAGGGGTTCCTTTGGGGGCCATTAGCAACATAGAACAACTACTGGTGGAGCGGCAAAAGGGGGGTAAGGAGGTTGCCTTGTGGTATTGGAGTTTGTTGGAAGATATTGATGGCGATTTTACCCTTCCTGATGATCTTTGGGGAAAAGATCTGGACTATAATTGCATAGAGGATTGGATTAAATCTTTCTCGATATTATACAAAATTGTGAAACCTGCATGGTTTAGACGGAACCATCTTTTCACAGCACATCGGGCCTATCTCTCCCCGTTAAGGCTTTCAAAGTACCAGCAAAATAAAAAGTGTAATAAATGCAATCTTCCCAAAGCATCTGATATTCATATGTTTAAAGATTGCCCCTCTATCGCCCGGTTTTGGGATGAAGTAATAACATCACTGAACTCCATGCTAGATGCCAACCTGACTCTCACCTTGCCATTAATAGTTTTTGGTTTGGATTCTAATATTATGGGCCAGGCCAGACTCTTTTTATTCTATGCAATACTTCTGGCTAGAAGACAGATTTGTAAAGTCTGGGTCGACCCATCTGCGCCTCAGCATGCCGGCTGGCTGACGTCCCTGATCGAGACATCCAAGATGGACTTAGCCAGGCCAGGCAACAAAGGCAATCGAGCATTTTGGGACATTTTGATTCATCATAGATAGGGCGCCGGTGTTTTTTTTTTTTTTTTTTCTTTGCCCCCCGGGTCCAATGATTATGCCTAAAAAAAAGCCCCAAGGATCTTGGGTCTTCAATCTCCGGTTTTTTACTCCATTTAGATCCTATAGCTGGGATGTGTTTCCTCTTCTGGCTTACCATCATCCACCAATATACCATCGTGCTTAGGTTCGGTTGAGGAATTAATCATGTCTTCTACCGGTGGGCACGCTAGGTGGTCGGTGTACGCAGAAAATGAGGGATATGGCAAATGAGGACAAAAAAAAAAATAGTACACAGCGTGTAACAAAAATAAATAAAAATCAATGTTTTTTCTAACTAGGGAGATTTCTACTCATTAAAGGATATATAACCATTCATGGGCAGCAATCTTACAGTAACAAACGTACTTCTATAACATTTAGGTCCAAATGGTGCTGAACCATTCATTTTACATTGGGTGTCCATGCTTGGCCAGCACAGAGCTTTTTTGTTTCCTGTTCTGTCCATGAGTGCAGATCTAAGAAAAGTTTCAAGGTCCCTTCTTCCTAGGATGGTGCCCATGACTGAAGCATCTCAGTGTACAAATCTTAAAGTTTTGCATTGAAACCAAGCCTAATTATCAAGGTGAGCTTTTTACATGGATTTCCTGAAAACAAGAGTTGTTCCTGCACCTCACGACACTGGTCTCATCCGTTGGAACAGATCATGCAATAATCCCCCTATAAGATATTTATTATGCTGATGGAGTGCAATTTTTTGGCTTCTGTATCTAGGAGAAAAAGTGCCACAGGAGCACACAAATACTGTTTCTGAAATGGTGAATATTAGATGGTAGCGATCTTAAGAGCAGAAATCTGTCTAAAATTCTAATGTAGGCCCCAGAATTCTACCTGTCTGAGGAGAGCTCTGAACTTTTGAGTGCCTGCTTTTGCATGTTGGTGCTTATACCCAAAAAATGCATTTGTACGTCCCCATGCCTTCATTCAACTACCTCAGTAGATAAAAAATAATGTGCCTGTTTAAATGTAGGCCTTGGCGGAGTTCCACTGCGAAGTGAGAAAAATATTCCGCCACGCTTCGCTGATTTCTGCAAGTAGCAGAGAGAGGTAACTTGCGCTGCTCATGCTGATTTTTAATGCTGGCATTTGTCCAGCACTGGTAAATCAGCGTGAACGGCATCACATGCAGCGCAAGAGGGCACAGATTCTTTCTACAACTCAAGTAGATATTCTGCTCAAGCGGCAGCTTCCTCATAGTGAGCGGCAAGATTCTCAACACGAGTGGTAGTGAACTGCCGCGACAGCCCACATTGAGAAATCTCACTGGAAGGTGGTCTAGGCTTGGATTGTCCTCCCTTGCACTCGCCAACTTAACGTTGGCCCACTATGCAGAGTATTTTTGAATTCCGCGCTCTACGCGAAGCGCGGAGTGGGAAAAATACCTCAAACTCCGCGAGCAGAGGGAATTTTACCACCCAGGCCTAATTGATGCTTATATAAAAGAACAAGGGCAACCCAGTAACCCTGTGACCTATGTAATCAAGTGATAAGAAAAAACAATGGTCTCTTTAGGGAGAAGTGTAAACCTCTACATCCTCAGTCAGTATTAGTTTAACCATCAAAATATTGATTCTATTTTCAAACCACAACAGTTTTATTCAGTTTATTCAACATCAACGGAAAAATCATTGGAATTTCCTAATCAAGACAATTTGAAGATAATGAGGTGATCCCCAAATGCGCTGGTGCTATAAGTTTGTGTACATAAATAGTGAAATAACCCACATTCTAGCAGCCAGACGCTGGTGCCAAGAGATAAGCCAACTCTGCAATGAAGAGATTCTTTGGGCATAAGATTCATTCTCTGTGCATAGCCATAGAGATTTATACTTCCACCTTAAGAGACAGTTGCTTAAGCATATCACTCTGTTATTACACACTGCAGTTAGGATGTCCAGCTTGATCGGGTTACAAGAACCTTCATATCATCACCACTATTATAAATGATGTTGAATTCTACCCCTTAACACTGCCTCCTGGTTATCACTCCTGGTTTCTCCCTCAGCTAGGCTCTTATTGTAGCAGGACCTCCAATGCTACAAGAAGGCAACTATACTATAAATTGAACAGCTGTGGTTGTGGGGGGTCAAAATAAATGAAAAATCAGATCGAAGTACACATGTGAAATCTGTGTCCTCTGAACACAAACTTCAGTGCAACAAATTCCAAGCAAGTGATAGAGCAGGTTTTCTAATCCTTAATCTTTGAGTGTAATCATTAAACACTAGCCGCCAGTGGTCGTATGGACCTTTGTTCATTGACCAGCATGAACAGTGTAAAGGAGCAATTATCTACATCAATCCAACAATGCATTTAACTGTTAATGACTTTTAGAACAGTCAATAAAGAATTTTATTTTCAATGCCTCGGATTTGAATACATTTTATTCAATAAGAACTTATACTTTAACCACCAGCATTAGAATTTAACATAATTTATTAATTGATATTTCAATATAAGGTAAAATTGAATATTAGTCAAGATAACAGTAAATATTGTAATAATGCAGCAAGCGAACAATAGCCTTTAGATGCAATTCCTTGAAAAGTTACATCAGTTACATTCTGTGGTCAAGGCTGTTCTTCTCATGAATGATCCTTCCTGTTGCCTCCTCTCCTCCCGGCAAGAACCTCACTATCAGTTGTGTGGTACAAAACAAGAGCCTATTCACTAACTAAAATAAGGCTTCTGAAAAGTTACAACATCTTCAACAAACAAGAAAAGCATTTAATGGAAAATAACAATTCAACGTGAAAAACAGGCCTTTGAATATTAATGCACTAATTTCAGTTAACATGGGCTCGACAGCTAGGATAACTTAAATGAGAACTTATTTACTTAACTTGTAGGCCTTTAACATTTAAGTTTGATAACCTACTACAACATTTTCATGTTTATTATATGCTATTTGAACATAGACTTCTGCACATTCTTAATTACAGCGCTTTTTTGTTTGCAATAAGATTCACTCTTGCTCATGTTTTCCTAAAAAGCATTGGTCTATATTTGCTTAGGTAAAGCTGGGCACCTTTCCTTTTGAAGACATATTGACATCTGTCCCAGTGCAATGGAATGCAGACCTTCTAAGAACTCAGAAGGAGACTTTAATCCCTGCAAGCTCCAGTTGGCAACAGATTGTGGATGGTAGCCTTAATCTCCAGATTTTGCTGTCTGGCAGAACACCATGCATCAGGCTGATAACCCATCTGACCATGTGAGGCTTGATGCACTAAAGCTTACTCCTAGTAGAAGGTGTCTGTGGAAAATGGCAAACCATTGGCATATGTCTATTTTGCCAAAAGAGGAGTTTGCCATTTCTAAAGTCGAAGACTGATTTTGGATATCTCTGCCAGTAGATGAATATATTGGAAGATGATATGCATTAGAAGCAGTAACACAGTATGTGCTTTCAGTGTAGGAAAACTGTGTGCAACGAATGAAACTCGATACAAAAATGATGCCTAGCAACACTGCACATAGAACAACATCAAATCACCCGAGAAGCAGCTCCAAAGGATGGGCAGCAGAGTGAGAGAGTGGGAATCTCATAAGGACTGTGACAAGAAAGAGTAGATATTTTTTGTCAAGGTAAGTAGATGTGGAATTAAGAATAATAAATCTGTACTTACCTACATTACTTAACTTGATGGTTTAGTTAATGTTGATTACCACTAAACCATCAATACAAATATATGTAGGTAAGTATTGATCCTTTCGTTGACAATATAGTGGCAGTTCATATTCTGGATATAGTATTAGTGAAAGTCAATAACAGACACACTCTATAATTTGACATGCTACCTATGGACTAGTATAGAGAAAAGTCAAACTGGTGGAAGGCGGGGCCATGAAAGACAGAAAGGAATCTCATATCACAACAGTATCCAATGTACACCCAATCAGCTGCCACTAAGATGAAAGCTGATGGGAAGCTAGCTCAACAGAGCAGAACATTGAAACCAGAAAGTGGAGTGGGTGTAACAGGGCATTCCCCTGTGAGGCAACACTCGAAGTCTGAAGTGGGGAAGAAGGCAGAAGCAAATACAAATAACACACCCAAACCTAGGCATGGAAACAACACAGACATGAAAGCAGGCTGCACAATGGAAGATCAGTGAAGTGCCACAGGGATAATAAATGTGCTCTATTTAACAGAAGAGAATGGCATGTACAGGTGATAAGAGTCACCCGTCAACACCCCAGAAGGTTAGAAGCACAAGCGTATTGAAGGCCATTCAAACTATGTACACTACGCCTGCTGCCAAGCAGGCCACGGGAAGGTATAAGAAAAGTTGGAGGACAGCCAACAAGAAGCCAGGAGCAACCAGAAACATGACCCTTGGGAGAGATCTATCTAGCAATACCAAACCTACCTCAGTCTTAGATTGCTATGATCTCACTTAACAGCAATGAGTTACACTGGGGCTCTCATGTAAAGGAGATGCCACACTGCACCCACACCTTATCCACTAGTAAAGGATGGCCAAGCAAGGTGGAACTAATTGAGTGGGGAGAAACCAGGTACAGTCCATGATGAAGGCCGGTCCAGTGGCCAGAAGCAGCAGAATTGCAGGAGACATGGATCCCCCACAAACTGCTGCAATACAGCAACAAATTAATACAAATCAAATAACCTTATCAACCGAATGGTCAGCTTGGGAAGGGTGCTCTGTAAACAAATGACAGAAGGATCAGTAGGACCAAAGCCATTTGACAGGAGTGTCACTGAACACCCAAACTGGATTGCAACTAGTCAGGTTGCATAGGGAGAATATGTGCATCTGCAATACACAGAGAACCACCAGGCATAACACTACCCCGCTGGAGGACACGCCTTGGAGAGGAGGGAGAACACTGCAGCCCAGAAGGAAAACCGATGACCCAAATGGGAAAGCACTTGTGAAGCAACTCCACCCAGTGGGCCTCGACCCGAGCCACAGGCCAAACAAGAATCTTAGAAAGTCCCAATGAGCAAAGCAAGTAGAGGACCAAGATGACCTAGGGGAACTGTATAGAAGCCTCTCCTCCAGAAACATACTTGGAACTTCAATCAAGGTCTCTTCCCCGCCAGACAAACAAGGTCAAGGAATGTCATGAACCCCTGCATGCTAATCAAACCAGGCAATGACAATTGATAGTGAGGAAGCAGAGTTTTGCGATATAAAACCTGCTCGGATTAAACTCCTCATCGTGTGAATTATTAACAAAATGGCGTGAAAATTAACAGTGCAAAACTAAAAAGGGGAGGATGAAAACTGCACAAGTTCGTGCTGGAAAGGAACTAGTGTTTCCAGTGCTTTTGTAGTAGGACCCAAATGTAAATGAATAATGCAGAAATAACAGCCAAAGGAAATAATAATAATAGAAGCCATACATTTAAAAAGAGACATGATATTTTCCTTTTCACTTACTGTTTGAAAACGTATATAATGTGATGCAAAGAAACATTAATAGTGAAGTTTTGCAAAGTGGTAATGATAATCACGTGTATTTGTTTTTCCTAGAGCAAATGTTATTGTTCTGCAGAGAAGGCCTCAAGAGTCTTTTTAGGGTTAATTTGCTTATTAAAACGTTGGCTAAAAATGTATTATATTTTGTCCTTCGTGAGTTCCTGTTGATGGCCAAGGCTGTGTGGAGGAAGTAATAAATATTATGAATGGAATTTCCTTGCCAAGTGGAGTATGTGGACAATTGTACTACAAGTTTAATACATTAGCAGGATGGAGAATGTGCAAGCCGTGGAAGAGATTATCTGAGCTTCCTCTGCCGAACGATGATGACAAATGTTTTCTAAAGACAAAGGAACTATTGAAAAGTTAGTCACACCGAAAGTGGAGTGACCAGACACCCCCGGTCTAATCCAATGGGGATTGAGATGTTGTCCTGTGATGATACATGGGGGGTTGGATCTTTAATGAATTAGGGTATAACTATTAGTACTGAAATGCTTGTAGTGGGAGATGCTTGCGAGGAGTTCTGCGAGATTTACATTGCGAGAGGAGAGACCCGTGTTGCTGTTTCCTAACTTAATTGGCTGGCTGTTGATTTGCTGATCTTGACTCTTTGACTTTGCTCCTCATTATCTTTGAGGGTGCCTCAGTTACCTTCTCGGCCCGAGAGTAGCTTTTCAGACTTCTAGCATTTTGTGCTAATAGGTTTGTATGATATTCTGAATTAGCATTAATCTTATTTGCAAATGACTTTATTCTTTTGTCTCTTCACCTATCCTCTCGCATGACACGGATATTTGGATGTGTTTATGAATTACAATTTTGTTATATCTCTTGTATAGTGATCTATGATTCGTGCTGTATTGTACTTGATGAGCATTCACATTAATTTAGATTAAGGCATATTAATAAGTAATCAGAGTCTGTCTTTATTAATATCAAAAGGGTATATTGAATGATTATTTCTCTATTTAGGTCCTCATTGTTAGAATTCTGTCAATCCTTTGCCAATCCCTATCAACTATAAAAGATTAACGGGAGAGGAAAGAGGACCAATATAGACAATAGAAATTGGTATCATGTTTTAAACTCATGCAGCGTGAAAGGGACTTGTAGGTATTAAATTGGGTCCAGATGGTAAAAATTGTTAAAAGCACCTTCCGCTGCATCAATAGTATGGGCCATGGAATGTCCCACACTAAGTCCAGAGATGCAATTCAGAGTGTCGCCCTCAGTACACAGCATCACTGAAACCTGTGGACTCCAGGGATAGCCAACTTTAGTTCTGACAGATTCCTGTCTCAGAGGTGGAATCCAACTAAGAACAGTGGAGAGGAAGAGGCATGTAGCAGTAATACAAATATTGCATGTCTATGACCTGAAAAGCTCAGCATTTGTCCTCCACTAGTTGGGGGAAGAGATTTTGTCTCAATTTGAGAATTTCCCTTCAATTGAAAATAAATAAGACTGCAGGGGGGTGGGCTGCATTTCTAAGTCAATCAATCAACCAAGTTTCTTGTAAAGCACGTCTATTCATCGGATAGGGTCTCAAGGCACTGGGGGGGGGGGGGCAGGGGAATATGCGGTTCACTCGGAGAGCCAGATCTTGAGGTCCTTCCTGAATCGCAGCAGCGATGGTGATTGCCTGAGGTGCAGTGAATCATTCAGCAGCTCATTCTCCAACACAAGATAAACGTCTTGAGTATTAGAATTTTACGAAACCCCTTTGCTTAATGTGCCAAATAGGATGCTTGCAAGTTTACAGATTTAGAGCACACATAGACTCCACATTTTAATTTACATCATAAATACTATTATCATTAACGTTATGAACAGAGTTCAATTTATCATGGGGAATGCGCAAAGAATATATGAAGCATTGTGGTCCCTCTTATGGTCACACCCAAAACGCGATAGCAATTGCATTGTGGCAAAGCCCCAAGGAACGATGTGGAATTCGTGCGGAACTATTTACATAACACACTCCAGACCTAAACTTTATATTATACCTAAGTATATTCCTTTTGACCAGAAAAGGTCACAGGTCTGAAAATGTAATTTAAACTTTTTCCATTTTGGCTTCAGAAATTGTAAGCAAATGGGTCTGTGTTTGATTCAAGGTGTATAGAATAAGAAATCCAAGCCGGGATCTTAGTTCAGATTTTATTTTACAAAAACCAAAAGTCAATCATTTTATTATACATATTATTTAGAATTTATTAATGGTGCATTTATTCATTATTGTTTGTGTTGTGACTTTTCTCATACTTCTGCAGACTGTTTCTTGAATTCAAATTTGGCCTCCTGACACTAATTAAAAACACAAGAATTGAACTGGCTCGAGTCACCTGGAAAACCTATACCAGTTCAATATTGGCAGCAGTGGTTCTTCAGCCCTGATCTGTTACATCACTCACTGTGTCCTGTTTTTTTCTGTCCCTACCTTCTAGAGCACGCTTCGACACACGCACGGACACATGCACCCACCCTCCCATCATAGTTACAGTTTAATTAAAAGATGCCAACACAGTTAGGAGGGCATCGCACTGAGGAGAAAAGGTGAAGACTAGAACACCTAAATTAATCTCAGTCGCAGTTTATTACTCAGTCTTCTTACCATGTTCATGTTTTTTTAGTCCACGATGTGACTCTTGACGTAGACCAGCCATATGACAATCATTCTTGATTACATTATAATAGGAACATTTTATCCTGAACTGACAGGCTGAGTACCAGCCACATACAAACACAAGCAACACCAGACCAGTTATGCCCTAATCGTAAACAATGGACCCAAATTGTAAAGTGATTCCCAGCCGCTGAGATTAAAGTAAGCATTCCTTCAATCAGTTTGTTATTTGTTTCAGCTACCAGGTTGGACATATTATGACTTGGTACATATACATTGAATGCAACATATAAATGCCAAATATAATGAATTGCAATTCTACTTTTGAGCACAACATACTATTTATGCAGTTCTTCTGCACTTGTGACACAGATATAATGTGCTCAACTCTTGAAGAGACATTTGTGGAGTGAAAATAATTCTAATGAAATGTGTAATTGTTTTTTAAGAATCAGTCAAGCAAAGGAGTTAAACGTTTTAACTTGGAAAGTAAGGTAACATGAAATACATTTTCATTCATCGAGCTTCAGTGCTCTATCATTGCTGCAGTGGCAGTTTTTAGAAAGGGTTTTAATATTAATGTTACTACTATTAATTAAAATCATATCTCAGTTGTTACTTTGAGCCATAGTCATTCTGTTTTGCTTTTGTGCCATGCATATTTTTAAGGACGATCCACTAAAGTAAACAAAATACGAGAAGCATTTAGTTTACAACTCAATGAATAAAGTTCTAACATGTTTTAGGCCTGGGCACGTATTCTTCTCTTCTTTATCACTTCTTTTTCCTTTCTTGCCCTTGCTTGATTGAAAAGTGTTATTAAAATATTTTGCATGTCATGTGCATGTGTACAGTATGGTGTGACTATATATACATACATATATATACATATTACACTGGTGGCAATGGCGCCAGTGAAGTTACAGTTAAGTCAGATTTTTCCATAGGAAAGATATTTTTTGTTTTTTACAACTTTGGTGCAGTAGGACAAATCTGCATGAAACTTTTTTAAAGGAAAAAACTACAATCACTTTTTATGGCAACTTTTGTGTACATCTCTCAAGGTGGGAGGCCAAGAAATTGTCTGGGTCCAAAAAGTGACATTTTCGTTTTATTACCAAAGGATTCTTTGCTGAACTGAACTACATCAAATTTGAAAATAATTTAGAATTTTACTTACAGAAGTGCCTTTACTTGGTTCAGTGTAAAGAGATACAGTTTTCAAGAAATGTTTAAAAGAGTGCTCAGGTTGGGCATGAAGAGGTTACATTTTAGAGCTATCTGGACCTTTAAATCACAGAATCTCCTCTTAGGACCCACAAATTCAATATAAAAAATAAATAAAGGCACCTCATTGAATTTGGGAGCTTTTTCACATGTTGTCCATTGTAGATTTGCAAATCCGACAGAAGATTTGAAAATCTGCTACTTTCTGGTTGGATGGCTGTCACAGAGGCATGTTTGTTGTGATTGCCAGTACCCAGCACTGTGCACTGGGCACCGTGTTTGCAAAACTGTTTGAGGCCATGTCCTGTGGCCAACCCCACTGGGCATGGCCAATGGCCTTGTGCAGAGGGGTTGGCCACTTGAAGAGTGCAGGGCATTGGGTCTGGTTGGAGGGTGAGCCCTGTGGCAACCCCTGATTTGCATGGGTGAAGGTGGTGTGCTATGGGTGTTGGCCACTGGCAGAGTCTTAGGCAGAGGAAGTCAGGCCCTGCAGTCCATATTCCTTCGACAAATTGCTGATGGCCATGTGCAGTTGGGAAGGAAATAAATAGAGGCTTGGGTGCAGGGTGTGGTCAGAGGCTAGACCCTGTGGCGAACCCTTACAATGCACAGCTAAAGGTGGTGCACTGCAGGAGTTGACCATCGGTGAATGGTTAGTCACAGGGCCTACCCTGCCCTCATCAGCCAGACTATCTTGAATCCGGTGACAAAGTGAGCAAGGGGTCCACTTCTGGGCACAGGGCCTGGCCAGAAGCTAATATCCTGCTGCGCACAGCTGAAGATTGTTCACAGCTGGGGTTGTCCACACATGCACTGTTGGTCACAGGGCCTGGCTAGAGGTTAAAGACTATGCATAGCTGGGGATAGCTGGCTGTGGAAGGTTGGGTGAAAAGACTTGCAAACGGTTCTACAAAAATTAGGAAAAGTGTGTAAATAAGCCTGTTGTGCACGGCCAATGGCCATGTGCAATGGGGGTGTTCATTTGTTGAGTAGTAGATGCAGGGCCTGGTTGGATGCCCAACCCTGTGGCAACCACTGCTGTGCTTGTGGGAAGATGGTACACTATGGGTGTTACCCACCCACAGATTGTTTGGCCTAGGAGGCCAGGCTCTGGGGCCCACTTGCCCAGTGCAAATGGCTGAAGGTCACCCACAGAGGCGTAAGTACAGGGCCGGGCCAGAGTCCAGGCCTATGTCCAACCCCAGCAGTGTCTGGCTGAAGACAGTGTGCAATATGGGTTGGCCTCTTGCAGAGTGTTATGTGCAGGGCCTGGTCAATGGCCAGGCCCTGTGGCCAATCTCAGCCATGCACAGCTGAGGATGATGCACTGCCAGTGGTTGCCACCATGAAGAGTTAGGTGCAGCACCTGGCTTGAGGTCAAGCAATGCAGGTCACTTCCTGCTGTGCATAACTGAAGATGTACACATTTGGTTTGGGCTGTCAATGGAAGGATGGGAACAGCCAGGACATGTGGCCAATACCCCGCTATACATGGTTGGACGTGGTGCACTGCATATTTTGGCCACTTCTAGAGAGTTAGGTGTAGGGCCTGACTGGAGACCAACCCTCCAGTGCACACAGCTAAACACCAGGCTCATCTGGTATTTGCTGCCCAAGGCCTGGCTGCAGTTTAAAGATGGTGAACAACTAAGAATGGCTGTCTGCAGAGGGTTGGGCACAGTTACAGACTAGAAGCCAGGTCCTACAGTCAACCCCCACTGTGCATAACCAAAGGCTGTTCATGATTGGCCACCCATGAAGTGTTTGGAGCAGGTCTGGTCAGAGGCTAGGCCCTGTGATGAAACCCTTCTGTGCTCAGCCAAAGGTGCAACGTTTGACCACTGATATAGGGTTAGGCACAGGGCTTGGCCAGACGCCAATCCTCTGCTGTGCATAGCTGAAGATTCTCCACAACTGGTGTTAGCCACCAATGGAGGATTGGTCACGGGGCCTGCTGAAAGCTAAAGACTGTGCACAGCTGGGGATGGATGCCTGTGGAGAGTTGTACGCAGGGCCTGGCCAGAGGCTCCACAACATTTGGGAAAATGTATTATATAAGAGAGCACCATATTTACGTTTCTAACTTATTGCCACAAATACAGGGGCACTGTATATACTCTAGGAGGTTAGGATTACTATTCTATCTTCAATCCCACAAATATTTGAGAAAGTGCATATTTTGGGGGTGAGTCATATTTAGTATTGTAATTTCTTAATCATTGGGACTAGATAGAATTGGGAAACTAGGGGGAGGGTTAGCCTGCATTTATCGGAACTCAATTTCAGTCAAGGAAGCGGACCCCATCGGGCTATCCACTTGCATTAATATCTCTGATGCTAAGTGCATCACCAGCAAGCTACACATATTCTACCACCCCCCAGGCGATAACTTGATCTGTATTGATGAGATAATGGAGATCATGGCATCCAGCATCAATTCAAAAGTCACTCATATTTTCTTAGGTGACTTTAACCTCCACTGGAACAACGCACACGATCATATTGTAGGCTGTCTTAAAGAGTTTTTGTCCGAACAGGAGCTATATCAATTCTGTGACAGCCCAACTCATATCAAGGGAGAGACTTTGGACCTCATTATTGCAAAATCAAACATCGTCCTACTTGAATCCATCACCCCATGCGATTGGTCTGATCACTATTGCATCCTCTTCTACATCAACAGCGAAGCAACTCAAAAAAGGGGCCAACCCTCAAAAATGAGGCAGAGGAAAAGGAACTTACAAAATATCAACCCCATCACCTTGGTTAACCGCTGGAACTCCGCTCTGACCCGCATGAGGGATATGACTGATGTACATGACCTCACAACCTTCTACAATTCTTCGTTGCTCGAAATCCTGGACTCTACAGCGCCACTCCAGGAAAAAAACGTCTCCTCTAAGATTTCCAAACCTTGGTTCAACGAGGCCCTGAACTCGCAGCGTAGACATCTAAGAGTTGCAGAGCGTCTATGGAAATCGGCTGCTACCACGGACAACCTTGAGCACCTTAGAAAGCTAAGGAATTCTTACAATAGAAAGATTCTTAAGGCAAAGGCAGACTTTTTCAGAACTCAGCTGAATCAAGCATTCGAACGTCCACAAAAACTCTTTGAAATCGTCAAGCTTCAATCATTCAATACAACTAACTCTAGGGAATTAAACGACCAGGCCACACCTACCTGTGATGTACTTGCCAATTTCTTCCACGAAAAGACTAAGAACATCAAGCTTGACTTACATTCCAGGATGGCGCTACCGCAAACTATGGTCCAAGATGCTAACTGTGGCGATCTATTCAAAGCTCATTTTAATAATCCAGGGGAAGTCACTAAAAATAATGCCTCATGGCACACCTTTTCGCCAATCTCTCAACAAAGCATCGACAACACGCTGCAAGTAATCAACCCTTCCAATCATTTCTCTGACCCCCTGCCTCCTTCCCTGTTCAAAACTTTAAAAACATTGATCCTACCACTATGGGCTAAAATTGTAAATGCTTCCCTGAGTCAAGGTGTCATTCCGGACTGCCTTAAAATAGAGCAGGTTGCACCCATTCTAAAGAAAGCAGACGCCACTCCATCTGATCTAAACAACTACCGTCCAATAAGCAACATTCCCACCCTGGCGAAGCTTTTGGAGAAATGTGTACAAATTCAACTTTGCAACCACATTGAGCATTACAACCTTTTAGACAGTCACCAATCGGGCTTCAGCCAAGGGCACAGCACAGAATCTGCTCTCACACATATTATGGATAACTTACTAAAAATGCTTGACCGCAATGAATCATGCTTATTGATACTTCTTGATCTGTCCTCCACCATCGATACGGTCAAGTATGACAACGTTCTGTCCCTATTGAAACGAAGGATGGGTCTCTTAGGCACAGTGTTGCAATGGTTCTCCTCCTTCTTGAATAACAGAACTCAAACAATCAAGATGAAGAATTCACTCTCGCAACCCTCTATGGTCACCCTTGGTGTTCCTCAAGGATCTGCCCTATCATCCCTTCTTTTCAACCTCCTAATGGAGCCTTTGGCGAACGCTCTGAAATCAGCGAACATCCTATATCACCTGTATGCGGATGACACCCAGCTGTATCTGAAAATCACCTCTCCAGAAGACTTCATTGCCCTCAACACTACTCTACTGAACACGCAAAACTGGCTCACAAACAACCACCTCATGCTGAATACTAACAAAACAGAATTCATTCTCATCTTGCCCCCGAGCCACACTCCAAAGCTAGACCTATGGCTAAAACACCTAACCTCCTTTGATTGTGTCCCCCTCATCATTGACTCAGCAAAATCACTTGGAATCCCTATAGACAAACATCTGAATATGCAGTCGCACATCTCTATCGCCACCAAGGGTGCTAATCACAAGTTGAGTATATTAAGGAAACTCAAACCCTTCCTCCCTCAGGCTGATCTAAAAATGGCAGTTCAAGCTTTAGTGTTACCAAGATTAGATTACGGAAGCACCACCCTCTGTGGTCTCCCTAAATACAAGATGGCTCCGCTGAGAGCAGCACTGAATGCCGCGGCCAGACTGGTATCAGGAACAAAAAGAAATACTCACATCTTGCCAACCTTAAAAGCCCTGAATTGGTTACCTTACGAGGCAAGAATACACCTTAAAGTGGCCTGCATGACACAGAAAGCAATTCACAACAATACTCCCAGCTACTTGGCTCTAAAGTTAGAAAGGTCTGGTGGCTGTAGACAGCTGCGAAGTGCGAGCACTTTCCTTCTGAAACCTCAATCCTTCCACAAGAAGAGAACCGGTTGTAGAGCCTTCTCAGGGATTGCACCTAAGATTTGGAACTCCTTTCCAATCACTTCCCTTACCGCCTTTAAAAAAGAAGTAAAAATACATCTAATGAACAAATACATGCCTTAATTTTCAACGCTAGGATGTCCCTGAGTCATCTTTATGACCCGAATGCCTCTACCTATCTCAGGTGGAATGGATGAGTCTATTTTCTTTGTAAGACTACTATCACAGCTCATACTGCTCATCAACTGTATGTAATGTAACGCTTAGCCAGCGGTGGGTCCCTCTTGGTTTTTTCTATACACTTTATATCTATTGTGAATCGATTGAGGTCTTACTATGTATGTTTGCTAGCACAATCACCTAATGTTCACTAACTGTCTATTGTACAACGTCCTGCAGTTTCCCGGTCCTCTATGTTTGTTATTTATATATTTTTATATTTCTTATGTACGAATTGACACTTTTGAATGTGTGTATACCACCTCATCCATTTATGTTCGTGACTGTAAAGCGCTCTGATACCCTCATGGGTCACGTTCGCGCTACATAAAACTTTATAAATAAATAAATAAATTGGGGAAAGTGCATATATTAAGAGTCAGATTTACTAATCTAACTCCAGTGCCACAAACATTGTGGGTAAGTGTGCAAAATGTAGCAGTCAGGTTTACTGTTCTAACTCCAAACCCAGAAACATTGGGAAAAGAGTATATTTTATAAAGGGTCAGGTTTACTATTCTAAATCCAATCCCCGAAACATTTATTAAAGTGGATATAATAGTGAAACATTAAGTGTGCTTCTGTAAACACATTTAAACATTAATTCAATAAAATAATTATTTATTTAATAAAATACAAATAATGTTAAAGTAAATTTAATTAAAACATATTTATGGTTTATACATATATTATAAAAACACATTTTTAACTTTATGAAATGAAAACAATGTAATTAAAACACTTTACCCACTTCCTAAATGTTTTCCATACCTCAACAAATAAAAATAAATACTAAGTAATAAGGGTCCCATTGATGTTCAATGTAGCCAGATAACGTGCTGCCCTGCTTGCCAGGGAGAGAGCAGGAATGCGCCATATTTACTGAGATATTATACATTCTTGATCTCTCCCTGCACTGGCACACTGAGTGCTGCCTAGCGCCAATGCATGCTCCTTTGCGTCTTTATGCAAGGGGGTCTGCTTTACAGCAGGGTTGTTTTTGAGCAGGAAAACAATCCTCAGAGACATTTTCCGCTGTTCAGTGGACAGTTATGGAGTATAGAAAGACATAACATATATAGTCTGGGCACAATTAAAACCACTGAAACTCGCACAACAGTCCTTCAGAGAGGTGTCGCACACAAAATGCAGTACTGATGACCTCACAATATTTACACAAATTTGTAACAACACCTACAAGCACAACATATATGACCATCTGACATGAAAGGTCATTTATGAAATGTATAATTGCATCTGTTGCATGATGGGTAAGGCCGTGAGCTGTTGCACTTGGTCTGCACGTTATGGTCTGGTTTGTGAAGTTATAGACTAGTCCTGCCCATACTTTGTGAATTCCTGCAGTTTTTCAGTTTTCATTTGCAGCAGTAACAGCACTTTAACTATGTTTTTTAGTGAATTTTTAATTTTTTATTAAAGGTGTTTTAATCAAAACATACCACAACTTCACTTTAACCTTTTAGACACATTTGCTTTCTAGCTGTCTTTTAGACATATAGCATTCCAAGTAAACCAGTAGATATCATGTAGGGGCACCAAGGTAGAGCACCTGCTACCCATACATGTCCTTTGTTACTCTTGGCACTGCTCTTGTGACTCATAGCATTTTGGACACAGGAGCATTCTCAGGAACAGAAACCTAACATGCCTTTGTTAAAAGCAATGTTCACATTCCGCCTTTGTTAAATTAGAGCATGTGTACACAGAAGTGAGAGTAGGTAGAAGAACCTTAATCATACCTAACAAAGGTGAGCGATGATTGGAGTGGATTCAGGAGGAGAAGAAAGAGTGAGTTATTGAGACAGAGAAAACAAATGATGGACTACAGTTGAACTCTCAAAACACAGCATAACCTCACTTTAATCTTTTAGTCACATTTGCTTGCTAGAGGCCATTTTCTTTTCCAGGTTGTTGAAACATTTCATTTTGACATCACTTCTAATGGGATCAGAGGCGGTTCTTCATCTATAGTTAGACGGTGACCTTTCTTCTCTTTAATATGTAATTGTCGAAAAACATTGGGACACTTTAAGTGACTGCCAGTGGGTGACTTTAAGATGTAATAAAAATACTATTAGCTAATAATACCACATTTAGAGAATGCCCACTACTTTGAAAATAAGAACTGCTGATGCATCGTTACAGCTTGTTATTTCTGCAACATCATGCCAGCATATTTTAACTGCCAAAAACACTTACGGACATTATTGGTTGAAGTGCAATATTATCATCAAATGTCCAATTAATTTCCAATATTATTGTTATTTGGTGGAGCAGACAAGGCTATATGACATTTTTGCACTCTTCGGCATTTCTATCTAGTATATAGTGAGGCGTAAATCGCAAGAATGGAATATTGTTTCGCTGCCAAATGATGCTTACAAAGGAAACGTGCATAATTAGCTGACACAGCAACGTGAGCTTCAAGAAAACATGAACAATCGCATCAAAAAGTACTCGAATTTTGGTTCCGCCACTTCCTTGTAAATATGCCCATGTTTGTATCATTTATGTGTTTTGTGGTTAACAGCATACCTCAAGTACAATTTCCAGGCAGATGCTCCCTACACATAGTTGGTGTAAACCCCCTAATTTTGTGAGAAGTACGCCTTTTATGCTTGAAAAAAATCAGCAACTTCACTCACCAATAGATGCTCTGAGCCACCAATACACTTGAGCAAGAACCCTACCACAGTGCTCTCTGCTATGGGGAACCAGTCAGGTTTATTGGGGAGTTTTGGAACTGAGCACTGTTTCTATTTTCTGTTAACACTATAAGAATTCAGGGCCTGATTTATACATTGGCGGGTGAGATACTCTGTGACAAATGTGACTGATATCCTGTCCGACATATCACAATTACATTATATCCTATGGCATTTGTAACACACCGTGCAGGGTATCGGTCACGTTTAAGACAGAGTATCTCGCCCTCCAAAGTCTAAATCAGGCACTCAGTGTCATGCAATGTTTGCCTTTGGTAATTCACAGTGCATGTTTTTTTGTAAATTATCTTTGGCATTAGTACATCTGGTTAGGCATACATCGTATAATCTCCAGGATTCACATCTACCTCAGGCTGGAAGCTGCTGAAAGTACTGTGTGCTTGACGCAGTTCAATGTTCGTCTATCAATGTCCAAAACCTTGCGGAAGAGTGGCAAAAGTGCCCACCCAGAAAGAAGGGGAGCATGACTCAAAAAAAAATAAAGTCAGAGGAAGAAGGGGGGAAGGGAAAGAAGAAGGACAAAAATGAGGGGTGACCGGCCCCTGTAAGAGCAATTGAGATATCAGGCATGTGCACTTATCTCAGTAGACAAGCTAAGGGACGTTGTTGAGGGAGGTCCGAATCGTTAGGATGTATCTGTAGGTATGCCAGCAGTGGTTCCCATATGGCTTGATATGAGCGGGCACAAGCTCCCAGTATGTAGACAACTGCTTCTGACAAAGGACAACATCCCTGAGCCACTGCTCCCTGCGCAGGACCCAACCCCTGCCCCAGTACATTGCAATGCGCCTCTTAGCGAGCAGCAGTAGCATGGCCACCAATCTCCTACAATGCATCGGCGTTTCCTTGACATATCCCAGTAGGACTATTAGAGGAGAGCGGACCAGGCGCTCATCAAGCATCTCCTCTATAGTCTGGTGAATAGTCTCTCAGTATTAATATATGGTGGGACAGCTCTATGCAAGGTGAAGGAAGGTAGCAACAGGGGATCTTCAGCTCATGCAGCGCGCTTCAGCAGGCAGTCCAATTTTGCAGAGCCAGTCAGGCATCCTATACAGTCTATGCAAGAATTTAAAGTGAAGGAGTCGCAGCCGATAGTTAGGGGACAGGGCTTTTAACTGTGCACAACAGAAGGACCACTGCTCCGGCATAATATCTATGCCAAGTAAGTCTTCCCATTCTCTATGGGCCCTTGGAACGGATATGGGCACTGTGCGCTGCATGTCTGTGTATAGCCATGTGACCAGCTTGCAGGGGGAGAGGTTTCTCTAAAAGTATTCAAGAGTGCAGAAAGTGGGTGGTGCAGCGGGGGAAGAGGTTATGTAGCCACGCAATGCTGCCCGCAATTGAAAGTAGGTCATTTTCTCAAGCACAGTCAGTCCCCTCTCCCCCCCGCAACTAGTGGAGCTCTATAAAGTTCCCTTCTGGGAATGCGTTGCCCAATGAAGTGATTTGAAGCTGCCGCAGTCACGCGCATGGGCCTGTCTCTGATAGCGCCATCAGGGCAGGGTGCCTGGGAATCTAAGGAGCATACAGAATTTCCAGACCCGCACTCCGGCGCAATGCATGCTATGCCCACACCTTACATCCCACCGTGTCAATCTCCGACCGCTGCTGAGTTTGCATCCTATACAGGATGTAGTGGGTGTGGCTTTGCCTGGTCCCACTCATTGGCTGTGTGTACCATAAACTGTGTCGGGAACACCAAATGAAAACCGCATGGGCGCAGTAATAGTACAGATCAATATCAGGGGCGTCCAATCCACCCTGCTCAAAAGCATGCATCAAAGTTTCCCATGAGATCCTAGGCTGTCTCCCAGCCCACACCAGTGTAATCATATTGGATCACAACCTGTGTCTAAACACAGCGTTGAATGGAAGGGGAAGATTAGCAAAAAGGTAAAGGAACTTGGGTAAGACTATCATGTTTGCAATGGCTATGCACCCCGCCAGCGACAATGGGAGCTTAGTCCAGGCAGGAACACGGTTCTATAGCCAGTCCATCAGCCATCCATAATTTGATTTTCATAGATCTTCAACATTACGACTCACCCAGATGCCCATGTAGCGTGTCGGACCTTCTGCCCATTGTAATGAGAACTCTGACTGAAAGTGTTTTGTTACGGTCGTTAGTGGGAAATTCCCTAATTAGTGGGGTGAGGTTCTCCTCCGGGCGCTTGATGTACAGTGTGACATCGTCTGCATGCAGCGAGACAAGTATCACCCGCGGGGTGAATGCCAGTCCTGGTGGGGGTGGTGCAGTCGCAAGCGTGCCACCAGGGGCTCCATGGCTATGGCGAATAATATGGGCGACAGCAGACACCTCTGGCGCGTGCCCCTAGACACCTGAAAGGGGGGGGGGGGTATTACCCCATTTACTCAGATTCAGATGGAGGGGGAGGAATACAGCAGAGAAATAAGCCTAATTAATTAGGTGCTGAGCCCAATACGGGCTAGAAGTGCAAACATGTATGGCCATTCGGGCGAGTCGAAAGCCTTTGCGGGATCGAAGAATACCGCTGCAGCTTGCAGCGTCGGGTCTACCTCCTGCATGGTAGCGAAGAGTGCGCACAGGTTGTGCGCCATGGATCTTCCCGGCACAAAGCTGCATTGATCAGGTCTCAGTACCTGAGGCAGCAGAGGGAGCAGCGATAAGGTTAGCAAGTATCTTATTGTTGAGGTTAATCATGGAGAGCAGCCGATACGAGTCGCTTCTTTGAGGGTCCTTATCCTGTTTTAGGATTGCTTTTATGAGGGCTTCTCTTAATAAATATAGGAGAATCCTGCGCTCCAGGATTCCTCCTACATGCGCATCAGGTGCAGGGCAACTATCGCTGCATATTCAGTACAAAGCGACAGACAAGCCGTCCAAGCCCCGGGTTTTATTCCCTGGCATTGCCTTGATGGCCTGTACCATGCTCCTCCTCTGAGAACGGCTTGTCCATCTAGGCTCTGTGTCCACTCTCCAGCCATATCAGTTGTATGGAATCAAAGAATGACTTGATGTCCGGAGGCGGTGCCTTCTGCCGGGAGCTGTAAAGAGATTCGTAAAAAGACACCATTTTGGATTGTATCTCTACCTGTCCCGAGACCAGAGTGCATTCAGAGGTGCTCAGCTCGGTTATGAAGTCCCTGACCCATGGCTTCCCAAGAAGACCCGCCAATGTCCTGCCTGCCCAATCTTCCTCACCATATCGTCGGGCTCTGGTGTCTTTGCTAAGATAGTGCATCTCACGGGTGGCTGCCTCATCAAAGTCATCAATCTTCTCCCTGATGAGTTTCTGCGTGGCCTCACTTTTGGTGGCTAAATATTCAGTCTTGAATTCGCGTATTTTACTCTCCTGTCATTTGACATCAATAAGGAATGAGCGCAGTTGTTTGACTTGGCATCTTTTGGCGTGTTTCCCCGGCGTTTTTGCTTTCTGACCTACCGGTTTTTGCTGGCTTAGTGTCTCTGCGCACTTTCTTCCTGCTGATCAGTGTTAAAGTGCAAGTGCTCCTGTTGTAAATTGTGTTATGGATTGGTGTTTCCATGATTGGCATATTTGATTTACATGTCAGTCCTTAGTAAAGTGCACTGAGTGTGCCAGGGCCTGTAAATCAAATGCTGTTAGTGGGCTGCAGCACTGGATTGTCCCACCCACACAAACAGCCAGTAAATGTAACTCTGGTCTGCCATTGCAGAGCCTGTGTGCTGTCTGGGACTGCCATGTTGACTCGGCAAGTGTACCCACTTGCCAGGCCCTAACCTTTCCTTTTCTTACATGTCAGACACCCCTAGGTAGGACCAAGGTACCCTTGTGGGCAGGGTGCGGTGTATGTGAAAGGTAGGACATGCCCTGGTGTGTGTGGCATTTCCAGATAGTTAATTACTGCCAATTTCGTTTTTTCACTATTGCAAGGCTAACTGTTCCCATAAGAAATATTGGGGAGTTTGTTTATAACATCTTATAAACATAACTTGCCTAGGACCAAGGCAGAGGAATAAAGTTTAGTATGCCTGAACCCAGAATATAAAGATGCATCTTTTACTGAAGGTGATATTTACATTCTGTGTTTAAAAAAAACACTTTTAGAAAGTAGATATTTTCTTTCTCAGCCATCCGGTAGGCCTCTGCTGGGTGTGCGGATTGACTCTTTGGTTTTGGGATTGCAGGGGCTGGGGAGGAGCAGTGGCTCCAGAGAGTCTAGGTGGGTCAGAAAAGGGATGAATAGACCTGGGCTGCATTTAGAGTAGGGGGAGGAGATGTCCTTTAACCTGAATGGGCCTGGTCTGCCTCTGACAATGCCATATCCAGCTTCTGTCAGGAAGCTACACCAGAGAGGGCAGAACTGGTTCTGGCTGGGCACAGACACTCTCTGCCTGAGAGGACAAAGGATTTTGGGCTATAAAAAATGGGGGCCAAACCTCTGAACCTTAGAACTCTTTTGGATCAAGAAGACTGCCAAGAAGTTGGAGAAGCTGTGAGGAGGAACTGCCACTTTGCTGAGTGCTTTGCTGTGTTGGCCTGCAGTAGCTGGTTCTGTCTTGGGCAGTGAAAGGACTGGACTGAACTTTCTGCAACTTCTTTCTTTGAGAATCTCCAAGTGCTTGAGGTGGAGCTTGCCCCCTGTTCAAGAAGTCTCAGAAACAGCAAAGACTTCAAGTTATTCTGCCATCAGCAGTGGGGACTGTGTGTTTTGGGCTGCAACAGAAGAAAAAGCAACCCGACGCCGTCTACGACGCCGCTGCCGACTCCATGTCCTGAAGGCACTGCGGAGAGCACCACCGTAAAGCCGTACCATGACCCTGGTCTCACCGACGACCCCATCTGACACCGCCATCGAGCTGCTGCTCGCACCGCGACCTGTAGGCACCGCACTTCGCACCGCGTCGCTTCACGACGCTGCCTTGGTATCCCCAATGATGACGCTCCATGCCGAAATTGCCGCTGCTGCTTACACCGTGGCTCGAGGGCACCGCTCGTAACTTACATGATGCACCATGATGCACCACAGCCTTGGCCTACGGACGCCGGTGCCATCGACTCCAGTTTATCAGCCGACAACAGTGCTGCAGCTACCACGCCGCTGCCTGCACAGTGACCTGCCAGCACCGCGACGAGCATCGCATCACTTCGCACCACGACCATGGTCTCACCGACGATGCCATTTGACGCCGCCACCGAGCCGCTGCTCGCATTGCGACCTGATGGCATCGCATGCCACACAGCTGCACTTCACATCACTGCACCCGACGCCTGCCGACGCCAGCACTCCTGACTTCAACTGCGAGGAGTTTGATTTGCAATGCGTGTGACTTCAAGGGCCCTCCGAATCCTGCACCGACCTCCAGAACCGGCCCCTGCGGACGCCGTGCTTTTGGAGCTTAGCGAGTGGCCGCCAATGCCCTACATTTCTAATGGTACTGTTTTGTGGGTCTTCCTGACACCGTAGTTGGCCCACGATGCCGCAGTCAGCTAGAACTGTTTGGATTTGTTTGTTCACGATGCTGTGATTGCCCCGGACAGAGCTATCGACTTCAAAGAACTGTATTTCCAGGTTGTTTTTATAACTGAGGATTTCTAAGTACTGCATTGTCGATTTTTTAATCATTTTTGGTCTTGTCTTCAGTATAAAAAAATATTGGATTTTTTTCTAAACTGGTGTGATGTCCTTTTGTAGTGCTCACACTGTATTACTGTTGGTATGCGCAAATGCTTTACACACTGCCACTAAGATAAGCCTGACTGCTCATACAAAGTTACCAAGGGGGCAAGCAGGGGGTATTTTAGGAGTGTAACTCCCTTATTCTGACTAGAAGGAAAGGTGCCTACTTGGACAAGGTGCAAACCATTGCCAACTAGAGACCCCCATTTCTAACAGCAGTATACTGGCCTGCTTTGCAATGCACTCACCCTGCACAACAGTTTTAAACGCATACCAGAGAATTGAGGGGGTGTCAACTGATCCTTCATTGTGCTAAGAAAATTCAACTATCGTTTGTCTGATGGATTCCCGAAACACCTGGTCGTGCAGTGGGCCAGGTGGGAGTTTCCAACTGAACACCTTGGTTGGTTAATCAGGTAAGTCTAGCGTGAGTAGGACAGGAGAGTGGTCCAAAAATGTGCGGGGCAAGTGGAGTACCTCCACCACCCAGGCAGCCACATTCCGCAAGGTCAGCCAGAAGTCGATCCGCGACCACGAGAGCCCGGCCGACGATATACAAGTTCCCTGCTCAGCACCCAGGCTCCTGCTGCGCCATACATCTACCAGATCAAAGTCAGCCTACAGTTCATGGTTAGAAGTTCATATGGTGTATTCTATTTGATATGGTCTCTTTATGCCAGTGGGTAAACATAATCCCTCTGGTCTAGTGGACAGCACTCCAAGATGTCCACCAAGTTGTCAGCAGAAATTAAAACGTTAACAAAATGGGAGGTCAAAACGGTTGTGGTTTTGCACTTCGGATTTCATAGAAGAACAGGAGAACTTTTTTTTAATATCAGGCCTGAACAATTGTGGCATTAAAGTCCTAAATGGAAGCCAGACAACATTTGTTGTGAGCAGCTGCTACAGCTGCTAGAAAGCATGAGATATGATTAAGGGCTGCTGGCCTTCCACTGCATACAGGTTTCAATTCTGCAAGAATTATGAATGATATCTAGATGTTTGAATTAAACTCAGAGAGGTCTTAATGTTCATGGTGAAGAACCTACCTCGTTTTCGTGCTACTCTCCCTCAGAGATGTGATCCAGGAAAATGTGATACATTTGTCACACACTGGTCACTATCTTATGGCAACCCAATTAATTGTGGGCAAAATTATATAAATGTCTGTTTCTGGAAATTCTGCAATGAAAGCTAAACCCCTTCCACTTACTCTTTCCACTAGGCTCAAAGAGGCAGACGCTGGAGCTATGCGTAGTTCTAAGTTTATACATAGAGCATTGCAAGTAAAACCATAGACATAATTTAGGGCTCCCAGGTAGAGCACCTACTACTCATGGCATGGACTTTGTTACCTTTGTCACTGCTCTTGTGATTCATAGCATCTTGACCCCATCTGCATGGTCACCCTCAAACATTTTTGCCTTCACCCCTCCTATTTTTGTTGAATTTGTTTGTGATGGCCTTAGGACTTGGGCACTTCACCTCTCTGCTAACCATTGCCTAAAGTATTTTTGCTCCCTCCCTAAAACATGGACAAATTATCTTACACCTGATTGGCATATTGTAATGTGGAAAACAGCATACCAAGGGCCTGTAAATGAATGCTACTAGTAGGCCTGCAACACTTTTTGTGCCACCTACTTAAAGAGACCCTTAAAAGATATGCCAGATCTGCCATTGCATTTAAAAATGCAGTTTTAAATTGCTAGTTCGACATGGCAATGTAATCCCCTTGCCAAGCCTTAAATGTTCCTTTTATTGCATGTAAGTCAATGTCTAGGTAGGCTGTAGGTAGTCCATAGGGCAGGATGCATATTAATCAAAAGGTTGGACTTGTGCTTTTACATTTCACATGTCCTGGTAGTGCAAAACTCTTTAATTTGTTTTTCGGTACTATGAGGGTTACCTCTCCCATAGGATAACATTGGGTTGCATTACGTTTAGTGAGTGCTAACGTTTGATTGGGAACAGGTAAACATTTCATGTTTGGTTTCTGAGAAATTCAAATGGAAAAACAGCCACACAATAGAGGGATTACATATGAATCAGAAGTTGGTCGCACTCTGCTCGTCACACCAGCAAGTTGCCCCAAGGAACTGTGGTCAATGTAGTGGCGACGGCGAGTACGCCTATGCCACGGTGTATGTAGAAAAGTATGTGTTGCATTAGCCATCCCTGGACACGTGTTTCGAGGTAGTTGCCTCTCGTCAGCAGGGAGCAGGTCAGTGTAAAGGGGTGCCGCGTGGACTGCCAAAATGTAATTAAAACAGGTAGAGTACCTCTCATGGCGCGCAGGTGCAGGTCCAAGGCTCGTCAGCCCGTTGGCTCAAGGGAGCCGTAATAAATGAATCAGAAGTTGGTCGCACTCTGCTCGTCACACCAGCAAGTTGCCCCAAGGAACTGTGGTCAATGTAGTGGCGACGGCGAGTACGCCTATGCCACGGTGTATGTAGAAAAGTATGTGTTGCATTAGCCATCCCTGGACACGTGTTTCGAGGTAGTTGCCTCTCGTCAGCAGGGAGCAGGTCAGTGTAAAGGGGTGCCGCGTGGACTGCCAAAATGTAATTAAAACAGGTAGAGTACCTCTCATGGCGCGCAGGTGCAGGTCCAAGGCTCGTCAGCCCGTTGGCTCAAGGGAGCCGTAATAAATGAATCAGAAGTTGGTCGCACTCTGCTCGTCACACCAGCAAGTTGCCCCAAGGAACTGTGGTCAATGTAGTGGCGACGGCGAGTACGCCTATGCCACGGTGTATGTAGAAAAGTATGTGTTGCATTAGCCATCCCTGGACACGTGTTTCGAGGTAGTTGCCTCTCGTCAGCAGGGAGCAGGTCAGTGTAAAGGGGTGCCGCGTGGACTGCCAAAATGTAATTAAAACAGGTAGAGTACCTCTCATGGCGCGCAGGTGCAGGTCCAAGGCTCGTCAGCCCGTTAGCTCAAGGGAGCCGTAATAAATGAATCAGAAGTTGGTCGCACTCTGCTCGTCACACCAGCAAGTTGCCCCAAGGAACTGTGGTCAATGTAGTGGCGACGGCGAGTACGCCTATGCCACGGTGTATGTAGAAAAGTATGTGTTGCATTAGCCATCCCTGGACACGTGTTTCGAGGTAGTTGCCTCTCGTCAGCAGGGAGCAGGTCAGTGTAAAGGGGTGCCGCGTGGACTGCCAAAATGTAATTAAAACAGGTAGAGTACCTCTCATGGCGCGCAGGTGCAGGTCCAAGGCTCGTCAGCCCGTTGGCTCAAGGGAGCCGTAATAAATGAATCAGAAGTTGGTCGCACTCTGCTCGTCACACCAGCAAGTTGCCCCAAGGAACTGTGGTCAATGTAGTGGCGACGGCGAGTACGCCTATGCCACGGTGTATGTAGAAAAGTATGTGTTGCATTAGCCATCCCTGGACACGTGTTTCGGGGTAGTTGCCTCTCGTCAGCAGGGAGCAGGTCAGTGTAAAGGGGTGCCACGTGGACTGCCAAAATGTAATTAAAACAGGTAGAGTACCTCTCATGGCGCACAGGTGCAGGTCCAAGGCTCGTCAGCCCGTTGGCTCAAGGGAGCCGTAATAAATGAATCAGAAGTTGGTCGCACTCTGCTCGTCACACCAGCAAGTTGCCCCAAGGAACTGTGGTCAATGTAGTGGCGACGGCGAGTACGCCTATGCCACGGTGTATGTAGAAAAGTATGTGTTGCATTAGCCATCCCTGGACACGTGTTTCGAGGTAGTTGCCTCTCGTCAGCAGGGAGCAGGTCAGTGTAAAGGGGTGCCGCGTGGACTGCCAAAATGTAATTAAAACAGGTAGAGTACCTCTCATGGCGCGCAGGTGCAGGTCCAAGGCTCGTCAGCCCGTTGGCTCAAGGGAGCCGTAATAAATGAATCAGAAGTTGGTCACACTCTGCTCGTCACACCAGCAAGTTGCCCCAAGGAACTGTGGTCAATGTAGTGGCGACGGCGAGTACGCCTATGCCACGGTGTATGTAGAAAAGTATGTGTTGCATTAGCCATCCCTGGACACGTGTTTCGAGGTAGTTGCCTCTCGTCAGCAGGGAGCAGGTCAGTGTAAAGGGGTGCCGCGTGGACTGCCAAAATGTAATTAAAACAGGTAGAGTACCTCTCATGGCGCGCAGGTGCAGGTCCAAGGCTCGTCAGCCCGTTGGCTCAAGGGAGCCGTAATAAATGAATCAGAAGTTGGTCGCACTCTGCTCGTCACACCAGCAAGTTGCCCCAAGGAACTGTGGTCAATGTAGTGGCGACGGCGAGTACGCCTATGCCACGGTGTATGTAGAAAAGTATGTGTTGCATTAGCCATCCCTGGACACGTGCTTCGAGGTAGTTGCCTCTCGTCAGCAGGGAGCAGGTCAGTGTAAAGGGGTGCCGCGTGGACTGCCAAAATGTAATTAAAACAGGTAGAGTACCTCTCATGGCGCGCAGGTGCAGGTCCAAGGCTCGTCAGCCCGTTGGCTCAAGGGAGCCGTAATAAATGAATCAGAAGTTGGTCGCACTCTGCTCGTCACAGCAGCAAGTTGCCCCAAGGAACTGTGGTCAATGTAGTGGCGACGGCGAGTACGCCTATGCCACGGTGTATGTAGAAAAGTATGTGTTGCATTAGCCATCCCTGGACACGTGTTTCGAGGTAGTTGCCCCTCGTCAGCAGGGAGCAGGTCAGTGTAAAGGGGTGCCGCATGGACTGCCAAAATGTAATTAAAACAGGTAGAGTACCTCTCATGGCGCGCAGGTGCAGGTCCAAGGCTCGTCAGCCCGTTGGCTCAAGGGAGCCGTAATAAATGAATCAGAAGTTGGTCGCACTCTGCTCGTCACACCAGCAAGTTGCCCCAAGGAACTGTGGTCAATGTAGTGGCGACGGCGAGTACGCCTATGCCACGGTGTATGTAGAAAAGTATGTGTTGCATTAGCCATCCCTGGACACGTGTTTCGAGGTAGTTGCCTCTCGTCAGCAGGGAGCAGGTCAGTGTAAAGGGGTGCCGCGTGGACTGCCAAAATGTAATTAAAACAGGTAGAGTACCTCTCATGGCGCGCAGGTGCAGGTCCAAGGCTCGTCAGCCCGTTGGCTCAAGGGAGCCATAATAAATGAATCAGAAGTTGGTCGCACTCTGCTCGTCACACCAGCAAGTTGCCCCAAGGAACTGTGGTCAATGTAGTGGCGACGGCGAGTACGCCTATGCCACGGTGTATGTAGAAAAGTATGTGTTGCATTAGCCATCCCTGGACACGTGTTTCGAGGTAGTTGCCTCTCGTCAGCAGGGAGCAGGTCAGTGTGAAGGGGTGCCGCGTGGACTGCCAAAATGTAATTAAAACAGGTAGAGTACCTCTCATGGCGCGCAGGTGCAGGTCCAAGGCTCGTCAGCCCGTTGGCTCAAGGGAGCCGTAATAAATGAATTAGAAGTTGGTCGCACTCTGCTCGTCACACCAGCAAGTTGCCCCAAGGAACTGTGGTCAATGTAGTGGCGACGGCGAGTACGCCTATGCCACGGTGTATGTAGAAAAGTATGTGTTGCATTAGCCATCCCTGGACACGTGTTTCGAGGTAGTTGCCTCTCGTCAGCAGGGAGCAGGTCAGTGTAAAGGGGTGCCGCGTGGACTGCCAAAATGTAATTAAAACAGGTAGAGTACCTCTAATGGCGCGCAGGTGCAGGTCCAAGGCTTGTCAGCCCGTTGGCTCAAGGGAGCCGTAATAAATGAATCAGAAGTTGGTCGCACTCTGCTCGTCACACCAGCAAGTTGCCCCAAGGAACTGTGGTCAATGTAGTGGCGACGGCGAGTACGCCTATGCCACGGTGTATGTAGAAAAGTATGTGTTGCATTAGCCATCCCTGGACACGTGTTTCGAGGTAGTTGCCTCTCGTCAGCAGGGAGCAGGTCAGTGTAAAGGGGTGCCGCGTGGACTGCCAAAATGTAATTAAAACAGGTAGAGTACCTCTCATGGCGCTGTGGTAAATAAAATCTTCTTTACCGGACTGAATTTCATACGGAATCTTAAAATAAAGTAAAATAGCTCAAAATAACAAGAGGCAGAATCCGTGGTATAAGAGGTTTTCTAAATGGGCTTTATTCCACTCAAAATGGCCGACTCGAGTCGCGGCCTTCAGGTTCCGTCACCACGAGGGTTCAGGAAGTGAAGTACAATACTTTATTGACAGACATGCATTTTTATAATAAGTACATTACAATGAAACGAATGTAGAAGGCGTAACATTTGATAAGAAAAGTGACATAACAGGTACGTAATCGAAACTAGGCGTAATAAGGAATAAAAGAAACATGATTGGTTAGGATTATCAGACATAGGTGGATCTATAAGATAATACTTGGCATAGATGCGCGCGCAGCAGCATGACGTGTGAGTGACGTGCAACTAGGGGGTGAAGGGACTTGACATTTAGCTCTACATGTGGAGACGAGAAGTCTGGGGGGTCAAGTCAACCTAATCCCAAATCATATCTAACATCCTATGTTTAAAGAACTATGTTATCCACAAGGAAGGACTCTCGGACAGAATCTAGTCTATACTGACTGTGTGCGTGCACAAACGCCTAAGTGTCTATATGAGATGCGAGAGGCAGAAAACTTTCCATGGCAGCAGGGCTATGAATCACTTGCAGGAGGACGGAAAGGCTGAGTCCTTTGCTTGGTAGCTGGAAGAATGTTTACTTAAACTACTAGACAGGAATGCATCGGCTGAGGAGCAAAATAGATAATTCGAAGGTGAAATACAGCTTCTTGGCAGGCAGGCGAAAACTGGCCGAGGCAGGCACCGTTAGCTGCACAGGGAGTAGGACAAAGTTCATGGATACAGATGCGAGCTCAAGCTGAAGCTGTCAGAGACAGAGAGCAGGGAAAAGCTTTGAGGACAGAATCGGGCCTACTTGCCTGAACTGTAAAAATGGAGTAACTTAGCCATATAAAGTCGGTGGCCTTTCATACTTAGGAATCGAATATCCAGCCCATTGATGGCGGATCTGACAGAGAACATGTCGACGGTAGACACACATATATTTGCGTTCTTAGAAACTGGAACTGGAGGGAACATACATGTATTTGTAACATGCATATAGAACCGTTGGGGTCCAAGATAGGGGACATAACTGATCAGGAAAATCCACATTTCCACATTCCCTCCTTGTCCCCTACTTGCCCTTTAAGAGATATCAATCTTCATCATTCCATCGATTTGCTCATGGAGCATCATTTCTTCTTCCTTCTTCTTCCGGTGTTTTGAACGAGAACTGTGATATGGAATGCATGATGTGGCACACAGACCACAAATCGCTGGTCCACATTGCAGGCATAAACAACAACTGAAAAGCATAAGAAGGCCAATACCTAGGAAGGATAGAACTCTCCATCCCCAGGCTGATATCACACTCCAAAACCACCCGGACCACGTCCAAGTGCCTGGATTCTCGTGTATCTGGCTCACAATCTTATGAAGGCGTGTTATAGCTTTATATACAGATGGCGAATTTTCTGGTATAAATATGCAGCAGCTGGATCCGATGACCCTGCAAGCTCCGCCCCTTTCGGCCAGGATGACGTCAAGGACAAGACGATTCTGGAGAACAACAATTCTCATCACTGATTGTTCTTCTGTCAGATTGCCTAGGGCGGCTATAGTCTCGTTTACTACAGCTTCAAGAGTCTTGGTTAGTCTGCGTATCAGCTTACTATTTGATATTGTACCTATATAGGGAAAGATACCTTTATTGAAATCTACATACTTGTCCCATGCCGTCTCAGTATAATCGACAACTGGGAGATCTCTTCGCTCTCTATTGTGTACTAAATGAACATTTCGATAATAATCAGGGGGAGCTAGAAAAACAGGTGGCAAAAGGAATGCTATGTAACAGGTACCATCCCAATCTAGAGGCAGACGCATATATGCAGTCTGACCACATATAAAGTAAGAATGGCGAGAAGCTCTAAATAAAGATTTACCTTGATCACTATATTCTACTGTAGTAACGCATTGGCTATGGCCCATGTGTATGGAACCAACTTTTCTTACACATAATTCACCCTTAACTGGAAATACTGACATAGTGGGCAGAATTAGTTCAACTTCGGTTTTGACATTCAAAATCATAAGATTAGGCGTAAAATTACCTAATTTATACACTTCATTTTCTAAATCAGTTCCTGTTCTACTGGGGTGACCCTCCTTATTAGGGTGACAGACTTTGAATAAAACTAGATTCAGATTTCCCCATATCCAATGTTGTTGATAAACTGCTGTGTCTGGGTCTATGGAATTTAATAAACTAAACCATGCTCCACAGGAGCCATTGTGTGTGAACGGATGTGGAAAGAAAGGCAGAACTCCTTTGTTATTCTGATAGGGAGGGAGTCGGCCACACACCCAACAATTGGTGGCATTACTAGTCTGATGGGAATGATGTAACATACTAATGAAGGTGTTGTTGCGCAGCGCAAGTCTATAGGACAACTCATGTGGGGGTAATTCACTAAAAGAATGTTCATCAGTTATATTGAAAGCACGTTTAGAAACAGGATAATACATATGCAACAATATGCTTGCAGTAACTATTAAAAAACTCAAGGAAAACAAAATTAATAAAGTCACAATACAGTGGCTACGCAGTAATTTACAATAAGCATGTCGTTTTATTATGATTCTGGACTCTACATCATTCAGACCTAAGGGATACATGTCGGGACAGATTCAACCGCTTCACCTTGGAGAGGACTTAAACAATCAAATCGTCCGACAGTTTGGATCTGGACCTGAGTTTCTGCTTATAGAGTTCGGTGCTACTGGCTTCAGCCAAAGGTAGCTTTGAGTCAATGGGGGAAGACACACGAGGAGTACTGTTTGTGTCAGGAGGAAGTCCATGAAATTTCTTTATATGGCTGGAATGCACCCAGCCTTTTCTCCCTTCGATCTTCACAGCTGTTCTGGTTGTCAGCAGGACCAACTCAGGAAGCCTCCACCTTGGCTCCAGTTGGGTTTTCCGATCAAAATTCCTGACGAGAACATAATCGCCGGGAATTACATCATGAGGTTTCACCTCGGTGTTGTCGGGAAAAGCTGCGACTACCTGTGAACGACAAGATTGTAGTGCAGACATCATGGAAGCCAGGTAATCTGTCAGCATATTACAGTCAACATCAGTTATTTTACGGGGTATAGGCGTCCCCCACATATTCGGTGGTCTACCAAAGATCACCTCATAAGGTGATAGCCCTGTTCGAGAGTGTGCTACCATCCTCATGTAAAATAGCGCAACTGGTAAAGCTACTATCCAGTCCACACCTTTTTCCTGACATATTTTAGACAGTCTGATTTTTAAAAGTTGATTATGTCGTTCCACGAGACCTGCTGCCTCGGGGTGTCGGACACAGTGGAATTTCCACTGATATCCCAACAAAAGCGAGACATGTTTCATTAATTCGGAGGAGAAAGGCTGGCCGTTATCTGAATATACAACACGTGGTAAACCGTACCGTGGGAAGAATTCTCGAACTAGCTGCTTGGCAGTAGTCGGGGCAGTGTAATCTGATACGGGATACGCCTCTGTCCAACGGGAGAGAGCGCAGACAACTACGAGAACATATTTGAATCCTCGACAACGTTCCATCTGAATATAATCCATCTGGAGGACTTCAAAAGGATGGTCAGGAGGCTGAAATCCACCCTGCTCTACGGGAACACTCTTTCCTGGATTAAACTGACAACATATCATACAGGTACGAACTTTTTGTTTAGCTGCTGCTCGTAAATGTTTGTTGAACCAAATGTGCTGAATGCTGTCTAGCATAGCCTTCTCTCCTAAATGTGCTGGACTGTGAACTGTAGCTATAATGGCTTGAACCATGGAATCAGGGAGAAACCATACAGATTTCTCCTTCGTCATCCATCCTTGATCTGTCTGGATCCCTCCTAGTTCAGTCCACTTCTTTATTTCTTCTGCTGTGGCATGTGTCTGTATGTCAATTACGTCAAGTGCGGGATCCTTAATTGTCATACACTGTGTTGGTGTCTGAACTATTGGCTTTGTCATGTCTAATGTGCGATTCTGAGCAGTCTGTTTAGCTGTTCTGTCAGCTAAATCATTGCCTTGAGAAATGGTATCAGTAACCTTCGTGTGTGCTTTACATTTCATAATCGATATAGCAGTGGGTAGATGTATTGCGTCTAACAAAGCATGAATGAGGGGTCCGTGCTGAATGTGGGCACCATGGGAGGTTAAATAACCTCTCTCTCGCCATAGCACGCCGAAGTCGTGTACAACTCCGAATGCATAACGTGAGTCAGTGTATACATTAACTTTCTTATTTGTGGCTTGAATACAGGCTTGTGTTAGAGCAATAAGTTCTGCTGCTTGGGCTGACAAAGTATCTATACAATTTGTCTCAATAACTTCAGTGTCTGTTGTGACTGCATACGCGGTCACTAAATCTCCTGTATTTGTTCTCATGCACGATCCGTCTACATACAACGTCAGGTCTGGATCTAACAATGGAACGTCTGTCAAGTCTTGTCTAGGTTTCGTCTTTATTTCAATGATTTCAACACAATCATGAGCTAGTGGGTCTGTTCCAATTACAGGTAATAGTGTAGCAGGATTCAATGTATTACACCGTCGGATCTCTATGTGTGGTTGAAACAATGTCAGTTCATAACCGGTAAGTCTTGCTATGGTCAAGTGTTGTGTTTGTGTTCGGTTCACAAGAACCTCTACTGCATGTGGTACTTGTACTGTCAATGGGTGTCCTAATACTATGGCATCGCTTTGTCTGATTGCTAAAGCTGTCGCTGCCACTGATTTCAGGCATGTAGGCAAAGCCTGAGCTACGGGATCTAATGTACTGGAAAAATAAGCACATGGCTTGCGTGATCCTGCTTGATCCTGAGTGAGTACTGACAAGGCAGTACCTTCGCGTTCTGTAACAAAGAGTGTAAAATGTTTGCTATAACATGGTGTTGCTAAAACAGGTGCTTGACATAAAGCTTCCTTTAGGCTTTCAAAAGCTTGTGTATGTTCCTGAGTCCAAGGGAGAACAGTCGATGTGGCTGCCTCCTGTGTGGTTAACTGAATGAGTGGTTTTGCTAGAAATGCGTACTGAGGGATCCACTGCCTACAATATGAAGTGAGGCCTATGAAAGCCCGCACCTCCTTTTGTGTCTGGGGTATTGACATGTTAGCAATTAACTGGATGCGATCTGGTGTAAGCTGCCTTCCCTCCTTGGACAGCGAGTGACCAAGATAAATAACTCGCTGGACACAGAATTGCAGCTTAGAAGGAGACACCTTGTGCCCCTTGTCGGCTAGGAAATGTAAAACTGTCAGAGAAGCTTTTTCACATTCTGGCTCGCTTCTCGCTGTGATCAGCAGATCATCGACATATTGAAGCAGTGCAGTATTGACTGGCATGTGGATACTGTCAAGTTCTCGTTTCAGTGCTTGGCTGTAGATGCTGGGGCTTTCTGTGAATCCTTGGGGAGCGCGTGAGAATTTAAAGCTGCGCCCATTTAAACTGAATCCGAACAAGTATTGGCTTTCCGGATCTATTGGGACGCTGAAAAAGGCATTCTTGAGATCGATTACAGTAAAGAATGTTGCTTCGGAATCAATTGCTGTCAACAATGATGATATATCAGGGACCACAGGGAATTGTGGTACAATGCACTTGTTTAGTTCACGCAAATCAATAACCAATCGGTACACTGGTGGGGCAGTAGGATCAGTTCGTTTAAGAATCGGAATTATCGGTGAATTACATACATTGAAGTCTGTTTCTACAACTACTCCCTGGGTAATCAGCTCATCAATGATTTTCAGCAAAGCCACTACAGCATCATGCGGTAACTTGTATTGTCGCATTCGTGGTAGTACCACTCCTGCTTTCAGTGTGACTCGATAGGGTGTAATGTTCATGCAGCCAACATCCGTAGGGCCTTGTGCCCATAGATGTACTGGTAAAGTCTGTAGTCGGGGATCCATGTCTCTAGACACATAGTGACCTTTAAAATCACGTAAAAACAACCTTACTCCTTCCGGAGAACAACATATTATGGCTCCTAGTGCTTTCAGAGTTTTAATTCCTAACAGATTTTCTGGGCATGATTTAGTAAGCAATAAATCTGTAGTTCGTGTCAAAGGTCCTATCGTAAGTGGTAGAGGCTGTGATACTTCATTAACAATAGGTTTTCCTGAAAAACCAAGGGAAACATTTTGAGAGCCTGAGAGGGGTGCCCCTGGAACTTCACTACGTTTTATGGTTGTTCGACTTGCCCCTGTATCGAGTAAGAATTTTCTATCTTGACCTAATAATTCACTATGTACATAAGGTCCTTCTTGATCTACAGGAATCTCGATAAGCGGTAAGTCAACTTCCCTCTCTAGGCTGGTTCATGCGTAACGCTGATACTCAGGGTATTCATACTGTGCAGTCTGATACATTTGTCGTGTTGTGGTTTGTGTGGCAGTAGCAGGCAACGGTGGTGCAGCTGGCACAAACTGTATGGGTTGCTGTGAGGCTGGCATGGACTGTTGTTGAACTGGCATGGACTGTCCATGCTGCATAGCTCCTTGTTCATTCTGATCTTGTCTAACTAATCGTGGTCTCTCCTTTGCAATACCTGTAGCTATATTACGTTTCAGGACTGGACAATCGTGTACATAATGGCCCAGTTGTTTACAGTAATTGCAGGTTCCCTTTACAGGAACTGCAGAATCACCAGAATGTGTCACACCCTTTTTGTGACCATCTGCTGGTACTGTCTGAGAAACTAGCATTTTCATTTTTGTATCCTTCATGCGTCTATGCTCGTGTTCTTGTTCATCCCTAATTCTATTGTGATGATACTGTAACATTTGTAGCATTTGCGACGGAGTGTTACTTTGCCAGGTACTCTCGAATTTCAATATTCTATTCTTTACTGGAGGCAATGCATTTTCCACTAATTTTGTCACAAATAAATGTGGATATGAGTCACTACTTGCTTTTATACCACTATTTATACCAAAACATTTTTCAAATCGAGCATAATAATCGCTTGTGTCTTCATCTTGCTTTTGTTTGCAGGCTGTGATTGCACCCCAATCTTCCTTTTTTGTAGTCAATAAACGTGGCAGTACCTGTACTAGTAAACCTGGTAACAGTTTAACTTTATCCCCGAGCCCTGAACCTGCAGTTCGGCCCCTTTCTTCCTCTGCTAATGCTGTCCAGTCTATCTTTTGGTCACCCACTTCCCACTCTTTTTCTTTCAGTTTTTCATAAATGCCAGCAGGCAAAAGCACCTTTAATATCGTCATAATATCAGGAAAGGTGTACTCTCCCATCAGTAACATGTCTTTAATTTCTCGGTGGAAACCCGCTGGGTCTTTGTCATGACTAGGTACTACTTTTTTCATTTCTAATAATTCCATTTTTGATATGGGTGTGTAAACAAATACACGGTGAAACTCATTGTCTTCGCCTTTTATTGGGTGCACTTCTCGTAGGGGATTTTGTCTATCCATATAGTACGGCGCTCTTTCTCTGCGGGGCAGCGAGAGAGAATCCGGACTTACAAAAAGGACATACTGCTTACGTGACACTAATATCTCTTTAATTAGCTTGTTACTAGAACCTCTCCATCTGTTCGTGAGTAGTTCCGTTAATATATCAGGTAAAGGACCAGGGTCAGCATGTTGGCTCTTATATAATATGAGGAGTTGCTGAATCATATAGATTCCAGCTAAACGTTGTTCATCTGTACTGAGATTAAAAAACGTGTGTGCTACGGTCTCATCACCGTATTTTTCAGGACTGTCAATCCAGTGAACGGCTGATCTGGCTAATTCTTGCTCATCCATGGAATCGAGGAGGTGGTAACCCCTTCGTTCTCGTAGTATTTTATCTGCGGCTTGAAACGAATGTTCAGGAGACTTCAGATTTATTATAGGCGTCGGATACGTTCTGCTATTATTTGGGCATACTGAGTGTATGGGATCAGAAAAACATCTAGCATTATCACAGGATCCTCCTCTGCCTACATAGGCTATGGTCTCTGACTGTCTTGCGGAATTCCCTGATTCGGACACTTCATCTTGCTCAAACTCGTCTGTTCCCAATCTTTCTTCATGAATACGCTCTATTTCTTTACGGATTTTTCGGCACATGGCTATTATACAATTTTGCTTATCGTGTCTCCCTTCTGATATATTCTGACTCCATCTTGTAAGAATAAGCATTGCATTCGGGTCTACCCCCGGGCGGTCTTGATTTCTGATCACACAGTTTATGAGGAAACGTAACAGTTCCCCCTGTATTTCTACTTTCTGGAATTCCATAGCTCTGTTAATACATCCTGGATCTCGTCCTGTTTGAACAAAATGATATATGTTATCTAGATGCGTAGTCATTCCTGGTAACCTTGCTAAATACTCTGCGGCTCGCCTGATACGTAATGATGCCAGGACCATTTCGTCCTCTTTACCAACCACCGGGTCATATCTACAATTTACAAGGAGTTCCTTAAGCGTACGTTCACTTACGAATTTAGGTGTACGTGAATGTGCTGACTCTTGAAAGACAAGTTTATTTATTCTAGGTGGTGTAAAGGTAATGCTAGCACCTCCCGTGGCCCCATCTGGGGCGTCGGGTGTGAATGGGTTCGTTGAACGTGACACAGCAACTATGGGTGTCGATACCTCTGTAGAGTCGACTGCGGAGACAGATGCGGAAACAGATGTGCTTGCCGAAGCTTGTGTCGGGACTTGCTGTTGCACGGGGACAGATACCTGATCCTGACGTTGAACCCCTACACCAGACGGTCTATGTGGTGCGGCGTTAGCATACTCGGGAGCTGCGTCGTCTAGATATGAGGAAAGAAAAACATCTTCTGCGGTTCTGGGATGCCCTTTTGGATGTACCTTAATTGGAAATAATGGGGGTGGCAAGTCTTTTGGCATCTCTGGAGCAGCCTTAGGTAGTCCTTCGGCTAGAAGGGGATACATACCATTCATAAGAGCATTTCTTTGTCTATTTACTTGTTCTGATTTCACTCGGATACCTTCCTTAATTAATAGATTTTCTTGAACTTTATTTGAACTTTCTTTACTCCTCTCTTCTTGTCTACGTGCTTTTTCTGTTCGTCTATGAGATTCTTTACGCCATAACTCAACAGCGTCTTTCTGTGATTGTCTGACCTTTCTTTTCCATAACTCTTCCTCCACTTTCATGATGCATTCTGCATCCCAGGTTCCCGCTACGGGCCACCTTTGACTTTCCGGCAATCCCTTGGTATAATCTACCCATAGATCAAGAAACAATATGGCATCTAAGCCATGCTTATGGTACATAAAATGCCCTGGAGTGTCCCTAGGAGGAATAGGAACTGCTTCTTCAAGCACCCCTTTTCTGGTAGTAATCTGTCTTAACTTCGAGAAGAGCGGCATATTGACAACTGATCTGATACTTACTCTTGAACTTACTTAATACGAAAAAACCCCAATAATGAACAGTGTACAATGAACAATCATTCATACCACAATATGCAAGACATTTCTGAAAACATTAAACATTAAACATTTAACAATGACCGACAATGATGACAGTCTGCCTAACTAATCACCACGCTGAATTCTTGACAATAACTGCATACTTCGGAATACTTGATATACTGCTAAACAGTACATATACACTGCTAAACAGTGCAGACCGGATTTGTGTACCCAAATCCGTCTTGACCGGCACAACCTATGTGCGCGTCAACACGCCTCCCCGGCGATGGTACTCACCGAGTAGCTCCTTGAAACGGAAGGCCTCAGAGAATGGACAGGACTCGATGACTGCGGACAGCGGACCCTCTGGACATCGGGATTTCGAAATATCTGGTGGGCCTCTGTATACCTCGGATCTTGCTCTCTCAGCTAGGCTCTGGTCGGGATACTTCGCACTTCTCACCGCCTCGTCTGGGTTGATCGCAGCCTCAGTCGCCCCCGCTTGACCGGAGGGAGCTTACAGGAAATCCTGCTGGTACGCGTTTATGGTCCGTCCAGCTGTGGCAGGAGACCGGGCCTGCAACGCACCGCCGGCGCGTGAGATGAGAAAGTGTCCCTATTCGGGCGCCATTATGTGGTAAATAAAATCTTCTTTACCGGACTGAATTTCATACGGAATCTTAAAATAAAGTAAAATAGCTCAAAATAACAAGAGGCAGAATCCGTGGTATAAGAGGTTTTCTAAATGGGCTTTATTCCACTCAAAATGGCCGACTCGAGTCGCGGCCTTCAGGTTCCGTCACCACGAGGGTTCAGGAAGTGAAGTACAATACTTTATTGACAGACATGCATTTTTATAATAAGTACATTACAATGAAACGAATGTAGAAGGCGTAACATTTGATAAGAAAAGTGACATAACAGGTACGTAATCGAAACTAGGCGTAATAAGGAATAAAAGAAACATGATTGGTTAGGATTATCAGACATAGGTGGATCTATAAGATAATACTTGGCATAGATGCGCGCGCAGCAGCATGACGTGTGAGTGACGTGCAACTAGGGGGTGAAGGGACTTGACATTTAGCTCTACATGTGGAGACGAGAAGTCTGGGGGGTCAAGTCAACCTAATCCCAAATCATATCTAACATCCTATGTTTAAAGAACTATGTTATCCACAAGGAAGGACTCTCGGACAGAATCTAGTCTATACTGACTGTGTGCGTGCACAAACGCCTAAGTGTCTATATGAGATGCGAGAGGCAGAAAACTTTCCATGGCAGCAGGGCTATGAATCACTTGCAGGAGGACGGAAAGGCTGAGTCCTTTGCTTGGTAGCTGGAAGAATGTTTACTTAAACTACTAGACAGGAATGCATCGGCTGAGGAGCAAAATAGATAATTCGAAGGTGAAATACAGCTTCTTGGCAGGCAGGCGAAAACTGGCCGAGGCAGGCACCGTTAGCTGCACAGGGAGTAGGACAAAGTTCATGGATACAGATGCGAGCTCAAGCTGAAGCTGTCAGAGACAGAGAGCAGGGAAAAGCTTTGAGGACAGAATCGGGCCTACTTGCCTGAACTGTAAAAATGGAGTAACTTAGCCATATAAAGTCGGTGGCCTTTCATACTTAGGAATCGAATATCCAGCCCATTGATGGCGGATCTGACAGAGAACATGTCGACGGTAGACACACATATATTTGCGTTCTTAGAAACTGGAACTGGAGGGAACATACATGTATTTGTAACATGCATATAGAACCGTTGGGGTCCAAGATAGGGGACATAACTGATCAGGAAAATCCACATTTCCACAGCGCGCAGGTGCAGGTCCAAGGCTCGTCAGCCCGTTGGCTCAAGGGAGCCGTAATAAATGAATCAGAAGTTGGTCGCACTCTGCTCGTCACACCAGCAAGTTGCCCCAAGGAACTGTGGTCAATGTAGTGGCGACGGCGAGTACGCCTATGCCACGGTGTATGTAGAAAAGTATGTGTTGCATTAGCCATCCCTGGACACGTGTTTCGAGGTAGTTGCCTCTCGTCAGCAGGGAGCAGGTCAGTGTAAAGGGGTGCCGCGTGGACTGCCAAAATGTAATTAAAACAGGTAGAGTACCTCTCATGGCGCGCAGGTGCAGGTCCAAGGCTCGTCAGCCCGTTGGCTCAAGGGAGCCGTAATAAATGAATCAGAAGTTGGTCGCACTCTGCTCGTCACACCAGCAAGTTGCCCCAAGGAACTGTGGTCAATGTAGTGGCGACGGCGAGTACGCCTATGCCACGGTGTATGTAGAAAAGTATGTGTTGCATTAGCCATCCCTGGACACGTGTTTCGAGGTAGTTGCCTCTCATCAGCAGGGAGCAGGTCAGTGTAAAGGGGTGCCGCGTGGACAGCCAAAATGTAATTAAAACAGGTAGAGTACCTCTCATACCTCGAAACACGTGTCCAGGGATGGCTAATGCGACACATATTTATTCATACACTTTGTAGCATAGGCGTACTCGCCGTCACTACTACATCGCCCACAGTTCCATGGGGCAACTTGCTGGTGTGACGAGCAGTGTGCGGCCATTTATACCTAATACATTACGGCTCTCCTGAGCTAGCGGACTGACGAGTCTTTGACCAGCACCTGCGCGCCTTGAAAGGTACTTTACCTGTTTTTAATTGCTGGCAGTCCACGCGGCACCCCACTACACTTACCTACTCCCTGCTGACGAGAGGCAACTACCTCGAAACACGTGTCCAGGGATGGCTAATGCGACACATATTTATTCATACACTTCGTAGCATAGGCGTACTCGCCGTCGCTACTACATCGCCCACAGTTCCATGGGGCAACTTGCTGGTGTGACGAGCAGTGTGCGGCCAATTATACCTAATACATTACGGCTCTCCTGAGCTAGCGGACTGACGAGTCTTTGACCAGCACCTGCGCGCCTTGAAAGGTACTTTACCTGTTTTTAATTGCTGGCAGTCCACGCGGCACCCCACTACACTTACCTACTCCCTGCTGACGAGAGGCAACTACCTCGAAACACGTGTCCAGGGATGGCTAATGCGACACATATTTATTCATACACTTCGTAGCATAGGCGTACTCGCCGTCGCTACTACATCGCCCACAGTTCCATGGGGCAACTTGCTGGTGTGACGAGCAGTGTGCGGCCATTTATACCTAATACATTACGGCTCTCCTGAGCTAGCGGACTGACGAGTCTTTGACCAGCACCTGCGCGCCTTGAAAGGTACTTTACCTGTTTTTAATTGCTGGCAGTCCACGCGGCACCCCACTACACTTACCTACTCCCTGCTGACGAGAGGCAACTACCTCGAAACATGTGTCCAGGGATTGCTAATGCGACACATATTTATTCATACACTTCGTAGCATAGGCGTACTCGCCGTCGCTACTACATCGCCCACAGTTCCATGGGGCAACTTGCTGGTGTGACGAGCAGTGTGCGGCCATTTATACCTAATACATTACGGCTCTCCTGAGCTAGCAGACTGACGAGTCTTTGACCAGCACCTGCGCGCCTTGAAAGGTACTTTACCTGTTTTTAATTGCTGGCAGTCCACGCGGCACCCCACTACACTTACCTACTCCCTGCTGACGAGAGGCAACTACCTCGAAACACGTGTCCAGGGATGGCTAATGCGACACATATTTATTCATACACTTCGTAGCATAGGCGTACTCGCCGTCGCTACTACATCGCCCACAGTTCCATGGGGCAACTTGCTGGTGTGACGAGCAGTGTGCGGCCATTTATACCTAATACATTACGGCTCTCCTGAGCTAGCGGACTGACGAGTCTTTGACCAGCACCTGCGCGCCTTGAAAGGTACTTTACCTGTTTTTAATTGCTGGCAGTCCACGCGGCACCCCACTACACTTACCTACTCCCTGCTGACGAGAGGCAACTACCTCGAAACACGTGTCCAGGGATGGCTAATGCGACACATATTTATTCACACACTTCGTAGCATAGGCGTACTCGCCGTCGCTACTACATCGCCCACAGTTCCATGGGGCAACTTGCTGGTGTGACGAGCAGTGTGCGGCCATTTATACCTAATACATTACGGCTCTCCTGAGCTAGCGGACTGACGAGTCTTTGACCAGCACCTGCGCGCCTTGAAAGGTACTTTACCTGTTTTTAATTGCTGGCAGTCCACGCGGCACCCCACTACACTTACCTACTCCCTGCTGACGAGAGGCAACTACCTCGAAACACGTGTCCAGGGATGGCTAATGCGACACATATTTATTCATACACTTCGTAGCATAGGCGTACTCGCCGTCGCTACTACATCGCCCACAGTTCCATGGGGCAACTTGCTGGTGTGACGAGCAGTGTGCGGCCATTTATACCTAATACATTACGGCTCTCCTGAGCTAGCGGACTGACGAGTCTTTGACCAGCACCTGTGCGCCTTGAAAGGTACTTTACCTGTTTTTAATTGCTGGCAGTCCACGCGGCACCCCACTACACTTACCTACTCCCTACTGACGAGAGGCAACTACCTCGAAACACGTGTCCAGGGATGGCTAATGCGACACATATTTATTCATACACTTCGTAGCATAGGCGTACTCGCCGTCGCTACTACATCGCCCAAAGTTCCATGGGGCAACTTGCTGGTGTGACGAGCAGTGTGTGGCCATTTATACCTAATACATTACGGCTCTCCTGAGCTAGCGGACTGACGAGTCTTTGACCAGCACCTGCGCGCCTTGAAAGGTACTTTACCTGTTTTTAATTGCTGGCAGTCCACGCGGCACCCCACTACACTTACCTACTCCCTGCTGACGAGAGGCAACTACCTCGAAACACGTGTCCAGGGATGGCTAATGCGACACATATTTATTCATACACTTCGTAGCATAGGCGTACTCGCCGTCGCTACTACATTGCCCACAGTTCCATGGGGCAACTTGCTGGTGTGACGAGCAGTGTGCGGCCATTTATACCTAATACATTACGGCTCTCCTGAGCTAGCGGACTGACGAGTCTTTGACCAGCACCTGCGCGCCTTGAAAGGTACTTTACCTGTTTTTTTTTTTTTTTTTTTTTTTTTTTTTTTTGGTTTTTAAAAGTTTTTATTGAACAATAATTCGATTACAAGCACGGGCCTACAACCACCAGGGCCGGCCGCTAAGTACAGAATGAAATATACATTTATCAAAGCTGCAGTCGGTTCCCGGGGGTCGGCCCCGTAGTGAGTCCGGATAGTTCTAGAGGCACAGGAGACTTAGATCAAACAAACACAGAAAACTAAAAGAAAAACAAAAGGCGAGGCATAAAGACAAACGGCGCAGGTCAGGCTTCCTCCGGGGAACTCCAGGTCAGACCATTAAGCAGCACACGAAAGGAAGGAGTACCGGGAGGCTGGGGACGGGGGGGGGGGGCCAAGGGAACTGAACGTCCATATGTAGTCATTCCAAAAGGTGCCCGGAACCGTCAAGGGTCAGGGGGACATAGCGATATCGGTGTCCACCAGGGGGGGCGTACAGATACCCCCGCGATAGGCATTCCACTGCCCCCAGATTCTGCCCCATGCCCCCGGCTTACCACGGGCAACATACACAGTCTTCTCCCTGAACATACACCAGTCCATATTCTCCTTCCATACTGACACGGTGGGCGGCCGCTGGGCACCCCAAAGCTGCGCTATATCTCTCTTGGCAATCATGTTCCCCAGGGCCGCCCACCGAGTCTGAGCCGCGCTGTAATCATTGGGCTCCCACACATTCAGGACACAGCGACGCACCTCCGGCAGCAGCACAACCCCAGTGACCTGTCCCATAACCGTATGTACCCGGCGCCAGTAGTCCGCCACCTCGCGGCACTCCCACAGGATATGGAGAAAGGTGGCACTGAGCCCACAACCCCGCTTACAGAGCCCATCGTCGGAATATCCCATCGAGACCAAGCGAGGACCCGTCACATACACCCGGTGAAGAATCTTAAGCTGTACCAACCGGAGACGGGCTGGAATGGCGACCTCTTTGGGGGACGACAGTGCAGACTGCCAGTCCTCGTCGTCCAATTCCACCCCATCCCCCGTCCAAGCCTCCCGAAGGCGCACCAAGAGGTCAGCCCGATGATTAATCAGTTTCTTATAAATTAAAGAAATAGTGCTGTCCGGGACATGTCCGTCAAGTATGCGGTCCTCGAGGGGCGAGGAAACCGGGATCGTGGTCCCCTCTCCAAAGACCGAGAGCAGGGCGTGTCGAACCTGGGCATAGCGGAAGAACTCCCTGTCCGTAAGCTCATATTCGGCCTGAAGAGCCGCGAAAGTCTTAACCGCGCCCTTATGCCACAGGTCTCCCACTTTGCTGATACCAATCGTGTCCCACTGGTCAAACCCCTTCGTAGTCCAGAGGCTCCCTAGGCGATCGGAGGCAAACAAAGGAGTAGCACATGTCAGTCGCTCACCCCAGCCCGTGGCCGCAGTGGCGGCCCTCCAGGTCCGCACAGCGATCTTAGTAGGACCCGTAAGGGTCCGGCCAGCCGAGCGGGAGTACAGCGCCCTGTTATAGTCCCCGCCGGGAAGCAGGAACTTGTCCATCTCATACGCCGGGTTCAGGCCAGGCGCATACGTGGCATGGTTGATGGCCGAAAGCTGCGCGGCCCAATAATACCTGCGAATGTCGGGAAGCGCGATGCCCCCGTCATACCAGGGGAGAGTAAGCTTAGCAAGAGCAATACGCGCCCGCCCGTCCCACACCAGTCTCCTCTGCAGGCTCTCTACCTCCCGAAAGTAGGCCACTGGGATGACGTCGAAGGAATTCTGGAGTGCATAGAGGAACCTGGGAAGGGACATCATTTTGAACAGCGCGGCCCGACCCAGGGGGGACAGGGGCAGCCTGCACCACCGGGCCGTATCCTCTCGCAATCGCCGAAGCGGACGCAGGAGATTCAGCTCATAGCGAGCCACCGGGTCCAGCGAAACGTATATCCCCAGGTACTTAAAGCCGCTCAGTGATACCTGGATCGGAAGCCGAGGCGGTAGGAGTGGAGGACCACCGGAGATCGGATAGACGCAGGATTTAGACCAATTGATCGTGAGACCCGAATTACTCCCAAAGGAAGTCAGAACGTCAAAGAGGACGTTGAGCGACTGCCGCGGTGAGGTGAGATATAGGAGAATATCGTCCGCATACAGCGAAACCCGATCTTCAAAGCCCGGGGCCCACCGGATCCCTCGAAGCGAGGGCTCCCAGCGGAGCCAAGCCGCGAGTGGCTCCAGGGCGAGAGCGAAGAGCAAAGGGGACAACGGGCATCCCTGCCTCGTGCCCCTGCCGAGGGCAAAGGGCCGAGAGACCCGCCCGTTCACCACCACCTGAGCCATGGGTCCCGTGTACAGAAGCTTCACCCAGCCAATAAATCCTTCCCCAAAGCCAAATTTAGCCAAGACAGCCCAGAGGAATGGCCACTCGATGGTGTCAAAAGCCATCGTGGCATCCAAAGAAACCAGCACGGCCGGTTCGGAGAGGAGCTCCGCCCTGGCAAGGGCGCCATGAAGACGCCGCAAGTTAAGAGCGGTGTTACGATGCGGGATGAATCCGCATTGGTCCGGATGAATCAGATCGCACACGACGCTCAACAGACGATTGGCAAGGACTTTCGCCAGGATCTTAGGCTCCGCATTTAGCAGTGAAATAGGCCGGTAAGAAGTACAGCGATCTCGCGGCTTGTCCTCCTTGGGGATAACGACTATCGTGGCCAAACGCTGATCGACCGGGAGGGAACCCGCCGCCAGAGACTCACGGAACATGCGACTGAGGAAGGGCGCAAGCTTGTCAGGGCGCAATTTATATAGCTCAATGGGCAGACCGTTGGGACCCATAGCCTTGCCCGAGCGAAGGGAGCGGATCGCGGTCGCTATTTCATCCACCGACAAGGGGGCGTCCAGCCGCTCACGGTCCTCAACGGACAGGCAGGGCAAGGCGATATCCCTCAGTAGAAGGCGAGAGTCGTCCTCATCCCTGTCAGTCACTGGGGAGTACACAGCCCGGAGGTGGTCGGCAAAACATTCCACAATCTCGTCAGGCTCCGTCACACACACACCATCCGCAGCACGCAACTCCGGGACCACACGATTCACTCTCTCCTTCCTGTCCAGCCACGCGATCAACTTTCCCGCCTTGTCCCCGGCATCGTACAGTCGACCCTGCTGCTCCCTATACATAGTTTTGGCCGCGTCAGTGACCAGGGACCTATATTCAAACTGTTTCAGGCTGAGGGCATGGAGCCCGTCCGGAGTAACATTCGCCTCCAAGGCCGACTCCAGCCCCAAGATGTCAGTCTCCAGCCTCACCACTGCCTCACTCTTGACCCTCTTAGCCACCACTATCTGGGAAAGGGCGTGTCCGCGGATCACGGTTTTAAAGGCTTCCCACAGGGACATTGCAGAAGACACCGACCCCTCGTTATCCAGGAAGTATTGGTCCATAGCCTTAACCAGGCTGTCACGAGTCGTAGGGTCTCGCAGGTACCATGGGTTAATGGGAGCGATCCGCCCTGCAGACCGCGGCCCGGTGTCAAAAACAAGCCACAGCGGAGAATGGTCGGAGATACCCCGCGCCAGGTGCCTGACCTCTCGAATCCGACCAGTCTGCGCCGCGGGCATAAGGAAGTAGTCTAACCTAGAGAGACTCCCATGCGCCCCCGAGTGAAAGGTGAATTGACATTGGGTCGGATGCATTAATCTCCAACTATCCACCAGGCCGAAGGTCTCCAGCATCCCACCCAGCCATGCCTGGGCAGCGGGGAGGGTCCTTGGTGGGTGACGATCCAGTTCACCCGAAACCACAGAATTAAAGTCCCCGCCCATGAGCAGGAGGCTGTCCGGAAGGTCAAGCAGCATTCGACCCAAGTCAGTGAAGGTGGAGTTCTGGAGGCCCGGGGGGACGTAAACTGAAACCAGGGCAAGGGGCTGCCCCTCCCACCTCCCAATCAAACACACATAGCGCCCTCTGTCATCCGAGACTATCTTAGTGATCTCCACCGGAAGTGAGGTTCGCAGCAGAATGCCCACCCCCCTGGAACCAGTTGTGAAACCAGAATGGGCCACGAGGCGGTATCCCCCCCTGTTCATTGCATGACAAACATTGCCAACCAGATGCGTCTCCTGGAGAAACACCACATCAGGAGTCAAACGACGCAAATATTGCAGTACTACACCCCGCTTGATACGGTCCCCCAACCCATTGACGTTCCATGACATAAGCCTCAACCCGTCCCCCCCCATCCCCCCCAATAGATCAAGGGTCCCCCCGCCTGCAGCACAGTTCCCAAATGTGGACAAAAATCAGTACCTCGCCCTGTAAACAAAAAACACACAGCAAAACAAACCCTCCTCCCCCCCAACCCCACCCCAGGACCAACTCCCCCCACCCTGCACCCCTGCGGGCCAAAAAACCCCCCCAACTTGCAGTGTGCCTGTCGCCCCACTAACCCCATTCTACGAAAAGAACCCAGAGGAGGTAAGGGACCCGTCCCCGCCCACCCCCCTCACTGGTCCTGGTAAAACACAATATGCAAATGAAATAAGACCCGACTGTACAGTGCAAAAAGGCAAAATCAAGGACCAAAAGTCATTCTAAAGGGGACCCATCACCTGCGGTGCCCGCAGAGGGTCCGGGACGGCCACCTCGTCCGGCAGAGAGTCCAGCCAGTCACTTGCAGCCACAGGAGAGTCAAAAAAGGCTGTCCGATCCCCATGTTCCACTCGGAGTTTTGCAGGGTAGAGCATCGAATACTTTAGGCCCAGCTCACGGAGACGACGCTTCACCCCTTGGAATCCCATCCGTTGTTTCTGGACCAGTTGCGTGAAGTCCGGGTAAAAATTGATGGTCGAGTTCTCATGACGAACCGGGCCGTGGGTCCGTGAGGCCTGCAGAATAGCGTCGCGGTCCCTGTAATAGAACAGTTTGGCCACGATAGGCCTCGGGGGGGCCCCCGGCCGTGGCCGACCGCCCGGAACTCGATGGGCCCGCTCCACGGCAAAGAACTTACTTAGGCCAGCCGAGGACAACTGTTTCAGGATAAGTTCCTCGACCACGAGGTCAACCGGGCGGCCGTCAGAGGACTCCGGTACACCTATGACGCGGATGTTGTTGCGTCGGGCCCGTCCCTCGAAGTCCTCAAGCCGCCGGGCCATATGGTCGTTAACCACCCTGATGTCTCCAAGCGCGGCCCGCAGATCCGACACATCCGCACCGAGGGTGGAGGTCCGTGCGTCGAGAGCCTGGACCTTCTCGTTAGTTTTGGAGAGGTCGGCCCGGATCAGGGTGACATCGATCGCGACAGTGTCAATCTTACGGGCCAGGGCCTCATATTGCGTCGCGATGGTTTCCCTGATGCCATCAATGGCGCCCATAATGTCCTGCAAGGATAGTTCCGTAGTGGCGGTCGCGCCTCCTTCCGCAGTATCCGAGGGGAGGCCAGCAGCGCCAGAGGGCCCCCTGCCCTGGGTGTAGCGGTCCATGTTATTGCTCTGGACTGCCCCCCCGCGGAGGGAAGCCTTGGTCTTGCGGCCCTCGGGACCCCCTTTGCCCCCCATGTGAACACGGTCACCCGAGGGGACCTCCAATCAAGAGGTGTAAGGCACCAGCAAGAAGACCACAAAATGTCGGTATAGGGGGTCCGAGGCGATAGGCGCTCTAGTGGCAGATGAAAGAAAACCTCATGCAGAGGCCCAGGAAGCACCTCTCCACCCCGAGCGCACCTCCCTGCCGGTCTCCTGAAGTGCAAAACCGAAACCGAAAGTGGTGGATCGGCAGCTGGCACCGCGCTGAAGCCGCTGTTGTTCAATTGCAGCCCGGTCCCTCGGGTCACCTTCACCCCGGACACCTCCGTCGGGTGGGTCCCAAAAGTTCCGACGACGACAACTCAGGATTCCCAGGTCCGATTTGAGTTTGGAAAAGAGATATACGCTCAGCTGGTCTTTATCTCCCAGATTCCATAAGCCACGTCAGGATATTCTCAGGATAAATTCCGAGGAGCAGAGAGGGTCCGGGGAGCCCTGTCCTCACGCGACCATCTTGGATGCGCGCTAGGCTCCTCCTCCACTTTACCTGTTTTTAATTGCTGGCAGTCCACGCGGCACCCCACTACACTTACCTACTCCCTGCTGACGAGAGGCAACTACCTCGAAACACGTGTCCAGGGATGGCTAATGCGACACATATTTATTCATACACTTCGTAGCATAGGCGTACTCGCCGTCGCTACTACATCGCCCACAGTTCCATGGGGCAACTTGCTGGTGTGACGAGCAGTGTGCGGCCATTTATACCTAATACATTACGGCTCTCCTGAGCTAGCGGACTGACGAGTCTTTGACCAGCACCTGCGCGCCTTGAAAGGTACTTTACCTGTTTTTAATTGCTGGCAGTCCACGCGGCACCCCACTACACTTACCTACTCCCTGCTGACGAGAGGCAACTACCTCGAAACACGTGTCCAGGGATGGCTAATGCGACACATATTTATTCATACACTTCGTAGCATAGGCGTACTCACCGTCGCTACTACATCGCCCACAGTTCCATGGGGCAACTTGCTGGTGTGACGAGCAGTGTGCGGCCATTTATACCTAATAGAGGGATTACATATGCCTGAATGGGCCATGGATGGGGGGTAGAGCTGTGCACAGAGCCACTTGTAACTGTGTTACAAGGCTGTGCTCTGCCTTCATACAAAGCACTTGTCACACCTTCTTTATTTATGCAGACATCTTGGAGCTAGAGCACGGGAACAGGAGACCTCAAGCACTTCAGAGTGAGTTCTCTACAAACATCTCCTACCTCAAAGAAGCCACCAGGTATAAAAATACAACCCTCAGATCTGCTCTTCAGTTCTCTTTCTAGACCTGTGGAGAGACTTTCAGAGGACTGCTTGCTGCTTTGGCCTACTGTGTACTTTGGAGGATTGCTTTACTACAGCTGGAAGGACTGCTTTGTTGCTCAAAGCCTGTCTTGAGCTCTGTTCCACTTCTTAAATCTAGGACTACCAGAGTGACTCCAAGTGCGAAGTGGCTGGCCTCCTGATCAGAGCCTCAGGGACCAAAAAGCCTCAAACCATCTTAAACCTGCACCTGGACCCAGCCTGAGTGACTCCTTACCCCCAATTGGTGCCCCTTCAGCCCTGGACCTTGGTGGTGGTAAATGTGCTCAGATAGCCAAAATGCAAAGCCTGGGACTTAGAACATTTTTGGGTAAATGCTTCCCTGAGAGTCGAGAGGAGACTGGGATCAACCTGCTCATCTATCTACCTAAGATGCATTCGCAGTCGGCCTGACTTTAGTGCAACTCCAGCAACATTGTTCACTGAAGCATGCAGCAAATCTTGTTCAGCGGTCCTTCACCAAAGAGATATCCGGCCTTGTGAAACTCTTGTTGGCTACAGCCTCCAGCTTCGTCCCACTGGAGATCTTTGACTTCCAAAAAAGAGATTAAGTCCGAACTTAGAAATCTTCACCGCAACTTCAGCCAGCAGCTCACCGCTGACGACGCATCCCTCCAACACCTCCTGCAGCGATGCCCGTTGAATGTCACCTTCTTAAAAACGTCTGAATGTAAGTGCTGACCAGGCTCAATCCACTTCTTGATCCGACTCGTCCTCCATTGCGATCAGATAGATTTTTTAAATTTGATCCGGTATCATGTGTCTGTGTTTGACACTTTGATCTTTTGGTGCTAGATTTTACCTTAAACTTTAAAAATTCATAGCTCCAGTTCAACTGGTTGGATATTTGTTGCTTTGCTCTCAAAAAATGTATTTAAATATACTTCATTTTAATAAATTGGTGTGGGATTTTACTTCGGTTATGTTTTCCCTTTATTGCTGTTTGTGTGCTGCATTTATACTTTTTACATTACCTCTAAGCTAAGCCTGAATGGTTTTATGCTAAGCTACCAGGGTGTTAAGCACAGTTTAATTTAGTGACTCTAGTAGTTCAGCCTGACAGGGATTGTGGCTGTTGCTCAAGCAAGGTTAACACCTCACTCAACCAACAGCGCAGTTACTCAGGAACAGAAACGTAACATCCCTTTTAAAGAGCTATTGTTTACATTATGTCTTTGTTCAGGTACTGCATGTGTACACAGAAGTAAGAGTAGCTGGGGTAGCCTTAATAATGCCTGACAAGGGTGAGCAATGATTGAACTGGATTCAGGGTGAAAAGGAAGAGTGATATGGCGGCACGCAGAGAGAACAAAGGATGCGGGACTACAGTCAGAGTCTCAAACGTTATACTAGAACATTTCATACACTAACCATCACAGGATGTCAGTGTAAGGATGAGAATCATCACATGGTGTCAGTGTAAGGATGAGAATCATCACATGGTGTCAGTGTAAGGGTGTTGAGGTCCTGTTTCTTTATGTCACAGCTGGATTTTGCAATACTGATCAGCCTTTAGCTCCATAATAAATGAACATTGAATAATATATGTGGAATATATTCCAGATAGCTGAGTGGACTCGTCGCTGCTTCTCAGATCTAAGTACAGCATGTAGTCACAGATTCCGTCCCAGGCCTTTAATTGGGCAAAGCAATCCAGCGACTTCACTCTCTATAATGCCACTAGGGCAAAAGGTCGTCCGATGCGATTTCCTGTAATACCATCACAAATTAAAGTGCAATTGATGTCACTTCTTGGGTAAAACGCATCAATCTAACAGCGAGGAAGCAACACCGTTTTTGTGGATTGATACATTTAACTTAGACTGTTCCATCCCTGAATCAGCACCTAAGGAAAATCCCTCCCTCTACATTCTGCATAATATTATGTGGCGCTTTTATCATCCGAGTGCATTGGTTTCAGTGTTCGAATCAGGGCTACCTTTCCAATGACGCTGCAGCTCGCAAAGCACAGATATTCAACACTCTCTTCCGATTCTTCACGCTCCAGGATGTTTTACTGCACATACAAGAACACAAAACCACTCAGCCTATTAAGCTGCTCTCCACAAATTGTTCCATTAAGAAAATGCCACTGTTGTAACAGGAGAGCACAAATTCCTGCACAATTATCCTGTTCATACATCAATGGAAGTCCTTAAGAGAACTGGAGCGTGACTGTAGTAATTAGGATTAATCAAGCAGACAAAGCAGCAGCTATAATGCTCCGGAATTATATTGATGAGCAATCTGAAATCCTAGCACGCTTTTCCAATATTGAGGTCTAGTATTGCTGGAAGCCCTCCAGAGAGCATTAAACCCCTCGTGAATGATTATCCTACAAGGAAATTGAATTAGCACTGGAGGAGAAATGGCAAAGGGCGTGAATTATAAATCCCTCCTTATCCAATTGAGGATCATTTAACTAAATGGGGGCTGAGCTGCCAAAAAGGACAGCTCATTTGTTTGCGTGGTGGCGCATGATGCAAATGTATGTGTAGGTTATATCTGGTTGCGCCACTCTATTGATGAATATCTTTTGAACGTTGCTTCACTTTATTTATGACCAGCATTCAAATTAAGAAGTTAAGAAATAGAATGCTTTCCATCGAAATTAGGTTTTAAAGGTTCTTTCCATCACTAGGTTTACAGCAGTTGCCTTAGATGGGCCACTTTCATGCCTTGCAGCCTTCTCGGGAACGCAGTGAAGCCCTGCCCCTTCCTGTTATTAAAAGAGCGACAGCTGAAATAAATCAACAGACAACCTTATTAAAAAGGAGGTAAGCGCCTCTTCCTGTCCTGATCATACTCTGCCATCCTAGAATCGTGACATGGCAATACATGCCTGTGCTTTTCCAGTACATTTGTATTTTTTGCCAATGCATGCCCCTGTTAGAAAACATCACGACCCTGCTTTATAATGCATGCACTCAGAACTCCAAACAATTACCCTTGATATTATAAGGCTATGCCCATGCATGACTGTGGTATGCAAGACAACACCAATACATTTCCACGCTATGTCAGTTACCGACTCTCTTTTATTAGCTCATATCTATGCCTTTGCAATACATTGGTGCAACTTTACTCCCAAGGTATGCTAACAAGTTCTTTCAGCATGCTTCTGTGTTGCCACATCCACATGGTATGATAAAATGCCACACCACTGTGTTTTTGTAAGATTGAGTTTAGATTAATTACTTTCTTATCATTTTAGCTCGTTCAGCAAACATTTCATTTACTTCAGAAATGTGTGTATCTCTTCCAAGTTCCTAATGTCTGTTTTTAACCTAGTTTTAAAAAAAAGTCTCAGAAAAGGTTGTGACTGGCTGTCTCTTCCCAGTAGGCTTTTCTTTTTCAAAACTGTTTAATTGGTTTTCAGTATTAGGTAACATACTTTGTGGTCACTCGACATGGGCATGATCCGTACCGCATGGAATTACAAGTATTAGACCTTATCTGTCTTCCAAACAGTGAACCCTGCCCCACACAGTTCCAAATTAGATTAATCTGAAACCAATAACTTGTGACCTTCAACTACAGTGAGGGAAATTAAAAGGTAAAAACACCAACTGAGCAACAAAAGGAAACCACAGATAGGAAAACAAAGTGGTCATAACAAACTATTCACCATAACCTTCCCACTTCATATAGAACCAGCACACTTTCTGACATACCTCCTCAACAAAACAGAAACTAAAATGATGCCACTGGCAAAATTCAAAGAGGCCAATTCATAGTTTTTTCAGACCCTCAAAATATGAGACACAAAGATAGTGTAAACGAGGGCGATCCGGAATATCACCAACCAATTAGGTTAAAATGAATTACAAGACTAGTTATGGAAAACCAGATACCTTCCCTTGCAGCTAAGTATAATTTCGGCACAAGTACAATTTTTTGCAGACAAAAGCCATGACGGTTCAAGACAGTAGACCTACTGGACATGCACGTTTCCATCCACTGCACCTAAAAATCCAGCGACCACTTATACTATTAGTTCTCTTAAATAATCAATACATCTAGGAAGGAGCCCTGGCCCACACAGAAAACCCGTAACCATTCTCAGGTGCCCCTCCGCACTTGTGGAGGATCACCTCCGCACTTGTGGAGGGGCACCTACGCACTCGTGGTGGTAGGTGCCGCAGTCATAGGAGAGTCTCAGTACTTGGGTTCATTTCTCCGCAATGAGAATTCTCTTTGTGGAGATTTCGCCCTGAGCGCCAAGACTCCCCCTTGACTGCAGGGCCTTCGCCATGAGTGCGGAAGCCCTTAGTGAATCAGGCCCTATGACTTTGTGAACCTAGATCAGGTTGTGTCTCTTCTGTGTGTTTTCCTCCGCCCACCTCCACCACTTCAATGCCAATTAGTCAATCCTAAGGACCTTTCTTATCTTTCCCTCTTATCTTTCCCTCTTGTACCCTTTTCCAATCACCCCTCTCCCCACTCTGTCTAGCGCTTATCTCTGAGAACAACGCTAGGCCTCCTCAATAAACTACAGCCTTTCAGAACTCTACAAGAAACAAATCATAGAATCATGGATGATCAGTGAATCAGTGATTATCTCTAATATATCTTTCTTCTGGTGTACTCTTTGCATCCCACCTTTGAACTTTGTATGATAATGTCTTTAGCTTGAAAAGTATTCTGACGTCCATTCAAAATGTTTGTGCTTTAAAAAAAATGGAATAAAAACATTAAAAAAATTAACCCTCATTGTCTCCTTGGAAAATCTTTTTATGATCACTGATGCTTTAATCTACAAAGGGCCATCGATAGCTTTGTTAGAATAAAATTAATGAAATATGTATTTTTCTCTGTTTACGTAAACTTAGCATTCGCTGCACCATTTAATGTACAGCAGCCATTTTAAGACATAATCAAAATTAATCCTTTGACATTTCTGAGAAATGGCCTCCTTTAGGTTATGTTTCTTTAGATCTGAGTTTTGCTACACTAATGAATACACTGTTCTTATTAGCGCATACCTTACTTGTTAGATGAAGGCTTTCTCCCACTTGTCTAATGGTGAGCACAGGCAGAATGACCTTGACAAGCAGATAATGTGTGCCCGGCTTCAGAATCGAAACTTACTCCTTTGTAATTTACTGTTCAGCCGCATCTGAGTGAAAAATTCCATGGTGGGCGGGTTTTCACTGGTTTCGAAGTGTACATAATGTATCGTTAGGTTTCCTTATGTCAGTCCCTCTGCAGCACTCCTAAGTGACTGGGCAGATCGGGCTCCATTCTGAGTGTATTTTGAATAAACAATTCTTGGTTTGTATTCTCTACTGTCTTACCGACTCTTCACTTGGTATGGAAGGCTGAGAGGTGGTCGTGAGTGACCCGGGTGACCCTATTTGGGCCATTTCCTTCAGCTGGCGCCTGAACAGCGACTCCTTTGGGTGAGTGACCCATCCCATTCTGCAGACGGGGGGAGGTCAAGGTCATCGTCAGGTTGGATGGACAGATCAGGGATCCCTGCACTAAGAGTTTCTGACACTCGCAGCTGCTTCTTCTGTCCCACAGGATGGTGCCTCACCCAGCTGTCATCCCGACTGGAGTCCTGAATGGCGAAACCCTTGGATCTGATCGTTTGGTCTGAAGAGTCAGCAGTGGAGAATTAATTTGTTTGACTTGCATATATCAGGTGAGTTTGTTTTGGTTCTTTGTGGACATGGTATCATTTTGGTTTGTATTTTGTACGGTCTAAGGACCGTCTTTTGGGAAAAAAACAATTGCAATTACTTTGCCAGGCATAAAAAAGTGAACTTGTTTACTTTTGAAAATGCCTGGGGTAAGTAAGTTGTTTTCTTAGTGTTGTTGTTGTTGTTGTTCTACTGATGCTCGATTAGAAGTAAGTCAGCCGGCACCTCCAGAAGGCACTCATAATTTTGATATGTATGTAAAGCATGGTCTTGGCCCTATTATCTTTAGTACATTATGGCACAAATATACGAGGGACAATGCCGAGTTGCAGAAGCCACTCACAGGTACTTTTGATGAGCAAAAGATTGAGTATTTACAAGAACAGTTGTTTAAGAGACGAAGCAGGCAGTCTATGTTTGATTCTATCAGGACTTGGCAAAAAGCAGCTAGACAGAAGCGATTGAAGGCAGAGAGGAAGGTCGGAAGTGGAGAATGCAGACACTGACTCAGAAAGCAGTTGCTTACGATAGGTAGAAACAGGAAAAAGGTATTGAATGTGAAGATAGGAGGTTTCGGTTGCAGATCGACAAATCTTACGTGGCTCAGGAAGAAGATGATGTTTTTGTGGAAGAGTTGGTAGATACCCGACCCCTGTCTCCATATGCCCCACAGAGAATCCATCCCACTGTCCCGGTACCCTTGCAGCCCCTTGTCACAGTTACATCTAATGTGTCTGTCCCTGTGTCCACTGCTGTTGTTTCAAAGGCTGTGGCTTTGGCTCCCCTTCCTTCTGTTTCTTCACCGTCTGTGGCCCTGTGACTGTTAGTACCCCTGCCACACCTATTGTCTCTGCATCCCTCTCATCAGCCCTTTCTCCCACAACACAAACATTAGCAATGTTAGTGCCTGTTACTTCTCCTCCTATGGTTTTCCATCCCCCAACACTGGTAAATAGCCGAACACTGACATGTGGATTTGAGGATAGAGATTGGATGAAATTTAGGGAATGACTGGGACCATTAGTGCGATCCGATGTGGGAGATGATGAGAAGCAGATATTAGCTAATCAGGCTGCACAGTGGACCCGTAACCCTATTTATAGTGTAGAGGATGTCTGGACGAGTATGAAAGATTTTGAACCCTTCATACAACAGCATGCCCTCAAACACATGTGCGCAACATTAATTGGTCTTTGGCAGCTAAATTTCGAAGCGGAAGCTCCTCAAATTTTATACTATATTAGAGATCGGGTGTATGTTACTGAAATGGGGCTAGAACAAGTTTTTTCTAATGTTACGATAATTATAGCTTATAGGGGAAGATTACATGAGAAAAGTCCCAGGTCAGTGTTCCAGTTTCCGATGAGTGAGGTTCATCCTATATATCATCCAGAAATACCGGTATTAATGGATAGCAGTGGAAATGTTACTAGGGCGAGAGAGGCGGCCGTTTTCAGGAACAATGGGTTTATACTCCGTGGAAAAGAAGTTAAGTTTTGCCTCTTAAGACTCTGTTGTCTGATCCAAGGAAAAATCCTACTGCGTACTATATGGAGTTGACTGAAGCTGCCTCTTCTACTGTAATGACTCTTACTGATATTGAAATGTTTTTGGTCTCTCATTCCAGTCGATATCTGGAGACGGGTGCATACACAGGATCATGTGGCAGAGTTAAAAAGGCACATGGGATGTGATTAGAGGATAGGATCAGGAAAGGAAGCCATGTGATAAACCCTAAACTGAGATACTTGCTTTGCCTGGCCGTATTATTACATACATACATTCTCTTATTCCGCCGAGAAAGGTGGATTGGGATAAATATTTGAGCTGTAGACAGAACAAAGATGCGAGTGTGTCTGATTTTTTCACTCGGTTTGAAGATATGTTTTTGGATTCCAGTGGGCAGGATTTGTCTATTGAGGGAGGTGTTTGGTTGTTTGTTAATAGATTTGTTTCTAATCTGCTTCCAGAGACAGCGACTCGACTTCAAGTGCCTGAAAGCACCTGGTCTACCTCTTTCCCTTCTGTTATTTTGAATATTGCTCAGTATTATGAGCATAGGGATAATGAGGAAAAGGAGAGGACAGAGAAAAAGCATAAGGATTTAAAAGACAAAGGTGTTGTTGCAGCAGGCTTTTAAAGGGAATGGTAGAGGACGTGGTGGTCCTGCTTGACAGCTTCCGCACACTTGTAGGCAGCCCAATACTACGCCTTTGGAGCCGAATCAGTGTGCGTATTTTAAGGGGGAGGGACACTGGCGTAGTGAGCAGTAGTGGCCCGTGGAGGGAGTGCCGCAGGGTCGTGGGGTGGGGTGGGGGAGGGGCTGGGTGAGGTGTAGTAAACTCCGGCTCACGGCCGACCGGAGTAATGTAAACAAATAAATAAATAACACAAATTTCATTGCGCGCGCTGAAACGCATTGGGACTTTCAGTGTGCGCAACAAAATTCATTTTATTTATTTATTTGTTTACATTAGTCCGGTCAGCCGTGAGCCGGAGTTTACTACCCCCCACTCCGGCCCCTCCCCTACCCCAATCCCACTGCCCCACGGCACTCCCTCCACGGGCCGCTACTGGTAGTGAGTGTCCTGTGCTTTTTCAGAAGGTGGAGGTCCCTAGGGGATGAGGTTCTCAGGGACGGGGTCATGGAGCTGGCGGGGCAGACAGGGCTCAGAATGCTGCAACACCACCGGGTCGTTTTGATAACAATTACTTTGATGACCCTTGTAAGGGACAGTATTATCATGATGATTACAATATGGATGAAGTATCGGAATGTCATACAGCTAGGCCAACCTGGAGATCAGTGTGGCCCTTATGTAACGGCGGAACTGCAAGGTTCGACTAAGGAATTTTTGGTGGACACAGGTGCGACAAAAAGTTCTGTTTCTTAAAATATGGTCCCTGGGGCGACTGTGTCTGGCCATAATAACGTTTTGGTAGGTTTTTCTGGTGTACTGGCTGTAAGCCCCATTTCATAACCTCTTGCATTGACTATTAGTCCTTTTACTGTGGATTTGCCATTTTTACTGACCTCAAATTGTGGTGAGAATTTGATGGGTTTGGATCTGTGAAAGAAATTGCATGCTACAATTTATTGTTCCCCAGCAGGTGTCTATATGACAATGGGCCCAGAAGTAGTACATGCTAAACAGTGTTTGTCTAAGGATGCTCCTCTTCCTGTTGAATTTGTTGATGTGCCACTCACCTTGTGGGCGACAGGTGATACAGATGCAGGACTGCTGCAGAGACCACCAGTTTTCATACAGGTTAAGGATGGTGCTATTTAGCCTCATATTCATCAGTATAAAATACCACAGACAGGAGAGCAAGCCTTATTGCAAATAATACAGGACCTTATTAAGAAAGGAGTGGTTGAGGAGACAACAGCTAATATTTGCAATAGCTCTATTCTTCAAATTCTTAAACGGACGACCTCAGGTTCTATTGATGAAAACGAAGATGTTTATTGTTTTGTGACTGATTTGCGCAAAGGTAATAAAATGGTGGTTCCCCAGTTTCCAGTGGTTCCTGACATTACTGCCCTTTTTGAGTATGATCCCTACAACTGCTAAATTCCTTTCTGTTATTGACTTGAAAAATGCATTCTTCATTATTCCTATCCATCCAGATAGCAGGTATCTGTTCGGGTTCACACCAGCTGGAAGGAAATTTAGATTCAGTCGAGCTCCACAGGGCTATACTGAGTGTCCAAGTATTTACAGTCAGGCTTTAAAGAGTCAATTATATTCTCTTTTACTTCTTATGTGTAATGTATTGGTACAGTATGTCGATGATCTCCTTATCGCTTCTGATACAGAGCAGGTCTGTAAAGATAGTACAGTTAATTGTTATTGCATTTGGCCCAACATGGACATAAAGTTTCCCTTTCTAAATTTCAGTATTGTCAACAGGAGGTCACCTATCTTTGTCACCTACTGTCGAAGGAGGGTAAGAGGTTGACCCCAGACCGTATTAGTACTATTGTTAAAATGCCTATCCCACAGACTCAGAAAGATGTGCGCGCTTTCATAGGTATCACTTCTTACTGTCGCCAGTGGATACCTAACCATTCCTTACTAATCAAACCCATGCTTGTTTTAACAAAACAATTTGTAGATAAGCAGCAGCTGTGTGCTTGTTTCTCTGCTGTTCTTGACCCTGACGCAAGAGCCCTCTCGAGCTGTCTAAGAGCGGTCACGGCTGTGGCCGTCTCGATAAGACAATCGGCTGGACTCTTACTTGATACCGACCTCAAAGTCATTGTACCTCATGCTGTGGATACCCTTTTGAATAAGACAAAGACACAGCAACTCACCAGTGCACATCTAACTGGTTATGAATTAACGTTGTTTGCCAAACACATCACGGTTAAAAGATGTGCCATTTTACTGCCCCTCCCTTCTGAAAGTGATGAGGTCGACAAACATGATTGCATCTTCGGAAGAAGAGACGAAAGGACGGGTAGACTTGACTGATGTTCCCTTATCTGACCCACAAGGGGAATTATATGTCGATTGCTCTTGTTTTAAATTACCAGATGGCACTATAACTGCTGCGCGCTGGGTACAATAGTCAAGACATTCTGAGTCCCTTATCAGTCAGCTCAGGCTGCTGAGCTTGTTGCCCTGATACGAGCTTGTGAATTAAGTGAGGGACTGGTTGGCAATATTTATACTGAGAGCCAGTACACCTTCGGAGTTGCACACAACTTCGGGTGACTTTGGGCAGAGAGAGGGTTCTTTACTTCACATGGCACAGAAATTCAACATGGGCATCAGATAGTGAGGCTTTTGTCCGCTTTGACACTCCCTAAGAAATTGGCTATAGTGAAGTATAGTGCCTACAGGAAGGTTACTGATGACGTGGGTTGGGGTAAAGCATTTACAGATCAGATAGCTAAGGAAACCGCCCGGACTAAAATGAAAAGAATGTTTGTAGTGGACCCAGCTAGGTGGGTGCCTGAAGTTACTATGTTTGAAGATACACTTGAAAATGTGAAAGAGATACAAAGTGAAGCTACAGAAGATGAATTAGCCATGTGGCAGGAAAGTACAGTGCAATTGAATGATGAGGGGTGTTGGATTGATAAGTCAGGAAAACAGAGATGTATGTTACTAGAAGCTTATGTTCTTCCTATAGTCACAATGGCTTATAACCCAGTGCATATTAGTGCAAAGGGAATTTGCAAGTTACTAGACTCTGTATGGCAGAATTATAACATTTTGAAAACAGCCACACATATGGTGAAGTATTGCATGGTGTACATGATGCACAATCCTGGTAAAGGTACCCTTAGACAGCCCGGTAATTTTGCACCACCTACTTATTGAGGTTCTCCAGATGGATTATATTGAACTGGAGAGGTACAATATTTTAAAGAATATTCTGGTGGTTGTGTGCGCCTTTAGTAAATGGGTTGAGGTTTATCCCACTAAAGATAATACAGCTGTTACAACTGCAAAAGTACTCCTGAAGGACTTCTTTCCTCGTTTCAGTTTGCCCCCTTTTGATCTGGAGTGATAACGGAAGTCATTTTAATGCTAAGGTAATCCCGCTAATTTGGATTGACTTGAGTATCAAACAAAAGTGTCATGCTGTTAATCACCCACAGTCAGTAGGTTTGGTTGAGAAGTACTCTCAAACTAAATTTGGCAAAAATTCAGGAGCCTACAGCGTTACAGTGGCTAGATGCTTTACCGTAAGCTCTTTTGTCAATAAGAACAACAGCATATTCTAGGACAGGATTGTCACTGTACAAGGTCATGTTTGGATGCCCGGCAAATGTCTGGGACGTCCTGCGCACTCGCCGGTTTTCTGATATTGAGTATCCATTGTTGATAGACTACCTCTGCCAGTTAACTGAAAATGTGTGTTCTATTCACCAACAGGTCCGGGAGTCCCTACCAGTTACACCAGAGGGGCCGGACACAATATCTAGCCTGGAGACTTTATCTTGGTTTGCAATTTTCAGTGGAAGATGAGTTTGGAGCCACGATGGAAGGGACCCAAACAGGTCTTCTTATCAACACATACCGCCATTAAAATCGCTGGCCGTAAGAACTGGGTGCACGGCAGTCACTGACGCAAGGTCCCTCTTCCTCTGCCCTATGACCAATGGGTAAAGGACGGAGTCGGGGACTCGGAATGCGAGCTAGTGCCCCAGTTCGTCCCTTTTAGTGACGCAAAGTTGACCTGGACCAAAACAGATTAGGAAAATGATGAAGTGTTGAATGCAGCGGTTCCTCCAGAAATATGAGCAATTCAGGAACCTCTTTTTGTTGACCCCTATGTGCCTAGAGTGAATAGGTACAATTTGCGCCCCCTGTTGAAAGAGAGTGCACCAAAGGAGAAGTCAGATTAGTTAGGGATGGACTGCATAAGTCAGGGTATACTTTGCTACTGTACCAACGGAGTTAGTTTTGGGTGATGTGAGATTTGTGCACTGTTTGGATATTGGACAGGATAACCTAAAAGTATTCCCTTGAAAAGGGTGGTACCTTATCCTGATCGATGTGGGAGTCCTGAGCTGAGGACTGACACCCACTCTGAAAACCTTGAAAAATACCCTAAGAAGTCAGCTAAAACTTGCTATAAATCAGTGATGAAGGAGCAGCCATTATCCTATTAGATTACTGTTGAGAAATAGATGATTTTAACAACAAGAGGCTCATAGGTAGACATTTTGGGAGAAGCAAGCATTAAGTAACCCTCCCTGTAATTGTCCTTGTTTTTACAGGTAGGTGAAAACTAAGCAACAATCACAAGGTAAGAAATGTTTTCGTTCTCATTTTAATAACACACAGTCCTTGAAGGCCTTCTTTGCTATTGCAGATCTATTGGCAATCAATGTCACCTTTGTTCAAAATGAAGAACCACAACTCTTACATATGTGCCAAAAGATATCAATGTTTGAAAATGAATCTCCCCAAGTGTCAGGCGGTGCATCAAAAACTCTTGTTGCCTACGCGACAACCACACTAGCGCGATATCATCTAAATATTGTTCTAATTCATCCGGCTCAGCCGTAGGCCGGTGACCATACATGTCAGTGTAATAGTCCGTAAATGCTCTCAGAATACCGTCAGCATCATGCCGGACCTCCTCATCCACCTTAATGCCTTGTACCACATGCGCCCTACGGTGAGGATCAAGAATGCGAGAAGCGAGTGATCTCCCTGGCCTTCCGCCCTCCCCATAATATCGCGCCCTGCTGCGCCGGAGATGCTTAATCTCTTGGTCTGCAGTATCATTATACGCTGACATTTTTTCCTTTATTTGTGCCAGGACGGTTGGGCTGGGCTGAACGCTATAGGAGTGTTCCAGATCCTTCAGTTCTTTCTCTAGTGCCTCCATAGTGCGACGGAGAGACTTCAAGACACCAGCCTGCAGGCCAATGCATTCCCCTCGAATGGTCACCTTAAAGGCTTCCCACAGTGTCTCCATTGTCATAACCGACCCTGCATTTACTGTGAAGTAATCCGTTATGGCTTTTCGAACCCCTTCCTTGAACATTGGGTCTAACAATGATGTGGACTGCATACGCCACTGGAAGGGGGGCGGGACTCGCGCAGGCACCACCATATCTAGCGCCACTGGAGAGTGATCAAACAGTGTTCTAGGCAAGTGCCCTACCTGCACCACCCAACTACAAACGTAGATCCATTTTCCAGCCCCACTCTACTTCAACCAAGGCATGGATGATAGATTTTCTGTCCTAGCTTTCCACACTCTCATTCTTCCCACCCCTCTCACTAATCTATCACATAAAGGTCCTGCAGACATTTATCACCTTCTCACATGTGGTAAATATCTGAAATAAATAGGAATATGAAAATCTATTTTCAAATCTGCTGAGTAATCCTAGGTCAGCATAATTGTTTCCTATTGCAAGGTGTTTATTTTGAAATAGAAGGAATTCTAAACAGGATTCCGGTCTGTATCGGAAATGCTGACCACCCAGAATCTCCTCATATAATTTCTCCTGGTTCATAATCAGGGTCTAAGATGAATTCACCTTATTAACCTCAGAGTTTGGCAAAGAATTTATTTGATGGTTTCATCAGAGACAGACATACTGGAAAGGATAACATTGCTCCTTCAGGCATATGCTCTTCATGGTTTGATCTTAACTAAGAGATAAAAAAAAGTTAATAAGAAACAATTGCCTAAAGATGAATAGGGGGAACTGGTTTGTGGAAGGTAAAATAAACCTGTGCACCAATCAATCAATCAATCAAAACATTTATAATGCGTGCTACTCACCCTTGAGGGTCTCAAGGCGCTGGGCGGGTGGGGGGGGGAGAAGCAGCTACTGATCGAACAGCCACGTCTTAAGAAGTCTCCTGAAGGTCACCAGGTCCTGGGTCTGATGCAGGTGGATGGGGAGGGTGTTCCATCTCTTGGCAGCGAGGTGGGAGAATGATCTGCCACCGGTGGTCGTTCAGCGGATGCGTGGGATTTTGGCGAGGGCGAGGTCAGCGGAGCAAAGCTGGCAGTTCGGGGTTTATAAGGTGAGTCGTTCGTTGAGATATGCTGGTCCAGCGTTGTGGAGTGCTTTGTGGGTGTGGGTGAGGAGCTTGACAGTGATCCTCTTGTTGACGGGGAGCCAGTGCAGGTCTCTCAGGTAGGCGGTGATGTGGCTGTGGCGAGGGATTCCGAGGATGAGGCGTGCCGAGGCGTTTTGTATGCATTGGAGTCTTTTCTGGAGTTTGGCCGTGGTTCCCGCATAGAGGGTGTTGCCGTTGTCTAGCCTGCTGCTGAAGAGGGCTTGGGTGGCCGTCCTTCTGGTTTCGGTGGGGATCCATCGGTAGCTCTTGCAGAGCATGCGGAGGGTGTTGAAGCAGGAGGAGGAGACAGCGTTGACTTGCTGGGTGAGCTATGCTAAATGATATGCGGAGCATCTGCAAAGAAATTTCGAAGAAATTAAAACATTTCTCTGCATTTGCTCTTGCCTCATGGAGGCATTATGTTTTTTAAGCAAAGCTGGCTTTGACTATCTTTGTAGATCTGGCTATGTGTCAAAAACCCTAGTTGATAGCATTGGAATGCCCAAGTACTGAAATTAAATGTCCCTTGTACACAAGTTATTGCAAAGCAGTGAAAATTATTATTTGCAACACTTTAGGGGCAACTTTCCTGCACAAAAATGGTTTTCCCCTGGAAATTAAATAATTTGTCTATCAAGACTTTGTGCTGCTTTACATGACTGTACAGTGGCACAAAATCATGATAATTATGCCCCATCAAATTGCTACTGAAATGGTAATTTGAGCTCCTTTGTGCTGATCTGCAGGTCAACTTGTAGATTGTGAAAAAGAGCTGAGAAGGGAAGCCAATAAAATCAGCCCACAGCATTCTTTGTTCTCAGAGCAGTTTTTAACCAAAACTTCTAGAGGTTTCTTTTTAAAGTGCTTGGAATTTCCTGACTCCCTTGCCTCAGCTTCAAGCTCGCTGCAGGAACAATGCAGTGGTAATAAACCCTTTGTGTGAAGACAGTGCACAGTCCATCAGTTGCAAGTGGGGCTGTACCCAGCTCTGCCACCTCATCCTGCCAGCAGATGGCACATTCAGACACTCCTGATGCTACTATTGTATAACTATCTAGGAGAAATTCACAAAGTCTTACTGCCAGTTAAACCTAGTCTTGTGATCTAAGACAGGTTGCAGTCACTAAAAGGCAGAAAAATGCCAACTTTCTAAAAGCAGACTAGAAGAAGAATTTGTCCTAACCATCGTATTTGTGTGCTGATAAAGCAAGTGACCAGACTTGAGCCCATAAACTTAATTGATATGGACTTTATGCATTTATTTGCAAAGTCATTCTTTTGTTTAAACAAATTTGATCCAATTTATAACATAACTCAGACAAGCATGGATATGCATCAATTAGTGCACATTGAAACATACCATATATCAAAATGTGAAAGAACACTAAAATCAACTTTGTGCCAAAACCATTGAAACCAACAATGCCCGGGGACCTATTTGATGGAATTAAGTCTGCTCTAGTAGGTATGTTGTATAAATTCCTAACTACTAGACACAATGTTTTTCCCCCGTGTATAGCAGCACTGAATAGTTGGAAGACAATTTGAATGTAAAAACATTGTCCACTTGGTGCTTTTGTTCTATGAACTGTGACTGGTGTTGTATCATATTCACTAATTGTTTGTTTGTTACAATGGTTTTGCACAAAGTTGATTTTAGTGCTCTAGTGCTTTAGTGCTCTTAGAGCTCTTAGGAATTCAGCAAAAAGAGGAGGGTAAAGGCAAAAGGTTTGGGGGTGACCTTGCAGAGGGCCAGGTCCTATACCTGGGTATATGGTGTGCCATTCTACCAGGGACTTATTAGTAAATTAAATGAGCCAATCAGGTGTTTAGGGGAGTGAGCACAAGCACTTTAGCACTTGTTAACAGTGCTAAAATGCACAGTGTCCTAAGACCAACAAAAACTAATTCAGTAAAAAAGTGGAGGGTAAAAGCAAAGCATTTGGGCCAGACCAATAACGTTTGTTGAGGCAGGTGGTCAAAAGAAGAAATTCTTTTATTTCTCAATTCCTTTCCTTATGAGCTTGTGTGCTGCACTGTACTGCAGTATAAAAATCTACGCTAGACACGATGCAGACACCTTTTTTCTATGGTGCAAAGGTCTGTGCCTGGTGCTAGACAGCCTAATTGTGCGCCAGCGCTAGCGACAAAGGAAAACAGTGCCATATCTTTGGAGATATTGCGTTGTCCTGCTCTCTCTTTTTCACACAATGCAGCATAGCAACTGGGTGCATGCGTTTTTAGTAAATCTACCCCATTATGTAAAGTTGTACACTGGCAATTAAATCCACATTTCTCCACTTTTAACTCTTTTCATCAGTATAAAACTCGAAATTTTCTGATTTGTCTTGAATGCATTGAAGTGCACTGGGCTCACTAATTTATATATATAAATTTGAATCATATTTGAAATATTTTATCCAGTATTATGGCAGGAATTTAGGATCTCCCGAAGACATCGTAACAAAAATGTTTACTTTGGGCAAAGTTGATTCTCTTTAGTTTTAAAGAAAATCATTAATCCTGAGAGGCTATTTCATGTTTTAATTTCTCTTACCAGCTGCACTTTCTATTCCTATATCTCTAAACGAAAACTACAGAGTCTTTTTAAGTCTTCAGAGTGATTTAAATAAGATATGACATTTTTTATGGCTTTGCATAGAGAAATGATAAAACGCAGTCCACGTGAAGGTGGGCAAATTGGTAGGTCATAAAAACCATCTGTGAATTGCTACTGTATTAAAGTCTTAAACTAATCTACCACAGCACGAGAAAATAAAGGTCAAAGGAGAAAAAAGGAAGACTCACATGCATGCATATTAATGTAGCTTAGAAAAGAGCTCACTATTCATTTATGGGTATAAAAGTTTATATTTTTCAATGGGATAATCATTTTTGCTGCCCTGCTGGGTATTCTAAATGTACTCTTGAGTGTAAAACTGTAATTTAGTCATAAAATATAATGCCTTAATCTATGCAGAGGACCTGGTGAGCTATTAAACTCAAAAGACTGTGAGTTGTGTTTGTAGTTTTGCTTCTGTGCACTGCTATGGTACAAAGTTACAATGTACTCGTTTAACTGGGAATCAGACTTTTAAAGATTTAATAGAATAGTCTAATACTTGCTAGATTCAAGTGGTGCTGTGTTGAGGATCCCTCACTGTTACCTGGTTTACAGTTATTTCCTGCTGCTGTGATAGACACACACTAATCAATATCGTCGTTTGTGCATTTTTTATATTGATGCATAGTGATTTATTGAACACTCGGCTACTCCGGGGAGTGTCTTGGCGCTAGGCGTTATACAAGGGTAAATAAAATAAAAATAGGCTACTGAACAAAAAAGCCAGGTTTTGAGCTTTTTCCTAAACATTCCTAAATCCTCTGTACATACAAGTTCTAGAGGAAGATTGTTCCAGCCCACTAACCCAAAGAGGAAGAAAGGTTGTCCGCCAGCTTTAGCAAGGCAGACCCTTGGTGGCCAGATAGTTATTATCAGAGTGCAAGTTTGTCACAGGGTTGTAGTAGGAAATCCTGGAGGACAGGTAGTCGGACCCAGAGTGATGAAGCACTCAGTTCATTAGAAAAGAATTCTTGAATAAAATTTACTTGTCCATAGGAAGCCAATGCAAATTTTGCATGTGCTGAGAAATGTGCTCCCTTCAAGGAAGACTAAGAGACAGCCTAGCGACTGCATTCAGTAGTTTGTAGATTCCTAAACAAATATTGCGGCAGGCCTGCATATAAAGCTTTGGCACAGTCCAGCCTGGACATGACCAAGGCCAAAACTACTGTAATCCTTATCGGAACTGTTAGACCTGGCGTTTCTGGTTGGCTAAGGCTTGCGCCAAAGTCAGGCAGAAACCACCACTCTAGTCAGGGCAAGGAAGTTACACGCCAAAGATAACCCCTGCTCACCCCCTTGGTAGCTTGGCACGAGCAGTCAGGCTTATCTCTGAGGCGATGTGTAAAGCGTTTGCGCGCGCACCCAGCAACAACACCCAAGGCCCACCACAAAGGAAACTCCACACAAGGTATTCTATAAAAATAACCTTTGTATTATACACAACACATTAGATAAAAACACACACTTTACAATGTGCCAACAGGCACGGGCAGAATTTACAAGGGATTATGTACAAGACAGGGCCACCTGGACCACTGTCAGGAATTAGCACTTTTTAGATATTTAGCACACAAAATATATAAAATCACTGTAGCACAAAAATAATATGTATAGCACACAACCAGTACTTACTGGTGTCGGGGAAGTACCACCTACGTAACCCTAACTACTTTAGGAGACTGTCACGCAGGGAACTAGAACCTCACTAGCACCACCTGTACTAGGAGAAAGCAACAACCACCTACGTATCACAATACCTGTAGGGGTAATAGAACGTTACACATGATGCCTAAAACATTCAGAGGTGTAGAGCAATGGCACCTGACGCATCAAAACACATTCAGAGGTGCAAGTAAGGAACACACATGATGCATAAAACATTCAGAGGTGTAAAAGCAATGGCACATGATGCATCAACACACATTCAGAGGTGCAGGTAGGAACACCATTGCGCAAAACTCCTATGCCACCACCTGTGGCAGTCCCTGGGCCAACTGGCCTGGAAGGGGCTAGGACGCCCTGCGTTCAACAAAGTTAAGCTGCGCCAGCTGCGCAGACTAGAACAGGAATGGTCCCCCACCTAAACGTGGCAGCTGCCCACTAAGTGCTGGGCAGCTGGAAAGCGAACTTTAGGCACTCTGCGTGCCTCTGGAGCCCTCTCTGGGCTCTGTTCATTCAAGATGTGCCCCCTAGAGCCTTCGTGGCTCAGCACAACGTTGGAGCCTCACTGGGCTCGAGAAACAACAATGCCAGCTTTTGGAGCCTCACTGGGCTCGAGAAACAATGTGCCAGCTTTTGGAGCCTCCCTGGGCTCTCTCGCAGTACCCCCGGTCGTTGGAGCGTCACTGCGCTCTGCGTTGGAGTCCCTCTCCGGGACTCGCATCACCACAATGCCCCCGTTCGTTGGAGCGTCAACGCTCGAGGTGCTCAGGCCCCCTAGAGCCTCGCAGGCTCTAAATAACGTGGGAGCCTCTTGGGAGAATCAGCCGGACTGGGACCGGCACCCACAGGCACACGCACGGAGTCCCCCAGCCCTCCTGACTTACCGGGCTGCTCGCAGGGGACTCCCGCGCTGTCTCCGCTCCTCTTGGTCCGCTCCACGGAACCGGCAGCACTTCTCTCCTCCGTCCAGCGCGGGGTAGGCTCCCGCCTGGATCCTCGCGTCTCCGACCGGGCTGCAACCGCGGTGCTTGGCAGGAGGCGGGGTAGGCTCCCGCCCTCCTTCTCTGAGTTCCGGTTGTCCCGGAGGCCCGCCCCCAGGCTTGCCTGACTTCCGGTCACGAACCGGGCTGCAGCGGTGATCTCGGTGATTAGAGGGGTGGGCTCCCTCCGTAAATGCAATCCTCGGAGGGGTAGGCACCTGCCGCAGCGATACGCAAATAAGCGGGGGGGGCACCCGCAAGCCGAATCAAAGCGCTTCACAGCGCTACACGGGGAGCCAGCGCTCGTAGCGCTACAAGGATCCTCAGAGCGCTCCCAGGCTCTGAGAGACAGCCAGTCCAGAAAAACAGCGCGCCCAGCGCTAGGAAGTCCAGAAAGCGCTCCCAGGCGCTACAAGCACTGTTCAGCAACAAAAAGGTCCTCCAGAGAGCAGGGGGCAAAGGCTGGGCCCAGAGCCAGCTCACAGGGCCCTCCAGCAGGGAGGCAGTCCCCAGTGGCGGTCTCTCCTGGCGCCCAGCAGCAGCAGGCCCCCTCTCAAGTGGATCCTGCAAGAGAACAACTTCTGTGGGGACACAGCCCCATTCTTATACAGGCAAATCCTTTGTCTAAGGTGCAGGGAAGGGGCGAACCAGTTCCAACAGGTTCCTGAGCACTTTGTTTTGCTCAGCCCCTCTCCCTATTCACTGGCAGGGCTAGGGTCATTAGACGCACCACAGGGGCCGGCGCCAGCATTGTGTGGGGGAATCCCTGTCCTATTCAGGACCCAGGTACACTCCTCCCCAGCCATCAACATGCTAACTCCCCATTCACCACTGGGTGACTCCTCCTGACTCTGGGGAATTCCCTAGTCCGTCACCTGACCTCATCAGCCAATCGCCAGACAAGCCACACATTTCAGACTGCACACTGAAGTGCCCACTTCTAGAAGTGGCACTTCCACACCAGGTACATGCACGCTGCACACATCAACGTGCAGCATTCACTCCCACGAGTCCGCACATACCAAACACGGGCCTGCACACCCCACGCATCAGGAACTACCGGGACACATACATTCCCCCATGCATTCCTATGGGAGGGCAGGCCAACCTCACAACACGCACGCACTTTACCCTGGGACACAGCGGTAAAGTGCGCCGAAGTCAATAAAATCACTAAACCAAGTCACCATATTAAGCAAAAAGTTTCGGGGTGAACCGGCCAGAAGGGCCAAGTCCAACACAACCCCCTTCCAGCCAAAACGCAGGGTAGACCAATCACCACCGTGATGGGCTTCCCTGCTTGGGGCGATAGAACACGGACGCGGGCCCGCCACTGCCGGGACACCCTCCTGTTCTACGCCACGGTGAACCCCTGGGGTTTCTTCTCAAACCACTCTCCGGACCAACTGGGCTACCCCACTGGTACTCCCAAGCTGTCCGCGGCCAAGACCAGGCCCTAGGCCACCCAGGTGCCACTGGTCCTTGCCTAACCACAGAGTGGGGGGTAGTAACCCCTGGCACATAGCAGCCATTCTCCACTCTACCCCTCATCAGGGCAGTTCTGAACTGCCACCGATCTTCCAGCCTAGGGTCTGTACCCTCAGGCTGACCAGAAGTCGCGGGTGAGGCTCTCCTCCCCCTACCTCTTCTCCTAGGGTTCCGCCCTCTCCTCCTTTGAGAGGCACCCTCGTAACATACCTCACCAACCAGCTCAGGACCCCTCCCTGAGAGCTGGTCTACCAACCTAGGGTTTAACCCCTCAGGTTGCACCGGGGTCAGAGGTGGGCTCTCCCACCCTCTGCACCCCCTTCCAGAGTCCTGCTCCCTACCAACTGGGGCGGTCCCTCTGGAAGAAGAACCGGTCAGGACACTGGTTACAGTAGTCAGACCCTTCAGGTCAGGCTGCTCCTGAACCTGGCCTTCCAACCTCCGGTCTAGAACCTTCGGTGGAATAATTGCCTGGCACTCCAGGACTTCTGGGGATTTACACACCATCCCCCCGAGAGTAACATATGCCTCATATGTTGCATGACCGTCTGCCTGGCGCAGATCTCCCGTCCCCTGTCCACCTGACAGTGCGCAAAGATCCCCCAGGCCAGACGTGTAGTCGCCATGGTCACTTCTAGGAGACTCAGCCCTCCCGGCTGGTCTCTGACCCACTGGCTCCTCCACCGGGGAACACAGCCCCATGCCACTCCTCCCGCTGGACTTCTGTACCCTCCCTACTGGAGCGGTACTGCCAGACACTAGAACCACAGGAGCCCTGTTTACAGGCGCTCCCGGTCCTCTACTCACTAGGTGCTCCTCCTCAAATGGGCTAACAGGACAGCCTAGGTCCCCAACTTGGTGTTCCCTCATGAAACCACCCAAGTCCTGAGGCAGGGTTTCGTACGTCTGGGGACCCTCAGTCACCCACTTACTCCCGCTCCACTGAGCCAGGCCGTAAGCCCCTACACCCTCCTCGCTACTCTGGGACCTAGCTGGGCTACACGGAGCCTCTTCCACCACGCTGGGCTGGAAGGTACCTGAACCACAACTGGAGTCACTAGTGTGGGAAGAACTATCCCATTCCTCATCATAACTGGGGGCCTGTTCCCATCGGTCTGCTTCCGCTGCCAGCTCCCACGGATCAGTGTGCCCCCATGCTAACAGGTGTTGGCGCAACTCGGGATAAAAACTACTGGATAGCTGCTCTCTGACGAGCAGATCATACAGTTTTTCAAAATCCTCCTTCGTGCTACCCCATACCCAATCAAACAGTGCATCCTCGCATTCCTCCACAAACTTCTCCCAAGACTGGTGAGGCAGCTTCTTCCTGCCCCTGAACTTCAACCTACATTCCTCCTCCCGGGAACTAGGTACCATACTGGGGGAACTGGGAATGGGACTCTCTGCACTGGTCTCTCTATTGCTGCCACCACTGGACTCAACCCTCCCTGGGGAGCCCAGAAAACTACCACTGCGCTCTGGGGACAACTTACCCTCTAGAGCTAATCTCTCCCTGGCGAAGGCCCTCTCAGCCTCCGCCATCCTCTCCTGCGCTAAGACCCTCTCGGTCTCCAGCTTTTTCTCGGCCATAGTCAGCTGCGCCATCCCCCGGGCATGCTCCAACCTGAGCTTCTCCATGGCCAGCTGATGCTCCCTCTCTTCCCTCCTATCCACCCACTCCTCTGGGGACAGGGAAAGGGATGGGGTGCTGCTCCTGACACTGGACCCAGCAAGGGACTCCCTATCTATGGGGTCTCCACTCTCTACTGACGTCCCTGTCAGGTAACCTTCCTCCTCCTCAGATTCCTCAGGGCTCTCCTCAGACCCACCACCCTCTCGGCGTGCGGCCCGGGCCCTATCTTCCTCGCTGCGCTCCCGCTCCCACTCCTCCTTTTGCCAAAGGATCAGGTTGTCCCTCAGTTTGGACTGGGTATCTGACTCACCCACCTCTATGTCCCTCTCCTCACAGAACCCTACCAGCTCTAACCTACTGTACCTAAACAGACTACAGAAGTTAAAAGCAGGCTCCATTTTGGCGGACGTTCCTGAGAAGAGTTCAACACAAGGAACCTGGGGGTCGGAGCTACACAGGAGTACACAATTCAAAAAAGGTTTCAGTGAGCTCTCTATCCTGGAGAACTCACACTCACTGTCTAGTGCCCCACACACCATCCACACACAACCCTCCCCTCGGACTGGTAAGGCAGTTTCTACCACCCCTGATCCCTCAACCTGACCACCACGTGACACAGGTACCAAACTCTGGGCGCAGGGCGGGGGACTAATGTACTGGACACAATAACACAATGATACCTTCAGGAGAAGAAATAAAGGAACTTCAAAAACAATAATCCCTAAAATGTGATTTATCTAATGCAGAGTTTTGTGGTGTAGCCAGTCGCTGCTGCGGTACAGCGCAAACGCAAGTCCAAATCCCACCGCTGATCACCAATGTTAGACCTGGCGTTTCTGGTTGGCTAAGGCTTGCGCCAAAGTCAGGCAGAAACCACCACTCTAGTCAGGGCAAGGAAGTTACACGCCAAAGATAACCCCTGCTCACCCCCTTGGTAGCTTGGCACGAGCAGTCAGGCTTATCTCTGAGGCGATGTGTAAAGCGTTTGCGCGCGCACCCAGCAACAACACCCAAGGCCCACCACAAAGGAAACTCCACACAAGGTATTCTATAAAAATAACCTTTGTATTATACACAACACATTAGATAAAAACACACACTTTACAATGTGCCAACAGGCACGGGCAGAATTTACAAGGGATTATGTACAAGACAGGGCCACCTGGACCACTGTCAGGAATTAGCACTTTTTAGATATTTAGCACACAAAATATATAAAATCACTGTAGCACAAAAATAATATGTATAGCACACAACCAGTACTTACTGGTGTCGGGGAAGTACCACCTACGTAACCCTAACTACTTTAGGAGACTGTCACGCAGGGAACTAGAACCTCACTAGCACCACCTGTACTAGGAGAAAGCAACAACCACCTACGTATCACAATACCTGTAGGGGTAATAGAACGTTACACATGATGCCTAAAACATTCAGAGGTGTAGAGCAATGGCACCTGACGCATCAAAACACATTCAGAGGTGCAAGTAAGGAACACACATGATGCATAAAACATTCAGAGGTGTAAAAGCAATGGCACATGATGCATCAACACACATTCAGAGGTGCAGGTAGGAACACCATTGCGCAAAACTCCTATGCCACCACCTGTGGCAGTCCCTGGGCCAACTGGCCTGGAAGGGGCTAGGACGCCCTGCGTTCAACAAAGTTAAGCTGCGCCAGCTGCGCAGACTAGAACAGGAATGGTCCCCCACCTAAACGTGGCAGCTGCCCACTAAGTGCTGGGCAGCTGGAAAGCGAACTTTAGGCACTCTGCGTGCCTCTGGAGCCCTCTCTGGGCTCTGTTCATTCAAGATGTGCCCCCTAGAGCCTTCGTGGCTCAGCACAACGTTGGAGCCTCACTGGGCTCGAGAAACAACAATGCCAGCTTTTGGAGCCTCACTGGGCTCGAGAAACAATGTGCCAGCTTTTGGAGCCTCCCTGGGCTCTCTCGCAGTACCCCCGGTCGTTGGAGCGTCACTGCGCTCTGCGTTGGAGTCCCTCTCCGGGACTCGCATCACCACAATGCCCCCGTTCGTTGGAGCGTCAACGCTCGAGGTGCTCAGGCCCCCTAGAGCCTCGCAGGCTCTAAATAACGTGGGAGCCTCTTGGGAGAATCAGCCGGACTGGGACCGGCACCCACAGGCACACGCACGGAGTCCCCCAGCCCTCCTGACTTACCGGGCTGCTCGCAGGGGACTCCCGCGCTGTCTCCGCTCCTCTTGGTCCGCTCCACGGAACCGGCAGCACTTCTCTCCTCCGTCCAGCGCGGGGTAGGCTCCCGCCTGGATCCTCGCGTCTCCGACCGGGCTGCAACCGCGGTGCTTGGCAGGAGGCGGGGTAGGCTCCCGCCCTCCTTCTCTGAGTTCCGGTTGTCCCGGAGGCCCGCCCCCAGGCTTGCCTGACTTCCGGTCACGAACCGGGCTGCAGCGGTGATCTCGGTGATTAGAGGGGTGGGCTCCCTCCGTAAATGCAATCCTCGGCGGGGTAGGCACCTGCCGCAGCGATACGCAAATAAGCGGGGGGGCACCCGCAAGCCGAATCAAAGCGCTTCACAGCGCTACACGGGGAGCCAGCGCTCGTAGCGCTACAAGGATCCTCAGAGCGCTCCCAGGCTCTGAGAGACAGCCAGTCCAGAAAAACAGCGCGCCCAGCGCTAGGAAGTCCAGAAAGCGCTCCCAGGCGCTACAAGCACTGTTCAGCAACAAAAAGGTCCTCCAGAGAGCAGGGGGCAAAGGCTGGGCCCAGAGCCAGCTCACAGGGCCCTCCAGCAGGGAGGCAGTCCCCAGTGGCGGTCTCTCCTGGCGCCCAGCAGCAGCAGGCCCCCTCTCAAGTGGATCCTGCAAGAGAACAACTTCTGTGGGGACACAGCCCCATTCTTATACAGGCAAATCCTTTGTCTAAGGTGCAGGGAAGGGGCGAACCAGTTCCAACAGGTTCCTGAGCACTTTGTTTTGCTCAGCCCCTCTCCCTATTCACTGGCAGGGCTAGGGTCATTAGACGCACCACAGGGGCCGGCGCCAGCATTGTGTGGGGGAATCCCTGTCCTATTCAGGACCCAGGTACACTCCTCCCCAGCCATCAACATGCTAACTCCCCATTCACCACTGGGTGACTCCTCCTGACTCTGGGGAATTCCCTAGTCCGTCACCTGACCTCATCAGCCAATCGCCAGACAAGCCACACATTTCAGACTGCACACTGAAGTGCCCACTTCTAGAAGTGGCACTTCCACACCAGGTACATGCACGCTGCACACATCAACGTGCAGCATTCACTCCCACGAGTCCGCACATACCAAACACGGGCCTGCACACCCCACGCATCAGGAACTACCGGGACACATACATTCCCCCATGCATTCCTATGGGAGGGCAGGCCAACCTCACAACACGCACGCACTTTACCCTGGGACACAGCGGTAAAGTGCGCCGAAGTCAATAAAATCACTAAACCAAGTCACCATATTAAGCAAAAAGTTTCGGGGTGAACCGGCCAGAAGGGCCAAGTCCAACAGGAACCAAAAAGAAGTGCAGGGAATTCTTTCCCATACACAAGATGCCAAAGCACTTGCCTACCACTGAGTTGATCTTATTATGGAAAGACATTTTTGTCAAATTTGATCCCCAATTTTTTTACTGTTTCAACTTGAGTATTTAGTAGCGAAGCCCCTTCTGGCCAGTGAACTTCCTGATTGAGGTAAAAATTGTGCCCAACACCGAGAACCTCAGTCGTTTCGGTATTGCACATCAGTTGGTTGAAGCTATCCAGTGAAAGACAGCTGAAAGACAGAGTGTAATAGCATCCTGTTCTATTGGCTCCCCCTTACAAAAGGAAAGGAGAATCTGAGTATCATCAGTGTAGGAGATTATCTTGACCCCAAAAGTCTCAACCAAGTCAGAAAGGAGCGTCATAAAGATATTGAACACTGTTGGGATAAGGGTTGAGCCGTGAGGAATCCCTACTGAGACACTTTGGCTACCAGAAGAATAGGGAGGTAGCCAAACTTCTTGACTCCTTTCTTCAAGGAAGGATTTCATCCACTTTCAGGTATTGTCTCTGATGCCAATGTCTTGTAAACGGGTGAGCAGCTTGGGATACAGGACCAATACAAATGCTGCTTAGAGATCTGAAAATTACAGGACAGCCCTTCTGCCTGTGTCAATAGTACTTTTAATAAGTTCAGAGACTTCCAAGAGTGCAGTCTCGGTGCTGAGCCTTTGCCTGAAACCTGATTGGCTGGGTTATAGGCACTTCTTTATCTCAATATAATGAGACAGCTGACGATTCACAAATGTTTATGCATTATTCATTTCATGATATTTCCAGAATTTGCTTTCACACCAGGGTTTACATTACATCCAATGTAATAATTCAGAAGTAAAGCACTAAATTGGTTATGCAAGATATGCCTTCTGTAACAGACCAGTTCCTATTTTTAGAAGGTAACATTTGACAGTTGTCATGAACTTTTATATTTCTACTTTGAAACTGTGCAGTCTTTAGTTTCAGGTCTCAACTACCAACAGCTTTACCTGTATGTTGGCCAGACCGATTGTATCCATTAACAGAGTGGACTTTGAGACACCCTTTTTGTAGGTATTGGATGGCTTTGATGTCTATCCCTTCCCTGCTCCTAATTTGATGGGTTTCCTTCCTTTTTGTGTTACTGTCCTGCCCGGTAGCATTTCAGTCTTACAGTGTTCTGATTGGTTGACTTGTATCCTTTCACTGACAACCTTGCTTGCATTCAGGGAACTGTTTTTTTCCTTTTGCTGTAAGCATGCAATTTGAGTGCCTGTGTACTCTACCTATTTTGGGGCTTCCCTTTCCAACTTTTCACCAGTCCCCTTGCTCTCAGAGTTGTCCCCTGCCTCTCCCCATCTTGCTCACATTACCCCTCTAGGCGCTCTCTTTTCATTCACCTGGAATCTCTACATGCACACTTATATGTTTCACTGTGACAGGCAGCACAGGCCCTGCAATCCGTGGCCAGTTATCATACAACTTACTGGATGGTACATAATGATTCGCCATTGTAGGAAATCTGCCTTTCTGTGTGGTCACACCAGAGTTTTCACCTTTTACTCAACCTTCTTTTTGCTTGCTTCAGAACTCACTTTAGCCGCCATCTTGAAGGTGGAACGCTGTTGTCTCCCTCCATCTATCTGGGCTTTCTGCTATAATACAGAGGTGATGGCGCCAACATGCAACGATTAGGCTGTAACCAGGTGGGTTGCTCGACGAGAACTGCTGCTATCATTTTGCACTTCTCATTAACCTTGATTCTTATGTTTTTAAAATAACTTGTTCTTTTACTATGGTGTTAATATTGAATTTGCGATTTTAACTGTTAGATGCTCACCTTGCTCCAAGCGTCTTTTAGCCTCTCTCTTCTCCCTGGTCCACCGCGGCATATAGACTGCTGATTGAGTGGAGGGAGATTTCCTCAGATGGAGGTTTCCCCAACTTAACACTCACTTATGGTGTACCATTCCATAACCGCCACCTTGAAGGTGAGCTGCTCTAGTCTCCTTCCATCTATCTGGGCTTCTGGCTATAATAGAGAGGTGATGGCGCTGACTCGTAATGATTAGGCTGAAACCAGGTAGTTTGTGATTTTAACTGTTAGACGCTGACCTTCCTGCACGCGTCTTTTCGCCTCTCTCTCTTCTCCCCGGTCCACTGTGGCAGATAGTTGCTGATTGAGTGGAGGGAGGTTTCTCCAACTTAACACTCACTTCTGGTGTGCCATTCCATAACTGCCATCTTGAAGGTGAGATGCTCTAGTCTCCCTCCATCTAACTGGGCTTCCGGCTATAATACAGAGGTGATGGCGCCGACGAGCAGCGGATGTGCGCAGCGGCGCGCCAACGGCGCACCAAAGTGAAGCCCAGCTGCGCCTGTCCGTGCCTGGACCGTGCCCAGTGCTGGTCCCGCTGGCCTGTTTGTGCAAAATACCCTAGACACCATCAGGTACTCACAGGCACACTATTGGCCTTGAAATATACTATTCCCTCTATCATCTCCTGCCAGTTCCCATATTCTAACCACACTGGGGGTCCTAGACCCCATTTGGTAAACAACCTAATGGTCACTGGGACAACTGCCCAGCCTCACAGGAAAGGTTCCAGTGGCAATTTGGTAATTATATCATGCATGCTACTTAACACCAGATCCCTGGTTAAACATCAGTTGGAGTTCTGTGACCTAGTACAAACACAATGTGCGGACATGGCATTTGTAACGGAAACATGGGCCGATGACAGCTCGGGCCCAGACATTGTTGCAGCCACCCTACCCCCAGCTACGGAGTATATCGTCTAGACAGACATTCAAAAAAGAGGGGAAGGGGAGTGGCTGTGTTCTATCAAAGTTACTTTAAAACTACATTCGAGCCACTAATCACTCTCGGCTTTGAGGCTTTAGCCTTCTCAGTGCAGGCAGCAGACTCGCTGGCCATCAAAGGAATGTTAGTCTATCACCCCCTGGGGCCTAGGAGTGGGTTCTCAGATAAGCTCAGTATGCTAATGGAATCCTCCATTATCAACGAGAACTCCCTGGTGCTGGGAGATTTCAATTTTCATCTAGAAAAGGAAACAGACCCAGACTCCCAAAAACTAATTGATACAATGAATGCATTTGGACTGTCTCTAGTTACCTAAGGTCAAATGCATAGGGCTGGTCACATGTTAGACGTGATTTTCTCCAATTATTCTGCCATCACGCTACTTCCATCTCTACCCTTGACTTGGTCAGGCCATTGGTTGGTCAAGTGGCAGATAAAGACCAAGAAATCTACTATGTCTAGAAATACTACTCAACACACCCTTAGCAGAGCCTAATACAAAATACGGCCAGTCAAACTGGGAGATGCCATCGCCCCCGGGCCCTGGCAACCAGGGAATAACTTGAAGGACAGTGTTGAGAATTTTGCACTCTGGCTTAACTCTGCACTGGACCTAGTCACTCCAAAAATAAAAAAAAACACAGTTAATAAAATGTCCCAGCCCTGGTACAATGAAAACCTTAGACTATCAAGGCAAGACTGTCGTAGACAAGAACAAAAATGGAGGAAAAATTACAAAGTGGAGGTAAAAAATACTTATAAAACCAAATTAGCCAAACACAAAAAAAATATTGTAGCAGCTAAGACTGCATATTACTCGGGGCATATAAAAGCCGCCTGTGATGCATACAATACTCTTTTCTCAGTGATAAAAAAATTGGTAACAGCAGCCAGCTCAAATAATGCAGGAATAAACCAAGAGTTCTGTGATACACTGGCGGGTTTTTTTCTGAGAAAGAGTCTCCAATAGCTTTAATAAATGTACTGCAAATAGAGCAGTTAAACATCAGGAGGAACATGTTCTAATTGAACTGGCAAAAAAAAACAGTTTCTCCTCCTTTAAGTTCCTGTCAGTAGAACAACTCATAGAGTTTATCCCACTTATCAAATCGGGTGTGTCACAAGACCCCTGTCCCCCCAATATTGTGCACATGATCACTGCTCATGTAGCACAATATCTAGGACAGATTTTTGATAATATGTTTGCAGAAGGGTATTTTCCCTCTCACTGGAATCGGACCTCGATTCTCCCTCTATTAAAAAAAGACAATTTGAACGCTCAGGACCCAAATAACTATCGTCCGATATCAAGACTCCCTTTCGCCACCAAGCTGGTAGAAAAAGTAATGAACCAGCAACTCTCAGAATACTTAGAGGAAAACTCGTTGCTGGATGACTCACAACATTGTTTTAGAAAAAAACACAGCACAGAATCGGCCCTGGTGGTAGCAACAGAAGGCATACGAGAAGTACTTGACGGGGGGACAACTGCGCTAATTCTGCTGGATCTTTCCGCAGCTTTTGATACGGTTAGCCATGAGCTCTTGGCTGACCGTATGTATAGTCTAGGGATAGAGGGAACAGCTTTTGATCTCTTGCAATCTTTCCTAGAAAACAGACAAAATAATGTGACAAGTTTGTGTCTAGGTCTTTCTCCTTGCCCTGAGGAAAACCCAAGGGCTCGGCACTGAGTCCAACTCTGTTTAACCTTTATGTTACGCCACTCGTGCTAATTATCAAAAAGTCTGGCTTCTCCTTGGCCTCGTATGCCGATGATACCCAAATTGTGGTATCATTAGCAAATCCCAAAAGCAATTTGGGTGCGGTTTTCAGTTCATGTATGAGCAAGATGAGCAACTGGATGGATTGTGACTGCCTTAAACTGAATGTCAATAAAACTGAGGTTATCATCTTCAGCAATAATCCTTCTTTCTGGACACCAGACTGGTGGCCACCTGAGCTTGATTCACTACCTGAATCCTCAAATAAAGTAAGAAATGTAGGTTTCCTGGTAGACAAAGAACTGAAGTTTAAGGACCAAGTAAAAAATATTACTTCTGCCTCTTTTTGCTCCCTAAGGCTAATAAAAAAGATGGAAACATTTCTGCCCCCTGAACTACTAAAAATAGTTATAATGGCACTGATTCTCATGAGGTTTGATTATTGCAATAGTCTGTATCTTTCCCTTGCAACGGGTCTCGTGAAGAGGCTTTGGACACTGCAAAATACACTTCTTAAAATTCCAAAATATGACAGCCAGAGGAGCTTTTAGGAAATTGCACTGGTTGCCAGTCAAGCAACACTGTAGGTTCAAGGCTCTCTGTATCACCTATAAATCATTGCATGGACTCGGGCAAGACCATTTCAAACTTAAATGGCACATCCCAGCAAGGACACTTCATTCAGGTTCTGCCAGGAACGTTATTGTCCCCCCATGTAGGAAAGCTACCTGGGGTGGAAAGAGCTTTTTTAGGGCCACTGCCATGATTTGGAACAGTCTCCCACTGATACTAAAAGCTACCCCTTCGCTACTTTCCTTCAGAAAAGCCTTAAAGACCTGGCTCATCATACAGGAGTAAAATATTTTTGGACATCTGCCTGACCCGACAACAACATTGTCCCAGCCTAAATCAGACTTCATCAGCTCAAGACGCCCTGGGGCATGAGCTATCGCTTTATAAGTCACATTTACATTGCATTACATTACACATTTCACTCCTGCTAACTAGGACTAAAAACAATCTCCCTTTTAAACATACTTCAACTGGCTTATTCCTATCTAGCACATTTAACTTGCCTGTATGTCCCTAGCATATGGTGTAAAACGTGCACCCAGAGCCACACAGTTAAATGCCACTTGTGGACTGTAGCACCTATTGTGCCATTCACTATAGTGGCAGTGCAAACATGGCTTTAGGCCTAACCTGTGTAGCTTAACTGATGAAGTGTAAAATCTGCAGTGCAACCAGCCAGAATAACCCTTTCCCTTTTTGACAGGTAAAGATCTCCCTTTTAAATATTAGTAGAACTTGTAGCCAAGACGGCAGGGTGCATGGTATTTAAAAGTGGGAAATGATGTAAAAAAATTAATATTACCATGTCTCTACTTTGATATGACCCATGTAGGAAATCAGAGTACATATAAAAAATACTAATACTGTATCTCAGGTATGGGACCAATTGTATATATATATATATATATATATATATCACAACAACGGCCCCTCACAACGGAAAGACCAGGCACACACAATGGATTTGATGAGACCGGCAGCTTTATTGGCATGGCATTATGCATTTCGGAGTCAATCCTTCCTCAGATGCCTTCCTCCAATAAGACAGTGCTTCCGGGGTCCAACGTTTTATGGCGCCTGCTTGGCTACGATAGGCGAAGATTACACATTGGGCGTTGCAGAGTTCTGGGCACCTCAGGTAAGTACCTCCTCCCCATGTGGGTGGCGCTCTCATTCCTGCTAGTGTCACCTGTGAATCAAGCACCACACTGCCAGTCCCAGAATCCAACATCCGCCGCTAGCAAGCCTTTCAGGAAATCCTGGCCTGGCTTCCTGGACTGGAGTCAGTCCCAAGCAAAGTTGCTTTGATGTTACAGCAGCGGCGGTACGGCAGTATTTCAAGTTCTTTGAAAACAGTCCAAATTTGCAACTTAGCCTGCCGCACTACTTTGGATGGGGTACCCAAGGTGCTTAGTGGGCACACACCAAAATATCACAACAACGTGCCTGTATGTCCCTAGCATATGGTGTAAAACGTGCACCCAGAGCCACACAGTTAAATGCCACTTGTGGACTGTAGCACCTAATGTGCCATTCACTACAGTGGCAGTGCAAACATGCAAACATGGCTTTAGGCCTAACCTGTGTAGCTTAACTGATGAAGTGTAAAATCTTCAGTGCATCCAGCCAGAATACATATAAAAATACTAATACTGTATCTCAGGTATGGGACCAATTATATATATATCTATATCTATATATATATCTATATCTATATATATATATATATATCATTATACTTTTGCACATATACCTTTTCCCTGCCTGCAGCTCCTGGAGGCTAATTTACATTAGATCTCCAGCGGTAGCTCAACCAAGATTAGCCCTGATGATGTATGAAAACTGCTCCCAGAGTGGAGGCAATGTCTTGGGTGCTGAGAGGTGTTTTGTTCTCATGGCAGGAAGACTAGATGGGGCAAGCCAAGGAACTTAATTTACTTCAATGAAGCTTCCCCTGTCATAAGTAAATGTTAAGTGACACATGGAAAGGCCCCAGCATTTGTCCTAGTCAAACTGGCATCAAACCCAAAGGGGGGATGCTTGGATTTTGAGAGTGAGGGGCACTATGGGAGGGTTTGCAGAAGGGCAAACAGGAACTGCTACAAAGGTGGGTAGGGTTACCCCTGGGAACTTTCACCCCATTAGTTAGGGAATGCCAGAAGGTAACTCCACCCACCAGTTGGAGCTAGGCATAAATGTGGCACCCCCTTGCAACCACTTTGAAACCCTTTCTGGACCACTGAAAATACAGAATACGACTGGGCTATGACTTGAGAGGAGCCCTGAAGTGCTGGACCTGCTGCCCCGTTTACCCATCACAAAGAGCACACAGAAGTGAATAGCAAGGGCCAGTTGCCTGACCTCCTATTTAGCTACAGAGCCACAATAGGCTGAAAGAGGCCTTTTTCCTGAAATACCCAGCTTCCAAGAACTAATTGGACATAACCTAGACCTTGCTGGTGACCTCTAAGTGTTGCTTCTAAGGTCCTGGACCCGTCTCTGGGTTTAACTAGCCTTCTCCTACTACCCCTAAAAAGCTGAGACTTATAAACATTATGGACTTCCATGCTGCTGGAGGACCCCAGCCTATCCACCCAAGGTGCCACCTTGCTGGGCTGAGAAAACAGGGTCCTCTCATTCAGGGTTTCTGCACAGCAGCAAATTTGATTAAGCAGAATGGCGGTGAGGAGGTATCTGGTCTAATGGAATCCAACATCAGATATATTCTGCTGCCTTGGCCCGCTGGAGGATTCTGGGCTCCGAAAAACAGACTAAGGACCTGATTATGAGTCTGGCCGTCAACAGAGCTCAAGACTCATGATGGTGCCATGGTGGTATTCCGGCCACCCTATTACAACTAGGGTGGTTGGACAGACATTACACCGCCACAACCCTCAGGGATCAGAGATCCGCAGAGGGCTGCAATATGCTTGGTTGTGCCCTGAGGCACCGCCAAGCATATTATGACTTTCCTCACTGCCAGCGGTCCCATGGAAGTTCTTCCTCCATGAAACTGCTGGTGGAGAGGAAAGAAAGGGGGCCCTACAGGCCCCCCTCTCCTCCCTGTGCACAGAGTTGCATGTGAGGGGGCACATTTGTTGCCCCCATGTATTTTTGCAATGGTTTGAACCTGGTTGGTGTAACTGACACATTCTCCATTGCGGTTGACTTGAAATCACGTCTAAGTCCCAGTCTACATGACCATTAACTACCATATATGCTTTGCTCTTTTCTGCACTATTTTCCCTTACACCTATAGAAAATCACATATCTGTTACCTCATATTATCTTTGTCACTCTGATGCTATTTTACTTATTCATTTCTAATTTAGTTTGGTTGGTACTGCTTTAAATATTGCCCCAAGCCTAAGTTAAGCCTGTCTGTGTGTGCCATAGGTACCGGAGGGTGAAATCAGGCTAATTCTGTTACTTTATTGGTTCACTTTGACAAGGGTTGTCATTATTCTTTGAAATGGGCAGTCACCTACCTCAAATAATAATCTAATTTCTTACAGGCATATATTTCAGGTCTGAAATGTCACTAAAACTGGGTATGTGTATGAGTATGGCATATGCTGAGTAGAAGAAAAATGATGTTGTTCCAGCATCCATGCTCCAGCACCACTGGGCATTGAGACCTCTGAGGCTATAGGGCTCAGGACTCTGAGATCGGAAATCACTGGCTAAACAGCTGCGGGGGAAGCAGGAATAGATGGCAATTTAAAACTGGACCAAGAGGTTCATACATTTCTTTGTCAACTGACAAAGATGTGGTTGCAAGGCATGCAAGTGCCCAAGTGTATTGTATTTGTTTTACTGCATGTCTTTTTCTGTATAAGTACATGCATATGGGTGCACATTTGTAGGCGTGAGGGCATTTCTGCTTCCATTCTTGTGAACATGTGCTAGTGAGTGAGTCGATTTATGAATGTGTTTGTGGGCAATGGCCACTTCCTGACATTTAGTTTCAGCACCACTGGCATTTGGTTGCCTTAATGCCCAGCATCGGGCAGCTGATACTGTTCAGCATTTGGTGATATCCATGCTTTGACATACATCTGGTGGCCAATACGCCCTGGGGTCTACCAAAAGGCAGTATCTTGTTGTAACTGATGGCTGCCATTTATAGCATCTGGGGCAGTCACTCCAACAATTTTGTGGTTTCCCAAATCATTATTCAACCAACATATGGTTGCTCTTGCTCACTTTTTGTGTACTTTCTATTCGGTATAGTCATGTGGAGGCAGATTGTGGCAGATTGTGGGGATCCTATTTCTTGGAACTTTGCTACTCGTAGCACAGGGTGGCTAACCCAGCTAGCTTCTAAATGGTATCCTGGGATGGGGGCAATCTAGACATCCTGAGTCTTAGGTCCTGATGAAGAGTTTGACTGAGAGCGTCACTAACTCTCTGTCCACCTGCACTATTGTAAGTCAGGCGGGCTGCCAGCTTTACGTTGGCAGTATGCCAATCGACTCTGTCAACAGAAAACTTACTCCAAAATACTAAGAGAGTGCTGGTCACCAAAGAAAAGGGCAAAATGAACAATTGATGGACAGAATGCTGAACAATGTCAAACATTAACCCCAGTACAGAGATCTGGGCCTAAATCCATTGTTTTTTGCTCCCCATGCCATTCCAGTTTAAACCCAGCCATATGCAAATCAGTCTTGACCCTGCTCCCCATAGGCTGCTAGGCCAGGTCCTCCCAAGGGCTAGAAACAAGCATCCTGGGACCTCATCAAAGAAAGGGCATCATACCACTGCCCTATTTTAGATGGATGATCTGATGTCCTTGTTTTCTGTCTGTCACATCCAGAAAAAACCTGGCGCTGACCTACATAAAAATGAAAATTATGCATCCCACACCCAGGGGAAAAAATGCTACTGTGGAAGTTTGTGTTTGAAAAATAAAACGTTTGGTGTCGACTATCAAACTTGAATGTGGTTGTGTTTGGTGCCCTCATAAGAACTGCTGTGACAGCGATTCTCAAAGGTACAGGTGATCTCAGAATGTGCCGGTCCTTTGTTCATCAGGCTGGTGGACGCAATGTCCTCCCCCACCCTAACAGACAGAGGTAAAACCGTTAAGCTCTAAATTAGTTCCTCAGTGTCTACCACTATAATGCATTTCCTGATAGGTGTTTTGAATACATAAGCATTTGAGACAGGTTCTATTTTTGTGGGGTTAATAGTACCTGAGAATACTTTTTGAATGTTGCAATCAAGAAAAACAGTACTGATATATCCAAAAACGTTAGCTACTCTATGGTTAGAAAGTAATAAACAGTAGTAAAGCGTATGTAAACAAATATAAAAAATAACAAATATGGCCAAACATGTAAAACTAAGAAATCATAACAACAATCATGAGAAACAAAATATTGAAGACTGAAAAATCTACATATTTCTAAATAAAACAAATTATAATAAATAAATATATATATATATATATATAAAATCATATATTTAAATAAGTAAAAAGAAAATTATCATACATTAAAAATATACACAAAACTTCAGCTTTCTCCCTCCTCTCAATGATTCCAGACTCACCCACGGGCTCCGACAGGTATGTGCTCTCTTTACTGCTATGTATCGTAAATTTTAGAAAGCGTCGAATAACGGAGAGTCCAATGATGGTTCCCAGAATCCGCAGGTACTCGTTGCCTGTTTTGAGGGGGCTATGTAGGTCATGCCTGGCCAATGTAGCATTCATTTCTTTCCCAGTCTAGCGGAGACCATGTCGTACAGTAGGTTTAGCTCTCAGCTCTCGGCAGTCAGTGTGCACCAACGGTCTCAGGCGACCGCCATCTTGCCTCGTAGTAGTGCCACGATGGGTCCTAAGACAGCAGCAGGCGCCGCTAAAGTGAAGCCCATCGGGATGCTAGGAGCTTCGGCGGCATCGGGAAGCATTGCTGTGGAGCCCTCGACGATTGTGGTGGAAACCCCGGCTCAGACTCCCCGCCGAGGCCGTCGTGGGATTGTCGACCCGGAACCGGAAAAGAAGGGGAGAGGCGGGGCGGTGCAACAAGGCCGCCCGGCCGGCCCCACAGTCGTAGACTTGATGAGAGGCCCGGCAGCCGGACTAGCTCCGGGTCGTGAGGGGAAGAGTAAGAACAAGCCCCGCCTAGACCCTGCGGTAATCGCCATGGATAACACTCTTCAGGATGGAGAGTGCTCCTCACAGAATGCCACAGCTGTGATCGAGCGGGGACTGCAGGACTGTAGCGGGGGGTCAGAGGTAGTGATTGGGCACAAGAACGGAGGTAAGACCCCTTTACCTCAAGGTTTGACAGAGGGCCTTCAGGGCTCATCGGCTGTTTCCCCAGTGGCCGAGGTGTCACCACAGTCTGTGGAAAATATTTTGAAAAAAACAATAACATTAAAAGATAGAGTGGGGGCTGACACTCAAGCCGGTGACCAGCTAAATGGGGCTCCGCAAGTACTAAAGGGCGCTCTTAACTTAATAAATGCGAGTCACCTTCAAGGTAACCACTTCAGCAGCCTAACCGAGTTGGAGAAGGAGCCTAGTGACTTTTTTTTTCAGTTTCAGACGGGGATGACGGGGATTGGTCAGAGGGATCATCAACTGATAGCACTGATCTGAGCTATAATGGCTGTGAGGAGACAGGAGGTGCTTAGAGCAAAACGGTGCAGAGAAAGAAAAAGAAAAAAGAGGGGGAAAAAGACTTGGCTTGGGACTATACCCCGACAAATCAACTTACCCACTCCCTGCCCCTGCCCCAATCAGGTAATGACCTCCCCGATACGGCTGCATCATCTTCCCCAACTCTGGGGGCTATCTTCCAAGCTATTTCAATGCACCGAGAGGAAACTCGACAGGATAGCCGCAAGGCACAGCTTGCCATGCGGAAGATGCAGGGGGTAGTGAGGAAGCTAACTAAAACATGTGGTCCATTTGGGGAGCGCCTAACCGAACTTGAGTCCAGAACTGTCACCACAGAATCTGATCTTGCAACAAACCAGGTATTGGTCGAGGCACACGAGGCACAGTTGGTAGATGTAAGATGGAAGCTGGAGGAGTTTGAGAACCGCCAGCGGAGGAATAACCTACGGGTTCTTGGGGTCCCGGAGGGGGCCGAGAAGGCCGATATACGTTCATTTGTAGTTCAATTTTTGCAAGAATCACTGCCTGAAATTACTGGCTGGAACTGGTCACTGGAGATTCAGCGGGCCCATCGGGTCCCATTTGCTCAAAAACATCCAGTGAAAGTGGGGACATTGCCTAGAGCTATTTTGGTATATTTTGGTAATTTTTTGTTGCGTCAGGCAGTTTTTGAAAAGGCAAGGCCAGACGCAAAGAGGTCTATTAATGGGATATCCTATTTTGTTCGCCCTGACTTTTGTCATTCCACCGTTGAGAGACGGTGGCAGTTGCGGCAACTCATTAAAGCATTTCAGGATAAGAAGGCACAAGCCTTTCTTAACAATCCTGCAACATTAAAAGTGATTTTTGAGGGGCAAACGAAGTTTTTTACATCAGAAATAAAAGCCAAAGAATACTTAGAAGGGCTACCCCATTAGGAATTGGCCCGATTCATTAGCGGTACCTAGTTTGGGTCTATCCCTGAACTGAGCTAATTGTAATAAGAGTAGGGAGTACGGCTCTAGGATGTAATAGGGCTTGGTATATAGTAGCTCTCAGCCTCGTCATGAGGTGCACTTCCATTGCGCTCAGACTCATGACTGAGTCTGCAAGCCTCATGTGGGGAGGTGGGGGTTTTCGAGGGGTGGGAGGGGTGGGGGGGCAGCTCCGTGGGCGGGATGGGAGTGGGAGAGGAGGGGGGGGTGAACTGGGGGGGAAACAGGGGGAAAATAACATATCTAGAAATGTTAAGACAAGATTGGAAATGTTAAGGAAGCTAAATAGAGAGCAACAGGAGGAAACAAGAATCCAACGTGGGGAGGAATCCGAACAGGCTCAGGGAGGATTTGGGAATCTGAGTTTAAGCTAAGATGGGGAGATTGACAATATGTTCATGGAACATTGCCGGGTTGAACGATAGGTGAAAGAGAATTAGATTTGCTGAATTAGTAAGGCTTAGCCGTGCAGATGTAATATGCTTGCAGGAGACGCATATCCCCTGGGGCAGGAGAGATTTACTATGAATAGCAGGCTATAACCTACTTTTCAGCACATCTCAGACATCCAACACTCGAGGTGTGGCAATTCTAGCAAAGATCTCGTTGGGCACCATTAAGCGTAAGGTAGAAGACACCCTGGGTAGATGGGCGATTGTGGAACTTCCCATGGGTGCTACTGTCTGTGCAATTTATGGATCTAACCAAGACGATCCCCAGATAATGGAAGCCCTGGAGGTTGAGTTAGCCTCGTGGCCCACCCCTTTGATTCTCTGCGGGGACCTCAATATTTCCTTAGATCAGGCTACTGGTAATTGATGGCCAGGGGGATATGCTGGTAGAAAGCCGCGAGTCTACAGGGCATTTAACTCTTTAAAAGTTAGCCATGGTTTAGTAGACATCTGGGCCACGAAGAATCCGGCTAATCCCGGCTTCACATTTTTTTCGTGCCCCCATAAACAATATGTCAGGATCACTGTTCCCACTAACCTGCGCGCGTGGGCGCGCGCCCACGATGGTCACCCGGAGCGCGCAGTGTACTGCATTTAGCGCGCACACTGTCATCCCTACAAGACCCTTCGCGCCGCCGCTTTTTAAACGCGAGCGGCGCGAAATCCGGGCGTGAGGCAGGGGAAGAGATATGGTGCTTGCAGGCGTGCAAAGCCCATTGTGCTTAAAGGGCTTCTGCTTCAGCCCCCCACACCCCCGTCGTGTGTCAGCCCGGCTGAGCCAGCTTCCCGGGCACCCAACAGCCGCACCGAGTACTTCACGGGTCTTTAAAAGACCATTTGCATGTCAATGAGCTTTGTCGTTTTCGGATAAGACCTGTATTTTGGACTCCTCTTCCCAATAGTCCCCGGACTACCAAAAGCACTTCGGCCCTCATTTGCACTCTGACAAAGTCACTTCTACTTCCTTTTTTTTCCTTTTTTTTTGTTGCACATTTATATAGCGCAAACTCGAGCCGAAGGTATTGGAGCGCTTTATATGAGCACGGGTTACATTACACATTCAGGCAAGGGGAGAGGTGCTCGAAGGTGACAGAGGGAGGGGCTGCAGCTTCAGGCGCAGGGGCATCTATTCACATGCAAACAGCCCTGAATGCGTCATGTCTGTGCAATTTAGAGGGGCCTCACACATTCCCTTCCTACCCAGGGCCCCAAACATCCTAGAACCGGCCCTGATTACCCCGAGGCAGCACGTGGTTCTCTTCACAGAGCTTAATTGCTGTCACTAAATTGTAAGCAAACCTCGGTTCTTCAAACATGCAGTCTATAATGTAATAAAATAAAGAAATGGCACAATCGCACCCACACTGATTAACAATGTATGGAGGACAATCAGTTAAATCAGTTCTCTTGGAGTATCTCCTTTAAAGTACTGTACATCACAGTGGGGGGTGGCAAAATTAACATTTTGGAAAGAGAGCCTGTCTTCTCGTTGTCTTGTCCAGGAGGGGGTGAGGAGCCCTACCCCACCCTGGCAGAGATCAAGATGATAGTAGAATACTGCATGCCCACCCCTGTGCCCACCCTGGTGGATCCTGTTCCCCCTCCTGTGATGGCTTCTGCCCCCACCCCCAGTGATGGCTCCTGTCCCCCCATGTGGTGGCTCCTGTCCCCCCCACCTGTGATGGCTCCTGTCCCCCCTGTGGTGCATCCTGTCTCCGCCCTGGGTGGCTTCTGTCCCAGTCCTGGAATGGCTCCTGCAGCGAGGGTGAAGTTCTTGATGGGCCTCTTCTCAAAAAGGTTCAGCTCAAAATTAATATGAAAAGGTGGGCGAGTGAGTAAGTGAAGGAATGGGTGGATGGCTGGATGAATTGGTGAAAGGGTGAATGGATGAATGAAAGATTGAACAGATGGATAATGAGAGAGGATGGATGGATGAGTGAGTGGAAGGATTGATAAGAGAAAAGGTAAATAGCTGGATGTATGGGTGGAAGGGTAGCTGGATGGGTAAAAGGGTAGCTGGATGGGTAAAAGGGTGGATGGATAAGTGAAAGGATGGATGGATGAGTGAAAAGGAGGATGATGAGTGAGTGGTTGGATATAGTAAAATGATGGATGGGTGGATTGATGAATTGATAAGTGGAAGGGTGAATGGATGGACGGATGAGTGGAAGGGTGGATGTAAGGATGGATGAGTGAGTGAAAGGGCGGGTAGATGGACAAAAGGATGAATAGATGAGTGAAGGAGTGAAAGGATAAATGGATGAGTGATAGGGACAATGGATGGATTCATGAGTGGATGAGTTGATGGATAGGTGGGCGGATGGAAGGAAGGATGGCTAAGTGAAAGGGTCGATGGATAGAGAAAGGGATGATGGATGGATGACTGAAATGGTGGATGGGTGGAAGGATGAGTGACTGGGTGGATGGATGGATGAGTAACTGAAATGGGTAGAAGAGTGGATGGATGAGTGTACAGGTGGATGGATGGATGGATAATGGATAGATGAGTGAAAGGATGGATGAAGGGATGGATGAGTGAAATGATAGATGGAAGGCTACATGATGGATAGGTTTGCAAATGGTTGAATATGTTTGGATATGACTGGGCTTACTTATATACTATTGCGCGGCCACCTCTGATGTGTCTGTAAAACTTACCTATTGTCCAGAAGTTTTGTCCTGAATTTTGACCTCCTGTCCTGAATTTGTGTCCTGAATTTGCACCAATGCCAGTTGGTCACCCTATGGCATAGGTCACGGACAAAGTCGGTTCAACAAGAGAAATGTACTATTGCAGTTGTGCCAAAATATAAATGATGCTCTCCATACCGTCCACTTACGAGACATTCTCACATGACCAGTTCCAAGGCTTCTTGATCCTATTCCGCTCTAAGGTGGCCGGAAGTCGTATGAGGGTCTGTAGAGTGAAGCAGCTGGGGTTCACACAAACAACTCACATTTTAACTTATTTTTCCACTGCCTCGATGTCATAAGGATTGACTTGAAACCGAAACTGCCCTTTCAAATAAAAAGAACTTACAACATCCAAACCGAAAACTAGATAGCAGGATCGTAGCTGCTTTCTGTTTTAAAAAGAAAACTGTCCCAAATGAGGAGTAGCTCTGACCCCTGCTTAACGTAAGCTTTTGGCACTGGTGACTGAGGATATATTTTAATGCACTTTGGCACAGCAAATAGGTTTGGCTTACGAATAGAGTGAAGTCACAGAGGGGCCTGGCAGAATATGCACGCACAAACACAGATCCCCAAGCACAAAGAGATAAAGATGCAAGCAGACAAATGGACATCTAGGCATACCAAGACGTGCATCAGAGCAAACAGACAACACATATGCACCTACAGACAACAGTACAAAGGCACACATACAGTCTCAGATATACAGGAAGAGGAATGCACGACTGTGTGAGTAGAGAGTAGATGGATACGTGTGCAACTGTGAATGCACACATGATTTAATGTATACACATGGGTGCATGAATGGATTAACAAATATACATTTGTTGTTTATGCCTTGTTTTTTGGCTTACAACGTATTGGATTAGTTTTACTATGATGCGATTTTGCAATTGTTTGCATTGTAAGAGCAGAGAACAAAGATGCTGGCACTTTTTCTGTGGATTACGTTTTACTAAGATATATGCTTAAGAAGCAGGTTCTAAACTTCAGTCTCCTTTAAGAACATTCGGCAGTGAAAATATCAAACAAAACATTTGAATTATTCACTACACGCCTTTACGGAAAGCAACTCTGAAACACATTCAGGCAATTACAAAATGTGTGCCCCTATCCTGGTATCTGTGTAGAAACAACCCCTTTTTTAATCATAGATCAATGGCATCTAGAGTATGTACATAATGCCTTGTTAGCCAACCAACGACCACAAAACGTATAATTATATAGAACAACCCTCAGACACTTATAGTGACGCATGCAGAAAAGTAGCACAGGAAGGGAGACCAAAAAAGCTCATTCGATAATTATTGCTCCTGTTTAGACAGAGTAGTGCACAGAGACAGAAAATAAACCTGATAGGCACATAAAAGATCAAGGTCCACTTAGGGAGGCTATTTTCTTAACTGTCATAACCCTGCCTGGACTTTAGCTTTTGTTTTATTCTTGAAACACCAAGACTGACGAGCTCTGCTCAAACTTCATGTTTTTGTTCTCACTACTTACACTTGAGATTTTTAGCTGGTCATAAACCTTCTCACTAAAAGAAACTTTTTCATGTGCTACTTCTGAGTCTATCTCTTTAACCTTAAAAACATGTTCCCTCTGACGTAGTACTTCTATAACACACACACACACAAATACACTCAACAACTCACAGATTTGCATTTCTTCTAGATACATAAAAGCCTTGTTCAAGAATAATGTGTTAAGTGCTGCTAGATACCCCAGTGTAGGACATTATCCAGAAAATGAAGCAAATGCAGAGGATAAAAATACTCTAAATGCTGTGTTCCACCTCCACCAGATACATGTGTGGAAATGCTCTCTTTTTTCACTTTTTTAAGCAAAGGTTTGGAGTGATATTTGGCGCTGCACCACATACGCTGTCTGGATTCTGGCGCACATAGCCTTAGTTGCAGCGCACAGAAACCTTATACTGCCGCACACAGAGGAAAAAAATTAGAGGGAACATTGGTCAGGATTGACTATTTCTTTTGTTCTAGAGCTTTAGCAGGGTTGGCCCGGATTAAGAAACTCCCTAAGATTATTTCTGACCACAACCCCCTGATTTTAGAACTAGACCTCGCCAATTTTGAAAGGGTGCTAAGCAAATGGACTTTTGATAGGAAACTTCTCGTTAATTCTGAATTTATTGAATACATGAAAAATTGGACACGAGAATTTTTTGATCTAAATAGGTTTAGCGCCAGTAGGGGGGTGGTATGGGACTCTTTTAAAGCCGCTCTCCGAGGGGAGACTATTTAATTTGTCAATAGAGCCCGGAAGCTTCAGGAACAGGAGAATCGCCAATTAATGGAGGACTTAGCCAGGGCAGAAGAGTATCATATTTCACAGATAGCACAGGGGCAGGTGGGAGAACAAATACAATTGCGAATAATTGCACTCCGAGCGGAGCTAGCAAACTGTCTTACAAAGAAATCGGCTGAGGAATATCAGGCTCATCGGAATAATGCCTATGAAACTGGGGAACAAGTTGGCAGAAGGCTAGCCCTTCGCACTAGGCAGAAGATTTTGTCTAATGCTATATCTACGATCAAAATAAACGGGCTTGTTTATACTGCTCCACAGGAGGTAACTAGGGGGTTTCAGGATTACTATCAGAAGCTGTACCATGACAATATTAACAAAAGTAGGGAAGAGGTTTCTCAAGGCCTGGCAGGACTGGTTACCGATATTAATGCTGGGGAACGGTTGGATGGGCTAACCAGACAGGAGCTAGAGGCAGAAATTTCGCTTGAGGAGTTAGAGCTTGCACTGTCAGGAATGGCTTTAGGTAAAGCAGCTGGTCCTGACCGGATCCCCCTTGAATTATATAAAATCCTAGGCATAGTTATTACACCTCTGCTCCTAGATTTATTTAAGGGTGTACAACATAATGGAATCCCTCCCGAGTCTTGGAAAGGGACTAACATCATAATTTTCCCTAAAAAAGGGAAGCCGGTCGATGACCCATCTTCGTATCGGCCAATCTCTCTGATTAACTCAGATACAAAAATGTATTCTAAGATTTTGGCTAATCGGCTGGGGAGGGTCATAGAAGGCCTTGTTTCCCCTTGGCAACATGGGTTTATCCCTGGCAAGGGAACAACAGATCATACCCGAAGAGCTGTCTCTCTGTTTGATATAGCGGCCAGGGAGGGGGACAGGATGGCTATGATCCTCCTCGATGCCGAAAAAGCTTTCGACCGGGTGTCCTGGGAGTACATGTGGCAGATACTGGAATTTTATGGCTTTGGCCCTAAGTTCATAAAGGCTGTGAAGGCTATGTATTGCCAGCCATATGCAAGACTGCAATGAATGGGGGGGAGAGTCTGAGAATATTAACATTTCAAGGGGGACTAGGCAGGGCTGTCCCTGCTCCCCTATCCTATTTGCGCTATATATTAATCCCCTAGTGGTTACGCTGCTACAGAGTTTGAAAATTGAACCGGTAATAACTAGGGGATTTGAGACTAAAGTATTAGCCTACGCGGATGATATTGCGGTTCTAACTACGAACCCTGCTGTGGCAATTGAGGAAATTAATCAGATAACAACAGGTTTTTGTCTCTTCTCCGGGTATGCATTGAATGCGGGGAAAACCATCGTTTTATGCACTGACAATACTGTCTTTAATGATCCTAAACGAGCAATCTCCGCAGTTTACTTGGGGGTTCGAATTAGCGCAAATGTGGAACAAATTACTAGAATCAATTTTGAACCTTTGATCAATAATATAGGAAAGGAATTAAGGAGGGTTAATGATATACACCTATCCATTATTGGGAGAGGGAACTATTTAAAAATGACTGTTTTACCCAAAATATTCTACCTGTTCCGGGCAATTCCATTACTCGTTGAGGATAATCTATTAAAGGCATTGGAATCTATCTGCTCCAGCTTCCTATGGCAATATGGAAAGATCAGAAGAGCTGCGAAATATATAGCATTACCTCAGGATAGGGGGGGACTTGCAGTTCCTAATATTAATTTTATATTTTTGGGCAGCTTTTCTACAGCAAATGACCCCACTATTATCTACAAATAACAATCAGGAGGTACCTTTGGGACAGAGAATACCGACAATCTATGAGCTCTCCATGGGGAAGGACGCGCGGGGGCTTTTATTAAGGCAATTGGAACCCAGCTATTACAAGAAGATCCGGTTCAAAGTTATTTTTAGCTCATGGAAAGTTTGGAAACAGATTGCTAAATTCATGGAGATTCCGAGATTCTCTAGATATACTCCTCTTTGGCGCTCGCAACTGCTGCCCCGTTTGGTTAATGATGCTATGGGGAAAAAGTGGGAAAAATATGGGGTAAGAACAATAGCGGATTTTTGTGGGGAAGGACAAGATTTCCAATTCCCTAGGTTACAATTGATGTTTGGAATCTCAGATAATCAATATTTTAAATTTATACAGATTAAGAACATCCTTAATATACGGCGACCCAAAGTTAGCTTGGCTAAGTTACCACTTTTGGAAATAGCAGCAAAGGACTCTTGCAGGATTAGATATTTCTCTACATTACTTCTTGAAAAAAGCTCCGACGATTTGGAAAAGACAGAGGCATCCTGGGTAACTAAGTTGGGGACTCCAGATGTGGATATTTATAAATGTCTTTCCCTATCTTCAAATATCTTGGTATCCTCGAGCTTAAAAGCTCAAGTATATAAAACACTGTTTAATCTTTACTTTACTCCTGCTAAATTATTCTGATGGGGAAAGAGGGCTGATGATAAGTGTCCGAGATGTGGGCTAGGACCTGCTACTCTGCTTCATATGTTTTTTGATTGCGAGAAGCTCGCCCCCCTGAAAGAAGGTTTGTTGCGCTTTTGGGAATCTCGGTTTGGCTGTAGGCTCAAAATAACACCAACTCTACTGGTTCTTGGCTATGATAGCTCAGTGGCTCTTAGTTCTGAACAAGAATATGGTCTGTTTTTAGGGGCTGCGGTATTTAGGATATTGTTAGCTGCAAGATGGAAAGATGCTGTGCCACCAAGTTTCCATATATGGCTTGCCAGAATGTTAGGAATGTATAAGCAAGAGTTATCTCTTTATGCATGCCGAGGCAGACAGGCCAGAGCTAGGGGGAGGAAGATCTGGGCATTTATGGCTGAATGGAGTAGGGAAGCTAGGATGGAGTAGAGGAGGGGATGAGGTTAGGGTACTAACTTAGGGAAATCTACGTTGAAACTGTGGCAATGTAATATAAATAGCTCTGGGATCCTCTTAAAATAATAATGTAATTCTTCATTGTCTTCAATTTTTAAGTGGGTTGCTTTATTGCTCTCTGTGTCTTTTGTTCATGTTTTTTGAAACTGTATGGATCTGCAGTGTGTATCTCTAGATATGTTTCAATAAAAAAAAAAAATTATACACAAAACAACCTATATAATTGAACTCAAAACCGGTTAAAAATAGAAACACTTTTACAATGAAAAAACAGTATAAAAAGGCCACAAAACACACAAGAAAATGTTTCCCCAAAATAATTACAGCAAGACAGCTCCATTCTGCTGGATTGCAAACCTACAAAAGAAGGCTTCAACAAATCGCTGAATACTACAAAAAAGTTTGACAATGAATGAAAGCTGAAAAATGTAGTAAAGAATTCATGTTGAGATAACAAATATTTACAACTATGCTATATGTTTAGTTTTCCACATTAAATGTGCATTCTCTAAAAGAATGGAAAAAAAATTAAAAGAAAAAAGAAACTAATGACATGGACCCTAAATTACTAGAAAAAAAATGGCCACCTTGAAAGTTAGTATCTAAAACACTAAACTAAAAGTAAACCAAAAATGTATGCTCTTACCATATTAAAAAATTGGTAAACCAAGAAAAGTCCTAACTAAATTTTACATTATAAAACATAAATATTCACAAAAATATGTTTTCTCTCAACAGTCTGGGAAAAAAGTAAATTTCCCTAATAACACCAAACATACCTGCAAAACAAAAGTCTACAACTAAAATAAAGACAACATTGAAAACATATGTTAAAATGTTCAACTGCAATGTAAAAATTTAAAAATGTTTAAATAAATATATCATGTCTTTTTAAAACATAAATATGTTTTCTATACTTTAAAGCTCACAAGTAAGATTATGAAAACAGAAAAATACGTCAAAACCCCAAAAAGGGAAACTAATGTTAACTATAAAAAGGTATAAACTACACTGGAACTTTTCAAATATTATTCAAATTCATGCTATGGCAAGGCTAGTACTAAAAATGAGATAGTTGAAGGAGTGTTATGGAACATAACCATACTCCTAATGTTGAAATAGAACTCAGAAATATTGTACAGGTCTTAAAAGAAGTCAGCGGGAGCTCATAAAACCATTAGGCACAATATTTAAAGGTATCATACCAAACAACCTTGAACCAGCCCATTTGCTAACATACCAACCATATAAATATTAATTGCCAGAACACGTGGAAAAGTAAGGCCTTTTCCTAGCAACCCTTGACTACCATATAAAGACTCAATAGCAAGACTCCTAATAAAAATCATACTGTACAACAATACCATTTCACCTCCCTAAATCACAAACACTCAGACTTTATTCATATTTATTTCTGAACATTAATAATTCATTCAAATTTAAAATACCAATCTGAATACCATTTGCGCTGATTTTACAGCACTTGTTGCACTACTGGCACTAAATTGCAATGCAACAACTATATTTTCTGCCCATTAGTGGAACTCCATAATATCTTGCAGAATTTTAGAATTTCCACAGAATGAAACTCCTGGAGTTACGGACCTCTGAAAAAAAACTTTAAAGTAATATCCGGTTACAAAGACTAGTCTAAACACCTCCCACTACCCCTAAAGTCTGTATCATAAGTTTAAAATAGTCTTACCTGAATCAGAGACCAGCAATGTGAAACCTCAACTGCAAATCTCATAAACAGCCCAAATGACAAAATGAAAGAAACTGGGAACAAATGATGGAAAAATATATATTTTTAATGTTTTCCACCTCAAACAAAACAATTATTTTGTATTATTAATTGTTAGGTTTATTCAATAATAAACAAAATGTTTAAAATGTCAATTGATTTTTATTCCAAATATTGAAAAAATGGTTTTAAGTACAAATATAGTTTTAAAAATAATGATAACATATAATAATAATCAGCATTTTTTATATATATGATATGTAGAGGTTAATGTACAAAATTGCATATCTGTTAAAAATTACTGTACAACATATTTCACAAATGTATAATTATTAAAATAATTATGTACACTACATCTATGTCATATGGGTCATTGTAATTATTATGAATTAAAAAATGGAGATAAAAACAAATAAAAAAAACGTTTGGTAATTTTTAAATTAAAATTAGGAGTAAAAATAATATATGTATCAAAAGAGATGGTTAGAAAATATTCATAACAATATAATGTAAAAAATGATACTTTACAAAAGCTATAATAATAAACAACCAATAAATACTATAAATTCATTTAACTTCGTAATGTTTAAAATAAAATAATAAATATATGCTAGCAGTTTGTGGCTTTCACATTAGTAATTCCAAATACAAAATTAGCCATATTAGAGAAAATGTTATACTTTGGGGAGAGTCTAATTTAATACTTCCACTCCAAATTTCCTTCACTACATTGAGGAATATGGACTTGGGGAGGAGGGTTAGACCTTTATTCCAACTCCTAACTTACATTGGGAGTTTGGGGAGGTAAATGGAACTGGTCAACCAATATTGGAACAGAGTAAGATGTATCCAATGTTTTATGAAGGTGGAGGTTAATTGGCATATCTGGTGGTTACCCTGGTGGTTACTCCAGTCACCGAGGAGTAGTCTTCATATACATGATGTGGGTAAGCAAAGCAGTTAAATGGGTGGCATAAGTAAAAATAGAAAAAGAGAAAACTGCACCAATTTAACTGGGTATAGGTTATGAAGAAAGCAGTGGATACCAAAAGTGCTTGTGGGAGTGTGGTTACAACAACATAGCTCAAAGCACACATAGCCGTATCCTGTGCAGAGCATCAGCAAGCAGTACAAATAAAAACTCCAAGTGAGGCCTGTTGTGTAGTAGGGTTTTGCGAAATTGGCTTTTCCATAATTATAAGAATCTTCAGGAAAATTATGTGAAAATACATGTGTTAGAAATGGGGGATTCTTGTTGGCAAGGGCTTGCACCTTTGTCCACATAGGGACTCTTCTTCATAGTCAGGATAAGGGAGTTACCCTCCTAAAATAACCCCTGCTCACCCTCTTGGTATCTTGGCACGAGCAGACAGGCTTATCTTAGAGGCAGTGTGTAAAGCATTTGCACATAACCAATAGTAATACAGTGCACGCACTACAAAAGGAAACCAAAACAGTTTAGAAAAATATCCAATATTTTTATATACTTAAGACAAGACCAAAAACTATAAAAATCCACAATACAGTCATTAAAAATCTACAGTTATCAAAATACGCTTTATAAACAGTTTCTTGATGTAGATAGCTCCCTCCGGGGCTATCACGGCGTCATGAGCAAACAAAGCCAAACAGTTCTGGCTGACCGCGGCGTCGTGGGCCAGCTACGGTGTCTGGAAGACCCGCAAACAATACCTTTTTAGAAATGCAGAGCGTCAATGACCTCTTGTTGGGCTTCCGAAAACATGGCGTTTGCAAGTGTCGGTTCTGTATGTCGGTGCAGGAGTCGTCGGGGTCCTCGAAGTAACACACGTTGCAGGTCGATCTCCTCTCTGTTGGAGTCAGGAGCGCTGGCGTCGGCAGGCGTCGGGTGCTGTGGTGTGAAGTGCAGCGGTGCAGTGTATGATGCCCTCAGGTCTTGGTGCGAGCAGCGGCTCAGTGGCGGTGTCAGATGGCATCGTCGGTGAGACCAGGGTCGCGGTGCAAAATGAAGGCGGTGCTTGTCACGGTGCTGGCAGGTCACGGTGCAAGCAGCGGCATCGTCATTGCTGAAGCACTGTCACCGGCTTACCAACTGGAGTCCATGGCGACAGCAGTGGTGAGCAAAGGCTGCGGTGAGGTATGAGGGCGGTGTGTCGTGTAACTGTACAAGCAGTGCCCTCGAACCACGGTGCAAGCAGCAGCGGCGATTTTAATGTGGAACGGCGTTGCTGAGGATACCAAGGCATCGTCGTGAAGCAAGGTGGTGCGGAGTGCGGTGTCTACTGGTCGCGGTGCGAGCAGCGGCTCGGTGACAGCATCAGCAGGCACATCGGTGAGACCAGGGTCGCGGTGCGGTGGTGCGGCGTCTCGGCGGTGCCCTCTGCGGTGCCTTCAGGACACAAGAGTTGGCAGCAGCATCATAGACGTAGTAAGGTTGCTTTTCTTCTGTGGCAGCACAAAACACACAGTCCCCAGTGCTGATGGCAGAAGAGCTTGAAGTCTTTGCTGTTCCTGAGACTTCTTGAACAGGGAGCCGGCTCTACCTCAAGCCCTTGGAGAAACTCACAAAGTAGATTGCAGAAAGTTCAGTCCAGTCCTTTCACATCCCAAGACAGAAGCAGCCACTGCAGGCCAACATAGCGAAGCACACAGCTAGGTGGTAGTTCTCCAGCTCTTCTTCTTGGCAGTCTTCATGATCCAAAAGAGTTCTAAAGTTCAGGGGTCTGGGCCCCAATATTTATATCCCCAAAATCCTTTGATCTCTTAGGCAGAGAGTGTCTGTGCCCAGCCAGAACCAGTTCTGACTGCTCTGGTGTGATTTCCTGGCAGGAGATGGAGACGGAATTGCCAGAGGCAGACCCGACCATTTGAGGTGCAAAGAAATCTCCTCCCCCTTCCCCCATTGCAACCCAGGTCTATTCAGCCCTTTCCTGACCCATCTAGACTATCTGAAGCCACTGCTGCTCCCCCAGCCTTCTGTCATCCAAAACCCAGACAGGCTATCCACATTCCAGCAGAGGCACAAGGGATGACTGAGCAAGAAAATACATATTTTCTTAAAGTGGTACACAGAATGAAAAAATCACCTTCACTAAAAGATGCATCTTTAGATTCTGAGTTCAGGCATACTAAACTTTATTTTCCTACCTAATTCCCCGGGCCAGTTATATTTATAAGATGTTATAAACAAACTTCCCATTCTGTCCTATGGGGAACAGGTAGCCTTGCAATAGTGAAAAACAACCAGGTCATGTCCTACCTTTCACATACAGTGCACCCTGCCCACAGGGGTACCTTGGGCCTACCATAGGGGTGCCTGACATGTACGAAAAGGGAAGGTTAGGGACTGGCAAGTGTGTGTACTGGCCAAGTCGACATGGAAGTTACAAACTGCACCAGTCGCAGGGGAAAAGGACAGGAATGCTAATTCCTGCCCTTAGCTTTTGCCGTAGGGCAGTGCAGCAGGACCGCCTGCGCCGCTGCCCTACTTCAAACCCTCATAAATGCGGCTCTGAGTTTCAACACTGTCTTCTTAAAGAGCAGAAAAGGCCATTTTGTGGCAGACAGCACTGGCCCCAAGCTACCATCTAAGTGAGGGAAGCAGTGCTTTGATGATGCACCTCACAAAGATGGCAGGTGGTGTGGGCAGGTTGTTCTCTGAAGAAAGTGGCTCAGTGGCCATGGGTGCTGCATGAGGCACTCATGTAATGTTGATGGTACATTATTGATGCCCCCTGTTAATGAAAGGAATGAGCAAAAGAAATACTATAATTAAATGAAGAAATAGTAGAAATCATGAGATTACGTGGTTTTGGCAAAAACCTGCTAAATCTTACAAATCAGACACAATCTCATAAGAGGTAAGGACAGCCATCCTAGAATCCTTATCCCTGGACCCAAAGTGATCTAAAAAAACTATGAACAGAGAACTCATGTCAGAAAGGAAACTATCAAAATTAAATCATAAGCAACATTTAATTAAATAAGCTACAGAAATGTATGTTAAACCAATGTGATATTTAAGGCCTGACTAAGAGTGGGTCTAGAACAATTGGCCTTTTATCACACCTCATAAATAACAATGCTCCAGGGTGCATTATTAATTAGGCCCTATTATAGATCAATTATATACTTAGGTAAGTCATAATTCAAATATTTTATTTATTTTATTTTATTTATTTATTTGAGTTTTATATAGCGCTGGCTAGACCCGGAGGTATCAGAGCGCTTTACATAAGGTTCTACAAAGTTACAAAATTACATCAGTTATCAGTTCCATCAATTACTAGAAAAACATTTCAAGAGCGTAAAGACGAGATAAATGGAGCTTAGAAGGGAGAGAGGGTAGGGTAAAGGGGTAGGAGGGAAATAAGATGGAGAGATAAGGGAGAGTCTGCCCAAAGTCCGGCTGGGTAGGTGATGGCCAAGGGGGCCATCTCCTCTATTGCTATCAGGTAGCTCCACCGGGCATCGGCCAAATAGCTAGGTCTCAACAGAAAAACATTACAAAAGCACAGGGGACGAGAAAATGGAGCATAGAGGGGTAAAGGGGGTAGGGTAAAGGAGTGGGAGGAAGAATGCAAAGTCAAAACAAAGGAAAGTCTGCCCAAAGTCCGGCTGGGTAGATGACGGCCAAGGAGGCCATCTCCTCTAAAGTTATCAGGTAGCTCCACCGGGCACTGGCTAAAAAACTAGGTCTAGAGCTCAACATAAGGAAACATTGTGTTATAAGTTACAAAAATAATCACGTTGATTTCAGAGAGGTTACAAAGTGAATACAGGAGTTATTAGCGACCATGTAAAACAAGATCCACAGAAAAGAGAGGGTTAACATAGACAATGTGTTTCTTTTTCCTGGTTATGTTATGTTATGTTAAAAGTATTTGTAGAGCGCACTTACACCAAGCGGTTTCATGGCGCTGAGAGTGGGAGGGTGACAGTAGTATGATGACAGAAGCTTTTCTCCTATGCCTGAGAAAACAGAAGGGTCTGAAGAATTGTTCTGAATTGGGCGTAAGAGATTACTGACCTCAGTCCAGTGGGAAGAGAATTCCAGAATTGAAGGGCCAGGAAAGAGAATCTGAGGCCACTGTGTTTTTTACGCTTGAAGGTGGGGTGGTGAGCAGGTTCAGATGGGAGGAGCGAAGTTCGCGAGAGGGGGCATAGCGATGGATCCTAGACGAGATGAATGCTGGGCCATGGCCGGCAAGGGCTTTAAAGATGGTGCAGCCCAGTTTAAATGCACAGCGTTTAGCCACCGGAAGCCAATGGAGGCTCTTCAACAGGGGGCGGACATGTTGGTATCTGGGTTACCATTATAAGTATAGGGAAAAGATATTTTTGACTCAATATTTATGTACCTTGATATTATTAGAATCAATATTCTATCAGCGATCCCATCACAAGGGCAGACCCTTATAATCTGAAACCATTCGCCCATTTTAGGGAAGGCCACTGAATAGTCAATAATATTCAGGCTAAAATGAGTTGAGACGAAATGAGGTTGCTGATTAAAATGCTGTCCTAAATAAGACTGAATCCTCTCTATTGAGGGCCAATGATAGATAAAACATATGTGCAGGTTCTCTGTCTAGTCTTGTTCTAAATAACACAAACTTTAACTGCCATTTTAATTTCAGTTTTGGCACTGAAAAGGATGAAATTACATTAGAATTCATTATTAGTATCATTTGCAATTCCACAATAAAATAAGCCATGGAATCCACAAAGCAATTATAAGTGCCCTATTAAATCTAGTCTCCATTTTTGCCCATATTGAAGGCCAAAGCTGCGTAGTTTGCATCTTAATCATGTCTTTAACACAGAATATCCTTGGTTTCTAATAGCATGTATAAGAGTGGATGGTGTGAGGAACTGCAAGTATTCTTCTAGCAAAGCAGTTCTCTGCTCTTTGTACTATTTGACAGGAATCATATCCCTACTCCCCTGCACAATAAGTCACCACAGAGATGCATTTGCTATTATAATTTCCCTAATCAGCCGATAACCCAGTTTTGGGGTGAAATAGAACACATCCTCTGTAGTTTTATTAAGTTACTGTTCCTTTAATGTTTAATGGTGGGCCCAATTGATGCAATTATCAAACTCGATACCCAGATAAAAAAAAGTGTTGACTCTTGGTATATGCACTCTGTAACTTTACCCCCCCCATACCACAAATCAAAATATATATATTTTTAAGGTTTATATTGTGATCAAAACAGCACAGAACAAATACCACTCCCTCCTCAAAAAGAGGCGCTCCATGTACTACAAAGAGAGAATTAAAATGGCAGAAAATTCCTCTAGGGAACTATACGCCATGCTTAAAGAGCTCTCATCCCTGGAGAGAACACTCATGACACCTAACAGCTCTGTTGAGAGATACAAAGTAATTGCAGACTACTTCCTCCCAAAAATATCCACTATACATAACACCTTCCCTGAGGAAGCCCGCAACGACCTTAGTGAACCTAATGAGGAAGCTACTGAGACAAGCGCGCCACCCTTGTGCGAGTTTCTCACCCCCCCCCATACTGGCGCTCAATGAAATGGCCTTACAAATCAAATGTGGCTCCTCCGATGACCCAGCGGAACTTAACAGAATAAAGGAGGGCATTGAACTAATAATCCCCAAAATACAGATATTAATAGACACATCCTGGGTGCCAACGGCATGGAAGCATGCGATTGTCATACTTCTAAAGAAAAAGCCCTCCGCAAACCCTGAGCTACTGGACAACCTACGTCCCATCTCCCTACTCCCTTATATATCCAAACTCGCTGAAAAGGTTGTGAACAAACAACTAGTGAAACACATCAACACACACAACCTTTTACATCTGACGCAGTCAGGTTTTAGAGCATCCTTCTCAACAGAATCTGCTCTTCTCTTTGCAACAGAGACCTTGCGAAGGCAGACAGATGCCGGTCAGATGGTGGCCTTGGTCCTACTGGACCTAAGTGCTGCCTTTGACACGGTTTCCCACAAACTTCTCATTCAACGTCTAAGGGTGTGTGGTCTGGACAGGGCTGCACTACAGTGGATGCGGTCCTTCTTGAAAGATCGTAGTTTCCAAATCGCACAAAATCCCCATTGATCAAAAACCCTACCACTTCACCAAGGGGTCCCACAGGGATCTATTGTGAGCCCCACCCTTTTTAACTTGATTATAGGATCTCTGGCTGAAATTATGGACAACAACAAGATCTCCATGGTGTCGTATGCTGATGACACACAGCTTGTGGTGACATTGGCACAGGATTCGGGCAAATCAGCACTACAATTCTCTTCATGTCTCAATGAGCTGGCCTCATTTATGTCCAACAACTGTCTGTAAGACAGAAGTCATGGTCGTTGGAAAATCCCCCTCCGTCTGGGATACAACCTGGTGGCCGCAAACACTGGGTCCTATCCCTGAGCCTAAAACCGAGGTTACAAACCTAGGAGTGTGGCTCGATCCCAAACTCTCTTTTGAGTCTCAAACCAGAAAGGTGGCAGGGAGATGTTTTAGTACCTTGAAGATGTTAAAGAAAACCCTAGACTTTCTGCCTGCGGAAGCCAGGAAAACTATAGTCCACACTATGGTGACCTCACAGCTAGATTACGGAAACGTTCTATATCTGGGTGCACCAAAAGAATGCATGACATGCCTCCAACGTATTCAAAAGGCAGCGGCATGCCTTGTCCTCAATCTTCTCAGCTGTGCTTCGACGACAAAAGCCCTAGACTCCCTCCACTGGTTGCCTATCAAGAAAAGAGTTCTCTTTAAGGCCTTGTGCTTCTGCCACAAAATCCTACAGGGGAAAGGCCCCAGCTACCTACATGACTTCCTCACCCCGTACAATCCTAGTCGCCAGCTACATTTGACAGGAGCACATTTACTCAAGATCCCCAGGATAAGGAAAGCTAGGATGGGCAGACGATCTTTTGGCTACCTAGCGGCCAAGAAATTGAATACTTTCCCTCTCTGGCTATGTGCTGAGAAATCTGGAGCACTATTTCGCAGTGGACTGAAATCTTGGCTGTACAAACAGTAGCTCAATAGTCTTTAATTTGTTTTCTTGATGATGTGCTTCCAGCGCGGGGACACACCTTTTGGGGTAGTCAGGTGCTCTACAAATGAACCATTATTATTATATTATTATCTAGATTGCCTATATATTGTGAAAAAGAATCCAACAATTTTTGTAGCCTATTGGCCATTCTTGCCATAAGAACAGCATCATTTTCATATAAAAGTGCAGGAATGGAGCAAGCACTTACTCAAATCTAACACTTCTTTTTAAAGTGCCATCGAAATAGAGCACAAATAATAAAGGAGCCAGCACACAACTTTGTCTTACTCCCCTCCCTACCTTACAGGGTTTGATGCATTCCCCATTTGGGCCAAATCAGAAACTAGCAGTAGCATTCTGTAAATATAACTGAGCAGGGAAATGATTGCTTCATCTACCCCTAAAGCTCTTATTATCTGCCCAGTTTAGCGTGATGCATTCAATTGCACTGCTAAGGTCCATGAAGCCCAAATAGAGAAAAAATGTATTTTTTAAATTATTTTTTTACTCCTCATTCACCTCCAACCTCAGCCAACTAGAAGGTTGCGAAGTCACCACTGTTGCTCAATTTTGAGATATAGTCCCTCGAGGTGTACACCCCGCTTCAGTCGCCCACCTACCAGTAGCACACAAAACCCCTTCATGTTGCTGACCTCTCGTTATCAAAGAGAGGGTGGTCTGGCTCTCTGCTGATTACTCGTGACCGATCACTGTTGCTTAAGGCCCACCAAAAGTCGAAACTGGGAACCCAGAAAGCGAGGCCCAGCACTGTCTGAGAGCTTCCCATGAGGCTTAATCATAGGATCAAGAAAATATTTATCTAAACTCATAAAGAGAGAGAAAAAAAAGAAAAAAAAGTAATGCTCAACCAGGAGACCAATTTATCAGACAATCCCATATGGCTCTCTGTCTGCTACTTTTCAGTCTAGCCAAGTGGATCGTAGAGGTTTTATACAAGGAAGACAACCAGTCTGAGTATGTGGGGGGTGTGACCTCAACCCACCTCCTACAAATTTCTCATCTAGCCAACAAGATAGAATAAAACAGGAAGCCCCTGCTCAGGCCTATGATGTCACTTGATATCCCAAAAATGATGAGACCGATTGAAACGTGTACTGGGAGGCCCAGGATATCTGCTAAAGTGTTCCCTACTCTCTCCCAGAATTCTTGGATGGCTGGACAGTCCCAGAACATGTGTATATCCGAGGCGTTCACATACCGCATTTTTTGCAACTGACAGGGGGACCCTTAGCCATTTTGGAAAGTCTAGCCGGGGTAGGTAAGCCTTGTGTGTAGTAAAATAGTGGTTTCTCCTAAACCAGGCTGGCTTTACGACTGCGAATAAGGTGTTAAAAGAAGTTTGCCACAGATCTACCCAATCTATGTCTGGTATGGATGCTCCCCACAATACTTCGGCTAGCCTGAAATCCCCATCAATGGCCTCCTCGATGGACCAATAAAAGAAAGATACTTTTTTCCTCCCTGCTGACCTCTGTACCAGTTGCTCTTCCAGCATGTTCTCTATGCCTATGGGTTTTTTAAGACTCTGGGACCAGCTCTTTAATTGTAGATATTTAAATCTAGACATGCCCTCCTCCAATTAATCATTTAATAATGCCCAAGGCAAGAGTAAACCTTCAACAGCCAAGTCACCCCACACCAAGAACCCAGCTGTTTTAAGAGGGGCTGCCAATTTATCCTTCAAACAGCCCGGGGCCACCGGAGAATCCCACAGTGGAACCAGACTTGAAAAGTAGCCTAAACCTGTGCATTGTTTAATTCTGGCCCATGTACGAGCCACACTCAATAAAACTTTCAGCCTTATTTTCTTGAAACTTTTCTGGTCTCCATATTTAAAAAGAAAGCACTCCTTAGATAGTCCCACTTGATCTAACATAGCCAGAAACATCTTCCCCCTCTCCAATGAATCTGGGGATTTCAACAACCTTCTTGAATGTGTCAGCTGGAAAGCCCAGGCGTAGTACTGTAAATCTGGTAATGTGAGGCCCCCTTTTTCCCTCCTGCGCCTTAGCTTTTTCCAGGATATCCTTGTGGCTTTATAGGCCCACAAAAATGAATTAATAGATTGCTGAAGTTTGTCAATAGCCTGCTTCTCAAAATATAAAGGAATGGTGTTGAAAAGAAAAGTGACTTTTGGTAGGATTACCATCTTGATTAAGTTGATTCTACCCAAAATAGTCAAAGGGAGATGGGCCCAGGACTTCAAGAGTTTCTGACAGTCTCTTGAAACATTCAAGAGATTGGTCTCCGAGATCTTGTCTATATTCTGGACTATCTTCACTCCCAGATATCTCATCTCCCTCTTAATTTGATGTCGATCCCCCGGCAGATTCCAAGAAATAATCTCAGTTTTTTCTGCATTGACCTCGTATCCCGAGACTAAACCAAACTCCTGTGCTAAGCGAATGACGTGGGGAAAAGACACCTCCAGGTCTCATGAAAGAATTAGTATGTCATCAGCATACAGGGCTACCTTCCTCTCCCATGCTCCACATTTAAATGGTGTAATACCCATCTCCTCTCTGAGACATTGAGCAAAAGGCTCTATGCACATGTCAAATAGGAGAGGGGAGAGGGAGCAACCCAGTCTAGTTTCTCTTTTAATCCTAAAGGGTTTGGTCAAATTTCCGTTTACCAAAAGCCTCGCCGAAGGGTCACTATATATAAGATCAACAACTCGGCTAAATTTTGACCCAAAATTAAACTTCTCCAGGACAGCAGCTAGGTAATTCCAATTGACCCTATCAAATGCCTTGGTGGCGTCCAGTGTCATTGCTGCCAGAGGAAGTGAGAAGGTGGAGGCCAAATCAATGGCACCTATGAAATCATGGGTTAGGTCGAAAAGATTCCTACCTCTCGAAAAACCCTTTTGATCTGCATGCAACAAACCACCCGCCACCGCACCCACCCTATTGGCCAAAAATTCTAGTAAAAACCTTATAGTCGGTGTTTAAGAGTGAAATTGGTCTATATGACCCACAATTAACTGAAGGTTTCTCAGGTTTTAAAATCAGTGTTATGGTGGCTTTTCCCCACGAGGTAGGAGGCCTGATTCCGTCGAGTAATATTTTATTGAAAAGGGTTGTCATTATCGGAATTATTGCATCTCCCAGGACTCTGTATAATTCTACAGGAAGGCCATCCGGCCCCGCAGCCTTACCTGGCTTACAAACAAAAATGGCTTTCCTAACCTGCTGTTGAGATATCTCTAGTTCTAGGTTTTCTCATTGAGAGGGGTCTAAGGAGGTAAGGTTGATCTGATTCAGCCATTCCCATGCACAGTTGCTATCTACCTCATTCTCTTCATTATAAAGGTCTTGAAAAAAGGTGAAAAAGGTTTCTCCGATCTCTTCATCATTAAATACCAATAAATTAGTAAATTCATTATTGATTAGTTGTTATAAAATGTCGTGCTCTGTCAGTTTTGGCCTTCCAAGCCAAGAGTTTACTAGACCCCTCACCGTATTCAAAATGGGTGAGCTTACTAACTTCCCATTGTTTCGAGATCCTGGTCTGAACAATATTTTCTAAATGATCTCTCAAAGTTCTCCATTTCACAACATGTGCCTGGCATATTACTTGGTCCACCTCATTATTGATCTTCCTTTCAACCTCCTTCATTTCGCACTCAATGTGTGCAACTTCCACCCTGTATTTCTTGTTCTTGTCAGAAAGCCTACTTGTTACTAACCCTCTCAGATAGGACTTCAGGGCATCCTACACCACCGGAGTCTCTGCCGAACCTACATTTATATTTAGGAAAAACTCTGTCTCCTGAGACAGGTAACAAGCTTCTGATTCATCTAGAAGGAGTGTACGATCAAATTACCACACTCTCAGGAATTCTTTCCCTACCATGCTTAGCTCCATCCATACCGCTGCATGGTCTGATAGGTGGGGAGTCAGATAGCCTATGTCTTCAACTTTACCCCTCAAATCATTACTAATCAAGATGTAATCAATCCTGGATTTGTGTCCATATTTTCGATTATAGAATGAAACACCTAATTGAGCACCTGATTTTTCCCTCCAGATATCAGATCGGGTATTCTGCCCCATCATCAACTGAAGGTGTGTCCTGGATTTGGACAGAACATTTGCCCTACTGCTTGGAGATTTATCCAATTGAGGGTTTAAGACTATGTTAAAATCTCCGGCTAAAATGGTCGAATCAGTAAATCCCAGCAAGTTTGCAAAAATAGTTTTCAAAGTGGAGGGGTCATCCTGGTGAGGACCATAATAGCCTACTCCTGTTAAGAGAGAATCCATAACAAGTAGCTTGACAATCACCCACCTGCCCTTTGAGTCTTTCATAATATTTAGAACGCGAGCTTTTGCTTGCTTTTTAACAAGAATGGCTACCCCCCTAATGTTAGCACTTTGACAGGAACCAACACAGTGCTCCACCCATCTGAGCTTCCTGCAGATCCCACTTATTTCTTCTCTCAGGATATGTGTTTCCTGTAAGATGATTATCTGTGTGGGGGAGTCTTTAAGATATTGAAGACATTTTGTCCCTTCTACTTTTAACCCGGAGGCCATTAATTTTCCAGGATAAACACTGTAGCGTTTTCATGGTGGGTCAAAAAGTGAAACCCTAAGTATGCCCGATCTCGCCAAGTGTCGACCCCAAACTGAGAACAATAGCCAGTGAAAACTAAGTAGGCCAAGAGGCGAATGAGGATTTTTTATAATATTTTTTACCCCAATACTCCCCAACCCATTTTTCCTCTACCCCACCCTGGGAACCCTCCCCGGAGAACCCTACCCTCATTTACCTGGACTATAGGTCCAGATTCTGCCTGCCGGGGTACCCTGCCTGTCCCTGACTATTACTAAATTACTAAAGTGAGCGAACAACTAACAGACTCTCACCATTACTGCCACATTGCTGGTGTTGTTTCTAGTCTTGTGGTAATATTATGTTGTGTTGTGACCCCCACGACCCCCGTGACCCTGTGTATTCTTATTTAATCCAGTTTCTAACCCTAATTACCTAATGCATGTCACATTCTCTAATAGGTCTGTGGTGTGACTTTCCAGTATAAGAGCTTATTAGGGATTTTTACTTAAATTTCCCAAAACCTCCTCAGCCTCCTGCACTGTTTTCAAATTATACATTTTGTTGTTGTGCTTACTTTTTAAGTGTGCCGGAAACTTTAATTGGACGACAGCCCCTAATTTCCTAGAGTCATCCATCCTTCTTCCTAACTCCCATTGTCGATCTAATGTGACTCGAGCTAAATCCAAACAGATTTCAAAAGCGAAGTTCCACTTTCAGGCACTGCTCCACAGGTCCAACACCCTTCCTAAACCTGAACTTTAAATCTGTTAAAATTACATTACCTTCTGCCCATTCTTCAGATTTCGCCAGTATAACTTTACCAAATAATTTAAGTCAAGATTCAAGCAAGGACATGGGCCAATAACACAAAGGGTCAATTTCATTACCCTTTTTAAAGAAGGATACAATAATCGAACTAAACGATTAATCTGGTAAAACCCCATTCTCTACTGCTCTAAACACGTTGGATAATAAAGGTGTCCAGAGGTCAGGATTTACCTTATTGATGTCAATAAGAAGCCTATCTGGGCTGGCAGCTTTCCCAGGATGGCAACTGTTTAAACTTTTGTCAATTAAATTGCTAATTGGTTATTATCCTAATTGCTAATTGGTTATTATCCTAATTGCTAATTGGTTATTATCCTAATTAAAATTTAGGTACCATAGAAATAGAATACACAATTTGTGAGTTAAACATTTTCATAAAATTATCAATTAAATCTTTTCCTGATTTAGACTGCCATTGCCGCGGTATCCGGGTTTCTTAAATTGGGGGAATTAATTGTACGCCAAAACAAGTTAAAACCATTAAGACCACTTGCTCTCCACAAATTCTCCCATGCTTCTTCCTTGAGTTCCTTTTTCCTATCTTCTACCATTTTACCTTAGTCCGCAACCTCTAATTAAACCTTTAGACAAGCCCATCTTTGCCAGCTTGTCTGATGTAAGCATTCTGTCGGCCTTGGCACAGATGCGTTTGAAGGAAACCTTTACATCTGAATCCTTGCCACATTCCTACAAACAAACCCAAATGTGAGCTAGAGGGCAAGTAACTAAATCAGCTGTCATTTTGGATGGATATACTCAGTCCCAATTAACCTGAATAACTTTACCTCTCCCCATTTGCAAATTCCCTATACACTTTATATTACTGTCTAGACTATATCCTAAGGACCATTCTACAGAACTAGGATTATGATCACTAAAACAGGTGGGGATTACTTCGTAAAAGGAATTAAATTATCTGAAACTAAAATAAAATCAATTATGGTTGTTAGCCCTCTACCAATGACAGTGGGGAGCAAGGGTATGTTCGATTGATTTAACTCAAGAGTGAGGGCCATATAAAGTCTTAAGAAAAGAGCATTCAGGGCTTCCCCATATACTGTGTGCTCAAAATATTGTTGACCCTCATCCATGTTATCCACAAGGCTACACACCTGCTTTGATGGGAAAAGGCAGGGATGACATTGAATATTGTTGGGATAGGAATGTCCATTGTTTGGTGTACAGTTAAATTCCCCTGCCCTCGTTGCCCACCTAGGAGTATTTAATATTCTGTTTTTTTTATTTTTGCCTGAGCTTGATGCTAATCAAGCAGGTGCTTGAAGGCTTAGGCCTGTTCTTTGACAGGACAACGGCCCTGGGCCTGTCCTGGACCTGGAGGGGAATGCAGAGCATACTCGTATTAGTTAGAAAGTGGATTACTGTCCCTTTACATTGGTTTTATATGAAGAACAGTGATGGCAACATACCTTTTTAAGTGAATGAGTAGAGTTGACCAGATCTGTGTCATAGAAGTGAACCCCTACTGTCTCACATGTGTAATGTTCCTCTGCTACACACTAACCCAGGCCCTATCTTTAACATTCCCATGTTTGCAAGTGTGCCTGTGTGTGAACTCCATGGTGCATACATCGGGTGTATAAAGGAACCAGAGTAATGGAGGTCTAATGGTTCCATATTGGAAGCTTCTGGCCTATTTGTGTGCACATGATGGAGGTGACCTAGACACTGAAGTAGGCTTCTGTTAAAAAATTAGATTAGTTCATTTTGCAGCAGGTGCTGCCTATGAATCTTCCTTAACACTGCCATTTGGTAGATAGTAGGGGGGAGAGGGGTTGGGAAGGTGAGGCTACAGTCATTGTTGTTCAGCACGTTGAGGGACTTTAAGGAGAGGTCAACTTTTTCCTCTCTTCCTGATCACTGTTAAATGTAGCCGTTGATAGCCAGGTGCAGAATGCTCACACCTCTTTGTGCCTCCATTGTGAGTGTTCTAAACTGTGAAAGACCCAACTGTGAGGAGGGAGCATCCATGTACACACAGGCTGAGTTCGTAAGATAGACTTCAAAGGACACATGAACAGAGAATTGACTTAAACTGGTCCTGAAAGTGCTGTCAGAGAGTACAAATCCCTTGTCTGCTTTATCTTTATAAAAGTGGGAGCAAGCGACCCACCTAGTGTTCCAGTTCCAAGTTCTCTTTGACCAAGAAAGGGGGTGCTCTGCAGTGCACCCAGAGAACAGCCAGCTTTCCAAAGTTGAAGGACATCACCTGCCATCTGAACTGTAAGGAAGTACTACCTCATTTTCCTGAAGCATTTCATTTCATACAGAACCCAATTTATACATACATAATAATGATTCTGCAGTGGTTACTACTTTTCTTTTACTGATCATAATTAGATATGACAACAGAACCTTAATTAGATGTGAGAACCCAACCTTTGATGTATGCTTCTCAGCCATGTTAAAGTAATCACCAGTGAATTGTAAAAGAAGGCGCCTCATGGAACTGACATTGGGTAATACTGATCAAGTCATTCAGTGCCCTGGCTTATCATCACTAGTATGTACCTGTGAGTGAAAGTGAGAGGATATGTCTAGAGTGATGGGAATTCTGGACTAATATTTTAAACATCCAGAGTACTAGTAGAAACATTTAGTGTACAGTTCTCTAACATCGTACTTCCCAATCAGTCAATATGTCTGTATATTCTGCTCACACAATGCTGGTAATCATTACCTTGCTGACAAATAACACTGCTGATAATGGATAAAAAGAATCATTCTCACTCTTCAAAATACAAGAACACATACTTCTTCAGGGGTAAAAAGAAAACAATTTGAGGATCTTTTGATTGACTTACAGAAATTTGATCTCAGATTTAAATCACTAACCTCAGTGTGAACGAACATGACAAAATTGGGAAAATTAAAGAATTCCCCAAGCATACATTTTGAAAACAAAATATAAAAAAAAGTAGGAATAGGAATCAATTGACAATTCTCCACCCATGGTACAAAGATCTTTTGAAAACATTATTTAGCATAAAAGGAATAGGAGGACTAGTGGGACATATTTGGCTCTAAGGGTTCAAAAGATTTTCAAAACTCCTTGCACCAAAACAAAGAAGACATGAAGGACAATGACAACAGTATCAAATTCAATTCACATTTCAAGCCTCCAGTTTATAAATAATAGGAGGCAGAAGAATATGCCTGAGTAACCCCAAAAGAAAGACTGATTGACTGTGGTGGACTGTATTAACAGAAGAGGTACTAGATGTACTTCAAAGCAACAGGATCCATGAATATACCGCTGCATTGTTAAGAAAGTAATTACAGGTAAAATCACTTTTTAGAGAAATTTCCAGGTAGAGTGTGGTTGATGGGGCTGGAGAGCAAATATGCAAACAGTCTTGGTCAGAACAGCTCATCTCCCAACTCAAGAACATTTTTGTGTCTTATGGAATAAGTAATTTGCCTCTACATATCATATGAAATATATATAAAATAGCAAATTGAAGCTATAACTTCAGTTATGATGCACTAATGTCCTCTTGTGACACATTATTTTGCAAGAAATCTTAGCAGATGTGAAAGGAAGAAAGGGGTCAACTCAATTTTTATGGCAAATCACTGATCTTAGGCTTCCTACATAGATGCTATTTCCTAAAGAGTAGTTTCCGTACTGATCTAAGCATATGTTTATGTGAAATACACAATACAAAGGCAATAACTGGCAGCAACTGGAATCTAATGCTCAATCTAGTTAGAGATAGCTCAGTGAGACAAGACTGGACTGCCAATAGGCAGATAATGAAAAGCATAATCACTGACCCTGGTTTTGTAGTGCCATAGTGCATTGTCTACCAATGCCAGCAGAAATACATGGACCATGGCATCACATTGTTAGCAATTCTAAATTCCAACATCAACTAGAAAAATCTAGCCCATGGCAAATGCAATCATTGCCCCAGTGATAATGGGCATAGTTGGTAACTGTAAGGAACATATGTATGGCAGATGGCAGATAATGCAGGGACCTGAGCTAAGACACATGGTCTAAAGAGAAGCTAAATTGAGAATGATTTACAGTGAGAATTTCATGGAACAACATTCACAGTGAAATGAACAGAGATGTTAATTGGAATCTGCTAAGGTATTTGTAAGAGGCAGATCATTGCATGAGCTGGTGATTTAGAATAAAAAAGATTAAGAGTGATATAACACCCAATAAGATAAAACCAATTAGTTTACATGCTAATGCGTGTGGGATTAATCAGACATAATCTGACAGAATTAACCAGGGATATGCATTGCTTTCACATTATTTTGCAGAGAACAACAGAATACTCAGTTTAAAATTAAACTAAAACAATACTAGCCAGGTTAGAGACCAGGAAGAGCATAGGTCGTTCAGATTTTCATGACTTATAAAGGGAAAGAACATAATAAACCTGGATGATATTGTTAAACTTTTGCCAATGTCTGAAAATCCTTATATTTCTTCAAGGCAAGCTCAAATGAAACCAAATAATGTGCCTTACCAGACTCTTGTTTATCTAGGTTGGATACTGACAATAGTGAGTTACTGACTGTTCTCATTTCTGAAACAAACTAAAATTACTACTTAAGTTGTTAGAATGGAAAGCACTGGGGGTGAATGATTACCTACAGAGATAAAATAGGGCTATGTATGATGTTCTATGAATAAGAGCTAACAGCTAGAAAAATTCAAAGGTTCTCTTCTTTCTTGCATGCCAGTGCCTGGAAATGACCAAGACATGTACTATGACATTTCAGATCCATCTTTCATATCATTGTACCAACATATTTGCAGATGTCAAGGCAAATAGATTACAATGCTAGATCCCTGAAGTGATACTAAATACGCAAGTGTCCTTTCTTCTAGTTCTACACTCATGTAAATATGAAGACAATGTTACCATTAGTCTGACAAGAAAGAGGCCAACAGCGTCTCCACTACTAATGAGTAAGAAGGCCCTTGACATGGTACATTTTTACACAAATTTCAGTTATTTATCTGGGGAAATAATAAACATTTAACCTATCTTTAAAATAGCTTAGTAGGCTAATGCATCCATTGTAGAGATTTGGGTGCAAACTGAAAGTCACAGATTCTCATCTTGTAAGTCCACTCAGTTGTTCATTCTTCTGAGAGTGATAATTTGAGCTTGATAATAATTAACACCTGTGTGTAAAGATGGGGAAAAGAAGGAAATATCTCTGTAAGTGTGGTACTTATTATTAATTGTGAACATAAATTCCCATTAATAGATTGTAAATGCCATATCACTAAATTACCATTCAAATGAAGAGGGGGCATTTGTTATATTCCTTGTATATCAGTTGGTCTAGAAACTATTATCCATTGCCTTTTGAACCAACTCTCCGTCTAAGGGCACACAGTTTCAAGTTTCAAGATTTTATTCAAGTGTTCGGTCTTTAAAAAAAAATTACACAAAGCAAAATGTTTTGCAGCACAAAGAAATCCTAATAAGAAAATCATTACTTGAATTTTAAAACCAATAGTCCTAGTTCTACATTCATTGGACCATAAGTAAAATTGCTGTTAAAAATGAGAAAACCATATCATAATAAAAACCTTGTATATCATTTAAAAGGGTACAGACTGCATTGCTATTGAAAAACACTTACCCATGATTTCACACCAACTGCTTTGGAGCATAGGTCAGATACTCAAGTGGACCATCGTCATCAAAAGATTTTGCCTTGTGACTTAGCTTCTAAAATAAAAAAATCCAAAATCTCCCAGCCGGGCAAGGTGTAAGGCTGTGGCTTATGAGAGTCTCTTAAAGACAGCCAAATTATCGAACGCTGACTAAAGGAGCTGATTTTGGTGTCAAAAGCTCAGTGAAGGACAAACCTGGATTTTATAACCTCCGAGGTTGAAATGCAGGTCGGGTAGATATGCCCCCTCACCCTGGTCCATGATTTTACCTTCTGATCTAGTCACATTTTTGGAAGCCAAAATATTCCAGCAAGGAAACACTGGTAGCCAAAAGCAAGGCAGGCTCCTCGAGACCAGGCACCTTTGACACAAGGTTCCAATGAACCAGTTTTTCATGCAGAAAAACACTTAGAGGGGAGGAAACAGGTTTTCTTGCCTACATTGTGTGTAACCTCCCTTGGCAACCCTCGGCACCTTGTCCCAGTCCTCTGGAGGTGGAAATAATGATTAAGTGACAACTTTTCCTAGGGCAGGAAACATTTCTCCTGGTAAGACCTACAGCACCTAATATCCGAGAACAGACTCCTAGGCAGCAGGTCTTTTTCCAGTCAACTCTCCCGGAGTATAAAGACCTCTGTGGTCAGCTGGGCCCCCTTTGAATCAGGTGTCCTTGAACTTTTGAGTCCCAGAAGCAGGCACAATGGAGGCCAACCATGTGGCCCTTGAAGAGGAGTTGCAGTCCCTTTGTTGCAGCAGCATTAAGTAGTCCATGAGTGAGTCTTCTTCTTCCTGAAGGAGTAGAGTGTCTTATTCCAGACAGAACGTCCTCTTTAGGTAAGGTCTTCCCAGGTTTTGGAATGATCTAAGGAGATGATGGAGCTTTATAATGTGCACTAGCTAGTGATACCAGAAATCCTACCACCCAACCCCAACCATTTTCTCACGGTCTCTTCTCCTCCTATTTGCGGTGCTTCCACCTTGTATTACTATTATATTACTCAGTGGTCCCTGTTTCAAGATGACACAACCCATCTGCTTACAGTCAGGCCAGTCTTCAGCTCCTTAGCTATTCACCTATTTATCTGAGCTCTCCTCTCCTCTGTTTGGGGCAAACACAGATTTTCTCCTCTACTGTGACTGGAGTCTAACTTCTTTGGAGGGTCCTGGAAATGAATAGGTGAAGCCCTCTTTGTCAATTCTCAGTCAAAACAAGAGTACTAAAGACGCCCTTTATTTTGCCAACCGTTACTATCCACTCCCAGGTAGATAATTACTGCTAATCTTTTACAGAGCTGAGAGGTTAGCCAACAAACTGTATACCTACTTTGGAGTCATGATGAATAGCAGAACTGGTTTTAAACTAGTATAACCAAGCACTCAAGACATTATTTCAGATGTTGAGGTCATGGTATCAACCGTTTTTTTATTGGACCATGCAAACACTTTCTTTTCCTACCAACACTTGTTTCGTCTATTGCTAAAATCTTAACAACAGACTTCATCAGGGCTGGAATATAAATATCACAATATTATAATAATGTAACTCAAGGGATATTTATAATCCCATCACCAGGGTCAATGACCCTCAAAGCACCTATGGTATATTGGATGGAATCATAAAAGTGTGTTTAAAGAGCGTGGTATAGCGTTATTCTTGATCAATGTGTTAGAGGGGAGGGGGTGGGAAAAAGGCGAGATAGAGGCGAAAGGTTACTTAATCACCATGTGGTATAAGTTCCCATGCACTGACGTTGAAAGAGCCAAACTCAAAGTGCAGTGTGAGTGATAATATATGATTATGTACTGTGATAGTGTGGTGATTATGTGAATTATAATATGGGTTTATTCATCCAATAACTATGTGATCAATAAATAATGGGCAGCATTCAGGAGTCATGAGAAAAAGAACTCACCATATCATGAGTGTACTTGCTCATATCATCTAGTCCACATTACTATCCGATCAAGGTAATTCTACAACTAATATCATAGATTCTGTGGGGGTAACTGAATTTCCATTAGTAAGTTGAAACTGTTTTACATTTCATCACAGCCTCAAAAGAGGGACATCAACATAATAAGATGTCATACCTTGTTCACCCAAGGAGCCAAGTGTAAAGGCTGGGTGCAAGTAGTAATCTCGGCATCAGTCTAGAATGGGAGAGAAATTGACTCAGAACATAGGTGTAAACACTGACGTATGGATATCAGCTCCCCGTAAACTGACTGATTTATTCATATATATTTTTGTAAATAAAATCATGGTGTTTAGATAGGTGTCCTTAGTTTTAACAAAGATATCACTAAACAATCCATGTGGGGTCGGGAATGTAAATAAGCCAACCAGCTATCGTCTCCATTTCAGAACTATACGTACGTCACGTAAATGACTATGGGTAGTCAACCATATTAACAGAAAGTCATACCAAGAAGGAATGCTCCTCATATAAAAATATCTTAAATAAGTAAGTATGCCACTGATAATGACAAACCTCCTATACTTCAGTTTAGTAAAGGCAGCCCCAAATCTCCTTCACCGGCGGTGTCCGACCTCCCATTGGCAAATCCAATCAGGACATTCTCATTTGTAAACATACCTTTGGAAGCAAACGGTCCTGTTGAGTATCGGGTCCTTGACGTGGAAGCAAACTGTCCTGTTGAGTATCGGGTGCTTGACGTAGTGCACTTGTGCTCACCTGTGCTCACCTGTGCTCACCCTAGTCACCAGGTTAAAGGGATACCTTATGATGAGATGGTGAGAGACAGAAGGTATTGTAGCTTTGATACAGAGTATTTTAAGACTTTGGAAGACATTAAAAACAGATTTAATATGAGATGATATGATACCAACACAAAAAATACGGCATATAGAAAGCAGTCATACTGGACAGACAGACGACTCTAATAGATAACAAAACTTAAGAAAGATAAATACGTAGAGACCATTAGACCTATTATGACATATGGAAGCAATACCACTGACATCAGCAGAGTATTAAAGTGACACTGGCACTTACTAAAATATTACAGGGATATTACACCACACATCACTAAATACCCTAGCATCACCTTCTGTAAAGGCACTACATTGGGAGGGCTTATTAGCCCTAGCTATCCCCATATTAAAACTCAGCATGACTGGCTCACTATACATATGAGAGGTTTTTTTTACAAATGTGGTCACTGCCCCATGTGTAGACTAGCAAAACAACTGACTAGTTTTGAATACAAACAGAGTCCAGTCTATCATATCAAACACAATATCAATTGCATCACACGCTTTGTAGTCTATATACTGATCTGTAAGTGCAATACCAAATATATGTAGGAAGCACAATCAGAATGCTGAAAGATTGAATACATGAACATTCAGAGCATTCAAACAAGATGACTCCAGCTACCAATTTGCTGTGCACGCACCTACTTGTACCAAACAGAACCAACATAGGACCCTTCACTTTCATGGCTTAGAGAATATCCGTCCAAGTGACAGTGGTGGTAACAGAGAATTAAGACTGCAACGACAAGAAGCAAGTTGGATCATGCATCTTAAAGCAGTGGAGATGGGGCCTAACATTGGTTGAGAATTGCATTACTTTCTGGCTGATTAGATTATTGATAAATACATGGGGACAGTATGTAAAGTATCTCACTTGATAACACAGAATGGGTGAGAAATAGACGGTTTTAGTGTTTCTCTGTCTATTCTCTCTCGCTGTTTAGTTTGTACAAATGTTTTTGCTTACCTTTATCAATATTGTTAAGCTATCATACTTTGGGTATACTCTCTTGAGACATATGTGGAAAATGACAATATTTGTTAATCATAATGTGACATTGTTATCAACCGGAATTGTATTTATTGCTTGGGAGCTGAGAAATAATGTTACTGACAAATTGCGACTGTGAATGTTATATTGCAACAATACCATATTGGGAAGAATTAGGAAATAGCGCTGCATCAACATTGGCTCTCTCTATCTCTCACTGATTTTACATTTCTCATCTCACCTCACGATTAAAGGGGATCACAAATTGAGTTGGACATCGTAATATCATGCACCCTAAACTGTAGATGGTATTAACATTTAGTTGACATCCCCCGGACCGTCACCAGTTTTAGTTAGTTGTATTTACCATTAATGTTACAGGAGACTGGTTAACCAAAAATGTGATCTTATCCTCGTAGCTCTATAACACAATGTGAAGGATTCAGTCCCATCCTATTTTACCCTTGTCATGCTATGATACAATACGAAGGATCATTAGTCCCACCACAGTTAGATTACTGTGCTTTCGAATATTATGCTTGTAGCTTAACTATATACTATTGCCTATATATACAAATTAGATCCTTGTCAGTTCTTATATTTAGACATTATTAGACAATAAGCTTTTTATTTAGATTATTCATTTACTTTTTCAGATAAATCGCTGTTCTTGCCGGTTGGAGATAGTTCTTCTACTATCTTGAACACGTATAATTAGTACTTCCAATATGTTGCAGGTGCAGTACGTCAAGTACCAGATATGCCACAGTACCATTTGCTTCCGAAGGTATGTTTGCGAATTAGATTGTCCCGATTGGATTTGCCAATGGGAGGGAGGTCGACCTCTGCTGGTTTAGTAGATTTGGGGCCACCTTTTCTAGATTGAAGTATAAGAGGTTTGTCATTATCTGTGGATACTTATTTATTTGCAGTGTACTTAAATGCGGCGCATCCCTTCTTAGTATGATTTTCTGTTAATATGGCTGACTACCCATACTGGTGGGGGATAGTCATTTATGTGACATAGGTATAGTTAGGAAATGGAGACGATAGTGGGTGGGCATATTTATGTTCCCGACCCCATATGTATTGTTTAGTCATTTCTTTGGTAATACTAAGGGTGCATATATAAACACTATGGTTTTATTGATAGTAATATATATGAATACATTGATCAGTTTACTGGGAACTGATACCCATACGTCAGTGTTTACACCTACATTCTGACACCGCTCTAAGACACGTAAACTATACACAGTGTCAATTCTTGTCCAATTCTAGACTGATGGCGAGATTACTAAGTGCACCTGGCCCTTACACTTGAATCACTGGATAAAAAAGGTAGGACATCTTATTATGCTGATGTCCCTCTTTTGAAGCTGTGACAAAATATAAAACATTTCAACTTACTAATGAAAATCCTGTTACTCCCACAGAATCTATGATATTACTTGTAGAATCACCTTGATCGAATAGTAATAAGATGATATGATGAATTTTACTCTTGATATGGTGAGTTCTTTTTCTCATCACTCCTGAGTGACGGCCATTAATTATTTATCACATAGTCATTGGATGAATAACCCCATATTATAATTCACATATTCACCACACTATAATAGTGCATAATCATATATTATCACTCACACTGCACTTTGAGTTTGGCTCTTTCAACATAAGTTTATGGGAGCTTATACCACACAGTGATTATGTAACTTTTCACTTCCATCTCCTCTTTTTCCCACCCCTTCCATCTCACACAAGGATCAAGAATAACACAATACCGCACTTTTTAAACGCAGTTTTATGATTCAATCCAATACACCATGTGTGCTTTGAGGGTCACTGACCCTGTTGACGGGATTATAGATATTACAAGAGTTACATTATTGTAATATCGTCATATTTATATTGCAGCCCTGAGGAAGTCTGCTGTTAAGATTTCAGCAATAGAGGAAACACGGATTTGCATGGTCCAATAAAAGAACGGTTGGTACCACGACCTCAACATCTAAATTAATTTCTTGGGAGCTCGGATAAACTTCTGAATTTGATTTAGACAAGCTTTTGTCCAATTGAGGAAGATCGGGTGGCTCTACCTCTTCCAGAGCACCAATGGATATTGGGACATTAACGTAACAGACTTATATTTACCTCCACTCCTGTACTGTAAAGTTGTATGCACCGATTATACCAGCCACCACCTTGTTTTTGCTGGTTTTAAACCAGTTCTAGCTCAGGCAACATAAGAGTACATTTTTGCAAAGTCACTTCCACTGAAAATATATGAAGCCGGATTTCACCAGTAAATCTGACTTTAAAAAGTAAGTAGGATATAAGTTTTAATCTCATCTAGACCTGTTCATGTAAATTTCCAGCAAAGCCTATACTGTGAAATAGCTTTCAGTTTTTTTCTTAACTGTTACAGCACACTAACCCCAATATCTTGCGTGCTCTATTTTTATATATTAGCACTCTGCGTTGTGGGCTTGCAAGTCACACTAGGTGTCACTAACACATTTATGAAATCAGGGTATTCCTACATGGCAAAGACACTTTTCCTTGCCATGTGTCACTGCAGTTCATTTAAACCGCAGCTCAGACAGAGAGCAGTAGTGCTCCTGATAGATATGTTTATTACATATGTGGGTAGTTTAAATACACACACAAGCAGAACACATTTAACATTTGACATTCCAGGCCATAGAAACATTTTAGCCACTATTTACAATGAACCTAAAGGGAAGTTAAGTAGAGCATCCATAATGTGCAGCACGTGTTGTAGGGGAGAAGCATATCTTCTTTACTACTGTTTAGCATCAGTGAAGTGTGCCCAGTCCAAAAGCCAGCAAAATCAGGTAGAGAAAAATTTGATGAACCACAGAGGTTTATCATTTACCTGTTTCTTAATGTAGTTATGAACCGAGTAGTTTAATCCTGTTAAACAAAAACGCGGCATTTCGTATGTCTGTTAGTCTCAGAAAAGGTTGGCCATGTCTGAAATTCCTTTTAATCTCCTCAAGAATGAGGAACGTCACTTGTTTCATTCGAATTGTATTCAATTCCATAACGCAGTAACTTCCAGGATTTAATTGTACTTCCATAAAAAAAAGTATGATAACATGTAAAACAAATTACAGAATTTAAAACAACTAAGAGTCATAGAATGACATGATATCACACATAACACGATTAACACTTTAAGATGTACTCTATGAAACTATAATTCTCTACCTTCATTGCAGCAGTAAAATATACCGTACAAGACTAAGGAAATTATTTCGAGTGATTTTACCACAATGACTAGAAAATTGAATATTAAAGAATGTGATAAGAAGTGGCTGCGGAACTTACAGCACCTGAGTATGTTTCAAAACCTAAACATTCTGAAGTTTCCAGATGACCACAATCACTGGATTGATAACAAGTGAGCTGTACCTTGTTGATGCAGCTGTTCTTTAAGTATAGATCAGGTGTGGGGTCGTTCCAGTAAACTCCTACATTTACCAGGTGCAATTGAAAAGCATCCGCTGGCAGGTAGGAGTAACACTTGTCAGAGTCTGTCGTTTTTCACTAGACAAAAAATAAAGTAGTAAAATTATATTGTACAAGACTGTCCCTGACATGCACAGCAGATGTGCCCTAAAACAAGATCCAATAACATAAAAGGAAAAATGTAATGACAAGATAAAAGAACTATCAGCCATTTCAGTTTTTTCAAATGGTATTCTCTCAATAGGCAATAGGCTTCAAAATGTGTGTGCGCACAGTCATGCAAAATTCCATGAAGTATGTTATTATTGTTCTGCTTGCACTTAGTGATATATGTTGAGCAAAGGACGGGCAAATATTGTGTTGCAAGCACGAAGCAACTCCAGCAATGCATTTTGAGGCCTATTAATACTACACTGCATCACTCCTTACACCTGCTTCAAGCAGGTGTAAGGTTTTGACGAGTTGGCATACTAGAAGTGACTCAGTGAAATCTTGTAGATTTCACTGCATCACTTTTATGAGGCTTTACTGCGTGGGAACATCCACCCTGCATACATTATACCTGACGCAGGTATAATGTGACACAGGGCTTTACAACATGATGCATCTCCCTAGAAGTCGCAAGGGACTTGTAAATCTGCCCTGGTGCATTGTCCGTTTCGTTTGCACACTCTCTCCTCACACATGACGCATCTGTCTGACTTAAACTTTACCATTACAATCGGGACTGGCCTTGTAAATATGTAAATTTTCACGTGCTCTCCCTCTCTCTCTCTCTGTCACACACACACCCGGACACACACAAACACATTTAATGGGCCATGCTATGTTATTGTCTACAAACTATCTTGAAGTGGCCAAAAGATTATATGCAAACCTCTAAAGTCCCCAAAATGACCATTTAAAATACTATAGAACACTTGCCGTTAACTAGAAATTGAATGCCTTTCGGGTACACACTTCACAAATACTCACCTTGGGCCATATGTAGGTAGCTTCACATTTACCGACTCATAAATACCAAATTTTAACAATTCGGTATTTATGAATCGGTAAATGAGATGTACATAATAATTCGGTAAAATTTACCGATTCGGAAAAAGTCGGTAATTATGAATCGGTATTTACCGATTCGGTAATGAGGCATACCTTCCCATTGATTCCTATGGGCCAGGAGACATTGTTGTAGACATTTAACTTCCAAATGGGTGTTTGGAGGTACAATTAGTAGACTGGTTGTAGATGGAGAGTTTATTGACTCAGAATTATATTGTGAGCATTTATACACATTAGGTTTATCCAAATAAACCACATGGGTTACAGTAGCATGTACAAAGGTTAGTGCTCAGAAGGTGGATAGAGTTTGCATGAATGTATAGAGATGGTGCTGATGGAGGGTACATAAATTCCAAGATTGTGTGCACCAAAACCAAGTTTAGTTAGAACATCCATCTTACAAGGGTGTTCAAGTACATATGTATTGTAATAGTGTGTAAAGGGGCTATAAATCTATCAATAAGTACAGCTTGCTGAGCACTGAAGGGCGCACAATCTATGCTAAAACAGTGTACAGAATAAAATGCTACCAGAAGTATACATGGATGAAACACCCACCTATATTTGATGATTGGTACCACCACTGCCTCCAAGGCTAGCTTCCATACTGTGAATATGAGCTCAGGCATTAGATAGAGCTACAGAGGTTCAGGGGACCACTGAATGCACATACTGATGCCCTTCAGATCTAGCCAGAATTTTTTATTGCAGTATTTGTCACTTAAAGGGACCGGGACTGAAGTTGCAAATAAAAAAAACACTTTACGAATGTGATTGCAGGAATGGAGGTCTGCCATCCAGTGCAGGCTCACCATTTTGTTTGGATTTGAAAACAGAATCCTGCTATGTTAATATTATTGGGACATGACTGTGCAATCCAATGGTAATTTTTACTGTGATGGATTAGTGTGTCCGTCGCTGCTCAAATTCCTTCTCAGGTCGCTAACCAGTTGCTGTGCAAAATCAGTGACTGCTCTTTAACCTGAATATGTAATGTAATGTAATGTAATGTAATGTAAAGGTGTACTTATATAGCGCGGCTACCACTCCAGGGAGTATCTTGGCGCTAAGCATACATCAGGGGCTTTCAGCCTAATTTAGGAGTAGGTGATAATAGTAAATCCACCTAAAGAATACAGATTTACCTTTACTGGCCCAACGTAACATGCCAGAGTCTGTAAAATGATATATATCTTAGTAGTGGTAATTATTTTCATCCTGCCATCCTCAACGCCTGGATGTGGGGGTAACTTTTCTGTGAGTGGTGTAAAGTCAAGCACTGAATTTGAGCATCTGATCTTACAAATGTCTTGCAGAGTTACATCCAAGAAAGACTATCACTGTCCACAAAAGGTGGACTCCCTGGCATGTCAGGTGGACTATATATTTAGGTACCAACCATGTGTCTCTAACTTGGGGGTACATTTCCCAGAGAAACATGTTTACAGATTTTCCACCAGAGTTTTTTCCACTAATAGGCACTTCCTGTGCAGATTCAGCTATTCAAGAACATAGGCATCTCGGACCACGGTAGTTCCTTAAATAGTCAGCTAAGTGAACAACATTTACTACTGCCAAAAATCTAAATCAGGTCTTAACTATAGAAGGGACTGATTCCTAACATTTGATCAAAGAGTGTGTGTATGGTAACTTTGGCGCAAAATAATCACGAACCCTCAGAACAACCTCAGGCTTAATAATTATTTTTCTTGGACTCTATTACATTTCAGAAAGAACTGAGAAAATTAGTTCAGGTTTTGTAGACCAGAAACAAATATTGGACAGTTTCAAACCGCTCAAAAGAAGGCTATATTTTCCCCTACATTTAAGAAATGATTTTCAAATTCTTGAGATTTAGTTAATTACAGGTTTATTTATTTATTTAAAGGATTTATACCCAACAGGGTTTCCCGGCGCTGAAGCGGGACAAGCGATAAAAGAGCTCAGTTGGCATTAGGCCTGACTAAAAAGAAAGGTCTTTAGCTTTTTTCAAAAAGAAAAAAGAGATTGACAATTCCTGAGTTCTAATGGGAGGGAAGTCCAAAATGTTGGTCCCAGGAAGGAAAACGAACGGCCTCCCATGCGAGTCAGCCAAACTCTGGGAACGGAGAAAAGAAAAAGATTGGCCGATCTTAGGTTGCACGAGGGTCGGTAAGGCTTGACCAGATTGAGTATGTATGCGGGGCCAGGCTGTGCTGAGCTCTAAAGATGTAGCAGAGGGCCTTAAACTCGATACGCTTACTAACCCTGACCCAGTGGAGTTGATGGAACAGAGGGGAAGCAGAGGTGTGGTGAGGCAACCTAAAAGGAAGGCGGGCTTTCGCATTCTGAATGAGCTGGAGACGATGTACAGAAGTCTCGTCCGCACCTGTAAAAAATGGTAGCGGCAGTTGCAGTCGATAACCTTTCAAGTATTGCCCGGCGGTAATCGCCTCTTATACCATTCGATGATTTACCAATAAAAGAGGCAGGCGCCGGAGACTGGAAGGCAGGAAACAAAGTTTCATTCTCTCCGGAGGAGAACACATCAGATCAGACCCACAGGGAATCTTCTCGAGATGCTCTAACCACATCTCTGAGGCCTGGCCTCTTATACACAGGTTTATTGTTTTATTATCGGTTTATTGTACATGGCACATTCTTGAGGTTGTTTTGATACATGAAAGAACATCCTCGGAATCCCCGGCTTAGATCCGCTCCCACACATAACTACAGTGAAAGTCCCCACCCCACCCACAGTAGGAGATGGCTATCACACAGCTGGACATTCTGCCAATTCCCGGGGGGTGAGTGCGACTGATCGGGTCACAGGGGTTGGGGGCCTTGATCTACTGCAATCCCTTAGATGTGAGGTGCTTCCTTTACAGTAGGGGCAATAAAACTGCGTCCGCAGGGCTAGGTGATGGCCTGGGATCAGTTCGGACGATCAGGCGTGGAGGAAGGGGTTACCAAAAGGATGTATGACCATGTAAGGGATAAAAGGAGGTGTTGGCCAGGTGCGGGGTGTGGTTTCATGGCAGGGTCGCGCAGAAGGAGAGGGTTCATGGCCTATGTATGAGGGAGCGGGGGCGACCGGCGCGTGGGGGATGTTTTGCAGCGCCTAGGGAACGCGTTGGTGGTCGGCGGGGGAGGGGAGGGGCAGAGGGGCCATGGCGCTTTCGAAAATGGCTACTGCTTGAGGGAGCGTGCGAGCCTGGGAGGGGACAAGATGGCGCCGATTATGTTGACATCGCAAACCAGATTTTAACAGTCCTCCCTTTTCAACATATCTAGCCAGCTTGTCTAGCCGACATTCACCTTCGTTAACCTCTTAGCCATAATATCGTAAATGCTTTCATGCGTTCCTGTTTTAAAAGTACAGAGTTTTAGGACAGACAGGAACAATCTGACACAATTGTACATAGTTACATGTGGTTGATGTGACAGGCGAGGACTTCGTGTGGATCAAACTAGACAGCATAGTCATGTGTACGGCTGATGCTATACAATTGTCATTTTATACCAAGCTAATGTTTCTTAGATATTAGTGTGTAGTTGGAAGTGACCGATAAAGGACCTTGGAAACTTGATTGGAAGATAGTCAATTCAAAAGTGGTTGGGAGAGGAATACAACTCAACATGAGTTACAGTCAGGGAGGGGGGGGGTTCTTCTTTCGTTGGCACTGTTGAGCACCGGCGGTGGAGCTAAGATCCAGCTCAAATCCAGGCTTTCGCGTTGTAGGGTGTGACCATTCTTTGCTCTTGGATCACAGTCCTGTTCTGTCCTGTCCCTTGACTGGTCTTATCATTGGTACCTTGAGACGGAGTACCCGCTTCTCATTCTTCTTTTGTCAAGTCAAGTTCAAAAATGGGGGTGCTTTGGGAGGCCGAGGGAAGAGGGGGTGGAGTGGGATCGGATCAAAAGTGGGCCAAGGGGAGCAGAATCTTTCAGCACTGGGCCCATCAATCGGGCTCGACGGGTTGGGACTTCAGGCACGAGCTGATCAGCGAGCAGGGGGCTTCGGGATAGCCCTTCGTTCTATCGCTCTCCATGCTGAAAATGGTGCCTCATCCCGCATCCTTTTGCTTCGTGGCTCCCCCTTGGTCGATGCCATAGGTGTTCCATGATCCGCAGCCAGGCTGTGCGTCACGTCCGACCCCTCTCTTCCGATGACCGCATGTTATCTTTGAATGAGTACAAGAAACAAAATCTTAGAGAGCTGGCAGGGAAGACTTTTACACACTTCATTCTCTCTCCCAACCACCGAGTAGTCGGGGAAAAGGTTTTATCGGTCGCTCTATGATGGATGTCTATTAACTCTTATGTCGGTGTATGTTACTAACTTATTAATCATTTGCTGTGGTGCAGGTTTTGTGGGTGTTCCTGCAAATTTCCATCGTCTGGCCTGCTAGGTGTCGATTCCTGTACCTTATAATCGTGGCAGGAGGCCTGACATCTGTCAACTTTCTGGTCTATCAAAATTCGAACCGGCTTCTCCGGTAGAGACTCGTTCTTCTAACACAAGCTCTGTTAATTCATATTTTTCTCCGAGGACTGCTAAGTTTATGAAAAAGTGCGAGGTGCTACTGTTATGGGTTCACAAATATCTATTTCGGGGAGGGACACAAGCTAAACATTTTTCTTGCTGGAGACAATAGGTAACCCTCATCAGTTTAGGCGATGTATCTTCAGAAAATAAAGTCATCAGCTGTATTGTTCAAAATACCCTGGGACGGCTAGTACAGAACTGGGGCTATTCTGGGAGGACGGGGTGCTTAGACGTTCCAGTTCTGAGCAATTGGGCGGGGCGATTCTGAGCGGTGGAGGTGGTGTCGTTAGAGCTCTAAAACGAAAACCACTGACATATAGTCCCCGTGATGAGGGCCAGATTGGGAGACATCAGTCGTCTTACCTGTCCTTTCTTTCTCAGCCAGTTAAGTTCAACATTTTACAGAAAGGAGAGGTAGTAATGTGGTAAAATACAGTCGTTTTGCTTCTGTCAATTTGTTCGAACACTGTCGTGTTTTAGGCCAATTATACACATACTGAGGATGTATAGTGTCGTTTATTTATTCAAAAAGAAAGAGGGCAAGAGAGCCTTCAGCGAGGGAGGGAGAGGGAGAGAGAGAGAGAGAGAGAGAGAGAGAGAGAGAGAGAGAGAGAGAGAGAGAGAGAGAGAGAGAGAGAGAGAGAGAGAGAAGAGAGAGAGAGAGAGAGAGAGAGACGTGCGCATCAAGTAGGCTATTTGGTATATGTACGACACAAAACGAGAGAGAGAGAGACATGTGTACGATAATAGGCTACTTGGTGCACACACAACATGGAGTAGCGCGGGTCAGTTCTACGTAAGAAAACACAAGCGGGGGAAAAACATAAATTCGGCGATCACGTACACACAAATACCGGATAGGACGTGACAGTACATACATCAAGCGCAGAAACTTAAGACGAAGACACAGAGCTATGTTGAGTATGGGGACCTCTCCTTTCCTGTCCTCTTTCCTATGCACGCTGTGTATTTTCAGTATTTTCCGTAATTCATTTTGGGGGGGTGTCGGACTTTTTACTCCCCTCCCTTTGATCGATAGACAAGCACTTCAGTCATACGATGACGTTCTCTTCCAGCGACCCAAGCATATGAAATGCATACACATTCATACCGTATAATCATGGCACATACGCACAGACATACCATACAGTTTTTCACGTTCCCAGTGGTGGTCTGCACTTCGCGCACCATCCCACAACGTTTGTCTATGTTTTTCCCTATATTGAGCACGGTGCGGTCCATGTCCACTCCATTCTTCAGTCGGAACTCCGATGTGACCTATAGGGAAGAAAGAGGGGGGGAGGGGGGGGTGCAGCATTCAAAGTACGTTAGCGCGCGTAGACACGAAAAAGTTCTACTTACCACGTACCAGGCTAGCTGCAGGGGCGGGTAATACCACAGACCTACTATATCTTTCCTCTCAACTATACAAGACGCTCCATTTTATTCGTCTCCTAAATTCGGGTTCCCTTGTCGTGCATTTGTTTCTCAATCGGTCGCATATTATGGGGCAAGGTACCGTACTTTGCATTCGGCAGATACCTTAAGCTATAGTCAACCATTTTCTAACAATTCTGAAAAAGACAGGCGTGATGGGTACAAATTTAATCAATCCAAAGATTCAGGCAAAAAGAAAAAGGGTCTGCATTATCTGCCTTCTATTGCTTGGGAGTAACAGTCATTAAAAACCTCTACCAACCTATATGATTTGTCATAACGCTGATTCCGTAATTCCTTCAAGAAGCCCTTTATTTAAAACAATGTCAGTATACAAATAAGGGCCTACAACCGTTACAGGCCGGCCACGGTGTGAGAGGCGTCGAGTATCATGAGCAACACTACCTTTTAACACGAAAAAAATTAAAATGATAATAAAAATATTGGGGAGGACAGCATCAATAAGGTCGTCCGTACGCCCGATCAGTATCCTCCCCGTCCCTCCGCCCATCATGTGTGAAAACATCGCATTCATATCCTTTTAACATAATGTCAAGTAACTGAAACGCCATAAGGAGTTGTAGGCCCCTCCTACATCGGCGCCATTTTGGGGCGAGGTCGGGCGGGTCCAGTGTACAGTCTAAGTCCTTCCACTAACTAGCTGCCGGACCACAATCCCCTTCGGCAGTTCGAGAACTTTCGTTAGAGCCAACGGAAAGAATAGACAGCATGAATCATGATTCGGGGGTGGGGAAGCACAGTTTCTGTTCCTACCGGGTCATGTTGAGGTTCCACCGGAACTGATCCGAGCGGCTAGGCTACAGTGTCTCCTGATAATTCAAACAGAAGCTTGCGTCAGCATGGCGTCACCACGGTCTTGCAGCAATGCCGGGATCCGTTCTTAGGGCGGGACAGCAGGCGGGTCTCTCTGCCGACGCCTTGAATCAGTCTCTCTCATGGCACAAAAAGGGGGCAAGATGGCTGCCGCCCGGGGCAAAGACAAGTTAATGTGGAATGATCAAGCAATAGCGGCGGTTGCCCCCACCGGAAGTCCGCGGGAGTCGAAGGCCAATGACTCCTGCAGAATCTCCAAAGCTGGGAGGACGTTTTCAAGGGTGTGGCCCACGCCCGAGCAGGCAAGCTTCCGAGTTCCAAGGTAGCCCAGAGCCATCTTTTAGTGGACCAGGCCTGAATCTGAAGAGCCGACCGCCATTTTGAGAATCCAGTGGCAGCAGCAGCTCTTCATTACAGCCCCCGGGGTGGGTCCCCCTGACCATTTGGCTGCGGGGGCCCACTTCTTGCGTCGAACGCTAATGGCAATCTTGGTGCAGAAAGGAACCCGTGCCTGGGTGGTCATCCGGCAGGCGAGACGTTAATGGCTCCCCTGCTGCAGCTGGCCGGTGAGTGCAGGGGCGCCTACTCATCTGGACGGCGAGTGAAACGGCAGGGGTGCCTTCTCAGCTGGTCGGCGAGTACAGGGGCGCCTACTCAGCTGGACGGCGAGTGAAACGGCAGGGGTGCCTTCTCAGCTGGTGAGCCTCCACCTGGGGAGGCGGGGGAGGCCCGTTCGCGTCGCTTCCCCCCCGCCAGGGCACCCTTCGTTGTCGATCTGTGCAGCATAGTAGATTGGCAAGATCAGTACAACAACTTGTTGGACACCACTTCTTATGCCGTCCTGGTCTTGGCGCGTCGTGTTGCCTCCGGCCTATTCGCACAACCTTCCGCCACTGATGCCGCCGGATTTTTGCGGGCCTTTTATAGCCCAAAGCCGACTAAAAAGACCGCCCAAAACAGGCCAATGTTACTACTTCGAGGAAGGAGGGGCGAGGACTGCGTCACGCGGATGTGAATGCTTTGGGATGGGTGTTGCAGCAGGCTGTCATGTAAATAGTTGTTAAAACGTGTTTTAACGTGTTTACCCTGTTGGAGTGTTGCATATATCTAAAAGTTATTAAAAACGTCTTAATTATACTACTTTGTTGGAGTGTTGTATATATTTGTAATCTGGCAACGAGCACAAGGGTGTTACTGCGTAACCGGAAAATGACATAGCCCAATTGTGTGCGATCTAGCCCAGTTCGGTAACGTCGATGGTGGGTATCAGCAGACTTCCATTTGTGCAGGATTTTGTCGTGTTTACTGGGCGGGGTGGGTGGTAGGGCAGACATGTTTAGGCAGCGAGAGCGATGGAGCCAAGCTACCTCGTGGCCATCTCGACCGTGAGCTTGGCTCCTTCCCCTAGTTTCATATTTTTCGCAAAGAGCTATTTCCTAGTGTTTCTTATTTTTGTAGGGTCAAAAGGATCCCATCAGTGGTCTACTGGTCTCGCTCGATTTTTTTTGTTTCTCTATAGCGATTTTTATGCCCTAGTTTGTTTGTAGGCTACAGCGACTAGTCCATATTTAGTAAACATGTCCTTATTAGGGGTGCCTTCCAGAGGAGCCGGATGGTTCATCTCTAATAAGCGGTCCGGGCAGAACCAACTACCAATCAGTGGGGAGAAGATAGGCATGACGGGTTACAACGGGGACAAAGGTCTGCACTACCTATCTTTTCACTGCTTGCAAAGACTAGACAGAATATCTCTATTCCACCTTATTTGCAAGCAGAGAATACCTCCAAAGAACCAATATCGAACAACTAGTGTTCGGACAATCAATCAATCAATGATGAGAAAGAGATAGGCACAACGGGTCACAACGGGGGACAAAAGTCCGCGTTACCTATCCTTCACTATCTGCAAAGACTAGACAGAATATCTCTATTCTACGTTATTTGCAAACAGAGAATATCTCAAGAAGTACTATTCTTCAAAACAATCAATATTCGGACAATCAATCAGTGGGGAGGAAAATAGGCACGACAGATTACAATGGGGGACAAAAGTCCGCGTTACCTACCCTTCACTATCTGCAAAGGGAGAGAGAGTATTTCTACTCTTCCCCGTTTGTAGGCAGCGAATACCTCAAGAAGAACAATCAATAAGCAATACTAGTATTTTCAATCAATTAGTCAATCATTTAGCAATTCGTCGTATATCACGACCTTACCCGGACCGCGTGGACAGTTTTCTCATCTTCCGCCTCCAGCGCCTGATCGTCCTCTACTCTCCGTTATTTGCCGCGGCACTCCTGATGGTTCCCAGTCAGGACCGTAGATCACTCGAGAGAGGTCTGCTCGGAACCAGTGAAGTTCGGATGATCGGCTGCCAGACGAGGGTCTATCGGGCAGGATCTCTCCCGATCGTTGCAGTCGTTCACTTTGTCGTCAGGACCTCTCCCACTGGATCCACGTGTCGCTGATGGGCCCCACGCTTGGGACGCCAATTGTAAAAAATGGTAGAGGCAGTTGCAGTCGATAACCTTTCAAGTATTGCCCGGCGGTAATCGCCTCTTATACCATTCGATGATTTACCAATAAAAGAGGCAGGCGCCGGAGACTGGAAGGCAGGAAACAAAGTTTCATTCTCTCCGGAGGAGAACACATCAGATCAGACCCACAGGGAATCTTCTCGAGATGCTCTAACCACATCTCTGAGGCCTGGCCTCTTATACACAGGTTTATTGTTTTATTATCGGTTTATTGTACATGGCACATTCTTGAGGTTGTTTTGATACATGAAAGAACATCCTCGGAATCCCCGGCTTAGATCCGCTCCCACACATAACTACAGTGAAAGTCCCCACCCCACCCACAGTAGGAGATGGCTATCACACAGCTGGACATTCCGCCAATTCCCGGGGGGTGAGTGCGACTGATCGGGTCACAGGGGTTGGGGGCCTTGATCTACTGCAATCCCTTAGATGTGAGGTGCTTCCTTTACAGTAGGGGCAATAAAACTGCGTCCGCAGGGCTAGGTGATGGCCTGGGATCAGTTCGGACGATCAGGCGTGGAGGAAGGGGTTACCGAAAGGATGTATGACCATGTAAGGGATAAAAGGAGGTGTTGGCCAGGTGCGGGGTGTGGTTTCATGGCAGGGTCGCGCAGAAGGAGAGGGTTCATGGCCTATGTATGAGGGAGCGGGGGCGACCGGCGCGTGGGGGATGTTTTGCAGCGCCTAGGGAACGCGTTGGTGGTCGGCGGGGGAGGGGAGGGGCAGAGGGGCCATGGCGCTTTCGAAAATGGCTACTGCTTGAAGGAGCGTGCGAGCCTGGGAGGGGACAAGATGGCGCCGATTATGTTGACATCGCAAACCAGATTTTAACACACCCAGATACAGTAAATTACCATAATTAAGTGGAGATCACCAAGGCCTGGAGAACAGTCCTCTGAGCAGCTGGTGGAATTAGTCGAAGAATTTTCTTTAACCACTTGAGGACAGCAAAGAATGCTGAGGTGACTCCTGAGAGCTGAGCAGCGAGGGAGAGCTATCTATCGATGGAAAAACCCAGGTTCTTAACCTTAGAAACCGGGGTAGCCAAAGGTTCCAAAGAGACATGCCAATGGCTGGCTCCCCAAAGCTCAGGATTGTTCCTCAGGATGAGAACCTCAGTCTTTGAACCATTTGACCTTAGTGTATTTCTGGATATCCACAAGGAGATGTTACACAGACCAAGTTTAAGTAAGGAAAGATTCTGGTGTTGAGCCGGCGAAAAAGAGAAAATATTCTGCATATCGTCAGCATATAAAAGGATGGTCAACTCATATTTTTCTGCAATGTATGCACGAGGGCGAACGTAAAGATTGAAAAGCAGAGTACTCAAGTTTGAGGCCTGCGGAACTCCAGATGTTAAGGCCACAGGACTGGATTTACCAGTGTGAGAGAAGACCTGAAAGGAGCAATCCTTTAAAAATGAAATCAACCGCTGCAAGGCTACACATACAATACCAGAACTTTCAAGGTGATCCGCCAGAATAGAATGGGAGACCGTGTCAAAGGCAGCGCTCAAATCCAATAGGATGAGGGCTGCTGTGCCCCTATAGTTAAGCTGCTGCCTAAGGTTCTCCGTGACCCCCAACAGAGCCGATTCGGTACTGTGACCAGGACAAAAGCCAGACTGTGATGGTCGAAATAGCTTATATTTTGTCACGTGTACCGAGAGTTGAGAGTTAATGTGTTTTTCCAATATTATGGAGAAAGTGGAGACGAGAGATATAGGCCTATAATTTGACCAGCAAAGGGGATCTAAGCCAGTCTTTTTCAACAATGGAAGCACAAGAGCGTGCTTCTAATTATGAGGGAACTGGCCCAGTTTTAGGGAGGAGTTAAGAAGTTTAGCAATCACCTCGAGGGCCGGCTCGTCCAAAGAAATTAAGTCAATTGGGAGCCAGGCCTTAACTTGACAAGATCCGTCAGCTGTAAATTCAGGGGGAGCAGTAATGACCGGGTCAGAAAGTTGAGTGGAGGGAAAGATGAAACTGTCATAAGGAGAGGAACACAACTCAAGCTCACGATGGATAGACATTTATTTATTTTTTATTTTTATTTATTTATAAAGTTTTATATAGCGCGAACAAGATACCAGGGGATATCAGAGCGCTTTACAATCAACCTAGACCAGGAAGGCTAAAAATGTACCAACCACAAGATGAAAACACAAATGAATCGTAAAGTGCATAAAAATTCACAAACAAGTTATGTTAAACAGAGTAAAGTGTACACAGTATGTCAAAAAAAAAAAAAGTATAGTAATAAATGTTGAGACAATGTATGTAAGAACAATTGCAACGGGCCAAGGGGTTAGCCCAATTACTGAAGGAGTTTATTAATCAGGAATCTTTTGACTTCCAGTTTGAACACTGTTGTTCTGGTGATTCTGCGTATTTCTGGAGGAAGAGAGTTCCATATCTTTGGAGCAGCGCCGGAGAAGGCTCTGTTAGAGGTTCTCTTTTTGTTAAAGATAGGTGGTTTCAAGAGTAAGGTAGTAGCGCTTCTAGAGGCTCTTACACCACAAGATAGTTCAAGTTTTTGCGCTAGATACCTCGGCGTCTTGAAGTGGATAGCTTTGTGCGGCATCGTGACAATTTTTAGCTGGATTTGTGCTTCAAAGGGGAGCCAATTTAGAGTTTTTAGGACTGGCGATATGCGCTCATTGCGTTTGGTGCCTGTAACCAGTCTAGCAGCAACGTTCAATGAGGCCCTTAGCGGAGCCAGGGTGTATTTGGGCAGGCCACAGAGGGTTGCACTGCCATAATCTAGCCTCGGTAGGACAAGCGCTTGAACCACCTGCTTGAAATCCTTAAGTGGAAGGAAAGGTTTGATGTTTCTGAGTGTCCTTATCAAGTGTTTTGCTCCTTTACATGTGTTGCTGATATGATTTTTCATATTCAGGTTCTTGTCCATGGTGACTCCTAGAGATTTGGCTGAGTTTACGATGAGCGGAGTGCAGTTGAAAGCAGTGAGGTGGCTAAGCCAGAGGTTAAGATTGGGGGTGTGATTCTGAGGGGAGATGAGCAAGAATTCAGGTTTTGAGGTGTTGAGCAGGAGATGGTTCTCAGTTAACCAGTTTTGAGTATACGTTAGGATGGTGTTGAGTGATATGAGGTTTTCCGGGGATGAGATTTTCAAGTAGAGTTGCGTGTCGTCGGCATACATGTGGAAATGAATATCCATGGAGTTAAGTGCGTTAGCTAATGGTTCCAAGAAAAGGTTGAAGAGGATAGGAGATAACGCAGATCCTTGGGGGACCGCCATGAGAACAGGCGAAGGCCTGGAGAGAGAGTGATTTGCCTTGACTCTTTGCGATCTGTGATGGAGGAAGGACGAGAACCATTGTAGCACCTGATCACCAAAACCCATCCTGTTTTGCAGGATAGCTAAGAGATTGACATGATTGACCGTGTCAAAAGCAGAGGAAAGGTCAAGGAGGATCAGGAGGCAGGATTCGTTTTGATCGAGAATCTTTAGAATGTCATCCATAACATGAACGAGAGCCGATTCAGTGCTATGCCCCGTCCAAAAGCCGGATTGATGTTGGTCCAAGAGCTGGAAGTTCTCAATGTGAGCACAGAGTTGGGACTGAACGCATTTTTCAAGGAGTTTCGCAAGGGTGGGTATGTTGGAGATAGATCGGAAATTATTGAGATCTGACCTATCTGCGTTAGTTTTTTTTAGTATAGGGGATACTTGGGCTGCTTTTAAGCAATCAGGGATTGTGCCTTGTGACAGAGACGCATTTACAATCCTTGTCCAGGTGGGGATGAGTGCATTCATGATTTCTTTGAAAATGGATGGGGGTAACGGGTCACTGAAGTGGTTAGAAGGGTTGATATTCAGGAGAATCTTTTTGATATCTTGTTCACTGAGTGGGGCAAAGGTGTCCCAGGCCGCATTGTTCTTAGGGATCAGAGGGGTAGAGTTGAGCTTTTCAAAGAGGACAGGTGGAGAGGCTGCCCTAGAGGAGAGGAGTCCGGCCTTCTTAGCAGCGAGCACAGATGATATGAGAATAGATTTCTCAATGAAGAAAGAAGCAAGGTCGTCACATGAGGGTGGACTGCTTCCAGGACCCAATAGGTTTGGACCTACAATTGATTGCTGTTTGACCAATTCAAAAAGTTTCTTGGGGCGGTTTGCCGCTTGATCTAATTGGTGTCTGAAATAGTTAGACTTGGCGTTACTGATTTGTTTGTAGTAAAGGCTCCTGGCATCTCTTAGGAGTTTGAGTTGGTGCGAAGAGGGATTCGATCTCCAGGAGCGTTCAACTGCCCTAAGGTTGCGACGTTCCGTGTTTAGGTTTTCATTATACCACGGTTTGGAAATTTTAGTTGAGGCATTTTTGTGTTTGAGTGGAGCAATGTCATTCATGATGTTGTAGATGGTCACATTGTAGGAGTCAGTGAGTAAGTGCACCTCCGTCAGGTCCGCTTGAGAGGAGAGGGTCGATGTACAGAGGGCGGCTAGCTCAACAGGGTTTACTAGTCTGAGGTCCCTTTTCCAAATCTTTGGTTTCGTTTGTTGGGCCTTCCACAACTGTACCTCCTTATTGATATAAAAAAGGATGCAGTGATGGTCTGACCAGTCACGTGGGGTAATAGAATCCAAGGTTACGGCCTGCCCGTTCGAAATAATGAGGTCAATAATTTTTCCTTTATTATGGGTTGGTTGGTCACAGTGCTGGGTCAGATCCTGATCAATTAGAAAGGCTTTAAGGCTTGAAACTGCAGGGTCTATGGAATTAGGCCAGTGCAGATTAAAGTCACCAAGGAAGATTTGGGACACGGCTGAGTCAACATTGCTAGAAATGATTTCAAATATTTCCTCAATAAAGGGGAGATTGTCTCCTGGGGGGTGGTAGAAAGTGTGAAGTTTGCAGACCGGTAGGTTCTTACTTGAGATGTTGAGACAAAGATATTCACAGGAGGAGGGCGCAGAGGACTCAACGGGAGAGATCGAAAGTGTGTTTCTATGAATACAGGCTAAGCCCCCGCCCAATTTCCCAGCTCTGTCTAACCTAATAATATCATGAGTGGGAGGTACTAGGATGTCAAGAATCGGAGTGGAAGCGGGATTTAACCAAGTTTCAGTGAGGATGATAATGTCTAAGTCCAAGTGTTGTATGAGATCGAAGATATCAGTGGCGTGTTTACTGGCTGATCTGCAATTTAGAAGTCCGCATTTAATTCGTAGTGGCTTTGAGGAGGGAGGAGTCTGGGTGATATTTAAGTTAATGAGGTTGCTCATATTGCTGCCTCTGGGATTGATAGGCGGTCCTCTATTTGGGTTAGAAAGGATGGACTGTATTTGTCTCGGCGGGCTCCTGTTAGGGTTGGACCAAGTAGGGTAAGAATTGAGCAGGTCCTGTAGCACTGAGGACGCAAGGTAGGTCACATATCTTCTAGGGCGGGAGGTGTCATTAGGTAGGGGGATGGATTTCATGATGGAGGAAGGTAAAGGCCTGACCAATGAGTATCCATTGCAAGATGGAGCATTAGACAGGTTGGCAGCGGTGAGGAAAGATCTTAGCATGGGGAAAAGGTCATTTGAGAGGGCTTTCAAGCCATGTAGCTCAGAAGTTAGAAGGTGCAACTGAGGATGAATCTCATCTAGGTGCGCCACCAAGTCTGTGTGTTGAGCGAGAGGAGGCGAATGTGACAGGGAGTCTATCAGTAAGGGGAGGTCTCGTTGACTACCCACAGGGTCAGAGGTGGTGGGCGGGAGATCCTGTGGTGGGAGGTGCTCATATGAGTCTGAATGAGATCCAGGAGCTTTTGAAAAAGATGTAGATGTCTTAGTGAGTGGGGAGTGAACGTTAGGCTGAGGGTTGGGAAAAGGACCCAGCAGATTGCTTGACATTGACCGATCATGTTCGGTGGAGGGCATTTGCTTGTATTCTAGCCTCTTAAGAGACATCGGGGGAGGGTTAGGGGAAGATGACTGAATATTTGGAGGCAAGGCAGGATGACTATCATGGGTACTCTCTAATCGGGGGACAGATAGGCTCGGACTGGCTAGATGTGCGTCGGGACTCGATAGTTGGGGTGCAGCAACCTGGGATGGAACCCCCCTGTGGTGCACAGGTGGTGAGGCGTGATTTAGATGGAGATGTGGAAATGGGCTTCCTAGCGTAGCATGGAGTGGACTCGCCGGATCCAAAGAGATGTTAGGGTGAGTCTGGGTGACATTGGGTTTCGAGGAAGCCGTGTTTTTGAGTAACGGGAAGATGTTGGTTATCTTAAGTAGATTGGCATTAGACGCTTGGATTAGGATGATACCAGTGTTATAGAGGGTGATGGTGGTATTAGCGTTGAGTGAGGGCGAAGGGGCTGTTGTGAGCTTGATACCATGAGGTGAATTCTTAAAGCTTGTTATTCAGAGCATAGAGTAGAAGACTTTTCGCCAGCAAGCTCTTTTCCTGGTGTAGAAAATCAGGTCATTAACTTTGGTACCATTGCTAGTGTAAAAATAGACATCAGAGATTAAAGTTTCGGGCCAGGCCCTGAGAAAGTGAAGCTTATATTTCTTGGCCGCATTTTTCGATAGGTTGGGTGGGTAGTTGATGATGGAAGCGTTTGAACCAGAGGGATCCGGAATCAGAACCATAGTGAGAAAAGTGACTATTGACCCATGGATATGAATTGATGGTGGGGGGAGATGACTTTATTCAGAAAAAACAGCGCAAGTTCATTACAATGATGTAATGAAAGGGAAGGAGCTGGCAAGAACGCATCCAGTGCAGAAAGTTCCATCACAAATCTGACAGTTTTGGGTGGTCATAACTTCAACTGTGTAGAAGGAAGCCCAAGCTAATCTGCATAGAGCGTGATACTTTTTTTAATGCCGCCAAATAAGTGGTTTGGGCCTCTGGCACATAGTGTTTTCTCCACAGTCTCCCCAGAACTTTAGATTCCTACAAATTCCTTAATTGGGACTCACAAATTGCGAGTTGCACTCAAGGAATTGATTCCCATTCATTCCTTTGGGCCTAGAGGCCCATAGGAATGAATGGGAATTGCATCCGCAATTTGCTAGTACCCAATAGGTACTCGCAAATTGCGCATACAATTTCAAGAGTGCAAGGGTTCCAAAAGGATACCCTGTTGCACCCCTAAATTACAATTTAACCACATGTTGCGCACACACATGCCCCAAAGGCATATGTGTGTGTAACATGTGACTTTGAAAAATGCACTTTAGTGCATTTTTCAAAGAAATCGAAAATTACTATCAACTTTAGATTGATGGTAATTTGCGATTCATATTAGCGACATCGCTAAAAAAAATAGTTTAATGCATTGCATTTAAGGAATAGCAATTTGCGGTTCTTTAAATGCAAGTGCAATTTAAGTAATCGCAAATTTAGTGATTCCTTAAATAGCGATTTTTGCATTTGGGATGATGCTTCCCAAATGCAAAAATACTGGTCACAACGGGGCAGATTCGCAGATTCTATGCATCTGCCCGTTTGCGACCGTTTTTTAGGTTGATGCCTGGGGCCCTAAGCATATTTCTAAAGAAAGTACAAGAAAAGCTGCTGGGAGTTGTCATCACCATAAAGTCCTCAGAGGTATACATGAAACCACAGAGTGACAGCCATGAGTCCTGCAAAGGTCTTACTCTGTTTGCAGTGCTAACCTGTTAAACTTCACAATACTTGAGACCATTTTTCTCTAAGCAGAGGAGGTTTCATGAAACAGCATTGGTAAAAACAAATACTAGTGGGTGAAGGGTTTAGGAAAATATAGAAACAGCTAAACAGAACAGGATTAACCTGCACAGTGATGTGAGAAGAGAAGAAATTATTTGAGTTACCGCCTTAGCTTTTTTTTTTTTAACTTTATTTACCAGTTTCCACAGTGTAACATTACATCTTAGAATGTTGGTATATATGTATGTATGACAATGTCAGTACAACAACAATTAAGAAACTTGCCGGTTCCACTCAGGAGTTAACCACAACAATATTCTGTTCATGATGCACATGTAAAATCAGCAATTATATAAGCAACACTCCAGCCTGTCGATATTTCGTGTCCCATGTATGAGTTCTTTGTTTCCACCAATAATAAACACATCGATTGCGTGATTAAAAATACAGATCAATTTCTTTAGGTACCTGTGATGTCTTTTCAGCCCACACCAGTCGGTAATAACCCACGTTCCAGGGACCGTAGTGGAGTATAAATCGTGATTAGTGTTGCAATAGGCAAGACTGTTAAGCCAGTCCTTCAGTGTCGGAGCACTATTTCGGCCCCTTTTAATTGTAATTTCTCTTTTAGCCAAAAGTAATCCTATAGCAGTAAATTTCCTAACTGCTTTAAGGATGTTAGTGACATAACCCAATAATGCGACCTCCGGGGTAGGTACAATGTCTAACTCTATCATTTCCCCATGTGCTTGAAAAATTGCAGCCCAATAGGTTACGATTTTGCCACAGGTCCAGGCGAGATGTGCAAAGTCTGCATGGGGGACCTACACTTTAAACAACAATGGGGTTTATCTTGTTTGAATCTGTGTGTCATCTCAGGGGTGATGTACTCTCTCCGTAGAAATTTAAAGTGAATCAGCTTGTGACGGCTGTTCAGAGATACCTCCTTGGTTTGACTGCAACATACTTCCCACTGATCGTCCGAAATGGGATGCCTCAGATCTATCTCACAGGAAGCCCTTAATTTGTTGTCATTTACCGGGATTATGTCAACACATATTCTTTACATTTTGGAGATTAGGGGACATATGTAGGTAACATACTATTTACCGATTCATAAATACCGAATTTTACCGATTCGGTATTTAAGAATCGGTAAATAGTATGTAGGTAAAAAATCAGGAAATTTTACCTATTCGGAAAGATTCATCATTACCGATTCGGTAAATACCAAATCGGTAAATACCGAATCGGTAATAGGGGAAGCATATTCAAGGGTGGCAGGGTGTCACATTGACACCCTGTTGCACCCCTGAATCGTGCATGTGTGCACATGTGGCGCACATACATGCCCTAAGGGCATGTATGTCTGCCACATGGCACTGTCAAAACTGCAAAAAATAGATTTTTGAAAGGTATTCGATATTTATCACCGACCTGTATTTGGTGGTAAATACCGAATCCTGAATACAATAAAACACTCACTTGAGTGCTCCCTACATATGATTTAAGGATTCGGTAATTTACCGAATCTGTATTTTACCGATCCATTACCGATTCGGTAAATTACCGAATCCTTAAATCATGCCTCCTACATCTCAAATGCCTAAATACCGGTCGGTAACAGGATATTTACCGAATTTCAGCCGTTACCGACCGGTATTTAGCTACCTACATATGGCCCTAAGTGTTGCCCACCGGTACTACCTAAAATGATGGAAAACGGGAAACTAGGGATCAAAGCTCTCACTGCTGACAGTACTAAGGACAAATTTATCCATAAAGGAGGCATCACTAAACTTAACCCCTTCCAAAACAGAAAATATGTGCTCACCAATGTATAATTCCCAACTGTGTGTAAATCGTATTTGGCCAGTGTGCATTGAACAATCTTTTCCTCTGTGATAGGTATCCAACAGTTATCGGGAATTGGTAGTCCGGGAGCATTTAACGTCGGGGAGCCCAAAACTCTTTTTAGCTTCTGCCAGGCCCGACTAGTGGTAAAGATGGTTTGGATGTCATTCGGGTCTCGTGGGAAATCCAAAAGTAAAATTGAGTAGTGTATCAGGTAAGACCAAATCAGCTTCCAGGCGCAAATACAGGATCCTAGCATCTGGGTGAAACCAGGAGTGAGTATAACGGCACTGCACTAAAAAGTAGTATAACTGAAGATTGGGGACACCAGTCTTTCTCTGTTGTACGGTAAGGTCATCACCTCCCAGCAGACCCTGGACCTTCTACCCCCCCATGCCAGTTGAATAAGGTGGGAATGTAGAGTCGTGAAAAACTGATTTGTAAGTGGAATCGAAATATTGTTAAAGACATATAAAAATTTGGGAAGGACAATCATTTTGATCACTGCAATACGTCCAGCAATTGAAAGTGGGAGTCTCAGCCACCTGTCCACCTGCATTTCTAGTCTATGTACAGCCTTACCATAATTTCGGCAATGTCCAAATGTATGTGAATCCCTAAATATTTAACCGAGTCAGAACCCCAAGCAAGTGGGAATTCAGAATCCCATTTCCCTGTGCCAGCCATTAGGGGGAATATCACTGACTTGTGCCAGTTTATTCTGAGGCCAGAGAATAAACCAAATCTCATAATCTCTCTAATTAATGAATCTAAGTTAGTCTGCGGGTCCCTAACATAGAGAATAACATCATCTGCATACAATGACACCAGTAGGGGTTCTGTGTTAAACTGGATTCCTCTATGCATGTGACGTTCCTGAAACTGATGAACTAGGGGCTCCATAACCAGTATGAATAGAAGTGGTGAAAGGGGACAACCTTGTATGGTTCCTCGTGATAATGTGAAGGAGCGGGATATTGTGCCATGTATACGGATCCTGGCAGTGGGGGCAGTGTATAGAAGTGATGTGAGATCAATAACTTCCCTGGGCATGCCCAGCCTGCGCATTACCGATAGTAAAAAGGGCCTTTCCAAGGAGTGAAACGCTTTCTCTGTGTCTAATGGGACTGCTGCTAGGACTGTAGGGTTAATTCTGTGTATTACTGCAAACAGCGTGCACAGGTTCAGAGAGGTGGATCTGCGGGGAACAAAACCAGATTGAACTGGGGAGATTATTTTGTCCATTAGCATGGCAAGGCGTAGAGCGATCATTTTCTTTTTTTTTTTTTTTTTTTTTTTTGAAACCGTTTATTACAAGTCTCAAGAATATACAAGTATGGGCCTACAACCTTCCGGCCGGCCGCTAGCAATGACAGGAGCATACGACATACATTTATAAAACACGTGGTGTTGCGGAGGAGCACGCTCAGGAGGTAACAACGTCAAAAGCCACATCAGCCGGACCCCACTATACGGTTTCATTTTAAATTAAGAACAACAAGAAAAACCACACCCACAAGGCAACCCACAATCGGAAATAGCAGCACGTGCTCCCCTAGAGGGGGGATCCCAACTATCCACAGGAGTCTAAAGAGGGGGAAGAGAGCAGAGCGAGGACTGGGGGAACCCAATGCCCGGTACCGGGGGAATGAGTCGGCTAAGGGGACGGGGCTGGCGAGGTATCAGGCAGCAACGGTGGTGCACAGATACCCCCGCGGTAGGCGTTCCAGGGGCCCCATACTTTCACCCATGTCCCAGGCTTACCCCTCGCCACACACACCACCTTTTCTCGAAACATGCACCAGTCCATGTGTTCTTTCCAGGCCGAGACCGTCGGGGGCCTCTGGGATCCCCACAGTTGAGCAATATCACGCTTGGCTATCATATATCCCAGAGTCACCCACCACGTCTGCGGCGCCGAGTAATCAGTCGGTTCCCACACATTCAACAGGCATCTCCTCGCTTCAGGCAACAGCGCCACATGCGTAACCAGTCGCAGCACCTCATGTACACCACGCCAGAACCCTTCCACCTCCGGGCACTCCCACAAAATATGCAGAAAGGTCCCCAAAGCACCACACCCACGCTTACACAACCCATCTTCAGCATAGCCCATACGCAGAAGCTTTGGCCCCGTCATGTAGACCCGGTGGAGTATCTTGAGCTGGACGAAGCGAAGGCGAGCCGGTATGGCCACCTCCTTCGGGGAGGCCACCGCGGAGGTCCAGTCCTCGTCGTCCAACTCCAGCCCGTCGGCAACCCAAGCCGCACGAAGGGCAGTCAACAGGCCCGAGCGGTCGTTAATCAGCTTTTTGTATATCAGTGAGATCGTGCTGTCCGGGACGTGCCCATCCAGCATTCTATCCTCCAGGGGGGAATATTCCGGGATGGAGGCAACTTCTGAAAAGACGGAGCCCAGCGCATGACGGACCTGCAAATACCGAAAGTATTCACTGCCCTGCAACTGAAATTCCGTCTGCAGCATCTCGAACGTTTTAAATCCTCCCCTCGTCCAGAGATCCCCCACTTTACTAATGCCTATTATGTCCCACTTCTCAAAGCCCTTAGAGGTCCACAGGGAGCCCAACCGCTCAGACGCGTATAGTGGTGACGCCCGGGTCAAACGGTCCTTCCACCCCATAGCTGCATTGGCCGCGTGCCACACTTGCACCATGACACGCGTGGGGCCCGTCAGACGAGCGTCGGGCGCGCTAGAATAGAGCGCTCGATTGTAGTCGCCACCTGGCAGGAGCATCTTGTCCATTTCGAATGCCGGGTTTAAGGCGGGCCCGTATAGGCCATGGTTAATTGCAGCTAGCTGGGAGGCCCAATAGTACCGTTTAATATCCGGGAGGGCAATCCCCCCGTCATACCATGGGAGCGTCAACTTCGCCAGGGCAATACGCGGCCTCCCGTCCCAGAACAGGCGGCGTTGCAGACTCTCCACCTCACGGAAGTAGCGCGCCGGGACTAAGTCCATAGTGTTCTGCAAAGCGTACAGGAAGCGTGGCAACGACATCATCTTGAACAATGCCGCCCGGCCGAGCGGCGAAAGCGGCAGGCGCCGCCAGCGTGCGACGTCCTCCTTCAGGCGCTGGAGGGGGGGAAGCAAGTTCCGTTCGTAGCGGGCCTCCGGGTCCAGAGTAATGAAGACACCCAGGTACCTGAACCCCCGCGAGGCGATCTGAATCGGACAGCCCCGCGGGAGGATGGGAGCCTCCCCAGAGAGCACATACACACATGATTTAGCCCAGTTGATGACAAGGCCGGAGTTGCGACCGAATGAATGTAAAACATCAACCAGTTCTATTAGTGATTTACGTGGGGAGGCTAGGTACAAGAGGATGTCATCAGCGTATAGGGACACGCGGTCCTCATACTCGGGGGTCCAGCGGAGACCACGGATAGAGGGATGCCACCGCAGCCACTCCGCCAGGGGCTCCAAGGCAAGCGCAAACAGGAGCGGCGACAAGGGGCAGCCCTGTCGCGTGCCCCAGCCCAGCTCGAACGGGGCCGATACTCTTCCGTTCACCACCACCTGCGCCAATGGGCCCGAATACAACAATTTGACCCAACTGATGAACCCTGGGCCAAATCCAAACTTCGCAAGCATCGCCCAGATGTATGGCCACTCAAGCGTATCAAACGCCATGGTGGCGTCTAAGGACGCCAAAATGGCCGGTTCCCGTATGAATGGGACACGTGCGAGCACCCCATGCAAACGCCGCAGGTTAAGGGCTGTGTTGCGATGGGGAATAAAGCCGGACTGGTCCTGATGAACCAGATCGCCCACCACGCCGACCAGCCGATTGGCCAGTACCTTGGCGAGAATTTTGGGCTCCGCATTCAGTAGCGAGATAGGCCGATAGGATGTAACCCGGTCCCGAGGTCTCCCTTCCTTGTGGATCACCACGATTGTAGCCAGACGCTGGTCCAGCGGGAGGGAGCCCAGCGAGTGGGCCGCCAGGAACATTGCACGGAGGTGGGGCGCCAGTGTATCCGGTCGCAACTTGTACAACTCGATAGGGATACCATTCGGGCCCATGGCCTTGCCAGAAGCGACCGAGCGTATGGCGAGGGCGATTTCGTCGGAGGTGGGAGCGGCGTCCAGCGACACCCTGTCCTCCCCGGAAAGGGACGGCAGCGCGATATCCCTGAGCAGGGCACGGGAATCCTCTTCAGAGCAGGAAGAGACCGGGGAATACACCTCGCGGAAATAATCAGCGAAACAGGAGACAATTTCTTCTGGCTCAGTTACACACACACCATCCGTTTTCTCAATCAGCGGGACCACACGATTCGCTCTCTCCTTTTTGTCCAACCACGCTATCAGTTTACCAGCCTTATCACCCACATCATATAGTCGCCCCTGTTGCTCTCTACTGAGGCCCCTGGCCGCCTCCGTGACGAGGGCCCTATAGGCCGCTTGCTTGAGTTGGAGGACATGTAGTGCAGCATCCGTCACCCCACCTTCTAGATTACCCTCCAACTCGGCTATTTCAGCCTCCACCCGGGTCACCTCCTCCCGCTCGCGCCTCCGGGCGTGGGAAATAAGGGATAGGGCCTCCCCTCTGAGTACTGTCTTGAAGGCCTCCCACAGGGAGATAGCCGAAGGCACGGACCCCACATTCTCATCAAAATATCGCTGCAGGGATTTAATCAAGTCAGCGCGAATGGTGGGGTCGCGCAGGTACCAGGAATTGATTGGGACTACCCTACCCTCACCCCTCGGAAAGACATCGAAATGTAACAGGAGCAGGGAGTGATCCGAGATACCCCGTGCCAAATGGCGCACCTCTCCCACCCTCCCGACATAGGCCGCCGGGACAAGGACATAATCAAGCCGTGAGAGACTACCATGGGCCCCCGAGTGGAAAGTGTACTGCAGCTGCGTGGGATGTTTTAAGCGCCAGCAGTCCACCAATCCCAGTGTATCCAAGAGGCCGGATAGCCACGCCTGTGCCCGGGGGAGGTCCCTAGGGGGGTGACGATCCACAGTCCCAGAAACCACCGCATTGAAATCCCCCCCCACCACCAGAAGCCCCCCCGGAAGGCCAAGGAGGAGGCGCCCCAGGTCTGCAAAGGTGGTCGACTGCAGCCCCGGTGGGACGTATACTGACACTAAGACAACCACTTTGCCCTCCATTCTCCCCACCAAGACAGTGTAACGTCCCCTATCATCGTGGAGCACCTCATCAATTTCCAACGGGAGCGAGTTCTTTACCATGATGCCCACACCCCTTGAGCCTGACGTGAAGCCCGAGTGGGCCACTAGGCGGTAGCCACGCCGATTCATGGCACAGAAGGAATTGCCAATAAGGTGTGTCTCCTGCAGAAAGACTACATCGGGCGAGAGTCGCTTCAAAAACTGCAGGACCACACCTCGTTTGATCCTGTCCCCCAGTCCATTAACGTTCCAAGACAACAAAGTTAATTCCCTACCCCCCATCATACACAGAAGCCATCATTCGTCCCCCCGAGAGCACCTTAGAACCAACACAAAAATAAGTTTGCCTTGTGATAAAAACGAACAACACCCCATCCCTGCCCACCCACCCCAACAGAACTCCCCCCTCCCTGCACCCCTGCATGAGCCCAAACAGCCCCCCCAACGTGCAGTGTGCCTGTCGCCCCATAGATAGTTAAACTAACTAGACCCCCAGAGGAGGAGGGAGAACCCCCAAGAGACCCTACACAACCTCCATAGGAGGGGAACTTACACGAACAGACGCATGGTCAAAAGTGGCATCATTTTCGTCCCGAGCGAGGCCTAATATTAGTCCCTCAGTCCTGATCCGGCGAGCCCTCTCCCCCCACCGCTCCCCCCCCCGCCCCCCGATCCCGATCCCCAGACAGAGTATCCAGCCAGTCCCCGGCCGCTTCGGGACGATCAAAAAAGTGCGTGCGACCATCCACCTCCACTCGCAGCTTAGCTGGGAAAAGCATGGCGTATTTGAGGTTTAGGTCCCGAAGACGGCGTTTGACACCGAGGAAGCTCAGTCTCTGCTTCTGGACCGCTGGGGTGAAATCAGGATAAAAATTAACGTCCATATTTTCAAGTCTAACCGGTCCCTGCAGTCTGGAGGATTGCAGGATAGCGTCTCTGTCCCGAAAATTGAAAATCCGGGCAATGAGAGGTCTCGGAGGGGCTCCGACCTTAGGCCTTCCCCCGGGAACCCTGTGGGCCCTCTCCACAGCGAAAATTTAACTCAGCCCCCGTGGCTGGAGATGGGTAACAATCAGGTCTTCCACGAAGAGGTCCGCCGCCGCCTCCTCACGTCCCTCAGGCACCCCGATGATGCGGATGTTGTTCCTCCGGGCCCGACTCTCGGAGTCCTCCAGGCGGCGATCCATCAGCGCACTCGCCTGACTAAGCCGGCGCACCTCCGTTTGTAGGGCCGCCACATCTGTCGTAAGGCCCGATGCGGTGTGGGCCAAAGAATCGACTCAGTCGTTGGTTTTGGAAAGATCGGCCCTTACCAGGCCAACATCCACGAGGACCGAGTCGATCTCCTGCGCCAGTGTATCGAAACGCTGGCCCACCGAGGCCTTCATCTCGGCGATGGCGCCCATTACATCCCGCAGAGTCAGATCCGTGGGCAGATCGGGGGCATCAGTAGGGCCCTCAGGGGACCTGCGTGGCACCTCGGGAGATCCCTTCTGGAGGGTATAGCGGTCCATGCTGTTGGACTGATGGACTGCGCCACGCCGGGTCGATTTTATCTTTGCCCGGTCACCATCTTGTTTCGTGGCCATGGTCCCAGTCTCCCGGTCGCACCAGCCGCGTCGTGAAGGGCAGGCAAGCCGGTTCACGGGCTGCGGGGGGGGGCCACCTCAGATCTGCGGGGTGGATCACAGCCGGCGGGCAGGCAGGGTCTCCCAGCGAGGCCACACCAACACACAAAGCCCCGCGACCCAACCTCGCAGAGACAGCAAGGGGGGTGCGAAAGCGAAAGTGAAAGTGCGGGGTACGCGAGTCGCCAAGCCCTGCCTGCCGCTGTTGTTCACTTTGTCACTGGATCGCCCCACAGCTCAAATCCGGGGTTCGGCGAGGAGAAGGCCGCAAACCTCAATCGGTGCTCACGCCGGTGTCCGAGGTCCGATTTGGAAGCGGGAAACGGGTGCCACCTCAGCTCAGGCTCACCAACACAGTCCCCTCATCTGGGACAGGATAATTTCAGGATAGTCGTAGGAGGTCACGGAGGTCCTCGGGAGCCTCGCACCTACGCGGCCATCTTGGTTGCGCGCTAGGCTCCTAGAGAGCGATCATTTTCGCCAATATTTTATAATCCAGATTTAGCAATGACAATGGTCCATAAGACCCACATAGCAAGGGATCCTTGCCAGGTTTTGGCAACAGGACAATCACTGCTTTCCTTAGAGTAGGAGGTAGCTGTTTCCATTCTAGAGCCTCGTTGTAAACCTCAAGGAGCAGGGGGCCAGTATGTCTTTATACATTTTCTAAAAATCACCAGTAAAGGCATCAAGGCCAAGCGCAGTGGAACCATTTAATGCGTCAATCGCACTGATGATTTCATCAGAGGAAAAAGGTTCAGTCAGAAACTCCTGCACATATTTATCCAAGTATACCAGTGCTATCTCTGAAAAATAGGTATCTTGTTCAGCAGAGTTGTAGACAATTTTGGACGTATACAAGGAGCCATAATATGCAAGGAATTCATTGCGAATCTCAGTTGTGTCCGTTAAGAGGGCTCAAGAGTCCGTACTAAGCTCAGTGATGTATGATTTGGCATATGGAGGACTCAATAGTTGTGATAAGGTACGTCCCGGCCTCTCTCCTTCGCCGTATCTACGTGTCTGTGGAATTCTGCAAGTAATGCCAATCAGTGTTTGTGACTCTCAGAATCTGGGGAGCGCAGCAGCGTGGCGTCAGCTTCAATACATTTTTGTTCAATCCCGGCTAAGGTCTGAGATCTTTTAGCACTCCAGCGTCTTTTGCAATGGTGACTTCCCTAATGTAGGCCTTAAAGGCTTCCCAGAGTACTGCCCATGTGTCAACCGCCCCGTATTCAATTCAAAATATCTTCTATTGCCTCCCTGTTCTCAGAATGAAACAAATTATCATTTAAGGCCCCGCCAAGGAATCTCCAGGGGCGTTACTATCCCTCCGGTCTTGGAATACAGAGTGACTATCACTGGGGAATGATCTGAATATGTTCTGGGGAGAGTTATGATAGACTTGTACCATGTCGATAATTTCGGGGAGATTAGCCAATAATCTATTCGGGTTCAAGTGTTGTATTGGGCTGAATAGTGAGTGTAGCCTGGAGTGGTAGGATTGCATTTCCTCCAGATGTCTAAGATTGGTAATGTATCGCACATGGACATTAGTGTCTGCCGAGCTCGCAGTTTAGAGTCTGCTGAAGTGGAGGAGCAATCTAATGTCTGGTTTAGAAGAATATGTTTGGGGCATATAGGCAGACGAATGTAACAACATGTCCCATCAATTTGCCCACTACTATAATGTATCGGCCTTCGCTATCCGAGTCACTCTTGTGCAGTAAAAAGGGCAGCCTTTTGTGAATCAGTATCGCTGTGCCCCGAGCATATCTACTGTAATTGGAAAAAAACCGACGTGGTCCCCTACTGGCTGCAAAATGAGTGGCATCAGATTTAGGCAGATGTGTCTCCTGCAAAAAGGCTATGTCTACATGATGTCTTTGCAGGTAGTGCAGAGCATGTTTGCGTTTTCTAGGGTTGTTGAGCCCCCTGACATTCCAAGTTATCATGGACATGTTGGAGTGGTCTGAAAGATTAAGTAACGTTGCCATCAAGACTATCAAACAGTATGAACGGTGTGGAATATAGAGCAAGAAACAGCTGAATCTTACTCAAACTATTGGCAATCCAACTGTAATAAGCAATCTGTGAACAAACCCCACCCCCCACCCATCCTCATGCCCCAGTGCGCAAGGAACCACCCAAAAATGCACTATAACCTAATGCATCATGTAAACATCTCAGTCGAAACTGCACATGTGCAAGATGATACATTACAATCTGTGTTTTTTACAAGGTGTGAAAGCACGTGGGAGGGAGGCAACGCTCCGACAGTTCCCAGCTACGTAAAACTGTTATAACTATGACAATAATTCTGTCTCAACAATTGTAGGGCCACTTATTAGCAAATCCAAGTTGTAGACGAGCTTGACCTTTGTGTTACTCAGGCCAAAAAAGTTCTATGCTTGCAATTGAGCCACTGTGAGGTGGGAAGGAGCTCACAGCATCATCCTTATGCAGATTGCTGGCGTTTTTGTAGGATCTGCAAAATTCTTGGGCGTCGGTAGGTGTGTCAAAGATTCAGGGTCGCCCATTGATGTCCACTCGTAATCTGGTTGGATATAGCATGCCATACCGGAGGTTCAGGTTTCGTAGCGTGAATTTAACACCGGAGTACTTGCGCCGTGCTTCTTGGACCATAACCGTAAAGTCAGGATAAAATGCAATTGTGGATCCTTGCCAGGTAAGATCTCCTCGCTCCCTGGCCAAGCGCAGGGCAGTGTCTCGGTCCCGAAAGTTCATAATGAGTGCGATAAAAGGTCTCGGAGGCCATCCTATCCTGGGTTGGGGCGAGGGCCCAGTGAACGATGAGCGTGTTCAACCACAAATCCGGGAGTGAAGATTTCTTTGCCAAAAACGTCCAGGAGCATTGTTTCCACAAAGAGATATATCTGTCCCGTGTTTCTTGACTCCGGGACCCCAAGAATGCGAAGATTTTTACGGCGACTGTGGCTTCTAAGTCTTCATTCTTTATTGCCACCTCTTTTAGAATTTTCTCAATGCATTTTAGTCATTTAGTGGACTGGGCCGCACCATCCTCGAGATCTGAGACCCGCCCTTACGCTGTATCAAGCCTTCGGTCATGCATGTCTAGCCCCATTACATCAAGACGTTTGTCCAATGTATCGAACCTACTCTCAAGGGACTTAAAACCAGCTCTTAGCTCAGCTAGTAGGGAAGCTTGGGTAGTCGCAGCGTCAGTCGTGGTAGCCGTATCCAGGCTCCCCTCTGCCATGGTGCTACTGGATTCCTGGGCCTTCTGCTCAGGTTTGCCAAACGTTAAAACCCTCTGTTTGGGATCTTTTTTCCCATGCCATCGTGAATGCATGCAGCGGAGGAGAGTCACGGCCAGAAACAGCAGACCTCACGCACTAATCAGAGAGCACTGCTGTGATTGCTAAATTCTTGGTGGTTTGGACACTTTATCAAGTAAGCCGCGGGGGGAAATGGGCAGTGATTCGTAGTCCGGTGTTGTCAAGCCAGTGCAATAGCCAGGCGCCATCCGGTGTATACGCCACGAAAAATGCAAGCAAGTACTCAGCACACCTAGCTTTTGTGGAGAGCTGAGTTAAATGGCTACGTGGCTAAAGTTATAAATGCGGTAGTAACAAGGATAAGGGTAGTCGCGCAGGTATATGTGCCTCAGAGTCTCAACATTCGCTGATATCCCACACTGGGTGACCGGAGTGAGTAGCGTGCCAGACGTTCCAATATCAACTTATTGGTGTGAGATTATAGGATTTATTTTCCCCAAGTTCGGTGTTAAGTTGTGCCAGATACGCAGCACCAGCCACATGAAGTTGTCGGTCTGTCCTTGGTCTAATTAGCAGCGATTCAATCAATAGGATGCTTCCCAGTTGGTAGGACAGCATCCCCTGTGTCTGGACTCAGGGCTCGATGGCTGAGACATTCAACGAAGGCAAAGCAGGCTTGGAGTCGGACGGCACCATCAACGAGAGCCACCTCACGCTCCCCGCAGACCCAGCAAGTGCAGCCGGATGACTGTCTCCTTGGCTCGCATGAGGACCCTGTCTCCTCGGGGCCATAGGGAGCATCGATGGCGTCTCGCACGTGCCCCAAGTACGCTGGGAAGGGGGGGCGGCAACGGCAGTGTCGGGTCGGGGAGGGGGAAAAGGCACACGATCACACGATCAATGACTCACCGTGATGGGATGGTGCCAGCAAATCTCCGCAATCAACGGGGCGCGATGAGTCTTGCATTTGTCGGGAGAGGCCCCAGTCAAAGCTGCGTAGGGCGAACAACACAGGCTTCGACCCCCAGCGGTACTAGACCTGATTTCTTTGAGTTGCTGGGGGCTATACAGGATCTTAGCAGCTGCACCGATGCACCATCGCTTGTGGATTCGGCGACGCACTTGGGAGAAGACAACAAGGAGGACTACGCTTTGGATCAGGCATCACTTTACAAATTGAAGAAAGGCAAATTTCACTGACAACCGTTATAAAGAGTTAACGTGCCCTTGTGCGTCTTTTTAAAAATCCGAAGATTACTATTAAAATTATTTCGGAGATGAAGTCCTTTTATGATTAGTTCGAGGTCCCATCGAAGGATCTGAATTATTGCCTTGATGAGTTTGATAATTCTACCGTAGATGCCTTACACCAATTTTGATGAGTGAAAAAAGACTAGATGATAACGCAGTCTTCTAAACCGTGTAATACCAAAAAGGGATGATAAAAATTCTTAAACTCAAATTTTGCTGTATTATTATCAACACAACAGTTTGAGTCATACCACAATAAGGTGTTAAGAGAAACATATTATTAATCGTGTCCTGATGAAGGTGGTTTATAGTCAGTTTGTCACCACTGAAACGTGTCAACGCCATATTTAACTCATATGGTCCAACTTAATTAATGCACAGTGGACCTTTGTGATTGATTCCAGTTGGAATAACCAATTGATGATGTTTTTAATGTTTCACATGCCAATTGTCTCTCCAAATTCTTGTGTTTATGTATATGTATTTGTTATATAAAATTCGATACAAGCGTTTTTAAATTTGATCGAGATTTATTTTTTTATGATAAATTGTTTACAATAATAAAAAACATGCTTTTTTAACTGACTGTGGTATAGATATATGTCCATACAACTGTTTTTGGGTTCATGTCAAGTATTGTGTGTAGTATAAGTATGATTGTGTAGTTTATGTCTGAACAATTGAGAGTGATGTACATAACATCCGATTTAGTCCAAGAGAGCTAATTTTGATCATCGATTTGGCGAGATGGACAAAGCAGCCATTTCTGTTGGCGGTTCAGGACACAGACGATTTTGGCCGGGACGGCCTGAAGGAGCTTCAATGCCGCGCAGCCATCTTGGTCTGCGGCTTGGCCACGCCCAGAGTTACCTCCTTAGTTGGGAGAGTTTCCATAAGGGGTCATTCCTTATCATTCAAGCATTCTCAAAGGAGTCCATGCCAAACTGATATGAACAATTAAGTAGCAACATATTTTAATGCATGCTACCCATGAATTTCAATAAACAAGTGCTGTCTTGTGTTTGCTGATCTTCCTAGCCCTTTTAAAAACACAAACGTCCATCAGGTTGCATCAGAAATCATATGTGAACACATTATTAATGCTTCTTGTTATACCCCAGTGCAGTGGTGACAACCCCAGGAGTGACAATCCTCTGTACAAAGGCTTGCTACAAATTGTAACCTTCTCTGAAAATTCTATGATAATGAGAGAGACCATTCTAAAAGTAACCATATTTGAAATGGTGCTTTCCTTGAGCATTCATTTTAACAGCCAAGTAAATTGCATCCAACCCTTTACTATTAAGATTTTGTAGAGTGGTCTTAATGGGATGAACACTCTCTTTCCTTGATAAATGTTGCCATGGTCTTTCTTTATTACACAAGGTGTAGCAAACACACAGTATGTCCTGTGGCCAAAGCTCATTCTTGATGGTTCTGTCTTCAAACACAGACAAATAGCCTACTGTCACATATCTTTTGCAGTTGAATTGTGTAGGGTCCAAAAATCGTGGCTTGTTGCCACTGTCCATATTTAAAAATCAGGCCCTTATGGGCCCTATTAACAAAAGTACATTTATACGTGCAGATTGACTCACCATTTAGATTTACTCTTGCACCCAAGTGTACACCCAAGTATAGATTTACATGTGTCCATCCCCTGAAACCAGGGGGTGGCGATATCTAGAAGTAAATGTATTAATATAAATTTAGTACAGGTACCATTTCACATGTAGGTGAAGATCTCTGCCTCTGTAGTGTACATTACCCTATGAAAATGTATAGGGACAATTATTCAATATTTTGTTTTAATTATTAAGGTATTTAATATCAAATTTAAATTAGAAATAATCTGAAATATTTATTGATAATATACCACTATCCAAATTCATGGCACTTAACCCCTACAGTTCTATTAGCTGTAGGATGGTGGTGCAGGGGACGGCCTTGGAACAATTGAAACATTTTGAATATTTGGGTGTCAGATTAACTGATAACTTGTCTTGGTCTCCCCAAATAGAAAAAAGTAGAGTTATAGTACATCAAAGGGCAGCTGCCAAGTTAAGGAAACACAAGGCTACATCAAGTGGAGCTGTCTCCCCAGCTATCAAAGTCCATAGGGTCAATGCTGTTACAGAGGCTACCTATGGAGCAGAGATCTGGGGATGTGTCAACTTGTCTCCCCTAATCCAAGCTAAAAATAAATGTATTAGGTCACTGCTATGCTTGCCCACAAGCACACCCTTGATATCTTTACATATCGACCTAGCGATAAATAAGGTAGACTCTGTGGGCCTTTTGAAATCTCTGATCTAATGGGTACGCCTCTGGACCACACCCGACTGGTTGTTTACAGAGATGTTTTAGCAGAGCTCATCACTTTAGATAAAAGTGTAGATACTTGGTGGCTTAAAAAGATAAAACAACTTTGTTAGATCATCGAGATGGGGGAAGTTTGGTATTCCCTAATAGGAATGAGTAAAGTTATAGATATCAAGCTGAAGGAGGCTTTTTGGGAATTCACAAAGATTAGAAAATGGAATGACCAAAAAGGGGTAATTATCTCTGAAAACTTCTTACAAATTAAGGGCCTCATTTATGAAAAGTGACTCATCTCTGCGTGAAAACAGCGATGGGTCACTTTTCATTGTGCCCTCCATGCAACATGCTGGATGCGTCATATTTACAGTATGACGCATCATGTTGCAAGGAGTTAAAGATACGTCAGTATTTCTGATGTATCTGTACGTGCAAAAATGATGCATTGCTAGAGTGTGTCACAAAGTGACGCAACTTCAGAAATGGGTCATTTCACCTGGGTAAGTCCCATTTCAAATGTGCCTTCGTCAGTCTTACGCCTGCTGTGAGACTGGCGTGAGATATTGACACATTTGCGTCCTATAAGCTGCGCAGTGAAATATCATTAATTTCACTGTGTCACTTCTACGAGGCTTACCTGTGTCGGAACGCCCACCCTGCATACATTATACCTGGCGCAGGTATAATGTGGCACAAGGGTTTACAAAGTGACGCATCTACCTTGACCCGTCACTTTGTAAATATGATGCAACATGGTGCATTTTTTACGCCGCTGGTGTGTCACAAAAAGTGATGCACCGGTGGCGCAAAACTGACGCAAGGGCTCATAAATAGCCCCCAAATGTATACCCTCCTCTGAGTCCTACTTGGACAGAATCGGACCGTGGCAAGCCAAAAGATTCTATGTCAAGTTCAGAATTGGTAGTCTACCTCTGAGGTCATTTACACGCATGTGGGATAAGACTACCATCCCAACTACTAATTGCCGTCTTTGCCTGATGGCCCTAGAGTCTATAGAGCACTTTCTTTTATTCTGCCCAGGCTATGCTCTGTTGCGAAGAAGATGGATTGCGCTAGTTTGCAAACTCATGGGCAAAGCACATTATTGGAAGGGCTTCTAAGATGTGACACAATGGAGCAAATTGGGTTTGCTACCTCTAGGTTACTCTTTTGGGCATGGAGAATTTGACCAAAAAAGGTTGCGATGGAAGCTTTAAGGCTGTGATGGAAAATTCTGTTGGTCCAACTAAATATAGCTTTGCCACATTTTGCATATGCACTTTAGAGATCTCATGGTATATAAACTATAAATCATGAATTTTAAAGTTATAGAATGATCTTATTGATAATCGATTTTCATCTTGTATTGGTACTGATAATAAAAATGTTTTATGTCAAATCGTTTTAACATACGTATGCACATTTTTTATGCTCTTCTCGAAGCCGCAATACTTCTATAAAGTCTGATATCCAAGCTATCTTGAAAACTGTATTAATGCACTTTGTATGTTCCCTTAACACCTACTTTCTAGATAAAATCTCCTGTATCAAAGGTAGCATTCCTACAAACACTTATCCAGTGGTCCCACCAGCTATTTGTAAGAACGCCCTATTACTAGACTAGCTCCCACCCATCCCCAGGGAAGTCTTTAATAGCCTTCTGAGGAAGGTTAGTTCTGGATCCCCCATCGATTGTTGCCCTCCGCACATATTACAGGAAGCCTTTCTTATCTGCCCGGACCTCCCCCTTGCACCCCTTAATAACTCCCTCAAGTGGGGCATCGTCCCTTGTATTTAAAGAGGCAGAAATTGTTCCAATATTAAAGAAACCTGGGGCGGATCCCCTAGACCTTACAAATACCCGCCCTATCTCTTTGCTCCACTACCTGGCTAAGGTCCTGGAAGCCCATGTGGCTAGTAGCCTCAGTTCCTTTATTGAATGCTCTCACTCTCTTGACCCCCACCAAGCAGACCTCCGACCGGCTCACTCCACTGAGACTGTTATTCTTACGGTTGTGGACAAACTTAGGAAGGGGGCGGTAATGGGTACTACTCAGGCCTTGGTTCTTCTTGATCTCTCGGCAGCCTTTGACACGGTCGACCATGATCTTTTGGTCAATTGAGTCGGCAGTGCTGGGATACGAGGCCCGGCTCTCGAGTAGATCTTATCTTTTCTCAGTGATCGCTCTCAGGCTGTCCGTCTCGCTCATATCCCCCCCAAAAATGAAACTGGGTTGTGGAGTACCGCAGGGCTCTTCTTTCTCGCTGCTTCTATTTAATCTGTACTGACTGCCACTGATCCACTCTCTTGGAGAAATTAGGGTCGACACCTTTAACTATGCCAACGACCTCCAATTGATATTTGACATCAATCAATCGGCCTTGTCTGTTCTTAATTTCCAATCCACAATGCGATTTATAAGCGAGTGAATGAACAGTAACCATCTGAAGCTGAATTCCGATAAAACTGAGCTGATCCTTATGGGTGGGCCAGCCAACCCCTGGAATTCCAACTTCTGGCCACCCGAACTAGGAATCCCCCCACTACCAGCATGTTCAACTAAAAGTCTGGGTATCACCATTAGCAGTGATCTGTCGGTGAAAGCCCAGATTGGGACAGTGGTCTCTTTCTGCTTCTTCCAGCTGCGTAGGATGATTAGTAGATGTTTTATTACAGAGGCTCTGACCCAAGTTGTCTTGGCTTCAGTCATCTCTCGTATCGACTACGCCAACTCGCTCTACGTGGGCATCCCGGTATATCAACTAAAACATCTGCAACTAGTGCAAAATCAGGCAGCCAGATTGATTTACCATCAGCCCAAATGGCACCATGTTACACCATTAATGGTCAGACTTCACTGGCTTCCAGTAGCCAAACGATGCACATTCAAGCTGGGGTACATAACCTTCAAAGCTCTTCATGGCAGCAGTCCAGCATTTATTTCCTCCCAGATTCAGCACTATGTTCCTCTCCGGGACTTTAGGTGTTCCCATCTGAATTTGTGGGTCATCCCGTCTTCAAAACGGAAGAAATACAGGGGACTAAGATTTGCGTTCCTGACTCCCAAATTCTGGAATTCTTTCTCTCTGGAGATTCGATCTTTGACCTCTTTTGCTCCGTTTAAGAAACAGTTAAAGACCTGGCTGTTCCAAGCAGCATATCGTTAAATCTCCTCTGCAGCAGCTTCTCCTGGACTTCAGCGCCATGATACCACTTGGTGTACGTGCGCTATACAAGAACCTTTAACTTAACATACCAGCACTTCAGCCCTAGTACTGTACTCCTTGCTTGTTTTTGATTCTATTGATTGCAGTAATCCGGTAAAATAGAAACAGCCTTCATGCACTTAAATTCATTGGCACTTTATTATTTGCACAATAGTAACTTTGTGGAATTGGATTTATGAGTTTTAATTTTTTTAACTTTAACTCCTAATTACTGTTTAGATATATCTAGGCCAATGAATATGTATGAATTCCATCATAGATTATGGCGGACCTTTCTAGATTTTTGTCTATGGTCGTGTCTTTATGTTCTTTAATTCTGAGACATTAGGATATCAGAGAGCCTCTGTGTGCACACATTTGATGTCAGCAAAAGTGATGCATTGTCCAGCAAGATGAAAATGAATGTATTTTAACCTCTGTTTTTATGTGTAAACTTTTATGACCTATGGCCGAAATAAAGTATTCTGTCTGCAATTAATTGATTAAAATATATTTATTAAATTGAATAATATATTGAATAATATTTCTTAACAAATCATTGAAAAAATTCCACCCACCGGAACAAAGGGCCTCATTACAATGCCGGTCGGGCCGACCATCGACCGCCGTCTTTCGAGCCCTTTCCAACTGCCATGGCCAGGAAGCTTCCTCCCACCGTATTATGATCTAACCACTTCTACCGTGGCAGTCACAGTTACGGCAGAGCACATTTCCCTGAATATATTGCTGCAAATGTATACAAAACTCACAGAAAACATGTGATATGTACAAACATGCATAACATATATGGGGATAGGCCTTGTATACCCCGTACTCCATTGCTGGAGTGTGACAGAATGTTCACAGTCCAGTCAATGGGGATGCATACCGCAGAAGGACTTCCCTGGATTCCGATGCCCACAGGATAGTTGCCATTGGGATTCAGCTGTTGAGGTGTAGGAGGGACCTGGATGAAAGGATCCACAGCGGAGTCTGCAGGAGAGAAGCGGGTTGGGGTGAGTATGCACCTCAAATCCTTTGTTTCCGACAGCTCGAGGCAGCCGGTTGGACTGCCACGGTCGGGTGCTCGGAAACCAGCATCGTAATTTGGATGGCAGTCGGAGACCCCTGTACAGCTCTATCAATGCAGTTTGTCTCTGACTGCCATGTCGGCAGTCGGAGAAAAGCTGTTGGAGTCGGTGGTCTTTCAGTACATGATGCATACTTCATAATGACCGACTGTTTCTGGAAAGACCTTTGACAGACGACTGCCTCTGAGAGGACCTTGGAAGCCGACCAGCCTCATAATCAGGCCCATAATATTTAATACAAATTACATTTTATTAAACATTATGGTGCCGATTCCGATCCGGTAAAACCCGGGTACGAATGGTCGTACGGAGCGTTTTTTCCGTCCGACTCGTACCCGGGAAAAACATCTTACAAACTCGCAAGTACGATTCGCACAGAAATACCATTTCCGTACGAGTCGTAAAAAACACCGACCGGCAAAAAAATACATACAAATCTGAATCTGGACGGCGCATATGCGACGTCCGGACGGAGTCAGGCAGCGTTCTACGGACCAGCAAGTACGATTCGTACCCACAGCACTTCGCACGGAAATATTTTTACGGGACCCAAAAAGTGCCAGGAAAGCTAAGTACGCCACGATGCATGGCGAAAAGGGGGCCCGGTAGGCACTGTACCCCCATCCCTACACGTCCGCACCGTACCCCAGCATCCCCCCCATGTCCGCACCGTACTCCCAGCCCCCCCTATGTCCGCACCGTACCCCCAGCCCCCCCTTGTCTGCACCGTACCCCCAGCCCCCCCATGTCCGTGCCGTACCCCCAACCCCCCCATGTCCACGCCGTACCACCCCCCGTATGTATGGTGCGTACCACCACCCCCCGTATGTACGGTGCGTACCACCACCCCCCGTATGTACGGTGCGTACCACCACCCCCCGTATGTACGGTGTGTACCACCACCCCCCGTATGTACGGTGCGTACCCCCTGTATGTACGGTGCGTACCCCCATATGTACGGTGCGTACCCCCCGTATGTACGGTGCGTACCCCCATATGTACGGTGTGTACCACCACCCCCCGTATGTACGGTGCGTACCCCCCGTATGTACGGTGCGTACCACCACCCCCCCGTATGTACGGTGCGTACCCCCCGTATGTACGGTGGTACCCCCAGCGCTACGCGCTTTTAAAATGTATATATACTCATATATACACACATGTTTATATGATATACACACACACACATACACACACATACATATATTAAAAGTTGAATACATTTTCTATTTTCTATTGGTGTTTAGTCAATGCCACCAATATTGTTTATGGGAATATGTTGCAGTGCCTGTGAGTGGTGCTTGACTTAGTCCAAGTCTTCACTGTTATACATTTACTACTGTTTTGTCATCTTTAGGACTGATGTAAATTTAAAAGTGTATTTTGTGAATAGCAATGTGCTTACTCTTTTGTGGAAGCGTGTTTGTATTTGCCTGTCCTTCCCTAAACCGTTTCTTACTTTTTCCCTAAACTCTTCGCTTTTCATAGTAGATATTCCCCAATTAATTCATTCAGTCCAAGCCCACTCACTCACCTACTCATCAAAACAGCCACTCCATCAAAACATCTTGTACAACTTTACTCACGTCTTGACCATCACTCACTCACTCATTGAGTTCAGTTTCCTACTCATTCACACAGTAACTCATCCTTTCACTCATCCAGCCAAACAGCCGATCCATTCACTCTTTTACTCATTCACCAATCACATACTCACTTTCAATCGATTGAACAATCAGTCAGCCCAGTCATACATACACTCCGCCACCTGCTTACACATGTGTTATATATTCTTTCACTCATTTGATCCCTCACTAACTCACTCACCCCTTCACTCTTTGTTGTGATTATTTTTTTAAAATGGAAAAGCCTTTAATGGCTGGATGGTATTTGTACTTTTTTGTTTAGATTGTTTTAAATATATAGGTATATTTTAAAGATTATGTATACTCTCTTTCTTCACTGTACATTTTTCTTGAAAACACACCAGATAGTTGATTTGCATTGGTGAAAAAGTGCCCTGTATATTTACTCGCTCTGCCTATTCCCGTCGAGTTGGATTCAAAACATGGAAAAGGCAGAGAGTAGACTTACAAAGTACATAAGTGTGTGAAGTACACATTTCACAAACACTTATTGGTCACAATGGAGAAAAAGCATACATATGTACGGTACATCTTTAGACATTTCAAAATGCCAAATTTAGAACGCAAGCAAAGAAGTTGGCATTTTCGGTGGTGGTGCCATAAAAAAGTGGAATCACAAATGTAAACCATTGGTCTTGAGGGAGTGTCACAGAAGTCGCCATGGCAAGGCAATGCAAAATAAATGACACCCCTGCAAATAGTGCAGAGTCACTAAAACTACAGACACACACCTACTCAAGTCTTAGCCATACTACAAATAAAACACAGAAGAGGCTGCCTGGAATTGTAGGATTGCTACACATTAACAATATGAGCTTGCATTTCATCTCATTGATGTCTTAGAAGCATACAACTAAACACAATAGAAGAAAAAAGAGACAGAAAATATTGCCTAATTTGCATATCGATCTTCCTAAAAATCGTGCATTTTATCAGAAGGCTGTGATCAACATTTCATGTTGCCTTAAGAACAAAGGGCGGGCTAGCTATATTTTCAACACTATCTACAATGGATGACATTCGTGTCAGGATGGCACATGTATTAATTATGGCTTGAGGTATGCATAGCAGAAGAAGCTACTTAAAAGTATGTTTTGAAAAGGATTGGTATTAAATTAATTAGTGCATTAAAGATCAAGAATAATATAGACCGACTCTTTTTTCTTGGAGCGTATTTGAAATAAAGCATACACAGCCGGATGTATTATCCGCATCTAAAGGATTAATTAAGTGAGTCCAAGCACTGTCGCCAGGCAAGGCAACAGGAGACCTCTACTTATAAAGATATAGTTAATCCGTCACATAAAACATTCCGATAATTAGTGTTCGTGCTGGAAAGCTGGGCAGCTCATTAACCTCATGTGATGCTGGCTGTGCCTCGAAGCAATTCAACAGAGGTACCACTGTGCAAGTTTACAGGAAATGTTAGGACCAGGTGTAATTACAGGAGCTCTTTTGATGAGGCAGATAAGGAGAAAGACAACGAGGGTTTACAATAGGTCTGGAAGGAAAAGGAACAGTGGGGAGGAATTGTTTTCCACTATGGGCGATTCAGAACAAGTTTGTTTCTTTGGCTGATGAGCTGACACCACAAACTGCGCTCTTCCATTCCATCCCTGACCATCATCGCTGCACTGAATTTCAGTACACTATTGACTTGTCAATCCTTTTAGCCTGTGATATTAATTTGTAATTGTTTGCTTGACTTTTATGGTTTTCTTTGTAAAACACCGAATTACAGTTTTGTTGAAAAAAAAGGCTTGTCGATCATGATGACATCCACATGCAGCAGTACATCACCATGCTACATTCAAGCTAAAGTAGGAAACGGTAGAGTGTTCTAAAGTGTAAACTGTTTCCATGGATGCGTTCCATTACATCCTCCGAGATCTATTCAAAGTCTGTTCTACAACACCACAGGCGCTCCATCAATGTACATGTTATCTGCAGTGCCACGCGACAGCAGTGCACTCGAATGCTAATGTCCCTGGCACAAAATATCACAGGTACATAACTGGTTATCAGTGATTGCTATACACCTGCAGGCTGCATGCACTGCAGAAAGAGGCTGCCCTGTGAGTGTGAAGTCAAATTCAAATGACTTAACACTTGAAATGTGCATGACCCTCCCACAATCAGCTTCTAGAGCCTATATTAAAATTTCTCTCTATTCCACTGTCTCGAGAGGGGTGACAGGCAGCCCTGAATTTCAAGAGTGCCACGACTACTTTATTCTTGTATCAATTTCGTAGTGTTTTATAGTCTGTAATCACCTTTGTTTATCATTGCCAGCCAATTTGCAGTACTGTGCTGGTGCATAAGCAGCTAAGACTGCCGCCGTGTTCCTAATTAACTTTTGTATCCATTTAACTGCATTTTGGGGACAATAAGCTGCTCTGACTGCAATGTCTTCCTAATTAACCTTCTTTTCTAATCAATTCCACCGCATTGTGGGGAATGTAAGCATTTCTGACTGCCGAGTGCCTGATTAACTTTTTTCATCAAGGTTCACTACATTGTGGGGACCTTAAGTAGCTCAGATTGCTGTCTGTGCCTAATTAACATTTTAATCCATTTCACTGCAGTGTGAGGGACCATAGACATCTCTGACTGCTATATGTGTCTGTTTCTGTTGTTTCCTGTTCTCTTTTTTCCATCTATAACAATATGTGTGAGGGAATTTTGTCAGCACAAACTAATCAGTAAGCTTGCATAATTTCATACTCATTGCCCAGTGTTAAGTCTCTAGGGTTTCATACTCTACCCTGCCTGGGCTCCACCCCTTATCTTGTTCATAGGAGGCTCCTTTGGCTCGAAGTGTTACAGGATACCTTTTTCTACAGTATCTTCCAAAGGCATCCATCCCTTTCATCTTCCAAGTTTGGGCCTATGAAAGGAGGCGCTGGGATCTTCCTTGCTGTCTGAGGCTGCCCGAACACTCCCTCTACCCTCCCGGGCGGCCATGGTGCCTCTCATTCCCGTAATCCAGTGGTCCTGCCTTTCTGCCGGTGCCCACCAGCTGCGTGCTCTATTGAATGCTTGGGCTCCTGTGTATGTATGAAGGCATGTTTATATGCAAGTGTGCGCTTGTGAATTGGGTTATATAAGTTTAGGTGCATGTGTGTGAGCTTCTGATAGATTGGTGTGATTGGCACATGCTTGTGGATGGGCATACGTTGTTTCTGTCGCACAACTTCTACAATTAGGCAAGCATCACTGTCGGCTTGTGCTTTTCACACTCCTCACTGGTCCAATTTACTCATGCTTCACTTGGTGATTTCTTGGGAGGCTGTATCTCCCAGGGGAAGGTGATTTCTTGGGAGGCTGTATCTCCCAGGGGAAGGTGATTTCTTGGGAGGCTGTATCTCCCAGGGGAAGGTGATTTCTTGGGAGGCTGTATCTCCCAGGGGAAGGTGATTTCTTGGGAGGCTGTATATCTCAGGGGAAGGTGATTTCTTGGGAGGCTGTATTTCCCAGGGGACGGTCTCTCTTTCACTTATTCTCCTCAGACTCTTCTCACATTTGTAAACGCTGGTAAGCTACAACTCCCAGTGGATGCATCTGCCCCACCCCTGGATGAACTCATAAAATATTTGGTGCCTTTGAATGATGTGTCTTCTGGTGGGCCACCCCTTTTACTCTTCTGGATAGACTGCATAGACTTTTATCTCATGTGGAGGCTTCCAGTAGGTTATATCTTCTGCTTTTGCATGCTGGTATACCTCAGTCAGACTCTATATTGTGTAATCATGAACCTTAAAATTCGACATTTGAGGTACCCCCTTCACCCATGCCTGTCATTCATAGACTCACAATAAAACTGATGGTTTATGAATCTGTGACTATCAATAGGTTGCACTTCCAGCACTCCTAGGTGGACCTCTCTGACTTACCTTTCTTTCTTTATAATCTTTATTTCGACCGTTTTAGATCATAAAAGATATACAACAATAAAAACATTTAAAATAGAGTTAACATTCGAATAAAAAGCACATGACATTTTGAGAAGGAGCATAAATAACAACATGGTGCAAAATACAATTCATTCAATAGTTCTATTATCCCCAGCCTCAACCTGCTTTATATGTCTTGCTCGAATGTGCCACATTGCTCTTAAAAATTTAGCTACCGCAAACACAACCGGGGGCGAAAGATCTGTTTTTAACACTCTGTATGCATGTAGATAATGCCTAAGACCCAGGTTCTTAAGAAGGGGAACAAGCCAATAATTTCTGGGTCTACGGTATGCTTTACAGAAAAAGATCATATGTAGGTCATCCTCCCGGGTTTGGGTGCATAGTGAGCATTGCTCTGATGAGGGGGGATTGGACCACTGCTTCGTAAATGACCCAAGTGGGAGTGAGCTATGTCTCCACTGAAGGAACAATTTTCTGGTGAAGACCGGGCTGATATTGTCAAGAACACTCTCTTGGTGGTACACATCTTTCATTTTAATAAATAAGTTAGTAAGAGACCCCTCCTTTGTAGCCCCTATAAGTTTTGATAATTTAAATTCATAAAATTCCTTTACCAGGAGTTTCCTAGGGATCCTACAGCACGCACTCCCTGGGTTTCGCCAAAGCTCCGGCCGTCCCAGATTCTCACATGTCTTTTTCACATAGGATAACCATGGGATAAGAGCGGCTTTTGGCAGAGTTAAAATCTCTTGTAGTTCAGACCTATATGTTGCAAGTTCTGGCCTAGCCCACAATCGACGCCAGAAAGTCAGCGGTTTGAGTGCCAGCTCTTCACTAATGGGTCTCAATCCCAGGTCCAGCCTCAACGGCAAAAGAGGTGTACTTGTTGGAAGGGCTGCCAGCTGCCTAATAAAATTGTTTTCAGTGACTAGTAAGTTCTGTGTAGAGGTGTGGCCCCACAGTTCCCCGCCGTATACTACTGCCCCACGCGCTTGCATTTTATAAATTTGTAGGGCTGGGGTCAAAGGTTTAAAGGACGAAGTATTCCTCAACCTACAGATACCTCCAGTTAATTGAACAAGTCTCAAATTGGCCTTGTTACGATGGGTGTCCCAGGACATTGTTTGATTAATGGTGACTCCCAAATACTCAAATGTACATACTCTCTCCAACTTCTGAGTGCCTATGATGGGATTAGGCCGGGTGGAATTTGGGGGATTGAGAATCATGTATTTCGTCTTCATTGCATTGATCTCTAGATCCCGCTCAGTACAAAAGGTCGAAAATCCATCTAAAATTCGTTGAATTCCCATGGGGGACTTAGACAGCAGCAGGGTGTCATCCGCAAACATAATAGCGGGCACCCTGCTGCCATTGAGTTTTGGTGCGTCGGAGTCGGCCACCCTCAGCAGGTGGTCGATAACCCCGTTGACAAAGAGGCAAAACAGGGTCGGAGCGAGGACACAGCCCTGTCTTACCCCCCTGTCAACCGGAAATCTATCCGTAAGTACCCCATTCCTACCGCACCTCACACGTGCAAAATTACCCATGTGCAGTCTTATCAAAATAGAAAGGATATCTTGCGGTATGGCCAGGTCCGCCAAGACGGACCAGAGTCTTGCTCTTGGGACTAAGCCGAAGGCAGCACGCAGGTCCACGAAAACCGTGTACAAGCAGCCACCCTCGATTATTGCGGTCTTCCAGTAAATAAGGTTCAAGCGGAACACCTGGTCCGTAGTCGAAACCCCCTTCATAAATCCTGCCTGATAGGGGCTAAGGATGGAAAAGTCATCAATCCAAGTTTGGAGGCGATGAAGAATCAGCCTACCAAACAACTTTTGGGAGACATCTATAAGGCTAATGGGCCTGTAGTTGGCTGGGAGCAGAGGTGACCCCTTTTTAAAGACCGGCACAATCTCTGCGCCCAGCCAAGTACTAGGCACCTCCATGCCCCCCAGAATAGCATTAAACATAGACAATAGATATGGTGCCCAAACATCTGGTTCCTGTTTAAAGAGATCCCCGGGAAGGCCATCCAAACCCGGAGCCTTGCCAAGGGGTAAGGCAGAAATTGCTGCTCTAATTTCAGTCACCGTAAAATGGTCTCCAGAATGACATGGTGTTACAGTGGGTGGTAATTCACCGGGGACCCCAGCCTCCACCCTATAAAGGGACCAGAAATGCTCCTTCCAGGCTTCAGCTGAGATGTTAGATTCTATAGGCGATGGAAGATCTTCTGAGCCAGTATTTACAATTCTCCAGAATTTGCGGGAGTCCCTATTGGCTAATGATTTAGTAAGGTCCTCCCACTTCTCCTGATCCCACTCAATCTTAGCGTTAAAAATCAATCGCTTATACCCCCTCCTCCTAGCCTTGATCTCAACTCGGCTATTGCCTTCCTTAATGGCGATTAAAAGGTCTGATTTCGCCTTACGGCAAGCAACATTATACCAGGTCTGTTGATTAGTGCCCCCCCCCCTTCTTAAGTGGACAGAAGAGGACTTCAGCCAGAGACTTTATCAAGTCATCGTGCGCCAAACGCAATAACTCATAAGTGTCTTTGGCGATAGAATTTCCCATTAAAGTACACACTACCTCCAAAATGGGGATTACCCTGGAGTATAATTCTGCGACTTTCCCTTGATTAGTGGCAAGCTTTTCCCATCTAATTCTCCTTCTGTTAGACGTAAGGACCAACCCCGTGGACGCAGAACCTACCATGACCTTTCTTCCCACTAGACCCGGGATCTTATATTGTAACTGGAGCACATTGTGGTCGCTGTCCTCCCTTGTAATTACCTTAAAGTCCATGATTAGCGACCACTGGGAGAGTTGGACCAAGATATAATCTATTCTTGATTCCCTACCCTGTTTATTATACGTCCACTTTGGAGGGATATCAGAGTTTACACGGCCATTACAGGCCCGCAAACCATGCTTAAGTGTTAGGGCAGTGACCTGGACCGCAAGGGGTGTCCAAGCTCTAGGTGGGATAGCATATGTGGGAGGAACCAACCAAACGGCGTCCTCGTCTCGAGAGGGTCCATCCACTAAGCCCGGTAGAGGCTCAAATTGTGAATTCAGATCTCCCACCACCACGAAGGGTATGTCCGGGGAAATGCTATCGAGAAAGGCTGAGAGTTCATCCATCGTCCTCGATTCTTGGGTGATATTAACCGGCCTTGAATAGACATTGACCAGGGCGAGCCTGGAAGAATTTGACCATTCCAGTATCACGCCGAGGATGTCCTCTGAATGGGTGAGGATTCGTGTAGCAGAGCACCCCAAATCAGTTGCCACCCAGATGATAAGGCCTCCCGATGGCCGCCCACGACCCCCCCACCTAGCTGCCACTGAGAATGCTGCAAAACCTGGGCGAGAGTACTCCTCTCTCGCCCAGGTTTCTTGGAACATACAGATATCATTACCTTCCACAAAGGAGGCCCATTCTGGGGAATCTAGCTTGTTCCCCAGACCGGCCACGTTCCAAGACAGTATCTTTAGATGTGGAGGGCTGCTTATTTCATAGGGAACTTTGGGGGTATTTTCACCCAGGGTGGCCGTAGATCTGATGTTTTGTCGGGGTTCCTCCCTATCAGCTATAGGAACGTTAATACTAGGTGGGGGGACTATTGCCCATGACTCGGGGTCCTTAACAACACTAAGCACCTCAGACTGAGCTACCTTGGGGGAGTTTGACGTTAGACCAACTGGGGTATCATTTCTCCTCTTGGGACCCTTAGATGAACTGGTGGCCACCCTCCACTCTCCTTGTGTTGTCAATCCACCATGTCCAGCGAACTAAACCTGTTAAATGTCGGAAAATAAACAGGCTGCTGGACACCATGATAGTAAAGATCCCCACACTCTCTAGCACCCCATCCCCTACCCCTCCTAGGAACAGTTTGCCATCCATCCCCCTCACCCCCGAAAGTCTGCGGTGGATAAAAGAATGACAATGGTAGCGGCTGGATAGATGTGCCTTGGTCATAATGCGGCCAGGAGCATATGTGAGAAACTGACCTAGGTTCCCTAAAGTTAATCAGCACACAATCACCATTAATGGTTTTTCTTGAGTTGCCCAGCCATGGAACCCTTCTTACCATGAGTAACTCAGCAGATACTCCTCGCGAGAGAGGTCTATTAGTGGTAAGCCAATTAACAACCTTGTTTCTTAGTGCAGCAACAGGTTCTTTAGAATCCTGCTTAAGCTCTGGCACCCCTGCTAAGATGACTGTGTAAGGGGCCGCCTCTGGGGGTAGATGCACCGGCCTAGGCCTTTTGGTTTTCGGGGGGAAAAGTTGTGTGGGTGTACTTTTGGTCTCTACCAGAGTAATGGAAGGTATCCCCTCGGTGGACAGTGAGGCTACCGGACGTGTGACCACCGGCTGCGATTGTGGGGATTTCACTTGTGGATTTGCTCCCTCTAGGGGGGGTACAAGTGTGGCCTCCTTAGTCATGGTTCCCCCTCTACCCATATCTGCCCTATTACCGGACTTGAGTGTGTCAGCTAGTTTAACAGTAGCTTTTTCTATAGTCACTAATCTTGCCTCAATCTTTATCAGACGAGCCTCAAAGGGGCTTAATAAAGCCCTCATAAGAGCGCCAATATTATGTAAGGTTAAGTCCTCCTCTGTATTTGTGCTAGGGCAGGGGTTCTCTAGATATGTTAGGTGCGGATCTGGATTTATAGCAGATGTCTCATGGGGTTTGTCTTGCACGGAACAATTTATTGTGGGTACATCTCTCGTATTATTCCCAGCTCCCTGGTTATGCTTCGCAAGTTTAGCCTTACGTCCCCCTGGATTATGAGCTCCTCTTTTCCTCTTTGAAATAGCTCCCTCCCGTTGTCCCTGTGCTGAACGGCTTTCTTTATCAGTGACAGGGGTATTATCTTCCTCAATGGCCGAAATAGGGGGTAGGGTGTATTCCCCAGTTTCCCCAATTTCTCCAGTGACTGAAAGTATACATTCAAGTCTATTCTCTGGGGTCCGTGCCTGTGCTATCGTTCCCATGGATGATCTCCTAACCCACTCGATTTCTTGTGAGATACGTCTTTCTAGGACAGTGATTTCATCAATTAACAGGGAGCCAGCTTTGGCGAAATATGTGTCCAAAGTACCTTTGGCCAGTCCAGGAGCCAGCGTGGTTTTGCTACGAGTCTCACTGGCGATCATTATCCCCAGTATCACGGTGCGGATCGATCGAGCGCTCAAACACCAAGGGGGGTAGCCCGGTCCCGGTCTCTTCCGTTCTCTAACGGCCTCAAACGGCCCGCCTTTTGCCCCGGGCGCTCCCGCGCGCTCCCGCGCAGCGGAGAGCTAGATCGATTATATAGGGTGGGGTTAGGGGCCGTGGGTGGAGCAACAGGGAGAGCAGACCAGGTGTTAGGTGTCGGTCGAGCAGGGACTCCTGGGAGATGCAGTCCCTGGTAAAACGCTTGCAGCCCTGATGCAACCTGAGGCCACAGACCACCACTCCTTCAGGCGGATTCAGCTGACTCTGTCCCCACACAGCGAAGCGGCACCCGCGGAGCGGGTGCGGCGAGGAATGGAGGTGAGTTTTGATTCAGCAGCAGACCTCCTGGTGAACTAGGCTCCTCACAACGAAGGTTTTGGCAAGTGATCCCACAATAGCAGGGCAAGCAGGTGTTTGAAATCCCCTCGGGCGGGCCGTGGGCGGAGCAACAGGGAGAGCGGACCAGGTGTTAGGTGTCGGTCGAGCAGGGACTCCTGGGAGATGCAGTCCCTGGTAAAACGCTCGCAGCCCTGATGCAACCTAAGGCCAGATACCACCACTCCTTCAGGCGGATTCAGCTGACTCTGTCCCCACACAGCGAAGCGGCAACCGCGGAGCGGGTGCGGCGAGGAATGGAGGTGAGTTTTGATTCAGCAGCAGACCTCCTGGTGAACTAGGCTCCTCACAACGAAGGTTTTGGCAAGTGATCCCACAATAGCAGGGCAAGCAGGTGTTTGAAATCCCCTCGGGCGGGCCGTGGGCGGAGCAACAGGGAGAGCGGACCAGGTGTTAGGTGTCGGTCGAGCAGGGACTCCTGGGAGATGCAGTCCCTGGTAAAACGCTTGCAGCCCTGATGCAACCTGAGGCCACAGACCACCACTCCTTCAGGCGGATTCAGCTGACTCTGTCCCCACACAGCGAAGCGGCACCCGCAGAGCGGGTGCGGCGAGGAATGGAGGTGAGTTTTGATTCAGCAGCAGACCTCCTGGTGAACTAGGCTCCTCACAACTAAGGTTTTGGCAAGTGATCCCACAATAGCAGGGCAAGCAGGTGTTTGAAATCCCCTCGGGCGGGCCGTGGGTGGAGCAACAGGGAGAGCGGACCAGGTGTTAGGTGTCGGTCGAGCAGGGACTCCTGGGAGATGCAGTCCCTGGTAAAACGCTCGCAGCCCTGATGCAACCTGAGGCCAGATACCACCACTCCTTCAGGCGGATTCAGCTGACTCTGTCCCCACACAGCGAAGCGGCAACCGCGGAGCGGGTGCGGCGAGGAATGGAGGTGAGTTTTGATTCAGCAGCAGACCTCCTGGTGAACTAGGCTCCTCACAACGAAGGTTTTGGCAAGTGATCCCACAATAGCAGGGCAAGCAGGTGTTTGAAATCCCCTCGGGCGGGCCGTGGGCGGAGCAACAGGGAGAGCGGACCAGGTGTTAGGTGTCGGTCGAGCAGGGACTCCTGGGAGATGCAGTTCCTGGTAAAACGCTCGCAGCCCTGATGCAACCTGAGGCCAGAGACCACCACTCCTTCAGGCGGATTCAGCTGACTCTGTCCCCACACAGCGAAGCGGCAACCGCGGAGCGGGTGCGGCGAGGAATGGAGGTGAGTTTTGATTCAGCAGCAGACCTCCTGGTGAACTAGGCTCCTCACAACAAAGGTTTTGGCAAGTGATCCCACAATAGCAGGGCAAGCAGGTGTTTGAAATCAACTCGGGCGGGCCGTGGGCGGAGCAACAGGGAGAGCGGACCAGGTGTTAGGTGTCGGTTGAGCAGGGACTCCTGGGAGATGCAGTCCCTGGTAAAACGCTCGCAGCCCTGATGCAACCTGAGGCCACAGACCACCACGCCTTCAGGCGGATTCAGCTGACTCTGTCCCCACACAGCGAAGCGGCACCTGCGGAGCGGGTGCGGCGAGGAATGGAGGTGAGTTTTGATTCAGCAGCAGACCTCCTGGTGAACTAGGCTCCTCACAACGAAGGTTTTGGCAAGTGATCCCACAATAGCAGGGCAAGCAGGTGTTTGAAATCCCCTCGGGCGGGCCGTGGGCGGAGCAACAGGGAGAGCGGACCAGGTGTTAGGTGTCGGTCGAGCAGGGACTCCTGGGAGATGCAGTCCCTGGTAAAACGCTCGCAGCCCTGATGCAACCTGAGGCCACAGACCACCACTCCTTCAGGCGGATTCAGCTGACTCTGTCCCCACACAGCGAAGCAGCACCCGCGGAGCGGGTGCGGCGAGGAATGGAGGTGAGTTTTGATTCAGCAGCAGACCTCCTGGTGAACTAGGCTCCTCACAACGAAGGTTTTGGCAAGTGATCCCACAATAGCAGGGCAAGCAGGTGTTTGAAATCCCCTCGGGCGGGCCGTGGGCGGAGCAACAGGGAGAGCGGACCAGGTGTTAGGTGTCGGTGGAGCAGGGACTCCTGGGAGATGCAGTCCCTGGTAAAACACTCGCAGCCCTGATGCAACCTGAGGCCACAGACCACCACTCCTTCAGGCGGATTCAGCTGACTCTGTCCCCACACAGCGAAGCAGCACCCGCGGAGCGGGTGCGGCGAGGAATGGAGGTGAGTTTTGATTCAGCAGCAGACCTCCTGGTGAACTAGGCTCCTCACAACGAAGGTTTTGGCAAGTGATTTCTATTGGTGTTTTTTTTAAGTTGCATCTTTCAGTGGATATCATATTCATCACCCCTGGGTGGTTCCCTTTCAATCATATTTATTAAGAGTGAGTTACAGACAGGCCTACTATTTTTATATATTTTTACAAATATTTATATAATAACCACTGTCCAATAACTACTGTCAGCATGTCTGACTGCAGTAAAGTAAAGTTTGCTTGGTAGCCAAGTTCACTCCACAGAGTGGTGTTAATATAGTGGGCCGAGGGGGACTGAAAAGCTCCACACCTATTTAGTAAGCAAGGTCAGTAAATAGATTTGGTAGCATATCACACAGGAGTATATTTTGCAAGACAGTGCTGACTAAAAGATGCATCAAGTTGAGAAGCAGTTAGATAAATTCATGTGCTGATCTTGTTTCAATGTGAAGTACCCTGCATTCCCTATTTAATATATTATTTAACATTAATTTACTCATATTTACAGTTGTAGTAATTTTAAATAATTGAATTGTTCCTGTGGGGTTTTATTTTAAGTCCTACCAACATTGGAGGGTGTTGCAGGTCCAGTGGTTGGCCATGTGTAGAGCTGGACTTACTACAAAAGTGTAAGTTACTACAAAAGTATGAATTACTACAAAGGTGCAGTTTGTGTATACTGAAAAGTAGTTAAATTACTCAAGTCAAGTCAATCAGGCTTTCTTCGATAAAAAAATAATAATCATAAAAGCACATTAAAACAGTAAAAAACTCATGTTACAAATATAAGTAAGAGACCGCAAAATTATGAAATAAATTATACAGTGCAAATTCTCACATGAAGATAGTCTTTCTACAGTTGAAGACAGACTTTAAAAACAGCGTAACAGATAAAGTTACACTCAAAAATGTATACTTACTCAAAAGTGCTGTTTATGAATCAGGCTATTATGTTTAAATGCAAATTGAATTTTACCAGATCGATGCAGAGAACTTGCAACTTTGGGACAATCATGAGTATGACATTCTGAGATCCTGAAGCTGAGGATGGCAATCAAATATATCTTACAATCCTTTGGCTGAAAAGTATGTGCATATGTACCATTCCCACAGTCTGGCAGTGTAATAATCATCATAAATAGAGAAGTTCATATCCCACTAAAAAGAGCATTTCCTTCAAATTTCCTTTCAGTATACACATGCTGAATAGAAAAAAGAGGACAATGGAGGATGCTCGCCGAAGGACACTTCAACACCTTGGTAGGGGTAGTAAGCACTATATAAATATAATTACAATTACAATTAATAGCAGGTTGCAGTAGCTGTAACTTAACATGAAATAGTCTTCAGCAAAGTCTTAGAGGTCTGTGTCTGACTGCCAGGAGAAATGCGTCTGCAGCTAAAGCACATCCATTCTTTTCTGTTTTCACAATAATTGAAACATCTCAAGCTGGAGTCCACCAAAACAAATACAATATATAGAAACAGGAGATGTATGAATGCCCTACGAGCCAAAAATATTGTGTCAAAAATATAATTTACCACAATATGTGTTCCTATATTTATAATAAGTAAAAAAATATCCTTAACACATTGCATTGACTAAAACATACAAAAATATTGATTTTTGAATATATATACCGTTTGCAGTAGTAAATTGGGGGGGGGGGGGGGTGACTCCGCATCGGCCTGGCATCAATCTTGACTATTTTGCCACCCTGGGGTGCCATCGCCCCAGAGATTGTGGTCCCTAGTGGGACAGCGCAATGTTGGTGGGCTACTGTGGAAACTGAAGCCCGGGGGCACCCCGTGACAGAGTTGGAATGAGAAGCTCCAGGGTGCATTCTGGAGCTAAGAAGGCAGCACAGGCTAGGGTGCACTACAAGTGCTCTGCCTCTGAGAAGAACAAAGCCGTGAATACCCCCTGAACATACTTTTGGGGACCCTGGGACTACTGCAATGCAGCCCCTGATCCCCTCCAGAGCCTGGGGCTGCATCAGTGAACCAAAGGGAACAGGCGACGGTGAGTGGCAGAATCATATGCTGGGGGCGGAGGCTGGTGCTCCTCTGGGGAGTTTTCAGCTGCACAAAAGGAGCGAGTCGCTTGGAGGATGGCGTGCTTTCGTGGTGCCTGAGGTGGTGAGGGCTGGCTGCGGTCCGGGAGGACCATGTCAGAGGGCCTGAGCACCTTGCCGGCCTGATCTGGGAGGCACTGCAGACTGTGAGGCCCAGAGGAATACGCTGATGCCAAGATGGCGGCGCTGGCCCAGGCTATGCTACAATTGCTGAGACGCCATACCACATGAAGCAGCGATTGCTCCCTGCATTTGTTTTTAGAGGCTCTGGAGCCTCTGGCACTCGGCTTCCAGTCCCAGTCAGAGTTTGGAGCAGTAGTGGAGAAATGGAGGTGGTCCCGTGGTGGTGATCGGCAGTATTGAGGGGGCCCTCGGACTGGTGCTCCTCCAGGGTGGTTCCCACTGCACTAAAGGAGTAGAGCGGCTGACCTGTTTCCTGGAGAAGGGCATTGATTTTTTGGCGCTGTTGGGGTGCCTAAAACCCCTACATGGCCAGGTTGGAGAGGCGCTGTGACCTGGGGCTCTCATGGGCCCACCTTGGCAGAAGGTTGGTGGTTGAGGGAGTGACAGTCGGACTTTCTGGTGTGAGGTGCCTCGGTGGTGGTTTAAAAGCTTGGGACCTTTTCGAATTTGAAGAACCTGATCATTAAGACAGGAAGCTTTGCAAAAACAAAAAATCTCGAGGGAAGATATCGATCAAGATACCTTCTATACTGTGAGTCAATATACAAAGCATGACAAAAGGCCCCTCTTATATGTACACTTTAAACACAGAAGAAATGAGCATGTTTCTACCAAAACATTGATAACTGAGTTGGGCAGAGAACTAACGGACAGGAAATTAAATATAAGAAATCCTCATGAGAAAAACTTGCAGAATAAACTATATAAAAGAGTTGTCCAACAAAGAAAATTGTACTCTTATGAAGATTTAACTAAGACAAGTTTAGAAGTAGAATACCCCTCCCCAATTTTTGATAAATCTATGTTTTTTACTATAATTGTTTGTCCTGAAGAAGGTGGAGAAAACCAATAAATATACCACCGAAACTCTGCGTCGACAACTTGTGTATTAGATTTGACTTTGAAATGATTTGCTAATGAATATTTGAGTCAGTCAGTCAGTCAAAACCACTTTAATCGATTAATTAAAATCATAAAAGTACATTACAATAATTCATACTGGTAATTAAATACATTTTAATAATACAATATGATAAAACATACATTCATCCAGACAAATACATGTATCACTGAAGTCAAAATCTAAGCTGGGCATCAAATTTTTTCCTTGTCCGTGCCACAGCAACCAAAAAGTTAGCAATATTAAAAATATTCCAAGGGCAGTCTAGTAATTGCAAGTACATCAATGCGGGTTTGACTTGAGAAAATCCTCTCCCTTGCAACAATGGTACAATGTAGTTCTTTCTGCTTTCAGCATAATATTTATAAAAAAAGATAAAGTGCGCAGTGTCTTGAATTGAGCTACCATCACAGTTACAGAGAGCAGCATCTTCTGGTTTACTCCAGCCTTGATAGCTCCCTAAAGTGAAATTAATCAGGTTAAAACGAAATGTGATCAACAGCCAACGGTGATAGTGTTTTGTGACCAACTTAAGGTAAGGCTCGATCTGGGGGGGAGGTTATTAATAAAAATTGAGCCCTTACCGATGCTTTTTTAAGTTCCTCTCCCTCCCGCTCTTGAGACCTTAAATTCAAAAACTGAACTTTAACCCAGTCAATATCCCCCTTAGTGATCACTTTTGGGTTCTCATAAATCTCTGGGCGCCCCATATTATAAAACATTTTCCTAATATACACGAGCCAAGGAATCTCTGCCACTCTGTCTAATCCAATGCAGTCTTTTAAAATCAATCGATTTAGGGAAAGTTCTGGGTTCAACCATGTTTTCAACCAGAATGTTAGGGGAGCCAAACTTATACGGTCGGACACATAATCCATCCCCAATTCTTGATGTATTGAGAAAGTTGGGGATGATTGGGGGATAGAGAGAAGTGAACGAAAAAATTTATTTTCTACCATCTGAATTCCCTCTGCTTTTCTATACCCCCAAAGTGCAGCACCGTAGAGCGCTAAAGCTAAACATTTCGCCCTATAGATGGCAAGAACTGCATCACATGGTTTGCCACCCAAACGTCGGGCAAAACTTAATATAGCGGAGGATGCTCTACCTACACTGTTCTTTTTTGCTATAAGCTGTGGAGCCTATGAGCATCGGTCGTCAAATAAAACCCCCAGGTAGGTAAATACCTTTACTCTTGTAACCTAGGCTCCATTACAATAAAAATGTTTAACTTTGTTTTTCCGTGTACCCAGGGACATAACATGTGATTTAGAACTGTTCACCACTAGGTCCAATGAGCTCATGAACTCCCCAAAGGAGTTCAGTAGTCTCTGTAATCCCAGAGGGGTACGAGCCAATGGGACAGCATCATCCGCTTATAGAAGAGCAGGGAGGGTGCTTTTCCCTATACGCGGAATGTCCAGGCTGGCCTTACCTAAGGTCAAATCTAACCTATTAATATATAGAGTAAAAAGTAAGGGGCCAGGATGCATCCTTGGCGAACCCCTCTGGCCGATTTAAATGGCGTGTGCATTTGCCCTCATGGGAGACCCTTACTGCAGCGTGCAAATCTTGGTGCAAATCCGCTAAAAAGTAGACCAGACAAGGGCCAATCCCCAGATCCAACAGGATCACCCACAGCCTCGATCTGTTCACCAGATCAAAGGCTGTGGATAGATCCATGAAAGCCAAATATATGGATCCTTTAGTGGCTTTTGTATACTTGTTAATTAACAAGTACAGGTTGAGGCATTGGTCCATGGTACCTCTACCTGATCTAAAACCGTATTAGACCTCCGATAAAATCCCTCTCTCCATCACCCAATATGAGATTATATTTAAGATCACTTTACCCAAAATTTGGACCGCTGAGTCAATTAAAGAGATGGGCCGGTAACATCTTGGGTCACCCCTCTCTCCCTTTTTAAAGACTGGTATAATGATTGATTTGGACCAGGACTCCGGAATCCCATTCACAACACTAGCATTAAAAACATTAGATAAAATGTTGCTCCAGAGCTCAATGTCCCCTTTATAAAGATCCAGCGGGACGCCATCTGGTCCCGGGGCCTTATTAGTAGCAGAATCTTTTATGGCCTTCCCCACGTCATTCTTGTTGAATATCAAATGATTTAGGGGGGTAGGTTTCAGGGACCTTAAAAGGTTCAACAATCAGATTACTGGCATAAATTCCTTCAAAGTGGATCTGGAGGCACGAGTTTCTTTTACACGGTCCGGTGCGTGAGGAAGGGGCCGCTGGTGGTGACGCTGCCCCTCTACCTTCTGGGGCCTGTAGTCCTCCGGCCGCTATCTCCACGAGTCACACACCCCCTTGCTTGCTCCTGCTACGCTGCGTCTCCCGCGAAGCGGGAGGCGCGAGGTTCCTTTACATGGTCCGGTGCGTGAGGGAGGGGCCGCTGGTGGTGACGCTGCCCCTCTACCTTCTGGGGCCTGTAGTCCTCCGGCCGCTATCTCCACGAGTCACACACCCCCTTGCTTGCTCCTGCTACGCTGCGTCTCCCCATTATATTTGAGTCATTTTAATTGCTAGTTTTAAATAATTGTGGATGTGAAGTATTTACTGTGATTCCATGCTTCATAAAGGTGCTATTGTGGAGGTCCCCTTTAAGATTTATAAGCACACTCTTTCTTGTAAAAATAATAGGACAGGGGTTGGAGATCTGTGATAAATTTAAGAGAACTAAACAAATATTTGGTTTACAGAAACTTCAAGATGGAGGGCATCCACCTTCTGAGAGATCTACTATTAGAGCGAGACTAGCCAGTCAAACTGGAGCTGAAAGACGCTTATTTCACCATCCCTATGGCCACAATCCATCAACCCTTTCTCCAATTCATGCGGAAAAATCTCCTATACCAATTCCAAGCTCTTCCCTTTGAACTATCTTCTGTCCCTTGGTGTTTCACCAAGGTCATGAGAGCAATCGCCTCATCCCTAAGATAAAGGAGTATTCGTCTGATACACTTAGACGACATCCTTATAATGCCCCAAGACCTTTCACAAATAGTCCAAGACCTGAAGACTATTATGGACCTCCTACAAAGCTTAGGCTTCATCATAAACAAAGAAAAATCAATTTTGACTCCTTCCAGATCTCTGGAGTTCCTAGGTTTCCCAGTAGATACATCGAGATGTCTCCTTTTACTCCCCTCCAAGAAAATAACCAAAATCAGGAAGGAAATAAGACATGTCCTGAAACAAGAAAAACAATCTCTGAGGGAGCTAGCCAGATTTCTGGGTCTCCTCTCCTCCTCCATCCAAGCCATCTTTCTGGGCCCCCTAAACTATCGGGCCCTCCAAAGGGTAAAGGTGAAAGCCCTAAGATCTGGCCTTTGATATGGGGATCACATTTCGCTAGATCAGGAAGCCAAATTGGAACTAGCCTGGTGGCTCGAGAACCTAGACGCGTGGAATGGCAAAGCAATCTTTGGTTCAATACCAGAGTTTGTTTTAGAATCGGACGTGAACCTTCATGGCTGGGGAGCTTGCCTTCTCAACCAGAACACCGGTGGTATCTGGTCACAAGAGGAGTGCTCTCACCACATAAATTACTTGACACTAACAGCAGGTCTTTACACCTTGATGAGCTTCAGACATTGTCTTCAAGGCAGATCAGTCATCTTAAAGATGGACAACATGTCCGCGGTAGCCTATATAAATCGTCTGGGAGGTACAAAATCCGCGTACCTATCCAACTTAGCCAAAAAACTTTGGATGTTCTGTCTGGAACACAAGATCGCTCTCAGAGCGGAATACCTCCCCGGGAAAACGACCATCTCTGCGGACTGGAACTCAAGGTTCCTGCTAGATCACAGCGATTGGAAACTCAATGTTTCCATATTCAGATCCTTGAACAAGATTTGGGGACCCCTAGAGATAGACCTCTTTGCGAGCAGACTAACTTTTCAATTGGAGAAATACTTCAGCTGGATACCCGATCTGGGTGCTCTAGCAGTGTACGCCTTCTTACAATCCTGGAAAGGAGTCAAAGCTCACGCCTTCCCTCCCTTTGCCATAATCCAGAGAGTTCTACAGAAAGTGAGAGAGGACCAGTGCTACCTTGTCCTAATAGCTCCCTTCTGGCCATCTCAGGCCTGGTTCCCAACCACTCTAGAACTAGCTTGCAACCCCCCTTCTTAATTCCTTTTCTAGAGAATCTTCTAACAGACATAGATGGAGTAGGTCACCCCCTAGTTCAGACAGGGAGTTTAACCCTTCTTGCCTGGAGAGTGTCAGGAGATCCAATGAAATCTCAGGGCTTTCGGCGACAGCTGCAACTCTCCTCGGAGAGTCTTGGACCCCAGGCACTCACTACAGATATAACAACATATGGAGAAGCTGGGTACATTGGTGCCTGGCAAGGAACCTGGATTCCTTTGGGGCACCTATTGTTGACATAGTTCACTTCCTACTTGAACAGTTTGAAAAGGGTCTCAGCTATAGATCTATCAACTGCTATAGATCGGCTATCTCCGCTGGCCATGTCCTTGTCAATGGTAAAACGGTAGGTAAAAATGTAATTGTGTGCAGAGTAATGAAAACCATTCGTTTAAGAAGACCTCCTAAACCCAAATACGAGGATCTCTGGGACGTCAATCTAATTCTAGATCTTTTCTCTAACTGGCCGGATAATACTCTCCTTAATAGAAAAAATCTTTCCATCAAGCTTGCTACTCTACTATGTCTAATCTCCTGCCAAAGGGTTTCAGATGTCAAAGCCCTTGAAATCTCCAATAGATCCTATAACATTTGTTGTGTCAAATTCGAGTTATATAGAAGAACTAAGACTATGTCTGATTCATTCTTTTATCCACGTTTTGATTTATGCCCAAAACTTTGTGTAGTGGATTACATGAGAGAGTACGATCACAGAATGTCTGGTCTTCGTGCCCAGGATGTAAACCACCTACTTATATCCTTTGTTAAACCCCATAAAGGTATAACCTCTACTTCTATTGCCAGATGGGTTAAAACTGTCATGAATTTAGCAGGTATCGACTTAAAGAAATATCAAGTTCACTCTCTTAGAGGTGCTATGGCCAGTATATCTCTCTGGTCTGGAGGTAAGTTAGACGATATTCTTAATGCGACAGACTTGTCGAATGCTAGCACCTTTGCAAGGCACTATTGCAAACCTATCGAACACATGTCTGATGTAGTCTTACAAAGCTACCAACATGCATAATGTAGCCTCTGTTCTTGTAATGAAATTGCGATTCTCCTATTACCATGACTAGAGAATCTGGATTTTATTAAAGACACGCAGGCTAACACCCGTCCCGCCCTTGATTATCTGGGACCTACAGTGATTTTGACTTTAACGTTTATTACTATTACTTCTGTTTAAAATATCTTATAATTCACTTAATAACTTGTTAAATTTCATACTATGTGTTCTCTTCCTAGAGGTATTCATTTCTCTCTCTTTTCATGTAACCCTTCATAACTACGTGGCATCTGACCTTTGGATCCTCCTTCGTTTATCTTTCTCCATCTGACTGACCACCTGAAAATCGTTTAGAAGTTTTAAAGAAAAATTTGGACTTATTCTCTTCTTCACCACATTTAAAAGAGGCAGATTGTTGATGGCTCATGCCTTTTATCTTTTCTTAATGTTCTGTTCTGGAGCCTTCTTATATTTTGATGTATGCTGCTGCTTGGACCGCATTAAAAGAAATATGCATAATGTTAGCCTCAATGTCTTTAATGAAATCCAGATTCTCTAGTTATGGTAATAGGAGAATCGCAATTGTTGTTCATAATCATCAGAAGAAGTGAATCAAATTGAAACGGGATTGATGTGTTCTGATATTTAAATATCCACTAGTAATTTTAAAACGCAAAACAAAAATCTTTTAAATCCATTATAATGTAATATTGTCCATATTATATTGTAATTTTAAATATAATAGGTGTGTAATGAATGAGGCTTTTCTATATGATACAGTGTTTGATGTTTCATAGAAAATGCATACATGCTAATTGGCAACAAAGGTTTAACTTTCACAATAGAAGTTATCTTGTATGGATGGTATGAGTCAGTGAATGATTGTTCAGAAGAGGGAGTTTTTTTATTAGTGAGGCTTGTGACCTTTATAGGTCTGTTTTCCCTTATGGACTGTTGCAGGGGGGAGAGGGTTTGCTATCTCCTGGAAGGGTACTGTCCTGTGTAGCTCTGACTGAAGTCGCAGTGTCTCAATTGTAGGGAGAAGTTTGGTTCAAGGAAGGGGCCACTGCTGATCTACTCTATGAGGGGCTATTATACCGTCTACTTGGCCGGGTAACCAGATACTCCCCTACGATTGGCACCTCTTGGATTGTGCTTCTGCGTGAAGATGCCCGGCCTCTGCCACTGTAGCACTGTAGCACTGGTGGGTGATGAGGCTACGGGCAGCCCCAGGCTATCTGGGTGGGTGAACAGCCCCGTGTCCCCGCTAGCCATTGGTGAACAGCCTTGTTTATGAATGCTTGAGGGGCTAATCTCTGAGCAGCAGTGCGTAATTCGACCAGTGAGGGACTTGACCTCTTCTCTTTCCTGTGGAAGCTGCCATGGGCAACTCCAAGACCAGGGAGCACGAGCCTCCGCCGGCTTTTACAGATCATTCCTGGAACAACAACTTGGTTATGGAGGGTATCGACTCTCTACTACCTCCTCTTCAGACTCAGCTGGATAAGATATTGGAGGCTATTGTGCATACTAAAGACAATAGGAACAGTGTCTGTACAATTGGAGCTGTTATATGTAGATGATCACAAACTAGCGGATAGAGTGAAAGAGGCTGAAATGCACATCGAGGAGTTCAGGCCAGGCCAGAAGGAACTGGTTGCCCAGTTTATGGACTTGGTGGAGAGGATGAGGGTGCTGGAGCACCCTGCTGAGGACACAGAGGGACGCAACCGACTCAATAACATTTGCATTGTAGGCCATCGTGAAGGCACTGATGGTCGGGCTATGATGACCTATCTGGAGACCTGCTAGAAGACTGAGATGGTCCAACGCAGCTAACCCCGTTCTTTGCACTGGAGAAGGAGCACCGAGTGCTGGACCACCCACGTTGACCCCGGATGACCGCCTAGACCAGTAGTGACTAAACTGCTCCTTTACAAAGACAGAGATGTGCTATTGCAGTGGTGGAGGAGCGATGTTTGCAGCGCCAGTGGTGAGGGCAAGTATTTCCTACAGAGTACGTACTACTCTTATGCTAAAGGAGCACTTCTGTGGGTGCGGCGGGAATCCCATTTGAGGTATTGACCACTATAATAGAGGGGTGCTATGTGTTGGTCTTGGGTAGGATGTATGGTAGACAGGTCACATTAGGGAACGTAAACAGCCCAACCAGGACCAAATCACATTTCTTGACTTGTTGCCTACTTTCTTTGGGCGCCTAGTTGCAGATTCGCTGCTTTTGAGGGAAGAGTTTAATTGTGTCCTTAACACAGACTTAGATCCTTCAACTCTTCCGGAACTGGCTGCAGACGTTTGGAGGACTCAGCATGGGAAGGCAAAGGTCTATTCATATTACTCATACATATGTTAGCAAACACCTGGATCATTACATTTGTTTGTCCAAACTGAGTTAATCCATGACACTGACAGAATTTCTCAGCTGCACTTTTTAAGACCATAGCCCGCTCTTAATGAGTTTTCAAGCTCAGGAAGGCTGCCTGGGCAGATGCCCCCATAGAAACGTCCTGAGGGGCACTCAAGTAGTCTCTGACAATAGTAATAATATTAATAACAATAATAATAGGGATTATTTTGACCTTAACCAGGGTAAAACTTCGAGCTGCTTAATCGAATGGGAGGCCTTCAAGGAGACTATTTACAGACATTGTCCAGGTCAGTCAGTGGGTGTGCGTCGGGAACTTGATGGAGAGCTGCACAAGCTAAAAGATGAGATGAAGCCTCTTTAACAGAGATCAAGTGTAGACCCAGATACACAACAAGACTAAGGACATCAAAAGAGCGTTATAAGGTAGTGTTGGAGAGATTGCTCTGTCATAAGAAATAAGTTCTTCAGGCCCAAGAGGAAGAGGGGAAGGCTAGGAGATATCAAATCAGAGTTGCTAGTTTGGTGGCATGGGATAGCACAGTGCCATTTTCCCCTGCTTCCATTAGTGAGGCCTTTCAGGACTATTACCTTGAGCTGTGTTTGTGCCCAAACCAGGTGGCGACAGCATTGATGGGGATGTACTGTGGCAGCTTCCACTCAGTACTTTGCCTGAGGAGACGCGCAATGATTTGGGGGGTCCTGTGAATCTTCAGGAGATCAGGATTGCGATTAAAGATATGCCCACTGTCAAAACTCTCGGGCTCGATGGCCTCCCTTGCAGAGTTTTATGCGGCCTATGGAGAACTGCTGCCACCCAGATTGACGTAGGTGTATACGGCGGCTTACCAGAATGGAGTGCTGCCGGCATTGACCAGGTAGGCCAGTGTGGTCCAGCTCCCTAAATCTAAAAGCCCAAGTGCAACAACAGGGGGGCTTTGGCCTCTTTCCATGCTTAACATGGACTTTAAAATACTGAGCAAAATTGTTGCATTCTGCCTGTTGCCCTGTATGCAACCGCTCATTCACCCTGCCCAGAACGGGTTTATCCCAGAACGCAATACTTCCCTTAATCTCCGGAGCTTGAGCCATGTGGTGTACAATCCCAAAACGCTTTCTAACCCTGCTACAGTGATTAAGTCTGTTGATCTTGAGAAGACGTTACAATATGGTATGGTGGGACTTTTTGGAAGAGGTCATGCAGGTGATGGGACTCGGGGTTTCCTGGATTTGATCGGTAAGCCAGCTCTACACTACCCTAATGGCCAGGGTGAGGATGGGTTCCAGAGTATCACAGCAGTATGATGTCCATAATGGTATGAGCCGGCGATGCCCATTGTCCCCTCTCCTGTTTGCCTTGGCAATCGAGCCATTAGCGGAAAATCTTAGATTGGAATGTAAGAGCAGGGGCCTTGCAGGGGACGGACGCGAATACATAGTCTCATTATATGCTGACGACCTTCTGTTATACTTGGTAGATGGGGTTTCAGATGCTGGGCATCAGAGGGCTACTGGAGGAGTTTGGTGTCCTCTCTGGCCTAAAGGTCAACTGAGGGAAAACATGCCTGTACCTGGTGATTTCGGAGCATAAGCGACCTGCGGAAGTCTCACTGGGCTTAGAATGGGCATCGCAAACATTAAAATATCTGGGAATCCAAATTTACCACTGTCTAGGAGACATGCAGGAGAGTATTCTGGGTAGGGCGTTGAGATCACTAATGTCCTGTGTTCCCTTCTGGAGGTCACTGAAGCTCCCAATTAGAGCCTGAATTGCCATTTCTGAAATGGTTATGCTCCTGAGGCTGTTGTACTATGTCATAAACCTCCCTGTTAATGTGCCAGGGGCCTGGTTTCAGCATCTTGATTCCCCACTCCAGGAGTTGGTTAGCCACAGAATGGTTTTGTCCTCCGTTAGGTGCCCGCCAAGTGTGTGTGTGCTAGGGATGCTGGTTTTTTAATTATACTTTCTGATGGCTCAGCTTCAATGGGTGGCTCATTGGTTAGATGACACGTATGCGGAGAAGCTGGGTCACATGGGTAGGGAGCCCAACCAGGTGGCACTGCTGGCCTGAATACTCCACCCAACTGGCAGGGCCTGAAGGGTGGATACTCTTTTGGCAGGGCACTACAACGTTGGCGACGGTGTGTCCAATGAATCAGTGGGTAGGCACTTTACACTTCGCTCTACCTTTTGTTAGACCGCCTGCATGGTGAATCACTAGTACACTTCTTGACTGCACAGCTCAGCTGCTGGACTGAGAGTGGGGTGGTGATTATGGTAGACTGCTTTCAGATGGAGTCTTGATGAATTTTGGGGAGCTGGGTGACTGCTATGAACTGCAGCTGGGCCTGTTTCTGACATATGAGGCTCTGGTTCAAACGTTTCCAGTGGAACAGTGGTGAGGGCAAGCCCCCATACATGAAGTCCTTCAACTCCTGGTGATGATAGGTCTGCCTGACGATTAGTGACCTGGTTTTATATGGCTCTTAATGAGATGTTACAACACCCACTGACTGTACTCAATGGATGGTGGGAAGAGACGATGGGAAGGGACGATATGGATGCAGACTGGTCTAAAAAATTGGAATACCCACATAAAGCTTCTGTATCATGCGTTTAAAATGTTCCGAGTTTAATTATATCCACATGGCCTACCTTACACTGCAAAGGCTCCCGTACATATATAGTGAGGTACCTAGAGTTTGTCCATGGTTACACATCTTGATGTTAAATTTTGGTATATGACCTGGGGCTGTTCCCATTTGCAGATGTATCAGGAGGAGGTATTGGAGTGGCTGAACACCACTCGGTTGTGCGCTGGCACACTCTCCTTAAGTGTGCCTGTTGGAGAAAATCCGCCAACCCAAGAACAAGAAAGTGGGTAGCAGATTTCTAGACCTGGCTCCTGTATTGGCATAGGATTGCAATGGCTAGGATGTCTATGGACAGACCCACAGTGGGGGTATAGCTCAAAGATGTGGCCAGTGGGGGAGGTCAGAGTGCTTCAGTGGGAGGAGGCTCGCGGGGTGTGCGCGCAACCCATATTGGGATTGGGATCTGAAATTTTGGAAAATTGGGAGAGCCTAACCGGAAGAGTAGAGCGGGATTTGGATGAAGCAGGTGACTCTGGTGTGGGTGGCAGTGTATGTGAGTGATATATAGGAAGTAGAGATTAGCGCGGGTCCTCAGGGTGGTCTGGCTGTTCCCGGTGCATGAGGAATCTTCCTCTCACCTGTCCTCTCTACCCCCTCTTTTCTTTTACTTCCCCCAGTTGCCCTTCAGTGCCTCCATTTCTGTATGCCACCTGCCGCTTGGATTGCCTTCTATGTGGGTGTGGTGGTAGCATGAGAGTGGGCTCCTACTTCTTGAGTGAATGTCAACCGTGGGCATTGGGTCTCCCTCCCACCAATCTCCCTCCCTTGTGTCTACGTTTATTGTGTGCAGCCACTGGCGGCAACCTCCTAGAGATGATTAGTTTGGTTGTGCTGTTTTTCAGTTTTACCTGCCCCCTGTTGGGGATTGCTGGCTTGTGCTAAGTAATGTTATACTGCGATATGTGAGAGAGGCTGTTCGCTCCCACGGGGGTGGTGAGGAGAGGAGGTCACTGTAGATGGTTCCGAACTCCCCTTGACTTTCATTGATTGGGCTGTGTGACTGAAATATGGTGTTGTTTGTATACAGACTATTCTAACTCTTGCACATCATTTTCGAGCTTTATATTATGTGCTGGAAACCTGGACTTCTTTGGGAGCTCTTTTGGATTACAATTATGCGCTGTATGAAGTTGCACTGTATTTGCTGCTTTTTGAAAATAAGAATAAACTTTGGGGCCCATTACCATGGCAGGTGGACAAAGTCTGCCCACCACCATAATGGCAAACGGGACCGACCGCCAGAGGTGCGGCGATCCCGCTGGGCCCATTAGGATGCGACCGCCACCCTGGCAGTCGCATCCCGCATATTTAACATTGTGGCGGGCGGTGCTGTAAGCAGCACCCGCCACAATGTTAAATATGCATGTTGTGCATTGGCATGCACAACGTGACAGGCACCGCACATAGATAACCCCCATGTGCAGCCCCCCACTCCCCCATTCGTCTGGGAGCCCGTAACTGCAATGTCTGCCAGCCTTTCTGCCGCCATGGAAAGCCCTTTCAGAATGCCCATGAAAATATGGATGGCGGTGCCTGCAAGGCACCACCACCATATTGTCTCTCTTTTCCGCCCGGCTGGCAATTCGACCGGCAGAAAAGCGGCGGACGGACTTTCCGTCCGCTGTGGTGCCCATTGCCATACTAATATGGCAGGGGGTGCAACAGGGACATTTGGTGGGCAGATCCCAACTGCCGGTCCGGCGGTGGCAATCCGCCCGTGATCATAATAGGCCCCATAGTTTTTTTGAAAAAGTTGTAAATATTAAATATTAAATATCATAATATATAACATTAAAAAATACAATAATATCATGTACATTACATAAATGTCCCTAATATTTAGTACTATGTATAAATATATATTTGTATGAATATATATAGACACATATAAATATATATAACCTACTGGCGGTCACCAGTAGGAAGTTATAGTTAGGACCTTGTTTCTAGTCAAATAACATTTTGTCTTTTGCCAATATCTTTGGTGCTGTTCGATAAATCTTTCTAAAATTTTCAAAACTAATGGAGCACTCCGGTCAGCTCCTGTGTTGAAAGTTTCGGGGTGATTCATCAAGCGGAGGCTGAGAAAAAAAAAGGGAGGTCCCAAAGGCGTTTTTTCCATGTTAATTCTCGTAGGAAACTTTAAACAAAGCTACAGCCCGAACTGCTGAACGGAATTACACCAAATTTGGCAAAAATGTAGCTCTTCAATCAGAAAACATTTTTTTTTTGTTAATGGTGTAAATCTGTTCAGTAGTTCCTGAAATATTCCTATTTAAAAAAATTATATATCTGGAGACTGCGGTGGATCTGTGAACCCTCACTAGCACGTGCTTGATTCTGATTGACTGGCAACACTTCAAACTAGAAAGTTTTGGCACCCATCTTGTGACTCGGTAGAACTGAGTCCCATGAAAAAAGGTTAAAAATGAAGAAAAGGAGGCAGGGTAGAAACACCCTGACACCCTCGTCCTGCCCAGGGGGTCCCACAGGGACCCCAGGGGCAAAAGAAGCATTTAAAAAAAAAACCAATTCAGCGGGACTTGCACTGGGTGCATGAATCCTGGCAAAATTGTTTTTAAAAGACTAACCTCGGTCTCCAGCGCTTCGTTTTAACCCTTTCCACGCTGTGGGAATTTTCGTTCTGTGCGGGCGTTTTATTGAGTGGGCGGAGTTCGGACACCCCCCCTGGCCGTCCTCCGCACACACCCACCGTGACGTCGGACGGCCAAAGGCCGTCCGAAGCACATAAAGGGTTAATAGGCCCCCGGGTGTGCCCTGTTGTTAATATATTCGGGGCCACGCAGGCCCACACTGCCCCGGGGACAGCCACCTCCCTGTGGCTTTTTAAATATTATGCGGAGCCTGCGTCCCCCGCAGCCCCGGGGACCGCCACCTCCCTGGGTGCTCCTTCCAAAAAAGTGTGCTGGGGGGCTCCTGCACCCCCACACTGCCTCGGGGAAAGCCACATCCCCGGAGCATTCCTTATTATGGGGCGGGGGCTCTCGCAGGCCCCCCAAGCCTTGGCAACCGCCACCTCCCCTGGGCTTAAATAATGTAAATTAGGTTGGGAAGTACCCAGAGATCTCTGCTACTTTTTGGAAAATTTTATACAGCACTCTAAGCCAGAAAGGGTATTTTTTTAACTTATATTGGGTGGTCCCCTATGTCTGGACAAAGATAAACCTCTCTGAGGAGTTATGATGATAGCAAAACACATGTCAGGGGTTGCTTTTATTCATTCCAGGTTGGCTTTAACCGTATTGTGCCTGGAGTGGTAAAAGACTTTTGTCATTTTATAGCTTGGTGTGGATGCAACTGTGCTAATCCTATGCTTAAAGACGTTGCCGTATAATGTACATAAATACATAAAATATAAAAAATAAACTAATAATACTGAGAGATATATTTTATCAATATTAGGAAATGTATTGGAGTCTGGGAGAATTCGATTTACTATTCCTGCTCCTGTTTGTGGAAAAGTAGCAAAAGCATTGGACTTCGGAGGTGTTACATTTACTATATCCTCTCCTGTCTAAGCAACAGTAGGGAAAGTGTTAGGCTTTTGAGGGGTTACATTTACTATTTCCACAACAAACTAGCAGCTGTGGAGAAAGCGTTAGACTTTGTATGTATTAGATTTACTATTCCCACTTCAAACAGTGCAACAGTAGCTAAAGCACAGGACTTCGGAGGGATTAAATTTACTATTCCTACTCCAGTCAGCAAAACAGTAGAGAAAATATTGGACTTTGGAGGGGTTACATTTACTATTCCCACTGTAAACAGTGCAACAGTAGGGAATGTGTTGGACTTCAGAAGGGTTAGATTTACTGTTCCTACTCCAGTCTAAGCAACAAATAAAGAAAGTACTTCACTTCAAACTCATTACATGTATAAATAACCCTATTAATGAAGAAACATATTCAACTCATAAAATAATCATTAATAATTAATATTTATATGTAGATATATATATATATATTTATATATATATATATATATATACACATATATTTATGTGTTAAGGAATAAAAACAAATGAATATACAAATAAAAAAGAAAGAAAGGGAGACATCAAAATTACATGTATGAAATTTAGCTTCTCTACCTAACAAAAAGAAGATAAAGTCATTAGTAATAGATTTAATTTCAATTAATACATAAAAAGCTATTTAAATAACTAATATCATAGCACAACCTTTCGTAAACACCATAAAAAATACAAATTGGTAAAAAAATTATACATTTTAAGAAAATATACATAATAAATTAACTATTAATAAATTTAATTCAAATATCAGTTATTATCAAAAGAATGTATGTTTATTTTTGTCCCAATCAATTCATCCAACAAAAGTCAAATACAACATTTAAAAATACATATGTATTACACATATAAAGATGAAAAGAAGAAAAATAAATTAAACATTAGAATTACACATTAGAACAATTGCACAATTATTATTAACTTAAATATTGTAGATAGTAATCAAATGACAAATATTGTAAAAAAACAACATTACATTGAATTACTTTAAGTTTTATGTGTCATCCTGCCCTATGACCCTACTAACCAAAATTAATAACAATTACGCAAACAATAGCAATGCATAGCATTATTATATTAACTAAAACACATTTAAATAATTTAAAAAACAATATTTTTTACAACTATGTTACTGAAAACGAAGTTACAAATAATGATATTTAAAAAAATGATATTACTTTCCCCCAAAAATGATATTCTTGACAACAATATTTTTGCATCACGATATTTTTGAATCACAATATTTTTTTTCTGATATTTCTGTCTCCCGATATTTCAAACTCGACATTTTGTCCAAGTACCATTCTTGACATGCCCTCTTGGCTGTCTCCATGGCTATCTCATTACAAATATAGCTACAGCCTCATGTCACCTGCAGTTCTCCCTTCGTTCGTATACACTGGTGACATCACAATGAAGAACACACATCCTCAACTCCCCATGACTGTTCCTGCAGCTCACTGTGGTACATAGGCACTGAGTCCCAACATGCTCATGCCCTGGAGTATAGGACTCCTTGCTCTGAAATGCAAGTGGCAAGTTATGTTTTAAAAAGAAAATTGGTGGCCATCTTGGAAAAAGGCTAAAATTGTTGACCACCATAATTTACTTCTGTCAATAGACACTAGCCTTCTTGGAAGTAGACTTTCTCACCCTCGGTCTGCTAGTGCGATTGTCATCCTATTATTACCAACACTTCTCTATATGCATGTTGTCCCAGTCAAATTGACAGCAATACCTAAACTGTGGAAAACCTCTAGAAAGTGACTGTTATCTTAGAAATATGTTTTTTTGCACAGTTTTATTTTTATCTCCACTGTTCTAGTGTGGAAATATGGATTTTTCTGGTCAGTTATGTCCCCTATCTTGGACCCCAACGGTTCTATGTGCATGTTACAAGTACATGTATGTTCCCTCCAGTTCCAGTTATGAAGACGCAAATACATGTGCATCCACCGTTAACATGTCCTCTGTCAGATCCGCCATGAATAGGCCGGATATTCCATTCCTAAGTACGAAAGGCCACCGGCTTTATATGATTCACTTATGCCATTTTACAGTCCAGGCAAGTAGGCCCTGATTCTGTCATCAAACTCTTCTTGCCTTCTGCCTCTGAAAACACCAGTCTGAGCCTGCATCTGTGACCATGAACTTTGTCTCATTCTCTGCGCGGCTCACGAAGCCTGACATCAGCCTATTCTCTGCCAAGAACTGTATTTCACCTTCGAGTTATCTGCTTCCCCCTCAGCCGATGCATTCCTGCCTAGTAGTTTAAGTAAACATTCTTCCAGCTACCGAGCAAAAGGCCCGGCTTCTCTGTCCTTATGCAAGTAATTCATAGTCCTGTTACCATGGAATATTCCTACCCCCTCGCATCTAGTGTAGACACTTAGACGCTTGTACACGCACGCACAGTCAGTATAGAATAGATTCTGTCCGAGAGTCCTTCTTTTGTGGATAACATAGTTCTTTAAACATAGGATGTTAGATATGATTTGGGATTAGGTTGACTTGACCCCCAGACTTTTCGTCTCCACATGTAGAGCTAAATGTCAAGTCCCCTTCACCCCCTAGTTGCACGTCAATCACACGTCATGCTGCTGCGCGCGCATCTATGCCAAGTATTATCTTATAGATCCACCTATATGTGACATCATAACCAATTATGTTCCTTTTTACTCCTTATTACACCCATTTTTTGGTTACGCAGATAAATCGTCATTTTCCTTATCAATTGTTACGCCTACTGCATTCGCCTCATTGTAATGTATGATCTATAAAAGTCATTTCATGTCAATAATGTATGTACTTCACTTCCTGAACCTCCGTGGTGATGGAACTTGGAGCAACCGATTATAATCGTTCATTGGAATAAAGCCTATTCCGAACCTCTAATACCACGGATTCTGCCTCTCATTTTACTGAGCTATTTTATTATGTTTCCGCATCAAATTAAGTCCCGGTAAAGGAATTTTATTTACCACATGAATGGCGCCCGAACAGGGACACTTTCTCATCTCACGCGCCGGCGGTGAGTTGCAGGCCCGGTCTCCTGCCACAGCTGGACGGACAATAACGCGTACCAGCAGGATTTCCTGTATCTCCCTCCGGTCAAGCGGGGGCGACTGAGGCTGCGATCAACACCCAGACGAGGCGGTGAGAAGTGCGAAGTATCCCGACCAGAGCCTAGCTGAGAGAGCAAGATCCGAGGTATACAGAGGCCCACCAATTCGAAGTCAAGCCCAGTTTCCGACGAGTCGAGTCGAGTCCAGTCCGGTTCAAGTTCAAGTTACCGAGGCCTTCCGTTTCCGAAGCTACCCGGTGAGTACCATTGCTGGGGAGGCATTTCTGACGTGCACATAGGTTGTGCCGGTCAAGACGGGTTTGGGTACACAAATCCGGTCTGCACTGTTTTAGCAGTGTATCTGTACTGTTTAGCAGTATATCAAGTATTCCGAAGTATCCAGTTATTGTCAAGAATTATGCTTGGTGATTAGTTATGCAGACGATCATCATTGTTGTTTCAGTTAAAGGTTTAATGTTTAATGTTTAAATGTGTTTAAGTACGTTCTGTATATTGTGGTATGAATGACTGTTCATTATCGTGTTTATTGTATTAAGTCTGTTCAAAATCAAGTATCAGGTCAGTTGGTCAAAATCAAGTATAAGGTTAGTTCTCAATATGCCGTTCTTTTCGAAACTAAGACAGATCACTACAAGAAAAGGGGTACTCGAAGAAGCCGTTCCCATTCCTCCTAGGGACACTCCAGGGTACTTCATGTATCATAAACATGGCCTAGACGCCATATTATTTCTTGATTTATGGGTAGACTACACCAAGGAATTACCAGAAAGTCAGAGGTGGCCCACAGCGGGAACCTGGGATGCAGAGTGCATCATGAAAGTAGAAGAAGAGTTATGGAAAAGGAAAGTCAGACAGTCACAGAAAGACGCCGTTGAGTTATGGCGTAAAGAATCACATAGACGAACAGAAAAAGCACGTAGACAGGAGGAGAAGAGTAAAGAGAATTCCAATAAAGTTCAAGAAAATCTATTAATTGAGGAAGGTATCCGAGTGAAATCAGAACAAGTAGACAGACAAAGAAATGCCCTTATGAATGGTATGTATCCCCTTCTGGCCGAAGGATTACCTAAGGCTACTCCAGAAATACCGAAAGACTTGCCACCCCCATTGTTCCCAATAAAGGTACATCCTAAGGGATCCTAAGAAAGGGATCCTAAGAAATAGAACGCCTACACGAAGAGAGATTAGAGGTAGACGAGTTCGAACAAAGCGAGGAAGAAGGGTCAGGACTGCCCACAGGACAGTCGGACACCATAGCCTATGTAGGTAGAGGAAGATCTTGTAATAGTAATAGATGTCTTATTGACCCGATACGTCCGATATGTCCAGACAATAACAGGAGTTTCCCAACACCCATAGTCCATATAAGGTCTAACGAGCATTCGTTCCAAGCCGCCGACAAACTACTCCGAGAACGAAGGGGTTATCATTTCCTCGATTCTATGGACGAACAAGACTTAGCCAGGGCAGCTGTCCATTGGGTGGACAGTCCCGGAAAATATAGTGATGATACAGTAGCACGCACATTTTTGAATCTCACCCCAGATGAACAGAGGTTAGCTGGGATTTATATGATTCAACAACTCATTATACTATATCGGAGTCAACATTCGGACCCTGGTCCCTTACCTGACATATTGACCGAATTACTCACGAATAGATGGAGAGGTTCAGGTACTAAATTAATTAAAGAAATTCTAGAATCAAGAAAGCAGTATATTCTTTTTGTATGTTCAGAACATGTTTCACTGCCCATCAAGGAAAGAACCACGTATTACATGGATAGACAGAATCCCTTACGAGAAGTGCACCCAATAAAGGGCGAGGACAACGAGTTTAAGCGCGTATTTGTATATACGCCCATATCAAAAATAGAATTGTTACAAATGAAGAAAGTGGTACCCAGTCATGACAAAGATCCAGCGGGTTTTCACCGAGAAATTAAAGACATGTTACTCATGGGAGAGTATACCTATCCCGACATTATGACAATACTGAAGGTATTGATGCCTGCTGGCATTTACGAAAAACTCAAGGAAAAAGAGTGGGAGGTAGGAGACCAAAAGATAGAATGGTCAGCATTGGAAGCAGAAGAAAGGGCCCGAACTGCAGGAGCAGGGCTTGGGGACAAAACTAAGGCATTACCAGGTTTATTAGTACAGGTACTGCCACGTTTATTAACTACGAAAAAGGAAGATTGGGGTACAATTTCAGCCTGTAAACAGAAGCAAGATGAAGACACTAGTGATTACTATGCCCGATTTGAAAAATGTTTTGGTATAAATAGTGGCATAAAAGCAAGTAGCGAATCATACCCGCATCTGTTTGTAACAAAATTAGTAGAAAATGCCCTGCCCTAAGTAAAGAATAGAGTATTAAAATTCGAGAGTACCTGGCAAGGTAACACTCCATCACAAATGTTACAAATGTTACAGTACCATCACAATAGAATTAGAGAGGAACAAGAACATGAACACAGACGCATGAAAGACACGAAAATGAAAATGCTAGTTTCCCAGACAGTTCCAGCTGAAGGACATAAAAAGGGTATGACACATTCCGATTCAGCAGGACCTGTAAAAGGGACATGCAATTATTGTAAAAAGCCAGGTCATTACGTACACGACTGTCCAGTTTTAAAACATAATATCGCCATAGGTAAAACACAAGAAAGACCACGGCCATTTAGACAGGATCAGAATGAACAAGGAGCTCCGCAGCATGCACAGGCCATGCCAGCCGCACAACAGTCTATACAGTTTGTGCCAGCTGCACCACCGTTGCCTGTTGCTGCCACACAGACAACAACACGACAAATGTATCAGACCGCACAGTATGAATATCCTGAGTATCAGCGTTACGCATGAACTAGCCTAGAGAGGGAAGTTGACTTACCCCTTATCGAGATACCTGTAGATCAAGAAGGACCTTATGTACACAGTGAATTATTAGGCCAAGATAGAAAATTTTTACTCGATACAGGGGCAAGTCGAACAACTATAAAACGTAGTGAAGTTCCAGGGGCACCCCTCTCAGGCTCTCAGAATATTTCCCTTGGTTTTTCAGGAAAGCCTATTGTTAATGAAGTATCACAGCCTCTCCCACTTACGATAGGACCTCTGACCCGAACTACAGATTTATTGCTTACTAAATCATGTCCAGAAAACCTGTTAGGAATAAAAACATTAAAAGCTCTAGGAGCTATAATATGTTGTTCTCCGGAAGGAGTAAGATTGTTTTTACGTGATTTTAAAGGTCACTATGTATCTAGAGACATGGATCCCCGACTGCAGACTTTACCTACACGTCTATGGGCACAAGGCCCTACTGATGTTGGATGCATGAATATTACACCATATCGAGTCACATTAAAGGCAGGAGTGGTGCTACCACGAATGCGACAATACAAGTTACCACCAGATGCTGTAGTGGCTTTACTACAAATCATTGACGAGCTCATTACCCAAGGAGTAGTTGTAGAAACAGACTCCAATGTATGTAATTCACCGATAATTCCGATTCTTAAACGAACAGATCCAAAGGCCCCGCCAGTATATCGATTGGTTATTGATCTGCGCGAATTAAACAAGTGCATTGTGCCACAATTCCCTGTGGTCCCAGATATCTCGTCATTACTGACAGCCATTGATTCCGAAGCAACATTCTTTACTGTAATCGATCTCAAGAATGCCTTTTTCAGCGTCCCAATAGATCCGGAAAGCCAATATTTGTTCGGATTTAGTTTAAATGGACGTAGCTTTAAATTCTCACGCGCACCTCAAGGATTTACAGAAAGCCCCAGCATCTATAGCCAAGCACTGAAACGAGAACTTGACAGTATCCACATGCCAGTTAACACTGCCCTGCTTCAATACGTCGATGATCTGCTGATCACCGCAAGAAGCGAACCGGAATGTGAAAAAGCATCACTGACAGTTTTACAATTTCTAGCCGAAAAGGGGCACAAGGTGTCCCCTTCTAAGCTGCAATTCTGTGTCCAGCGAGTTATTTATCTTGGACACTCGCTGTCCAAGGAGGGAAGACAGCTTACACCGGACCGCATTCAGTTAATAGCTAACATGCAAATACCCAAGACACAAAAGGAGGTGCGGGCTTTCATAGGCCTCACTTCATACTGTAGACAGTGGATCCCGCAATACGCATTTCTAGCAAAACCACTCATTCAGTTGACAACACAGGAGGCAGCCACATCGACTGTTCTCCCTTGGACCCAGGAACATACACAAGCTTTTGAAAGCCTAAAGAAAGCTTTATGTCAAGCACCTGTTTTAGCAACACCATGTTACAGAAAACAGTTTACACTCTTTGTTACAGAACGCGAAGGTACTGCCTTGTCAGTACTCACACAGGAACAAGCAGGAGCACACAAACCATGTGCTTATTTTTCTAGTACATTAGATCCCGTAGCTCAGGCTTTGCCTGCATGCCTAAAATCAGTGGCAGCGACAGCATTAGCAATCAGACAAAGCGATGCCATAGTGTTAGGACATCCATTGACAGTTCAAGTACCACATGCAGTAGAGGTTCTTGTAAATAGAACGCAAACACAACACTTGACTATAGCGCGACTTACAGGGTACGAGCTTACATTGTTTCAGCCACATATAGAAATCAGACGCTGTAACACATTGAATCCTGCCACACTTTTGCCAGTAACCGGAACAGACCCACTAGCCCATGACTGTATTGAAGTTATTACAATAACGACGAAACCTAGACAAGATTTAACCGATGTCCCATTGTCAGATCCAGACCTGACATTGTATGTAGATGGTTCATGTATGAGAACAAGTACAGGAGAGTTAGTGGCCGCTTACGCAGTCACAACAGATACTGAAGTCATCGAAAACTAATCGTATAAATACTTTGTCAGCTCAAGCCGCAGAGCTTATTGCTCTGACACAAGCCTGTATTCAAGCCACAAGTAAAAAAGTCAACATATACACTGATTCACGTTATGCATTCGGAGTTGTACATGACTTCGGCGTGCTGTGGCGAGAGAGAGGTTATTTAACTTCCCACGGTGCCCACATTCAGCACGGACCCCTCATTCATGCCTTATTAGATGCAATACATCTACCCACGGCAATATCAATTATGAAATGCAAAGCACATACGAAGGTTACTGATATCATTTCTCAAGGCAATGATCTAGCCGACAGAACAGCTAAACAGACTGCTCAAACTCAAACATCCGACATGACAAAGACAATAGTCCCGACACATTGTATGACAGTTAAAGATCCTACTTTTGACGTAATTGACATCCAGACACATGCTACACCAGATGAAATAAAGAAATGGACTGAATTAGGAGGGATCCAAACGGACCAAGGATGGATGACGAAGGAAAAATCTGTGTGGTTCCTCCCTGATTCAATGGTCCAAGTCATTATTAATACTATCCATAGTCCAGCACATCTAGGAGAAAAAGCTATGCTAGATAGCATTCAACACATTTGGTTCAATAAACATTTACGAGCAGCAGCCAAACAAAAGGTCCGTACCTGTATGATCTGTTGCCAGTTCAACCCAGGAAAAAGTGTTCCCGTAGAACAAGGTGGATTTCATCCTCCTAATCACCCTTTTGAAGTCCTCCAGATGGACTATATCCAGATGGAACGATGTCGAGGATTCAAATATGTTCTCGTAGTTGTCTGCGCTCTGTCCCGTTGGACGGAGGCATACCCGGTTTCAGATTACACTGCCCCGACTACTGCCAAACAGTTAGTTCGAGAATTCTTCCCACGATACGGTTTACCACGTGTTGTCTACTCAGATAACGGCCAGCCGTTCTCATCCGAATTAATGAAACATGTTTCACTTCTGTTAGGATATCAGTGGAAATTCCACTGCGTCCGACACCCCGAGGCAGCAGGTCTCGTAGAAAGACATAATCAGATACTGAAAATCAGATTGTCCAAATTATGCAGAGAGAAAGGTGTCGACTGGGTAGTAGCGTTACCAGTTGCACTCTTTTACATGAGAATGGTAGCACACTCTCGAACAGGGCTATCCCCGTATGAGGTGATCTTCGGCAGACCACCAAATATGTGGGGGACGCCTATACCACGCAAAATAACTGATGTTGACTGTAATATGCTGACAGATTACTTGGCTTCCTTGATGTCTGCACTACAATCTTGTCGTTCACAGGTAGCTGCAGCTTTTCCCGACAACACTGAGGTGAAACCCCATGACGTAGTTCCGGGTGATCTCGTATTTGTGAGAAATTTCGACCGAAAGACTCAGCTGGAGCCCAGGTGGAAGACACCCAAGTTGGTTCTGCTCACGACAAGGACAGCCGTGAAGATCGAGGGCCGCAAGGGCTGGATTCATTCAAGTCATATCAAGAAATTTCATGGACTATCCTCGGATATAGACATTGTGCCCTGCACTCCCCCACAGACTGATTCAAAACTTCCTTTTGTTGAACAGAGCAACTCTGAACACTATAAACTAAAGCTTAGGCCCAACCAGTCGAGCAATTTGATTGTTTAAGTCCTCTCCAAGGTGAAGCGGTTGAATTGTCTCTGACATGTATCCCTTGGACCTGAGTAGAGAAAGCACCCGGAAAATGTTGAAACGACAGGCGTATTGTAAATCACTGCGTAGCCACTGTATAGTGACATTATTAATCTTGTTTTTCTTAAGTCTTTTAATAATTACTGCAAGTATATTGTTGCACATATATTACCCTATTGCCAGAAATGTTTACAATGTTACTGCTGAACATTCTTTTAGTGACCTACCGCCGCATGAATTGTCTTATAGACTTGCGCTGCGCAATAACACTTTCATTAGTATGTTACATCATTCCCATCAGACTAGTAATGCCACCAATTGTTGGGTGTGTGGCCGACTCCCTCCCTATCAGAATTATGAAGGAGTCCTGCCTTTCTTTCCACACCCATTTACACATAATGGCTCCTGTGGAGCATGGTTTAGTTTAATCAATTCCATAGACTCAGACACAGCAGTTTACCAAGATCAGTGGGTATGGGGAAATCTGAACCTAGTTTTATTCAAAGTCTGTTACCCTGATAAGGAGGGTCGCCCCAAAAGAACAGGAACTGATCTAGAAAATGAAGTATATGGATTAGGTAATTTTACACCTAATCTCATGATTCTAAATGTCGAATCCGAAGTTGAACTAGTTTTACCAACCATGTCAGTATTCCCAGCGAAAGGTGAATTGTGTGTAAGAAAAGTTGGTTCCATACATATGGGCCATAGTAAATGCACTACTACAGTAGAATTCAGTGATCAAGGCAAATCTTCATTTAGAGCTTATCGCCACTCCTACTTTATATGTGGTCAGACTGCATATATGCGTCTACCTCTAGATTGGGATGGTACCTGCTACATTGCATTCCTTTTGCCACCTGTTTTCCTAGCTCCTCCTGATTATTATAGAAATATTCATTTAGTACACAACAGAGAGCGGAGAGATCTCCCAATTGTCGATTACACTGAAACAGCATGGGAAAAATACACAGATTTCAATAAAGGCATCTTTCCCTATATAGGTACTGTTACTAATAGTAAGCTGATACGTAGATTAACTAGAACCCTTGAAGCAGTAGTAAATGAAACTATTTCCGCCTTAGGCAATTTAACAGAAGAGCAGTCTGCTATGCGGATTGTTGTGCTTCAAAATCGTCTTGTCCTTGACGTCATCCTAGCTGATAGGGGCGGAGCTTGTAGGGTCATCGGATCAAGCTGCTGCGTATTCATACCAGAAAATTCGCCATCTGTATATAAAGCTATAACTCGCCTTCATAAGATTGTAAGCCAGATACACCAGAATCCAGGCACTTGGACTTGGTCCAGTTGGTTTTGGAGTGTGATATCAGCCTGGGGATGGAGAGTTCTATCCTTCCTAGGTATTGGCCTTCTCATACTATTCAGTTGCTGTCTATGTCTACAATGTGGACCAGCGATCTGTGGCCTGTGTGCCACATCGTGTATTGCACCACCAAGATTTCATTCAAGATCCCGGAAGAAGAAAGAAGAACAAATGATGCTATATGAACAGATCAATGGATTAATGAAGATTGATATCTCTTGACGGGCAAGTAGGGGACAAGGAGGGAATGTGGAAATATGGATTTTTCTGGTCAGTTATGTCCCCTATCTTGGACCCCAACGGTTCTATGTGCATGTTACAAGTACATGTATGTTCCCTCCAGTTCCAGTTATGAAGACGCAAATACATGTGCATCCACCGTTAACATGTCCTCTGTCAGATCCGCCATGAATAGGCCGGATATTCCATTCCTAAGTACGAAAGGCCACCGGCTTTATATGGTTCACTTATGCCATTTTACAGTCCAGGCAAGTAGGCCCTGATTCTGTCATCAAACTCTTCTTGCCTTCTGCCTCTGAAAACACCAGTCTGAGCCTGCATCTGTGACCATGAACTTTGTCTCATTCTCTGCGCGGCTCACGAAGCCTGACATCAGCCTATTCTCTGCCAAGAACTGTATTTCACCTTCGAGTTATCTGCTTCCCCCTCAGCCGATGCATTCCTGCCTAGTAGTTTAAGTAAACATTCTTCCAGCTACCGAGCAAAAGGCCCGGCTTCTCTGTCCTTATGCAAGTAATTCATAGTCCTGTTACCATGGAATATTCCTACCCCCTCGCATCTAGTGTAGACACTTAGACGCTTGTACACGCACGCACAGTCAGTATAGAATAGATTCTGTCCGAGAGTCCTTCTTTTGTGGATAACATAGTTCTTTAAACATAGGATGTTAGATATGATTTGGGATTAGGTTGACTTGACCCCCAGACTTTTCGTCTCCACATGTAGAGCTAAATGTCAAGTCCCCTTCACCCCCTAGTTGCACGTCAATCACACGTCATGCTGCTGCGCGCGCATCTATGCCAAGTATTATCTTATAGATCCACCTATATGTGACATCATAACCAATTATGTTCCTTTTTACTCCTTATTACACCCATTTTTTGGTTACGCAGATAAATCGTCATTTTCCTTATCAATTGTTACGCCTACTGCATTCGCCTCATTGTAATGTATGATCTATAAAAGTCATTTCATGTCAATAATGTATGTACTTCACTTCCTGAACCTCCGTGGTGATGGAACTTGGAGCAACCGATTATAATCGTTCATTGGAATAAAGCCCATTCCGAACCTCTAATACCACGGATTCTGCCTCTCATTTTACTGAGCTATTTTATTATGTTTCCGCATCAAATTAAGTCCCGGTAAAGGAATTTTATTTACCACACTAGTCACCTTATTTACATTCCATCTTTATATACTACATTCCGTTTAATGTGCTCAAAATCACATTACTTACATTGAAGCTTCACTCCAACAGTGGTGCTAATCCTTATCAATGAGCTGCAACCACCAAAAGAGATGATTTCCTTGCCTCTGACTCTCCCAATAGACAACTTTTTTCTGAAGTTTAAGGACTGAGTTCCACCCCTTTAGGGCCTCATTACGAGTTTGGTGGTGCGCGAGCAAAACCACCCTGCTCCCGCACCGCCAGACCCATGGTTAAACTGCCCACCAGATTAGGAGATTTCTCTTGTCTGGCAGCCAGTTCCTTTGGTGTTCCCACGGTAGTGCCTTCAAAATGGGCTCCACAATGGGAACGTCAAAATATGTACCTGCACGGCATTGACTGCTGCAGTCGATGCCGTGCAGGTACTGGGGTACATGCACAGAGAGGCACAACATGTGCCTTCCTGCATGCACCCACGGCACAGAGACACCCCTTTGATTCCTCACGCCACACTTTTCATGGTGGTGGCACCGCCATGAAAAGTGTGGCAGTGAGGAAACTCGCAATATGCTTGGCGGGGATGCAGGGTCACGTCAAGCATATTGCAGCCTCAAGACTGCCTTGGCGGTTGCAGTCATCCCAAGTTGTCCCGACCACTCTGGTCGTAATTGGGCAGTTGGAAGACCACCACCGCCCTGCCCCCATGAGTCTGGCAGTTCATGGACCGCTAGACTCAGAATAAGTCCTTTAGAGTAAAGTGATTTTACTCTTAGCCAACTATTTAATTTATTTTTAGCCTCTTTGGAATTTCTTCTACACCGCACTGTGTTTTGTGTGAGTGGAGCTCTGCTCCTCTTGATCTACACTTTGACAGTGCTCTATGTTACATGTTTTTCAATGTACTTCCTCCTATCCTAGATCTGTCTATCAATAGTTAACAGTTATGACTCATTGCAGTCATATGCAATGAGCCATTTCTCTGCATACCCACCTCTTTTATTGCCAAAAACACTTTTGAATATCCAAATACATCTAATATAATATCCTCAATCGACACATTTCACCTTCACAAAATTGACTATCTTCCGTAGATGAGCAAAATTTATTGACCACTAACAGAATGTTTTAACTCAAGTATTCCTTCAACAGCATATTCCTTTAGGATTTCATTGTAGGCGCTGTTGAATAGTGCCTTAGATTAGGGATACATATTTCCTGCATCTGCTAAATCCAATTCCCCGGAGTTCAGAATTTCTCCGGTGTGGTTAATAATAACTATTACACAATACTCCACTGTAAAATGGGGAATAACATTGAGTTTTTCTTGCTATCTGCACGAAAGTCAACACTTACCAGTTTTACAGGTCACCCCCCTGAATAACTTTTTGCAGGCTTGACTTTCTGAAATTAATTTAACTAAAATGTGGAGGATACAGTAAATTTACTACACAACGTACACTTTGATTGCTATACAAACAGGACTTTGCATTGCAGTCACAAAATAACAGAGCACTATATGGGCCTGATTCACAAAGTTAAACTTACACATTTTGTGTAAATTTAGCACTTTTTTGCTGCTCTCAAATACAAGTTATTAGTAAGTTTACAACTGCGGAGACTCAGCATTTGGGGTGGAGAAATCCGCACATAATAAAATAGGCCTTCTCTATCTTTTTACATGCTAAGATCTCTGTCCGGACTGCAGATTCCCCACAGGCATAAATATATTATTAAATTGTAGTTTGTTAATAGCAAAAAACAGTTAAGTTACACAAAAGTGGACATTTTCGTTTGTAAATCAGGCTTTTAATGAGGTCCATAAACTGGAGCAATCTCAGGTGCAAAAACTGTATTCCTGTAGAACACCAATCACAAGTACACACTTTCCTCCAACACTTCTTTTGGCAGTCATATAAAAAGAAAGCATAATTGACTTCATATTCGCTGACTCTAAGAACATCAGATGCTTCCCATCCATTGTCATTGACTGGTCTTATCACTTCCCCATCCCATTACGCATTACTCTTTCCACGCTTTTGGTGGCCTTTACCACCCCCTAACAAGGAAAGATGGACTTGTCCCACTAAAAACGTCTCTAGATTAATTATTTTAAAAATAAACAATTCAACCTATAAATGGCAACTAGTGATTGTGCCATTAATTCTTACAGCATGATCGAAGAAAGGACCAAGTCAAACACAGAACATGCAGAAAGGCAGAAATACATCACAGAAAATTATTTTTTTCAAATTATTCTCAAAACTAAACAAATTCAGAAAAGAATATAAACATATAATTTTATTTTCCAAATCAGATATAGCCAAGGAGAGATCTACACATCATCTACTGGTATGTTGGAATGAACCACCATTATGCCCTATGTGGAATTAACACTTTCCTCTTCATTGTGAAATGCAAGGAGTTTCTCCACTACTTGCCCAAAATAACACCCATTCCATCAACATAAATTTGATGTTGGTTTTAAACAATGGAAAACGGCACCAGTGACATGTTAAAACATATTAGATTCATTCCTACAAATCAGACATGATGACATAGCAGACATGGTTAGAAAACGCAAACCAACTAAATATTGCATCAATTATATTAATGTTCATACATTCAAAATCAATCCTTTCCTTTTATTAAATCACCTGCTCTATGCTTCCCTAGCAAAAGTCATTTTCTCAAACTCTTTAATGATTGGTCAACCCACCCCATATGCACAAAAAACTGAACTTAAATCAGCTCTTAAATGTGCATCCTGTGTTTAATCTCGCCTTAAAAGGAAAGCTTCCGTAAGGCCATTCTCCAGCAGTAGCAGCCGGTACCAATGGCCGGGGGGGGGGGTGGATGGGACCCAAACATACACAAAAACAAATATTCATGCTCGCCCACATGCACCAAACAAAAAATCATAATTAGCTGCGCAGTGCTGCCTCGGAGGTCCCAGGAGGGTTAGGACTGCTGTCTTCTCTCGTTGGTGGACTATGCGTGAGCCAATGAGTGGAGGTAGTAGTCCCTACTCATTACAGAGTGGCATTGGGTCAATGAGAGTTGCTGACTCCACCCCACTCTGCGACAAGGTGTCATTGATTGACACTTGGCACTGCGCACTTCAGTCCTTAGAACTGAAGCTCCCATGTCTGAGGCAATCAGCGATGCTCCCGTTCATCACGAGATGGAGAACCTTGAGTTGCTTTGTCAGGCTGAAGGTGTCACGCCCACAGTAGCTTGTGCATCTTCAGCCCAGTAAAGATCATCTCAGGTAGCCGTGAGTTTGTGCATTCAGAGGCATATGTACGAGCCCCAGTGCATCGCTCTTGCACAAAGCAATGTGGAGCAAGTGCAACGCAACTCTAAAAAGAGATTTATGAAGCTATGCAAGGCCACCTTACGTGGACCTGTGTGGCCTCATATCTCGAGTAATGTAACGCAGTGCAAATTGCTGAGTTGCATTACTCTACGCCAGGGAGGCATTTCCATGCGTGTTGTGTGGGTATTCCCACACAACATCCATGAACTTTGACGCATTGCCAGATTTACAAGAACAGGTATACCTGGGAATGCACCAAAAAGATACCCCTTTCTATGTGTGCTGCATTTTCCAGCACACATAGATAGAGGAAAAAGCCTCTCAGGATTGTTTTTGCACAGGAAGGTGCCCTGTCCTGCACAAAAAGAATACTGCACGCAACCATGGTACAAAGGTGTCTGAGTTGGTGCTAGGCTGCCCATTGTGTGCCTGCACAGAGGAAAGGACAGGAATGTATCTTATTCTTTTAAATATGGTGCATTCCTGCGCTTTTCCTAACAAACAGCGCAGCAAGGTGACCTGCCATGTGGTGCTGTGAGAATTGTTTGAAAGTTTGCCCCTCAGTGCTTGTCTAGCTGCTGGCTGCGTGACCTGAAAATAAAGAGTGTCTGTCAGACTGAACTTTGCTGAGCCAGACAGACACTCTTCTTTTTGAAAAAAAGGTGTGAGGTCTTTACCCCTTCGCCCATTAGGATGTTTCGCGGCTGTTCTCCAACCTATTGAACGCTGTCATTTCTAAGGAACACCTGCTGGTGCACTAACAATCTGAGTCTACTATGCTTTCAGTATCGGCTACCCTCAAGACACGGAATATTTTAAGTACAGATCTGTTACTTATAATTGCCTAATTACTTTAATTCTCTGGTCAAATGTGGTTCTCTTTACAGCTTATTGTAGTGCGAAGATCAGTTAATAACCAGGAGCCTTAATATGACCAGGCACTCTATATATGAATGATACATCAATATAAAAACACGTATAGGATTATAATAAATCGCACGGTCCATATATATTTTTATGGATTTATTCTCCGATTCAACAACACCAACTACATCTCTCACCAGCACTGCCAGGGTACAATAGCCATCTCCAACGAACCATTACCATGGAGACCACCCTAACATTCCTGGCATGAGCTGACAGTCTTACAGGTGTATGCAGATTATAACAGATTGCTATATCAGACCGGTCTGCCATGAAAATTCTCTTGTTCTTCCAGATTGTGCTTTTCCAGATGTTTACACACATAATACGCATGTGGAAGCATCACTGATTGGAATGTATGGGCTTGAAGATGTATCAAGATATTTTGCAGTTGAAAAGCCAGAGATTCACAAAATAACAGGCTTTGTGACCACAAACATGTGCAATGTGTAAGGGGTGCATGGTGGAAATACAATTCCAAATGGCAAAAGGGCCTTTTCAACCAATCACAGTTCAGTTGATGTTAAAGAGCCCCCCCTCTAAAAAATCTCAGTGAGATGAATCAAAGGTTTGCAGTCACAATTGCAGTTGCCAACAACTGATCTGATACCGACTTCCTTAAGAGGATAGTACACCAATTGCAAAGTGGAAGCTGTCACTGGGGGTCAGCTTCTACCGTGGAAATGTGTGCATTGGTGAAAGCTGAGAGTGGCCCAGGGGATCACAGCACGCTTCCTCAATTTCATTCGCTGAATGGCAACTTTTATTTTTGAAAGCAGCCTTCTTCCTTTTTGTGTACCTCTAGATGTTATACATGCCTTACAGATTATTTTTAGTCTCTGCTTTAGTAAAAAATAAAAGAAAAAGAAAAGCACCATCGTGTTGATGTTGACAATTTATGGTGCTGTCTGGGAGAGTCTTTCCCTTTGATTGCGTTATGTGAGACGTGGTGCTACATTGTGCAACGTTTTTGGCTTTTTATACTTTTTGTGGTTTGTGAAATGTTCCAATGTACTCTTTGTGAATCTCAAATTATCACGTACTACCTTTGTATAGCAAATGATGGGTAAAGCAGTTTCAGCGATTACTAATACGCAATGCTAACTTTGTGCTGCGTTTGAGTTGCTTGATTGTGCTAGTGGACTATAACTATACATTTGCAACCTGTTCCATATTTTCTCGGAAAGGTGTTTTCAAGAAAGCCTGGCTGGCTGGTTTATTAGGATGCCAGAGTTCAGCTGCATTCTTTTACTTCCTTATTGGTGAAGAGTTAACCTTTTAGAACGATTCTGCCGCCAAACTCTTGTAATGTAAAGTACTTGTTCATCTGATTGTCTAGCAATACGAAGCGCTCATTGGTTTGAAATGTTTCTTTTTGTAACAATTGCACAAAAATATGCATTCTTTGTTTGAAGGTATGGAATCAATCCAGACACTGGGACAATCAAAAAGAAAACATAAGACTAACAGCATATCCTTGCATTGCTCCTGATAAGCCAAAGCATAACATTAACGAACAGAATTCATGGAGAAAGTGTCCCAGAAGGAAGACCCCAGTATAGGGGTCCCGCACATCTTCCCACTTTACACAGGGAAGTGACCGCAGACATGGAAAGCATGAAAGTGTCAGAAAGAAAAAACAATAAGGTAACAACAAGAAACAAAACACATGAATGCCAAAAACATACCAAACAAAGAAGAGAAAACCCACTACAATTACATGCACACAACATGATAAAATGAATACAAACATGTCATCTTTAGGTTGTCGATAACCATGGGCTATGGAGACATGCCGGGCCATTTTGATCGGTCATAATTTTTTCAAATAAAATGCCCCCCCAGCCGTGAGGATGCACCATTGCGTGGATCAGCGGGTCCGGAGAGGCTTCTACCCACAGTCACTAGTGGAAGGACGGGCTCTCAATACCCAACAAGTCCAGGAATGTGCATTGGATTCTCCCACTGTAGGGAGCTGATTTTTGTTATTTTGTGCCAAGCCATGAAAAAAACCCCACTGGGGTGAAAGTACTTTTAACAGAACCACCAACACCATTATGCACCGCTGAACTCATGGGGGCAGAGCTATAATCAGGTGCTTGTTCTGGTTTTGCTGCCTCGAACAACATATGGCTTGTGAACAAGATCTGTTAAGCTCGAAATGTGTTTAGCATGAAGAATTCATTTGAAGACCTTTGCTGGCTTTGTTGCAGTTGGAATAACGAGGCAGAAGCCTGTGTGGAGTGCAACCTTGTGGAGGACAACTCTCTCTTCTTCTTAAATATATCATATATATTTTTAAGGTGTTCTTTCCTACCTAGATTTACAGTAAGTAACTTATGGAATCTGTAATAAGATAGTCACATCAGGAAAAATCATATAGATGGAGATTTATTCAGCAAACCCCACCCACGAACAACTTCCAGCACAACTGCCAGGTTTTCCCTGGTGAGCCAAAGCATAACATTACCGAACAGAATTCAAGGAGAAAGAACTATCCCAGAAGGATGATCCCAGTATAGGGGATCCCACACATCTTCCCTCTTTACACAGGAAAGTGACCGCAGACATAGAAAGCATGCAAATCTCAGAAAGAAAATACAATAAGAGGTAACAACAAGAAACAAAACACATTTGTGCCAAAACGTACCAAACAAAGAAGAGAAAACCCACTACAATTAGTTGTACACAATATTAAGTTGAGGATAACTATGGGCTATGGGGACATGCCGGCCCAGATTTACTAAGGGTTCAAGCAAAGTTGCTGCACTCCAATGCGTGACCCGGAGCAGAGGCGTAACAACAGGCCCCCACAGCCCCCGCGGTGCGGGGGCCCCCCACTCTCCAGGGGCCCCCTCACTCTCAGCGGAGGGAGACGGCTCTTCAGTCTTCAAAATAAAATGGTGCTCCTGCGGGCACAGCCTCCCCAAGTCCCCATAAATTAAACTCTGCGCACACGCCACGGTGACGGCCTCTAAGCCACCGAGGAGTCTTTCCTCTCTTTCTGTCTCGCTCCTCAGTTAGTGAAAACCGAGACTTCAAGTATTGCCCTCTCTTTCCTCCTTTCTTTTATTTGCTCCCCTGTGAAATGGATCCAAAAAAGAAAAACATTTTTGCTGGAAACGTTGTCTTTTTCTGACACAAGTTCAGATTCGGGGTGGAGAGAAATAAAACATTTCAAATGTGAAAAATAAATAACTAATTAAAGCAAGACAGAGTGGTTGCAAGGTGGCCAGATTGATTTATTCACACCTAAACACATTAGCGCCACTTTACAGTATTTGCCAGTGAAGTGATACTTTTTGTTTTCTCCTCTCTCTTTGAACAACATTGTTTTCCCTGTGTGGGAAAGTGCACCTTGCCTGGAGGTACTGAAATACTTGCTTGATGGGTGAATTGGAAAACAAAATGTGTACAGCGACTGTGTGTTTACGAATGTGGTCTTTTTTAAACCATACTGCGTATGTTTTGAAAGGATATAATCAATGGGCACTGAAACTGGTCCCTTCCGGGCCCTGTAGTCATGGCCTTACCTTTTTATGCAAAAGCACTCACTAATTTTAGAATAATGAGTTTAAAAGGAAAAAGGTAACCATGTTGTTCCTGCTTACATTTCACATGCTTTACTTAATCTTGCATTCCCTATGAGTGTTTGCTTTTTCTAGGATGTTGTTAATTTTTTTTAGGCAGCATATTGCTCTTATCTAGGGCGTAATTAGAATTGAGTCACATCCAGGTGTTTATAGCGGGTCAGTGCAGTACAAGTTTCTCTAAGTGGGGCAGTATGGTGTTCAGTGGGGGAGAGGATGTGGCGCTATGGTCAGAGCTGCTGAAGTGGAACTGGTGAACCAGTTTCAGCCTTAATGACCAGGCTCCCAGACCACTCTCCTGAGGGAGCACATTCCTGTGCTACACCTTAGAAGGCGCCGCAAGATCTTAAAATCCCTGGTGTCTTAGCACCAGCAGTTGGACCCTAGCGGTGGCAAGCGTGGATTAACCTTGAAGGCCTGTCCACCACTATCCATGAAGTTCACCTCCAGTCTTGGGGACAGACCTGTGAAGTAGCACACCATAGAGTGGCAGTGACTCTGTCACTGAGGTCACAGGACCCTTGAGCAGGGTGGCTCTAGGGCAGTGCAACCGCACCGGGCACTAACTTCAGGTGGGGGCATCGTGTTTGAAAGTATAATATGGTTTAAAAGCACTTGCTGCCTCCTTCCTGGCCTCCAACATTTTTGGGCAGCAATAAAAATGTCTTGATAACTCCATTGATTAATGTTCTTAATAGAGAGAGAGGGTGTTTTGTCTAGTGGAAGGTTTGACTCATGAAAAGGAATGGCGGAGGTGTAATGTGCATGCTGCTAAGAACATGTGCCTTGCAGATCACAAAGTGCACATAATGTGAATAGGTCAGTGGGTTACTGCTTTTGTCAGAGAGACCCTATTGTTACTTTCAGTTAATAAGTTAAAATCCTAACATAGAACAGTGAGCTATTAACTGTCATGTAAGAACTGCATGTAAACTCCAAGGTATAAATTAGAGCGTTATGTTTTGTTCCCCAGTCTTCGATTATCCTAATGTTGCAAAAAAGGGTTCATTTGGGTAGAAATCAATTCTGATTATTAAAGAGAACCCCCAACCATGGTATTATGTTTTTAATTCTGAGTTTGTGTTTCTGCAGACCAATCATTATTAAACTATGCTGCCTACTAGCATGGCTGTCATGTGACTCCTACACCTTGTAGTCCTTTGTCATATGTAACATTTCCTACACAGTGATTTACAAACATATGAATGATTGTCTCTGTGTAATATGTATGATGTAAAGTGCTCTGACACCCTACACTGGTATTAGTGGTGCTGTAAATTCTCTGATAATTTATTATTTTGACATTTTTACACATGCTAACAGTCTCTGCAAAGATTTTTCCTTATTAGTACTAGTGGAACATACAACTGCTGCAATGAGAAAGGTGACCAGTCAACCTTTGCAAAGTTATGTGGAAAACATTTGCAAACTAGGATATTTTGCCATTCATGTTTGAACTGCTCTTGTGGAAAAAGGGAGAAGTGCTGATGACAGAAACTCCATGGCTGGGAGACAAATGGCTTGCGATTCCACTTTTAAGGATATTTGGGACATTCTGTGATTGGAAACATATCCCACTTTGTGAATGTATTTTAATTTCAATAACATATATTTAACCTTACATAAACATGTGTATCTATTGGTTAAATTAAATAATGTAATAAGCTGTAACCGGTTAGTGAAATCGGGAAGAAATACTAAAAATTGGGATATTTTGCTCTTTCTGCCACACCTCTCACTCCGCCCACTGACCCAATCCATTGGTTATTCCCGCCCTCTGATTCTCCTTCCACAGTTCCCCTACTTTTTATCCCCCACTTCGACCACTGCCTAGCAATAACATGCATTAGAGACAACTTTGGGCTTTTACCACTGAGTCTCTTAGAGAATGACACCTCAGGTCCATACACGGGGCCTAAACGCAGCACGTTTCTGGGTTCTCCGCACAACGTGTTTGCTATTTGATGCCAGACTTCTGCAGCTTGTGTTGAGGAAATTAAACATCCCCTTGTGCTTGTATAAAACATAGCTGCCAAATGTCATTGGCACCATGTCGTGTCCATTCGGAGCTTTTATCCAACAACACTTTGCATGCTGGAATGTTTAACCTCTTACTTAGATGGTCACAGCACAACTCCCAGAATGCAAGGCGCTGTTGGCTTAAAATCCAGGCCTGGCTGGCGGTGTCACACGTGACGATAGAGCCATTTGGACGCAATGGTGAATCTGTAATTTAGCAGGCGTGTCTATACTCTTAGTAAATTGTAAATACCGCCAGTGTTGACACACTGAGGTCTGAGGCCTCTGTTTGTTATGAACTAAGGCCCAGTCTGGTGGTTCAGGTCAGTCCTTTTGAGGGAAGCTGCTGGACTTGTTTTTACCATGCACTTTGAAAGTATTTTCACCTTGATGCAAGAAGAAAGTTGGATTGATTTCCAAAACATGCTTGATTTTTGTATATTGCTGGACTGGTGAATTCTTTAATTTGCACTTGGAAAGTATTTGCACCTTTTCTTTTGATTTACCAACTACAGTTTGTATAGATTGTCATTAGGTACTTGCTGATATGGTTTGTTTTTATTCTACATGCAGTGTTATTTATGGTGTTGCTTGCTCTTGTCTGTAATATGTGTACCTTAAACCTTGTATTTAGCATTGTTTACACTACAGAAATGATAAACTAAAACAGACAAATATCTGCATCAATGTTCTGAAGCATCCAAACAGTTTTCCTCCTCAGCCTTGTGTGCCTGCCTGTTTTGCAGTGCTTACTAATAAAGACATTATGATTGAAATTGCTTCCTCTGTTCACGTTATTATCATGCAAAACCCTTGACAGTCGCTAGTGTGTGGCATGCAGATAATTCACTAGTCTATTTCTCTTGACTTTCGCAGGATACTGAGTTATAGCTTGTGTACTTCTCATGTCAGTCGAGTTTTTATGGAATTGCAGGTTTGGGTTGGTCTTTCACAGTTTCAAGGTATTGTCAATTCTATTTCAGACCCTTCATAGTTGTTCTTTGTTCTTCAGCCATAGGCAGTTCCTGAGACAATAGGATCACTCCTCGGCATTGTTCTGATTGCTGCCTCAGTCAAATAATCTGCTTTTGACAGTATTGTTACAAATGGCATAGCTTGTATGTTAAGAGTGTTTCCCACTTTCTCATTAGAACTTAGAGAAAGACAATATAGAGGCATTTCATTTAAAGGTTGGAGGTTTCAAATCAAAATATGCTAGATTTCTGGGTGGTAGGACAAAGTGGTAGATGGTGGGCCGCACCACCGGGGGAGGGGGGGCCCTCCATGTGCTTTGCAGGGGGGCCTCCTCAAGTTTTGTTACGCCACTGACCCAGAGAGAGCAGAACTGCATCTTCTCTACAAAGAAAGGGCGCAGTTCGTATCTCTGCACTTTGTGCAGCCAACGCAGGCACCTTTGTGCCAGACTGCCAGGTTATCTGTGTTGTGCTCTGCATAGTTTTTGTGCTGGAAGGGTTACATATATGCACAAAAACTATGCTATAAGGCATTTTCCTCTTTGTATGTGTTGCAGCACACATGCAAAGAGAAAAAATGAGGCGAAATAAAGATATTTCTCCTTTTAACGCCAACCTCAGGTATGCTCAGGATTTTGGTGAAAATCCACATCTAGAAGTCTCTGTAGATATGAATGTGCATCAAAATTCAGGAACACCCATGCACCACCCATGGAATGATTCCCTGACACAAAGTTACTTAAGGCAGAGTTTTGCGCTGTGTTGAGTTCCTTTTTGTTATAAACCAGCACAAATCGCCATTTGATTTGGTTTGGTAATCCCAAACAGGATTTTGTGATAGATCTCCGTTAAAACAGTAGCGCAAAACCTTTGTCAATCTAAACCACAATTCTTAAGATACTTGGGATTCTTCCAAACTGTACAACCTCTGAAGCAAACAGCACCAGTAACTTGTGGCTCAACAGGCACATATTCTATCCACTAACTGATCTTGCTCATGTACACAACTACTTTTTCCACTGTTATACAAACACAACAAAGAATTCCCATTGTCGCCATCACGTACCTTGACTGTGTTGTTGAACAGTTTGACAGCACTGGTAGGTTTGGTGAACCTGTACCTGTCTGCACAACTGACTAGGGCCTTAACACGCATAAAGTCCCCCACTCTGACCTTGGTCACACAGATGAAATATTCCATATCATAAAACAGCTTACAGCACTGAAGTCGATCTTCTTCTATGTTCCTTCAGGCCCTCTCTACAGACACTTTTACCCAACCTTCCCTCTATTGCATCCACCCAGGAATAAACCTTGTATTGGGCATCCTACCCTTGAATAGTTCAAAAAATGACCTACAGGTGGTCGAATAGGTAGTCATTCTGTAGTTCACTAGAAATTCTTGAACTTCCTCCTTCCTGGTCAGACCATTTACCCTAGCCATCTGGGTGCTTCCCTTCAAAGACCTGTTAAATATCTCCAAAACCCCCTTGAATTGTGAGTAATATAATGCACACTTCTTTTGACCAATGCCGCACCTTATAAGGTACCCCTCTACCACTGTCTGTAAGGTTTTACTTTGAAAGTACCCACGACCTGAAAATTTCCTCTACAAATCCTGTGACTCTCTGAGAATTAATCTTGTTAACCCACACATTAGGCCCATTTGAAAGTAAATCCACAAGGATCAGCATATACAGTCTTGTATTCTCTCCGCGAGATTTAGCGGAGTTTCACCAATGGACAGTAATAGGCATGTTGCGATGCTCGCTCTGTGATTTAGTGCCAGTAGATCATTCTGCACTGGAAAGTCGATGCAAACAACACCACGCAGTGCACCAGAGGGTGCAGCTACTCAAGTTGATTTTGCTACCACTTGGGAAGATTTTCTACTTGAGAATCAGCCTGCTGACCGCCAACGCTCACGAAAGCCTGCATTAGAACAATCTCATTGGATGACATCCAAGCAACCGGAAATCGCGGAAGTGGACATGAATCTCGCTCGTACTTGCCAATTTACCGTTCAGGAGCCTAGTGCAAGAAAAAAATCCTACATGCGGCGATTTGTGGAATTTGGCAAGAACTCCGCCTTATGAGAGTGACACGGAGTCGTCAAGTTCCACAGGCAGAATGGAATATTCCACCCACCCCTAGATTTAACCAGACTGATCTGAGATGGTACACGTAACTTAAGGAATCTTCACTGCTTACACGGAAACTGCAGTGACTCACCATTCTCTGAATCTTAATGTCCACCCCAGACCTTCAAAGATCAAACTGCACCCTCTCCTTGGACTTCACAGTGCCTCAATGCACCTCATCAGCTTCTGTAACTTCGTCACATTTCAAATATTTTGGAACCATTAAATGTGTTCACATAAACAATAGTCCATCTACAATATTCTGCTCGTCCTTCGTCGACCAATACAGTTTGATTTCCTCATTAACTCCACTCTCATTCAGCCATCCATTTTCTATGTACTTCTAGACCTCTTCCAATATGATGTGATTCCTCGATTCTTTTTTTTCCATTTATCCTCCAAAATAACCCCTCTTGTGATTACACATACACCCTTTTGGACCCAGTCCTCTTTGACAACCTCCACGTTTTTATCAGCAATAAGCAAACTTTCCCAAAACTGAATCCAAATCCTCCTTAGTGAAGATTTCTCTAAGTGGATTGTGGTCTGCCCTCATCACAAACTTACTACCACATTTAAAACACCTGAATAATGTCACCGTACAACTCACAGCCAATAACTTAAGCTATATAACAGAATAATTGAGCTTGGTGCCCCTCAAAGCTCTTTAAACAACAGCTATAGTCACTTCATTATCTGTGTGCCTCTGTGGCAAAGCTTCTCATAACCCTTAAGAGCTTTAGGGCCTTATGTAGGTGGGCTGGCATTTACCACTTCATAAATACCGAATCATACCGATTCGGTATTTATGAAGTGGTAAATGCAATGTAGGTAATGAGTCGGTAAATATTACCGAATCGGAAAAATTCGGTAATTACCGAATCGGTATTTACCGATTCGGTAATGAGGCATACCTTCCCATTGATGGGAAGGTATGCCTCATTACCGAATCGGTAAATACCGATTCGGTAATGGGGGAGCACATGCAAGGGTGGCAGGGTGTCACATTGACACCCTGTTGCACCCCTGATTTGGCCATGTGTGCACATGTGGCACACATACATGCCCTAAGGGCATGTGTGTCTGCCACATTGCACACTTAAACGTGCACAAAAATGCTTTTTGTCACCTATTCGTCATTTACCACCAACCTTTAGTTGGTGGTAAATAACGAATCCCCACACCCACCACACACTCCCCCTACATCTCATTTCATGATTCGGTATTTACCGAATCTGTAAATTTACCGAATCGGTAATTTTACCGATTCAGTAAATACCGAATCATGAAATTCTCCCCCTACATCTCAAAAGCCAAAATACCGGTCGGTAACGGTATAATTACCGAAAATCGGCCGTTACCGACCGGTATTTGGCTACCTACATGAGGCCCTTAATCTTTAACAATAGTAGACAGGACGCATATGCTTGCAATGAATGCACACCTTTGAGACCAGCTTTTGACTGCTCAAACTCTTTCCCATAGTCTTCAGATCACAGCAAACCTGCATTCCTTTTCAACAAACCATGCAATTTTACCATTTGTTTTGCCAATTTCCAACTAAACATCTATAAAAGTCAACCATTCAACAAATGTAATTACTCAATTTTGCTTGATGCTGGAAGCCTCTCAGTGGGCTCTACCAGTCTGTTTTGGGTTCCACATCCTCAGCATAAACCTGATCATTTACATAATCAATTTCAGTCCTACCAAAACACACTTATCTGCTTTGCGCACCAGACCATGCAACCTAAATCTCTCCAAGACCTCACAAATGCACTCTTTTCTTCTATGTCTTAAAACCAGTACTCCCAACACATTGTGCATTGCCCTCTGGAACACACAGGCAACTGAAAATAGGCATTCTCAAAACTTTATTTTCAAATATGGGACTGAGAAATGTAATGAGTGTTTGGCTTTCCTAATTTAACTGAATCAGGTGGTAGGCTGAGGTGAAGCCCAGTGTAGAAAGTATTTAGCTATCCAGTTGCTTCAACTGGTTCAGTCATTCCACCCTGGCATAACCAATCCAGGTCATTTTGAATATCAGCATGTACATTTAGGGGTAACCTCCTGGCCTTAGAAGAGACCTGTTAGAAATGGGGGTCTTTAGATGGCAACTGTTTGCACCTTTGTCCAAGTAGGGACCCTTCTTCCTAGTCAGGGTAAGGGGGATACACTTGTGCAATAACTCCTGCTCACCCCCTTGGTAGCTTGGCACAAGCAGGCAGGCGTATCTCAGAGGCAGTGTGTAAAGCATTTGTGCATGCATACAGTAACACAGTGAAACCACTACAAATGGACACCACATCAGTTTAGAAAAATAAACAAAACTTTACCTTAACCAACAAGACCAAATATGACAAAGGCTTACAGAGTCCTAAAGTATGACACTCACCCACCAATTTACTTCGGCGTATCGCGTTTCTTAAATTGTATGTGGCACACTCGTCGGGCCTATTTAAAGTAGGTTCAAGGGGGTTGAAGAGTTCTATGAACTAGCGATGGGCGAGTATGTTTTTAACCAGGCCCTACGCCCTGCATCGCTGTCCTACAGTTCCATTTCAGCATACATTTTATAACTTGTTTATTTTTAGATGGACAGTTCTTTTTAACAATTTTACCTATGAATGGTTGTATTTTAATTGGCTTATGTCATAGCACATATTTCCACATCCCTGCTGTACCTATGCAGTGTGTGCTGTGTGCCATTCATCTGTGGGCGGACTATTGTACAGAAGATTTTTGCCAGCATTTACTGTTTTTAACCAGATGTGTATATCATTTGTTTGATTGATGCACTTTAATGGCCCTAGAGTCCGAAATAAAGTATTAATGATGGTGACAAAAATCCAATATACAATGCTGTAAAAATAGTTACTTTGCAAGATAACCTTTAAATTGCAGAAATAGCTGAAATACAAAGTTCTTCGCATTGGTAGCTCCATCCGTGGCTACCGCGATGCTGTAAACAACAGAGTCTAACAGTTTCAGACTCGTGAACAGTACCTTTCTCGTTGCGGCCGGCACGTTGGTGTGAGTCGGTCGGGGGCAACGATTGTGGTTGAGTTGCTAAATGGAAGCGGTGCCCTCACAACATGGTGCAGGCAGCAGCTCGGTGATGTTCGTCCAGACTGTGAAGTTTAGACCAAGGCTTAAGGTGCAGGGTGAGGCGGTGCTCGATGCAGTACTGGCAGGTTCCGGTGCAGGCGACTGAACTGCTCGATGTTTGGGTTGTGCAGTGACAGTGTCAGAGACATCCAGGAGGGTGAGGCGAGGCACTACGGAGTGCAGTGCCCGAAGGGCGCAGTGCAAGCAACGGCTCGGTGACAATCGTCCAGACGGCGTCGGTGAGACAAAGGATATGGTGCAAAGCGCGGTGACTTCGCGACACAGAACCCTGTGACGGACTCAGTGACAGAGTCAGCTGCTCCTTTCTTCTGCGGCAGCTGAAACCAGTGGTTCCAGAGACAGTGCCCAGAAGGATGGTGAGGTCTTTGCTGTTCCTGAGACCTCTTGTACAGGGGGAAGCTCCACTTCCAAGCCCTTGGAGATACTTTCTCAAGCAGGATACACACATAGTTCCTCTCCTTGACAGAAACAGCTACTGCAGGCCAACCCCAGACAGTACACAACAAAAGGGCAGTACTCCTACTCTAGTTTCTTCCAGCTCTTCTCCTTGGCAGAGGTTACTTCCTAAAGTTCAAAAGTGATCTAAAAGTCCAGGGTCTGGGCCCCACTTTTTAGAGTACAAAATCCTTTGTTCTCTGGAGGCAGAGTATGTCTTTCCCCAGCCAGAACCAGTTTTGTCCTCTCTGGTGAAGCTGCATGGCAGAAGGTGGAAACAGCATTATCCAAGGCAGACCAGGCCCATTCAGTTGTGAAAGAAATCTCCTCCCCCTACTCTGAATGCAGCCCAGGTCTATTCAGCCCAGCCCTGAATCACCCTGGAAAGGCAGAACAGACCTCACACCCCAAGTGGGTGTCTGAACAGAATGCACATCCACAGCCCTTGCCACTCCAAAGCCAGACAGTCAATACACAAACCTAGCAGAAGCACACTGGATGGCTAAGCAAGAAAATACCTACTTTCTAAAAGTGGTATTTTCAAACCCAGAATATAAAAATCATCCTTACTAAAAGAGGCATCTTTATATTCTGAGGTCAGGCATACTAAACTCCATCTTCCTATCTTGTCCCAATGGGCAGTTATCTTTCTAAGATGTTATAAATAAACTCCCATTCTATCCTATGGGACAGATGGCCTTTCAATAGTGAAAACGAAATTGGCAGTATTTCACTATCAGGAAATGGGACACACATCAGGGCATGTCCTGCCTTTCACATACACTGCACCCTGCCCACAGGGGTACCTTGGGCCTACCTTAGGGGTGACTCACATGTAAGAAAAGGGATGGTTAGGGCCTGGCAAGTGGGTGCACTTGCCAGGTCGACATGGCAGTACCAAACTGCACACAGACAGTGCAGTTGCAGCTCTGAGTTACATTTACAGGCTGCTCATTTGGGTGGCACAATCAGGGCTGCTGGCCCACTAGCGGCATTTGATTTACAGACCCTGGGCACACACAGTGCACTGTATTAGGGAATCAAATATTTGTGAACACACTATGATGGATATGCTTCAAACGATCTGCACTTCACTACGTATCCAAAAGTAAACATGTGCTGTTATGTCACAAAAGGTGCTTCTTATCTTCGGGTGTATCCAAGATGTGAGCTACCCATCCACCTTAGGTATCAAATTACCGGGCTTACCAATGTAGTCCAGATACCATATTAGAACAACGACAGCAGAGCACACCTTATATTTGTTACTTTTATCCTAAATGCATTTAAGCATTGTCCCAGAGTTATCCAAAGTCTTCCGTTCAAAGGTTTCACAAGTAATGTCACCACACAAGGTCCCAAAATGATATTCACAGATGAGGAGTCATTCCAATTCAATCTTTATTTCTTTAGATAAACACAGCAGCCAACGCGTGTTTCGCCCATTCAGATATATGAACATTCTGGTGACACCATAAGAAAAGTATTGGATAGTAGCGAGCCTTGAGGAAGCCCGGATGGCAAAGCAAGACTGCTTTTCTGTACATGGAAGGACTGCTTGCCTACCCAGCCGAGGTGCATCGCCGGTCGGATTGACTTTGTTGCATCTCCTGCTATGTTCTTCTACACAGCAGCAAACCCTGTTCATCGGTCCTTTGCCAAAGAGGTAACTGGCCTTATGGCTCTGTGTTCGGCTACAGCCCTCTGCCTCATCCCGTTGGAGATTCTGGACTTCCATAAAAGGGACTAAGTTCGAACATAGATATTTTCACCCTGGCTTTGACCCGAGACTCCTCAACAGAGATGCTCCCTCCTCAGACACCACGTGCCCCCTTGCCCCGCTGAACCTTACCTTCTCAGAACAAATTTTTCTCAAAATTTCCCTAGGTCCATATGTAAGTACTGATCGGGTCCAATCGACTTCTGGTATCTGAACCGCGTTCTATCACAGTCAGATATATTTTCGACAGTGGCCCTGTCTCACGTGGCTAGATGTCCGTGGATGCCGCTTTGATATTTTAGTTGCTTGTTTTTACTAAAAACTTTAAAAATTCAAAACTCTAGTTTTACTGATTGGATTTTTGTCATTTTGATGTCAAAAAACGTTCCAAAATGTAGTCTGTTTTTCTAAATGTGTGTGGGAGTTTTCTTGCGTTATGTTTTTCAGATTACTACGATTTGAGTGCTGCATAACTACTATCAGCCAACAACCCAATTTCTCACAACCACCAATGAGAAGCTCCAGCGAGACCTGCTCCTCGCACCAACTGCGAAAGCTCACGATGACAACCAATGTGAAGCTCCAGCGATGACTGCTCTTAGGGTTACAACAGTGACTGTCCATGATGCATTACCCACTTCTTGCGTGGTCCATGACCTCCTGGTGTCCTCTGCCAATGTGAAAAGCAGCCCTCTAAACGGACTTGAGAAGGTAACCTTTCACTGGGACAAACCTCTTCCTTGTATCTGACCTGCATGCGCAGTTCCTAGAAGAAGACGCGATAGAGACGGAGGGAAGCCCGGGGACGCCGCCGATAAGGTAAGGATATTTAAAATATTATTTCTAATGTTGTTTAAAGTTTTTTTATACTGCGGGCGGAAGGCGGGCGGCGCGTAACGGAGCTATGCGGAGAGTGCGGAGATTGGGTCCATCTCCGTGCCTCTCCGCGTAGACCCCTAACGTAAATTACACCCAGACCTAGAAGCTACTCTGTTCAACAGATAAAGAATGTAATGTAATGGGAAAGGTATGGGCCTCGAAGCAAGGCATCCTGCATTGCAGACTTGGTGCTCCTACTTCATCAAATTGTTTGCTCTTCTGCAAACCCTGTTCACCAAGTGTCTTTGTTCTCTTATCTACCATTAGGTCATGGCCTTAATTGCTTTTATCTGAACTTGGCTAATTAAAAGATTTAGGAGGGACCTGGTGATTCAGGGCTGCTTCATTCTCAACTTTTACATCCCTTCTATTTAGCACCTCTAAAAGTAAACATGTTGCTAACTATACAGGTCACCTCCTGAGCTGCAAATCCCCCCTCCTAATTGCCATATTAAAAAATGCTGGCCCTTTGCACCTCTACACCTTGGTTGTTCCAAGGGACAGTGCTGCAACATCCCTTTTGATTGGGCTTTCAAGGCTACACAGGATGGCCCTGTTCCCTGGACCTCACAATGGGACCATGGCTGTAAGGCCCAAGACAGGAAGGCCGCTCCTGGGACTCGAAGAGCTGGATCATTCTGCGAATACCCATAGAAAAGGGGACAATAACACAGGCCCTTTTGGTAAACAAGATCCTTTTTGCCTCCCCACTCCACTGGCTGTATATTAAAATACAGGCATAATTGGGGTGCATTTAGCTCCTTGCACCCCTGGTACCACTGCACCTGCTGCACTACCAGTAGCCGCGCCCATGAGAGTGAGCATTTCCCATGGGCCTCACAGCAGTGATAGTGCTGTAATGCCCAAGGCAGGAATCCTTATGTCTCACAGCTGCATTCTCCAGCTGAGAAACTGCCACAACACCCTGCCAAAGTGTGGTGAGAATAAACTCTCCACTTAAAGGCAACTTAGGGGCTAATGCGGAAGGGGAGCAAAGGGCTAGTGTAGGGAGAAACCGAAAGAGGTCAAGACTAGTGGGAAGCCCAAAGCTGACCCAGGTCCCTATGGCAGAGCCCTTGACAGCTGCCCAACACTGCACATGGCTTGTGCCGGCTCTGCTGTGGGAAGAGAGTTTTTGAACCTAGAAGAAGGAAGTCTTCAGGATTTGTTTAGCAAAAGCATAAGCAATGTGAGGAGTTTGTTTCATGTTTGCTTATGCTGGGAAGGGAGAGGGAAAGAAGAGGCCACGAAATGGGATGGGAAATGTGTCACATGGTTTGAGGGGTCTGTAACTGGCTAAGCAAATACACAAGACACCACTCAACTGTGAAGAAGACGCTTCGCAAACATGTTACAATAACTTTTTTAGTCAACATATGTTATTAAAAACATCGTATTGAAATCTCAAGTTCTTTCAATTGCTCTGTCTCTTTATTCTGGACAGCATTAGGTTCTCTCCCTGTGAGACACAGGCAGCAGTGAACATACCGCCATTTATAAAATATTCTCCCATCATGTGTAGTTGGAGAATGCATGCCTGAGCCCTTTTCCTATACTGCCTTTGTACAATGTACCTCGCCGTCTCATGCATAATGAGGCTTGCCCTCCTTCAGACGCAGGTTCATAAAAATGCAATGAATTGCCATTATTTATTTGCATATAAAATTCAAGTTCTGAAATTTGAAAGTTGACAAATACAGACATTTCCTCGAATAAATGCTGCAAATGGGTTCCAGTTTTCCGGATAGAACAAAATGTCGGCATGCTATGCTAATATTAAGCTGTTAATATATATGACAACCACGTCATATGATTTGCAGTTCATGCCTGAGCAATTCATCAATCCTACAGCATTTAATGCAAAATGTTGCCGATTGTGTGCGACAGCGGGGCTTTTCATTGGTCCGTCAGGCAACTTTAGGAGTAATTAATCAAACAACCTGCGCCTTCTTTGTGCCTTTAATGCTGTTGCTCGCCATGGACGTGCGATAATAGATGGCTTTTCCTGATCCGTTTAGCCAGGCAGGGTGATTAATCGTGGCTTTTAGATTAAGTCAACAAAGAGAAAATCTGACTTCCACGAGCCTTTGACAAGCGAGTCTTGGCCCAGTCTACGGAGAAAGAAAGAAAAATAACCCTTTTGGCTACATTGTATGTGGCAATATTTAATACATAGCCACGAGGTGGCACTGTGACACCTTTTTAGACTTTCATTTCCGTGAATAAAGTTAGAGCAGGTTTTGGACTCTCAAAAGGGTGGGCATTTTAATTCCGATGAAGGCAGGAATATAGCAGCATGAGTTTGTTCACTGTTAGTTGTTACTTAGCGCTCGTTACAGGAGCAGGGGTTATATGTGAAGGTGATTGTGCCTTTTTTCATGGTGCGGTATTACCCCTCAATCGTTTTTTTCTCCAGGTTGGGTGCTGCCAACGAGGATTGTGGAATAATACTGCAGGTGCCCAGTGCAAAATATTGAATTGTATGGTTTTTCCTAATATAAATTCCGCCTGGCTTTTCCTGCAAAATTTGTGCAGGGCAAAACTTCCAAATCAGTGTGGTATTAATTGTGTACCACCTATAATGCGGATTTGGGCGCAAAAATCGGTGTCAAAAATGCGGATTTAGGCGCAAAAATCGGTGTCAAAACCACTGCGGGTCGTCCAGTGAGGCCCTCAGGTCCAGATTTTCCAAGAAATAATGCAACGCAGCTCAACAAGTGAAGTTGCTGTGATGCGTTGCGTGAAAGTAAGAGAGCAGAACAGCGCTGCATCTACTGAGATGAGGCACTGTTCTTCTCTCTCCTTGCGCTGGCACACTTTGGGCAAACATGCGCCAACAGAGACACCCTTGTGCCATAGTGCAAATGTGTCTGAGATGTCTGAAGCATAGCTTTTGTACTGAAAGGTGTCCCTTCCAGCACAAAACCTGTTCTTTAAAGCTTTTCCCTCTTTGTATGTGTGCTGTACAATGTAGCACACATGCAAAATGGGAAAAAAAGAAGAAATGAAAACATTTCTCCTTGTTGAGCCTTGCTTGAGGAGGTTTTGGATTTTAGCACATATTTCTGTCTCTGAATCTTTGTAGATTAGGATTTGTGTCAAAACCAATGGGTGGTTGCATGGGAACGCCATACACTGCCCGTAGAATGCCCCCTTGATGCAAAGTAATGCTAGGCAACGCATCTGCAACTTTGCACTACTTTGGGTTACTATCAAGTGCAAATCTTATTTTGTGTAGGATAGTCAATTCCACATGAAGACTTTGGGGCATGTTTATCAAACGTTTATGCAACATAGGGAGGCAAGCAAGCTTGTTATGCTGTATTGTGTGAAGGGGAGAGAGCTGAAAAGCATCATAAAATATGGCTTTCTTCAGCTCTATCCTTGTGCCAGTGGACTTGAGGCTGACTACTGTTAATGCAGGCACCTTTTCACCATTGTGCAAGGGTGCTTGCATTGGCACAAGGTATTCTTGCACAATGGTGCAAAGGTGCTTGCGTTGGATGCAGGATTGTTTTTGTGCAGAAAGGGCTATCTTCTTGCAAATAAAAATCCAAAGAGGCATATTCCTCGGCAATGGAACGAGTTGTAATAAACATATTTCTCCTTTCTATTGATAGGTGTAACGAATTCACGCAATTCAGCTTTACAAACTTAATTAAATCTGGAAATTCGTGAAATCCATAGGTGGATGTATGGGACCGCCCATGTTCCACCCATGAGACGCTTACCACTAAGAAATGTAACGCAATGCAGTGCAAGCTGCTGCATTGGATTACATTTCTTTACAAAGCTATGCAAGGCCATGCAATCCAGGCCTTGCAGGACTTTGTAAATACCAACTAAGGGGCCTATTAGGATGGCGGGCGGACTTACGTCCGCCCGCCATCCCTGCGGAGCTGGGACCGTCCCCTATAGGTGCGCCTGTCCTGTCCCGCTGAATTAGGATGCGCCCGCCACACTGGCGGGCGCATGCTGGTAGTTTAACATTGCGGACGGTGCTGCTGGCTGCAGCACCGTACGCAATGTTAAACAACCATGTTTTGCATTGCGATGCACAATGTGGCAGGCACCGCACGGTGCCTGCAACCTTGAGCATGGCAATGTAGGGGGCTACCATAGGTATCCCCCAAGTGCAGCCCCCCATCCCCCGGGGGCCCGAAACGGGTCCCGTAGCAGAACTCCATATGCTTTTCCATGACGGCATCCCGCCATGGAAAGGCCGTTGTTTGCCTGCATCCTAATCTGGTAGATGGTGCCTGCTAGGCACCACCACTATTTTGGGCTCCCTGGACCGTCCGCCAGGCAATTGGGAAGATTGGTGGTGGCGAAAGGTCTTTACATCTGCTGCGGAAGCATTCATGTTCCCACCGCTAGATTAGGATATACGGTCGATGGAGGAAGGACCGCCACCGTAGTGCCGGCAGTTGCCACCGCCAGCCCTGCGGTGGCGGTCCTTCCGCCATCATAATCAGCCCCTAAGCCTTGCATTGCCCTGCGTCGTCTTAGTATATCTGGCCCTTTGCATCAGTTTGCATTAGAAAAGTAACGCAAACCTGACACAAAGCTTTTGTCAATCTGGACCCCATTGTTTTGATGCAGGACTTTAAACCAATAAATTACACAGGGTGGGAGCTTTGTAGCACTATTATGATATTTACACTTGTTAATAACACAGCAAACCTGCGTTATTGTAGTTCGGCTTCTCCTGATGGAGGGATCCAACATTTTACAATCTCTGTGAAATTATGGAGTCCTTTAGAACGTTAAACTGTTTTTTCTTGTGATGGTGTCTTTGGGCTAAAAAATGGAAGTGCTGCTTCAGAATATTTTTCTTTTAAAAGGACATACAATGCACGGACTGCAAATTCTCAGTGCAATTGGTCTTAACGGGAGAAGGCCTTCCTTCAAGCACTGAGGATGTGAAAAGAATCTCAGCCGGGGTGCAGTAACCTGCAGATAATCAACTTCCAGTCTTCGTGAAGTACAGTATCTAAAAATTAGACCCCAGGGGTTTGCACTGCCTCACTCGATTTAACAATTACAGTGCATCAGTGGACTTCGCTTATTGGAAGAGTCGGTTCTTGGATGGAACTGTTTTTTTATTGCATTGTTTTCGTAAGCCAAAGCGACAATGTCTAGGAACATGGGAGAGGTTTTCCTCTGTGATTTATTGTTCTGCTGCATTGCAAGTGGGAAGTGACAGAAAACACCTCAATAGAGGGCAGCTACCTTGTTAACAAGTAGTCTGCATGCATGTCTTTAATACCTGGTGGTCAGATAAGATTTGTTAGACTAGGGCGGATTTCTGACAGTTATTATGATCTGGGTTGGAGTCAGATTGGTTTGTTAGAAAATTGGATGTAGAGCTAACCACATGGATGAGACTGAGAACCATAGGAAATGAGTTAGTGGAATAGGAGGGTGACAGAGGTGGAAAAGGGGATTTATTTTAGTGGGGAGTATGCTGGAGGGAGGCTGTGGTTCAGGGCCGGCTTCAGCGCCGGTGGCACCCATGCAGCAGTCATTTTTGGCGTCCCCACATCCCATGACCGCCTCTTCGGATTCCCTCGCTACCACTGGGCAAATGTCTCCAATCATAAGTTATTGCGTAACACCGTCTCCCCCCCCCCCCCAGAGGTCAGAGCTCCCTCCAGGTCAGAGCCAGTGCGGCTGCACCAGTCGCACTGCCCTAAAGCCGGCCCAGTTGAGTTATTTCGGATGGTGGGTATATCATGAAGAAAAGAGATATGGTTAGAGGGATCCTGACACTACCATCTTTTCATGATGTTCTAGTAGCAAGAAATAATGTGTTTCATATTTCTTACCTCTGTATCTTTTTTTGTAATCTACGTTAATGGGAAGTATATTTGTAAGCGTAATATCCCTGTAGTCTGTGAAGTGTGGAATGTTTTCTCAGAAACACTGTCTCTCCTCTTTTCTGTATTATGCTGGACTGACATCAGTAATAACCTTTTAATTAGTCTAAATGTGTAACAGAAGATTTTATGTTGGTTAGTTTGACGCTGTATCTTTTCTGGAAATGTGCAAGAAGCTTGTGGGCTGATTCTCAACTAATACTTTACCACTTGGATATAGTTTACTCTGATGATTCAAACTGATTTCCTATTCACATTTTTTGAGAATGCAGAAAAATCCCAGCAATGTGCATGGAAATCTGCGGAAGTCATGCTGCCCTACTGTTTCTCAGACATACAATGGGTGTGATTTATAGCAGAAATTCTGATTGGAATGTGCATTAGGCCATCAATCTTTATTTTTCGTTGCGAAGATTGTCTTCCCCTGGATGTTGTGACATATGAGGGTTCCCAAGTCTTTCTCAGACCCAAGCTCTGCACTTAAGCAGGTTTGGTTGGTACACTGGTCCTGATTACAAGTGTCTCATTAAACTGTGATGCCTGTACAAACAGCTGTTTGCACAGGGTTAGCAATTACAAGCGGTGCGATGCTTATCGTACCATCAATTACCAGGTGTGATAGCAACTGCACCCTTCGTTAAATTACGTCAGGTCAAACCTGCCAGAGTTTAACAAGGTGGAAAAGCCCGTAATCCAAAATTTGCATATCATTCCCCCAATAGTGATAGTACCTGAAAATGATCACTTCCAACACATTTTGAACACTTCAATTTCAGATTTTTATCAGATGAAATAATTATCAGCCTCCCCATAATAAAGCCATATCTGTAGTTGAACAATGTGGGTCTATAAACTCATTGAGGTACTTTGTAAATACTCAGGAAGCTAAAATGTTGGGAGAGCACACAATTTTGCCAATGGTCACTCCCCACAATGCCCCTCCCTTAGGAACACCATGTTACCTCCCCTTTCTCTAAATGTTGTACTTCCTAATTCTGACTGATCAGGGTAATTTTCTACCATAATAAGTACCAACTGCAGTCATAAACATACACGGATACTGAATTTGTACATCAGGATCTGAAAATTACGGCCACACATTTTTTCCTCACTCCAAATTGGACTTTGATGTGCAGAAAAGGCTACAAATTGATTCACAGCTTCCAATTGTGTTTTGAATTCTTCCAATTCTTGTCTTGTTTTAAAACCTTGGTAGTAAGTAAGTAAGTAAATCTTTATTCGGTTATAATCAATGATAACCATAAAAGTAAACATACATAAGATAACAACTTACAACTACAATAAGACAATTTCCAAAATAGAAGCTATATCAAAAACATAGCAGCATAATCATATACCAATCTGTACACTTTGAGGTTAAATTCATCCAAGATTTGGTCTATGTTTAAAAATACATTTTAAGAAGGTGCTAACAGTTTTTGTAACTAGAGGATTATTCAAAAATTGCAGATATAGCATTGCAGGGCGACATCTATTAAAACCAAGCGCTCTAAGCAAGGGTACTAACCATAGTTTACGGTGTGGAGTGTAGTACTTGCAAAAAAGGACTGTGTGCAGTGTTGATTGTTGTGATATTTCATCACACGGGCACAAAGTTAACGAGTCATCCCAGTTGTTTCTTGTAGGGAAGGCTACCAACCTATGGAAAGAGTTAAGTCTAAAGCGTACTAGAAGGAACCGCTCAAATTGAAAGTCGACATAAGTCAGATATGGTTCCATCTCCAAAGTGGTCATGACTGCCAGGGAGTGTTGAACGGATGGTTTGTTTATCTCCCTACTCAGCCGGAGTTCTTCCATATGCGACAAGGCCTTTATTTTAAGGTCTTTCTTTGGGATTTCGGCAATGGATTCGGGATTTGTGTAGTATTTGTCTAGGCCTAGATCTGTAAGGAGGTTTTTTACGTACAGCAGCCATTCTATTTTTTTCACTTGCTCCAGAGACATACAATCAGCCACTATCTCTTTAGTGAGTGTATTTTTTGTTGCTGTCCAAATACGTCGCCACAGCATTAGGGGTTGGATTTTTGCCAGATCCTCAATATGAGGGATTCCAAGCTCAACGTGGCAGGCATAGGTCGAGGCCCGCTTAGGGGCCATCAGAAGAAATCTCATAAACTTATTTTCTGCTCTCTGTAGTGGGGTTGTGTTTTTGTGCCCCCACAACCCTGCTCCATAAAGTGCGGTAGATTGACACTTTGCCTTGTAAATGCAAAGGAGCTCTGCTGGTGGTCTCTTTCCCAGTTTTGGGGAAAATTTTATGAGAGCAATTGTTGCTCGCAGTAGTTGATGTTTACGGGCCTCAATTGCCGCTTTCCAGTTGAGTTTGTCATCAATCATTACCCCTAGATAAGGATATTGGGAAGTCTGTTCTAGCCTCTCTTTATCAAGGGATATAGTCCTCCCCCCTTTCTGTCTCTTGCCTGCTCTCATTACGTAAGTTTTTTTAATATTAATTTTCAGATCCAAACTACCCATAAACCTGGCATATCTGTCCAGTGCTTTTTGTAGTTCCCGCGGGGTGCGTGCCAAGATCACTGCGTCATCCGCGTAGAGGAGTGCGGGGACTGGACGATTGTTTACTCGAGGGAGGTCCTGGCAGCCTCTCAGCATCTCTGCCTCGAGGCCATTAGTATAGAGTGAAAACAGAAAGGGGGCCAGGACACAACCCTGTCTAACGCCCCGCTCCACCTTAAATGATTCTGATACTTCTCCCCGTGTTCCAAAACGAACCCTAGAGGAAGCATCAGAATACAAAGCACGGAGGAGGTTTACAAGGGTTGGATCGAAACCTATATCCGTGAGAACTGCCCAGAGTTTTTGATGGGAGACGCAGTCAAAAGCTGCCGAAAGGTCGACATAGACCATATATAGTCTTCCTTGCTTTGCCGACACGTATTTTCCCAATATGAGGGCAAGGTTCAAGGCCTGTTCCGTGGTTCCGAAACCCTCCCTGAAGCCATATTGAATATCAGATAGTATTTTTTGGTCATCCGCCCATTCCTGTAAGCGTTGGAGAAGGACTCTCCCCAGTACCTTTCCAAGCGAGTCCAGTAATGAAATTGGGCGGTAGCAAGTGACCTCCTCCCTGTTTCCTTTCTTAAAAATAGGGACCATAATGGAGTGAGTCCAAGTTTCCATTAGTCCACATTTCATAGCCGCATCAAAGACCCTCTTTAAAATTGGAGCCCATAAATCTAGGTTAAATTTAAAAAAGTCCACTGGGACACCATCCGGTCCTGGAGCTTTTCCGCCTTTACTCATTTTAACAGCGTTTACCACTTCGGTGATTTCAAAATTTATAGGTATGGGAAATAAATTATCTTGTGAATTCTGATTAGTCTCCTCTGATTGTTCAACTCCTGGTAGCCTACCAAAGACTTTAGAGAAATGATTGACCCATGCAGAGCCCTCTATTGTTACTTCTATTGTTGGCTGATCATTTAGATTTGCCAGAAAGGGTGTTTTCACTACCTTCCAAAACTCTGCACTATTTTTATTCCTGGCGGACTCATATAATTGATCCCAAAGTGTTTTTTTAATCTCCTGTTGTCTTATTTTACAGGCTAGTCTATATGACCTTCTTAGGGCGCGGATCTCCTCTTTGTCTCTGACAGAGTTCGTCAGGGCTTTTTTTAGGGCTTTATGGGCCAAAGTACAGTCTCTATTAAACCATCCTTTCTTCCCTCCCTTGCTCCCTTTCTTCTTATGTTTTAGACACTCATTTACTCTAGCCAGGATTTTACTGAAGTTTTCCAGGACTTCCTCCTCATCTATCTCCTCCTCTAGGCACTTCATTACGGCGGGAAATACCGCGTGTACCACCTTCTTTGTCAGATCTGCTGGATCTATCTTGCCCCAACCTATGGCATAGCCATTAATTTTAGTTAAGGTTAAGTTATTTTGTGCAAGTACAGTCAACAACAGATGGGGGGTTAGTTTTCCCAAATCCATCACTAAATCAAAGGCCAAGGCAACATGGTCACTTAATGTGTTAGCAACTAATCTAAATTCCTGCGCTTTGCTCACAGAGGCAGCTGAGACAAGTATATAATCAATAGTTGACTCCCATCCCCTACCCACGTAAGTTGGCTGTAATTGTCCGGTACTAATATCCGTTTTATTTAAAATGACTAATCCTAATTCTGAAAGTAGGTCGTTTAAAAAATCCCCTACCCTGGAATGGCTAAAATGGGTGATGTGAGTTTCTGTTTCGTCCACTATGCCGCAGATCTTAGTATTTTCCACGGCACAGGGGTGATGGTTAAAATCACCTCCCCAAACAATAGTTGGGGCGTTTGAGCCTTGTGTTTTCTTTTGGAGGGAGGAAAGTTTATTCCGAAGGGCCCCAAGAGTGTTTATTCTCTCGGAGACAGGCAGATTATCATAGGTATTAACCAGGAAGATCGTGTTTTTATTTGGGAACAATAGCCTCAGAATTTGATAATTAGGCTGTAGGGTAAGTTCCTTGACTTCTAATCCTGGTATGGTGTTTTTTATATATAGCGTTAGGCCTCCCTTGGCCCTACCATGTGAGCCTGCAACTGCTGGAGAGAAATATGTTTTATACCCTATCATGTGCAGTTCATTAGTGGTCCACGTCTCCTGCAAGGCTATAACGTGGTATTCCTGCAGAAAGTCCATTGCACTTCCGTCCATTATTTTCGAACGTAAACCCGCTATATTCCAGGACACGATTTGTAATGTTAGGGCGTCCTTACTGGAGGCGCTAATGTTTTTAACACTGCCTATCTCTTTTACAGGTAAAATCTCCCGGATTTCCAGAGAGCAATTTCCCGGATCTAAGGATCCACTACGGGAACTATTGCCGTCAGTCATTATATCGGCTCCTCCAATAAAGGGCGAGCTAGGAGATTGTAGGTGATTGCCCTTTTCAGGTTCTTGCCTATCTGTGTCGGCACTTATTTTGACTGACTCTTTGGGCATGACAGGTGCAGGAAAAGTGGATTTTTGGGTCGAGGACTCAACATCAATGAGTCAATCAACACTTTCCAGATCGTAAAGTGGGAGAAAATAATTAGAGGTAGGGACGCTATATTCCTGGTAGGGATAAAGGTTCGCTTTGTGAGGTGGTGCAAGGGGCCTTTGATGGTAATGGGCGTTATTCTGTGGACCCCTGAAAAGAGGTGGGTTAGGAATAAAATTACAAGGATGAGAGAAAACGGGTTGATAGTTGGGTTCCTTCCAGCCTACAAAATGGTCTTTTACGGTATTCGGTTTCAGGTGAGAGATCAATTCTTGTGGGTAAAAATAGTTAACATAATGGGTAAGAATGCCATCCCCCCCTCTAGCTTCATACCAGTCACCAACATATCTGACGGCTCTATGATCCCTAAAATTTATGATTATAACATCCCCCTTCTTGTCTTTTGGTCTTGAACCCACCCAAGACGTGCGTCTTACCATTAAAATTTCTCCGTTTATGTGCGCTGGGAGGGGTCTGTTTTGTTTTAACCAATATATTGTTTTGTTTCTTAGGGCGTAATAGTCCTCCCTTATTCCTTCTGGCAGTTGTGGTACTCCCGTCATTATGATGGTATATGGTGCTGATTCTGGGGGTAGATCCACTCTTCTACTCGGGGGGGTGGAAGGAAGCTGATTGGGATCCTCACTAATTACCTTCTCTTGTCTATTATTTGGAGGGATGTTATTAATAGTTGTAGGGGTTTTGTTCCCTGCTACTTTTTCAGCATTTCCTGTTTCATCGTTTTTAGTGATATCAGCCCTCTCTGTTTGTCTTCTTAATACATTACCACGGGGATTGGTGGGACCTTTGCCTTTATTGTCTTTAACTGACTTTCCCAATGATTTTTTACCCAAAACGTTGTACCTGTTTGCCACGGTACCACTAGTTGATGGTTGTTGTAAGGGCCTGATGGGAGAGACCTCTGAGTCAGGCAAGATGTTTTTTGTCTGCACTCTAGCTAGTTCGGTTAGAGCTATGCTATTCTCTTGCTGTTTTTTGCCCAGGTTATCAAGGTGCAGGGTCATTAATCTAGTTCTCTCTAGGAGAGGGAGTAAAAGAGACTTAAACATGATCTCAATTTTATTAAGTAATTCGCCCACGATATCCTGACCAGATGCGAACCCAGTGATAGTGGTGGTTGTAGGTGGATTGGTCAGATCCGTGGGCCCTAGGGATGTTAGCTTTTTGGATTGTGATTTTGCTTTCTCCTTTTTTGTCCTAGATGAGCCTCGCCTCTTTCTTGCGTTAGGCCTAGGATCAGGAGGGCCTACACTCGATGAGGACGATATGTCCAAATTTGGAGAGTCAGATAACCCAGACAAGGTTGAACTCAGTATATGGACAGGGTTAACAATCACAGGAGAGCAATTAATTTCAGTGTTCAATTCCTCCCGTTCAAACATGGAGAGGGAACCAGGTACACTTATCTCCTTTGCTACCGCCCCGGGGGAAGGAACATTCCCAATTCTCCCCAGGGAAGATCGTTTACCCGTTAACAAGTCTAGTGATAGTCTCTTCTCCGTGTCCGCAATTTCCTTTTCCAAAACAGTAGTCACACGTTTAAAAAAATGATCGATAGTACCTGTCACCACACCTTTAGAGGTATTTACCACTAGGGTTCGCGGTTTCCCAGGGCATGTAGACATTTTCAGAGACCGTAGTAGAAATATTAGGGGGGTAGCCCGGCCCGTCCTCAATCGTCCTCGGACGGCCTCAGACGGCCCGCCCTTTGCCCGGGCTTAGCCCCGGTCTGCGCCCCGCTCGCGTCCCGCGTACGCGGGAATGGGTGTCAGATATATCACCTGAGGGGGAGGGGCCGGGAAGAGGCACCAGGTGCGCTGTGGATTTGCGTTGCAGGGCAGCCTGGGCCTCGCAGTCCCGGGACGGATATGTAGTTCCAGAGTGTGTTGCGCTAGGGAAGCGCTTCTTCCAGTCCTTTTAAAAAGCTCCAATAAAACTGCAATTTAAAAAGGGGATTTCAGTCACTCCTCCGCGGTGTCCTCAGCATTTGCCAACATCCACAGTTCCCGACTACGAACGGCGCCCGCGAAGCGGGGGCCGTGAGTCGTTTTGAAGAGCCAGGTAACGAGGGGAGGGGCCGGGAAGAGGCACCAGGTGCGCTGTGGATTTGCGTTGCAGGGCAGCCTGGGCCTCGCAGTCCCGGGACGGATATGTAGTTCCAGAGTGTGTTGCGCTAGGGAAGCGCTTCTTCCAGTCCTTTTAAAAAGCTCCAATAAAACTGCAATTTAAAAAGGGGATTTCAGTCACTCCTCCGCGGTGTCCTCAGCATTTGCCAACATCCACAGTTCCCGACTACGAACGGCGCCCGCGAAGCGGGGGCCGTGAGTCGTTTTGAAGAGCCAGGTAACGAGGGGAGGGGCCGGGAAGAGGCACCAGGTGCGCTGTGGATTTGCGTTGCAGGGCAGCCTGGGCCTCGCAGTCCCGGGACGGATATGTAGTTCCAGAGTGTGTTGCGCTAGGGAAGCGCTTCTTCCAGTCCTTTTAAAAAGCTCCAATAAAACTGCAATTTAAAAAGGGGATTTCAGTCACTCCTCCGCGGTGTCCTCAGCATTTGCCAACATCCACAGTTCCCGACTACGAACGGCGCCCGCGAAGCGGGGGCCGTGAGTCGTTTTGAAGAGCCAGGTAACGAGGGGAGGGGCCGGGAAGAGGCACCAGGTGCGCTGTGGATTTGCGTTGCAGGGCAGCCTGGGCCTCGCAGTCCCGGGACGGATATGTAGTTCCAGAGTGTGTTGCGCTAGGGAAGCGCTTCTTCCAGTCCTTTTAAAAAGCTCCAATAAAACTGCAATTTAAAAAGGGGATTTCAGTCACTCCTCCGCGGTGTCCTCAGCATTTGCCAACATCCACAGTTCCCGACTACGAACGGCGCCCGGGAAGCGGGGGCCGTGAGTCGTTTTGAAGAGCCAGGTAACGAGGGGAGGGGCCGGGAAGAGGCACCAGGTGCGCTGTGGATTTGCGTTGCAGGGCAGCCTGGGCCTCGCAGTCCCGGGACGGATATGTAGTTCCAGAGTGTGTTGCGCTAGGGAAGCGCTTCTTCCAGTCCTTTTAAAAAGCTCCAATAAAACTGCAATTTAAAAAGGGGATTTCAGTCACTCCTCCGCGGTGTCCTCAGCATTTGCCAGCATCCACAGTTCCCGACTACGAACGGCGCCCCTTGGTAGTAGTTGATTGCTGCACAGATTGTAAAGTTTTGGAGCCTGTGAAAAATATCTGAAAATTATTATCTTTAATGGAGACTAAATATTTAATAGTTGGTTGGTAAATGTTATTTTAGGCCAGGTTCCATGTTACATACAGTGCCCCGGTGGTAGAACGGGCGTGTGCACCCATTTTCTGAACCCCTGTGGAGCCCCTTCTGTAATAGTGCACACACACAGGGCCTCATTTCGATGTTGGTCAGAAAGCCTCCGACCACTGGCCAGAGGCTTTTCCACTAATATGGAAAGTTTACACTCCAACCGCCAAATTACAATGTCGGCAGTCGGAGTGTAAACCGACTGGGGAAACTGACTCAGTTCCGACGGGCTCCTTGGAAACCGCTCATAATCCCTTAAGGACGGTGTTTTCACTGTCAGCATTATCATGTTGGTTTCTGACAGCCTTTCCATGTCGACCTTTGTGACAGGGAAAGGCTGTCGGAAAGCGACTTTGGGTGCCACTAGCAGGGCCCCATCGTCCTGGCCCTCCGGTTGTGGCCCTGGGAGGAACCTATGGTGAGATGCTTCCCACACGGTGCAGGGATGTGCAAAAACGTCCATTGTACAATGGGAGCTTGTGCTGTGGGCTGTTTTGGACTGCCGCACAAGCTCCCATTGTAAAAGGGAATTTTGCGACCGCACCATGTGCAGTTGCATCCTAATTGCTGTGTCTGGAACGTCGACCGCCGGTGCGTTCCGCATTCGCACACATCGTAATTAGGCCCACAGTGTCAATACTTCCTTTCCATAAGGGCAAAGACCCCTGCAAATTAGGGAAACACTAATACCTCTGTGCCTGCACCATATTATAAACATTGGTGCAGTGGCAAAGCTGCCTTCAGGAGAGGCATGAACTATGCCTCAAAGACATATTGTGCGGGCAGTGTGCACCCTGAGAGCAGCCGTCTGGGCAGAGGAACGGTGTCCACTGGACCCCTGAATACCCTCCCTGCGGGTGGTTGAAGTCACTCACTGCACCGGCTTGCGTGGGAATATCTCTACCCCCTTTGAAGTGTAGGTGGGTGCCTCCTGCACAGTAAAGATAGAGTACCTGCTTCGAGCATCCCCCAGCAAAGCACAAGTATGCAGCTATTCTGGGGCAGTGCATTGATTGGAATAGTTTGCAGTGTCCTTGCTAGCTCCAGGTGCATCTGTTTAAATCTGCACCGTGGACAAAAATGGACATAGCACCCATTACATAATACAGGCCCAGGTGTTCTATTGTATAAATCTATGTTATCTCTCCATGCTTTCCATCATAGAAATTGTTTTTGGGCAGTTATATTTTATATGAATAATATTTTGATTCATATAATGTGATTGCGATTAAATATGTTTAATAAACCACATTCCACTATTTATTTCGTGAAAAAAATGATACTTTGCCTTTTAGGAATTTTTAAATGTTATATTAATAAAATACTCACATGCAATTTATGCCATTACTGCAACACAGGGAAAAAAGTCTGGAACTAGGACCCTCCGGACAGATGATTTGAAAAGTTTCAAAGGGGTGTTTAAAAAGCATGAAGTAATCATTTAATAATTATGTTTCAGATAGATATTAATGATGCTGGGAGTTACTGGGTAGATAATTAAACCTCCTCCTCTTCAGAAAAAGTCCTTGCAGCACCTGTAACCTGGCAGTCCACAAAATGGGCTCTGCTGCTCACCCTGATCATTTCTCACTTGATGACTACATTAATGGTATCTATCACCGGCGTTTAATCAGCGCCAGCTGGCTCTGAGCAGGCCACAGGGACGAGGATTGATGGGAGTCAGAACATCAAATACCAAAGATGTGCACTTCACAACAAAATGAATGATGTGTTTGCTTTTCAGAGCCGTAAAGAAGACTTGACGTCAAAAGGAAGCGCTGACAGAATGCCAGTGAGCCGGAAGGAGAAGCAAAGAGCGGCCCAGCGTTTCTCAGGTCGACAAGGGAATGTTGAAAGGAGGCCTGCACCCAGCTTCTCGAGACGCGGCCTAGACAAGCCATAACCGGCCCACGTTACGCTTAAGTGTGTAAAGAAAAGACAAACTTGTTCTCTCCTCAATAGAACCCACTTCTAATGAAATTGACATGTGGAGTTGACACAGGACGGCATGGTCGGCGGCGCTGTTTGACACTTCCCTGTGTTTTTTGTAATATTTGGGAAGAGGCAGGTAAGGGCTACCGCCACTAACTGGCGCCATTGCCTGATGCTGCTTCAGAATGTTTCCTAGCATTGTTTCTACTTTGAACGGAGGTGTTCCTGGAAGTGATTAATTTGAGCAGGTGTGACCCACTCAGGTGTGGCACTCATTTTGGGGGATTTAAATTTATTTTTAATCACCAGATTGTGTCCCAAACACAAAAGAGAGAAAGGGAGAATTGAGGAGGAAGTATTGGAGGAAAGATAGTGACACAGGGCTAAAGCGGCGATGAAAAATAACTTGTAACATGGAAATATAGGGGTAGGAAGTGTATGGTGGTGGCGAAAGAGGCATGGGGTGAAATTCATACTAGATAACTTTGGTATTCGGCACCCCCAACATCCCACAGTGCTGGTCCCAGGCTTCTGAAGAAAACTTTGTACCACAGCACTTAATATTTCACAAATTAAACACTGATTTTTGCTGCTGGGAAACATGAGACAGACGTAACAAAACCTTGTTATATAGGCCTCGCAAAAGCTTCTGATAGGCCTGGATATAGAAGTTCCTCATACTGTTATTAATGTTTTTCAAAATTAGACTGACTGTGAATTGAAAAAGAACAGAATAATGTTATATTAATGTGTGATGAAGCTTTAAAAAGGTACACGTCCTTTGTTTAGAATATCAGCATTTTCCACTTTTGTTTGCAGTACTTCATTGTATATTAAACCATTGTCACAAAACACGGTATTCCGAATATAGAAATAGATGTCCTTGCAAATTACTGAAGTGTTTGTATAATTGAAAGGGGTTTTTCAACTCACGAAAATATTTCTTCTGTAGTTTCCAGGATACACAGTAACCTGCTTAAAAGCCCAAATCTGTCCATTGGCTCTTTGTGTCATACTCAGAGTAAAACTCACACAAAAATGGAAAGGGAAATGTGCATATTACATATATAAACATACAGTTTTACCCAAAATATGGAGCCAATTCCTAAAATAATTGTTTTTATATGCGTCAATTCAGATTGAGAAAAAGCACATTTCGAACATGTACTTAGCCGGCATAGAGGGGACTGGTCTCGACTGGATCACATGCTACCTTCAAAACAGAATAAATGACATGCATACTCCCCCTTTCGCATTCAAAGCATGCTTAGCAAAAAACGGGGTCCATTCAGGCTCTATCATCTTACCCATGCTTTTCTACATCTACCTGAAGTCATTACTGACAATGATCAATTAACTTCAGCTCACATGTTATAACTACATATATGACACAAATACTTCTTAAACTGGAAAGCGCCAAAAAGATTGGAAACTCTCAAATCGTCAGTTGCCTCCGAGCCGCTGATCAGTGGATGACATGGAGCCATCCAAACTTGAAAGCACCCAAAAGTGAAACACTCACATGTGGAGATTGCAAAAATTATGACCCACTCTCCGCCTGGTCTGGCGATCTGGGACCACCTCCTAAAGTATCCAAGGAAATAAGAGACCTTGGAATTGCCACGGACTCCAAACTATCAATGAATGCCTAAATTGATAAGTTAGCAAGAACAAGCTTCATTACTATGAGAACTCTGCAACTCATCTTCTCCCACCTAGGATTTACACACAAGGCCCAAGCTACTATCTCTCTTGTACTGTCTAAACTTGATTAGCCCAATGGCCTCTACCATGGATCATCTTTATTGGCTATGATGAAAAGATTACAACCAATTAAGAAATCTGCTGCCAGACTACTCCTACATGTTACAAGCCCACATCTTGCCTGCCTTGAGGCCCCTACATTAGTTACCAGTTGCCAGAAGATCCCCATTCAAGCTGCTTTGTATCACCGACTAAGCAATAAATGAAACAGGACCACTTTTCATCAGGAATAAAATCACCAATTACTTACAACAAAGGAACTCCAGATTGCCACCTCGCCGCAAAACCCCAGCATGCAAGAAAAAAACATGGGTGGTACATCTTTCTCCATTCAAGCACACAAACTAACTAACTTTCTGGCTAACGTGCATGTCATCACCTGGAAACCTCCTCAAAGAAAAAGCAGAGGCCACATTAGGAGACATCATGGAGGATCTTTATTCCAGTATGGAACAGTGCGGCGAAAGCATTTAAGCTGTGTAGCCTTTGTCAGCGCTGGGAATAAACAGGAGGTTTAGGCGCCAACACGACTATATATGTCCTGCCACCACCGGATTGGATTGTAATCCGCTCCACCCTAGAGTCTTCCAGCGCTCACCTGAAGCAGTTCTTGAATGTTTAGAAGAACTACCAGTCCCAGAATGCAGTAGTTTTGACCGGGTAAGTGATGCAAGGGTAACCAACTGGTTATGCGGGCTGCAGGACGTCATGATGCTTTAAAACCAATATCCTGTGTTGCGGCTAGAATGCTGAAACCTCCTTGAGTCCCCAGATCGCAAGACCATAACATCCAAGTGTACTCTTGATGGGGGCAAATTAGACAAAACTCCTCGCACAGGGTGGAGTCATGTGACCCCAACACCGCCTCCTGTCCTCCCGGATGCAGTGGGGGCACTAGTCCTCCCAATACCTTGGAACCAAGCAAAGTTCGCCATAGCAAAGCCAGTGATGACCAGGCCAACTTAGCATGCGGGGGCCTCTGTAGCACGTCTCTGGCTAACGTGCATGTCATCACCTGGAAACCTCCTCAAAGAAAAGGCAGAGGCCATATTAGGGGACATCATGGAGGATCTTTATTCCAGTATGGAACAGTGCGGCGAAAGCATTTCGGCTGTGTAGCCTTCGTCAGCGCCGGGAATAAACAGGAGGTTTAGGCGCCAACACGACTATTTATGTCCTGCCACCACCGGATTGGATTGTAATGCGCAACGCCCTAGAGCCTTCCAGCGCTCACCTGAAGCAGTTCTACAATGTTTAGAAGAGCTACCAGTCGCAGAATGCAGTGGTTTTGACCGGGTAAGTGATGCGAGGCTAACCAACTGGTTATGCAGGCTGCAGGACATCGTGATGCTTTAAAACCAATATCCTGTGTTGCGCGCAGAATACTGAAACCTCCTTGAGTCCCCAGACCGCAAGACCATCACATCCAAGTGTACTCTTGGTGCGGGAAAAGTAGACAATACTCCTCGCCCGGGGTGGAATCATGTGACCCCAACACCGCCTCCTCTCCTCCCGGATGCAGTGGGGGCACTAGTCCTTCCACTACCTTGGAACCAAACAAAGTTCGCTGTAGCAAAGCCAGTGATGACCAGGCCAACTTAGCATGCGGGGGCCTCTGTAGCACGTCTCTGGCTAACGTGCATGTCATCACCTGGAAACCTCCTCAAAGAAAAGGCAGGGGCCACATTAGGGGACATCATGGAGGATCTTTATTCCAGTATGGAACAGTGCGGCTAAAGCATTTCGGCTATGTAGCCTTCGTCAGCGCCGGGAATAATCTGGAGGTTTAGCCGCCAACACGTCTATTTATGTTCTTCCACCACCGGATTGGATTGTAATCCACTCCACCCTAGAGTCTTCTAACGCTCACCTGAAGCAGTTCTTAAATGTTTGGAAGAACTACCAGTCCCAGAATGCAGTGGTTTTGACAGGGTAAGTGATGCGTGGGTAACCAGCTGGTTATGTGGGCTGCAGGATGTTGTGATGCTTTAAAACCACTATCCTGTGTTGCGCGCAGAATGCTGAAACCTCCTTGAGTGCCCAGACAGCATGACAATCACATCCAGGTGTACTCTTGACGGGGGAAAAGTAGACAATACTCCTCGCACAGGGTGGAGTCATGTGACCCCAACACCGCCTCCTCTCCTCCCGGATGCAGTGGGGGCACTAGTCCTTCCAATAGCTTGGAAGCAAACAAAGTTCGCCGTAGCAAAGCCAGTGATGACCAGGCCAATTTAGCATGCGGGGGCCTCTGTAGCAAGTCTCTGGCTAACGTGCATGTCATCACCTGGAAATCTCCTCAAAGAAAAGGCAGAGGCCACATTAGGGGACATCATGGAGGATCTTTACTCCAGTATGGAACAGTGCGGCAAATGCATTTTGGCTGTGTAGCCTTCATCAGCGTCGGGAATAAAAAGGAGGTTTAGGCGCCAACACAACTGTTTATGTCCTGCCACCACCGGATTGGATTGTAATCCGCTCTGCCCTAGAGTCTTCCAGCGCTCACCTGAAGCAGTTCTCAAATGTTTAGAAGAACTACCAGTCCCAGAATGCAGTGGTTTTGACCTGGTAAGTGATGTGAGGGTAACCAACTGGTTATGTGGGCTGCAGGACGTTGTGATGCTTTAAAACCAATATCCTGTGTTGCGTGCAGAATGCTGAAACCTCCTTGAGTCCCCAGACCGTATGACCATCACATCCAGGTGTACTCTTGGCGGGGGCAAAGTAGACAATACTCCTCGCCCAGGGGTGAGTCATGTGACCCCAACGCTGCCTCCTCTCCTCTCGGATGCAGTGGGGGCACTAGTCCTTCCAATACCTTGGAACCAAACAAAGTTCGCTGTAGCAAAGCCAGTGATGACCAGGCCAACTTAGCATGCGGGGGCCTCTGTAGCACGTCTCTGGCTAACGTGCATGTCATCACCTGGAAACCTCCTCAAAGAAAAGGCAGAGGCCACATTATGGGACATCATGGAGGATCTTTATTCCAGTATGCAACAGTGCAGCGAATGCATTTCGGCTGTGTAGCCTTCGTCAGCGCCGGGAATAAACAGGAGGTTTAGGTGCCAACACGACTATTTATGTCCTGCTACCACCGGACTGCTTGTAATCCGCTCCGCCCTAGAGTCTTCCAGCGCTCACCTGAAGCAGTTCTCAAATGTTTAGAAGAACTACCAGTCCCATAATGCAGTCGTTTTGACCGGGTAAGTGATGCGAGGGTAAGCAACTTGTTATGCGGGCTGCAGGATATCGTGATGCTTTAAATCCAATTTCCTGTGTTGCGCGCAGAATACTGAAACCTCCTTGAGTCCCCAGACCGCATGACCACACATCCAGGTGTACTCTTTGTGGGGAAAAAGTAGACAATACTCCTCGCCCAGGGTGGAGTCATGTGACCCCAACACCACCTCCTCTCGTCCCGGATGCAGTGGGGGCACTAGTCTTTCCAATACCTTGGAACCAAACAAAGTTCGCCGTAGCAAAGCCAGTGATGACCAGGCCAACTTAGCATGCGGGGGCCTCTGTAGCACGTCTCTGGCTAACGTGCATGTCATCACCTGGAAACCTCCTCAAAGAAAAGGCAGAGGCCACATTAGGGGACATGATGTAGGATCTTTATTCCAGTATGCAACAGTGCAGCGAATGCATTTCGGCTGCGTAGCCTTCGTCGGCGCCGGGAATAAACAGCAGGTTTAGGCGCCAACACGACTATTTATGTCCTGCCACCACCTGATTGGATTGTAATCCACTCCGCCCGAGAGTCTTCCAGCGCTCACCTGAAGCAGTTCTCAAATGTTTAGAAGAACTACCAGTCCCAGAATGCAGTGGTTTTGACCGGTAAGTGATGTGAGGGTAACCAACTGGTTATGCGGGCTGCAGGACGTCGTGATGCTTTAAAACCAATATCCTGTGTTGCGCGCAGAATGCTGAAACCTCCTTGAGTCCCCAGACAGCATGACCATCACATCCAGGAGTCCTCTTGACGGGGGAAAAGTAGATAATACTCCTCGCCCAGGGTGGAGTGATGTGACCCCAACACCCCCTCCTCTCCTCCCGGATGCAGTGGGGGCACTAGTCCTTCCAACACCTTGTAACAAAACAAAGTTCGCCATAGCAAAGCCAGTGATGACCAGGCCAACTTAGCATGCGGGGGCCTCTGTAGCAAGTCTCTGGCTAACGTACATGTCATCACCTGGAAACCTCCTCAAAGAAAAGGCAGAGGCCACATTAGGGGACATCATGGACGATCTTTATTCCAGTAGGCAACAGTGCGGCGAATGCATTTCGGCTGTGTAGCCTTCGTCATGTCGTACTTTAGAATTTGGGACCGCGTAGGAGGCAGGGCCCTACCCCTGTCTATCCCGGTATTGGTGAACCGCGAATGGTTAATGCGGTATGTACAAGTGCTTTTTGTAACGTTTTAGCTATGAATGCACTGTGTATACGCTATTTCACATCACTACGTGGGTTCCATTTTGTATCGGTGGCCATCTTATGGTTGCCCTCACATAGGCTATATAGCATGAAGCCAATACGGGCCTTTTAGAGCACATGTGACTTTCTTTGACTTTTCTGTGACCTGGGCAGCTTGGCTCCGCTGCCCCAGGTCAAACTGGTCTCACGAGTTCCCCGTCCTCTGGCCACCTGTGATTAGCATCAGGGCTTGACACACCATAAAGTCTTTTCATCCTACACAAGCCTCCAGCTAATCTCTTTCGCACCTGACTGTTCCTGCTTTATGGCTTGTTTTCCAAACAGGAGATGCTCATGTTTATTGGGGCCTATCGATATCTGATGTGGGATCTGAGCCTTGCTGTGTAAATAATTACGGGCTGGCTTAACTGGAATGTGGGATGGTCATCATGACTCTGCCTTTTCGTTTGAAATGTATACATGTAATGGCCATATCGTAAACTAAGGAATGTATGCCTGAGGCAGGATATTCTGTATTTGAGAAGAAGCCCGTTTCTATGATTTTCAGCAGTCTCCTGAGAACATACACGCTGTTGTACTTCTAGGATACCTGTAATTGGTCTGCAGCCAATAAACTGATCTTTGACTTCACCCAGAAGACTCTGAGTTTCTGTAGGTCTGAAACAGGAAGAACCCAAAGTCATAGGGTGTGTTCCCCTGCACTGCTGGGCTTAAAATACCCAGTACTTCAGTCAGCGCCGGGTATAAACAGGAGGTTTAGGCGCCAACACGACTATTTATGTCCTGCCACCACCAGAAAGGATTGTTATCCGCTCCGCCGTAGAGTCGTCCTGCACTCACCTGAAGCAGTTCTCAAATGTTTAGAAGAACTACCGATCCCAGAATGCAGTGGTTTTGACCAGGTAAGTGATGCAAGAGTAACCAACTGGTAATGCTGGCTGCAGGACGTCGTGATGCTTTAAAACCAATATCCTGTGTTGCGCGCAGAATGCTGAAACCTCCTTGAGTCCCCAGACCGCATGACCATCACATCCAGGTGTACTCTTGGCTGGGGCAAAGTAGACAATACTCCTCGCCCTGGGTGGAGTCATGTGACCCCTACACTGCCTCCTCTCCTCCCGGATGCAGTGGGGGCACTAGTCCTTCCAATACCTTGGAACGAAACAAAGTTTGCCAGCCATTGCAAAGCCAGTGATGACCAGGCCAACTTAGCATGCAGGGGCCTCTGTAGCACGTCTCTGGCTAACGTGCATGTCATCACCTGGAAACCTCCTCAAAGAAAAGGCAGAGGCCACATTAGGGGACATCATGGAGGATCTTTACTCCAGTATGGAACAGTGCAGCAAATGCATTTCGGCTGTGTAGCCTTCGTCAGCGTCGGGAATACCAGGAGGTTTAGGCGCCAACACGACTATTTATGTCCTGCAACCACCGGACTGCTTGTAATCTGCTCCGCCCTAGAGTCTTCCAGCGCTCACCTGAAGCAGTTCTCAAATGTTTAGAAGAACTACCAGTCCCATAATGCAGTCGTTTTGACCGGGTAAGTGATGCGAGGGTAAGCAACTGGTTATGCGGGCTGCAGGACATCGTGATGCTTTAAATCCAATATCCTGTGTTGCGCTCAGAATACTGAAACCTCCTTGAGTCCCCAGACCGCATGACCACACATCCAGGTGTGCTCTTTGCGGAGAAAAAGTAGACAATACTCCTCACCCAGGGTGGAGTCATGTGACCCCAACACCACCTCCTCTCTTCCCGGATGCAGTGGGGGCACTAGTCTTTCCAATACCTTGGAACCAAACAAAGTTCGCCGTAGCAAAGCCAGTGATGACCAGGCCAACTTAGCATGCGGGGGCCTCTGTAGCACATCTCTGGCTAACGTGCATGTCATCACCTGGAAACCTCCTCAAAGAAAAGGCAGAGGCCACATTAGGGGACATGATGTAGGATCTTTATTCCAGTATGCAACAGTGCAGCGAATGCATTTCGGCTGCGTAGCCTTCGTCGGCGCCGGGAATAAACAGCAGGTTTAGGCGCCAACACGACTATTTATGTCCTGCCACCACCTGATTGGATTGTAATCCACTCCGCCCGAGAGTCTTCCAGCGCTCACCTGAAGCAGTTCTCAAATGTTTAGAAGAGCTACCAGTCCCAGAATGCAGTGGTTTTGACCGGGTAAGTGATGTGAGGGTAACCAACTGGTTATGCGGGCTGCAGGACGTTGTGATGCTTTAAAACCAATATCCTGTGTTGCGCGCAGAATGCTGAAACCTCCTTGAGTCCCCAGACAGCATGACCATCACATCCAGGAGTCCTCTTGACGGGGGAAAAGTAGATAATACTCCTCGCCCAGGGTGGAGTAATGTGACTCCAACACCGCCTCCTCTCCTCCCGGATGCAGTGGGGGCACTAAACCTTCCAACACCTTGTAACAAAACAAAGTTCGCCATAGCAAAGCCAGTGATGACCAGGCCTACTTAGCATGCGGGGGCCTCTGTAGCAAGTCTCTGGCTAACGTGCATGTCATCACCTGGAAACCTCCTCAAAGAAAAGGCAGAGGCCACATTAGGGGACATCATGGACGATCTTTATTCCAGTAGGCAACATGCGGAGAATGCATTTCGGCTGTGTAGCCTTCGTCAGCGCCGGGTATAAACAGGAGGTTTAGGTGCCAACACGACTATTTATGTCCTGCCACCTCCAGAAAGGATTGTTATCCGCTCCGCCGTAGAGTCGTCCTGCACTCACCTGAAGCAGTTCTCAAATGTTTAGAAGAACTACCAATCTCAGAATGCAGTGGTTTTGACCAGGTAAGTGATGCAAGAGTAACCAACTGGTATTGCTGGCTACAGGACGTCATTTATGCTTTAAAACCAATATCCTGTGTTGCGCGCAGAATGCTGAAACCTCCTTGAGTCCCCAGACCGCATGACCATCACATCCAGGTGTACTCTTGGCTGGGGCAAAGTAGACAATACTCCTCGCCCTGGGTGGAGTCATGTGACCCCTACACTGCCTCCTCTCCTCCCGGATGCAGTGGGGGCACTAGTCCTTCCAATACCTTGGAACGAAACAAAGTTTGCCAGCCATAGCAAAGCCAGTGATGACCAGGCCAACTTAGCATGCAGGGGCCTCTGTAGCACGTCTCTGGCTAACGTGCATGTTATCACCTGGAAACCTCCTCAAAGAAAAGGCAGAGGCAACATTAGGGGACATCATGGAGGATCTTTACTCCAGTATGGAACAGTGTGGCAAATGCATTTCGGCTGTGTAGCCTTCGTCAGCGTCGGGAATACCAGGAGGTTTAGGCGCCAACACGACTATTTACGTCCTGCAACCACCGGACTGCTTGTAATCCGCTCCGCCCTAGAGTCTTCCAGCGCTCACCTGAAGCTGTTCTCAAATGTTTCGAAGAACTACCAGTCCCATAATGCAGTCGTTTTGACCGGGTAAGTGATGCGAGGGTAAGCAACTGGTTATGCGGGCTGCAGGACATTGTGATTCTTTAAATCCAATATCCTGTGTTGCGCGCAGAATACTGAAACCTCCTTGAGTCCCCAGACCGCATGACCACACATCCAGGTGTACTCTTTGCGGGGAAAAAGTAGACAATACTCCTCACCCAGGGTGGAGTCATGTGACCCCAACACCACCTCCTCTCCTCCCGGATGCAGTGGGGGCCTAGTCTTTCCAATACCTTGGAACCAAACAAAGTTCGCCGTAGCAAAGCCAGTGATGACCAGGCCAACTTAGCATGCGGGGGCCTCTGTAGCACATCTCTGGCTAACGTGCATGTCATCACCTGGAAACCTCCTCAAAGAAAAGGCAGAGGCCACATTAGGGGACATGATGTAGGATCTTTATTGCAGTATGCAACAGTGCAGCGAATGCATTTCGGCTGCGTAGCCTTCGTCGGCGCCGGGAATAAACAGCAGGTTTAGGCGCCAACACGACTATTTATGTCCTGCCACCACCTGATTGGATTGTAATCCACTCCGCCCGAGAGTCTTCCAGCGCTCACCTGAAGCAATTCTCAAATGTTTAGAAGAGCTACCAGTCCCAGAATGCAGTGGTTTTGACCGGGTAAGTGATGTGAGGGTAACCAACTGGTTATGCGGGCTGCAGGACGTTCTGATGCTTTAAAACCAATATCCTGTGTTGCGCGCAGAATGCTGAAACCTCCTTGAGTCCCCAGACAGCATGACCATCACATCCAGGAGTCCTGTTGACGGGGGAAAAGTAGATAATACTCCTCGCCCAGGGTGGAGTGATGTGACCCCAACACCGCCTCCTCTCCTCCCGGATGCAGTGGGGGCACTAGTCCTTCCAACACCTTGTAACAAAACAAAGTTCGCCATAGCAAAGCCAGTGATGACCAGGCCTACTTAGCATGCGGGGGCCTCTGTAGCAAGTCTCTGGCTAACGTGCATGTCATCACCTGGAAACCTCCTCAAAGAAAAGGCAGAGGCCACATTAGGGGACATCATGGACGATCTGTATTCCAGTAGGCAACAGTGCGGCGAATGCATTTCGGCTGTGTATCCTTCGTCAGCGCCGGGTATAAAAAGGAGGTTTAGGCGCCAACACGACTATTTATGTCCTGCCACCACCAGAAAGGATTGTTATCCGCTCCGCCGTAGAGTCGTCCTGCACTCACCTGAAGCAGTTCTCAAATGTTTAGAAGAACTACCAATCCCAGAATGCAGTGGTTTTGACCAGGTAAATGATGCAAGAGTAATCAACTGGTAATGCTGGCTGCAGGACGTCGTGATGCTTTAAAACCAATATCCTGTGTTGCGCGCAGAATGCTGAAACCTCCTTGAGTCCCCAGACCGCATGACCATCACATCCAGGTGTACTCTTGGCTGGGGCAAAGTAGACAATACTCCTCGCCCTGGGTGGAGTCATGTGACCCCTACACTGCCTCCTCTCCTCCCGGATGCAGTGGGGGCACTAGTCCTTCCAATACCTTGGAACGAAACAAAGTTTGCCAGCCATAGCAAAGCCAGTGATGACCAGGCCAACTTAGCATGCAGGGGCCTCTGTAGCACGTCTCTGGCTAACGTGCATGTCATCACCTGGAAACCTCCTCAAAGAAAAGGCAGAGGCCACATTAGGGGACATCATGGAGGATCTTTACTCCAGTATGGAACAGTGCGGCAAATGTATTTTGGCTGTGTAGCCTTCGTCAGCGTCGGGAATACCAGGAGGTTTAGGCGCCAACACGACTATTTATGTCCTGCCACCACCAGATTGGATGGTAATCCGCTCCGCCCTAGAGTCTTCTAGCGCTCACCTGAAGCAGTTCTCAAATGTTTAGAAGAACTACCAGTCCCAGTATGCAGTGGTTTTGACCGGGTAAGTGATGCGAGGGTAACCAACTGGTTATGCGGGCTGCAGGACTTTGTGATGCTTTAAAACCAATATCCTGTGTTGCGCGCAGAATTCTGAAACCTCCTTGAGTCCCCAGACCGCATGACCATCACATCCAGGTGTACTCCTGGCGGGGGCAAAGTAGACAATACTCCTCGCCTAGGGTGGATACATGTGACCCCAACGCCGCCTTCTCTCCTCCCGGATGCAGTGGGGGCACTAGTCCTTCCAATACCTTGGAACCAAACAAAGTTCGCTGTAGCAAAGCCAGTGATGACCAGGCCAATTTAGCATGCAGGGGTCTCTGTAGCACGTCTCTGGCTAACATGCATGTCATCACCTGGAACCCTCCTCAAAGAAAAGGCAGATGCCACATTAGGGGACATCATGGAGGATCTTTATTCCAGTACGCAACAGTGCGGCGAATGCATTTCGGCTGTGTTGCCTTCATCAGTGCCGGGAATAAACAGGAGGTTTAGGTGCCAACATGACTATTTATGTCCTGCCAACACCTGATTGGATTGTAATCCGCTCCGCCCTAGAGTCTTCCAGTGCTCACCTGAAGCAGGTCTCAAATTCTTAGAAGAACTACCAGTCCCAGAATGCAGTGGTTTTGACCGGGTAAGTGATGCGAGGGTAACCAACTGGTTATGCGGTCTGCAGGACGTTGTGATGCTTTAAAACCAATATCCTGTGTTGCGCACAGAATGCTGAAACCTCCTTGAGTCCCCAGACCGCATGACCATCACATCCAGGTGTACTCTTGGCGGGGGCAAAGTAGACAATACTCTTCGCCCAGGGTGGAGTCATGTGATCCCAACACCGCCTCCTCTCCTCCCGGATGCTGTGGGGGCACTATTCCTTCCAATACCTTGGAACCAAACACAGTTCGCCGCAGCAAAGCCAGTGATGACCAGGACAACTTAGCATGCGGGGGCCTCTGTAGCACGTCTCTGGCTAACGTGCATGTCATCACCTGGAAACCTCCTCAAAGAAAAGGCAGAGGCCACGTTAGGGGAGATCATGGAGGATCTTTATTCCAATATGCAACAGTGCAGCGAATGCATTTCGGCTGTGTAGCCTTCGTCAGCGCCGGGAATAAACAGGAGGCTTAGGTGCCAACATGACTATTTATGTCCTGCCACCACCGGATTGATTGCAATCCGCTCCGCCCTAGAATCTTCCAGCACTCACCTGAAGCAGTTCTCAAATGTTTAGAAATACTACCATTCCCAGAATGCAGTGGTTTTGACCGGGTAAGTGATGCGAGGGTAACCAACTGGTTATGCAGGCTGCAGGACGTTGTGATGCTTTAAAACCAATATCCTGTGTTGCGTGCAGAATGCTGAAACCTCCTTGAGTCCCCAGACCGCATGACCATCACATCCAGGTGTACTCTTGGCGGGGGCAAAGTAGACAATACTCCTCGCTTAGGGTGGAGTCATGTGACCCCAACGCTGCCTCCTCCCCTCCCGGATGCAGTGGGGGCACTAGTCCTTCCAACACCTTGGAACCAAAGAAAGTTCGCCGTAGCAAAGCCAGTGATGACCAGGACAACTTAGCATGCGGGGGCCTCTGTAGCACGTCTCTGGCTAACGTGCATGTCATCACCTGGAAACCTCCTCAAACACAAGGCAGAGGCCACATTAGGGGACATCATGGAGGATCTTTATTCCAGTATGCAACAGTGCAGCGAATGCATTTCGGCTGTGTAGCCTTCATCAGCGCCGGGAATAAACAGGAGTTTTAGGCGCCAACACAACTATTTATGTCCTGCCACCACCGGATTGGATTGTAATCCGCTCCGCCCTAGAATCTTCCAGCGCTCACCTGAAGCAGTTCTCAAATGTTTAGAAGAAGTACCAGTCCCAGAATTCAGTGGTTTTGACTGGGTAAGTGATGCGAGGGTATATTATCTACTGGTGGTCGCCAGTAGATAGTTATAGTTAGGACCACGTTTCCATAGAAAAAACATTTTTTCATGTGCTTATAACTTTGGTGTCGTTTGACGAATCTTTATAAAACTGTCCAAAAAGTTTCTCTTTTTTGATCAGCTCCTATCTTGAAAGTTTGGGGGAGATTGGTCAAGGGGGGGGCTGAGAAAAAAGGGGGTCCTCAAATGTGTTTCGCCAGTAGATTGTTATAGTTAGGAGCACGTTTCCATAGGAAAAGCATTTTTTCATGTGCTTATAAAACTTTGGCGTCGTTTGGCGAATCTTTACGAAACTGTCCAAAAAGTTTCTGTTTTTTGATCAGCTCCTATCTTGAAAGTTTGAGGGTGATTGGTCAAGGGGGGGCAGAGAAAAAAAGGGGGTGTCCCAAATCGTGTTACCTCAATGCATTTTCCATAGGAATCTTTAGACAAGGCTACAGGTCAAACTGCTGAACGGAATTACGCCAAATTTGGCAGGGGGGAAGATCTTGGTCCAGAAAGCACACTTTTGTTGAAGTGGTGTAAATCCGTTCAGCAGTTTTTGAGATATTAAAAGAAAAAAAAATATATATATCTCGGCGGAGCCTAACTCCCGAGCACGAGCTTGCCTCTGATTGGCTGCTAACTCTTCAAACCAGGAAGTGTCCTCTTATTGGCTGCTAACACTTCAAACCAGAAAGTGTTAGCAGCCACCTTGTGCCTTGCATCGAGTGAAAATATAAAACAAAGGTGCCGGGGGCAATTTAATATACCGGAGCTCTGTCTGTGCGAGATACCCCTTTCATGCTCCCTCTGCCCACATCAACAGCTCGCAACTATGCCTTTAGAAGGCAGTCTGTCGGCTCACAACTCTCTTCCTTCGCAAGCTAGTACGCTGCTGTGCCTCTTTGCGAGCAGACGCACCACATTTGGCAGGGAGAAAGGTTGTGGTTCAGAATGCACGCTTTTGTTTAAATGGGGTAAATCCGTTCAGTAGTTTTTGAGAAATATCATATTGTATAGATATCGAGATTTGAGAATTCTGACATCTGATTGATTGAGGCGTTACGAGCATGAGCTTGCGGCTCTTTAGCTGTGAACTGTTGAGACTAGGAAGTGTTGGCAGCCATTTTGTGATTCAGTCCGTCAGCTAATATCTCTCCATAGTTCTACCTCTGAGAGGCAATACTGAAAATATACTGGAGCTCTGACTGTGCGTGATTCCCATTTCACGCTCCCTCTCCCCACATCACCACTTCGCAGCTATGCCTTTAGAAGCCAGTCCATCGGCTCGCAGCTCTATACCTTTGCGAGCTAGTACGCTGCTGTTCCTCTATCTCTGCGAGCTACTACCCTGCTGTTCCTTTGGGAGCGGACGGCCCGTAGTTCTTCCTCTGCGAGTCCAGCCCACGGGCTGCAGCTGTCCCTCTGTGAGCCTGGGTGCGAACTGTTGATAAGTAACACTATATGAGCATTGAAAAGCCATTTTGTGATTCAGTCCGTCAGCTCGCATCTGTCCGAGGCAACTCTAAAAACATACCGGAGCTCTGTCTGTGTGAGATGCCCCTTTCACGCTGCCTCTTCCCACAGCAGCAGGTAACGCACCCTCTTCCTACATCACCAGCATACCCCCAACAACCTTCTTGGGCCCGTAAGTCTCCCTCTGTGAACCACTGGTCAGCTCGTAGCTCTTTGGGTGTGACTTCTCGGGCCCGCAGTTGTATCTGTGAAGCCAAGACTGGAAATATACCGCAGGTCTCTCTCTGCGAGATACCCCCTTCACGTTCCCTCTCCCCACATCACTGTTCCTCAGCTATCCCTTTGAAAGCCGACGGCCCGCACATCCGTATACCTGTCAGCCCACAGCTGTTCCTCTGCGGGCTGGCCCGCAGCTCTCCCTCTGCAAACTGGCGGGCCGCTGCTCCCCCTCTACGAGCCAGCCAGTCGGCTCGCAGCTCTTCATCTACAAGCCAGCCCGCTGGCTCGCAAGTCTCTGAGAACAGATGCAATGGAGCCAACGATCATGTAGGTCGGACACCCAACACTGCTTGAACACCCCCCAGCAGCAGCTCCTTGTCCACCATCCCCCCTCACCCTCACCCCCACCCCCCACAAACAAACATGACAGTCACGTTAGGGAATCTGGAACGTAAACAAATTGGCAAATGTCGTACAATTAATAATAAGAAGATGCTTGTGAGGTTGGACAAATAAGAATCTTAGTCATGTATGGATTTACATATAAAACATTTTATTTAAACAATAGAACAAAATAAAAGTAGGTACAAGTATGGCGTGTCATCCCTCAACAATTTGTGAATCACAGCCTGCAATACAAAAAGAAAGTTAAGATGGTGCACCATGGGTCCAACAAAGGGGAGAGAGAGAGAAAGAGTGAGAGAGAGGAAGAGAGAGAGAAAGAAAGAAAGAGAGAGTGAGAGAGAGAGAGGAAGACAGAGAAAGAGAGAGAGAGAGAAATAGAGAAAGAGTGAGATACAAGGAAGGGAGAAAGAGAGAAACAGTGTGAGAGAGAGGAAGAGAGAGAGAGAAAGAGTGAGAGAGAAAGAGAAAGAAAGAATGAGATCAAGAGGAAGAGACAGAGAAAGAGAGAAAGTGTGAGAGAGACAAAGGAGGAGATAGAGAATAAGAGAGAGAAAGAGTGTGAGTGACAGAAAGGAAGAGATGGCGAGGGAGAGTGAGTGTTGACACTGTCGAGAAAATCTTCACAACTCACCTTTCTGCCACCGGTGTGTCTCCAACCAAGTGCTGGGATATAATGCAGCCCTCAAGTTTAGTCATCTGAAACATAGTATAGACACAGTGATGGCAGAGTACATACAACTGCACACGCGTAATTCTCTGTTTCGCCCCTGCACACTCAGGCTGCTGCACCCCATCAACTCCTGTCTTTCCAGAGGTGTCTGTCGGCCTGCACACTCAGGCTGTTGCACACCATCGACTCCTGCCGTACAGAGGTGTCTGCCCACGTCTGCACACCCAGGCTGATGTACCCCATCCACTCCCACTGCCCAGAGGTGTCTGCCCACTGCTGTGCACCCAGGCTGCTGCACCCCATCCACTCTCAGTGCCCGGAGGTGACTGCCCATTCCTGCGCATCCAGGCTGCTGCACCCCATACACTCCCAGTGCACGGAGGTGTCTGTCCGCTCTTGTGCACCCAGGTTGCTGCAAACTATCCACTCCCACTGCCCAGAGGTGACTGCCCGCTGCTGCGGAAACAAGCCTCTTTGCTCACCTTCTGCCACTGGCGTGTGTGTAAGATGGTGCACCTCATGCCGAAGCAACCTTCTCAGGCATTGCGTACATGCGTGCAGCAGAGCTCACAATTTAGACTGTGTGTTGATTGTCAGGATGGCCCTGCATCATTCTAGGCTGCTCTGGTGGCACTGAGTGGCGGGAGTTCCGTGTTGGGGGCGGGTGACGTCAATCCGTGAATCACAGACTGTTAGACAAAAAGCAAGATAAGATTGTGCATCATGCATCTATCAAAGGAGAGAGAGAGAGAGAGAGAGAGAAAGAGTGTGAGAGAGGAAGGGAGAAAGAAAGAGTGAGAGGAAGAGAGAGAAAAAAGAAAGAAAGAGTGAGAGGAAGACAGAGAAAGAGAGAAACAGTGAGAGGAAGAGAGAGAAAAAGAGAAAGAGTGAGAGGAAGACAGAGAGAAAGAGAGAAAGAGTGAGTGAGATGAAGAGAGAGAGAAACAGAGAGAGAGAGAGAGAGAGAAAGAGTGTGAGAAAGAGGAAGAGAGAAACAGAGGAAGAGAGAGAGAGAGAAAGAGAGAGAGAAAGAGTGGGGGAGAGAGGAAGAGAGAGAGAAAGAGAGAAACAGTGTGAGAGAGAGGAAGAGAGAGAGAAAGAGTGTGAGGGAGAGAAAGGAAGAGATGAGGAGGGACAGTGAGTGCCCACACTGTGGACAAAACCCTCACAGCTCACCTTTACGCCACCACTGTGTCTCCAACCACGTGCCGGTACCTAGTGGAGCTCTCAAGCTCCCACATCTGAAACATAGTAAAGAATCAGGAATGGCAGAGTATATACGACTGCCCACGCCTAAATCGCTGTCCTGCCTTTGTGTATCCAGGCTGCTGCACATCATCCACTTCCACTGCCTAGAGGTGTCTGCCTGCTGCTGCACACCCAGGCTGCTGCACCCCATCCACTCCTGCCTCCCAGAGGTGTCTGCACGCCCCTGCGCACCCAGGCCTCACTGCTCACCTTTTCGTGGACTGGTCACCCTCCACATCATGCAGCTCCGCAGGCCAACAGGTCTTACATTTGGTGCTGTGTCTTGATTTTGCCATGGCAGAGGACATACCAGTGCACCCACCATCATTGCAGGTTGCACACCTGCTCAGCCCTTGCAGTGCCACTAATTCAGTGACCAGTGAGGCCACGCACGTGGCGGAGGGCCCACGCTGGTCGATGGCTCATGCCTACACTGTGGTCCAGCAGGGCACACAAAACATGAGCTGTCCAGACCACCGGGATGGGGCATCATCGCAGGCTGAACACCTGCTCCGCACTTACAATGGCCCTACCTCAGTGGACCGAAATTCACAGTCCCGTGGCGGTGTGCTTGCGCTGGCCGCAGTGCATCCAGTACACAAAGTCTGAAATGGAAATGGCGTGGAGCACGTGCGTCCGGTCATTTTTATTGGCAGGGTCACATGTCCTGTGACGCCTGTGCTTGATGGATGTGGTGTGGGTGTAAACCAGCTGTCAGGGAGTGGTTGTGGCATACTGAGAACTAAACCTGTGAGCAGCAGATCACTACAATGAAAAGCTGGGCCATGTAGCGCTGTTTTCCCTCCCTGTATGTGTAAATGGATTGGGCTGGCTTGGCGTATGCCAGTTCTGCGTGAAGCTGTGAACAATGATTTCGGCGCTCTGGGCGTGGTTCCGTCCTGGGCTGTATGAGGAATCAATTGATGTGGGTGTCCCTGTTGTAGTGGTGCCGCCACCCGGGCAGCAAGCACCAATGTGTCACCCTGTACTCTTGGTATCGTGTGCATTATTATTGGTGGGTGACTTGCGTTCTTCACTCATGTTTGGTTGCCACATCTCGCTACATTCAGCTATTGTGTGGCTGAGGGGTTATGCCATTTTTGTAAGGTCCGCTGTCCTGTTGTGCGCTGCCTCGTGGTAGAAGGGGTGGTCCGGGGAGAGGTCCTGAGGGTGGTGGCAGTGGGGTTTGTGGCGTTCTTGGGTGTCAGAGGTGCATGAACAGTAGGTCTATGACATGTGTTGGTCTTCAGATGTGATTCTGGGCTGGACTCCCTTTCACATTGTAGGTAGTCATCCTACTTTACAACAGTAAAAGGCAGATGTTACATTCCTACTGCTAACGCAGCTTATCACCTGTTTTTGGAACACACTGCAGAGTTGGCTGCTTGTTGGAGATATTGGGAAGTGGTGTTTTCGTGTAATTTTTGTACAGGAACGCCTACTCTGCATATTATTTGCGTTAGTTGTTGCTCTCATTTGTGGCAATTTTTTTGGGCGGGAGCTATTGCTGGAAAACTGGCGATATCGGCTGTTTTAACAAGGTTGAGAATGGAATGATAATTTAAAATCACTGAAAAAACTATAGGTTTAATGAACATTATAATTAGAAATTAACATTTAAAGAACCTTTGAAATTCACTGAAAAAACCATAGGTTTTACAGACGTTATAGTTAGAAATTAGCATTTACAAAACCTTTGAAATTCACTGAAAAAACCATAGGTTTCAGGGACGTTATAGTTAGAAATTAGCATTTATAAAACATTTTAAATTCACTGAAAAAAACATAGGTTTCAGGGACGTTATAATTAGTTGGTCATGTCAATCGTACAAAAACAGAGAAATTCGAACGTTAAAGTTAATAGAGCTAACTATAACTCGTGCCCCCGCAATGCACTGCTGATGACATCACATATTACTTCACTCATAACATGGTCAGTGACATCACTGATGACACCATCCACATGATAATCTGATGCACCTCCTCACACCCTAATATAACCTTTGATACACCTAGTCTAAAATACAGACTACCATTCTTGAAACCATAGACAAATCAATAGCAGTTACTATATACCCACTGACTAATTCCTAGCTATATACACACATTCATTCATTCACCCATACAGTTATTCATACATGCAGTCACTCATCAATACAGCACTATTATATGTACTCATACACCTATACAAACACTCATACACCGTCACTCATCCATAGAGTTATTGACACACATAGCTAGACATGTAAAGAATCAATAACACTGCCATTCACTCACCTATACAGTTATACATTCACTATATAACCTATTCATACAGATACTAACATATACTTACTCTCTTATTCAATCACTGACACAAGCACACTCTCATTTATACTGCCACTCTCACTATTACTCACTCTAACATATAGTCATTTATATACTCCAACACTCAAATATACTACCTTTCACATATGTAGTTACTCACACATATACCAGTGAGACACACATTCCCTCACTAACACACTGATACACACACTCACTCACCTATACAGCTATTTCCACATGCACTAGTGAACCCATACACCCAGCAAATGATCCACTCACACATGTAGGCAGAAAGGTACACACCGCCCACCCACTCACACACACAAACACTGAGGCATCCATACAGATACTCATGCAACTAATAAGTAACCCATATAGACAGTCATGTACCTAATCATCAACCCATGCAGCAGCTTACACAGCAACTTAGAGACTGAAACAGACATTCACACAGTTTAGTCACTAAACCATACATTCAGTAAGACACATTTAATCACTAACTTATACAGTCAACTTATACAGTCAGTCACACACCTATTAAATGCACCACCCACACACTTATACACCAACTCATTCTTCAATACACCTTGGCATTAACATATATAAAATATATTTAAACTTTACAGAAACACAGATTCACTGGATGATGTCATCAGTGATGTAATCAGTGTTGTCATTTGAGATGTCATCAGTGATGTCATCAGTGATGTCATCAGTGATGTCACTGACCATGTCATGAGTGATGTAATATGTGACGTCATCAGTAGTGCATTGCGGGGGTGTGAGTTATAGTTAGCTCTACTAACTATAACATTCTAATTTCTCCGTTTTTTGTACGAGTGAAATGACCAACTAACTATAACGTCCCTGAAACCTATGGTTTTTTCAGTGAATTTCAAAGGCTTTTAAATGCTAATTTCTAACTGTAACGTCCCTGAAACCTATGGTTTTTTCAGTGAATATATATATATGTGTGTGTATATATGTATATATATGTTTCCAAGATTTTGCCCCTTTGTAAGGACGCACTCCAAAGCAGACAGGTTACTACCTTTATTAGCAACAGAAAGCAGCATTTCACCTCGTGCTTCATCTTCGAGGGCAATACGTTAAAGTGCAGCAATGAATGACGAACACAGTCCCCTGCATGCTCCTTGTTTTATAGGCTTCCGGTGTGCCTCCAACAATAGTGTTTGTCTCTGTTGCACACTGGGACATGTAGTTCATTTTCATAAAATGTAACCCTCCGGTGGGTTCCGCATTTGACACGCTATTTTAGGACACAATTATTGCCCTCCAGTGGGCCACAACGTGAAATTCCGCTTACAAAGGGGCAAAAACTTGGAAATAACATATGTATATATATATATATATGTGCATATTTATGCATAATCCTACATATATCTATCTATCTATCTATCTATCTATCTATCTATCTATCTATCTATCTATCTATCTATCTATCTATCTATCTATCTATCTATCTATCTATCTATCTATCTATCTATCTATCTATCTATCTATCTATCTATCTATATCTATATATATATATATATATATATATATATATATATATATTACCTACTGGCGGACGCTAGTAGGTAGTTATAGTTAGGACCTTGTTTCTATTCAAAAAGCATTTTTCTTTTCTCAATAACTTTGGCGCCGGTTGACGAATCTGCGCAAAATTTTCAAAATGTTTGTCCTGCTCCGGTCAGCGCCTATCCTGGAAGTTTTGGGGTGATTCACCAAGCAGGGGCTGAGAAAAAAGGGGGGTCCCAAAACGCGTTTTCTCCATGTTATTTCCCATAGGAAACTTTAGACACGACTACAGCCCGAACTGCTGAACAGAAATACACCAAATTTGGCAAAACGGTAGCCCTTGGTTCAGAAAGAGACCTTTTTTTTAAATGGTGTAACTCCGTTAAGTAGTTCCTGAGAAATTCAAAATTAGAGGTCAAAAATCAATTTCCCATAGGAAACTTTAGACATGGTTCATAAAGCGACCTATTTTTTAAATGGTGTAAATCCGTTTGGTAGTTTTCGAGATATTAAAGGAAAAAAATCTTTTTATATCTGGGCGGGACCTAGCTACACAAGCACGAGCTTGGCTCTAATTGGCTGCCAACACTTCAATCCAGGAAGTGTTGGCAGCCATCTTGGTGCAATGCTTTTTAGGTCTTGCCTAGCAATGCTGCGCATGCACTGCACACTACACAAACACCACTGCACTGCCCTAAACCCTAAAACACTACCACAGCACGACTCCCTACACAGCACGAACACCACTGCACTGCCCTAAACCCTGAAACACTACCCCAGCATGACCCCTACACTGCCCGAACACCACTGCACTGCCATAAACCCTGAAACACTATCCCCAGCATGACCCCCTACACTGCCCGCACACCACTGCACTGCCCTAAACCCTTAAATACCACCCCCAGCATGACCCCCTATACTGCCCGAACACCACTGCACTGCCCTAAACCGTGAAACACCACCCCCAGCATGACCCCCTACACTGCTCGAATACCATTGCTCTTCTCAAAACCCTGAAACACCAGCCCCAGCACGACCCCCTACACTGCCCGAACACCACTGCACTGCCCTAAACCCTGATACACCAGACCCAGCACGACCCCCTACACTGCCCAAACACCACTGCACTGCCCTAAACCCTGAAACACAAGTCCCAGCACGACCCCCTACACTGCCCAAACACCACTGCACTGCCCTAAACCCTGAAACACCAGCCCCAGCACGACCCCCTACACTGCCTGAACACCGCTGCACTGCCCTAAACCCTGAAACACCACCCCCAGCAAGACCCCTACACTGTTTGATTATCACTGCCCTAAACCCTGAAACAGCACCCCCAGCAAGACCCCCTACACTGCCCGAACACTACTGCACTGCCCTAAGTCCTAAAACACTACCCCCAGCAACACCCCCTACACTGCCCGAACACCACTGCCCTAAACCGTGAAACACCACCCCCAGCAAGACCCCCTACACTGCCGGAACACCACTGTACTGCCCTAAACCCTGAAACACCACCCCCTGCACGACCCCCTACACTGCCTGAACACCACTGCACTGCCCTAAACCCTAAAACACTACCCCCAGCATGACCCCTACACTGCCCGAACACCACTGCTCTGCCCTAAACCCTGAAACACTACCCCCAGCACGCCCCCCTACACTGCCCGAACACCACTGCACTGCCCTAAACCCTGAAACACTAGCCCCAGCACGACCCCCTACACTACCAAAACACCACTGCACTACCCTAAACCCTAAAACACTACCCCCAGCACGACCCCCTACACTACACAAACACCACTGCACTGCCCTAAACCCTAAAACACTTCCCCCAGCACGACCCCCTACACTACACAAATACCACTGCACTACCCTAAACCCTATATCTACCCCAAGCACGACCCCCTACACTGCACAAGCATCACTGCACTACCCTAAACCCTAAAACTCTACCACCAGCATGACCCCCTACTCTACACAAACACCACTGCACTACCCTAAACCCTGAAACACCAGCCCCAGCACAACCCCCTATACTGCCCGAACACTACTGCACTGCCCGCTACCCTGAAACACCACCGCCAGCAAGACCCCCTACACTGCCTGAATACCACTGTACTGCCCTAAACCCTGAAACACTGGCCCCAGCACGACCCCTTACACTACCCGAACACCATTGCACTACCCTAAACCCTAAAACACTACCCTCAGAAGTACCCCCTACACTACCCAAACACCACTGCATTACCTTAAAACCCTAAAACACCCCTGCAGCATGACTCCCTACACTACCCAAACACCACTGCACTACCCTAAACTCTAAATCTTCCCCAGCATGACCCCCTACACTACCCGAACACCACTGTACTACCCTAAATCCTAAATCTTCCCTCAGCAGGACCCCCTACACTACCTAAACACCACTGCACTACCCTAAACTCTAAAACTCTACCCCAGCACGACCCCCTACACTAAACCAACACCACTGCACTACCCTTAACCCTAAAACACAACCCCAGCACAACCCCCTACACTACCCAAACACCACTGCACTACCTTAAACCCTAAAACACTACCCTAGCACGACCCCCTACGCTACCCAAACACCACTGCACTACCCTAAACCCTAGAACACTACCCCAGCACGACCCCCTACACTACACAAACACCACTGCACTGCCCTAAACCCTAAAACACTACCCCCAGCATGACCCCCTACACTACGCAAACACCACCTACAGAAACATCACTGCACTACCTTAAACCCTAAAACAAAACCACCAGCACGACCCCCTACACTACACAAACACCACTGCACTACCCTATACCCTAAAACACTACCCCGAGCATGTCCCCCTACACTACACAAACACCACTGCACTACCCTAAACCCTAAAACACTACCTTCAGCATGACCCCCTACACTACCCAAACACCACTGCACTACCCTAAACCCTAGAAAAGGAACCACCACCCCATGCCCAATTCCCCATTACCTTTTACTCCTCATGGTTCCCTCTCCTGGTGGTTCCTGCTTCATGTCGTCTTTGAGGGGCGGTGCACGTCATTGTGAGGAAACGGAACAGCCTCTGTTTCCTTACAACGACGTAGATCCTCTACATTTTTTTAGAACTCATGGTCATTTACCATACATACCTTTACAACAACATTTTTTGTAAAGCCATGCGTGGTAAATGACCATGCATTCTAAAACAATGCGTAGTAATGACTTCGCGATGTACAACGCATGTGTGGTAATGCATGCGTTGTAATGGTATCACCAAGTAAAAAAGTTGTTGTAACAGCTGTTTACTGATCGAAGCTGGCTCCTGTTCTTCAGTAAGTCGTTTATTTGATAAATTAGGAGGAAGGAATGTTATTTTTTTTACCGAAAAGTGCAGTCCTGGCTGTTGTATTGTGAAAGTGTCCGCGTGGCCTGGTTTCACTTCTGGTGAGAGAGTGGAAGAGTCTGTTTGGATCTAAAGGGGTTCTGCTGTTGGACGGGCCGGCTCGACACGTCATCAGAAAACACAACTAATGGAAAGCATTGTCCCCGAAGTGTGGAGCAGTGCCATGAGAGGTCAACGAGTGTGCGTTCCACCGCAGTATGACCGTACCGTGTGACCCATGTGCCACCTCCAGTGTACGGAAGGCAGAAGAGGCATCCATCGCAGGTCCTCTTCAAGACCGTTGTAGCACTATTTCTACATTTTGGAACTAGGGCATTTTAACATTGTTGTTCCTGCCAGATACAAAGAAAAGATCCTGTGTTATTCAGTGCCCTCATTACCTTTCCTGTGGGTAGTGGTGCTTGTCAGTTCGCTGCCCCGCTGGTGCACACGACTGGGCTCCCCACCTCGTGTGCCATCTGCAGGGCCTCTGCCCTCGGATCACTGGTTTCAGTTTCTAGAGTGGCAACATAACCAGTTGCTTCCAAAGTACTAGCCTGAACACTTAGGTGAATATCCCCTGTGCTAGCATTCCATGGAAATTCTTCCCTAGCTCTCCCAAGTCGACGACGATGTCATAATAGCACGGCTCCGCTCGCGACACCGTATGATGTCATAGGAGCCATAAGAGGACCTCGTCGGCGTGCTGACGTCAGTTCCACCCATTTTTTCCATGCCACCGAGGTAAACAGGTAGACCAACACATTTTCACATGTATACATAGTACACTAAATATATATATATTACCTACTGGCGGTCGCCAGTAGGTAGTTATAGTTAGGACCACGTTTCCATAGGAAAACCTCAACATTCTATTTTGAATAACTTTGGCGCCGGTCGACGAATCCTCGCGAATTTCTCAAAATAGGTGGGGCGCTACGCTCCGCTCCTACCCTGAAAGTCTCGGGGGGATTCGTCAAGCGGGGGCTGAGATAAAAGGGGGGTCCCAAAATGTGTTTTTCCCATGCATTTTTCCATAGGACCTTTAGAACGAGCTACAGCCCGAACGGCTGAACAGAATTACTAGAAATTTGGCAGAGAGGTAGTCCCTAGGTCAAGGAAGTGCCTTTTGTAGGTTTGGTGTAAATCTGTTCAGTAGATTCTGAGAAAATATCCTTTAAATCAATATATATATCTGAGCCCGCTTACGGTACGCTTACCGTACGCTTACGGTAAGCGTACGGTGGCGTGCGCGAGCGCGATTCTGATTGGCTCTTAGATCTTAGTAAACATTCGAATCGGCAGAAACCAGGAAGCGGCGTCCGCCATTTTGTATACCGCACTGAGTGTTATGTATCAAACATGATGGCCAAAAACATGTTACGGGGATGTTTTGACAACTCCCTCTCACATAGTCATGTTGAGGGAGTCCCCAAACATCCCCCAAGAGCAAAAACGGCATTATTTTTTTTTCGGCAATTTCGCGGGGTACGCTTACCGTACGCTTACCGTAAGCGTACGGTAAAAAAATAAAAATAAAAAAAACACTATCCACACTTTCTCCACCCCTTGTCCAAATGGTGGCCGAAGGCCACCATTTGTGCATGGCTTATCAGAGCACAGAAAATTTTCCCAAAAAATTTCAACAGATTACCTATCACAAGGAAGCGCATAATATGTCCTCCATGTGCGCACGGTGCGCGAAGCGCATCGTGCGTACATGGCCCATCTAGCGTAACGTGGGCACGGCACTAACTGCGTAAAGTGGGTGCGCGGTGCGCGAAGCGCACCGCGTGCTCACTGTGCGCGCACGGTGCGCGAAGCGCACCGTGCGCGCACGGAACGAACTGCGTTAAGTGGGCGCGCACGCCACGAATGGCGTAAAGTCACTTAGCATTTAAAAAACCGTACAAATTCACTGAAAAAACCATAGGTTTCACACACGTTATAGTTAGGAATTAGCATTTAAAAAACCTTGCAAATTCACTGAAAAAACCATAGGTTTCACACATGTTATAGTTAGCGGAAATTTTACTGATAAAAAACCAATGAAATTGCCCCGTTATAGTTAGTGCTGGCAACTATAACTCACGCGACCGCAATCTTCTGCTGATGACATATGTGTCTTTATGAAAAAAAAATATTTGTAATATATGTATAGCTAAAAATGTATGGAAGAAGACATGGGCAAATAAGTGTCTAAATACAGTATTAGCATCAGCAGAGGATTGCGGTCGCGTGAGTTATAGTTGCCAGCACTAACTATAACGGGGCAATTTCATTGGTTTTTTATCAGTAAAATTTCCGCTAACTATAACATGTGTGAAACCTATGGTTTTTTCAGTGAATTTGCAAGGTTTTTTAAATGCTAATTCCTAACTATAACGTGTGTGAAACCTATGGTTTTTTCAGTGAATATATATATATATATATATATATATATATATATATATATATATATATATATCCAAAAGTACAAGGTTGCCCTTATTGAGACGCCAACACACTCTGGAGCTGTTCCCTTCTTTATTGCAGGCTGCCATGAAAGCGTGCTCGAATCAGGTAAAATCGCCAAACATGTTTCGGGCAGCAACGCCCTTGCTCACTGGCTCAGTCACACAAGTCCCGGCAGCCATAAGAGGAACCATTTAAATATTCAAGGACCCGCCCCAATGGGCATGTGATTGACGCATTGCCTTCTGGTCCTAGTAGTCCCTTCATTTACCACAGTGGTGCGCTGACAGTTCTTGGTGGCCTAAAATGTTCTCCCCAATGGGTTCACCATAAATTCAAACACTCACTTTGCTGGCATGTACGAATCCTGAAACATTCGGAGCTCCAGAGTCCTTGTAGCACCTTCGTGACGGCACTATAGGTCCGCTTAGTACGCGGCAGGGCATCTCGCGACGAGGCATCGCCGCTGTTTAATCCAAAAGTACAAGGTTGCCCTTATTGAGACGCCAACACACTCTGGAGCTGTTCCCTTCTTTATTGCAGGCTGCCATGAAAGCGTGCTCGAATCAGGTAAAATCGCCAAACATGTTTCGGGCAGCAACGCCCTTGCTCACTGGCTCAGTCACACAAGTCCCGGCAGCCATAAGAGGAACCATTTAAATATTCAAGGACCCGCCCCAATGGGCATGTGATTGACGCATTGCCTTCTGGTCCTAGTAGTCCCTTCATTTACCACAGTGGTGCGCTGACAGTTCTTGGTGGCCTAAAATGTTCTCCCCAATGGGTTCACCATAAATTCAAACACTCACTTTGCTGGCATGTACGAATCCTGAAACATTCGGAGCTCCAGAGTCCTTGTAGCACCTTCGTGACGGCACTATAGGTCCGCTTAGTACGCGGCAGGGCATCTCGCGACGAGGCATCGCCGCTGTTTAATCCAAAAGTACAAGGTTGCCCTTATTGAGACGCCAACACACTCTGGAGCTGTTCCCTTCTTTATTGCAGGCTGCCATGAAAGCGTGCTCGAATCAGGTAAAATCGCCAAACATGTTTCGGGCAGCAACACCCTTGCTCACTGGCTCAGTCACACAAGTCCCGGCAGCCATAAGAGGAACCATTTAAATATTCAAGGACCCGCCCCAATGGGCATGTGATTGACGCATTGCCTTCTGGTCCTAGTAGTCCCTTCATTTACCACAGTGGTGCGCTGACAGTTCTTGGTGGCCTAAAATGTTCTCCCCAATGGGTTCACCATAAATTCAAACACTCACTTTGCTGGCATGTACGAATCCTGAAACATTCGGAGCTCCAGAGTCCTTGTAGCACCTTCGTGACGGCACTATAGGTCCGCTTAGTACGCGGCAGGGCATCTCGCGACGAGGCATCGCCGCTGTTTAATCCAAAAGTACAAGGTTGCCCTTATTGAGACGCCAACACACTCTGGAGCTGTTCCCTTCTTTATTGCAGGCTGCCATGAAAGCGTGCTCGAATCAGGTAAAATCGCCAAACATGTTTCGGGCAGCAACGCCCTTGCTCACTGGCTCAGTCACACAAGTCCCGGCAGCCATAAGAGGAACCATTTAAATATTCAAGGACCCGCCCCAATGGGCATGTGATTGACGCATTGCCTTCTGGTCCTATTAGTCCCTTCATTTACCACAGTGGTGCGCTGACAGTTCTTGGTGGCCTAAAATGTTCTCCCCAATGGGTTCACCATAAATTCAAACACTCACTTTGCTGGCATGTACGAATCCTGAAACATTCGGAGCTCCAGAGTCCTTGTAGCACCTTCGTGACGGCACTATAGGTCCGCTTAGTACGCGGCAGGGCATCTCGCGACGAGGCATCGCCGCTGTTTAATCCAAAAGTACAAGGTTGCCCTTATTGAGACGCCAACACACTCTGGAGCTGTTCCCTTCTTTATTGCAGGCTGCCATGAAAGCGTGCTCGAATCAGGTAAAATCGCCAAACATGTTTCGGGCAGCAACGCCCTTGCTCACTGGCTCAGTCACACAAGTCCCGGCAGCCATAAGAGGAACCATTTAAATATTCAAGGACCCGCCCCAATGGGCATGTGATTGACGCATTGCCTTCTGGTCCTAGTAGTCCCTTCATTTACCACAGTGGTGCGCTGACAGTTCTTGGTGGCCTAAAATGTTCTCCCCAATGGGTTCACCATAAATTCAAACACTCACTTTGCTGGCATGTACGAATCCTGAAACATTCGGAGCTCCAGAGTCCTTGTAGCACCTTCGTGACGGCACTATAGGTCCGCTTAGTACGCGGCAGGGCATCTCGCGACGAGGCATCACCGCTGTTTAATCCAAAAGTACAAGGTTGCCCTTATTGAGACGCCAACACACTCTGGAGCTGTTCCCTTCTTTATTGCAGGCTGCCATGAAAGCGTGCTCGAATCAGGTAAAATCGCCAAACATGTTTCGGGCAGCAACGCCCTTGCTCACTGGCTCAGTCACACAAGTCCCGGCAGCCATAAGAGGAACCATTTAAATATTCAAGGACCCGCCCCAATGGGCATGTGATTGACGCATTGCCTTCTGGTCCTAGTAGTCCCTTCATTTACCACAGTGGTGCGCTGACAGTTCTTGGTGGCCTAAAATGTTCTCCCCAATGGGTTCACCATAAATTCAAACACTCACTTTGCTGGCATGTACGAATCCTGAAACATTCGGAGCTCCAGAGTCCTTGTAGCACCTTCGTGACGGCACTATAGGTCCGCTTAGTACGCGGCAGGGCATCTCGCGACGAGGCATCGCCGCTGTTTAATCCAAAAGTACAAGGTTGCCCTTATTGAGACGCCAACACACTCTGGAGCTGTTCCCTTCTTTATTGCAGGCTGCCATGAAAGCGTGCTCGAATCAGGTAAAATCGCCAAACATGTTTCGGGCAGCAACGCCCTTGCTCACTGGCTCAGTCACACAAGTCCCGGCAGCCATAAGAGGAACCATTTAAATATTCAAGGACCCGCCCCAATGGGCATGTGATTGACGCATTGCCTTCTGGTCCTAGTAGTCCCTTCATTTACCACAGTGGTGCGCTGACAGTTCTTGGTGGCCTAAAATGTTCTCCCCAATGGGTTCACCATAAATTCAAACACTCACTTTGCTGTCATGTACGAATCCTGAAACATTCGGAGCTCCAGAGTCCTTGTAGCACCTTCGTGACGGCACTATAGGTCCGCTTAGTACGCGGCAGGGCATCTCACGACGAGGCATCGCCGCTGTTTAATCCAAAAGTACAAGGTTGCCCTTATTGAGACGCCAACACACTCTGGAGCTGTTCCCTTCTTTATTGCAGGCTGCCATGAAAGCGTGCTCGAATCAGGTAAAATCGCCAAACATGTTTCGGGCAGCAACGCCCTTGCTCACTGGCTCAGTCACACAAGTCCCGGCAGCCATAAGAGGAACCATTTAAATATTCAAGGACCCGCCCCAATGGGCATGTGATTGACGCATTGCCTTCTGGTCCTAGTAGTCCCTTCATTTACCACAGTGGTGCGCTGACAGTTCTTGGTGGCCTAAAATGTTCTCCCCAATGGGTTCACCATAAATTCAAACACTCACTTTGCTGGCATGTACGAATCCTGAAACATTCGGAGCTCCAGAGTCCTTGTAGCACCTTCGTGACGGCACTATAGGTCCGCTTAGTACGCGGCAGGGCATCTCGCGACGAGGCATCGCCGCTGTTTAATCCAAAAGTACAAGGTTGCCCTTATTGAGACGCCAACACACTCTGGAGCTGTTCCCTTCTTTATTGCAGGCTGCCATGAAAGCGTGCTCGAATCAGGTAAATATATATGAGTGCCATTGATTTTGTGAATGTGATCAACACCAATGATTTAAACCTTAAGTTCCCAGGCACTATAGATAAACAGTCCATTGTGTTTCTTGATTTAGAACTTTACACCATGAGAAACCGTATACACACACGTACACACCGCAAACCGACATCAGGGAATGCCATCTTACATGCTCAGAGTTTTCACCCTGTTAAACTCATTGAAAGCATTCCCTTTGCCGAATGCCTCCGTATGAAGAGGAACTGTAGCACCACTGAGAGCCTTACTTTAGCAACAAACAATTTGTGTACAAGACTCAAGAATAGAGGCTACAATGAAAAGACTCTTAAACTAGCCAAAGAGAAGTGTCAAAATATTGAAAGAAAAGATCTTCTTTTCAAGAACAAGGGCCCAAAACTAACCTTAGGGGAAACAGCCCAACAGACACCCAGGCTAATTATTGGCTACAACAGTTTCCATCAGAGATTTAGACAAATTCTTTACAGACATTGGCCGATAGTAAGATGTGACCCTGTTATAGGTCCTTCATGTGCTAAGTTCCCCCAGTTAACTTTCAGGAGAGCTAAGTCCATGAAACAGGAACTTGTATCAAATGCTCCTGTATCTGATAAAGGTACCAGCTGGCTAAAAACCCAAAGGGGATTCTTTAAATGTACAAAGTGCAAAGCCTGCCAGTACGGAATCAACACTAAATCCATCGTGACCCCTCTTAGAAAAACTCCCATTGAGATCAGGGAGCACTTCACGTGCAAAACTGAATTTGCGGTGTACGTACTACGCTGTACATGCAACAAGATGTACGTCGGTAGCACCATTCACCCGGCACATGTCAGAATTCTGCAACATTTAAGGGCAATTAATAACAAAGACCCGACATACCCAGTTGCTCGACATATCAACAGAGTACATGATGGTAAAGCAGAAGATTTGGTATATTTTGTGGCTGACAGTATTAAGAAAAATGTCAGGGGTGGAAATAGACAACTTGCACTAAGAAAGTTGGAGTCACGATACATAATTCAATTAGATTGTAAGATTCCTAATGGCTTGAATGCAGACGAAGCATTAAGTGTTCATCTATAAAATCCGAACTGCTTCTTCAAAAAATCCTTGTAACAATCCTTTGAGTCTTAATCCAGTTGTTTTGTTGTTTATTGGTTTAGCTAAATGGTTTAATACGTGCTCAGCAAGTCCCCCTATGTTTATACATGGCAACTATAGATAAATACCATGTGGCTTCATTGTTTTTGGTCATCAATACTAGATTGCCCATACAGTGCTTTATGAATGCCCACTTGGGCTCGATTTCAAATGTTTAATGATAATGCACTGTCTCTTTGGGAATTTCTCCCGCATCAATACGAACAATGATGGACTGATGTGCCTCTTTTTTGAATACTTTGTATCGGTATATTTTTCAAAGTGACACTTGTCTGAGGAAAGACTTATTTGACAACAGTATTTCTTTTATGTTAATTGTTTGTGATTGGTTGCCAAGTAATTGGGGGGTGTGTATCATGTGTACGTAATCAGCTTATAAGCAGTATATGTGAACTGGGTCTGACACAGTGAGCAAGGCAGACTCGTTCGCCGAAACGCGTCTGAGCCACAGCTTTTTTGAAATAAAGCATTTCTTTAAGAATCATCCCACGGAGTCGGTGCCTGATTCGAATGCATGGAACCCGGTTTGGAGTTAATATATATATATATATATATATATATATATATACAAATGCATAACCAATAAAGGCATAAAGAAATAGCAACAGATCAAGCATTTCTCACTATTAAAACATAAGCATGAACATATTAAAAACATTCATGCCAAACAGTAAAAGCATCTTTTTGGTAGAAACAGATGGACAACGGGGAGGCTGGTGGGACAGTGAGGAATTCACAGGCATATACTGTATCCACCATAAAAAGCGTTACCGAAGGTAACTTGCTCTTCTGATGGATACTTCTGCCTGTTGATTCCTCACCTTTTGAATAGAATCCTCAAGCCATACCTCACCCGGAGGAGGGTGTCCACCTGACTAGACCAAAAAATCTTGCAAAACAGATCGAGCAAAATGGCCATCCCTCCTAACCTTCGAATCCAATAATAATCGAATAATTTTTACTCGAAATTATATTGAAAATAATACTTTCAAAATAATTTTATTAATAAATTTAGACAAACACTTAAAGGAAAACTTTTATTTATAATTAATTGAAATATATTTTATACTTTACAAATTACGCCGAAGTCGCGACCCCAATGCGACTTTTCAAAATGGCTACCAGAATGCGCGCAGCCATCGTGAAGGGTGCGCGAAGGGTGTGCGACTTCTGTATAATATTTTAAAAAGATAGAATGAATATAGTTTTCCTAACTAAAAATTATTCACAATTTTTTAAATATACATGTATGTGTATATATATATATATATATATATATATATATATATATATATATATATATATATATATATATATATATATATATATATATATATATATATATATATGGCTGTAGAGGTCGAGGGGAAGAAAGAATAAATCTTTGCTGGTATACCTTGTGGTCTGTGCTTCGTTGTTGGTAAAAGTTTGCGCAAGCCTTCGAAGTTCGAGTGAATATATATATATATATATATATATATATATATTTCACCAGATGCAGATCCAAATGGAAAGAAGAATCCACACGAGCCCGCTCGATCAGTGTAGCATTTTATTTCAATCCAGCAGAGAAAGACGACGCGTTTCGACCACGTCCGTGGTCTTGGTCACATGACCAATCTCTCCATTACACAACTTTTAAAGGGTAAGTGCACATTTTGATTCCATAGACATAAAAGAAATCTTGATTGATGGATCGATCCATAATGTTGTTACAATCATATTAAATTAGATTCAAATAATAAGTGCAATTTAAATAACACAGGTAATTTTATCACAATGCAATTATTTTCATTGATTGTTTGTACCAGTTTGGAGTTGGGTCTGAGTGTTATAATTATTGACTCAATGAGAGTCAGTGATTTAAGCAAGGATACGTTAGTAGCTGTGTTTGTTGCAGTTATAGGACTAGTGCCTATCTGAGAAGCTGTGTGCAGTAATGTGGTTTAGAGGGATAACCCTCGAATGAGTAATTATGTTGAACAGTCGATGTGATCGAGGGTATAGTACCCTTAACATGCATTCAATGATGACTAGAAGTAACGGTGGGCGATCCGCCGAAATCACCAGGTGCTCATAATTCTATCACAGGTGTGAAGTACAAGGAGGTTCATAGTAGTATCCCTGTGTGAATCAAAATACAAAGTTGGTTAACAACACAGCATTTCAAAATTTGCCTTTATCAATGGTCACAGCATTAATTCATTCTAACTGGTTACATTTTATTCTAATTCAAAATAAATAAGATTCAACCTGTATGTTATTACAACAGAGCACAAAGGGAAAAAGAAAGGGGTGCAACTATAAATTAACAATTGTAAAAGGGGGAGAGGTATAGATCGGGCGTGAGTAGCTTACCAAGGCCTTTGTATTTCTGTAAATGACTATGTCTCTTTATAGGTGGGAATACAGTTCCTCATCCTGATTCAGGCCATCTGGGAATTTGGTGCCTGCTAGAAGGCTGAAACGCAACTCGAGTTTGCGTAAAGCAGCTATACGGTTACCTCCTCTCGGGTTGGGTTTGACTGTATCCTGTCCAAAGAATTTAGCTTTGGTCCAGTCTGCCCCATGTTCCCTTGAAAAGTGTCTCGCTGTGCTGTATGTTTGGTCGCAATTCGTAATCGCTCGCCAGTGTTCTAAGATGCGTTTTTTAATCGGGAAGGTAGTCGACCCGATATACCACAACTGGCAAGGACATACTATTGCATACAACACAAAGTCAGTGTTACATGTAATGAGTTTGGGAATTTTCCAGATCGTTTTGGTTCTTTCTAGTGTAACTTCAAAGACATTACTGCTGTTTTTACACGCTTTACAGTTCCCGCATTTACGGAAACCCTTTGCTTGCTTAAGCCAGCTGCCTTCCTTAGTTTGAAGATGACTATGTACTAACATATCTTTCAATGATGGGCTCCTCATGTATGTTACCGATGGAGTAGTACCTATCTCATTTCTCAAGATTGGGTCCTGTCTTAGGATATCCCATCTGTTTCTAAGGATGCTACGTATTTGGTTTGATTGGCTGCAGTATTTTGTGATGAATCTCACTGTTTTTTTGGGAGTTGTCTCAATGATCTTGGTATGCTTGGCTTTATTGAGGGTCTCATCTCTTGATTGACTATCAACTCTCTTTTCAGCTTGGCATAATGCTTTCTTGGAGTACCCTCTTTCCCTGAACCTTTTTTTCATTTCCTGCTTTGTGATTTCATATGCTGAGGTAGTGCTGCAATTGCGTTTCGCTCTTACAAATTCGCTATAGGGGATACCCCATCTGAAACTCGGTGGATGGGAACTAGCAGCATGTAGGATGGAATTTCCTGCTGTCTTTTTTCTGAAAAGGTTTGTACTGATTCTGCCGTTATCATTCTTGAGTTTTAAATCTAGGAAATCAATGCATTCCTGACTGTAATGTCTCGTAAATTTTAAATTGACATCATTCTGGTTTAGACAGTAAATAAACAGATTTAGTTAATTTTCAGTCCCTTCCCATACAAAAAAGATGTCATTGATGTACCGTAGCCATTTAGATACACATAAAGTCCAACGTTCAGTTTGGTCGTTCCAGAGCACCTGCTTCTCCCACCAGCCTACCATGAGATTGGTGTAGCTGGGAGCGAAGCAGGTGCCCATTGAAGTACCTTGTAATTGCTTGTTAAATTCTTTCTCAAACATAAAAACATTTTCCTTCAGACAGATAGTTATCATGTCTAAGAGCATGAGAGTATGTTCCAAGAATTCGACTCTGCGTTTATTGAGAAAGAATTTGCAAGCTTTGATACCATCATCATGTCTGATACTGGTGTACAGTGCTTCAACGTCTAAACACACCATCCAGTGATTTTCTCTCATGTTCACATCCCTGATTTTTTCGGTGGTATCTCTAAGGTAGGACGAGAGATCTCTTACAAATGGGAATAGGAAATGATCAACATAAGTACTGGTGTTTTCAAAAAGACTGTTTTTAGAGGACACAATAGGTCGTCCAGGTGGTTCGTTCATGTGTTTATGTACTTTGGGAAGTAGATATAATGTCGGGATAGTGGGAGTGTCATTTTTAAGAAATTGGTTCTCATCCCATGATAATAGGCTCTTATCATGCCAAACCTGAAGTTTCTCAAGATAGATACCTTTTAGTTCAATAAGATATTTTTTATCTACTTTCCCGTAGCATGTGGGGTCATTAATCTGGCGTTTTGCCTCTCTGGTATACATAGCCCTGGTCATGATAAAAACATTCCCTCCCTTGTCGGAGGGTTTAATCACTATTTCTTGATCATTTTGTAAACTGTTGATTGCCTCCCATTGAGTTTTGGTTAAGTTATTACTTTGTATGTTCTTTTTCTTAAGAAGCTCAAGAAAATCTTGTGCTACCATGTCACTGAAAACATCAATGTTGTCTTTAACCATAGTTGGATTATACTTGGATTTGGCTTTAAAGCCTGTGAAAGTCGTTTCTCGGGTTTCTATATCAAGGGTAGTTACAATTTTGGACATCTGGGAACTATTGAGGGGATCCAATACTTCACTAACAGTTACGGGAGATCCCTGTTGTTCAAGAGTAGTCATGGCATGTAAGGTAGGTATGTCTCCAATAGATAGACCTATATTTCCAGTTATTACAGGTCTAGGTGTAATTTATGTTTCTTTCCTTTTATGGGCATGCATTTTACACAATTTGAGCTTCCTTTCAAATTTATACAAATCAATTCTTGCCTGTGCATAGTCAAAACGCATCTCTGGACAGAAAGACAGGCCTAGTTCAAGTACACTGATTTCATCATTATTTAGTACTTTTTCTGTCAAATTAATGACCGTCATTTTTGGTGCATTGTCCTCCATTATAGTGTTGATGTCTTCTGACCTCTTGTTCCCATACCAGTAATTCTTGCGTTTCCGGCATCTGATTTATCTTTTGTAGTTTTCCCTGCGCTTTCTTGTTTTTTTCTTCTTGGTCTCCCACGGTTGGATTATTCCTTCGCCTTTTGGAGGAGGCGTAACTCCTTGGAAAAAACCTGTTGGTGGGTGCTGGTTGAAGCAATACTTTCAATGGATTCCAGATCTGAGCTAAGGTCAGTTGTAGATCCTTCTTTGCTTGTTTCGAGGAGACTCAGTGTTTGGTCCTTTGTGAGTTCCGTTCTCATTTTGTCGTAGTTTTTGGCAAAAGTTAGAATTCGCCCCGATGCATAGTCTCTCTCATCACGTATAAACTTCCGTTGTTTCCTTGCTATGACGTCTTTCTCAAAGCTTTTCATCCGCTCATCAACTAATTTGATTATTTCCTCGGCTTCCTTCTGATTAATTTCTTTTTTCAAGTCATCCGTTAAATCCTGGATTTGTTTCAGTAAATCCTTATGTTCATCCCAGGCATTCATTATCAGTATTTCTAGCATCTGTTTAGAACAGGCTGTTGTGTTGTAAATCCAGTCTTTTAATACCTGTGGTTTGGGTATTGATAATGTGGGAGTAATGAAGATCCGAAGCCCTCGGGGAATGCGATTGACATCTAAATAATTTTGCAAAGAAGTCGCCTCCCACCACCTACTAATCTCTTTCCGCCTCAGGCGTTCCAGGATGTTGCCCTTTTGTTTCAAATTAGTTTGTGTAACATCAGTCTTAGTATTACCTAGTTGTACATTGGACTGTGTTTTGCTGAAAATGGCCTTGGCGGATTCCTCACGCCCTCTCATGAACTCATCTGCCATGTTTCAAATAATATTAAGTAAGTGCGCGGTTTTGCACTCTGCTGTGTCACTGATCGTACGTTCTGAGCCCGGTGGCTCACGTAAACTCTGGCCGATGTCAGTTGCGGCGTGATTCAAGACAGATTCCGAGTACAGTCAGACGGAAGCGCCGATGCGCTGCCTGCTTTTGTTCTCAGTTGTCAAGGGAACGATGTGCGCGGAAGGGGGCCGCACACAAGAGCGTGCAGCTCCTTGCCTCCTCTCCCCGGTTGTCGAGACTGACAGAGCAGGACTCCAGCAAGTGCTCGCACAGAAAGCGCGCAGCTGCCTTACTTGAGTTCCGTAATTGCCGGTCAGATTGCTTATCTTGTTGTAGTTTATAATTTTCGCCACTCGAACTTCTGATTCAGCCGGCGGGTGCTCACTTTTGCAAAGAGACCAATCGAAGGATGGACGGAAGGTAGAGCACCCTTCCTTACGAGTCGGGGCTTCGCTGGCGGTCGCCACCGCCGTATTATTTCACCAGATGCAGATCCAAAGGGAAAGAAGAATCCACACAAGCCCGCTTGATCAGTGTAGCAGTTTATTTCAATCCGGCAGAGAAAGACGACGCGTTTCGACCACGTCCGTGGTCTTGGTCACATGACCAATCTCTCTATTACACAACTTTTAAAGGGTAAGTGCACATTTTGATTCCATAGACATAAAAGAAATCTTGATTGATGGATCGATCCATAATGTTGTTACAATCATATTAAATTAGATTCAAATAATAAGTGCAATTTAAATAACACAGGTAATTTTATCACAATGCAATTATTTTCATTGATTGTTTGTACCAGTTTGGAGTGGGGTCTGAGTGTTATAATTATTGACTCAATGAGAGTCAGTGATTTAAGCAAGGATACGTTAGTAGCTGTGTTTGTTGCAGTTATAGGACTAGTGCCTATCTGAGAAGCTGTGTGCAGTAATGTGGTTTAGAGGGATAACCCTTGAATGAGTCATTATGTTGAACAGTCGATGTGATCGAGAGTATATATATATATATAAAATTCTAAAAAAACATAGGATTGATTGAGGTACATTAGACTTACAAATTTTCATTTACAAAACCTTTGAAATTCACTGGAAAAACCATAGGGCTCAGGCACGTTATAGTTAGAAATTAGCATTTAAAAAACCATAGAAATTCACTGAAAAAAACATAGGTTTCAGGCATGTTATAGTTAGAAATTAGCATTTAAAAAACTATAGAAATTAACTGAAAAAACCATAGGTTTCAGGAACGTTATAGTTAGTTGGACATTTCACTCGTACAAAACCATAGAAATTCCTGCGTTATAGTTAGTTCAGCTAACTATAACTCGCTCCCCAGCTATGCACTGTTGATGACGTCACATATTACATCATTCATGACATGGTCAGTGACATCACTGATGATATCATCTCAACGTCGGAGTTTCTACATGTTAACCTATACATGTACATTTGGGACTTTATATAATACAACTTTACATCTCTTTATTATTCTCCATATACATGTACATCTATGTAGTTATGTATCTATATATTTATTACTTTTCTTCTGCTGTAGGAAAAAAAATCAACCTTCAGCTGTCTCCACCTCACTACTCACTCACCCTATACCTTTTTCAATATTTCCTCTACCTCCTCCCTCTTACTTATCCTAAACCTCATTTTACTACTATGATCTCCTTAATAACTCTTTCTAGAAACTTCCTCCCCTTTCTCTCCTTCATCTTATTTAATCCAATTCATAAACTCACATGTCCACCACTCGAATTACCAGCTTATATTCCCCAATATTAACCCATCACTAATCCACTTTGGATTCCAGAGAAGCGTGCTTCTCGCCGAAAAGCATTTCAATGTCTCGTCTGAGGTAGTAAGTGCTATATGAATATATAATTACAGATACAATATTGTGTATTTCATAGTGACCGCTTTACAGTTTTCAACCCTCTTATGTGTCTCGAGTCATGTCAACTGTTTATCTGATTGTCATCGACAGGTTGTTCAATAGTTAAACATTTAGGGGTATATTCTCAAGAACGTGCGATAATCATCGCCAAAATCGGTTAACGCAATCTTTTATATCGCTGTCTATCGCAGGAAAATAACTCTGTGTCAACGTTACATTCTCAACACAGCGGTAACATGCGATAGTGTCCCGATTACACGTGAAATGTCTGCGATAACATCACCGGGACGGCGATAAAAATCAAAACCCGAACGCGAAAAAAGTGGCAATGGGCCCAACCGCAATGACAAAATCAGTGATAAGCTGTGCCAGGTCTGCAATTCACACATGTCAGGCGAGAAAAATCACTTTAAAAGCAGAAAAAAAACACAAACAAAAACAAAATAACTGAGAAGCACAATGGAGGTAGCCGGAGCAGAAACAGAGGACGACCAGAACCCCACAAGCCCCCCGGAGGACCAGGCCGGGACCTTGGGGTCAGGGAAGGGCAAGGACAAGAAGAAGAGGAAGACGTGGTTCAGTCCGCAGGAAAACAGGATCCTGATAACAGAGGTGATAAAATACCATCGACAACTTTGTCACCTCCAATGTGTCATTGGAGACGAAAAATGGAATATGGCAGTCCATCGTGGTCAAGGTGAATGCAATGGGAGTGCTGAGGAGGACAATGGAAGCGGTGAAGAGGTGCTGGAATGATGTGAAGCGCAAAACCAAGCAGAAACTCTGCAACAACCAGAATGCAGTAATGCAGACTGGAGGTGGGAGTTCAGTGCCAAAGGAGGAGCTGGACGAGATGGAGGAAATGGTGTCCACAGTCATCAGTGTGGAGACGGTGGCAGGAGTTGGGGGAGCGGACACTGCTCGACAGGAGCCGACACAACAGCAAGAAGGTGAATAAGGAGCAGGGACTGGGGGGACAGGGGGAGATGGGCACAATGGCACACATGCACAATTAAGCATAGCACAGTGCACACCCACAATGACTCTGGAGCATGTCACTGATCCCCTTGGCACACTGCAGCACACCTAGAAACTGCAAGTAGGCCCCTGTCGACTATGTGCCCAGAGGGGGCCCTCCCCACACATCACTAATCTCACAACAAACCCATGCACATGTGTTGAACCCAGGAAAGCTGTGGGTCCGTGACCCACACTGACAATGCAAGTGACACTGCATGATGATTAGCATGGCTGCAGTCCAATTATCATGACATGGTGCACACCACAACACTGAGGTGGCTGAGTTTGGACCACATCTGTAAAGGAGCAGGTCACACGCTGACACATCCACATGCATAAACAACCCCTGACATCAACAACACATCTGCGGACAAACCATGCCCAAGAGTCCCAGCTCCCACCAACAGCCCAATTTACCCAAGTCTGCAACATCTCAGCACTGTATAAGCACAGAATTGAAAGGCACACTGCCTGAAAGGGATAAGGGCCAGCAAAATCAGAGCTGCAGGGGCGACTCTCCCACAATGCCGCACACATAGGAAGCAGAGCACATCAACATTGACAACAATGTGGTACAAACTGCAACAAGTTCACAACAGAACTGAGGACACAACTGCTGTGGCTTGTGTGTAGAAACTGGCCAATTACATTTGGCAAAGCAGGGAAATGTGCGATGATGATGTACAAGTACAAACACACATCCGTGATGTTGTCGAAATGTCCACTGTTCTGCATCAAATAGGCAGCTCCTCCCAAACAGTCACAATGTACATTGTCATGCAGTCTGTATGTAAACTTGCATAATGCGTCAACATACATGTGAACACAATGTTAAACTGCATCTCCCCTTCACGTTGTAGAGGGAGAATCAACACCTCCTGCAGAGCAGATCCAACAACTCTTCACTGATGACGAAGAGGACCTCCCCACCTTCGACACCGACGCCCTCGAAAAGCTCATGGACAGCTTCGGCACCTCACCTCCAGGAGCAGGGAAGCCCAGCTGCATCCAGGAGACCTCACCCCCTGCAGAGACCATACAGCAGGAAGCACCAACCACCACAGCCGTCTCCCAGGACCCACACAAACAACCCTTGGCCTTCCAACGACATGTGTTAGGGTGCCAGGAGATGATGGCTGATCAGGTGCAGGTGGGGTTCGACCGCATGGCAGCCAAACTAGATGTCATATGTGGGTGTCTAAGTCCCATCAGGGACCACTTACAGTCCCTAACGGACACCCACAGTCCGCTCCGTGCTCGCCAATGATCCATGTCTGATATCGCTGGAGTCTTGACTCAGAGACAAGGACAACTGTCTAGTCAGAGTGGCTCCAGCGGTGTCATACAGGAGTTGGCACACATACAGAGGACCATGGAGAACATGGAACGGGTGCATGCAGAAAGAATGGCTGCCACGCTTGCACACCTGTGTGATGTAGCTGGAATCTACCATGCCCTGCAGATCCTGGTCATGGCATTGCTGCCACAAGGCTTGGCACAGATGAATGCTGCTGCTTTGACATCCACATCTCTGCCCCCTGATGTGTCAGTGCACACAGTGCTGGAGACAGAACACCACCACCAGCATGTGAGGCACATGAAACATCAGAGGACAAAGATGAGAATGATTCTGCCTTACTGGTAAGAAGGAAGCAGTAGCATTCATCTCCACCATATGGCCTGTTTCTGCTTGGTTCTGCCCTCTACATTATCACCTTCCACTGTCCCCCGATGCACTCTGCAACACTCACCTTGGACCTGTATGGATGAATGTAGGGTCAGTGATTCTCCCTTACGTCCATGTTGCTCATGTTGTGGGACTTGAGTCACAGGGTGCAACATTACCAATTGCTGCCTGGGTGGCGCCGACACTACAACAGAGACACACACATTAGTTACTTCCTTGTCCAGCCCAGAATGGAAACACGCCCAGAGCCCCGTGGTCATTGTTCCCACCCCTATGCTGGACTGGCTTATGCCAGGCCAGCTCACTCCGCTTACGCTTATGGGGGGGGGACAACGCTACATGTCCCAGGTCTTCCCTATAATGATCAGCTGATCACAGGTCTAGTTGTCAGCATGCCACAGCCACTCCCTGAGGGCTGGTTTACACCCTCACCACACCCATCCAGCATAGGCATCACAGGAAATGTGACCCTGCCAATATAACGGGCCGGGGGCACGTGAGCGAGGCCATTTCCACTATCTATCTGAGCGTGTCCGTGTGGTCATTATTTATGCATGAGGGCCTAGGACCCTACCACATCACATTCCATATAGCCGGAGTTGACATGATGGCGTCCACACCACGAGACTCAATCATAAAGGGCACATGACTTGCGGTGCACAGAGTTGGTGGCAGCCGAGGCACTTTGGCCAGCACGGGCCTACCGCCACATGGTGATGACTTGCGGTGCACTGAGTTAGTGGCACCAGAGCTGAGCGGGTGTGCAGCCTGTGATGATGCATAGGCCTCGCTACGCCGTCCTGCCAATCAAGATCCAATTTGAATTGTGAGCCCAGCTGCACCGCAGTGTACGCTGAAGGCAGCAAGCTGCACAGACATGCCTCCGCGGCGCAGTGCAGCAGGGTGTACTCGGGGCCTGTGGCGTGGAATCCAGCGATCAGCTGAGGAGGTTGCACCTGCACATGGTGGGCCCTCTTAGAGACACGCCGGTGGCAGCAGATGAGCATTGAGGCCTGGGTGCGCAGGGGCGGGCAGTCATCGCTGTGCGGCGGAGCGATCTGGAGACCAGGACTGGGGTGCAGCATGTGCACAGGATCGCGTAGGCACCACCAGTCACGGCGGTGACCTCGTGGCTGGGTGGGGGGAGTGAAGGTGCATGGGTATCAAGCTGATACAAACCGTGATGCTTACAGGTATGAGAAATCCTGCATCATGAGACCATAACAGAGGTTTGTGTGACCGTAACCTTCCTTTTCTTTCCTACAAAGGTTACGACCACACATACTTCTGTTACGGTCTTTTTGTGCAGGATTTGTCTTTCCTGTAAGAATTCTGTTTTGTCCAAGTGCTATACACTGTACCAGATTAGGTTTGTGACTACACGGACGCTTGACCATTGTCACCATTTGTCCAACAGGTTTCTGAATACTGACTTCCGGAGTATGGAATTGTATTGGGGAATTCCCACAGCATATGCAGTTACTTGAATCCACACGTGGCCCTGATGAAGTTCCCAGATGGGCGTTGTATGTGCTTTTTGTATTGTTTATTTGTGTATTTGTAATAACGGACTGTTTTTGCACTTCTGTTGATTATTGGACTTCATGACCGTGCGCACCCCCATTTCAGTTACTACAATCTTGAATTTGGGGCACAGAGGCATCTGGCAACAGCTTGTGTTTGGGTTGGTTTGCGCAGGATCACTACGCATTGGAACTGTCGTGTGGTGCGGATACAGGGGCCCGCTGTTGCTATTGTGGACATGCATCCAAGACACGTGTGAGGAAGTTTGATAGGGCTGGCCGTAAGACTCCTCCGACTCTGGCAGTTATTGTTTGGGAGGTACGAGGGGCCAACAGGTGCAGCACTGCCAGTAGCTTTGTCTGCGGAGGGTTGTTGGTTGTCCGCTGTGTTGGTACCATCAGCCTGTGGGCACTGTGGGTGGGGATGCCTGTAGTGGGCAATGACTTCCTCTGATGTTGAATCTCTGAGGCTGGTGCGTGTTAGGAACGTCCTCTGTCCTGTTCTGCGCTGCCTCTGTGGTAGTCCAGGGGGGTGTGGTCCAGGGTGGCATGGGGTGGTGGCGGTGGGTGTTGTGGACATCTTGGGTCTCCGAGCTGCATGATCAGTGTCTCCATGACATGTGTTGGTCTTCAGATGTGGCTCTTGGCTGTGCTCCCTTTCATACTGCAGGTAGTCATCCTGCTTTATACCAGTAAAAGGCAGGTGTTAAATCCCTACTGCTAACGCGCCTTATCACCTGTTTTTGGGTCGCATCGCAGATCTGGCTGGTCGTTGAGAATATCGCGTAGTGGTGTTTTCGTGTGTTTTTGCACAGGAAGGCCTACTCTGCATATCATTAGCGTTCGTTGTCGCTCTCATGCGTGGCGATGTTTTTTGCGGAAGCTATCACTGAAAAACTGGCGATATCAGCGGTTTGCACCAGCTTGACAATGGGGCGATAATTCTTTCGCCACTTTTGCTGCGCTAAAGTGCCGATAACTCAACAATATGTCCTTGAGAATATGTCCCTTAGAATCTCTTTGAAGGTATATCCTAACTTTCTAACAGATTGATCTCCCTTTCTCCACTTTTCTCCCTATTCTAAGGCGGCCCGTGTATGGTATTTTCCTTTAACAAATGCCCTATTATGGTCTTTGTTGGACTTGGCCCTTTTTGCATGGTCATCCCTGAACTTTTTTGCCTTCCTCCTAGCCTTTTTTCTGAACTGTTGTTGGCTGTTTATGACTCTGGGCACTTTGTCACTGCTGATCAGTGCTAAAGTGCATATGCTCTCTTTGTAAATTGTTGTAATTTTGAATTAGTGACTCCATGATTGGCTATTTGATTTACTTGTCAGACCCTAGTACAGTGCACCATGTGTGCCCAGGGCCCGTAAATCAAATGCTGCTGGTGGGCTTGCAGCACTGGTTGTGCCACACACACAGCTTGTAAAATATGGCTCAGGCTTGCCATTGCAGAGCTTGTGTGCAATCTGGGACTGCTATGTCGACTTGGCAAGTGTACACACTTGCCAGTCCCTAAACATTCCCTTTTCTACATGTTAGTCACCCCTAAGGTAGGCCCAAGAGCAGGGTGCATTGTATGTGAAAGGTAGGACATGCCCTGATGTGTGTGGCATGTCCTGATAGTGAATTACAGCCAATTTCATTTTTCACTATTGCAAGGCTATCTGTTCCCATAGGCCAGAATAGGCAGTTTGATTATACTATCTTATAATCCTAACTGACCCAGGGAACAAGATGGGAAATTAAAGTTTAGTATGCCTGAACTCAGAATGTTAAAATACATCTTTCTAGTGTGGGTGATGTTTACATTCTGTGTTTGGAAATACCACTTTTAGAAAGTAGGTATTTTCTTGCCTAACCATCCACCATGCCTCTGCTAGGTTTGTGTATTCCATGTCTGGTTTGTGAGTGACAAGGGGTTGGAGAGGGCCTAGGCTCCGGCAGTCTGATAGGTCAGGGCTGGGCTGAATATGAGAGTAGGGGGAGGAGGTTTCCTTTCACTGACCTGAGCACTCATAGAATAGAGAGTAGGGGGAGGAGATTTACTTTCAGCTACCTGGGCCAGGTCTGCTCTCAAACAATGATGTCTCCACCTCCTGCCAGGAAGCTGCACAAAGCAGGACAGAACTGGTTTTGACTAGGTACAGACACTCTCTGCCTTCAGAGAACAAAGGATTTGCAGTATAAATATTGGTGCCCAGACCCCAAAACTTTAGATCACTTCTGGGAATCAAGATGGACCTGTGTCCAGGAGAAACCAAGGAAGCTGAAGGAGGAGACTGCCCCAGTGCTGGTTGCTGTCTGGGGTTGGCCTGCAGTGGTTACTCATTTCCAAGAAAAGGGAAAAGGAAATTTGTGTACTGTATCATCTTGAGGAAGATCTCCAAGGGCTTGAAGCTGAGCTTGCCTCCTGTTCAGAAGTCTCAGGGTCACAAAGACTTCACCACCTACTACCCCTGAATTCCCTTGCTGGGAATTCTACATGCAGTGAGGTGCCTGCTGTTGTTTTGGGCCCTCTGAAGACTGCGTGTCGCTGGGAGCTGGAAGCGCGACGCACCAAGGACGAAGCGTGTCGCCACCGCAGCAGTTGCCGTTGAATCGCTGAAGAAGGGTGTCGCCGCCCTAGCTGTTTGCCATGCGCATCACCGATGAAGTGTGTCACATCACCGGAAAAGCGTGTCGCTGCCGCAGAGGTCTCATCACCGGAGAAGCATGTCGCAGGGCCTGCCGCAGCGCAAGAGTTCACCGAGTCGTCGCACAGCCATCAAGCGTGCAATCATCGCATCCACGTTGTCGCATCGCACCAAAGATGCCATTTTGTCGCATTGCACTGGATTGTCACATCTCATTGAGGCGCCATCTTGTTGCATCATCACCGGGCCGCAGTAAGAAACAACGCATCAACTCCCCACACAGTAAGGAAGCAACGCATCATCTTCCCAGCGCTGCAGTAAGGAACAGACGTATCCACTCCCCTGAGTGTAAGGAACAGTGCATCAAGTTCCCTGCGACCATTTTGTTTGTATTTCCTGACACATCCCAGGTACTTTGAGAGTAAGGTGTCTCATTTACCATCTACATTGAACTAAGCTTTTTCTACCATTTTAAAGTCATATTTTTATTACAGTATTGTAGATTTCTGATGTTTGGTCTTGTGTTAAGTCTAGTAAAGATTACTTATTTTTCTAAACTGGTGTAGTGTCCATTTGTAGTGTTTTCACTGTATTACTGTATGTGTTCACAAATGCTTTACACACTGCCTCTGAGATTAGCCTGTCTGCTCGTGCCAGGCTACCAAGGGGGTGACCAGGGGTTATCCAGGAGTGTACCCCCCTTTCCCTGACTAGAAGCAAGGGCCCCTACTTGGTCAAAGGTACCTACCTCTGCCAACTAGAGACCCCCAATTCTAACAGCCTTCTATTGTTTCATTACAAGACATGCACTTTCCTGCCTATTAGTTGTGCAAGTGGCACATATTTATGCAGCTGGCTGAGGTATTTATTTGAGCCCATATTCACTAAGGGCATGCAAATTAATTTCATGCATTATCCTTGTGAGACGTAAGTCATCGCAAGGCAACACAAGTCCTTGACTGGGATTAACAAAGCCATGCAAGAGGTGATTTGCACTGCCTTGTGTGGCTTTGTAAAGAAACGCAAGGCAGTGCATATTGCTTCTTTGCGTTACCTTGCACCAAGGAGGCATTCAATGGATGGAGTATTGGTGTTCCCACACATTTACCAGCAATTTTGATGCATTCCCAGATTTACAAACACTTGCAAACCTAGGATAGAGTCAGAATTGAGCACCTCCGAGACATAGGCGTAATGAGGAGAAATATCTTTATGTCTACTTGTTACTTGATTTTTCTATGCATGATGCATTCTGCATCACATGTAGAGAAAAGAAAATGATTTTCAGGATTGTTTTTGAACAACAAGGTGTCCCTTTCTGCAGAAAAACAATCCTGCTCATAATGCAGGCATCCTTGCAGCATGACACAAGAGTGCCTGCGTTAGCGCTAGGCTTCACAGTACAATGAGGGAGCAGAAGTGCGCCATAACTCAGTAAATATGGCCCATTTCTTCTCTCTCCCTTTAATGCAACACAGAGCAGCAAGTTTCCTTGCTGCGTTTCATGAAAGATTAGTAAATCTGGACCTTGATGTGCAAATCACCACACCTTTTTCAGTATCAGATCTTGGAATGGGGGATAGCTAGCTATCATTGCAAGATTTACCCTTCCAGAGGTGTGGCACCTCAGATTTCATACTACAACATAAACTAAGGAAACGTTTACCTGACACATCATATTCTGTCTGTACGTAGGGGTGATTGCGACTTTGACAGACATACTGCCAGGTCGCAGTTGTGGCGGTCGGTAGAACGCCGCCAAGCAGGCGGCATACTGACCTCTGCATTACGATATTGCTGCAAGGCTGGTAGTGTGTCAGCAATGCATTCAAGGAGGCAGCATGCTTTGCTTCTAGGAGAGAGCCTGAAGCCAATGTCGGCTGCACTGCTGCACCTCCAGCAAGTTGAGCACACTGTTTCCATTCACCACGTTGTGCATGGCTAACAGTGCGCACGTTAACATTGCACGAATTGGGGGGGGGGGGTCACAACATGGGCCCATGCCAACATTGCACAATGGCTAAATCATCCTGGGTCCCTTTTTGTAGCCTTTTACCTGCCTTTCCACCAACATTTTCATGGCAGGGTCCCCGCCATGAAAAGGTCGGCAGGAAGGCTGGTCATAATACACACAGCAGTACCTGTGCCGGCACTGCCTCCATTAACAGCCACTGCCTGTACCGCTACTGCAGTGGTAGCTCAAATGTGAGAGGTAATGCCGGTCTTGTGGTGGTCCGACCACACAGATTGTAGTCAGACAGTTGAACCACGGAGGAGGCAGCTGTCGGACCACCAAATATTGTATGGCTTTCCCAAGATCACCGAAGTTATAATCAGCCCATAACTTTGCTGCTGAGCTATAAATCTCAATTCAGGGTCAAATAGAAATTTTAATTCAATTTGTGATTTGCATCATCCTATAGTATGGACATTTGCCTTTTTTATGTTTACTTGGAACTCTCTAGTTTTTTTACTCCTTCATTGACACTTTAATCACCTGAATATTTTGCAGTTCGCTATTGATGTATTAGAACATGTAGCACTGTTTTTTGGAACCCATAAATAAGAAATCACTTAGGGTCTAATTGCGAGTCTGGCGGTCCTCGGACTGCCAGACTCATAGAGGTGCGATGGCGGCAGTCCAGCCACCGCTGTACCAGTGGTTCAACTGCCCCATTACTAGTTGGGCAGTCGGACCACCATTACCACGCCGCAGCCGCCAGGGAACCACCATTTCCTGGCAGTGGCGCGGTGGTCAGGGCCTCAGTAATATGCTGGTGGTGCAGCTGCGGTAGCGCCATGCATATTACGAGATTCAAGACTGCCAGTGGTGTCATGGAGGTCTGTTCTCCATGAAAAGGCTGGCGGTCCCAAAACCTCCTGTTGCCCAGGTGCAATGGGATGCATGCAGGGGGGCACAACATATCCCTCCTGTGTGCATGCACCCCAGATCCTGTACATAATGGACTTTACAGTTCAGGCATGCAGGGATAGTTTTTGGCCTTCCCGTTGCAGTGCCCATTTTCAGAGGCACCACCATGGGACCACCAAAAACAGCCCTCAGACATGACGAAACAAGTAATCTGGTCGGCGTTGCAACCACTGGTTTGGTGGTGCTAGAGTGGGCTGCTGGTGTGGCAGTCCACTCCAGCACTGCTAAACTCGTAATTGGGCCCTCAGAGTTTTCTAAAAGCAAAATGGTTTTGCACCATACCTTTTGCTGTTTCTTGATATTATCTGTTCCCAACTATGTTTAAATATGACTGATTAGATCCAGACACTGCTTTCATTTAAAATATTACACCTACAACCAAATTTATTTAGCACACTTTTGCCCTCGTTACAAGTTGACAGGGTTTGGTGCAATATTTATTGCACCAGATAAAATGTGACTCCCCCAGGGGTTTGACTTTATTGTATTTGATATTTGATACAGTCAAGATACTATGAACATTTGCAGATAGCATTAAATGAAATGCACTTGCAATATTGAGAGTACATGGTTTAGTAAATCTCGTTGTGATGTCACTTCCTTTTATATCAGTGAAGTATCAGTATTTTAAGTGTAAATAGGAATTTATATAATTTTTGTTTTGTTTTTTCTGTTTTTTTGTATAACTAGGACTATGCATTATCTGCGAGCAATAATTTGCCCAGGTATAAGGATTGTTCTGAGAGAAAGATGCATTCAATCAACAAGGGAGAATACAGCTATCACTGGCTTCTGCAAACAACAATTTATAAGCTATTTTGCCCACTTGTGCAGTATGTGTTATTGACATTAAGTAACAGGATGTCTTTGTTGGAACCAATGTGTACATCCATAAGGATTTTCCATTGAGTATAGTTGAATGTAATTGTGCAAAAGCCTATCAAGGCTTGAACAACTTGACAAGAACAATAATTTATTCTAAAGATTGGGATTGGAAATTAATGTATTATGGCACTCCATCATATTTATTGGAATTAGCTCTATATGAACGAAAACCTTGTGTATCATGTACAAATCTAAGACCACTTGGGCAGGACTGTAATAGTGTTGTACATACATGAATTATTACTAAGGCGCGAACAAGTGGACACAATGTTAATGAATTTTGTATTAATTAATGTACAAACAACGTTTACCGTATGCACTCCATTATATTAATGCACATCAAAAGTATGCGAAGCCAAAATGTTATTCTTGCACTTTCATCTCATCACAATTGTTAAAAACCATGAAAATAGTGTTTTTTGACATTCAAAGATGGCGGGCAATATTTTGAATCAATGAAATGCTAGTCCATTTTCTATGTTTAATGCACCAGTGTATGTAAACAGAAGCGAAACATGACTTGCTTTACCGTGATAAAGCCATAAAGGCGAATCGCGTGGGTGTGAGGCTTTCTGTTACACAATAAACAGAATTTAGCATCTTGGTGAGTCTGAAGTACTTCTTTTCAAGAATGAAGTAAAAAATGCTGATATCTATCTATCTATCTATCTATCTATCTATCTATCTATCTATCTATCTATCTATCTATCTATCTATCTATCTATCTATCTATATATATTCACTGAAAAAACCATAGGTTTCATGCACGTTATAGTTAGGAATTGGCATTTAAAAAACCTTTGAAATTCACTGAAAAAACCAAAAGTTTCAGGGGCGTTATAGTTAGCTGGACATTTCCCTCGTACAAAACCCTAGAAATTCCCCTGTTATAGTTAGTTCAGCTAACTATAACTCGCGCCCCCGCAATGCACTGCTGAAGATGTCACATATTACATCACTCATGACATGGTCAGTGACATCACTGATGACATCACTGATGACATCTCAAATGACATCACTGATGACATCACTGATGACATCTTCCAGTGATTATGTGTTTCTGTACAGTTTTAATATGTTTAATATATATAGGGAAAGGCCTGTTGAAGAATGAGTGGGTGTACAAGTGTGTGAATGGATGATTTTCTAGGTGCGTAACTGACTCTATAAGTGAGTCATTAAATGTATCTTACTGCAGACTAGTGACTAAACTGTGTGAATGTCTGTATGTGTCTGTGTATTGGTGTATAAGTGGCTGCAAGGTTTTGTGAATAGCTATATGAGTGTCAATATGGGTTATTGATTGGTTGTCTGAGTATCTGTATGGGTGCCTGAGTGTTTGTGTGGGTAGGGTGTGTGTGACTCTGTGCATAGATGTGTGAGTGGGTGTTTCTATGGGTGCATGGTTTTAAGAGTGCAACTGTGATGGACTGTATGGTTGGGTGAGTGTATATATGGGTGTGTTAATGATTGAATGTATATCTCAGCTGTACATGTGTCAGTAACTACATATGTGAAACGCAGTGTATATGTGTGTAAGAGTATATAACTATCTATATGTGAGAGTGTGTGATTGCGGGAGTGGCTGTATGGATGAGTGTGTGCTTGTATTAGTAATTGTATAAGAGCGTCAGAATTTGTTAGTATTTTATGAGTAAGTGAACTTGAGTGTGTTTAACTGTATAGGTGAGTAAATTGGACTGTGTTTAATTATTTGCATGACTGACTAGGTGTGTCAGTACCTCAATGGATGATTGGCGGTGTGTGAGTGTCTATATAGGTGTATAAATGCATATGATAGTCTTGTGAATGAATGAATGAACGAAATTGTATTTGTATAGCGCTTAGCTACCCTGAGGCCTCCTAGCACTTGGTGGAACGGAGAGATAAGAGCGAGGGGGCTTGACGCTAGGGTGCTGAGAGGAAGAGGTGGGTCTTGAGTAATTTCCGGAATGTTAGCAGATCAGGTTCTCCCCGAAGAATGGGAGGTAAGGTGTTCCAAACGTTGGAAACATTTAGAGAGAACGAACGTCCGCCCCATCTAGACCTTCGGATTTTTAGGGGAGTGGCAAGGAAAGCCGAACTGGAACGGAGAGTTCTAGAAGGATGATAGGGGGTAATCAGAGACTGAAGAATGGGGGGGCCAGATTTCCACAAAGCTTTGTGAGCCAGGCACAGAGCCTTGAAATGAATCCTGGCTCATATGGGCAGCCACTGGAGGAGCCTCAGGGCGGGCCTAGCTGTTTGTCTACGGGGACCCTGGAGCAGTTGGCGCGCCGCACACTTTTGGATAACTTGGAGTCTGTGAAGAGTGGACTGGGGGCGCCTAGATAAAGTGCGTTCCCATAGTCGAAGCGGGACAGGATCAAGGCCTGCACCATGATTCTCCTGGCTTGGAAGGGAAGCAAAGGAAGAATTTTCCTAAGCATCCGCATCAGGCCAAAGCATGTGGCAGAGAGCTTGGTGGCTTGATGGTTGAAGCAGAGGGAACTATCAAGCCACATGCCAAGGCTTTTGATCTGTAGCTTAGGAATGGGCATGGGGCTCATCCATTGGGTGACCGCCTCTAAACAGAGACCCAGTGTGCTGGAGGAACCCTCAGGGTGATTTAGTGCTACCACCAGTTGGGTGTCGTCCGCATAGGTAATGATTTTTATACCATGAGGGACGACTATCTCAGCAAGCGGGGCCATATAGGCATTAAAAAGTGTGGGGCTTAGGGAGGAGCCCTGAGGAACCCCACAGCTGAGGGGCCAACGGTTGGATGAGGTGGAGCCCTCAAACACTTGGAACGAGCGGTCTTTGAGAAAGGACTCGAACCAAGTGAGGGCCAGATTTCTCACACCCAGGTCGGCCAGACGCTCCAGCAGGATGTTATGGTTGACAGTGTCGAAGGCGGCACTGAGGTCTAATAGGATGATAGCTGCCGAGCCACCTTGGTCCAAAAGTCTTCTAGCCTCTTCAGTAACTGCAAGCAAGGCCGTCTCTGTTCCCATCTGAGGACGAAACCCTGTTTGAGATACATGAAGCAGACCGTTGGTTTCCAAGTAATTGACCAAGGTGGAGTTGATATGTTTTTCGATTAGCTTGCTCAGCCAAGGGAGAAGAGAGATGGGGCGGTAATTAGCCATGTCAGAATGATCCAAATTGGGCTTTTTCAAGAGGGCTCTAACTTGAGCACATTTCCATGCCATCGGTACTATGCCCGATGTGATGGAAGAATTTAGTGTGTCTTGAATGACAGGGCCAATTATGTTGAAAACCTGTGAAAGGTGTTGAGGAGGGGCGGGGTCGGTGGGGGAGCCAGAGATTACTGTGGACATAAGAGTGCCCAGGGATTTGGAATTAAGTCGAGGGAATTCTTCTAGGGAGCTCTTAATGTCGTCCGTTGCACAAGGAACGGTGAGATCTGGTATATAACGGGAGAAAGGCAGACAAATCAGACGGATTTTGTTGTAAAAATATTCGGCTAAGTCGTTGCAGCGCTGTGGGGCTTTCTTCTCTCTGAGGAGTTCCTGTGGCAGTGAAGTTAGAGATTTAGCAATACGGAAAATCTCTTTAGGGGCATTGGTAGCAGCATTGATTTTTCCCTCGTAGAATTTTAATTGTGCCAATTTGATCTCAGCCTTATAGGTCCGCATTAAATTTCTGTATTCAGTTTTCCTAGCTTCATCATAGTTCTGTCTCCATCTCCTTTCCTGTTGTCTACAAATCTGTTTGAGTCTCCTTAGTTGAGGTGTAAACCAAGGGGAGGTTTTTGTCCTGGCTTTTTTGAGCGAGGATATTTTTGGGACTAGCGTATCCAGGGAGTTAACAATCCAAGAGTTGAAGTTGCTGTTAGCCAACTCTGGATTAGAGGCCATAGAAGGTCTGGTCGTACTGAGAGCCTCTGTCCATTGGCTAACAGATAGGTTTGACCATTTCCTCTCTAGGGTCAAAGTGGACTTGGTTAGAGGTTTGGGACCCCAGGTCTCCCAAACCAGGGACACTAGCGAATGGTCGGTCCAGGGGAGAGGGATGGGGACCCCGACCAAGAGCTTCTGGTCGTTACTGAAGACTGGGTCCAAAAGGTGACCTTTGTCATGAGTTGGAGCAAAGCCTTTCTGCTTGATTTGAAGTGCAGATAGGCAGGAGGATAACTCAGTGGCCAATAGGTTTGAAGGATCATCCAGGTGAATGTTGAGATCTCCGAGGATTGAAAAATTTGCTGAGGACACAGCTAGAGCTGCTACAAATATAGGGAGGGAGCTGAGGAATTGGCCAATTGCTCCTGGAGGACGATAGATCAATAGACCTGAGAAAGTGCAGGTAGATGAGATTTCAAGGGAAAAGTGCATACTTTCACAGTCGGGTGGGCCAACCAAGGAGGAGCGGCAGCTGATGTTATCTTTGTAGATTATAGCTAGTCCCCCACCTTTTGCGGTCTTGCGATCGGCTCTTTGTATAAGATAGCCAGAGGGAAGGGTTTGAGTAATGACGGGCTCAGATCCCTCGTGAAGCCAGGTTTCGGTAAGAAAGAGAGCGTCTGGTTTAAGGTTCTCTAGCAAGAGATTGATCTCCGCAGAATGTTTAGAAAGGGAGCGACAGTTCAACAGGAAAAAATTCAGTGGAGGGCCAGGAGCGGGGGTCTCCTTGCTACACGGCTGAAGAATAAAGCTAAACAGAGGACATCGGGAGGGGGTGAGAGCAATATCCATAGAGTGCAGACAGTTAGTACTGATGTACCCTTTTAGGGCCATAAGTGACTGTGTGCTATAGCGGAGAGTAATATGAGAACTAACAGGGGTCGTGGCCCCTGGTCCCGGCAGGGCGCGGACGGGCGCAGACGGGCTTGCCTTTGGCGCGCCTGCTGGGCGCGTCCGCTCCGCGAATGATTAGGCATCTGTTTTAAGTAGCCAGGCAACGCGAGAGTTCGAGCGCTACCTGACCCGGAAGTAACCTGCCCTGCCCTGCGAGTGACTCCAAGCAGCCCTCCGCTCAACGGCACTTGCCGAGTCGGACCGGGGCTAAGGAGCACTCTGGGGAGGAGGAATCAATCTGAAAGTGTGCAAAAAACGCATATATTCAAGCAGCAACGTATGGTAAGGATGTACACGGATAGGAGAACACAATGCTTTCAATTCAGTCTTAAAAGTTAAAAGTATGTTTTTTAAAAAGAAATATACACAAGTACCATCTAGGCAGCTAGCGACAAAACCTCTTGTTCCGGCTCTGCGCTCGTCCGCTGCGCGAATGATTAGGCATCTGTTTTAAGTAGCCAGGCAATGCGAGAGTTCGAGCGCTACCTGACCCGGAAGTAACCTGCCCTGCCCTGCCCTGCGAGTGACTCCAAACAGCCCTCCGCTCAACGGCACTTGCCGAGTCGGACCGGGGCTAAGGAGCACTCTGGGGAGGAGGAATCAATCTGAAAGTGTGCAAAAAACGCAAGTATTCAAGCAGCAACGTATGGTAAGGATGTACACGGATAGGAGAACACAATGCTTTCAATTCAGTCTTAAAAGTTAAAAGTTAAAAGTATGTTTTTAAAAAAGAAATATACACAAGTACCATCTAGGCAGCTAGCGACAAAACCTCTTGTTCAGGCTCTGCGCGGGCATACTTGTACAGAGTGACTGTAAGTATGAGTGACTGTACAGGTGAGTGAGTAGAGATGTATGTAGACTTTAGAGTCAATGAGTGGGTATGTAGTTATTGGTATTTGAGTATCTATGGTTTTCAAAATGGCCGTCTGAAATTTTGAGCCGGTGTATCAAAGGTTATATTAGGGTGTGAGAAGATGCACTAATTTATCACATGGATGACGTCATCAGTGATGTCATCAGTGATGTCATTTGAGATGTCATCAGTGATGTCATCAGTGATGTCACTGACCATGTCATGAATGATGTAATATGTGACGTCATCAGCAGTGCATTGCGGGGGCGCGAGTTATAGTTAGCTGAACTAACTATAACAGGGGAATTTCTAGGGTTTTGTATGAGGGAAATGTCCAGCTAACTATAAAGCCCCTGAAACCTATGTTTTTTTCAGTGAATTTCTAAGGTTTTTTAAATGCCAATTCCTAACTATAACGCCCCTGAAACCTTTAGTTTTTTCAGTGAATTTCAAAGGTTTTTTAAATGCCAATTCCTAACTATAACGTGCATGAAACCTATGGTTTTTTCAGTGAATTTCAAAGGTTTTTTAAATGCCAATTCCTATCTATAACTTATCTCTAAAGATATCATGTTTAATGATTTTCATTGGATTTCTATATTTTTCAAATTCAGTGTGTCAATTTCATTAATTATGTTTTTTTGAAATTCTTTTTTATCACCATTTTTTAAACTTATTTTTTCACTTAATTCTTTTAACAATTAAAAAATATTGTTTGTTTTTATTGGGTTTTTCAAACATATTTTTTTATAGTTTTAAAAATATTTTTTTAACTATATGTTCAAAACTTTATTTTATATATTCTTTTTCCATGTTTTTTGGATCCGCGCACCCTATGCGCACCGTTCTCGAACCCTACGCGAAAGCATCTGTGCATGGTATGCGTTGGGTACGTGTTTAATGCGCGACTCCCAGCCTATACGCGACACGTTTGATGTACATAACGTGACGTTTACGCGCTTCCGCGATGTGTCATCTGCGTCTATGACGCGGTAAGTGCGCGGATCCCGTGAAATATTTAACATTTACAAAAACATATATATGTATTTCATGTGAATATTAATTGAAGACAAACTCTAAACTAGTCTTAAAAGTAATATATTTTTACATCTAATCCTACATTTTTTTAAATTCAATTTCGCGGATGCGCGCTGGGTGCGTGATGCGTAAGCGCAGGGTGCGCGAATCCCAAGTGACCTGCAAAAAAAGAGATTTGATTGGCTCATTACACTTCCTGTTCTAACTATTGAAAGACCCCACCCAATTCAATCATTCCTCTTTCACCTTCTTTGGAGGAGCATCTCTTTGCAGAGAAGAAGATTTTTGGGACTAAGATTTCACTTAGCTCTAACTTTTTTCAACCAAAAATGGCTTCAGGGCAGCAGGCATCACCTGCATCTCCTCATACATCTGAGGATGAGTTTTTGGAGGAGACACCACGCACACCACGTTTTTCATCTGTGGTGTGGAAATTTTTTACTTTTCCCGAGGGGCAAACGAAGACCAATGCCACATTGGTCACGTGCAAGATTTGCAAAAGAGTGCTGTCGCGAGGGGATCCTAACAAGAAATGCTCATGCAGCACGGCAAGTATGATGAAGCACCTGAGGACCCTTCATCCGAACAATCTTGCACGAGAAGAGTGCCGACGGATGAGAGACACTCCTGCTCCTGCGCCTTCCACCTCATCGCAGCCGAGCACTTCAAGAGTGCATCCATCAGCCCAAAATTTGGACATCCGTCCTGAATTTCAATTTTTTAAAGTGCTCTGCACTGAGTGCAATGCGACTTTGTGCTACGGTGAGCAGTCGATCGATCTGATCTGCCGCCGCCAAGAAAGTCACAATTGCTAGGTTTTTTTTCGTTTTTTTATTCCCTGAAGTTCATTGTTTGGTCCCTCCTGTTTCTCTTTGCAGAAAAAGTAAAAACAATTCAATATTGTTCAGAAAACCCCCAAAAAAATATAGAAAGAAGAAAGAAGAAAAAAAAAGTTCTTCTAAGAACTAACTTTCCTGGTTTAAGAAAAGAGCTAAATTTCTTTGTTAGTGTGTGAAAGTTTAGATGAATGCATGTGTAGTACGTAATTGACTGAATGAATGCATTAGTAGCGTATGGTGAATGTATAAGTGCAGAACTATGAGGAAGTGCTGCAGCATCACACAGTAACCTCTTTAACTGCAGTGTGTTGTAGTACTTCCAAAGCACAGGGATGCAACATATGTACATAAATATGTTGCAAATCTATGCTTCTCTCTGCACGGCTGCTTAAACTGCAGCCATGTGGTGACACAGGCACCCTTGCACCATAGTGCAACAATATCTGTGTCATGTGCTGTTTGTTTTTCTGCAGGAAGACACACTTTCCTGCACAAAAACAATGAGAAAATGCATTTTTCTCCTTCAATGTATGCTGAACATTTCAGAATGTGGAGAAATGAAAACAATTCTCCATGTTGTGCTTTCCTACACCAATTTTAGAATGGTGCAGCATTCACACACATATCGAGATTTATGATTTCTGCTAAATCTAGACATGTGTCTTGCGCTATGAGTATTCAGTGCAATACGAGTTCCCCAGCGGTCTACAGCGCCGGGACGCCCCGTTGCTGGGGTAGCTGTGCGCTTTACAAGTCTACAACATTTACATTTACATTTACAATCATGCACAACACTTATAGAGCACCCTTTCAACGCAAAGTGGTGTGCATAATGAGGTTGTATTTACATGGAGTATAAAAAGTGCACAGAGTGCCTTTTCCTCTCTTTGTAAATATGAAAGAGTGTCTTGTGCAATAACTATGTTACAAAAAGTGACATATTTCCGGTTTTCCTTGCGAATGATAGAATGTAAGCACAGAGTTTTGTCTGCAAATATGTTCAAAGAAGAATGATTGAAATGATTGCGGTCCTTCAATAGGTACAATGGGAAATATTATGAACCCCTCAAATATCTTTTTTTCAGGTCACATGATATCTGATTATGGTCAGATTTCAAAACTACATAGGTATAAACAGAGTGTTTTTAGAAATGTGTTTCAACTTTGTAGCTTCTTGCAGACCTCCTAAGTCTGCATATTGAGACTTAGTTAAACTTACCTTCACAGTAATGGGAATAAAAAATGGTATACAATATTTTCAGATTTTCATTGCAATCTAAATTCATATAAATTGCTTATTTTAAAATTTGGATCTGTGAAAGAAAAGAAAAAAAAAATTATAACATGTAATAATACATTTTTTAAAACACAGCATAATTTCCACAAAGTAATTTGTTTGCCTGTTTTGCTGTTATCAGAATATATTGAATTTCACTAGAAATAGTGATTTCAATCATACTCATCACTTACCAGCGGGCAAAAATAACCAATCAGAAAGATTGTTAAAAAAACAACAACATGCTATTCTCAGTAAAACACCACAAGATACAAATCACACATATATAAAATGCTTATGGCTAACAAAATTTTATAAGTTTAACATACAAAAACTGTAAATGTTGTCGCTTAAAAATATTCACCGAATCTAAGGATGAATTTTTGGAGGAGGCACCACGCCCACAATGTTTTTCTTCAGTGGTGTGGAAATTTTGTACTTTTCCCAAGGGGCAAACTAAGACCAATGCCACCTTGGTCACGTGCAAGATTTACAAAAGAGTGCTGTCGCGAGGGGATCCTAACAAGAAATACTCGTGCGGCACGGCAAGTATGATGAAGCACCTAAGGACCCTTCATCCGAACAATCTTGCACGAGAAGAGTCCAAACGGATGAGAAACACTCCTGCTCCTGCGCCTTTCTGAGGTTCTTTTCCTTTTTTTCTGCTATGATTTCTCTATTTTAACTTTGAAAAACAGTATCTGTAAAAAAGAATCACAAATAAATGTATATTAATAACTTTCAAATTTATACTATTCCATTACTGTACAAACACATTTTATATAAAAACTGACTAAGAAACTATAGCCCTGAACCACAAGTGTGACGTTGGTTAAAACCCTACATGCATAGTGCATACTACTTTGAATCAGTTCATGCCCTGAAGCCTACCTCACTAAAAGACTACATGCTAACCGACTGAATGATTACAGTACTATAAGGAGACACACTGGGTGAGTAACAGGGTGTTTGGTAGAAGTGTATGAATACTGACTGGGGAATTGAAGGTGTGAAAGACAACTGTGTAGGTGGTTAAGAGGACTGCATACATAGTGGATAGGTGTTTGAAGCAGTCCATGTGCTAAGGCCTGGCTCACTGCATGAGTACTTGGGTACTGACTGAATGATTAGAGTACAGCAAGGAGAGTGCCTGGGTGAATTTATAAGTGGTTGGCTTTTGGCACAGTGAATGGATTAGTACTTGGTACTGAATGGGTCACTAGAGGAGTGCAAAGGAAGTGTCAGGATGTTTGCTGGACTGTATGGATACTGACTAGGGAATTGAAGGAGTGAAAGACAAGTGTATAGTATGTTAGAAGACTGCATGCATACTGCATAGACATTTGAAGCAGTCTATGTGGTAATGTATGGTTCACAACATGAGTACTTGGAAACTGACTAAATCATCAGACTACTGCTAGGACAGTGCCTGGGTAAAACTTTTAAATTTTCAGTTCTGGCGCAGTGAAGAGAATAGTACATGGTACTGCACTTTAGTGTCAAACCCTGACTCATTTTATCAATGCATAAGCAAAGACTAGCTTCTAATGCTACTAAAACTTGACAGCATGACCGGTTTTAAAACAGTCATCTGTCAGCAAATACACAATGTTACCAAATGCTTCTCTCACAATCCTTACCCAAATGCACACAGACTCACAGTGTGATTTTAGACAAGCAACACTATCCTAGGAGTTTACCAAAACTCATTCACTAGTCTAGAAGAGGTAAGGGTACTGCACACAATCTACATATTTAAGTACTGCACTTTAGTGTCAAAGCCTGACTCATTTTATCACTGCATAACCAAAGACTGGCTTCTAATGCTACTAAAACTAGACAACAAGACAGGTTTTAAAACAGTTATCTGTCAGCAAATACACAATGTTACCAAATGCTTCTCTCACAATCCTTACCCAAATGCACACAGACTCACAGTGTGATTCTAGACAAGCACCACTATCCCTAGGAGTTTACCAAAACTCATTCTCTACAGTGGAAGTGGTAAGGGAACTGCACACAATCTACATATTTCAGGACTGCACTTTTGTGTCAAAGCCTGACTCATTTAATCAAAGCATAAGCAAAAACTGCCTTCTAATGCTACTAAAACTTGACAACAAGACAGGTTTTAAAACAGTTTCTGTCAGCAAATACACGATGTTACCAAATGCTTCTCTCACAGTGGTTCCCAAATGCACACAGACTCACAGTGTGATTCTAGACAAGCACCACTATCCCTAGGAGTTTACCAAAACTCATTCACTACAGTGGAAGTGGTAAGGGAACTGTACACAATCTACATATTTCAGGATTGCACTTTTGTGTCAAAGCCTGACTCATTTAATCAAAGCATCAGCAAAAACTGCCTTCTAATGCTACTAAAACTTGACAACAAGACAGGTTTTAAAATAGTTATCTGTCAGCAAATACACAATGTTACCAAATGCTTCTCTCACAGTGGTTCCCAAATGCACACAGACTCACAGTGTGATTCTAGACAAGCAACACTATCCTAGGAGTTTACCAAAACTCATTCACTACTGTGCAAGGGGTAAGGAGACTACACACAATCTACATATTAAAGTACAGCACATTAGTGTCAAAGCATGACTCATTTTATCAATGCATAAGCAAAGACTGGCTTCTAATGCTACTAAAACTTGACAACATGACAGGTTTTAAAACAGTTATCTGTCAGCAAATACACAATGTTACCAAATGCTTCTCTCACAGTGGTTCCCAAATGCACACAGACTCACAGTGTGATTCTAGACAACAACCACTATCCCTAGGAGTTTACCAAAACTCATTCACTACTGTGGAAGTGGTAAGGGAACTGCACACAATCTACATATATCAGGACTGCACTTTTGTGTCAAAGCCTAACTCATTTAATCAACGCATAAGCAAAGACTGGCTTCTAATGCTACTAAAACTTGACAACATGACAGGTTTTAAAAGAGTTATCTGTCAGAAAATAAACGATGTTACCAAATACTTCTCTCACAGTGGTTCCCAAATGCACACAGACTCACAGTGTGATTCTAGACAAGCACCACTATCCCTAGGAGTTTACCAAAACTCATTCACTACAGTGGAAGTGGTAAGGGAACTGCACACAATCTACATATTTCAGGACTGCACTTTTGTGTCAAAGCCTGACTCATTTAATCAAAGCATCAGCAAAAACTGCCTTCTAATGCTACTAAAACTTGACAACAAGACAGGTTTTAAAATAGTTATCTGTCAGCAAATACACAATGTTACCAAATGCTTCTCTCACAGTGGTTCCCAAATGCACACAGACTCACAGTGTGATTCTAGACAAGCAACACTATCCCTAGCAGCTTACCAAAACTCATTCACTACTGTGCAAGGGGTAAGGAGACTACACACAATCTACATATTAAAGTACTGCAGATTAGTGTCAAAGCATGACTCATTTTATCAATGCATAAGCAAAGACTGGCTTCTAATGCTACTAAAACTTGACAACATGACAGGTTTTAAAACAGTTATCTGTCAGAAAATACACGATGTTACCAAATGCTTCTCTCACAGTGGTTCCCAAATGTACACAGACTCACAGTGTGATTCTAGACAACAACCACTATCCCTAGGAGTTTACCAAAACTCATTCACTACTGTGGAAGTGGTAAGGGAACTGCACACAATCTACATATTTCAGGACTGCACTTTTGTGTCAAAGCCTGACTCATTTAATCAAAGCATCAGCAAAAACTGCCTTCTAATGCTACTAAAACTTGACAACAAGACAGGTTTTAAAATAGTTATCTGTCAGCAAATACACAATGTTACCAAATGCTTCTCTCACAGTGGTTCCCAAATGCACACAGACTCACAGTGTGATTCTAGACAAGCAACACTATCCCTAGCAGCTTACCAAAACTCATTCACTACTGTGCAAGGGGTAAGGAGACTACACACAATCTACATATTAAAGTACTGCACATTAGTGTCAAAGCATGACTCATTTTATCAATGCATAAGTAAAGACTGGCTTCTAATGCTACTAAAACTTGACAACATGACAGGTTTTAAAACAGTTATCTGTCAGCAAATACACAATGTTACCAAATGCTTCTTTCACAGTGGTTCCGAAATGCACACAGATTCACTATGTGATTCTAGACAAACAACACTATCCCTTGCACCATACCAAAACACATTTCTTCGTCTAGAAGGAGTACTACATTTTAGTGTAGAAACATAACTCATTTCACAAATTCATAAACAATGACTGGTTTCTAATTCTACCAAAATATAAAAACAGCACAGTTATCTGTCTGCAAACACATGAAAAACACAAATGCTTATCACAGAATGGTTTCTACATGCACACACACTGTCAATAAGATTGTAGAGAAAAAAAGTACTCCCTACACTTTAGCAGGAGAAATACATAAGTCTGATTAAAATCAAAATAGTCTCTATACATCCCCTCACAATTAAATAACTCACCTTTCAAGTTGTTTTGTAGATTAAGAAGTATATCAAAATCAACAGGAGAGGAAGGGATCAACACGGCTAGTCCCCTCAATAGAATATCAAAAAACAACAAAGCCAGTGTACAATAATATGAAACAGGGGGCACTCTAATCAATGCAATACATCAATCAAACGAGCAACGAGCCTCAGATTCCCTGTGAACCGTTATGTTCATAGGAAGTAAGTTTGGCCACTATGGAACAGTACCCAGTGGGTATGAAAAAGCCCTCACTCACCAACCTGGTTGGTGACATGCTTCATCATTGGGCTTCCACTGGGACGACCGAATGTCATCCCAGTAAAAGACCTGGTTCACTCCGTGACCGCCACGGAGTGAACCAGGTCTTTTATTTTTTTGACCCTCACTCCTTTTTATTCCTTTCCATTTAAGCAAAATTAATAAAGTTTCTTTTTGACTTGATTGGACATTTTAAATTCACTTTCCCCACACAACCAACCCAGCTCCGCAGTAACCTGGCGTCGCAGCACACTGGGATGACATTCGGTCGTCCCAGTGGAAGCCCAATGATGAAGCATGTCACCAACCTGGTTGGTGAGTGAGGGCTTTTTCATACCCACTGGGTACTGTTCCATAGTGGCCAAACTTACTTCCTATGAACATAACGGTTCACAGGGAATCTGAGGCTCGTTGCTCGTTTGATTGATGTATTGCATTGATTAGAGTGCCCCCTGTTTCATATTATTGTACACTGGCTTTGTTGTTTTTTGATAAGAAGTATATCAGTCACACACCAGATTTTCTTATACAGAATCTCTGCACTGTGCACCTCTCATCAGAACCAAAGAATGGCAAAGTTTCCCTCTCATTTCCCACACATATACATGTAAACATCAAATCACATTCCTTCCCACATAAATTCAAAAGCAAACACACATTTCTATTGGTTAAACATTTCAACCCTTTCCAAATGACATAAATTTGAACCCTTCTCCCAATCTGTCTTCTGCCTGTTACCATAGAAACAGATCATGGAACATTGTACTGAGCACACAGGTCACAAGTTCAGCACACAATGTTGCTAATCAAGACAGCAAGTGTGCTTGACTTTTCAACATATCAGCTTATCATATATAATATTCCTTACAGTCAGTTTTTGTTAACCAATAAGAATCATGCGTTTAAAAAACAGAAATATACACCCTACCTTTCAGTGTAGAAGGTTGTCAAACAACCAATGATTTCTTGTCTTTTTTCCAAACTGCATCTTAGCCACCATTTTAGAAACATCTTACTTTCCAAACTGCCATTTCATTTACAGAGTGCATCCAGACCTCCTTTCAAGATGCTTAGAGTGTGGATTGTGGGACACAGCTATATTTTCTGGAGCCAAAGGTATGCAGAAAACAAAGGCATTCACAAAGACCTAGGTTTGCTAAATGTAGACATTAAATGGATTGGACAGAGAGGGTTAAAGTGGCACCAATTGATGCCATTGGTGAAATCCTTCATGCATATCCAACACCCTGACCTCATAATAGTGCACTGTGGTGGCAATGACCTAGGCACTTTGACTGGGGTAGGTCTGGAAATCCTTATGAAGGACACCTTTGCAGAACTGATTTCACTTTTCCCAAAAACTGCCTATGTGTATTCTAACATATGCCAAAGGCACAAATGGAACTGGACCGATCATTTTTGTCCAGAAATTGAGAAAGCTAGGAAACATGTGAATAAATCTGTTTCTGCTTTTCTCCGAGACTATAGAATGGGGTCCATTTACCATAAAAATCTTCGCTTTCATATGCAAGAGATGTATAGGAGAGATGGAGTACACTTTACTGATGAAGGAAACAGAGTCTTCCTCAACAACTTTAGACTCTGTATAGGTACTTACTTATAAGTACCAAAAACTCTCAATGAACACAATGGCTCTTTTTAGAGCCACTCAAGAACAAAACACTTAAGGTTGATCTTTATCTCCCAAAAATTTTAATTTTTTTTCCCTTGGATCTGCGCACCCAACGCAAGAGAATCCGTGCACCCAACGCGTTAGGATGCGCGCATTTCGCCGTTTAAAAAAAAGAAAAAAAAGGGGGACCCTAGGGGGTCCCTATGGGACCCCCTAAGCACCTCTAGAGGGTCAGAGTATTTCCACTCTGCACCCTTTATATGTTTTACACACTTATTCCCCTTGCTTCTTCAGCCTCGCTTCTACCGAGGCAGAAAATGGCCGCCAACAGTTCCTGGTTTTGAATGTAGACAGACACTCGACAGCCAATTAGCATTCAGCACGCGGGAGGGTGCGCGCTCGGTTCGGGGAGGATGCGCTTACGGTGCGGGTAGGGTGCACGGATCCTCCCTGGCCATAGATATCACCCTAATTTTCTCAGGAACTACTGAACAGATTCACACCATTTATGCAAAAGGCACGAGTCTGAACTGAGGACTACCTCTTTGCCAAATTTGGTGTCATTCCGTTTAGCGGTTCAGGCTGTAGCTGCGACAACAGATCCTATGGAAAATTGCATGGAGAAAACGCGTTTTGGGACCCCCCTTTTTTCTCTGCCCCTGCTTGATGAATCACCACAAAACTTTCAGGGTAGGAGCGGAGCGGAGCTGGCCAAAAGTTTGAAAAATTTCGCGAAGAATTGTCAACCGGCGCCACACTTGCGGATTTCCTATGGAAAATAGGTCCTAACTATAACTATCTACTGGCGACTGCCAGTAGATAATATATATATATATATATATATATTTTTTTTTTTTCAGCAATGGGGTTTGCTGCCGGATCGCACAGCAGCGGGTGCAAGCGTGGGGCCAAACCCAGGCCAAATTCAATTTTAAACCAAGATACGCCGCACTCTGGAAACAGTTGTTTTTAAAGCTTTTTTATTTCAAAGCCCAGTCTGTCAACCGACGCGTTTCGGCCATGACGGCCTTTTTCACGGTGGGTGACATTACTGTCAGCTGACTTTTTATGTCATATCCTGTTGGATAATTACTCCCATTGAATTCTGGGAGTTGAAGTTCAAAACATTACAACAGTCACCTTAAACAGAACAAACTAACAGAAATTTGTATTATGTTAGACCTGTTGTCAGATATACCAGAGATGTTACTCAAAGTTAGTTATATGCATACAGAGTATAAAGCACAACAATATCGCTGTGAATAGTGATGGTTTCTATTTGTGAAGTACTGCATTATAGAAAATAGATATAGCGAGTACCTATTAAGTTGGTAAATAGTGTTAGGCGTCTAGTACAAGTGCTTTTAACTGTGTGGGGTGATGCCATAGTGGCTGTGTATTGTTGTGCATATGTAACTCGATTCCTATTGGTCATGTGTGAGCATGAGAAATTTAGTGGGTCTAGTGCCAATGAAAGGAATTAAATGCATATAACAATTAGACCTTGTGGTTCAATTCTATAAATGTACGTAATATTCCTCATCTAAGTTCATCCCGTTGACAGACTGGGCTTTGAAATAAAAGAGCTTTAAAAACAACTGTTTCCAGAGTGCGGCGTATCTTGGTTTAAAATATATATATATATATATATATATATATATTACCTACTGGCGGTCGCCAGTAGGTAGTTATAGTTAGGACCACGTTTCCATAGGAAATCCGCAACATTCTATTTTGAATAACTTTGGCGCCGGTCGACGAATCCTCGCGAATTTTTCAAAATAGGTGGGGCGCTACGCTCCGCTCCTTCCCTGAAAGTCTCGGGGGGATTCGTGAAGCGGGGGCTGAGATAAAAGGGGGGTCCCAAAACGCGTTTTTCCCATGCATTTTTCCATAGGACCTTTAGACAGGGCTACAGCCCGAACGGCTGAACAGAATTACTAGAAATTTGGCAGAGAGGTAGTCCTCAGGTCAAGGAAGTGCCTTTTGTAGGTTTGGTGTAAATCTGTTCAGTATATTCTGAGAAAATAGCCTTTAAATCAATATATATATCTGAGCCAGCTTACGGTGCGCTTACGGTACGCTTACCGTACGCGTACGGTGGCGTGCGCGAGCGCGATTCTGATTGGCTCTTAGATCTTAGTAAACATTCGAATCGGTCGAAACCAGGAAGCGGCGGCCGCCATTTCGTGTGTTTCACTCAGAAAAAAAAGAGTGATAACAAGAAAAGGGGGCAAGGAGGAGAGTTACAGACCCCCTAACATTTGTAAGGGGGTCAAAGAAGGACAGAAAAGTACAAAGAAAACATTTATTGATTTTAAAAAAAATCACGGGGTACGCGTACGGTAAGCGTACGGTAAAAAAAAAAAAAAAAAAGAAATGAAAATCAGATTTAAGTGTTTAGATATTAGGGGGCTCTAAAAAGAGCCGTTGTGTTTATGAAGTGATTTTTTTGTGGTACCTACAAGTAAGTACCGATGCAGAGTCTAAGGTTCAAGAGGAAGACTCTGTTCCCTTCATCATTGAAGTGCACATCATCTCCTCTATAAATGTCTTGCATGTCATAACGCAAGTTGTTGTGGTAAATGGAACCCATACCATAGTCACGGAGGAAAGCAGAAACAGATTTGTTGACGTGCTTTCTTGCTTTGTCAATCTGTGGACAGAAATGATTGGACCAGTTCCATTTTTGCCTTTAGCATATGTTAGAAAACACAAAGGCAGTTTTAGGGAAAAGTGAAAACAGTTGTGCAAAGGTCTCCTTCATAAGCATTTCCAGACCTACCCCAGTCAAAGTGCCTAGGTCATTGCCACCACAGTGCACTATTATGAGGTCAGGGTGTTGGATGTGCATGAAGGATTTCACCAATGGCATCAATTGGTGCCACTTTAACCCTCTCTGACCAATCCATTTAATGTCTACATTTGACAAAGCAAGGTCTCTCACCATACCTGTTTTCTCTGCAAACTTTTCACTCCAGAAGACATAGCTGTGCCCTACAATCCACACTGTGAACATCTTCAAAGGAGAACTGGATGCACTCAGGAGGTGTAATTCAGTAGAATGGCAATATGAAAAGAAAGACAGTTTGGAAATGGAGGCATACATATTTTTTTCATAAAAAAAAGAAATGATTGGCTGTTTCATACCATTCTAGAATAAAAACTAGGCTGTATGTGTAAATTAATAGAAGCATGTTTTGTATTGGTACAGAAAAATGTGTTACCAAAGAACAGTACTATGGATTTGCTGTTAGGTTTGAAAAGTCAAGCACTCTTGCTCTGTGGAATTGAAACATTGTTTGGCGAACTTCTGACCTAACTCTACACAGCAGTGTTCCATGAGCTGTTGCTATGGTAGCAGGCAGAAGTCAAGTTGGGGGAAGGGTACTAGGCAGAAGTCAAGTTGGGGGAAGGGTACTTTTGGAAAAGGGTTGGTTTTCAACCAATAGAAATGTGTGATTACATTTGAAAAAAAGGGGCAAGCACTGAGATTTGAAACTAACATGTATATGTGTGGAAAAAGAGAGGGAAAGTTTGCCATTATCTGGTTCTGCTGAGAGGAGAGAGGTGTAAAGAACAGAGATCCTGGCTCTGATAATCTGCTGTTTGAGTGCCACATTTCTTTCACAACTAACTAATTTTAAAGGTGAGTTTAGAGTTTGAGAGGGGATGTATATGGTAAATTGAGAAATGAATAATAGAAATGCAATTCTTTTTGTTGAAGTTGTGTTTATTATTTTCTGTTTTGGGAGAAATTTAAATGTGAGGAACAAGTAAAATAATATGGACTATGTTTTCACAATAAATTAAGGTGTACTGGTATAATAAAAGAATAGTTTAAGGGTTTGAGGTTGGACTCAGTAATGCAAATACATTCAGCATCACTGAGGCTGGTTGCCCTTGCTGGAGTGTAGGCAGACACCCAGGTTACAAATGATGCTGGTCTGAAAAAGCAGTTTGGACATGTGCTTTTTAAAAAATCTGAAAAGTGGATTCATAATGTGTCAGTCTGTAAAAGTGTTTATCACTTGCCAAAAAAAAGAGCAGTAAGTGTGCTTTCAAATTGGCAAAGAAATTTCGTTTTGTGACTAATGTGAAAACATGACTCTGTGTGCAAATAGGAATTACAGGCAGAGATTTATTGCGTATTGCTCTGGTGATTTCACAGTTGCATTAGATGGAAAGGGGGAGCCAATTTTTGGTGCAGAAGCAGGCTCTTAGCACACAGGTAGCTGCTTACCATGTGGAATCATGCACAGTATTCACAAGCGAGTGGGGTTTGAGGTTTCAGTCAGTAATGCAAATACATTCAGCATAACTAAGGCTGGTTGCCCTTGCTGGAGTGTAGGCAGACACCCAGGTTACAAATGATGCTGGTCTGAAAAAGCAGTTTGGACATGTGCTTTTTAAAAAATCTGAAAAGTGGATTCATAATGTGTCAGTCTGTAAAAGTGTTTATTACTTGCCAAAAAAAAGAGCAGTAAGTGTGCTTTCAAATTGGCAAAGAAATTTCGTTTTGTGACTAATGTGAAAACATGACTCTGTGTGCAAATAGGAATTACAGGCAGAGATTTATTGCGTATTGCTCTGGTGATTTCACAGTTGCATTAGATGGAAAGGGGGAGCCATTTTTTGGTGCAGAAGCAGACTCTTAGCACACAGGTAGCTGCTTACCATGTGGAATCATGCACAGTATTCACAAGCGAGTGGGGTTTGAGGTTTCAGTCAGTAATGCAAATACATTCAGCATCACTAAGGGTGGTTGCCCTTGCTGGAGTGTAGGCAGACACCCAGGTTACAAATGGTGCTGGTCTGTAAAAGCAGTTTGGACATGTGCTTTTTAAAAAATCTGAAAAGTGGATTCATAATGTGTCAGTCTGTAAAAGTGTTTATCACTTGCCAAAAAAAAGAGCAGTAAGTTTGCTTTCAAATTGGCAAAGAAATTTCGTTTTGTGACTAATGTGAAAACATGACTCTGTGTGCAAATAGGAATTACAGGCAGAGATTTATTGCGTATTGCTCTGGTGATTTCACAGTTGCATTAGATGGAAAGGGAGAGCCATTTTTTGGTGCAGAAGCAGACTCTTAGCACACAGCCAGCTACTTACCATGTGGAATCATGCACAGTATTCACAAGCGAGTGGGGTTTGAGGTTTCAGTCAGTAATGCAAATACATTCAGCATCACTATGGCTGGTTGCCCTTGCTGGAGTGTAGGCAGACACCCAGGTTACAAATGATGCTGGTCTGAAAAAGCAGTTTGGACATGTGCTTTTTAAAAAATCTGAAAAGTGGATTCATAATGTGTCAGTCTGCAAAAGTGTTTATCACTTGCCAAAAAAAAGAGCAGTAAGTGTGCTTTCAAATTGGCAAAGAAATTTCGTTTTGTGACTAATGTGAAAACATGACTCTGTGTGCAAATAGGAATTACAGGCAGAGATTTATTGCGTATTGCTCTGGTGATTTCACAGTTGCATTAGATGGAAAGGGGGAGCCATTTTTTGGTGCAGAAGCAGACTCTTAGCACACAGGTAGCTGCTTACCATGTGGAATCATGCACAGTATTCACAAGCGAGTGGGGTTTGAGGTTTCAGTCAGTAATGCAAATACATTCAGCATCACTAAGGCTGGTTGCCCTTGCTGGAGTGTAGGCAGACACCCAGGTTACAAATGGTGCTGGTCTGTAAAAGCAGTTTGGACATGTGCTTTTTAAAAAATCTGAAAAGTGGATTCATAATGTGTCAGTCTGTAAAAGTGTTTATCACTTGCCAAAAAAAAGAGCAGTAAGTGTGCTTTCAAATTGGCAAAGAAATTTCGTTTTGTGACTAATGTGAAAACATGACTCTGTGTGCAAATAGGAATTACAGGCAGAGATTTATTGCGTATTGCTCTGGTGATTTCACAGTTGCATTAGATGGAAAGGGGGAGCCATTTTTTGGTGCAGAAGCAGACTCTTAGCACACAGCCAGCTACTTACCATGCTGAATCATGCACAGTATTCACAAGCGAGTGGGGTTTGAGGTTTCAGTCAGTAATGCAAATACATTCAGCATCACTAAGGCTGGTTGCCCTTGCTGGAGTGTAGGCAGACACCCAGGTTACAAATGGTGCTGGTCTGTAAAAGCAGTTTGGACATGTGCTTTTTAAAAAATCTGAAAAGTGGATTCATAATGTGTCAGTCTGTAAAAGTGTTTATCACTTGCCAAAAAAAAGAGCAGTAAGTGTGCTTTCAAATTGGCAAAGAAATTTCGTTTTGTGACTAATGTGAAAACATGACTCTGTGTGCAAATAGGAATTACAGGCAGAGATTTATTGCGTATTGCTCTGGTGATTTCACAGTTGCATTAGATGGAAAGGGGGAGCCATTTTTTGGTGCAGAAGCTGACTCTTAGCACACACCCAGCTGCTTACCCTGTGGAATCATGCACAGTATTCAAAAGCGAGTGGGGTTTGAGGTTTCAGTCAGTAATGCAAATACATTCAGCATCACTAAGGCTGGTTGCCCTTGCTGGAGTGTAGGCAGACACCCAGGTTACAAATGGTGCTGGTCTGTAAAAGCAGTTTGGACATGTGCTTTTTAAAAAATCTGAAAAGTGGATTCATAATGTGTCAGTCTGTAAAAGTGTTTATCACTTGCCAAAAAAAAGAGCAGTAAGTGTGCTTTCAAATTGGCAAAGAAATTTCGTTTTGTGACTAATGTGAAAACATGACTCTGTGTGCAAATAGGAATTACAGGCAGAGATTTATTGCGTATTACTCTGGTGATTTCACAGTTGCATTAGATGGAAAGGGGGAGCCATTTTTTGGTGCAGAAGCAGACTCTTAGCACACAGCCAGCTACTTACCATGTGGAATCATGCACAGTATTCACAAGCGAGTGGGGTTTGAGGTTTCAGTCAGTAATGCAAACACATTCAGCATCACTAAGGCTGGTTGCCCTTGCTGGAGTGTAGGCAGACACCCAGGTTACAAATGTTGCTGGTCTGAAAAAGCAGTTTGGACATGTGCTTTTTAAAAAATCTGAAAAGTGGATTCATAATGTGTCAGTCTGTAAAAGTGTTTATCACTTGCCAAAAAAAAGAGCAGTAAGTGTGCTTTCAAATTGGCAAAGAAATTTCGTTTTGTGACTAATTTGAAAACATGACTCTATGTGCAAATAGGAATTACAGGCAGAGATTTATTGCGTATTGCTCTGGTGATTTCACAGTTGCATTAGAAGGAAAGGGGGAGCCTTTTTTTGGTGCAGAAGCAGACTCTTAGCACACAGCCAGCTACTTACCATGTGGAATCATGCACAGTATTCACAAGCGAGTGGGGTTTGAGGTTTCAGTCAGTAATGCAAATACATTCAGCATCACTAAGGCTGGTTGCCCTTGCTGGAGTGTAGGCAGTCACCCAGGTTACAAATGGTGATGGTCTGAAAAAGCAGTTTGGACATGTGCTTTTTAAAAAATCTGAAAAGTGGATTCATAATGTGTCAGTCTGTAAAAGTGTTTATCACTTGCCAAAAAAAAGAGCAGTAAGTGTGCTTTCAAATTGGCAAAGAAATTTCGTTTTGTGACTAATGTGAAAACAAATGTAGTAATATATTTAAATAAAATAAAGGAATTTTTTTTTAGTTTTTTTCAGGTATTGCTGAAGAGCAGTGAACAAAATTTAAGATGCCTACAAAATCCAGAGTAAAAAAAGAGCACAAAAAAAACCTATATTTGAAGACAACTGGAGGACCTAAGTTAGTTGAAGATGCTCATGTTGGGAAGAAGAAAAAATCTTCTGGTAAGCAAACAAAAGATTTTCTAAGGAACATATTCAAAAAAAGGAAAAATGTACAAAATGTCTGTACTGGAAAGAATGATTTCAATCGAAAAGGACAGGAAAAAATTGAGAATTTAGTTAATGCAAATATACCTTCTGCAACTAAAAAGATAAACTTAAACAGAAAAACAGCGTTTAAAGAGATACGTAGAAAAATGTTTCAGAGGAGAGTTATGTCCAATTTGATAAAGGATGTGAAGAAATATAAGCAAAAGGCAAAGTTTTATAAGAGAAAAAAAGAAATTGAAGCCATTGCAGCAAAGGCATTAGAATTAAAAAGGAAACTATTCATTTTAATTTTGAATAGGATGCGTACATTAGACAAAATGGTTAATGTACTGAAATCACATAGCAAAAGGAAAAGAGTAGTGAACAGAACAAACTTTTGTAAAGTGTTTTTAGGAAAATGGATGCATAGTTCAAGTAGTGAACCTTTTTTTAATGAAGAGAGTTATTTTCAAAGTAATAGTTTGCTGCATGCAGTTGACACCAGAGGTCGTGCTTATGAAGTGAAAAATGGTTGCATAATGGAGAAGGAGATAATGGTTCCAAGAGATGAGGTACAAGTGATGGCGGATGAGGCTATGGGGAGACGTCCTAAAGCCCCAGTGTACACTTGGAATTGTAGTAGTATTTGCACTGTGCGTCAGGAATCTATTGATAAATTTCGTGAGTTTCTAAGAGAATATAGCAAAAAAAGTGTGAAACAGAAGATTAAGGTGCTTCAAAGTCTAGATCCATGCAGAGTGAGAGAGAATACTGGTTTGCAGTGTCATTCTCTGGCTTGTCTATCTAGAAAAGTGTGTAATAGTGTTTCCCATCATTTTAGGATGCTGGCTGTTCATCATACTGAAATGAGAAAGTTTGTGAGACGGTTGTATTTTGCTAAAAGTCCAGCAATAAAGTTAGATGAATTGAATAGGGCTCTGTTCCGTGGAACGGTATCAGATGTAGAGAAGGTTGTTGATGAAATTCAGTTTTGTTACTTTGGTCCTGAACAAAACAGTGCAGAGAAGGACACAGTAAATGAGGAAGAAGTGGAAGAAAATGTAGAACCCTCTGTAAGTAAGACATTTAATGATCACATAACAAAATTTGCAATAATCTCTAATGAAAGACCAAATATTACTTGTATTTGTTGCCGCAGAACTCATTATAGAAAACAAACCAGGTATGTTGATCTCTACAGAAAGAGTGAAAATGAAGATAATTATAAGTGGAAGGATTTTGCCACCTATATATTTCTTGAAAATTGTTTTGAATTGGGTGAAGTTCAGCGTATTTGTAAATACTGTTACAACAAGTTAGAGGAAAATAGAATGCCGACCAGAGCTGTACATAATAATTTAGAATTGGATGCTATTCCTGCTGAACTTTCTGAATTAAATACATATGAGTCTATACTCATTCAATGTGTTCATCCGTTCCAGACCATAGTACGTATGGAGCCCAAAACTGGTAAATTACCTCCTTCAGATTTACTGAGAGGTTTAAAAGGTAGAGTGGTGTATTTGCCCTTGGATTTGAAAAAAAATATGGAAACTATTGATGCGGATACTTTGGAAACTGAACCATTAATTATTCTGGTTAATGGTGTACCTACAAAGAATAAGAAGATTTGGCAGGAGCTGGTAGATGTACGGAAAGTACAAAGAGCAAATTTGTATTTGAAAAGGAATAACAAATGGTATGAATCAATTTATATAGAAGAAGAAGAAGAAGAAGATTTACAAGAAGACACAGAAACACCAACTGGACAAATTGAAAAAGTGGACAAGTCAAAGGAAGAAGAAATTTATGAACATTTTAGCATACATCCTCTTCATTCAAAAGAAGTTATGGGAGACAATATTGATCTATTTCAGATGAAGAAAGCAAAAGGAACTCCCGTGAGTGTATGGGAGGAGAGCTTGGAAGCTCGATGTTTTCCCCAGCTGTTTCCTAAAGGAAAAGGAGGACGATACGATGAACGTCCGGAACAGATTCCAGCTTCTGAGTATCGGACTACAAGACTATATGCTGAAGATCCCAGATTTCGACAAAGTATTCCTTATTTGTTCCATCTTTTATTTGAAAGCGACTTGTCTGCACTGTCTTATGCAGTAAATCACATTTTAAAAAGTGGAGTACATTTACAAAATGTGTCTGCTAAGGATTTTATGGAGAAAGTGCAGCACCGAGATGATCATTTGGAAACACAACTGATCAATCTGATGGCTTGTCAGCGTGGGACAAATGAATATTGGTACCGACGCCATGGTGAATTAAAATGCATGTTACGGAATTTAGGAACTCCAACATGGTTCCTTACCCTAAGCTGTGCCGAGTACGCTTGGGATGATTTACTGGATTTTCTACGAGAGGCAAATTCAAACATTAAAAACATCGAATACAAGACAGCAGGAGAACTGTGCTCATTGGATCCGGTTAATGTTTGCAGATATTTCAATCATAGATTTGAGGCTATGATGTCCTTCATCTGCAATAAAAAAAATCCACCTCTAGGAGAAGTAGTAGATTTCTTTTGGAGAAAAGAGTACCAGGCAAGAGGTGCTCCTCATATTCATATGCTGTTGTGGATCAAGGATGCCCCAAAGTTTGGAACAGATACTGATGAAGCAGTGTTATCTTACATTGAAGAATATGCAACATGTGCTATACCAAAAAGCACAGAAGAGAAAAAGTTAAAGGAGCAAGTTTTACGTTTCCAAAGTCATCGGTGTGGAAAATACTGTCGACGGAAATACAAGAGCAAAGATAAATACTACACTAAATGTCGATTTGGATTTCCTAGACCTGTTCTTTCAAATGGAAGAGTTAACAGTTTTATGTCCTCTGTGAGACATACTATCACAAGAAAATCACCTAAGAATACCTACAACCTTAAAAGAAAAGAAGAATCAAAAAATATAAATGACTACAACCCAGTGATTTTATCCATGTGGAACGCTAACATGGATATACAGTATGTAGCTGACAATTCCATTGCTGTTGCTCGATATGTAACGTCTTACATTACGAAATCAGAAAAAACAGAATTGAAGGAAATGTGGGAAGAGATTTCTCACGAGAAAACTCTCAGTAAGAAGCTGTACAGTTTCAGTTTGAAGATGTTATCGCATCGAGAAATTGGATCCTACGAATGTTCAGATAGGTTATCTTCTGCAAGTCTCTACTCGAAATCAAGAAGAATAATTTGGGCAAGTTTAGGCCTTGCAGCAATGAGAAATCGGGTACTGAAATCTGTTGGAGAAATTGAATATTTAGCCGAGAATGACCCAGAAAGTACAGATATTTTGAAATCAAACATGTTGGATACATATTACCCAAAGAGAAGTCATCATCTGGAGAACATGTGTCTCTATGAAGTGCTGCAGAACTACATTTATTCACGGAAAGCCGCAGAAGACATCAACAAGGGAAAATATAAAGTCATTGGTGAGGAAGGATGTTTGGTGAAGCAAACAAAAGGAAGTTTGATAAATCACCGGAAGCTGAGTTGCGACACTACTGACAAAAAGGAATTTTACTACTTGGCTCTTTTACAGCTGTTTAAACCATGGCGTACAGAGGATGAACTACTGGGAGAATTTCAAAGCTATGAAGATTCTTTTAATGCTTGCAAAGACAGCATACAATGCAATACATTCACAACTTATCTGCAAATGTTAAATGAAGAAATTGAACAGGAAACTACAATTGCAGCAGAAATAGCTAGAGACAGTTCTCAGGACAGCCAAAGTTCAGGAACACTCAGTCAAGATCCCCTAGGACAACCAATCGTTGAAAATGAAGCATCAATAGCCATGAATGAAGTGGAAACGGCTATGAATCAAGCTCAAGGAGAATTTATAGACTTACAAAATTTGGAAAGACAACTGAACGAAGAGCAGCAACAAATTTATGAAGAGATCAGAAACAAAATTGATCACGGATTTCTACATGAAAAAAAAGAGTGCTCATGCACATCATTTCATCCAATCAGGATGTATGTAAGCGGACAAGCTGGAACTGGAAAAAGTTTCCTAATAAAAGTCATCAGAAGCTACCTACAGCAAAAAACGGATTCTACTTTGTCTTGTGTGGTTACTGCTCCAACTGAGTTAGCAGCATATAACATAAAAGGAATCACTTTACATCATTTGCTAATGTTACCAGTGGAGCATGAGAACAAAATACAATACAACAAGCTAACTGGAGAAGCATGCTTGGAAGTTTCAAGAGTATTGAAGAAGATGCAAGTTCTCATTATTGATGAGGTGAGCATGGTATCGAACTTAATGCTTGCCTTTGTGCATTTAAGAATGCAGCAAATTTCTTAAGTCAGACTATGACGTGTTATTTGGAGGAAAACACGTCATAGTTTTTGGAGATCTTTTGCAACTTACTCCAGTTAAAGGACAACCAGTGTTTAATACTGTGACACATGAAGACACGAAGAAGTCATTGGGAAGCATCGGTAATACAAATATTTGGTCCTTCTTTGAGTACAAGGAACTTACAACTAATATGAGGCAAGCAAACGATGAAGAATATGGAAGTATTCTGAAAGATATCAGGATTGGACTACTCACAGAAGCTGGCAAAAAAGCATTACAGACTCGGCTGCTACATAATTTATTTCCAAAGGAAGAAATAGTTGCAGAGAAGATATACAAGAACATTGCAGAAAACAAAAGTGTCATCTGCTTAATGCCAACTCTACGTGAATGCTCAATATTCAATGAGGAGGTTTTGAAATTGGAAAAGGAAGATATCAGGAAATTGGAAGCAGTGGACAAAATTGAGGATGGAAGAATTACTGTCACATTAACAGGCACACTGAAAAATAAATTGGATTCACTAGAGAAGAAGATTTCCAAAACAGCTGGATTAGAAAAAAATCTATATGTTTGCATGAACTGTAGAGTATTTTTAAGGAGAAATTTGGGTGTTGAAAAAGGTTTAGTTAATGGAGCTATGGGAAGAGTTGTGGGTTTTATTAATTATCAGAAAAAAGATGGAATTGAATGTTTAAAAATAAAATTTGATCAGATAGAAGAAGCTAAAGATATTTGTCGTTGTACAGTTCGTTTCATGCTTGTGAAAGACTTATATGTACGTAGGAAGCAGTTTCCGTTTTCTCTAGCATATGCTGTAACTATTCACAAGTCTCAAGGATTGACTGTAGATTGTGCATTTGTGAACATTGGTTCAACTGTGTTCAAAGAAGGTATGGCATATGTTGCTTTGTCACGAGTGAAAACATTATCAGGTTTATTCATGATAGACTTTGATGAATCAAAAGTTAGTGCTGATACAAATTGTGTAAAGGAGTATAATAGATTAAGAAGAAGCTATGCTCCTCATTTAGGTCAGTATCCTGTGTTGGAGAAACGTGTAGTTTCTCGTAAAAGGAGAAATGAGAATATCTGTAATGAAGATGTAGAGAGGAGGAAAAAAAAGAGGAGTGATGTAATTGCAAGCAAAAAGAATAAGGAAAATGAAGAACAGGTTGTAGGATGTTATTTTGAAAATAGCTCTGGTGTCAACTGCTACGCTAATGTAGTGCTGAATGTTGCATTTTATCTGGAAAGTTTGCAAGAGCAGATAATAGTAAATCAGGGAAAAAGATTCTGTACTGTGCTGAGTCTCCTTTTTGAAAAGCTGAGTAATGATAAAACTCAAATAGAAAGTGCTACTGAAATTAGAAAAGTTTTAGATGTATGTTCAGGACGAACACAGTTTTCTCAAAATGTACAGCAAGACGCACAGGAATTCTTGATTTATTTTCTTCAGGTACTGGAAGAAGAAGGGGTTAACATTGAAAATGTATTTGGTCTCTCTTATAAATGGGAACATAGTTGTGAAAACTGTTATAATATATGTGGCTCTAATGTTGATTCTGAAAGGTTTATTTATTTAACATTGCCAGAGAGTAAAACAGTCACTTTTGCTAAATTAGTTAAAGATGCTAATCATAGCATGCAATGCGGTGAGTGTAAATCTGACATGTTTTCAACATTAATTTTAAAGGAATACAGACAGTATGTAATTTTAATGATGCAACGATGTAGAGCTGATGGTTCAAAATTGGATACTTTAATAAAGAAGTTTACAGGACAGCAATTATCAATTTCAGGAAAAACTTTTGTAACAGTTGCAATAATTTTCCATGATGGACCTACTGTAACTTCTGGTCATTACACAGTTTATCTTAAATGTGAAAAAGGCTGGACACTGTGTAATGATTCCCAATTGATTTTTAAGCAACGTTTGCCTTTTGATTTAGCAAATTCCTATCTAATCTTCCTGAAACCTAAATTTTAGAGAGATTTGACAACATCTGGAGAAAACAATTTTACCATTTTATTGGATTACCATTTGGAATTTACAAATAAAAAGATTTAACAAATTATCATTTGGCCTAATGGAAAGGTAACCAATTGTAATGTGGAATTTTTCCATTTTTTAAGGAAACTTTGGAAAACCAAAAATTTAGAAAAAATCGGTAACATCTGCACAATTTAAATTTTGGAATGTTATTGGATTGCCATTGGAAATGTTTTCAAAAATGATTTTTAAAATTACTATTTGGCCATGCGGAAAAGTAAACAATTCTATTGTGGACTTATTTAATTATTAATTAATCTTTCGGAAACCAAGATGTTACAGAGAATCGGTGACATCTGTACAATTTAAACTTTTGTTTTTTATTGGATTACCATTGGAAATTAAACAAAAAAAGAATTTTAAAATTACTATTTGGCCTAAAGGAAATGGAACCAGATGTATTGTGGAGTTATTTGACATATATTATTGTGATTATACTTCTGAAACAAAAATATCAGACGGTATTTTAAAGAAATAAGTATTGATATTAGATGATATTTTTTAAGAATATTATGCATTTCTTTAAAGTTATGTTTATGGAAAAATAGATTGTGGGCTTTTTTACAAACAATCTTTGAGATTGTTAATTTTTTTTTGCCTGCTGTTAAATGATGAATGCAATTGCTTTCACAATTTATAGTGAAATGCAATATTTTCTGAAAACAGCAAAAAAAAGGCAAAAATATTTTTTGAAAAATATGTAAATATGTGTACTGTATTATTAAATGTTTTATTAAATATTAATACTTTTTTCTTTTCTTTCAGATTGAGATAGAAAATTTTCGAAAACTAGAACCATTTTAAAAGCAATTAAAAATAAATTAAATGAATAAATCTTTTTTTGAGTGGGTATGGTAAGTCAATAATGTCATGGTCCCTTTTTTCCACTTCTCTACAATCACATTTGCAGTTTTTAATTGTAGTCTCTCAAGGACCTTGTAATGTGATAATTGATTTTTAGTGTTTTTTAAAAAAAATAAAAAATTACGCGTACCGTACGCGTACGGTAAAAAAAAAAAAAAAAAAAGTTTTAAAAAAAATATATAAAAAATAGATGAAAGGTAAGGTTGGCTCTTAAAAGAGCCGTTGTGTTCATGCAGGGACAGAGGAAAGAAAGACTGGGAATATTAGACGGTACGACAAGTGTGCTGATCTATTTTACTGTTCACTAGGGAAACACTGGTCTCCCTATAAGTAATTAGATCGTGACAAGTGGCGCACCGTACTTCAACCCTCGCAAACCGAGGGTTAATTTCCAGAGGACCAGAAAAAGGAGATGCTCCCCCCACAGATGAAGGGCTCACCTGACCTGCAGAAGAAGGACTCGGCCCTGCAGATGATGGTCCAGGCTGAGCTGCTGTGGATGTGCTTGGTTGATTTACTGAAGGGTTACCTTCAGTAAGTCGAGCATGTGTCCTTCTGTGTACATCCTTAAGGTGTCTCATCATGGTGTGATTCCCAAAGGAATACTTCTTGTCAGGATTACCTCTTGAAAGTACACGCTTACACAGCTTGCAAGTCACTAAGGGTGCATTTACCTTTTGCTGGCCTTCTGGAAAAGTAAAATAATCCCATACGTAAGAGGTCTTTTGTTTCCTCGCTCTCTGCCTCAAGGTAGTGCTGCTAGCCTCACTCTCAGAAGAGCTCTGCTGTTCTGCCATCGTATCACAAAGACAACCCAGCTCCTTCTCCTAAGGGATCACAAGCAGAAATGAGGGGAATGGGTGTGGTGTAGGAGAGTTCTAGAACTGAAAGTAGTTTCAACCAATCAAAAGTTGTGTTTCATGATCACATGACCTACCGTACGCTTACGGTATGCTTACGGCAAAAGTACGCATGCGCGTAAAAAAGACACGCGCTTGCGCGTATGCGCATAACAGTCACTCCCCGACACTTCCGCGTAACGTGCGCGTGTAGCGTACACGCGTACGTGCCCCAACCGGAGTACGCGCGGCTACGCAAATTGCGTAACTATACGCAAACAGCGTAGATAAATTACGGACATTGCGTAAACCGTACGCTTACCGTAAGCTTACGGTACGCGTACTAAAAAAAAATAAAAAAAAAAGGAAAAAATTTATTGCTAATAAATTTTACCTGTTTATTTTATAAAATATGTTAAAAAAAACATATTGTAGAATTTTAAAAATTTAACCATAGTCTTTAAAAAAGGATAGAAAATTAAAATAAAAATATGTAAAAAAAAAAAGAAGAAAAAAAAAAAAATTAGCATTCAAAAAACCTTGCAAATTCACTGAAAAAACCATGGGTTTCACACACGTTATAGTTAGGAATTAGCATTTAAAAAACCTTTGAAATTCACTGAAAAAACCATGGGTTTCACACACGTTATAGTTAGGAATTAGCATTTAAAAAATCTTAGAAATTCAATGAAAAAACCAAAGGTTTCACACATGTTATAGTTAGCTGGACATTTCACTCGTAAAAAACCAATGAAATTTCCCCGTTATAGTTAGTTCAGCTAACTATAACTCGCGCGCCCGCAATGCACTACTGATGACGTCACATATTACATCACTCATGACATGGTCAGTGACATCACTCATGACATCACTGATGACATCTCAAATGACATCACTGATGACATTATCCTTGTGACAGAGTGGTAGACCTCCTCTCACCCTAATATAACCTTTGATACAAACATTCAAAAATAGAGACTAAAATTTTCAAAACAATGGACATACCAATAACAGTTACAACAACCTATTCAGTAATTCTAAGATCCACATACACATCCACTCATCCACCAACAATCCTATACAGTCACTCATACATGTACTCACACATCATATGTACTCATACACCTAAACATCCTGTAACACAATCCCACTCATCCATAGAGTTACTCACACACATAGTCACTCATGCTAATAAAGAATCAAACATCCATTTACTTGCATATACAGTTATACACACACCAGCACACTTACTTTTACAGAAACTTACACATACTTAGTCTTTTTAACAATCACTTATAGAAACACATACTTATTCATACAGGAACTCTTCCAATCTCTCACTCTCACATATACTCACTTATAAACACAAATAGTCACATATACTAGTTTAAAACATATGTAGTTACTTATGAAGACACTATTGAGACAGTCATTCACTCACTAACACACCCATGCACACACTCATCCACCCATACAGTCCTGCACACATGCTGTCTTCAACACATACAAACAGTGAGTCACTCATTCATGCATCTATGCACTACGTAATACCCCCACCGCACCATGAAGACACTCAGACACTCATACTGATACTCAAAAAACCAACTATTAACCTATATAGACACTCATGTAGCTACTCACCAACCCATGCAGCCACTTATATACAAAGTGAGAGACTGATACAGGTATTTACACATTTAAACATTACTCACTAAGCCATGTATTCAAAAAGATACACTTAATCAGTCAGTTATACAATCAATTTTTCAGAAACAAATCATCAATTTAGACACTTATGTACTCATTTATTCTTCCGTCGACCTTGAGATATACATATATAAAACATATTTAATTTTCAGAAAAACACACATTCACTGGATGATGTCATCGGTGATGTCATTTGAGATGTCATCAGTGATGTCATGAGTGATGTCACTGACCATGTCATGAGTGATGTAATATGTGACGTCATCAGTAGTGCATTGCGGGCGCGCGAGTTATAGTTAGCTGAACTAACTATAACGGGGGAATTTCATTGGTTTTTTACGAGTGTAATGTCCAGCTAACTATAACATGTGTGAAACCTTTGGTTTTTTCATTGAATATATATATATATATATTCACTGAAAAAACCATGGGTTTCACACACGTTATAGTTAGGAATTAGCATTTAAAAAACCTTGCAAATTCACTGAAAAAACCATGGGTTTCACACACGTTATAGTTAGGAATTAGCATTTAAAAAAACCTTAGAAATTCAATGAAAAAACCAAAGGTTTCACACATGTTATAGTTAGCTGGACATTTCACTCGTAAAAAACCAATGAAATTCCCCCGTTATAGTTAGTTCAGCTAACTATAACTCGCGCGCCCGCAATGCACTGCTGATGACGTCACATATTACATCACTCATGACATGGTCAGTGACATCACTCATGACATCACTGATGACATCTCAAATGACATCACTGATGACATCTCAAATGACATCACTGATGACATCATTCAGAGAATGTGTGTTTTTCAGAAAATTACATATGTTTTATATATGTATATCTCAAGGTCGATGGAAGAATAAATGGGTATATAAGTGCCTAAATGGATGAATTGTTTTTGAAAAATTGATTGTATAACTGACTGATTAAGTGTATCTTAGTGAATACATGGCTTAGTGAGTAATGTTAAAATATGTAAATATCTGTATCAGTCTCTCACTTTGTGTATAAGTGGCTGCATGGGTTGGTGAGTAGCTACATGGGTGTCTATATAGGTTATTATTTGGTTTTTTGAGTATCAGTGTCTGATGTCTGTATGGTTCGGTGGGGGGTATTACGTAGTGCATAGGTGCATGAATGAGTGACTCACTCTTTTTATGTGTTGAAGACAGCATGTGTGCAGGACTATATGGGTGAATGAGTGTGTGCATGGGTGTGTTAGTGAGTGAATGACTGTCTCAATAGTGTCTCTATGAGTAACTACATATGTTTTAAACTAGTATATGTGACAATTGGTGTATATAAGCGAGTATATGTGAGAGTGAGAGATTGGAAGAGTTCCAGTATGAATAAGTATGTATTTTATAAGTGATTGTTTAAAAGACTAAGTATGTGTAAGTTTCTGTAGAAGTAAGTGTGGCGGTGTGTGTATAACTGTATACGCAAGTAAATGTATGTTTGATTCTTTATTAGCATGAGTGACTATGTGTGTGAGTACCTCTATGGATGAGTGGCATTGTGTAACAGGATGTATACGTGTATGAGTACATATGATGAGTGAGTACATGTATGAGTGACTGTACAGGACTGTTGGTGAATGAGTGGATGTGTATGTGGATCTTAGAATTACTGAATAGGTTGTTGTAACTGGTATTGGTATGTCCATTGTTTTTAAAATTTTAATTTCTATTTTTGAATGTGTGTATCAAAGGTTATATTAGGGGCAGAGGTGGTCTGCCACTCTATCACTAGGATGATGTCATCAGTGATGTCATCAGTGATGTCATTTGAGATGTCATCAGTGATGTCATGAGTGATGTCACTGACCATGTCATGAGTGATGTAATATGTGACGTCATCAGCAGTGCATTGCGGGCGCGCGAGTTATAGTTAGCTGAACTAACTATAACGGGGGAATTTCATTGGTTTTTTACGAGTGAAATGTCCAGCTAACTATAACATGTGTGAAACCTTTGGTTTTTTCATTGAATTTCTAAGGTTTTTTAAATGCTAATTCCTAACTATAACGTGTGTGAAACCCATGGTTTTTTCAGTGAATTTGCAAGGTTTTTTAAATGCTAATTCCTAACTATAACGTGTGTGAAACCCATGGTTTTTTCAGTGAATTTGCAAGGTTTTTTAAATGCTAATTCGTAACTATAACGTGTGTGAAACCCATGGTTTTTTCAGTGAATTTGCAAGGTTTTTTAAATGCTAATTTTTTTTTTTTCTTCTATTTTTTAAACATATATTTTTTTTAATTTTCTATCCTTTTTTTAAGACAATGGTTAAATTTTTAAAATTCAATAATATGTTTTTTTAAAAATATTTTATAAAATAAACAGGTAAAATGTATTAGCAATACATTTTTTCCTTTTTTTTTAATTTTTTTTTTAGTACGCGTACCGTAAGCTTACGGTAAGCGTACGGTTTACGCAATGCCCGTAATTTATCTACGCTGTTTGCGTATAGTTACGCAATTTGCGTAGCCGCGCGTACTCCGCGTGGGACGCGTACGCGTGTACGCTACACGCGCACGTTACGCGTAAGTGTCGGGTAGTGACTGTTATGCGCATGCGCGCAAGCGCGTGTCTTTTTTACGAGCATGCGTACTTTTGCCGTAAGCGTACCGTAAGCGTACCGTAAGCGTACGGTAGGTCATGTGATCATGAAACACAACTTTTGATTGGATGAAACTACTTTCAGTTCTAGAACTCTCCTACACCACACCCATTCCCCTCATTTCTGCTTGTGATCCCTTAGGAGAAGGAGCTGGGTTGTCTTTGTGATACGATGGCAGAACAGCAGAGCCCTTCTGAGAGTGAGGCTAGCACTAGCAGCACTACCTTGAGGCAGAGAGCGAGGAAACAAAAGACCTCTTATGTATGGGATTATTTTACTTTTCCTGAAGGCCAGCTAAAGGTAAATGCACCCTTAGTGACTTGCAAGCTGTGTCAGCGTGTACTTTCAAGAGGTAATCCTGACAGGAAGTATTCCTTTGGGAATCATACCATGATGAGGCACCTCAAGGATGTACACAAAAGGACACATGCTCGACTTACTGGAGGTAACCCTTCAGTAAGTCAACCAAGCACATCCACAGCAGCTCAGCCTGGACCATCATCTGCAGGGCTGAGTCCTTCTTCTGCAGGTCAGGTGAGCCCTTCATCTGTGGGGGGAGCATCTCCTTTTGCTGGCCCTCTGGAAATTAACCCTCGGTTTGCGAGGGTTGAAGTACGGTGCGCCCATTGTCACGATCTAATTACTTATAGGGAGACCAGTGTTTCCCTAGTGAACAGTAAAATAGATCAGCACACTTGTCGTACCGTCTAATATTCCCAATCTTTCTTTCCTCTGTCCCTGCATGAACACAACGGCTCTTTTAAGAGCCAACCTTACCTTTCATCTATTTTTTATATATGTTTTTAAAAACTTTTTTTTTTTTTTTTTTTACCGTACGCGTACGGTGCGCGTAATTTTTTTTTTTTTTTTTTTAAAACACTAAAAATCAATTATCACATTACAAGGTCCTTGAGAGACTACAATTATTATTATTGACTTACCATACCCACTCAAAAAAATATTTATTCATTTGTTTTTCAAAAAATTGCTTTAAAAATGGTTCTAGTTTTCGAAAATTTTCTATATCAATCTGAAAAATAAGAAAAAAGTATTAATATTTTTAAAACATTTTATAATACAGTACACATATTTACATATTTATCAAAAAATATTTTTGCCTTATTTTTGCTGTTTTCAGAATATATTGCATTTCACTATAAATTGTGAAAGCAATTGCATTCATCATTTTACAGCGGGCAAAAAAAAATAACAATCTCAAAGATTGTATTAAAAAAGCCCAGAATCTCTTTTTACTTAAACTTAACATTATAAAAAATACATAATATTCTAAAAAAATATCATCTAATACCAATACTTATTTCTTTAAAATACCGTCTGATATGTTTGTTTCAGAAGTATAATCACAATATTATATCTCAAATAACTCCACATTACATCTGGTTCCATTTCCTTTAGGCCAAATAGTAATTTTAAAATTCTTTTTTGATTAAATTTCCAATGGTAATCCAATAAAATTCTAAACTTTTATTTGTACAGATCTCACCGATTCTCTGTAACATATTGGTTCCCGAAAGATTTATTAATAATATATTAAGTCCACAATAGAATTGGTTACCTTTCCACATGGCCAAATAGTAATTTAAAAAATCTTTTTTGAATAAATTTCCAATGGCACTCCAATAACATTCCAAAATTTAAATTGTGCGGATGTTACCGATTTTCTCTAAATTTTTGGTTTTCCAAAGTTTCATTAAAAATTTAAAAAGTCCACATTACAATTGGTTATCTTTCCATTAGGCCAAATGATAATTTAAAAAATCTTTATTTTTGAAAATTCCAATGGTAATCCAATCAAATGGTAAAATTGTTTTGTCCAGATCTTGCCAAGTCTCTCTAAAATTTAGGTTTCAGGAAGATTAGATAGGAATTTGCTAAATCAAAAGGCAAACGTTGCTTTTTCACATTTAAGATAAACTGTGTAATGTCCAGAAGTAACAGTAGGTCCTTCATGGAAAATTATTGCAACAGTTACAAAAGTTTTTCCTGAAATTGATAATTGCTGTCCTGTAAACTTCTTTATTAAAGTATCCAATTTTGAACCATCAGCTCTACATCGTTGCATCATTAAAATTACATACTGTCCGTATTCCTTTAAAATTAATGTTGAAAACATGTCAGATTGACACTCACCGCATTGCATGCTATGATTAGCATCTTTAACTAATTTAGCAAAAGTGACTGTTTTAGTCTCTGGCAATGTCAAAAAAATAAACCTTTCATTATCAACATTAGAGCCACATATATTATCACAGTTTTCACAACTATGTTCCCATTTATAAGAGAGACCAAATAAATTATCAATTGCAACTTGTTCTTCTTCCAGTACCTGAAGAAAAAACATCAAAAATTTGTGTGCATCTTGCTGTTCATTTTGAGAAAACTGTGTTCGTCCTGAACATACATCTAAAAGTTTTCTAATTTCAGTAGCACTTTCTATTTGAGTTTTATCATTACTCAGCTTTTGAAAAAGGAGACTCAGCTCTGAACAGAATCTTTTTCCCTGATTTACTATTATCTGCTCTTGCAAACTTTCCAGATAAAATGCAACATTCAGCACTACATTTGCGTAGCAGTTGACACCAGAGCTATTTTCAAAATGACATCCTACAACCTGTTCTTCTTTTTCCTTACTCTTTTTGCTTGCAATTACATCACTCCTCTTTTTTTTCCTCCTCTGTACATCTTCATCACAGATATTCTCATTTCTCCTTTTACGAGAAACTACACGTTTCTCCAACACAGGATACTGACCTAAATGAGGAGCATAGCTTCTTCTTAATCTATTATACTCCTTTACACAATTTGTATCAGCACTAACTTTTGAGTCATCAAAGTCTATCATGAATAAACCTGATAATGTTTTCACTCGTGACAAAGCAACATATGCCATACCTTCTTTGAACACAGTTGAACCAATGTTCACAAATGCACAATCTACAGTCAATCCTTGAGACTTGTGAATAGTTACAGCATATGCTAGCGAAAACGGAAACTGCTTCCTACGTACATATAAGTCTTTCACAAGCATGAAACGAACTGAACAACGACAAATGTCTTTAACTTCTTCTATCTGATCAAATTTTATTTTTAAACATTCAATTCCATCTTTTTTCTGATAATTAATAAAACCCACAACTCTTCCCATAGCTCCATAAACTAAACCTTTTTCAACATCCAAATTTCTCCTTAAAAATACTCTACAGTTCATGCAAACATATAGATTTTTTTCTAATCCAGCTGTTTTGGAAATGTTCTTCTCTAGTGAATCCAATTTATTTTTCAGTGTGCCTGTTACTGTGACAGTAATTCTTCCATCCTCTATTTTGTCCACTGCTTCTAATTTCCTGATCTCTTCCTTTTCCAATTTCAAAAGCTCCTCATTGAATATTGAGCATTCACGTAGAGTTGGCATTAAGCAGATGATACTTTTCTTTTCTGCAATGTTCTTGTATATCTTCTCTGCAACTATTTCTTCCTTTGGAAATAAATTATGTAGCAGCCGACTCTGTAATGCTTTTTTGCCAACTTCTGTGAGTAGTCCAATTCTGATATCTTTCAGAATACTTCCATATTCTTCATCGCTTGCTTGCCTCATATTAGTAGTAAGTTCCTTGTACTCAAAGAAGGACCAAATATTTGTATTTCCGATGCTTCCCAATGACTTCTTTGTGTCTTCATGTGTCACAGTATTAAACACTGGTTGTCCTTTAACTGGAGTAAGTTGCAAAAGATCTCCAAAAACTATGACGTGTTTTCCACCAAATAACATGTCATAGTCTGTCTTCAGAATTTGCTGCATTCTTAAATGCACAAAGGCAAGCATTAAGTTTGAAACCATGCTCACCTCATCAATAATGAGAACTTGCATCTTCTTCAAGACTCTTGAAACTTCCAAGGATGCTTCTCCAGTTAGCTTGTTGTATTGTATTTTGTTCTCATGCTCCACTAGTAACATTAGCAAACGATGTAAAGTGATTCCTTTTATGTTATATGCTGCTAACCCAGTTGGAGCAGTAACCACACAAGACAAAGTAGAATCCGTTTTTTGCTGTAGGTAGCTTCTGATGACTTTAATTAGGAAACTTTTTCCAGTTCCAGCTTGTCCGCTTACATACATCCTGATTGGATGAAATGATGTGCATGAGCACTCTTTTTTTTCATGTAGAAATCCGTGATCAATTTTGTTTCTGATCTCTTCATAAATTTGTTGCTGCTCTTCGTTCAGTTGTCTTTCCAAATTTTGTAAGTCTATAAATTCTTCTTGAGCTTGATTCATAGCCGTTTCCACTTCATTCATGGCTATTGATGCTTCATTTTCAACGATTGGTTGTCCTAGGGGATCTTGACTGAGTGTTTCTGAACTTTGGCTGTCCTGAGAACTGTCTCTAGCTATTTCTGCTGCAATTGTAGTTTCCTGTTCAATTTCTTCATTTAACCTTTGCAGATAACTTGAGAATGTACTGCATTGTATGCTGTCTTTGCAAGCATTAAAAGAATCTTCATAGCTTTGAAATTCTCCCAGTAGTTCATCCTCTGTACGCCATGGTTTAAACAACTGTAAAAGAGCCAAGTAGTAAAATTCCTTCTTGTCAGTAGTGTCGCAACTCAGCTTCCTGTGATTTATCAAACTTCCTTTTGTTTGCTTCACCAAACATCCTTCCTCACCAATGACTTTATATTTTCCATTGTTGATGTCTTCTGCGGCTTTCCTTGAATAAATGTACTTCTGCAGCACTTCATAGAGACACATGTTCTCCAGATGTTGACTTCTCTTGGGATAATATGTGTCCAACATGTTTGATTTCAAAATATCTGTACTTTCTGGGTCATTCTCGGCCAAATATTCAATTTCTCCAACAGATTTTAGTACCCGATTTCTCATTGCTGCAAGGCCTAAACTTGCCCAAATTATTCTTCTTGACTTCGAGTAGAGACTTGCAGAAGATAACCTATCTGAACATTCGTAGGATCCAATTTCTCGATGCGATAACATCTTCAAACTGAAACTGTACAGCTTCTTACTGACAGTCTTCTCGTGAGAAATCTCTTCCCACATTTCCTTCAATTCTGTTTTTTCTGATTTTGTAATGTAAGATGTTACATATCGAGCAACAGCAATGGAATTGTCAGCTACATACTGTATATCCATGTTAGCGTTCCACATGGATAAAATTACTGGGTTGTAGTCATTTATATTTTTTGATTCTTCTTTTCTTTTAAGGTTGTAGGTATTCTTAGGTGATTTTCTTGTGATAGTATGTCTCACAGCTGACATAAAACTGTTTACTCTTCCATTTGAAAGAACAGGTCTAGGAAATCCAAATCGACATTTAGTGTAGTATTTATCTTTGCTCTTGTATTTCCGTCGACAGTATTTTCCACACCGATGACTTGGGAAACGTAAAACTTGCTCCTTTAACTTTTTCTCTTCTGTGCTTTTTGGTATAGCACATGTTGCATATTCTTCAATGTAAGATAACACTGCTTCATCAGTATCTGTTCCAAACTTTGGGGCATCCTTGATCCACAACAGCATATGAATATGAGGAGCACCTCTTGCCTGGTACTCTTTTCTCCAAAAGAAATCTACTACTTCTCCAAGAGGTGGATTTTTTTTATTGCAGATGAAGGACATCATAGCCTCAAATCTATGATTGAAATATCTGCAAACATTAACCGGATCCAATGAGCACAGTTCTCCTGCTGTCTTGTATTCGATGTTTTTAATGTTTGAATTTGCCTCTCGTAGAAAATCCAGTAAATCATCCCAAGCGTACTCCGCACAGCTTAGGGTAACGAACCATGTTGGTGTTCCTAAATTCCGTAACATGCATTTTAATTCACCATGGCGTCGGTACCAATATTCATTTGTCCCACGCTGACAAGCCATCAGATTGATCAGTTGTGTTTCCAAATGATCATCTCGGTGCTGCACTTTCTCCATAAAATCCTTAGCAGACACATTTTGTAAATGTACTCCACTTTTTAAAATGTGATTTACTGCATAAGACAGTGCAGACAAGTCGCTTTCAAATAAAAGATGGAACAAATAAGGAATACTTTGTCGAAATCTGGGATCTTCAGCATATAGTCTTGTAGTCCGATACTCAGAAGCTGGAATCTGTTCCGGACGTTCATCGTATCGTCCTCCTTTTCCTTTAGGAAACAGCTGGGGAAAACATCGAGCTTCCAAGCTCTCCTCCCATACACTCATGGGACTTCTTTTTGCTTTCTTCATCTGAAAGAGATCAATATTGTCTCCCATAACTTCTTTTGAATGAAGAGGATGTATGCTAAAATGTTCATAAATTTCTTCTTCCTTTGACTTGTCCACTTTTTCAATTTGTCCAGTTGGTGTTTCTGTGTCTTCTTGTAAATCTTCTTCTTCTTCTTCTTCTATATAAATTGATTCATACCATTTGTTATTCTTTTTCAAATACAAATTTGCTCTTTGTACTTTCCGTACATCTACCAGCTCCTGCCAAATCTTCTTATTCTTTGTAGGTACACCATTAACCAGAATAATTAATGGTTCAGTTTCCAAAGTATCCGCATCAATAGTTTCCATATTTTTTTTCAAATCCAAGGGCAAATACACCACTCTACCTTTTAAACCTCTCAGTAAATCAGAAGGAGGTAATTTACCAGTTTTGGGCTCCATACGTACTATGGTCTGGAACGGATGAACACATTGAATGAGTATAGACTCATATGTATTTAATTCAGAAAGTTCAGCAGGAATAGCATCCAATTGTAAATTATTATGTACTGCTCTGGTCGGCATTCTATTTTCCTCTAACTTGTTGTAACAGTATTTACAAATACGCTGTACTTCACCCAATTCAAAACAATTTTCAAGAAATATATATGTGGCAAAATCCTTCCACTTATAATTATCTTCATTTTCACTCTTTCTATAGAGATCAACATACCTGGTTTGTTTTCTATAATGAGTTCTGCGGCAACAAATACAAGTAATATTTGGTCTTTCATTAGAGATTATTGCAAATTTTGTTATGTGATCATTAAATGTCTTACTTACAGAGGGTTCTACATTCTCTTCCACTTCTTCCTCATTTACTGTGTCCTTCTCTGCACTGTTTTGTTCAGGACCAAAGTAACAAAACTGAATTTCATCAACAACCTTCTCTACATCTGATACCGTTCCACGGAACAGAGCCCTATTCAATTCATCTAACTTTATTGCTGGACTTTTAGCAAAATACAACCGTCTCACAAACTTTCTCATTTCAGTATGATGAACAGCCAACATCCTAAAATGATGGAAAACACTATTACACACTTTCCTAGATAGACAAGCCAGAGAATGACCCTGCAAACCAGTATTCTCTCTCACTCTGCACGGATCTAGACTTTGAAGCACCTTAATCTTCTGTTTTATACTTTTTTTACTAAATTCTCTTAGAAACTCACGAAATTTGTCAATAGATTCCTGACGCACAGTGCAAATACTACTACAATTCCAAGTGTACACTGAGGCTTTAGGACGTCTCCCCATAGCCTCATCCGCCATCACTTGTACCTCATCTCTTGGAACCATTATCTCCTTCTCCATTATGCAACCATTTTTTACTTCGTAAGCACGACCTCTGGTGTCAACTGCATGCAGCAAACTATTACTTTGAAAATAGCTCTCTTCATTAAAAAAAGGTTCACTACTTGAACTATGCATCCACTTTCCTAAAAACACTTTACAAAAGTTTGTTCTGTTCACTACTCTTTTCCTTTTGCTATGTGATTTCAGTACATTAACCATTTTGTCTAATGTACGCATCCTATTCAAAATTAAAATGAATAGTTTCCTTTTTAATTCTAATGCCTTTGCTGCAATGGCTTCAATTTCTTTTTTTCTTTTATAAAACTTACTCTTTTGCTTATATTTCTTCACATCCTTTATCAAATTGGACATAACTCTTCTCTGAAACATTTTTCTACGTATCTCTTTAAACGCTGTTTTTCTATTTATGTAAATCTTTTCAGTTGCAGAAGGTATATTTGCATTAACTAAATTCTCAATTTTTTCCTGTCCTTTTCTTTTCATTACATTCTTTCCAGTACAGACATTTTGTACATTTTTCATTCTTTTGAATATATTTTTTAGAAATTGTTTTTTCTGCTTACCAGAAGATTTTTTCTTTTTCCCAACATGAGCATCTTCTACTAACTTTGGTCCTCCAGTTGTCTTCAAATATAGGTTTTTTTTGTGAGTTTTTAAAACTCTGGATTTTGTAGGCATCTTAAATTTTGTTCACTGCTCTTCAGCAATACCTGAAAAAAACTAAAAAAAAATTCCTTTATTTTATTTAAATATATTACTACATTTCTTTTCACAATAGTCACAAAACGAAATTTCTTTGCCAATTTGAATGCACACTTACTGCTCTTTTTTTTGGCAAGTGATAATCACTTTTACAGACTGACACATTATGAATCCACTTTTCAGATTTTTTAAAAAGCCCATGTCCAGACTGCTTTTTCAGACCACCACCATGTGTATCCTGGGTGACTGCCTACACTCCAGCAAGGGCAACCAGCCTTAGTGATGCTGAATGTCTTTGCATTACAGACTGAAACCTCAAAACCCACTCGCTTGTAAATACTGTGCATGATTATACATGGAAAGGAGCTGGGTGTGTGCTAAGAGTCTGCTTCTGCACCAAAAAATCGCTCCCCCTTTTTCCTACTAATGCAACTGTGAAATCACCAGAGCAAAACGCAATAAATCTCTGCCTGTAATTCCTATTTGCACACAGAGTCATGTTTTCACATTAGTCACAAAACGAAATTTCTTTGCCAATTTGAATGCACACTTACTGCTCTTTTTTTTTGGCAAGTGATAATCACTTTTACAGACTGACACATTATGAATCCACTTTTCAGATTTTTTTAAAAAGCCCATGTCCAAACTGCTTTTTCAGACCACCACCATGTGTATCCTGGGTGACTGCCTACACTCCAGCAAGGGCAACCAGCCTTAGTGATGCTGAATGTCTTTGCATTACAGACTGAAACCTCAAAACCCACTCGCTTGTAAATACTGTGCATGATTATACATGGAAAGGAGCTGGGTGTGTGCTAAGAGTCTGCTTCTGCACCAAAAAATCGCTCCCCCTTTTTCCTACTAATGCAACTGTGAAATCACCAGAGCAAAACGCAATAAATCTCTGCCTGTAATTCCTATTTGCACACAGAGTCATGTTTTCACATTAGTCACAAAACGAAATTTCTTTGCCAATTTGAATGCACACTTACTGCTCTTTTTTTTTGGCAAGTGATAATCACTTTTACAGACTGACACATTATGAATCCACTTTTCAGATTTTTTTAAAAAGCCCATGTCCAGACTGCTTTTTCAGACCACCACCATGTGTATCCTGGGTGACTGCCTACACTCCAGCAAGGGCAACCAGCCTTAGTGATGCTGAATGTCTTTGCATTACAGACTGAAACCTCAAAACCCACTCGCTTGTAAATACTGTGCATGATTATACATGGAAAGGAGCTGGGTGTGTGCTAAGAGTCTGCTTCTGCACCAAAAAATCGCTCCCCCTTTTTCCTACTAATGCAACTGTGAAATCACCAGAGCAAAACGCAATAAATCTCTGCCTGTAATTCCTATTTGCACACAGAGTCATGTTTTCACATTAGTCACAAAACGAAATTTCTTTGCCAATTTGAATGCACACTTACTGCTCTTTTTTTTTGGCAAGTGATAATCACTTTTACAGACTGACACATTATGAATCCACTTTTCAGATTTTTTTAAATGCACATGTCCAGACTGCTTTTTCAGACCACCACCATGTGTATCCTGGGTGACAGCCTACACTCCAGCAAGGGCAACCAGCCTTAGTGATGCTGAATGTCCTTGCATTACAGACTGAAACCTCAAAACCCACTCGCTTGTAAATACTGTGCATGATTATACATGGAAAGGAGCTGGGTGTGTGCTAAGAGTCTGCTTCTGCACCAAAAAATCGCTCCCCCTTTTTCCTACTAATGCAACTGTGAAATCACCAGAGCAAAACGCAATAAATCTCTGCCTGTAATTCCTATTTGCACACAGAGTCATGTTTTCACATTGGTCACAAAACGAAATTTCTTTGCCAATTTGAATGCACACTTACTGCTCTTTTTTTTTGGCAAGTGATAATCACTTTTACAGACTGACACATTATGAATCCACTTTTCAGATTTTTTTAAAAAGCCCATGTCCAGACTGCTTTTTCAGACCACCACCATGTGTATCCTGGGTGACTGCCTACACTCCAGCAAGGGCAACCAGCCTTAGTGATGCTGAATGTCTTTGCATTACAGACTGAAACCTCAAAACCCACTCGCTTGTAAATACTGTGCATGATTATACATGGAAAGGAGCTGGGTGTGTGCTAAGAGTCTGCTTCTGCACCAACAAATCGCTCCCCCTTTTTCCTACTAATGCAACTGTGAAATCACCAGAGCAAAACGCAATAAATCTCTGCCTGTAATTTCTATTTGCACACAGAGTCATGTTTTCACATTAGTCACAAAACGAAATTTCTTTGCCAATTTGAATGCACACTTACTGCTCTTTTTTTTTGGCAAGTGATAATCACTTTTACAGACTGACACATTATGAATCCACTTTTCAGATTTTTAAAAAAGCCCATGTCCAGACTGCTTTTTCAGACCACCACCATGTGTATCCTGGGTGACTGCCTACACTCCAGCAAGAGCAACCAGCCTTAGTGATGCTGAATGTCTTTGCATTACAGACTGAAACCTCAAAACCCACTCGCTTGTAAATACTGTGCATGATTATACATGGAAAGGAGCTGGGTGTGTGCTAAGAGTCTGCTTCTGCACCAAAAAATCGCTCCCCCTTTTTCCTACTAATGCAACTGTGAAATCACCAGAGCAAAACGCAATAAATCTCTGCCTGTAATTCCTATTTGCACACAGAGTCATGTTTTCACATTAGTCACAAAACGAAATTTCTTTGCCAATTTGAATGCACACTTACTGCTCTTTTTTTTTGGCAAGTGATAATCACTTTTACAGACTGACACATTATGAATCCACTTTTCAGATTTTTTTAAAAAGCCCATGTCCAGACTGCTTTTTCAGACCACCACCATGTGTATCCTGGGTGACTGCCTACACTCCAGCAAGGGCAACCAGCCTTAGTGATGCTGAATGTCTTTGCATTACAGACTGAAACCTCAAAACCCACTCGCTTGTAAATACTGTGCATGATTATACATGGAAAGGAGCTGGGTGTGTGCTAAGAGTCTGCTTCTGCACCAAAAAATCGCTCCCCCTTTTTCCTACTAATGCAACTGTGAAATCACCAGAGCAAAACGCAATAAATCTCTGCCTGTAATTCCTATTTGCACACAGAGTCATGTTTTCACACTAGTCACAAAACGAAATTTCTTTGCCAATTTGACTGCACACTTACTGCTCTTTTTTTTTGGCAAGTGATAATCACTTTTACAGACTGACACATTATGAATCCACTTTTCAGATTTTTAAAAAAGCCCATGTCCAGACTGCTTTTTCAGACCACCACCATGTGTATCCTGGGTGACTGCCTACACTCCAGCAAGGGCAACCAGCCTTAGTGATGCTGAATGTCTTTGCATTACAGACTGAAACCTCAAAACCCACTCGCTTGTAAATACTGTGCATGATTATACATGGAAAGGAGCTGGGTGTGTGCTAAGAGTCTGCTTCTGCACGAAAAAATCGCTCCCCCTTTTTCCTACTAATGCAACTGTGAAATCACCAGTGCAAAACGCAATAAATCTCTGCCTGTAATTCCTATTTGCACACAGAGTCATGTTTTCACATTAGTCACAAAACGAAATTTCTTTGCCAATTTGAATGCACACTTACTGCTCTTTTTTTTTGGCAAGTGATAATCACTTTTACAGACTGACACATTATGAATCCACTTTTCAGATTTTTTTAAAAAGCCCATGTCCAGACTGCTTTTTCAGACCACCACCATGTGTATCCTGGGTGACTGCCTACACTCCAGCAAGGGCAACCAGCCTTAGTGATGCTGAATGTCTTTGCATTACAGACTGAAACCTCAAAACCCACTCGCTTGTAAATACTGTGCATGATTATACATGGAAATGAGCTGGGTGTGTGCTAAGAGTCTGCTTCTGCACCAAAAAATCGCTCCCCCTTTTTCCTACTAATGCAAATAGAAAATTACCAGAGTTGTACACAATAAATCTCTGCCTATATTTCCCAACATGTGTAACCTGGGTGACTGCCTACATTCACCAAGGGCAACCAGCCTTAGTGATGCTGAATGTATTTGCATTACTGAGTCCAACCTCAAACCCTTAAACTATTCATTTTTTATACCAATACACCTTAATTTATCGTGAAAACATAGTCCATATTATTTTACATGTTCCTCACATTTAAATTTCTCCCAAAACAGAAAATAATAAACGCAACTTCAACAAAAAGAATTACATTTCTATTTTTCATTTCTTAATTTACCATATACATCCCCTCTCAAACTCTAACCTCACCTTTTAAATTAGTTAGTTGTGAAAGAAATGTGGCACTCAAACAGCAGATTATCAGAGCCAGGATCTCTGTTCTCTACACCTCTCTCCTCTCAGCAGAACCAGATAATGGCAAACTTTCCCTCTATTTTTCCACACATATACATGTAAGTTTCAAATCTCAGTGCTTCCCCCTTTTTTTCAAATGTAATCACACATTTCTATTGGTTGAAAACCAACCCTTTTCCAAAAGTACCCTGCCCCCAACTTGACTTCTGCCTAGTACCCTTCCCCCAACTTGACTTCTGCCTGCTACCATAGCAACAGCTCATGGAACACTGCTGTGTGGAGTTAGGTCAGAAGTTCGCCACACAATGTTTCAATTCCACAGAGCAAGAGTGCTTGACTTTTCAAACCTAACAGCAAATCCATAGTACTGTTCTTTGGTAACACATTTTTTTTTACCAATACAAAACATGCTTCTATTAATTTACACATACAGCCTAGTTTTTATTCTAGAATGGTATGAAACAGCCAATCAGTTCTTTTTGTTTTGAAAAAAATATGTATGCCTCCCTTTCCAAACTGTCTTTCTTTTCATATTGCCATTCTACTGAAAGACACCTCCTGAGTGCATCCAGTTCTCCTTTGAAGATGTTCACAGTGTGGATTGTAGGGCACAGCTATGTCTTCTGGAGTGAAAAGTTTGCAGAGAAAACAGGTATGGTGAGAGACCTTGCTTTGCCAAATGTAGACATTAAATGGATTGGTCAGAGAGGGTTAAAGTGGCACCAATTGATGCCATTGGTGAAATCCTTCATGCAAATCCAACACCCTGACCTCATAATAGTGCACTGTGGTGGCAATGACCTAGGCACTTTGACTGGGGTAGGTCTGGAAATGCTTATGAAGGACACCTTTGCACAACTGTTTTCACTTTTCCCTAAAACTGCCTTTGTGTTTTCTAACATATGCCAAAGGCAAAAATGGAACTGGTCCAATCATTTCTGTCCGCAGATTGACAAAGCAAGAAAGCACGTCAACAAATCTGTTTCTGCTTTCCTCCGTGACTATGGTATGGGTTCCATTTACCACAACAACTTGCGTTACGACATGCAAGACATTTATAGAGGAGATGGTGTGCACTTCAATGATGAAGGGAACAGAGTCTTCCTCTTGAACCTTAGACTCTGCATCGGTACTTACTTGTAGGTACCACAAAAAAATCACTTAATAAACACAACGGCTCTTTTTAGAGCCCCCTAATATCTAAACACTTAAATCTGAATTTCATTTTTTTTTTGTTTTTTTTTTTTACCGTACACTTACCGTAAGCTTACCGTACGCGTACCCCGTGATTTTTTTTAAAATCAATAAATGTTTCCTTTGTACTTTTCTGTCCTTCTTTGACCCCCTTACAAATGTTAGGGGGTCTGTAACTCTCTCCCTTGCCCCCTTTTCAAGAGATCACTCTTTTTTACCGGAGTGAAATACACAAAATGGCGGCCGCCGCTTCCTGGTTTCGGCCGATTCGAATGTTTAGTAAGATCTAACAGCCAATCAGAATCGCGCTCGCGCACGCCACCGTACGCGTACGGTAAGCTTACGGTAAGCGTACCGTAAGCTGGCTCAGATACATATATTGATTTAAAGGCTATTTTCTCAGAATCTACTGAACAGATTTACACCAAACCTACAAAAGGCACTTCCTTGACCTGAGGACTACCTCTCTGCCAAATTTCTAGTAATTCTGTTCAGCCGTTCGGGCTGTAGCCCTGTCTAAAGGTCCTATGGAAAAATGCATGGGAAAAACGCGTTTTGGGACCCCCCTTTTATCTCAGCCCCCGCTTAACGAATCCCCCCGAGACTTTCAGGGTAGGAGCGGAGCATAGCGCCCCACCTATTTTGAGAAATTCGCGAGGATTCGTCGACCGGCGCCAAAGTTATTCCAAATAGAATGTTGCGGATTTCCTATGGAAACAGGGTCCTAACTATAACTACCTACTGGCGACCGCCAGTAGGTAATATATATGTATATATATAAATATATATATATATATATATATATATATATATATATATATATATATATATATAAATAAATATATATATATATATATATATATATATATATATCGCAAACAACACTCCTTCCACTTCTACCAAAGCCTCGGCAGCGAAGAAAGAGAAACGAACCACTTCTTTTTTCCAGGCAAGATGTTTATTTAAAACCTAGCAGCAGTCAACAGATGACGCTTTTTGGGCTTAGGCGCCCTTGTATAGAGAGAGAGAGAGAGATGCCTATATAACACACACATATATGCTTGCATTTATATACATTTATATATAATGTAACATTCTTACTAAAAATATTTATTTTACATTATATCATGTTTTTATATTTTAAATGTATTACTATTATTGCTATATATATAGTTCCATAAATTCTATTTAACCAATATTATGAAAACGATTGAAGTCTAAGAATATTAAAATACTATTCCCAATCTAGTTTATGCAACAGTAGGGACAGTGTTAGAGGGTTAAATTTACTATTACCACTCCAAACAGCACAAGAGTAGGAAAAGTGTTGGACTTCGGAGAAGTAAAACTTACTATTTCCACTCCAGTCTGTGCAACAGTAGGGAAAGTGTTGGATTTTGAAAGGGTGACATTTATTATTCCTGCTCCAGTCTATGCAACAGTAGGGAAAGTGTTGGACTTTGGAAGGGTAACATTTACTATTCCCTCTCCATTCTGTGTAACAATAGGGAAAGTGTTGGCATTGAGAGGGGAGAAATTTACTATTCCACTCCAAACAGCAGAACTGTAGGGAAAGTGTTGAACTGCAATTACGTTTTTTTTATATTATCCCTTCTGCAGTCTAAGCAAGAGTAGAGAATATACTTCACTTCAAACACATCACATATATAGGTAACCCCATGAATGTATACAAAAATATTAAACCCTTAATAAAAACAAAATTAAGTAACAGTCCTCTACCATTTGTACTTGCACTATGGTTTAAATAAAAGGCACTTTTGAAATACCTCCCTGGACATGGTGCTGTGATCCTTCGCCGAATTCAAACAGCGCAATGGAATATCGGAGGAACTTTGAAATATATATATATATATATATATATATATATATATATATATATATATATATATATATATATATATTGCCACAACTCAAATTATTCGTCGCTTGCTGCCAACAAACGAGAGTGGATCCAGAGATAAGAGCAGATTTTCTTGATTTATTTACCGCAAACAAGTCTCACCATAATATATCTCACACGAAAACTCCTGTCTGTCACTCGATCTGACAAAATCACCAGGCACGAACCTCAGGCACTCCCAAAGATCTTGCGTTTTACAACGTAACGTTGATGAATCGAGCAATGAATTTATTAATAAATAGTCCACAAAATTAAACAGGCATAATGCCTGCCATGACGCGTTTCTCTCGACACAGCGAGCTTGGTCACATAATGCGTCTCCTTTCCGGGAACTCATTTAAAAACCTCAAATGTGCACCATTGCCTGGAAAAACAAGCTCACCCAGTTCATGTGCATAAACAAAAGACTACATTGTACTCCAGTAAGTTGTAGTTTCTCTATAAATTATGTGCAAATTTCAAAACAAGCTGATGATTTAATTTGAAATAATACTGTTCAAATTGTAACATTAAAAATAGTAATGTACAATAAAATGACTTTGAATGGCATTGTGTTCAAATTAACCCGGAGCGTAGTTCGCGTAGTCGCGCTATGCAAAGCTACACGAAGATGTTCTGGCACTACGCGAGCTACGCGAGCGTGCGTAGTTGCTTGAGGTGCCAGTTCGCGATGCGTTTTTCTTGTTTGGGAGCGCGTTGTGCGTGTTCGGGGCGCTATTTGCGTGCTCGGGGCATAATATCTCGCAAGCTTACCCATGCGATCGCCTATGGGCGTGGCCATCTTGTTTTTCAATTGTCCCGCCTGCGATGCCTTATTTTCTGTTCCGGGTCGCGTATAGCGTGTTCGCGATGCGCAGGTCATGTTCGTGAGCGCATTTTACTTGTTTGCGACAATTATTGCGTGTTCGCGAGAAATATCGTGCAAACTTACCCACGCGGTCGCAAATGGGTGCGGCCATCTTGTTTTTCACGCTATGCTATGGTTCTAGGCCTACTTTTCTATCCTTCCTTAATCTGTGGAATCCTTAGTTTTTTACACAGTTTTTCTGAGTGCTTTTTTATTTATCATCTATCTCTCTCTGTCACTAAGTTTATATTTTGCATTTTATTTCTCCTTTTACTGTGTTTTTTTAACTTTATATTACTTCTTTCTTTAAGCTACTACTTCTTCCGCCTAACTTTCTTTTTTCCCTGCTAACTTTTCTTTTCTGCCTCCCACCCACCCCAGAACCATGGCCAAGGGCACTGCCACTAACGGCTCAAAAGGCAAGGCTCCTGCGCCCAACAGGCGCCTGCCTTGCAGCAGAATGTGCCCTGCAGGGGTGCAGGCCTGGCAGCTTTTTGGCGAGGCGGCTGCCCTTGTTTCTATTTATCCAGCGCCACCTCCCCTTGACCTTGGCAGCAGGAGGCAGGCCCAGCTCCGGGTACCCTACCCAGGAGCGTCACCGGCGGTGGGCGAAGGTGCACCGGGCAGTGTTTCGTGCTCAGGGGTCCGGCGCACCCATAACCAGCTGGCCCACCGGTGGTCTGACATCCAGGACCGGGAGCAGGACCTGTTGGAACTGCTAGGTGTCAAGGTCGTTGGGCTTGGTGAGCAACTAATATATAGTAGTATAAGTATTGTTGTGTATACATTTTTGATGAATAACAAGATTACCGCTGCTAACATTGCTGGTAAATGACGTTTCAAAATCTTCTGTGATTGTAGGACCCAGGTGCTTGGCGCTACTCTTACTTGTTGCAACTTTGCGCTAGCTTGGGCTGATTAATGTAAGAGTTTATTTTAGAGAACTGAAGTTAGGTAATGCTATTGCTAGAGAGATTCTAGTCCTTCCATTGTCCTCCTGTGAAATAGTGGTGGATGGATACTAGGTTTAGTTAGTATTAGTTCATAATTTTTTTACGGTCTGCGTGACGCCTCCTCTTTCACTGAGTGCTGCTTACCCCAGTCCTCCGTAGAACATTTTGTAGTTTGTTTAGTGAGTGGTAGGCTTAGCAGGGTCAGTCAGTAGCAGAACAAGATCAGATGCAACCAACCCACAATTTGGTGTATGCACAAATTTATGCATGTGTCCTCCATCTCATCTATGCATTTTTGATGGCTAAAAAAAATGGAAATGCAGACTTAGTGAACAATTGGTCCGTCTGGAATAGGTGGTCTAGGTCAGGTGGCACTTAGGCTTCATTAGTATTTGGAATCAGAATGATTATGGAACACTGGAGTGTTCATAAATAAGTAGATGATCCGTGAATCCAGCAAGCAGCCCAGTAGCCGATCCATCTGATTAGATAGGTCAATTTTATTGCAATTGTTGTTTCCTAAAATATTTTTTGACTTTTTTTAAAATGATTTATTTGTTTCACAGCACTCCTTAATGTTTGTCTCTTTCTTTATTATATCTTACATGAACATCAGCACCACCCAGGGGCAAGAAGATGGCATCCTGCTGCTGGCCCCAGTAAGTCCTCCAGTGGTTAATATTAACAATTATATTTCCCTAACTTTTACTGCATCTTTTTTTTCCGAACTATTACTTATGGTTCCACTTTCTAATTCTATTTTTTACAAAAGCTTCTTTGACCTTGACTATCTGTTTACAAATTCTGGTTATCCCTGCCTCTAAGTTCCTTCTAACTGCCTATGCTATGACTCTCTGTACTACTACTACTATTAGTCTGTCTGTAGCTAAGCTTGCCCAGTTGGACACTCTTTATTGAAGGTTTTCTTTGGAATAAAACTCAGATTGACTACAGCCTTGCAGCTTCTGAATGATGCTCTGCAGATTGCCAATTTTGGAAATGCCTCTATACTGGGCATGCTAGATGTCACTGATCATTTTGGCGCATCAGACATGATATTCACTTGTTTTAGGAGCAGGGGCATAACATGGACATCATCTACACTTCTTCCGACAGTTGTTCAATACCCTAATAACTTAATGTTGTTGTGCTCACTCCTGGATTTTAGTCTGTATGGGAAAGCTGATAGTAACCATTTTGCTTTACTCCTTTTCAGGTATTTCAGTGACAATTTCTGGAATTTTGGTGTTGCTCCAGTCCAAAGTTGTCCATGACCCTGAAAACCACCTGTGTGTACATCTGCACAGTTACAAACACATGAGGCAGGATGTTGAAACAATGGCATTAAAATGCAGGGCATAAACAAGAGCTTAGAAGAGCACATTTCACTAAGGGTCATCGTCCGCCTGTATAATTCCATTATTTCCCTTCTGACTCTCTCTTTTAAGCAATGAGTTAAACAGTCCAGTGCCATGCCCAATACCCAAATGTCTTACTAGTCACATTGAGTCACTCTGGATTCAAGAGATGCAGCCCAAATCATTCTCACCCCGGCAAGAGGGCAGCAGGTCAGTATAGCAGGGCAGCAGTTCCTTCAGGGCAGCAGTCCAGCAGAGTGACATTTCTTTCAGCAGCACAGCAGTCCTTCTCCCTGGTAGAGTATCCACATGTCCAGAAGTGTACTGAAGAGCTGGTGTTTGAGGACCAGTATTTATACATAGTTTTGCCTTTAAAATGGGGAGAAGCTTCTAGAGGCATGCCTTTGAAGTGCACAGGTCCTTGCCCTTGCTCCAGACTACAGAGGGTATGCAGCCCTTTGTGTGGAGGCAGGACACAGCCAACTCAAGTGAAAGTGAGGTTGGGTCCATGTCCTCCCTCCCAGCCTGCCAGTGATGACCCATCCAGTCACACTGAGGCTATCCATTGTGTATGACTGTCTAGGAGGAATACACAAAGCTCACCTGTCACCTACACCCAGTCATATGACCCAGAGACAGGCGGTAGGCACCAAAAGGCTAAGGAAAACAAAATAACCACGTTCTGCAAGTAGCATTTTCAAAATTGAAATTTAAAATACGACTTTACCATGAGTTAGGATTTTTAATTTTTTGCATGAACTGGTTGCCTGCCCCCATTTGGAAATTGCACTTATAAAATGTAATAAGGTAACTCAAATTATATCCTATGGGAGTGTTAGGCCTTGCTTTAGAGAAAATGGATATAAGAGTTTTTCACTACCAGGTAATGTAAAACTTAAAAATACATGTCCAACTACTTATATACACTGCCCCCTGCCCCCTAGGATGTCCAGGACGTACCTTAGGGGGGTAACTTGTTTACATTAAAAAGGAAGATTTGGACCTGAAAAAAGGTTTATTTTCGCAATACATACAGATGATGGAAGGAAAGGTTTATTTTGTCAGGGCGAAATGGCAGTTTAAAACTGCATATACACAAGCTGCAATGATAGCCCTAAAACAGGTTTAAAGTGCTACTTAAGTGGGTGACACAATTAGTGCTGCAGGCCCACTAATCGTGTTTAATTTTCAGGCCCATGGCACAGGTAGTGCCACCTTAATAGGGACTTACAAGTAAATTAAATATGTCAATTTGGTATAAGCCAATCTAACATGTTTTAAGGAGAGAGCACAACCACTTCAGGACTGGTTTGCAGAGGTAAAATATAGAGAATCCCAAGGACAGCAAAAATGAGGTCAGCAAAAACAGGATGTTTGAAGGCAAAACCATGGCAAGGATGCCAGGGCTAAAAACCACTCTGAGGGTAATGCTTTGGGCATCTCTCCTGGTCCAACAAGGCTGCAATCTGTGAGACAGGCCTACGTCATGGGGCACGCGTATGGTCCGTGTTCAATCATGACAGCAAATATCAGCAACAGGGACGCAGACATCATCACACCTGGGCACTCAGGCAAGGTGCCATCTGTCATCATGCGAGGGACTTTTTTGTCCTCACACTTTCAATGTCACAATGTTCAAGGAGTACATTTTTATTTCAAACCGCAATTTGCGATTATCAGATGCTATTTCTTTTTAATCAGTTCCACCCAGCAAACCATTTTGTGAGTGTGTTAAACTGTCTTTGTCGGGAGTGAAGTGACAACTATTTTTGGTGTTTCTATTTTCATATAGATAGGCTGTGCAACATGCATGTTTTTTATTAAATTAAATAGTAAATGTTTTCATGTACTAGCAGTCCAGTGATTTTGTCAAACGGTTTGTCTTGTTATTTGCTGTGTGATTGTAATTAGGGCGATGAAGTGTGGTTCTGTATTTGTAAGGAACAAAGCACACCTGCAACTAAAGAACACAAAGAAAGAACCAAGTCATTGAGACAGAGATCTCTCTATGCTAAAGCATAGGATAAAGCCAAAATGTTTTTTAGAGCCGGTATTTTGACTGAAAGCAAGCAATTGTATTACTTTGTGGGGCTGCAGGAGCTGTGCTCAATGCTCATTGGGGGATTTTATTCATTTTAAAAGAAAGCTTACTTTGCTCATTTGCACTTAGCACTCGCCACTTTAAACGCGCACTGTAGCGAGGTCAGCATTCTAGCTTCGCTGCCTCTAACGCGCAGGTCACGTCCCCTCGGCTATATCAATGCCGATGACGCGACCGCGCAGCAGCACTCTCTAGAGCCGGTATTTTGCCTGAAAGCAGCAATTGTATTTTATTGTATTACTTTGTGGGGCTCAGGAGCTGTGTTCAATGCTCCTTGGGGGATTTTATTCATTTTAAAAGAAAGCTTGCTTTGCTCATTTGCACTTAGCACTCGCCACTTTAAACGCGCACTGTAGCGAGGTCAGCATTCTAGCTGCCTCTAACGCGCAGGTCACGTCCCCTCGGCTATATCAATGCCGATGACGCAACCGCGCAGCCGTCGTGCGCGGCAGGTGCCCCGCTGGCACGCCAAAGGCGCGCCTAAGGCAAGCCCGTCTGCGCCCGTCCGCGCCTGGCCGGGCCCAGGGGCCAGGATCCCTGGGGTACCGGCCAGAAACCCTCTTAAATATACCACCGAGGAGCTTAAGACTTATAGACCTAAACCGCTTAATCAGTGTGCGCATACAATGGAACCTGATAAAGACATCAACGAGTTCTCTTTATGCAACTATAAACTACGTTTGACTCTTAACGTCTCGGAGGCACATATTGGCACTAATAATGTTAAAATGTTGCTTTTGAACTGTCGCTCTCTGGCTAAGCATTCAGAGGAAATCTGTCTACTGTTGGATGAAGAAAGGCCTGACCTGCTTTCTTGACAGAAACCTGGCTGAATGAAGAGGGGGGTCCAGGGATTATTCAAGCATTGCCTTCAGGCTATACTATATCCAGGCTTGATAGGACCATAGGCAGAGGTGGGGGCTTAGCCATTATTTATAAGGACAGCTTTAAATGTCGCACTACACCTAGCCCATTACTTAACTGTGAAAGCATCTTTTTTACGATTATCTTATCACAGACTAATAAGTTTTAAGGCATTTTAGTTTATCGCCCTCCTGGCCCGGCAGGCAATTTTTGTAAACATCTTTTGGACAATGTTGCAAGTCTGGCCAGTTCACTTCCTAATTTCACACTTCTTGGAGATTTTAATCTTCATTTTGATGAGGTCTCCCTCCCCTTAGTAGTAGAGATTACTGAAGGTCTTGGAATATTTGATTTAAAACAACTGAGTAGCAATCCCACACACATTAAAGGACATACTCTTGATTCCATCTTTTCTAACGTTTCTAGCCTAACGGTGGCTGACCCGGTTCCCCTTCCATGGTCCGACCACTTTTTGATTTCCTTCTCATGGACAATTCAAGAGACTGATCCATGGGTAAAGAAAAGTACCAGGTTGGCAAGGCCTTGGGCAAAACTGTCGTATGACTCCTGGATGAGGCATTTAGAAGAATCAGCCCCCACAGTAGATTCTAATCCGGCAATCGCTAACGATCAGCTCAATACATGGTTAGAATCATCACTGGACATGGTTTTACCCAAAAAACGTATGCATAAAAAAGAGGGGGTTACCATAGTCTATGGTATACACCCAAGTTGCGCACTCTCAGACAAACCTCCAAGCAGCTAGAACAGCGCTGGAGGAAAGCTCCACCAGTTGACAGGAAAGCGGACTATAGAACCGTAATCAGAAGTTATAAGGATGAAATAAAATTAGCTAAATCCGCTTTTTATGAAAGAGAAATTCTTTTAGCAGAAAATCGCCCCTGTGAAATTTTTTAAATTGCCAAATCTCTTTTTATCCCGTCCCTCTAGCATTGATAATGACATTCTCCGACACTGTAATCAAGTTGCTAAATTTTTTTATAAAAAAATCCAAGCTATTTATCAAGCATTCCCAGTGGTCTCAGAACCTCAGGTAAAGCCTCCTATACGCTTTGTTATTAATCAACTAGAGATTATTTCCCCTATAAATCTGGCTATTCTTCAGAATATTTTTAACCAAGTTAAATCTGGGGCTCCTTCAGATGCTGCCCCCCCCACTATCCTAAACCGAGTCTTTGAAACCGTCGCCCCGATAGTTCTTAAAGTAATTAACACCTCCTTAGAATCAGGTTCTGTGCCCCTTTTGTGGAAACAAGCCATGGTTAGAGCCTTATTAAAGAAACCTAACCTGGATCCTGAGACATTGTCGAACTATCGTCCTATTTCACTATTGCCGGGCATTGGCAAACTGGCAGAGAAATATGTTAACACCACGATTTCATCCTTCTTGGAAAATAACAACTGCCTTCAACCGACACAGACGGGTTTTAGAGCTCAACAAAGCACGGAAACAGCTTTGTTAGTTGTGACAGAAAGCCTAAGAAAAATTACGGATAATGGAGGTTGTGCGGCATTGATTTTGCTCGATCTCAGCGCAGCCTTTGATACCATGAACCACCAGCTTCTAATTCATAGGCTTAAGGGCCTTGGAATTACTGGTTTGGCAATAAAGTGGCTACAGTCCTATCTCGAGGACCGCTCATTTGTGGTCTTTGATGGAAATTTTTCTTCGGAGCCATTGCCTCTTGGTTGTGGGGTTCCTCAGTGTTCGTCCCTGAGCCCCACCCTTTTAATGTGTACATGAGTCCCCTGGCAGAACTGGTAATCCCTCATGGCATCCAGATCATTACATATGCCGATGATACCCAGCTAGTAGTATCATTTAGTCAAGAAAATAAGTCTGCTTCTAATCTTGCGCTGTGTTTGCAAGAAGTGTCAAGATGGATGGATGCCTCTTACTTAAAATTCAACGGGGACAAGACGGAACTCCTGTTTCTGGGAAATTGCTCCCCATCCACCATAGCTCCCTTCTGGTCTAACTGTCTTGGCCCCCCTCCAATTCCAAAAACAGAAATTAAGAGTTTGGAAGTTTGGATAGACCATGATTTGAACTTCAAGAAGCAAGCGAGTAAGGTGGCTGCTGGCTGCTGCCTGCTATGGATTGCTTAGAATACTGAGGAAGATTCTTCATTTACTCCCACTCACTGTTAGAAGAACAGTAGTCCAGGCACTCATTCTGTCGCGCCTGGACTATGCAAATGTTCTTTATTTGGGAGCCCCTATGGCGGCCATTAATAGACTCCAGGTCATCCAGAACTGTGCAGCACGACTTCTTACCAATTCTGCTAGGTGGATGTCTGCCAAACCTTCTCTTGTACTACTTCACTGGCTGCCGGTTCCCCAAAGGATTCATTTCAAAGCCTTATGTATTGCTCACAAGGCTCTCTCCAACGATGGCCCCCCTGTCGTCAGATCTCTTATTCAACCTTATCGTACGGCTAGATCATTGAGATCAGAAAGTAAATATTTTGTCCTAGTCCCCGCTATAAAACGGATGCGTAGTGGAGGACGCTGTTTTGGTTACAATGCTGCAAAGCTTTGGAATAGCCTACCATTGACCATTCGGTCTGAATCCAACTATATTTTGTTTCGTAAACGTTTAAAGACTTTCCTGTTTCCGTAATTCTTGTACTTGTTCTGGGAGTTGCTATAGCGCTGGGATGCTCTAGGGTGGCCATGCGCTTTATAAATGCCCTTTCAATTCAATTCAATTCAAAGTTGTAATAATGTTGTTATATTAAATATTAATGTAAAATAGTTTTTTTAAATTTTTTAATGTAGAACAACATAATGGAATGCTGTAGCACTTTTAACTTAAGCTTGAATTGATCTTTGATTCATTTAAATATATTACATTGTTAACATTATTTTTTAACATTTATTAAAGAACACCTAGAGCATAATGTTTATAGTTATTTACTGTATAATAAAATAGTAAAATGTTAGGTATAGAATTAATTCTAGAACCGTTTTCTAATATTTTCTTTTATACCGCTTTTTCATAAAAGACTTTCCTTCACTCATACTTCCACTGAAAATAGTGAACACTGACTTGACTTTACCAGTCCTACTACTCCAGAATTTTTTCAAATTTCCGTCAAGTCTCTCTGAGAGATTAGAAGACCATGATTAAATTACATTACCCTGAAATCTCCATAAGAGATCCTCAACTTCCTTGCTCACTCAGAGATTGAGAAGTCTCACAAAACACTAAAAGAAAATTCAGTGCAGACATAATGGTAAGCAGGTCTAGTGTTTGCCTGTATATATGTTTTCAGAACAGTTCACCTGCTTCTTCTAAGAGATGGTCATCATCTGGAAGTAGGTTGAGATGGTGATTTCCAAATATCTTTTTTCACTTCTTGCAATCTTCTTATGTGCACCGATTTTGTTACCTTAATAGAGTGACGGTGTCATGTTTTTACCCTGCCCCTCTGCGCAGCTTTTATATCTTTTCAGTGTACATTATTTAGCTTCTCAATATATTGAGCTCACATGGTTTCTTGTTGTTCCACGAGGGCTGTGCCCCCACGAATGATGGGATAGGTTTGCAAACTGGTTTCAAAAAACACAATTGACTAGATATTTCAAGTCTGTAAATGATCTGTAAAATCATCTTTGCAGCAAAATTGCTTTTCATTATTATGATTAGGCCTGGGCAAAAATTTCGTTCCGTTCGCGGAAATTGCGATAATTTGACATTTTTGCGTTCCGCGGAGAGCGCGAAAATGTCAAAAATTCCGGTTTCCGCAGCTTGGCGATAATTTGTTTCTTGCTCGCGCTGTAAAATGATACATTCTCGCGCGCGATGCGATCGCCTTACCTGAATCCCTGCGTTCGCCGACAAGTTTTTTTGATCCGGTCGCGTTCTCCATGAGATGTTGTATTGTTTTTAGCCATTTGCGCTGTCTCGCGACAGTTCGCGCCCGCAGTGACGTCATGCGTCACGCGATCACGTCTTTCTTCTCGCGATCATGCACCGCGAGAACAACTCAAAACAAGATGGCCGCGCCCGCAAGCAACCACATGGGTAAGTTGGCGACCCGCAACCATGCAGAAAATCTCGCGAACATGCCGGAAAAAAACTTCCGCATCTTCGCGATATTTCTGCTTGTTTGCGATAATTTTAAACATTCTCGCGATAATTTGCGAAGGTTAATTCCGCAAATTCCGCCCACCCCTAATTATGATCTCTTAATTATCGTAGACGCATTGTATATTTTTGTCTTTTTTACTAGTTGCAGCTTTTAGGAACTAATCATAATAGTGGCTGAATAGTATGGGCATTATTTACAAAGAAATCACGCAGCGCAGTGCTGCAAGCCATTTGGCTGCTCAGCACCACATTAATTCCCGAAGCACAACGATATGATGGATCCCTTTGCTCTCCCCTGCGCTGGTGCACAATTAGTTGCCATGCACCAATGCAGGCAGCCTTGCATCATAGTGCAATAGTGCTGCAGTGAGGGGAATGATTGTTTACTGTTTCTGTGCAGGAAGGTGTCCCTTCTTGCACATAAACAACCTTAAATGGCATTTTTAAACTTCTATTTGTGCTGCTTAATGAATCCACCTTCCTGCACATAAACAATCATAGGAGGTGATTTCCTCATTCTATGTGTGCTGCAGATTGCAGCACGCATGGAAAGAGGGAAGAAAGAGAGGAGAAATTAAAACATTTCTCCTCTGTGCGCCTCCCTACTCCTCCCCTGGGGAGGTGTAGCATTCTGACGCATTTCCAGGTTTACAATTTCTCGTAAATCTGGAAATGCTGCAGAAGCCATGGGTGTTCTGTTCAGAACACCCACCGCAACACCCAGAGCATGCCCCTTTCACGCAAAGTGTTGAGTGTAAAGGGGCCATCTTTACAAGGACACGAAAAGCCTTGCAGGGTGGCTTTACGTGTCCTTGTTAATATGGGGTAGCAGGTTGCGCCGCAGGCGCATCACAAAATGTGAATCACCAGTGTCGCAAGTGGCTTGTAAATTAGCCCCTACATTTCCTCTGGAGCAAAGGTCAGATCTACAAAGCCATTTTATGATTCCAGAGTCCGCAAATCATAAAACTAATGGTTTTGCAACAAATGGCTTTTAGGTATATATTAAGCCCATTTTGCAAGTGAGAAGACTCTTTCAGTCACAAAATGGAGCTTATTTAGTTGTGGCCGGCATGATTCATGGGTGGGGGGTGAAGCCGGGGAGTTCAATTTAAATTAAAAATTAAAAAGTTAACTTACCCTTGCCGGTCCGGTCCCGCGTCGTCTGTGCCTTTCCTGCTCTCCTGCCTCCGGCAGGAAAAGGAAGCAGGCAGCCTCCCTTCCCTCCCCTAAGCCAATCGCAACGCTGCAATGGCAGCATTGGGATTGGTTGGGACGCCGACCAGCCAGGCACCTATGAGGAGGCCTTTTTTTCCATGTAGGCTGCATGCAGCACTACATGAAAAAAAGGCAGAGTGTGCATGACTGGGTTGGTAAACAGTCAGCGCCCTCAGCATTGAGCAAGCCCCTCCTACCCTGCTCTAGAGCAGTCCCGCCCACTCACCCCCTACCAAACACTTCTCTTTTCTCGCAGTGCAAGAAGCAGAAACATAAATATTTTGTTTTACCATCTTATGTTTCTGCTTCTCGCACTGTGAGAAAGCAGTGTGGTGATGCTCCTCCGCCCTAGTGGAGGGGCTTATTTACAAATCCCTTGCACCACCAGTGCGTCACTTTTTCCTATATTAAAAGTGACGCACCGGCGGCGCATGGAGCTTGTACATAAGCCTGAATATGTTTAGTGAGCGATACTGAATCACATTTAGGAAGGGTGTGAAAGAGGCATTCCCCTTCTAATTGCAGTTCAGTATGGAATGTGCCCATGGCTTGCAAACTGCAATTGGTGTTGAAAACCATTCATCAGTTGTCGACACCTCAAAATAAGTCAAAATTGATTCACAAAGTTAAAGGTGTTCTCTTGGATCACCTTTTCCATTGTGAATGGTGTTGGGTGAACTGGTGGGGGAGGGGTAATAGGCAGGGACCTTTTAAGATCACAGGATACACTTCCAGGCTTGGAAAAGTGAGTTTATTGAAGTAATGAGAGCGACCCCCCGAAGTACCTTCTCAGCTCCATAGCCAAGCTTCACTGAGGATCCAACAATCTAGAATCCCCAGTGAAACCCCGTTACTAGGAGACCAAGAGATTACATGAAAGATTGAATAAAGCAGTGGTACAAACAATTAAGAAAATATAACAGCATCACTGCCTGCTCCTCTCGAATTTTTATTTATTGTTTTTGAAAAAGCAGCACTGGTTCCGTTCAGGAACAGGGACTGCTTAAAAAAAACTGTTAGGGAATGCAAACAAAGGAATTGTGGTCTGCTGTTCCATGCCTATGTTACAGCCAAACACAAAGGGTCGCAAATAGCAACCAACCTAGTAAATATTCATTAGGCCGCTGGTTTTGCGACCATCTGTGAATGGACATTTTGCAATACGATCAATTAGTACATAGGACGCATTCAAATTTCCATTCTCATGTGAAAACCATTCAGTGTGCAATTTGCACATCCCTGATTTCTGAATAAAATACATCTTTTCCCCAAATGCGCAAGAAATTATTCTAATAATATTTCGTTTTTGGAGCAAAGCTTGGTGAAACAATATCTGAGAAGACTATTTTAAAGCATAATATTTTTTTTACAAAATTCAAGAAATATTCTATCATCCAACTTTATAGATTTTTCTTGCCTTTTTATGGTAAAACGATTGGCATATTCTGCTCTTAAAATGATAGTAATTGACAGTGAACGGAAAACATTTTTTTCTTCAAGACTAATTCCCACTTCTAGGAAATAACTTTGCTACCTTCTTGGTATTCTCAGGCCTGAGATGCCATGTATGAATAGAGGCTCACTAACCTGTGAAACCGAAAGTGGGTTTGTGCTTAATGGTCTCTCAAGTAATGCGTGTTGCTTGCATTCGATTCACGGTTTTGCCTCTGATTGTGAGCTGCCATGCGAATAACTCGGCAATTTGCAAAAAGGAACAATTACTTTGAGTATTGCCTGTCACCTCTGCTAGAAGTGCTATGCATTTTAAAATGAGGATCTGTCTCAAATGAAATTAGGGATAGAGCGCTTGACGTTTAGCAGTTTTGAAAAATAAGCATTAAGAAATCATTGCCACTTTAATAATAAATTGTTATCTTTGGTGAAATATTTGGCCTAAACATTGAACGAAAAAGAAACGTCCTAAAACACGAGTATTGTTTAATTGCCACTTGCTACCAATCTAATTTGCAACATCATATAATGGCATACTTGCTGTCACCATAAACATTATTTAGCCAAATTGCTTCCGAACTCAATTTTTTTCTTAGGGCTGTAGTTTGTATTGAAAGTATGAAACATTCATGTTACGAGTGCTCACTAATAAATTTAAAGAAACATTATTTTATTTCAGTTGTTCTATGTGTATATTTAAATTGTGCTTTAAGTCACCTTAGGTGCTTCCAAGTCCTAGGCAAAAAGAATATTGAGACTAAATGTAATGGTGCAAAACAGTGCAAAATGCAAAAGTATGGTTCAGATTCACAAATTTTTCGTGCAACACAGCAAAGCAACCACATATGTTGCATTGCACAATGGGGAAAACATAGTGCAAAGCCATACCTAGAGCTGTCTTGCTCGATGCACCTCCCTGCACCTTGGTGCTGAGGTGTGTGTGGGCTGTCTAGGACAGGATTTGATGTCTAAGAATATATTTCCATTACAAATTTCAATCCGTAGACAAGCTCAGAAGTTACCTACTCAGAAGAGCTCAGATTTACCAAGATTTTGCACTGTGGGTGCGTCGCTTTTGCGGCGCAGTCCCCACGCTAAATCCTCTTCGGCATTTACTAAGCCACACAAAGTCGATTTGTGTAACTGTGCATGGTTCATTAAATACAAAGAAAAATTCAGTTTATAGCACTGCCTTGTGTTACTTTGCATTTGGTAGGCATTAGATGTGCAGAGCATGGGTGTTCCCATGCACCCACCAACGTATTTTGTCACACACTCAGATTTACAAAGATTTGTAGACCTGGGCATGCATCAAAATGTTGTGCCTTCCAAGTATACCTTCCTGCACAAAAACAATCCTGCTCATAATGCAGCCACTCTCGCACCATTCAAGGGTGCCTGCTTTTGTGCTGGGCAACACATAGCGTGCCAGCAGGTGAGAAAAAACAGAGGTGCTCCATATATTAGTAGATATGGTGCTATTTAGTTCTCTCGCTTTCTTGCAATGCAGCACAGCAAGTTACTTTGCTGCACTGCATTGCATGGAATAATAGTAAATCCGGCCTTGTGTGTTCTGTGCATTGCATCACCCACACAATGCATGGGTTTTATGGAGAAATGAACACATATCTCCTTGTCAATGCCTTCTTCCAGGAGGGACTGCAGAAGCACCAGCCCGCTGTACTTTATCCTGGTCCGGGTCTGGTGTTTCTGTTATCACGATTACAGGGCCTGGCATTTTTGGACCAGATAATATTGCTCTGGAATATTACTCAGTTTACTCATAATGAGGGCCATAGTGATACATGACTTTCAAGAAATTGTCTGAACAAGTGTTCATGAAGTATTTCCTGAAATGTAATTTTTTCTTCCTGATTCTTTAACCCTGGGACTAGATTGTTTGTGAGGAACTTTTCTTCTGTACTACATGGCTATCGCTACATATCTCACTCAGCTATATCATTGTTATTCTAGGTGAAACACAGAACCGGAACCCACGTGTGCTATAGATGGACGTGGTTTTACTCTCACACTGATGGATTTGAGGCTGTGGGTGCAGTTGGATCCGTCTATCAGACACAGCAACTCACAATCTGTTCTTTTATAGCTGTGCTTTCAATGAAAACCTTTCCTATCAGATATAATATGTATCAGCCAAACGTGTAAAGAGCTTCAATTATTATGCAGCTTGATTTTGTACCATTTGTAGGCTTGGGATATGATTTAGCCAATATTTCCCGACACCTTGGGTGAGACGCCTTGGTGGCAGGTAGAAAATGTTCCTGCTTTTGACTATTTTCATGACCTGAAAATCTCGCAACCTCATACCAGAAGCTGATGGATGCTCCAGGGTTCCCCCAGACAGCTCTTTTTTAGGATTTGCCTGCACAGTGCTTGTGCTGTGTTTGTGAAATCTATTGTTTTTAATATAAACATAAAAGGGGCTAACATCCCTCTCCCTCTTTCCTGGCGTTTCATTGGTTCCTGTGTATGCCACTTACCTTTCCTCGATTTCTATTGGCTGTAGTATATTTTACTGCATTTACCAATGCTTGTTCTTCATCTGCTTCTCTTATCAGTTTCCCGTAGCCAAAATACTGTTAACATCCACTTTGGTGAAACTACTTTTTCATAAAGTTTTGCCTCTTTGTCTTGCAGCAAATTTATAGTTCAATTTATCACCCAGAGAGTTTAAGGGATTTGCCTAGAATCGCAGGATGTTGGCTGCCAGGACTCGACCGGGATCCCCCACTCTTGAGTCAGCAGCTCTGGCTGCTGCACCACTTCCTCTCCACTCTTGTGTTACTTGTCAGTGAGCTCTAACCTTCATCCCGGAGAACGATTGATAAAAACAGCTTTTTATTTATCACATAGGTGAAACCGATGCATTACAAATGCTTGTGTTAGGGTCTGTTGCTCTTCTGACATGGCAGGCGTGGACTGCACTTGTGCAAAGCCCCCAAAATACCACTTTTAGAATGACCCACTTTAGCTTCTAGCACTGTTAGCTTCTGATTAAATCCTGCCTGGACTCTGTGAAGTGCTGCTGCTTTCAGTTACATTGTGCATGCTGCGCCATCTTAATCTGAGTTCTGTTCTCCAGTCTCTTTCCATGCGCCTTTTACAAGAAGTGGAGAATGGATCCTTCTTTGTGTATTCAAGGAAGCAAAAACAGTGCACAAGGGGCTAGCAGAGTGACACTTGGAATGGTCTTCTTCCCATAGATTGACGAGATTTGGGGACTCCCCTTGCAAAGTGTGAGTTTTACATTGCCGGTGATCTGCTGGTGGCATAGCTGGTCTGATTCACAAAGCACGCGTAAACGTAACCTAGACCTGCAAGTAGCCTTTTTAATAAGCATAAAATCACTTCCGAAACTCTGAGACGTTTTAAGACATGGGCAAAGTGGGCTCTGGCCCAGGGCCCCAGCCTTTCCGTGGGGCCCCTTGCTAGAGCCAACTCTGTTTTGCAGAGCCATGCCCTGATAACCTTGAATAATTCTGTAAAAAATTGTTTCAAATACCGTTTATCTTTAATTTATTTTTTAAGGGAGTGATGTGTGAGAGTCTATTGCAGACATTTTGCAGAGAAATGCTGTGTTTATGTTTCATGCAACATCCATAAAAAGTTTCTTTAACTTCAAGACAGGACTCACATGTGAGAAATGGGAGGGTGTCACAGATTATGTGGAGTAATATTTGTGAGCTGCTACTGTGTTACACTATTAAAAACTGTCATCACTATCCCTGAATATTAGATGTATCAACTTTAGAATTTTGAGCAGTGTGCCTGTGCACTGTCAGTGACACGGTCAATGAGGTCATGAGAGAGATGACATCGGAACATAAATTAAAAGCTGTTCAGAACATGGGCACAACAATACGCTCGGCCCGAGCCCCCAAAATCCTTAAGATGTGACTGCCGAAACTCACAAAAGTTGGTTTTTCACACATGAAAGTATTTACTCATATGAAGATTTTCATGGGTGTCTTCGAGCAGGACTGCCTGAAAGCGTTTGCTCACCCTCAAACTTACACGTGGGATTTCACTAACTTTCCCCCAAGACACTATCACCCGAGAACAGTTCAAAAGAAAGGCAAAGGAAAACCAAAAAACTATCGGGGTGTAGGGGAACAGGGTTCTACACAAGAAAAAAATATTTTCCTTGTAGAATAAACAACAAAAAAAATGCAACGGCGCACACCCAATGCCATTTTCCCATGCCGAACTGGGCACTTTGTGTAGTTGCAATTGTAAATTCACAAAAGCTTGCCAGGAGTATGTCTGAACCCCTAAGACTGTCACAGCTTCCCCAAGCAATGTCATAACCCTCTTGTAAATGTATTGGTTTTGATTGTTTTTAAGAACTGTGCCCAAATAGTGTTTTTGGGCTCATAAACATCACATGCCTGTCGAAGTAAGCCCAACAAGTGAAATCCAGTCCTCAGAATATGCTAAATTGAGATCATTTTTTTACTGCCCATAGCTGCAACAATTGAATACATTTTAGTCAATAAAAATACAGATAATTGTAAAATATGGATATTGTTTTACTGTAAATGACTCCTCTTTTGCAACTACAAAGGTACATAGCCATAAAGAAGGATTTCACCTCTTAAGGTAGCATTCAGACCAGGCAGCAGCAAGGCAAATCTGATGAAACAGCACTGCCAAGGTCAACATTTGAGAAGACTAGTGCAGATACCGCTTGCAACTATACATCTGTTGTCTTGTACCACAGTAGACAATAAAAGGTCTAGTACTCAATTCAGTGGGACTCAGTTTATCTTTCCCAGCAGGATAAAGTCCTAAGTCAGCTAAAATTGAAACGCCGGTGCTGCAGATTCACATCTTGGCAGTGAGAGATGTGTGCTCCTTCCAGGGTCTGTGTGTGCCAGTGAGGGGCATTAAGCATTTCCTTTCCCTAAAAGGATACCTAGCTACCCATTATGTGACCTTTTCATCCACACAGATTGGAGATGCCTGGGACTTAAATCTGCAAACCTAAAAAAAGCATAACAGAATCACTGTTTTCTGGGTACCTTTCTACATAAATAATACCTGGATGTAAAAAAATGTATAGCACCCTAGTAACAAAATATAACCATAGAAGTATAGACAGAGGTTTACTTGATGTTTTTACCCTAGTCCCCTACAAATCAGCCAAATCTGGGAGTGATCCTTCCCCATTTGTTCTAGAAAAAGAGTTATTCCAGCTGTTGGCTGCAGTAAATCTTAGAACATTTCCAGGTTGAACAGGAGTTGGAACATAAATGTTTGTTGACAAACTTAAACTTAAATTTTCAAATGCAAACCACACCTTGAAAGGTAACGTCCCAGCCTTTGAGCAGAATCAACTGCTGTGGTATTTTCCACACAAGTGGCATGCAGATCCACTATAGTAAATGCATCTATGGCCCCCAGGAAAACCATTGCGAATTTCTAGCAGGCATAAATAATGTATGTTTGGCCATAAACTTGTGTTTGCAACAGAAAATAATTTCATTACTTTGGCTCACAACCTACCCCCGTTTTCTAACGCAAGTTGGAGAAAGAGTACCCCTACATCCTTTGAATGTAAGCAATAATAGACTGCATCAAACTCTGACAGTACCTACACAGTTTAAAACATTTACATTTGGAAAAACATTTAATTGCCAAACATGCGATTTGTAAACAGCTTATGATATCTCAGTACAGCAGTCCCTTACCCCACTGATATCAGAATATCGTTGAAAGGTAGCTATAGTAAAAGGCAAGCTTTGTGCTGCTTCTTCAACAATGAAGTGTTTTTCAGGCCGGAAAAATAGCTCTCAGGCAGTGAAAGAGTTCTTGTAAGGGCAGACTGACTGCACTGCATTTTTACCTATCTGTAGCTTGAGTATTGCATAAGGTGCTATCTGCCCTTTGATTGTGACTTAGAAGGAACAGCTACAAGGTGAACCTCCTGAGTGCAAATATTAACTGCACTTTATCCTGATTTGCATGCAAAAATGATGGAAGTAGTGCAAAAATATAAACCTAAGCAATCAATGTGCAGGACTTAGCCAAGCTGGGGGGGGGGCGTGGCTTGGTGCCAACCAAGATGGCCGCACACTAGAGGAGCTCCACCGCGGCTTACCCGTTCCTGATGCCATCTGGGCTTAATACTCCCGACTCGGACTGCCCGGGAGCATTGGGGTGTCCGCATAGGCGACGACCAGTGCCTAGCATCCAGGAGAGGACCTGATTGCAACCTAGAGAGCCAGACAGCATTGAGGCCTGCCACAGCAGGGAGTGGTCCGGCATAAGAGCTGAGGGAGGGGACCTCTCCCTGAGACAGGGGAGGACGGTGGGCCTGCGTGAGGACTGACGCATAAGGACCCCCTGCCCAGGCACAGACAGCAAAGAGCGCCGTGCACTGAGACGGCTGCACAAGAGTGGACAGGGGCTGAGACCAGTGCGCTGGATTGATGGGTGGTTGCTGGAGTGCGCCGGTAACAGGGGTGGCTCATGTCGGATGGCAGGTGGAGGGACCCCAGGGCCGCAGCGAGGATCTCAGAAATAACGGTGAGTGGATGTGCACAGGGGCCTCCGTGGAACACGCAGTGAGAATAGCTGACTGATCCTCCCATAGCTGCCTGGCCCCCCTTCCATAAGAACAGCAGGTGAGATGATTGGTGGGGCGAATGGGCCTGAATTTATGAACTTGACGCCAAGGGCCGAGTGCTGCTTATATAGTGAGGCCTCAAACCAACTAAAGAGAGAACCAAGAATACATGGTGCACAGGGATCTGGTGGGCCCCATTGGTAGAGCGGCTGGGCCGGGCCTTAACGTAGGTGCCGTCTGAAGTGACACGCACAGGGGATTGGGAATTCAGTGGGTGTCTGGACGTTTCAACAGCTGGGGCTAACGGACACCATCTGCTGACATTATAAGAGTGGGGCATGCAGAGGGGGCACTGAGCTGAGTTGCCCACATTTTCCCTCTCCCCCCCTACCTTCGCCAAGAGAAGTTGCACGATGCGGCCTAAGGGAAGCCCCCTGCCTCAGACTAATAAATTAGACAAGTATGTGGTGGCCAGGGCAGCAATGGCAAAGGGTGAGAACATGCAGGGGAGCCAAGAGGCAACAGAATCATCACTAGGGGCAATCATGGCTGCCATTCAGGTGCTGGGCATGACTCTGGAATCAAAGATGAACAAAGTCACAATCGCAATCAATCTGCTGAGGGAAGATATGAATAAGAACTCTGAAAAAGTCGCCGCAGCTGAAACTCATATAGGTGAACTCCAGGCCACCACCAAGAGAATGGAACAACAGATACAACAGCTTGCGCACAAGCAAAAAAGCATGGAAGCAAACCTGGAGGACAAGGAGGGGCGTGCCTGGAGCAATAACATCAGGGTGGTGGGGGTACCTGAGGGGGCAGAGGGCCCCAGCATGGACCTTTTCCTGTAAGATTTCATACTTAAGCACCTCCAACCCAAGTGCCTGTCACACTACTTCTCAGTGGAAAGAGCCCACAGAGCCCTAGTGCCAAAACCGAGACCAGGGGCCACACCTTGACCCATTATAGGTCGGATCCTCAACTTCCAGGATCGAGAAGCCATCCTGCAGGCTGCCCGAGTAAAAGGAGATCTACCCTATGAAAATGCAACCATCAGTTTCTTTCCAGATTTCACCCTCATGGTCCAATGCCAAAGGCGCAACTTTGATGACTGAAAAGCTTAAATATGCAATGCTATTCCCAGCCAAATTAAGAGTGCTGGATAATGGCAAGGCGTGGCACTTTGCATCCCCTGACGAAATGAGGGACTGGCTTGAGAGAGGACAAACGGCTACCCAATTGGCACGGCAGGGGCACAACCGATGGCGGGGGAACGGAGCGACGCCTCCCCCGGAGACTTCACACTGAACAGGAAAATGAGGCCCTGACGGTGGGGACCAAACCTTTGTGAACTGATCAAGTAAGACTCGAAGGGGGGAGGATGGGGCAGGGAGATGCCCCCCTCGGCGAAGATGAGGACTTGGGTATGCATTTTGCAGCAACGTCCTAGATTGCAGCAGGCATAATAGACCCCTACTGCAGGAACGGTACATATTGGAGGGGAGCATGACCACACCATACTAAAGGACACACATCCAGGAAACATACAATGAAAGGAACACAGGAGGGCTGCAGTCTGTCTACAAGAGGCGGACCCGGCCAACCCCCCGGTTATAGACTAAAGCTTTATTGGGGTGACAGGCGCTCTGCAAATTGGGGATGTGGGTAGTTTTAAACCTACAGTGCAGGGTAGCAGGGAGGGGGATTCCGTACAGAGCTACAGTTTCAAAAGTTTAAAATTATATACAATGTTTAACATTATTCATGATCCACTCATAGGTCCACCATCCCATGCACGGTCCAGAGGGCAGCTTTTGAGGGAGGGAGAGCAAGGAAGGGCCCTGAGGGCATGAGGGTGGTCACTGACCACCCGAACAAAGACATGGCTACGCAACCCACAAAACACTGAAAATTCTGTTGTGGAATGTAAATGGGCTGGGAGACAAGATCAAGCGGACTATGGTCCTGCAATACTTACGTAGGCACTCCCCAGTCTTGTCTTCCTGCAGGAGACACACCTGTGAGGCAACCACTATCTGGGACTAAACAGGTTTGGATACACCCTCCTGGCCCACGGGGGCTTCACGTCAGATTCCAGTGGAGGGGCGAACCTGGTAAGGAACTCAATACCTCTTATAAAAGACCACACTTGGTAGGACCCACTAGGCAGATTTGTTGCAGTGGCAGGGAAGTGGGAGGGCCGAAAAGTAAACTCCACCTATATTCCACTAAGGCTACACGTGGCAACCTTAACCTAACTAAGCAAAACACTACTAAGCATGCTGACCGGTGTTATAATAATGGGTGGAGACATGAATGCAGTGATGTCACATGAGCTGGACAAAACAACACAGTGAACCCAGTTGGGGGGGCGGAGCCCCTGCGAGCTTTCGCAACGGCAATGGGCTTCCTGGATTTGTGGCGACTCTATAACTCGGCTAGCAGACAATACACACATATCTCTGCGGCACACAGCAGCGGGTCATGACTGGACTACATCTTTACACAATGTACACAAGTGGTACACTTCTGTGGGGCACAGCACAGGACTAGGGGTATATCAGATCACTCACCGATGGCAGTCCTGCTCCAGGGCCCAGCTAGCAACTGCACCCTCCCACCACATATAGCTCCCTGGCATTTCAAATCTGCCCCACTCCAAATTCGCCCCACTCCAAATCCGCCCCACTCCAAATTCACCCCACTCCACTCCAATCCAATCCACCTTACCCCAATCCACCCACACCATCCCTATTCACCCAACTCTAATCCACCACAATTCACTTGACTCCAATCCACACCAATCAACCCCAATCCAATCTATTTTTTAGGGTTCATCTGCACAGCATTTAAGCTGTGTTTGTGAAATCTTTTGTATTTAATATATCTTAAATGGGGGGTTCTTCTCAGTTCACATTGCCAAATTACTGGGTTCATTCGCTTTTGTGTGGAGTTTTTTATGTAAACTGCACACATTTACGATACTGCTACTAAAGCTGTTCACACTGTTTAAGCCCCACTCACTGTTAAGATAAGATCTCTTCCCACGGAAAAGGCAGACAACTTCTAATAGTATGCTGGAATGCTTGCTTTTTATAAGTTAGTTGTGTGAAGCAGAAGCTTTAGCCTTAGAATGTTTGTGGCATTTCCACTTCATGTCTCAGAACCTTTTATTGCACTTTGTAGGCATTATTGGATTGATTTTTTCAACTGAATCTATTTAGTCATGATGACCAAATTCTAAGTGTTGTAATAAACATTGCATGTTAAACATAAAGTTAATATACAAGAGCTATGTTATATTTTACTACTAAAGAGGCACCCAAAAATGCAGTTACCTTGCAGACAACAGGGTCATGATTTGAATGGTGCAGCAGGTACAGTGGTATAGGGCCCAAAAGTTGTCCGAACTCCTCTAAATACCTAATATTGCTATATTTTACTACCATACAGGCAGACACAATTGAAGTTATCATGCAGTTAAAAGGGGCTTGAATTAAATGGTGCTGCAGGTGCAGTGGCACTGGGGCCAAAAGCTCAAGGGACCCCACTAAACACAGAATATTGGTAAATGTCACCACTAAACAGGCAGTCGCAAGTGAGTTATCCAGCAGGCACTAGGGTCATGATTTCAATGGTGCTGCCGGTTGCAGTGGCGCTGGGGACAAACACTGTTAGAACTCCTCTAAACACTCTTCACACCAAATAGTGCTGTGCTGCAGGTGCAGTGACAATAGGGCCCAAAGCTCTAGGAACCCCTCAAATATTGCAATATTTTACAACTAAACAGGCATTCCCAAGTGCAGTTATCTTACAGGCAATAGGGTCCTGATTTGAATGGTGCAGCGGCACCGGGGCCAAAAGTTGTCAGCACTCCTCTAAACACATAATATTACTATTACATCAATTAATTCTATTATGTCCCTCCTTTATTTCATGTTTCAAAATGTTGCTATTACTTACCTACACTATACCACTACTAACAGCACGCTATATTGCCTTTTTGTACATAAACAAGTCATAACACTTTAACAGACATTCCGTATGCTTATGTTGTACAACTAATCAGCAAGCTAAAACTTACAACAAAAAACTGCTTATTATTAATCACATAGGTGAAACCTAATGCATTTACATATGCTTGTTCTGTTTGTGTTCAGAGCTCGGAATTGACGCAGTACTGCTCCAGATAGCAAACGAGGGAGTATAAACTTCTAACAGTGTGTGACATTAAACAAAAGTGTCTCTTTCATTTAATTGCACAGATTTGCAAAAACAATTGTACCCAAGAAAAACACACTAATTCAGATTCACTATCCATGAACATGTATCTAATAAAAACACACCCAACATTATGCTGTTAGGTGATATAATCACCCAACAGTACAGTGAACTCATAAAAATGCATGTATCTACCATGTCCATGTAAAGGGACTTTGAGGAAATTGTGTGTCAAACCCCACCCTACACCCAGCCTCATTAACAGCTGCGCCAATGGGAACTTGATTGATTACCCTGACAAACCAGATACTCTTGGTTTTAAAGATACCCGTGCTAGTCAGGAGCTTCCCTTGCTTTTGCTTCATTATTAGTTCACTATTTAGACTTATTACTGTCAAGATATCTAGCCTTAAAGTTAATTTGTGCTTTTCTGGTTATTTGGTCATATGATTTCTTTAGGTATGTTGCTTTCTCCTCTGCGTGGCCTCTGCAAGGGTGGCTCTTTTTTCTGTTTCAATTATTCCTAGAGTTGAAAGAATGAATCTCTGAAACCAGCACCTACTTGGAAGAACCTTTCTATTGTTCTGAAAACATTAGTGTTCGGATTTCCGAGCCTATGAAAGTGTGGAATGCCTTAGAATGTAGCTCAGTTGGTTATAGATGTGGTGTGAGTGTTATCAGTAAACCCCCCACTCCACCACCCCCTTACGCTGACCTGTGAGAAAGAGAAATGAATGCTGAAATGTTTTAGGACTGGCCTAGAGACAGTGTGTTGTCGGCCTCATGTAATCAGAACATGGCACATATAAAAATACATACATGTATGCATACGTAGAAGTACTGTGGGTCTATTTAACTGTTATTCCCATTTAAATTCCGCCCCACACACAGCTTAAAGCATAGCGAAATGGGTCGAACTGAGTGACGCAGCCGCTATTTTCCCGACCACTTGTTCACATCAATTGAAAAAGCAATGCCCTTCACTCCCAGGGCTGGTGGGAAGAAAAGAAAAACAAAACTTTCGAATGCTTTTTCTTCTTTTCACTCATTATCCTTTTTATTTTTATTGTCATCATATGTGCTTAAAATTAGGTCATGTCATATTTGTAATACTAGCACATTGTCATGTAGTCGCCTCAATTTCACGTTATGAACGTGTCGAGTAATGCCCAAGATTATGCCATCATGACACAAATTAGATTGCTGTTCCTTTTTTAAGTCTCGCCTGACCCAGCGCATGCGCTGGACTGGCGAGACTTATTGAGAGGGCTCCAAAAAGTGCTACCAGGCCAGCCTAGAGCTACAGTGCAGGTGCGCGGGTGCGCGCGCCGCGCTTGACCACAATTACTTTTACTTTCGCGGCCGCACGCCCGCTTTGATGTTTGATCGCGATCACTTTAACTTTCACGGCCGCACGGCCGCTTGGCATAGCCAATAGGTCTCGCTTTTGGGACCTTAAAAGTATTTAGTTATGCAACTGTTGCATGGCTAAACACTTATAAGGTCCCAAAGGCGAGACCTATTGACTATGCCAATGCTTGTTTTCTTTCTTCTAAACATTTCATAGGATGTGTGATTGACAGAAGCGACAAAAGAACAATCCTCTGCATAAACAGGTACTGAAAAAGTTCATATCTGGGTAATAAAATAGGAAAAATCACGATGATATTTACACAAGCTAGATTAATCCACTAAAGTAACTACTCCTAGGCTGCACACATCACAAGAACCGTCATTATTCCACTCACCGCTCTCCGGCCGGTCTTTCCAGGTGGCTGCCTGGTCACCCTCGTGGTCCCAGGGGCTGGCCTTGGAGAGTGGGTGTGGCTGTCCTTGCTGCCCTTTCCCTAGCAGATTGAAAGCGGAACTCCTCTGCCCTCTCTCTCAGCTATATTTCCTGGCAGACGAGGCCCCACTGAGGGGGGGTCTTCGCCGTACAGCCAGCACTTTGGTTGGGGCTCCTGCATTGCTACGCTAACGTGCCGGGGCCGTGTTCAGGCTTCCTGCCGTGCTGCGCCTCATCAGCAGAATCCTCTGGCGCTGTGGCAATAAAGCACACATGGCTCGGGGGAGCCGAAAAGAAGCACTCACTCTCCATCTCACCATTGCGCTCCGGTTAATGTTGGTCAGCCAGGCGCGACCTAACAAACAGCTAGTGACATCGCTCAAGGTTTTCTGTACTTCAAAGGACCCCAACAAGGATTTCAGCCCCAGTGACTGCACAGGGGAATCTTCCCCCCACCACAAAGCACAGCAAGGTGTTCAGGAATTAACCAAAGATGAAGCGCTTCACCATGCGCTTGAGTTCTCCGGGACAAGGGGCATAACAGCAGTCCTTGAAGAGCACTAGGGGCACACCAGCAGGATGCAGGCAGGCCAGCAGGCCAGCACAAGAGTCCTCAGAGCAAAGTGGCAGTTCTTATTTCAGCCCAATAGACAGCTTTTCAGCGCTCCTGAGTAATCAAGTCCTGAGGCGGTTCCTCCTGGTAGTCCAGTAGTGCTCTGGTAGCATGCAGAGCCAGCAACATCTGGTTACAAGTCCCATGCAGTGTCTGAAAATATGGGGTCACAGCCCCTGTACTTATACCCCAAAAGTCTTTGTCCTGGGGGCACTTCAAACACTTTTTAGAAGTGGACAACACCCCTATGCAATCCCCAGCTCTGGCCCCGGACACACTACAGGGAGTGGAGACAAAATTGTGAAAAGCAGGCACAACCCTGTTCAGCTGCAGGTCACAACTCCTCCCACCACTCTAAATGCAAACCAGGCCTATTCAGGCCCACCATGAGTCACCCAGGATAGGCAGGACAAACCTCAATCACCTCCACCTTTTGACTGTCTGCAGTGAATGCACATCCCCTGCTCTTGTCAGTCTAAACCAAATATTGAATACACAACCAGGCAGGGCTCAAAGAGTCATAAGCACACAGACATGCACAGGGTCAGACTGATTTGCATATGGCCATGTCTGAACTGGGGTGGCAGAGTGGGCGAAAGAACGGTGATGGATCAAACCCAGATCTGTTGACTGGGTGTGAGTGTTTGATTGGTTCTGATGCTCCGTCCATCACCACCCCCTTTTGTACCGCTTTGTTAGCCATAAGTTGGCAGGGTATGCTCAGACGTGAGTCCCTTGCTCACTTTGCCACTGGATTCAAGCAAGCCTGGCTGAAGACGGCTGAAATGCCAGAAACCGGTCCTAGGAAGCTTGTTTCCGGTCCAGGGAAGGCATGGCTTGGCAGTTCGGGCTGGACTGTTCCCATGAGGCACAGGGTCAGACTGATTTGCATATGGCCATGTCTGAACTGGGGTGGCAGAGTGGGCTAAAGAACGGTGATGGATCAAACCCAGATCTGTTGACTGGGTGTGAGTGTTTGATTGGTTCTGATGCTCCGTCCATCACCACCCCCTTTTGTACCGCTTTGTTCGCCATAAGTTGGCAGGGTATGCTCAGACATGAGTCCCTTGCTCACTTTGCCACTGGATTCAAGCAAGCCTTGCTGAAGACGGCTGAAATGCCAGAAACCGGTCCTAGGAAGCTTGTTTCCGGTCCAGGGAAGGCATGGCTTGGCAGTTCGGGCAGGACTGTTCCCATGAGGCACAGGGTCAGACTGATTTGCATATGGCCATGTCTGAACTGGGGTGGCAGAGTGGGCTAAAGAACGGTGATGGATCAAACCCAGATCTCTTGACTGGGTGTGAGTGTTTGATTGGTTCTGATGCTCCGTCCATCACCACCCCCTTTTGTACCGCTTTGTTCACCATAAGTTGGCAGGGTATGCTCAGGCGTGAGTCCCTTGCTCACTTTGCCACTGGATTCAAGCAAGCCTGGCTGAAGACGGCTGAAATGCCAGAAACCGGTCCTAGGAAGCTTGTTTCCGGTCCAGGGAAGGCATGGCTTGGCTTGGCAGTTTGGGCTGAGCTGTTCCCATGAGGCACAGGGTCAGACTGATTTGCATATGGCCATGTCTGAACTGGGGTGGCAGAGTGGGCTAAAGAACGGTGATGGATCAAACCCAGATCTGTTGACTGGGTGTGAGTGTTGGATTGGTTCTGATGCTCCGTCCATCACCACCCGCTTTTGTACCGCTTTGTTCGCCATAAGTTGGCAGGGTATGCTCAGACGTGAGTCCCTTGCTCACTTTGCCACTGGATTCAAGCAAGCCTGGCTGAAGACGGCTGAAATGCCAGAAACCGGTCCTAGGAAGCTTGTTTCCGGTCCAGGGAAGGCATGGCTTGGCAGTTCGGGCTGGACTGTTCCCATGAGGCACAGGGTCAGACTGATTTGCATATGGCCATGTCTGAACTGGGGTGGCAGAGTGGGCTAAAGAACGGTGATGGATCAAACCCAGATCTGTTGACTGGGTGTGAGTGTTTGATTGGTTCTGATGCTCCGTCCATCACCACCCCTTTGTGTACCGCTTTGTTCGCCATAAGTTGGCAGGGTATGCTCAGACGTGAGTCCTTTGCTCACTTTGCCACTGGATTCAAGCAAGCCTGGCTGAAGACGGCTGAAATGCCAGAAACCGGTCCTAGGAAGCTTGTTTCCGGTCCAGGGAAGGCATGGCTTGTCAGTTCGGGCTGGACTGGGGTGGCAGAGTGGGCTAAAGAACGGTGATGGATCAAACCCAGATCTGTTGACTGGGTGTGAGTGTTTGATTGGTTCTGATGCTCCGTCCATCACCACCCCCTTTTGTACCACTTCTAAAAGTGGCATTTCAAAAATAGTAATAACAAATACACTTTCACCAATAAGCAGGATTTATTACTACAATTACAAACATCCCAAACATGGCCAGGCTATCCATTTCATATCACAAATTGGTACTGAAACACATCAGGGAATTCCCAAAGCAATCCTATGAGAGGAGCAGCCTCACAGTAGTGAGAAACCAAATAGGTTGTTTTATCACTACCAGGACATGTCACACAACAAAGACACATGTCCTATCTTTTACGTACACAGCACCCAGCCCACAGGGCTACATAGGGTCTACCTCAGGGGTGACCTATGTGTAGTAAAAGGGGAGTTTCAGACGTGGCAAACACTTTAAGTGGCATGTCACTGCAGCAGTAAACTGCGCAGGCAGGCCCTGCAGCAGCAGAGGTCTGAGACAGGTTTGAAAGGCTACTTCGGTGGGTGGTGCAAGCAGCGCTGCAGACCCACTAGTAGTATTTCATTTACAGGCCCTGGGTATATGAGATGCCATTTACAAAGGACTTACAGGTAAATTAAATATGCCAAACAGGTGTAGACCAGTCTTACCAAGTTTACAAGAGAGAGCACATGCATGATAGCACTGATCAGCAGTGGTAACATTTACAAAGTCATAAAACCAACAAAAACAGTTCAGAAAAAAATACAGGAGGAAGGCAAAAAAGGTTTGGGGATAACCCTGCAAAAAGGGCCGGTTCCAACAGCAAGTAGGAGAAGTGGGGGAAGCCAATGCAAGAAGGGGAAGTCAGTGCAGTTATTTCAAGGCAGCTATAGGAAAACTCAAACTCTTTTGCTGGTAATTAGTGAAGTGGCTGCATGGGGAAAGGTTGTAACTGCAATGAATGATACTATGCCTATAAATGCAATACATAGATGATTAGAATCTCATAGGATGGAGAAAGGACTAGATTTGGGGCAAAAATGTGTTTTGGAACCATGCTCTTTTTGGTTTTTTTACGCACCTTGAAGAAGGGAGAGGAGTGTTAGAACTGGGAGTTTCTAGTTGGCAGTGGTATACACCCTGTCCAAGTAGGTACCCTTCCTTCTAGTCAGGATAAGGGGATTACACAACTAAGATAACCCCTGCTCTCCTCTTGGTAGCTTGGCATGGGCAGTCAGGCCTGTCTCAGATGCAATATGCAAAGTATTTGTACATAACACACACAGTAAAACAGTCATAACAATAAAAATGGCCATCACACCAATTTAGAAAAATTAAGTATCTTTATATAAACCAATCAAGAGTAAAATGACAAAAATCCAACATACACAACTCAAAATATGACTTTTTTAAGGTTTAAGCAATTCTGCGCATAGAAAATTATGGATGCAGGATTTTTTCACAAAGTACCTTAAATGCATCAAAATCCACAAGGCAAAATAGCCGCAGAGGAGGGAAGTGATGGAAAACACAGTGATGTTTCAGTTCCTGAGTCCTTGGAGATGCGATGGGACAGCTCTGCTGCACGCAGGAGAAGTGTTTTGTCAAATCTGGACTGTAGGGGGATTTGATGTGTCCATTCCAAGACGGTTCTGGTCTACCAGTACTGCATCAGAAAAACGTGGTGTACAGCTACGATGTGAAGAAATCCGGGACACGCTGCAGGTCGATGCGGTGGTGGCAAACCACCGCATCGCACGTTGATGCTGCTTCGATTTTCTCAGTCATGGTCCAGCGATATGCTGTTTCCATTAACGGCACAGTGGGGCCTGCGTCGGAGTCAGGGTGTTGGTCTCGGACTTCGGAGACACGGTGTGCTGAACTTGACTTGCAGCGGTTTTTTGGGCTGCTGACAGGTGCTGCATCAATTTCTTCAGCTGCATCGGGATTTTCTACCGCATGGTTGCGATGCATCAGAAAATACAGCCCCAAGAAGGAGGAAACATGGATTTTGTAGGTTTCCTCAGGTCTTTGTAGATCTTTGCAGCAGGAACCACCTCAAAGGACCCAGAACTGGATTTGGCACCACCAGGTAGGTCAGAACTCCCAGCAGTGGAGTTCAAGGATTCTGCAGGTAAAGTCTTTGTGTCCCTGAGACTTCTAAACAAGAGGTAAGCTCTACTTCAAGCCCTTGGAGAATCTTCTTAAGCAGGATATCACAAAAGGGCAAACATCCAGTCCTTTCCACTGCCCACAGACAGAAGCAGCAACTGCAGGTCAACCCAGCAAAGCAACATACAGCAGTACTCCTCCTGGCAGCTCTTCCGCTCTTCTTCTTGGCAGGGTCCTCTTAGTCCAGAAGTAAGCAAAAAGTCTGGGGTTTTAGTTCTAATACTTGTAGCCCTTTTCCCTTTGAAGTCTTTGTAAGAAAGTATCTCTTGCTCAGTAACACCAGTTATGTCCTCCCTGGTCCAGCCACTCTGCAAGGGGTGGAGACAGCATTGTGAAAAGCAGCCACAGCCTATTTGGGTGTTAGTGACAACTCCTCCCACCACTCTGGCCCAGGAAGTATGAGTGTCTCGAGTTAATGCACAACAAGTCCCTGCCAGTCTAAACCAGATGTTAATTCTGCAGGTAGGTAGAGGCACAGGATGGTTGAACAAGAAAATGCCCACTTTCTAAAGTGACATTTTCAAACACACAATTTAAAAAACACCTTTACTAAAAGAAATGTTAATACATTCTTAGCTCAGGGAGCCCAAACTCCAAATTTCTAGCTGTTACCAATTGAAATTTACACTTGTGAAATGCTACAAGGTAGCTCCAATGATAGCCTATGGGAAAGCTAGTCCTTACAATAGTAAAAAACAAAATTGCAGTACTTCACTATCAGGAAATGTAAAACCCACCAGTACTTGTTCTACCTTTCAAATACACTGCACCCTGCCCAGGTGGGTACCTCAGACCTACCTGAGGGGTGCCTTACCTGTAAAAAAAGGGAAGGATAGGGCCTGGCAAGTAGGTGCAGTTGCCAGGTCGACATGGCAGTTTAAAACTGCACTCACAGACACTGCAATTGCAAGTCTTAGACACGTTTACAGGGCTACTCATGTGGGTGGCACAACCAGTCCTGCAGGCCGACTAGTAGCATTTGATTGACAGGCCGTGGGCACACATACTGCACTTTACTAGGGACTTACTAGTAAATCAAATATGCCAATCGTGGACCAAAAATCATAATCACAAGTTACACAGAGAGCATCTGGACTTTAGCACTGATCAGCAGTAGTAAGTGCCCAGAGTCCTAAAGCCAACAAAAACAGGTCTGAAAAAGAGGAGGTAAAATGTTAAGGATAAACCTGCAAAAATGGCCAGGTCCAACAAGGAAAGAAAGAGAAAGAACAGGAGATTAGTAAAGGATTAAACATATATAGAGAATAAATGCACAAAAATATTGTTGTGTGTGGTACCAGAATAGTATTGTCTGAATAGTGTCCTGTATGGATATCGTGCCCTAAATATCACCCACAACAACATTGTCCTTCTGGAGTTAGAAATAGACCATCTACATCCAGGAGAGAAATAATATTTAGGACATAATACGTATGTCATATGATGTTGCTGTATACTACATTCTGACATGCAACCTACCTATTGTATACCTCCTCCTTAAGTGCTACTTTATTTTGGAGTTCAAAGTCAGTGTAACTTGGTTTGAATTTCAGACATGCTGTGCTGACAGATAGGTATGAATGAGGCCAGTTTAGAGCTTCTCATAAGAAGGTAACAACTTGTGACATAGCTCGGTGTTGTCAGCATATTTTTTAATATCAATATCTTACCTGCTGGTGAGTAGCTCTAGTGATTCCATGTATTTATTGAACATCAAGCGAGAGAGAAAAGATTCTTCTGGACCACAACAATTGTCAGGAATTGACAGAGACTCAGATTCCATGTGTACAATGTTTCAGTCAGATAAAGGTATCGACGTACAACTGAACTAAAGACTGCTACCAGATAAAGCAGCAACATGAGACATGATTTGCCCTCATCAGTGATTAATACAATGTTATCTAGTACTTCACTGAGCAGGGACAAACGACTGGTTAAGAGTGCTGGTGGAGGTATGGAAGATGAACTTCTCTTTGAAGCTGGTAAGTTACTCTGGTTAGGTCGAGCCTAGAACAGCGCATGCACTGTTGCTCGAATTTTTGTGAGGGGATTTTTGAAGTGCTGCAGCCGCTGGCCTAAAGCCTGCGTGCATGTGCGCGTGAACGCACGCAGCCGGCATATGTCTCCGTCATGGGTACTGTACTTCATAAAGGTGCCACATCAATCCTACATACATTTAAATCCGATTGTTGAACTCTGTATGTTTCATAGTGTATATCGTATACATTTCTTCTATAGGTCAGTATGTCGACGTGTAATTAAATCATTTTGTAAATATGCAAAATGTATTCAAATCCATTTGTCGGGCATGTTTATTTCCGTGTTGTTGCAGATAGTTACAAACCTTTTAAGCACATGCTCACATTCTCATGGAACTACACTGAAGCCAAATCTTTTGTCGGAAATGAGTATGCCCTCTCAATTCATAAATTCAGCTCACCAGTCCAGCAGTTGAAAACAAGAGCTGGATGCAACAGGATTTGCATGTGTGCTTCCTCTGCAGTCTCCTCCCCATCCCATTGATGTTTTGTGAATGGCGAGGAATTTGCACACAGGCTCAGCTTGCAGGGCTTCTTGGTCAGAGCGGGGAGCAAAGGGTTGGATGAGTCCAGCCACTGCCTGTCATTTCCTGAGCATGCCGGCTATAGCCCCGCCTCCGTAATAACGTTAATGATTTGATGAAAAGCTGTGCAAATCCTATTTTATCCTCCGTTCTCCAAAACAGAATAAAGCAAGCCATTAAGAAGGAAGCTTCACCGTGTTTTATATTCTTAAATAGGCACTGGCTCGCCTCTAGACCAAGATTTTGTATTTTCGATGCTGCTGCTTTTATCCGCCTTCTGCCAGTCTAGCACCTTTAGTTTTGTTGTGGACAACACGTGAACGTTTAATCATTTGCCCTCACCGGTCTTGAACATGAAATGCTAGCATTTGCTCAAGCAAAATAAAAAAATAAAAAAGCTGCTGTTTTAGGCTTTGTTTTCTTTACCTATGCTGCGTTGTTTAAACGGATAATCTACAGAGTGTTGTAAAAGCGCACGGGGCTTTGTTTGTATTAATGGACCAGCATTCTGGTATTTCAGAGGAGGGTCAATTCGTGTTCATCAGTGGTGTAGTGTGTTTATAGCAAGTGCTATTAAAGATGTAAACACCAAGTACAGGGTCAGCTTTTTTACAAACAAACTACACTTTCTTATCTGCCGGTCCCAAAACCAAGCCCAGACAAAGCCCTCGAGACCACCCATGTCCCTGTACATTGGATCAGAGTAGATTGGCGTAGTGCTGTGAAAGAAGGGTGGGGTTTGTAATCAAATAAGACTGCATTGCGAGAGCCCCATTTTTTTCTAAATGCTGGACGATGCCCCCAGTAATTCTGGTGGATATAAACAGACTGTTTTTTAGGTCTCGCCTGACCCCGCTCATGCGCTGGTCTGGCGAGACTTTTTGAGAGGGCTCCAAAAAGTGCTACCAGGCCAGCCTAGACCTACAGTGCATGAGCGCGGGCGCGTGCGCCGCGCTTGACCGCGATTACTTTCACTTTCGCGGCCACAAGGCCACTTGGCATAGCCAATAGTTCTCGCTTTTGGGACCTTATAAGTATTTAGTTATGCAACTGTTGCATGGCTAAACACTTATAAGGTCCCAAAGGCGAGACCTATTGGCTATGCCAATGCTTGTTTTTTTCTTGGGAAGGGAAGATGTGAGATACACTAAATCTTATCTGGGTTTGGCTTGGATTTTATGAAGAGGTTCAGATTTCGTCAATGTCCAGAATTGAGGGTAATATCCATGCAAAAAAAGAGAGGTTTGGATGGTGTAGTGGCCTAGAATAAATAAACAGAAATTGGGTTGTAGAACATTTGCGTTTTCACTGATCTCAAAAGCATTACTTTGCCCCCTTCTGTAACTTTTTTGCTTTTCTGTGGTCCAGTGTGGGCCATAGAAAAGTAAATTCAGCATTAAATGTGCAAAAAATCTATAAAAGATGTAATAGAGAAATCATAAATATAGTGCACAGTTATCAAAATGTATATGTAGAGACGAATAAATAGCATAATGTACATGAATCCAATAAAAAGTCAGAAATTCACTGGTTTTTTTTTTCAAAATATTTATGTGGTATTTATGACTTATTGTCCCAGTGAATTACAATTTTATTTACTTATATTACGCCCCTCCAACACATATACACATCTTGCAAACAAGATAAACAAGCATTTGCAATGCAAAAGGTCTCTCATTTGCAAAAGTTTGAGCTATTGGCATTGACAAACCTTCTATCTATGTGTTGGTTTTAAAAACAGATAAATAAATGGCATTGTCATTTACAATGCCAATAGCTTAAACTCTTGCATTGTAAATGAGAATGCCTTTTATATATGTTTTAAAAAAAGAAACATAAATAAAAATGCATTGTCATTTAACCCCTTCAGTGCCCATGACGAGCTGGACTCGTCATGGGCCGCGGTGGCGCTGTGCCCATGACGAGTCCAGCTCGTCATAGACCCCGCCCGCTAATTCAACGGCCGGCACAGGGCGGGGAAAGGGGCGGGCACAGAAGGGGTTAAAATACCAATAGCTCAAACTCGTGCAAATGCGAGACCTATTGCATTGCAAATGCTTTTTTTTTACTTTGCTTATGTGATGGCAATAAATATGCAGCATAGTGAAACACTAACTTAAACCATGACCCTTCTTCCCAAGACCAGTTCCTGTAGAGTCTCCCAAATAATTACTGGCTCTTATCTGTACTGGATATTTTTCGTTCCCTTTACACCCTTTTGTGGGACACTCTGAGTCAGAGGCCTACTAGAGCCAAATTTTGGGGTGGGAGCTACTAAAAATGTCAGGGGTGGGGGGGGGGGCTAATGCTTCCAGCAATAGGCAGAGCGGAGATGAAGGGGTGAAAAAACAATAAAGCCTCGTTAACACGTAAATGGTCTTTTAAAGCTGAGGCCAGGCAGGAGAAGTAAGGAGCAGGGGCATAAAAACGGTCCCAAAGAAGTTATTAGCATAAATTAAGCAATTACATCTCGGGTGAAATTGTTAAAAAAAAATAAAGGTAAACAGAAGTAGAGACTGCTGCACAACAACAATGTAACGCGAGGGTTGCAATTTGCTTAACTTTAGAATGAGGGCCATATTTCCAGAATGGTGGTCAAGAAAGTTGTATCCATATTCCGGTTTTTAGTACCCCCCACCCTGCCCCTCCCCCGCCCCGCCTCACTGCCCCACGGAACTCCCTCCGCGGCCGCGGCTGCCTGGGACGATACAACGAGTACCACTTACGTGGGTACAACTTTGTCAACGCCTGTTATTTACACCGTTCCGTCAGCAGATGGGACACGCACAGGAAGATTCATAGAACCTTGAATTAAACATTATGTTCTTACACCGTTTTGAATTGTACAGAGCATTTTACACCATCTGTAGAAGACGACTAATTTTATTTTCTAATTGTTGCGTTTTATTTTTCACTAATCAATGTAAAACTTATCAAAATGCACACTTTTTGTTGTATAAATTGGTCTAATGCGACAATCAATCTTTATTTCACTTCAGAAAAAGGGAGATCTTTGACAGCACTGATGCCGCTACACTACAAAAACGAGGAATGGAAGGGGGGACAGCAGAGAGGACAAAGAAGGAATGTAGGGGGTGACGTAAGGAAGGGAGAGAGAGAAGAGAAAGGAGGAATGGAGGGGGAGAGGGGAGGACGCAATGAAGGGGAGACAGCAGAGAATGGAAATAAGGAATGGAGGAGAAAACACTCAAGGAAAAGAAAACTGGAGAATGAAAGAAAGTAGAAGGATACAAGGAATATAAAGGGGGAGATAGCAGAGAAGAGAAAGAAGGAAAGGAGGAAGAGAGAGGCAAGGAACAGAGAGGGAGAGACAGGAGAGAAGAGAAAGAACAAGGGAATGAGGAAAGGCACATCGAACGGGAAAGGAGAAGACAGAATAGAGGGAGGAGTAAAAATGCAAGGAATAAAAAGGAAGAGACTGAAGAGAAACATGCATCTGCCACTGCTGACACATGCGTAAAAGCAGGGAAAAGTCCCCAGTGTAAACCATAGCAGAGCAAATAACAAAACAAGCGGTGCACTAACACTAACTTTGTACTTTTGGGGGCATATGTATCAACATCACCATTTGCGATTCTCAAATAGCGATTTTTAAAGAATCGCTATTTGAGAATTGCAAAACGGGATGTATTTAAAAAATTGCACATTGTTTGCGATTTCTTAAAATTCCTTAATTGCGATTAGCAAATTGCGAAATCGCAATTAAGGAATACCTGCCCATTCATTTCTATGGGCCAGGAGACCCATAGGAATGAATGGGAAGTAATTCTCAAATAGCGATTCGCAATTTGCTAATCGCAATTTGAGAATAATTTCAAAGGTCATCATGACACCCTGATGCACCCCTAAAATGAGCATGTGTGCGCATATGGCGCACATACATGCCCTAAGGGCATGTATGAGCGCCACGTGGCACTTTGTAAAATTCAAAAAAGTGAGTTTTGAAAGGAAATCGCAAATTACCACCAACTGGAAGTTGGTGGTAATTTGCGATTTCTTAAGGATAATTCGCACAACTTGGGTGCTTTTTACATATCATTTAAATGCTTATGCAAAATTAAGAAATGGCTAAATTAGCAATTCCTTAATTTTGCGATGGGATTTGGCTCATACATCCCGATTACTGATTTTTTAATCGCAAACGCTATTATTTTGCGAATCGCAGCGTTTGCGATTAAAAAATCGTTTGATACATATGCCCCCTAGTCCTTATGTATGAGAAGCAAGGCTGGCAGTAAAAAAGGTGCAGCTACTGCCAGCCTTGCTTCTTGTACACAAGGACTATAAGTATAACGTGCATGTTTACCCACTGCTTGCAGGTATGCAAAACCAGGGCACTGAAGATGAATTTTAGTGCTTGCATTGGGGTCCAATGCTCCCATGCTAATTCACAAGGAAGCAGCAGTAGAAATTCAGGTTTCTCACACACACTTAGCAAGTGCAAAACAGTAGACACACAAAGACACCATGTACTTCAATGGACACAACATAGGGCAAGCTACTCCCACACAGGAAACAAGTAACTCATGAACAGCAGAAGTGACAACTTAACTCATACACAGAATAAGTGAAACATGGGTGGCAGCAGTGCATGCTTTCCCCACACACAATGGGTAGTTTAACAGTGCAGGTTTCTCCAATGTATAGAACAAGTGTAGCATATAGAATAACTTGCTAATTTCTTATATAACGCACTCAAGATGGGTTCCAGAAGGCGCAAAAGATCCTCAGCCTGGACAGCAGAACAGAACATTTTCCTCTAAGAAAGGGTAGGTGCAGGCCAAGCATCTAAGGTGCAAGCTCCGAAATTAAAACTAAAAGCCGCCTACCTCATAGTCTTCTCCAACACAAGTCTGAGTGTGACTCCAGCTCGCAAGTGGAGAAGAAGCACCGCTCTGCCAGAGACGGGCAAGCTAGAAAAAATAAAGCTGCCGCTCACCTCCTGAATGGCCTTGCAGCTGAGTAGGCCAATCACCCTGCATGCCACGATCACAGGGAAGGGCGCCTTGATAGAAAACAACAATGACAATGAGCTGCAAAAAACATCTCGGATGTGGTGTTGATTATTGATTCGCCAGGCTGCGCAGCTCGTAGCTGACTAGGTTTGAGATTGCTATGTGTGACATTTTCATAACTTCAGTGTAGTTATGAGTGACATTTCAAAGACTATGACTTACTTGTGCTAAAAGGGGCGTGTGAACAGCGCCAGCGAACTGCTCTGTTAATCAATTTGGCCCATGCTGAGTGGTGGCCTGAGTAAAAGCAGCAATCAAAACCAAACATAAGCAAACGCTTGACTTAGGACATTTTTAGAGATAAGGTCCAGTGTGGAAGCCAGGATATTCACACCAATGTCAGCAGCTTAGCCGTCCATTACACCATCCCTAAAACAAAGTTATCCTCCAAGCAAACTGAAGGTCGCCAAACTCGTAAACAACACAGGTGGAAACAATCCTTTTAAACACGCGACAGAGTTAATCTACAAACATGAGACCGCAAGTTGAGCCAAGAAATAAAAGAAATACGTGACTGTCTGCAGTGAATCTTACTGTGCTCATTCGCCATGCTTACTACGTAAAAACAATACCAAGCACTCCTTGGACAAAGAAAACGAAAATGATAATCACAACAATTGTAAAAAGCACAAAATGCAGTGATTGCTGCCTAAATTAACAATAAACTATGACCTAAACACGATGATGCAGAACCCTCAGATCTCAATTCAAACACAGCACAGAGACTGTCTCCTCCTTCAGCTTCCTTGGTTCTTCTCCTTGGCAAAGTGTTGTCTTGATTCCCAGAAGTGATCTACAGTTCGGGGGTCTGGGTCCCCCTTTTTATACACACAAATCCTTTGTCTCTGAAGGTAGAGAGTGTCTGTACCTACTCCAAACCAGTTCTGGGTGTATTCTGCCAGTGCATAACTTCTTCCTTTGTCAGTGTGGGCCAGGGTCATCATATGGACCACAGGAGGTGGAGCCAGCATTGTAGAAGGCAGGCACAGTCCTATTCAGGCCCAGGTGCTACTCCACCTACCACTCCCAATGCAGATAGGTCTATTCAGCCTAGTGCTGACTCACCCTGAGTCCTGGAGCCACCCCAGCCCCTGTCACTCACAAACCAGACATGGAATACACAAACCTAGCAGAGGCAGGCTGGATGGTTAGGCAAGAAAATACCTACTTTTTAAAAGTGGCATTTCAAACACAGAATGTTAAAACCAACTTCACTAAAAGATGTTTTTTATCATGCTGAGTTCAGGCATACTTAATTTGTTTTTCTACCATGTTCCTTGGGTCAGTTAGGATGATAAGATGCTATAATCAAACTGCCCATTCCGGCCTATGGGAACAGGTAGCCTTGCAATAGTGAAAAACGAAATTGGCTTTAATTCACTATCAGGACATGCCACACACATGAGGGCGTGTCCCACCTTTTACATACAATGCACCCAGCCCATGCGGGTACCTTGGGCCTACCTTAGGGGTGACTAACATGTAGAAAAGGGAAGGTTTAGGAACTGGCAAGTGGGTGCACTTGCCAAGTCGACATGGCAGCCCCAGGCTGCACACCGGCTCTGCAATTGCAGACCTGAGCCACATTTTACAAGCTGCGTTTGTGGGTGGCACAACCAGTGCTGCAAGCCCACCAGCAGCATTTGATTTACAGGCCCTGGGCACACATGGTGCACTGTACTAGGGTCTGACAAGTAAATCAAATAAGCCAATCATGGAGTCACTAATCCATTACAGCAATTTACACAGAGAACATATGCACTTTAGCACTGATCAGCAGAGGTAAAGTGCCCAGAGTCATAAAACCACCAACAACAGGCCAGAAAAATACAGGAGGAAGGAAAAAGTTCAGGGATGACCCTGCAAAAAGGGCCAAGTCCAACAGTGTGGGAATCAAACAGGCTCGGAATCAGATCTCCGTTCCATGAATCTGTAATAATTTCGTTCCCCAAATGGATTTCAAGTTGATGGTGTCTTTCCAATAATTATAACCATTATGCAATAATTCATTGGGAAACATGGCAGTACATATAAGTTTAGTTTGAGTAAGCATGTATTTGTTGGGTGGATTCGAAGCCAATTTGAAATAATATGATGTGGGGTCTGAAGTATCATATGCCGTGAAATATGCACATTTGTCTTTTGGGTTTTTGGAACTCCCTGGTAGGGAAGTTGGACAAAGTTCCCACTGTGTATAATTAAAATGATCTCTAAGCATAACTGGCAGAATTAAGAAATAAGTCTTGAGATTCAAAAATAGTATAATACTCTAATTCAGAAAGCATAAACTTTACATTATCAACATCCCAATCATCCGTATGCAACCCTGGTACTATTACATCACCTACAGAAACTTTGAATACATACATTATCTGCCGAATCTCCTTAGGGCCAAATATATTGAATGGAAATGTATCCCAAACAATTTCATCAGTTACTGAAATGGCTGAAATATTGACAACGGACAATTATCTTTTCATTTCATGCAATGAAGAATTGGGGGCTGAAACCCCGTCAACCAGTTCTGTATCAGGACGTTCCAGGAGATAATGGCCACTGATTAGTAGGAGAAGACAGACATCTAATCCATAGAAACAGAAAAACCAAGGAAAGTATGATCCAGACATATATACAAGGAGGGACTAGATAAGTGAGTTTTATCCAAGAAATGAAAATACATATCCGTGCTGGAGGTAGGTGCAAAACAAAAGAACTCAGCTGGAAAAGAGGAGGCTGTGACTCAGCAGGAGGTCTAGCAAAATCCAACTCAGGAGGATTTACTAAGGGTGGATCATTGTAAACAACTTCCAATGCAGAAGATGGGATAGCAGAAACTCAGCATGTCAGGTAAATTGTCAGCAGAGGACTCAACTCCCCCCCTCAGCCGGGAGTAACAGCATCGGTGGTGCTCACAGACTGCATGTTGAAATCTTGTGTAAAAGACTGGCTATTCTGTGTCATACTATGGAGAATCGACCACATGGTGTAGCTTGACATTTTCAATTGAGAAAAAGCATTTGTCCTTATATCCTGGAAGAGGTGGCAAAATCACAGTCCGTGTGCCTTTGAACACCAAGAACTAAAGGGGAGAGCGGTCTGTGGGTCGAATTCCTTCTTGATTGCCCCTAGATCTCCAATTTTTGGAAGCCAGTCAAAAAAGAGAATTTGATCCAAAGCACTGGAAGAGTGAGACTCAGGCAAGTGTTTGTTAGATTGAGGGTCACAAAACTATTGGAGGTCCTGTAAGACAGTACAATGGTTATCTATGTCAAGGTTGCAGCAACTGCCACAACATCTGGACCATCAAGGTCTGGAACATACCTTTTGATGGCAAAAAGTACTTTTACGGGATTTGCCCACCCAGACATCTTTTAGGGAGGTTATTTAATGCTTGTTGAACCCCATGAAGATGGTTCAAACAAACACGCCCTGAACTGAATACTCTGGCTGTTAAGGACTGCTTTAAGTAACGGTTCATTCTCTCCACAACAGAGTTACCCTCGGGTCAGTACAGAGTGCAAAATTGGAATTGCACACCCATGGACTTCATTGAATCATGGTATGTTTTAGAGACGAAAGCCGGACCTTGGTACGAGTGGAATGCGCAACAGGCATATGTCCCGATAAAGACTTGCATGTCTTTAATACCAGTTCAGCATCAGCCAAGTGCTGTGGCCAAACCCAGAGGAACCTAGAACAAGAAACAACTGCAACCAAAATATATTTGTAAGCAACATCTGAAATCAGCGGACCACAATGATCTAAGTAAATGCAGTCAAAAGGCTGGCTGGAAATAAAAAGATGGGTCTGTGGTGGATGATTCAACAATGAATTTTAAAAGGAGGGTCAGAGGGAAATTTATTTTCCGACCCAGTGGTTACCAATCCCTTAACCTTACATGCAATAACAACCAGAAGTAACCAGGGTCAAAATACAGGAGCCAGGAATTACAAAGAACAACGCCTGAATTAAAAAGGAAAAAGCACAAATGTGAACAGTGTCATTGATATTGAATCCCATCAGCCACTACAAGTAGCGCATATCATCATCTAGGATTCAGCCATACACACAACTCTAGTGCCAGAGAAACGTGTGGTGTATGAGACCAAGGGAAAACAATGGAATTCGCAACCCCAGGTATAGTATGATGTCGCTAAAGTGTAGTTAAGAGTGGTAGATGGTATATTAAAGCAGTGCATGAAAAACAAAATGGGTGAGTGCAGATGTTAAAAACAACTACTGGGTCAGTACAGCTAGTTTATTCATAATTGACCGAGTGGTGTAACTAAAAACAGTGCAGGAAGCAGTTTGAAATAATAACTGCTGTTGTCCTAAAGTTGGTCTACATGTTTCAGCCTTGCGATTGGGTGCCAATCAGGCTTTCGTCAGGACCAGATCTAAACAAGCTACTGCTAATCGGTGTAATTATCCAGAAAGAAAAAGAAAATCACGACCTACTTGAATGGAGGTACTGGTACACTCCCGAATAACGTGGAGTGTAATTCAAATCCTAAAATAAAAAAAATTATTAATAAAAAGACTTATAATGGAAAATATCAATGTAGTTCACAGGCTTTTTGTCAACATTAATGTAAAACATTGTCAGCGTTTAAACGGCTCTCTTTATTTAGTAAGCTGACTGAGATTTAACTAGATCGAGCACAAACTATAACAAGTTATGTTTAATTCAAAAATTATTTCACCAACATGAGAACTAAATTGGTAAAGTGCTTACCCCTCAATGTAGGGGGTCTCACCTCACCCCACCTGGCATCCGCTCCGATGAAAGAGGCCCCGCTCTGTATCAGAATAAACGGGTATGACAATGTGTATACCAAGCAAGATTTGCTGTTAATATTAAAATCACTACGCGTTTGTTCTAACGATAGGAACATGGAGAACAGGACAGAAAAAAATCCATGGGACTTGTTTTACGAAGTATGTCTCAAGTGTGGACAAAATGAGACAAGTATGACAGCGCTAGTGTTTGTCTGGATTACTAGCTATAAGACTATACTGATTGCGTCTTACTCGATTGAGAGTGCAAATAAATGCATGGACAGAGACACCGCATTATGTGCATGAAGACCAGGACATAGCGAGACAAGTATTGCAGCGCTAGTGTTTGTCTAGATTACTAGCTGTAAGGCTGTACTGATTGCGTCTTACTCGATTGGGAGTACAGATAAATGCAGGGACAGAGACACCGCATTGTGTGCATGAAAAACGAAACAAGCCTTGAGACTCACTTTATCACGAGTATGAACATTACGAGACTAATATGGCAACGCTAATGTTTGCTCGCTGTGAGGCTATAGTTGTTGCGTCTTGCTCGATTGTGAGTACATGTAAATGCAGAGACATCACATTGTATGCGCTTACCTATCCGTCGGTACCTCCGGCTGTATTGAGCTGGACGGAGAGGCACCGACGCATACATCTAACGCGTGTAAATAGACGCCCGTCTCAATGACGGGGGCGTCAACGGCAGCAAAGACTTCTGGTAATTGAAGTCTATCACAAAATGTTTAAACGTCTGAAAGTAAAGGATCTCATATCGCTTGCAATGGTGTCTTGTTAAAAGCGATGGGGCTCAATGTCATGACATTATTAAATGGTAAAGCCGTGTAAAATCCGACTTGGGCTAGATTGAAATGAGCTAAATGGCACTCGTTCCAAACGTAGTGTGGGAAGCGGCTCATAAATGTAAGGCAGTCTAATGATGACCTGAAGGGGAGGTCAAACCATGGTGTAGCTCAATCTACCCACTACCAGCAGGATAAGAAGACTGCAAAATAGTTTGGATCAAGTAACCAAGTTGGAGATATAGACACCATGAGTTCAAAGGCTAGTCCACGGTATATCATCATTTAACCCTTGTGTGTCACTATGGAGTAAATAAATCCATTTCTGTTCTTTTTTAAAAAGGAAGCGGGCAATGTCACTGACAAGTGGCGGAATGAACGGCTGTTCTAACACCGTCCATTGGAGTTCCTCTGCTTTATGCTGGAAGGTGAGAAAGTGTTGAGTCAATTTAGTGGCCTGTTTCTTGCACCGGACGGTACTTTTGTGTTCATTGATGCGAAGCTTTATTTTGCGTGTCGTCATCCCGACATACCTCAATGAACAGGGGCAAGTGATAAGGTATATGACTTGTTCAGAATTGCAATTGGTATGTTTAGTTATAGCCCAGGGTTTCTGTGTCCCAATATCAATCTCTTTGATTGATGCGGTCTGTGGACAAGCAGTGCATGTACCACAGGGAAAATGTCCTTGCACCCTCGGTAAATCCCATAATGTGTTAGTTCTGACAGATGGGATCTGGTGTGCACAAGGGTATCTCGAAAACTGGTGCCTCTTTTGTAGGAAAAAAGGGGCCTTGGAAGGGTAACTTCGCCGATCTTTAAAATCGACCAGTGTCTGCGTATGCTTTTTTGAATCTTATTCGTCTGAGTGCAAAAAGTGTGTACAAATGTAAGCCTCGACAAAGGTGGTTTAATTACATGAGGCTCCAACAAAGCATCTCGATTGTTGTTCAGTGCTCTCTTCATTGCCTTCTTCACTAAGTGTGAAGGATATTTAGCTCATTTCAATCTAGCCCAAGCCGGATCTTACACGGCTGTACCATTTAATAATGTCATGACATTGAGCCCCATCGCTTTTAACAAGACACCATTGCAAGCGATATGAGATCCTTTACTTTCAGACGTTTAAACATTTTGTGATAGACTTCAATTACCAGAAGTCTTTGCTGCCGTTGACGCCCCCGTCATTGAGACGCGCGTCTATTTACACGCGTTAGATGTATGCGTCGGTGCCTCCCCGTCCAGCTCAATACAGCCGGAGGTACCGACGGATAGGTAAGCGCATACAATGTGATGTCTCTGCATTTACATGTACTCACAATCGAGCAAGACGCAACTACTATAGCCTCACAGCGAGCAAACATTAGCGTTGCCATATTAGTCTCGTAATGTCCATACTCGTGATAAAGTGAGTCCCAAGGCTTGTTTCGTTTTTCATGCACACAATGCGGTGTCTCTGTCCCTGCATTTATCTGTACTCCCAATCGAGTAAGACGCAATCAGTACAGCCTTACAGCTACTAACCTAGACAAACACTTGCGCTGCCATACTTGTCTCGCTATGTCCTGGTCTTCATGCACATAATGCGGTGTCTCTGTCTCTGCATTTATTTGCACTCTCAATCGAGTAAGACGCAATCAGTATAGTCTTATAGCTAGTAATCCAGACAAACACTATCGCTGTCATACTTGTCTCGTTTTGTCCATACTTGAGACATACTTCGTAAAACAAGTCCCATGGATTTTTTTCTGTCCTGTTCTCCATGTTCCTATCGTTAGAACAAACGCGTACTGATTTTAATATTAACAGCAAATCTTGCTTGGTATACACATTGTCATACCCGTTTATTCTGATACAGAGCGGGGCCTCTTTCATCTGAGCGGATGCCAGGTGTGGTGAGGCGAGACCCCCTACGTTGAGGGGTAAGCACTTTACCAATTTAGTTCTCATGTTGGTGAAATAATTTTTGAATTAAACATAACTTGTTATAGTTTGTGCTCGATCTAGTAAAATCTCAGTCAGCTTACTAAATAAAGAGAGCCGTTTAAACGCTGACAATGTTTTACATTAATGTTGACAAAAAGCCTGTGAACTACATTGATATTTTCCATTATAAGTCTTTTTATTAATATTTTTTTTTTATTTTAGGATTTGAATTACACTCCACGTTATTCGGGAGTGTACCAGTACCTCCATTCAAGTAGGTCGTGTTTTTCTTTTTCTTTCTGGATAATTACACCGATTAGCAGTAGCTTGTTTAGATCTGGTCCTGACGAAAGCCTGATTGGCACCCAATCGCAAGGCTGAAACATGTAGACCAACTTTAGGACAACAGCAGTTATTATTTCAAACTGCTTCCTGCACTGTTTTTAGTTACACCACTCGGTCAGTTATGAATAAACTAGCTGTACTGACCCAGTAGTTTTTTTTAACATCTGCACTCACCCATTTTGTTTTTCATGCACTGCTTTAATACCACCTACCACTCTTAACTACACTTTAGCGACATCATACTATACCTGGGGTTGCGAATTCCATTGTTTTCCCTTGGTCTCATACACCACACGTTTCTCTGGCACTAGAGTTGTGTGTATGGCTGAATCCTAGATGATGATATGCGCTACTTGTAGTGGCTGATGGGATTCAATATCAATGACACTGTTCACATTTGTGCTTTTTCCTTTTTAATTCAGGCGTTGTTCTTTGTAATAACTGGCTCCTGTATTTTGACCCTGGTTACTTCTGGTTGTTATTGCATCTGTGGTGGATGATACACAGTGGAACCTTTGATTTGTTGACAAATGAAACGAGTTTAAACATATTTACTAGCTTGTTGGTATAAACCTTGCCACCAATAGCATTGCTGAAAGAGCGAAATAGTGGCAGGCACTCCAGCATGAGCGGAACCTATACTTTCATGTGCAGCCACAATTAGATCATATCTGCGGTCTGCGTTGGGAATCACACGATCACCAACACCAGGAATAGCCACAAGAGGAACATTTTGATCAATGAAGTGATAAGAATATTTTGAAGGAAAGCCCTTCGGTAAAGGGATGCCGTTTTTAAACGCATTCATGGCAGCCAAGATATCATTATCAATACAAGTTTTAGAGAGTGTTACTGCTGCTATTTTAGCTGTGGGTACTGCAGATTTGGCTGCTTTGTCAGACAGAGAATTCTTTACAGGGTGTGTGTTCTCACACATTGAGGACTCAATGTATTTATAACGTGAGTTTGTGGCTACCTATCCTTAAGATCTGTCACTTGACCCAAAACGTTTGTGCTTTATTGTGTTAACCTTGGAATCCTTAAAGTAATTTTGTCACCAAAAGTGCAAATGATCATTAAATGACTATACACAGTAACACAAATCACACACTATAAGGTTGGGGAATTCTAGATCCGTATTTTCTAGTTCAAGAAGTACAGCCTTCAGTTCAGCCAACTGCGCTGTATAGTCTCCTAGAGACCGTGTGTGAGATGTTTGGGGGTGAAAAACACCATTGGACGTAGTGCCAATAACAATTGCCCATGTGGCAGAATATTGCTGCTTTGAACCTATAGCAGGTTTAACTGAACAATCAGTGTAAATTAGGTGTTTGTACTGATCAAGAGGCAAGACTGAAGAAGTCAATAGATAAATGTGTTCATATTGCAAACATTTTTTAAATCAGATTATAAATGCAATGTGTTCCAACATCCAGGAGGAAGGGTAAGGGGAAAAATCAGGTCGTATTAAAGCATAAAGTGGTTTAATAGGTTGTGCGTAATGAGATATGTAGCTTCTGCCAATATTCAAAGATCACAGCAGAGACTGCAATTTCTTATGTGTGCTTGGAGGCTATAATTGAGCACACTTTTCCCAAAAATTAGGTCCAAGACTTTTTCCCTCATTTGTAAGTTAATTTCCCGGGAAAAGGACACTGAGAAAGCAATGTAAGTTTAAAATTAAACTTGTAACCAAATTGCTAAATTATGTGGCCTAGGTAGGCAAGCTGTGCTCTTGGGATGGTAGAAACTCACTCTTTGCCTTGTCAAGATGTGAGGCCGCGGAATAGCAGATGCAGAATAGCGGACGTGGAATAGCAGAGATGGAGCAACAGCCGCAAGCAGAAAGCCACAGCCAGAGAGCTAGATATGGAGCACCTGAGCCGGAGAACCATCGCCGAGACCTGTCCAGTACCAGAGCACAGTTGAATGACAGTGAACCACCTCTGAATCATGGACTGCTTGAGCCCAGGCCAGGCTTGGGCTCCTGACTTCTCTGCCTTTGGCCCCACCCTTGAGCCTTGCAGTAAGTCTGCAGTTTAAGAAGGTGCCCGGACGCTTGTGGCAGCAGTCAGCCCAGTTAGACCTAGGTGCAGCCTGCAGGCTTCCCTGGAAGGTCCCACTCGCTCTTTGGGCACCTTGAAGCCCCGATGTTGAAATCTACTGGGGGTTATGCTTATTGCCACCACAATTGCACATCAGCACTTTGGCGCACCAACGCAGCGAATCGTGCATACACCATGGGCGGGAGGGGCTGGCTACCACAGCCCCATAGTCATTATATGGCCCATTGCCGGAGGAATATGAATCAGCCAGGAATCTGGCTTAAATCCATCAGGGACCTACACCTGGAGTGGCTGAACTGCTGCCCATGAGGTAGTAGAAGAGTGGACTGACCCATTGGAATCAGAGCTGGTAAGTTGGGCAGCCTGGTGCCTCGGGAGGGCAGTGAATGCAACACATAGTCAGAAGCGCTGGGAAGCTGTACCCCCGTCCGTGACTGTGACACCCTCTCCCACCCTCCAACTCCAGAGGCTGCCCCCCTGCATTCACAAAGTGCATCTGTGCAGCAGCAAGAGACAAGCCTGGCGGCGTGCTCCAGTTAGCACCCCGGTAGCCAGCAGGAGCCACCTTCACCATAAACAACTGTGCACCACTTCAGTTCTTCTCACAGCACAGTAGCACTTACAATACCAAGATGGTTAAAATGATACAGGTCACTAGGTCAAGGTCAGCTGCTGACACAAAAGGAGGTGCAGGTCAATCATGGCCACCATCCAAAGATCCTTGCACAATGTACATGAATCCTCAGGGTGCTGCTCAGCCTCTAGGGTCCCACAAGACGCATAGCAATCAAAAAATCATCATTGCTGGCCTGGTCACTAAATACCTGCCCCCTAAGCCCTCAATCACAAGCCGCGCAGTTCTTTCAAGCAACATGCCAGGCAGCAAGGACAATTCTCCCCTCACAACAAGCTCCCTGGGCTAAGGACCCATAGTGACAAAATGCTGATTCCTCTCCTGCCCAATCAAGTCGAGCTTTCGGGGTCAGACATCGCCCCCAAAGCCAATAGGAGCTCTGTATCAACAACCCTTTACTTATCTTTCACTGAGAGTTTCAAGTCAACATTGTGTGCATCAAGAAAACCAGTACCAATCGAGCCTCAAATACACCATCCTCACTCATTCTCCTCGCAGCACTTCTCCATGGCCACAGCACCAGCCTCACCAGATGTCATATACAAAAATAAGAGCCGGGAGAACTTTCACCATCTGTTCTACAACAACAAAAAAACAAAATCGAACAAACAGTGGGGCTTACTCCACAGCTGTACAGACCCTCCACCACAGCAAAATACTTTTACACTACAACCTCCAAGATGGAATTACAAATAGACTTATTGCAGTCAATAGCCCTGCGTCTGGTGGATATGAACAAAAAAATGGATCATTACGAATACACTTCATACCTCACAAACAAACTGCTCTTGTTCTTGAGCAGCCAATGTCGATTAGTGGGCAACCCTTCCATCCTTCCAATGGTCTTGACAACTCTGGCGGACTCAATTAGGGACACCAGGAGCACAGCCTTATCACCTCCACAATCAAACCCAATCAGTCTTGAACCAACTTTTCAACTTGGGAAACATCCATTACAACACAGTCATTACAATGACCTACCTTTACAACGCAAGTGTTACAACGCAACTGCCTTTACATTGCATGCCATTACAATGCATGCCATTACAACGCATGTCACTACAACACATGCCATTACAACACATACCATTACACTGCATGCCATTACAACGCATTATAAGTTAAGTAATGGAGATTTTTTTAGTATTAGGGTGGTATGGGTTTTGGGGTACATGGGAATAGTAATTTTTACCCCTACACTATCCAACACTTAGTAATTTTTACCCCCACACTATCCAACACTTACCCTACTGTTGCCCTAAAATGATTATGCGTTGTAATGGTATGCATTGCAGTGGTATGCGTTGTAATAGAATGCGTTGTAATGGGAGTTTTTTTTAAATGCGTTGTAATGGCATGCGTTGTGAATCATGCAATGTAATGGTAGTTGCGATGTAAAGACTGCGTTTTAAAAGCATTCGTTGCAATTGCATGCGTTGTAACATTATATTCATTGAACTTACCAAGCAAATCCATTCGAGAGGCCATTAGAAATATTGACTAAAATACATAATCCGCTACCTTCTACTGCTTCAAGTTTAATATCCTACATATGCTCTCAGCTGACGAGCACAGCACTTTATCCAGCTGTCCATCAGAGGAAGGGCCTGATGGTACCTCATACCCTAAGTGGATGGAAGGCTCACTCTCTAGAAAAGAAAAGAAAGAACAGAGGAAACTACAAAAAAGGGCAAAATGCCTTTTCAATCGCACCCATACAATGGAGTCAGAAGCTGGTCCCGCCAAGTTCTATCCAATTTTCACAACAAAGTGGTCTGGCAGTAGGGCCAAAGTCACTGTAGTAAAGGACCCACGACCTAGTAACCAGCTGTTAACTAAGGGCTCAATGGATGATCCTGTTGCAGTGCCAACCCCTCTTGCAGGAAGAAAGTGGCAGTCTACTCAACAGCCACTTGGCCCACCTCCACGGAAGGACCAGACACAAGGATCAGCTCTGACCCCATGCCTACACCTTAATTAAAAAACACAGGGATACAGGCATATGCTTGGACGCATTCTCCACTCAGTATTGCACACAGTATTAGCACTCAGCACCGACAGATACTAATAGCCCCCCCCCCCCGGCATAACAACAAATGGACCTTTCCCAACATTTCAAGCTGCATCAGCATTCAAACTTCAAGTTAAATCTGTGAAACCTCTGAAGCCGCTAGCACTGAACAGCACCCATTTAAACCCAGATATGGCCTAGGTGGTACTCACACCGAGATATCACATTAAAGGCAACAATGACATCCTGAACAAGGCTAACATTCTCTGCCTAATTGCTCATATTCCATTGCTGGCGCACATAAGTTCGGCAGACGTCACCTGGGTCAAATTCCAGTGCATGGCCAAGGACTCCCACGGCAAGCACACCATGGTCAGGCTACACCAGAAGTCACATCAGATGGCAATGCTTCACAAAGCAAACCTTCTGGGGGACTGAGGCATTGAGATCAAGGATCAGCCACAAGACAGATATCCTCATGTTCTAAACATCAACCCCCCAAAGTTACCGACCTATTCCATGCTAAAATGCACTGACGGCACAAGTCCAGGCAGGAACCTCTTTGGCAAACCCTTCCAACACAAAATTCTGAGAATTAGATGTTACACAAACCAAAGAACAGTCTTTTCCGGCAAACCCAACATCACCAATGAAGCCAACCCGACTACCACTCTACTTGACGGCACTCTCAAGTCCCCCCGGATGTAAATCAGACAATATCACGTCACTGACCAGATCATGAGTGATGTAATATATGAGATCATGAGCAGTGCAATGTGGGGGCGTAAGTTATAGTTAACTCAGGGAACTATAAATGCTGAATTTCACTGGTTTTGTATGAGTGAAATGTGAGCCCAACTATAACGTCCATGTGATATATATATATATATATATATATATATATATATATATATATATCATAGATAACTGACGGGTTTCACAAGATATGGTGACCAAAGTTCTTATAGCTATGGGGGATAATAGCCCACTTAAAGGCAACAATTTTTTCAATTCCAACACCAAGCTGTTATCATTCTAAAAAACGACAAAACCATTGTGATAAAAAGCTCTGACAAGGGAGGCAGTATAGTCATCATGGATTCCCCCTGGTGTGAGGGAGAGATTATGAGACAACTGTCACAGAAAGATCTCTATGAAGTGATTGACATGGTGACCTACAAGGACTTAGTGAAGAAGTTTCATCAGAGTTTCATTTTCTGGAGAGACAAGGGTATTATCAATCACAATGAATTCGACTTTTTAAGACCTGATTTACCTTGGGTACCAGCCTTTTATATTCTACCAATGGTGCATAACAGTTTAATTGATCCCCCTGGTAGACCAATTGTGTCTTCTAATAATGTTTTTGGGGAAAATGCAGCAATTTACATAAATGTATTCCTCTCCCCATATGTAGTTTCAATACCGTCCTATCATAGGGAGAGTTGAGATGTTCTAACTAAAATTGACAATGTTACTTGGACAGACACTTATCTTATGATTATTATTGATGTGGTGAGTAGTTTGTACACCTGCATTGACCATGAGTTTGGAGTAAAAGCATGTGAATCCTACTTAAAAAGTAAATCGGCTTGTTTCACTGAGCATAACAAAATGTTGATTGATAAAATTCGTATTGCCTAAAAGAGAACACTTTTTTATCGCCAAATCATAGGAACTGCGATGGGCACCTGCTTTGCCCTCAGCTTTGCCAATTTGGTTAGGGCTGCTGGGAGAAGCAGTTGCCCTGGGCATAAACCAATCAGGAGTATCCTAATTTGGACCAGGTACATTGACAACCTATTTAATTTATGGTTGGGTCAAAAGAAAAGGAATACAAATATGTCAATAAATTAAATCAAAACACCTGCAATTTAAATTGGCAGTGTCCACTTGCTCAAAAGAGATTACATTTTCGGATATACTTTTGCAGGTCCGGGATGAAAAGATACAGACCTCGGTATATCGAAAAACCACAGCAGGCAATAGTACTTTACATCTCTCAAGCCAACTTCCTAGAAGTCTAATAGAGAACATCCCTTATGGTGAGACACTAAGACTAAAAAGAATCTGCAACAATGTGGATGCATTACAGATACACACGAGATTGATGAGGAAGAGATTTCAGGCAAGAGGATACAGGTCCAGACTATTGAATATAGCCACCAAAAAGAGAACAACTTCTTTATCCCTGTGAAAAAATTAAAAAAACAACAGAATGTCATGAGATTGATCATGACCTATGACTCTACATCATATAAGGTTATATCAAAAATAACAAAGCAGCATTAGTATATTGTAAGGAAAGACCCCATTATAGGTCGAGACCTACCTGAGAAACCATCTATCACTTAGGAAAGGGTAAAACTCTGGGGGACATTCTGACCAGAAGTTACTTTACGAAGGCTCTGACAAAGGATACATGGCTTAATAGAACTAGAGGCTTTTTCAAATGTGGCCATTGCAAGGTGTGTAGATTAATTTCCAACACTTTGGAATTTTCATCCTCAGATGGATAGAGAAGGAAAATTAACACCTTTTTTAATTGTGGCACTGATCATTGTGTATATGTACTACAATGCCCCTGCTCCCTCATGTATGTTGGGAGCACGATCTTCCCGGTGCGTAAACGGATCCTGGAACATCAGAGAGCCATCAGGAAGGCAGATTTTACCAACCCTGTGGCACGCCACTTTTCGGAACAATATGATGGTGACATATCCGAACTTAGGTATTTTGTAATTGACAGAATTCCTGTGAATTCGAGGGGAGGCAACAGGATAGGGGAACTCAGGCTTCTTGAATCTAGGTACATTTTGGATCATCATATCAAGACACCGGCTGGGCTCAATAAGGATTAGGAAATGGAAGTACATGTAGGGTAGGTTACACACTGACCTGACATCAGATACATGGTACACATCAACCATTTAGGTATCCTCTTCCTATCATCCCTAAATCTTTGGTATGAGCCTATGAGGGCAACCCTAGTCCACTACTGATTTCAGGGAGTTATGTTTTTACATTGTTATACCATTGATGAGCCCTACATTTTGGGATATCAGTGTTTTCAGGGGCATGTGTAATATAGGCAATGGTCCATTATTATCCCAATGTTGCTGCCACTTGCCAGAAGTGAGCGATTATAATTTTTTGCTGCTTTTCTTCCTTTTTTCACCCCCTTTTGAGTCACCCACACCATTAATGAGACCAGTGCTTCTTCCTTCCTTTAATTGATTAATTATTCATATGCTAGAATTATAGGAATGATTAACAAAATCAAAAAACTATATTATTATCCAAAATCATGAAAATTAACGTATTTGGAACTTGATAAAGGAAGCCAGTACGTCCCTTTAGTTTGTAATGCACTTTGATGGTGATGAATCAGTAATTCACTCTTCTATTTTGTATAATTGTATTTTTTTGGTGTTATTTGGAGTTTATATGTAACAATAATAGACGTTGCAAGAGGTCCATAGATTTTTTCTATGTCTCTTATGACATGTATTATTTAAATGTCTAAAAACAAGGATGGAGTGGTTTGCACTTTGAGAAAGGCTCTAACCGAGAAGCGTAAACTTTTTCTTATTCTGGAGTGCCTGCCTTTTATTCAGCGTTTAATGTAGGAATTTGTAAATATATATATCTTCCCCTGCTGTTCCCGGCTAAATCCACCTGTCGGAACTGGTGCTTGGTGGCGTGAGCAGGAACTGCCTTTAATTACTCAACAAATTCTTACAACCGTACACACAAGAAATAGCTGGCACTCCAGGAAAATACTTCACAGATTAGTTTATTGACTGATGAGTTTCAGCTGTCAAAGCCACATTAGTGAATTGAACCCATCTTCTGTAAGGGACTGTGATTAACCACTTCCTCATAAACATAGTAAAACGACTGGGGTACTGCTTCTTCTTACATTTTAATTTCATTCAACATGCATCATACCATTCCAATAGATCAAAATGAGATTCTAATAATGGGTTGAAAGTCATGTTTAAATCTTCTAGCCAAGTGGCTCTTTCGTCACATGTATATTGCATTATTTTTAAATATTTTCAAATGCCACACATTTTACCTATAAAACCTTTTTTTTAAAAAAACAAGTATGCTAAATCCTTGCACAGTTGCCAAATAATACAATTCAAACTAGCCCAAATTGCAAACGCATAATGAGTCTAATGCCAAGTGACATCTGCTCCATAAAAAACATTTAAAAATAATCTGTTACCAAATAATGTTCCACATGCTTTTTCAACCCAATTAATTATGCTAGCTAAGAAAGTATTCTTAGGTAATCCAAATGACAATTCTTTACCCCTGAAGAAAAAACTGTGCTCTACAAAGTACGAAAATTGGTAATCCATCCCCCATGTTGTGTGTTCGGCAACCGCCAACATGCCAGATCTCACCAAAAGTGATTAATTTAATTTAACTCCTGGACCTAAGATTTAACAAGAAATTTGCAAAAATAGTAATGGCTATTCATAGGCAAGAGTCTTTATGATGGGTGCAATTCACTAATGCGGCTTTGACAAAGACGTAAGGTCGAAACGCGTCAGTTAATAAACTATTTGGTGAAGTATTTTCCTGGAGTGCCGGCTATTTCTTGTGTGTACGGTTGCAAGAATGTGTGGAATTATATATATACACATCATAACATCATATATATATATATATATATGGACTAGGCACGTAACTGTTTGATTAAACACCATTTCAAAGCGCTGGCGATTGAAGTTGTCCGTTCCTTTCGTTGTGCGAGACTGCACATAAGGGAAGTTTCTTTGATATATATATATATATATATATATATATATCACAGCAACTCTGTCTTTCACTTTGTTTTATTTTCATATCCAGAGGGTCACTGCATATGCGTCTGATACGGAGCATCTCCCCATAAGATATACTATTTATTAAATGTTTGGGGTGTGCACTCGTGGCATGTAGCAGTGTATTGCCTGCGGTTGGTTTTCTAAAAAGGGTAGTTACCAGCATATTGTTGTACACTAAAACCTGTACATCTAAAAATGTCACTGAACTTTTACTGATGTTGGAAGTAAAATTAAGGTTAAGATCATTATGGTTAATACTTTCTACAAATTGTAAAACACTCTCCTCAGTGCCTCGCCAAACAATAAATAAATCATCAATAAAACGCATCCAGGAGACTATATTGCACTTACAGGTTTGTTCATATTCACGCTTGAGGACCAGCTCCTCCCACCAGCCCATAAACAAGCAGGCATAGCTGGGGGAGAAGCTGGCCCCCATAGCCACACCCTGTACCTGTTGATAAAATTGGTCATTGAAAAGGAAGTAATTATTCTCTAGACAAAAAGATAACATATTGAGCAGCATTCGTGTATGTTCTGTATGTTCCATCGATCTCCTGCTCAAAAAATATTCAACTGCTCTTAGACCATCCATATGCCTAATGCATGTATATAAGGAGGTCACATCCAGTGTTACTAATAGTAGATCTGCATTCCATGCTAGATCTTTAATTTTGTTCAGAAAGTCACTGGTATCTTGTATATAAGAGTCTAGCATCTTCATGTGAGTCTGTAAAAAGTAATCTATATATTTGGAAAGATTTTCAAGAGGCCCATTACATTCTGCAATAATGGGTCTCCCAGGTAGGGACGTTAGGCTTTTGTGGACTTTGGGTATGAAGTAAATATATGGTACAAGTGGATGTTCTTTTTTTATGAACCTGTATTCATCCCAACTCAAAAGTCCCAAACCCTTCCAAGCTAAAAGACTTTGAAATAACATATCTTGCATTGCTTTATATTTCAATAAATTACTTTTCCTGTAACATTGGATGTCATTTAATTGTCTATATGCTTCCTTGAGATAATCCGATACTGGCCATAGGACAATATTTCCACCTTTGTCCGAGTTTCTTATTATCAGGTCCCCTTTCTGCAGTTTCTCCATCAATTGTTGATACTTTCTTTCATCATTAGAATATTTTTTCTTTTGTCTATTGTTGGCGAGGGTCAGTCTTTTAACTTGCGCAACCACATGTTCATTGAATGCATCCAAGCCGTCGCTTGACGAGATAGGAATAAATTTGGATTTTGGTTTGAAATGGGTTTCCGATTTTTTCTGACCAATAAACGCTGCTGCTTCCTGTGTATTACTGTTGTCCCCTGAAGCAAGTTGACACATGTCCTGCAAGAGGCCTAGGTCTGAAATCTTCAAGCCTGGAGCCTCAATTTCATTGGTTGAATTCAATCCTTGATCTATAGTGGCTCTTTGTAGATGATATTTCTTGAGCTTGAGTTTGCGGATAAATTGGTATACATCAGCTCTTGTTTTAGTGTATTGAAAATTTGATTCTGGACAAAAGCTGAGTCCCAAACACAATAATTGTCTTTCTGCTACTGACAGTTCCATTGTACTGAGGTTGATGATAGATTTGATTTTCTCATCTTCTGATATCGTGCCGGTGCATGTTGCTTCTTTCTCTTTTGCCTCTAATACCTGCGACCTCTGCCCCGCCCCCGCTTCTTTTGTTCGACATTGTTTGTGGGCCTGGCGTCTCCCCCTTCTCCTCTCGCAACTTGTTTTGCCTTTACTTCTTGCGGGCGTGGTCTCAATGTATCCCTCCTTTGCTTCAGGACGTCCAATTCTTCCCCCAACGTCAATTTCACTCCAGTTGTTCTGTTAGCACATTCACTATCTGATTCACTTTCTGGTGCTGAACTGGAGACTGGAGACATTTCTTCTTGCTGTTGATGTGCCCCTTTATTTACTTGAATGCGTTTTTTAGCTGTGGCTGCTCTAAGCGAGTCATAGCGGCGAGCAAAAGTGAAAATCTGACCATGTAGATAGTCATCTCGAGCTCTTTTGAATTTGTACGTTTTACGTATTTTAATTTTGTCCTCTTCTTTAGTTAGTCTAGTGGTCATATCCTTCCTCAACTTTGTTATCTGGTCCTGGTGGGACTCTTCACTCTGCTGTATAATTTTGGCTTCCAGGGCATCAATTTTAACCTGTAAATCTGCCCCGTCTATCTCTGCGTATTTAACCAAAATTTGGATGAGGTGTTTGGATGACTCCAGGTTGCATTGTCTCCATTCCGCCATCATCAAGGGATTGGGCGCCTCATATCTGGGGGCCAGCATAATACGAAGCCCTCTAGGGACTCTCCCCACATCCAAATATCTTTTGAGTGAGCGTGCTTCCAACCATTTGGCCTGCTCTTGCTTTTTGTATTTTTCCAGTAGCCTGAAGGATTCCTTTAACCCAGTAGGTTCTTTCCCGGTATTTATGCATGCATCATTATTGTTTGTTGCAGCCTCATTTTCTAAGGCATCTGAAAATATATCGTCCGCGGTGAGCTCAAGGGCTCTTCGTGCGTCATCAGACATTCTGCGAGGAACATTTTGAAAATATGCTTAGCTTATACAAAGGTCGCCTCTATGTGTTGTGGGTTAATACTAAACCTGTGTGACCAGCCGGTCCTTACGGTATAGTTACCCACTCTATTCCGGCCTCCTCTGTAAGCTGTAACCACCCGACCCACGTAGCTGCTGTACCAGTGCGCGTTTACCTTGAGTTTGTCAGAGAGCTCCACGTGTTGCCTCCGTCTTCTGTCTGCTCAGCCGAGCGACTCTGTTGACAGCAGCAAAATCCTCCGGTACTTGACTCTCTCTAATTAAATGTCCGCGCTACTTCCTCCAACAGCAATAGCAATGTCGCAAAGCCACATGGGGGCTTACACCGTATCCTTAATCGAAACTCCACTGAGTGCCCCTGGGGTCCAAGCCAAATCAGCACCACGAGCCCGCAGTGTTGAACGCCGAGAGACGCCGAAGGGCAGATAGACTGCCTGTGGTGAAGCCTTCTTTCTTCGGGGCAGGTCTACGAACCTGCGGCAATCCAAAGCCGGTAATACTTCACAGCAACTCGCGATATTCACCCGCTTGCGCGCGGAAATCACCAGCGTAGACCAACTTGTGCAGCATTATTATTTTATTTCCTCTGTGTCAGGACGCGTTTCGGCCGTCCAAGCGGCCTTGATCACCTGATCATACGTCACAGAATTGCCCATTTTTAAAGTGCAAGTGCAACATCATCATTGATAAACATGGAAGACATACTAATGCTTGCATGAACATAATTCATCATTGTTAAAACTTTTTGCGCAAATTTAAATCCCCATATATTAAGGGAATCTAAAACATATAATAAAAGCATAAATGCCCTATTTACATCATATATGTATTGATAATATTATTACGCAATTTTATGATAAAAAAATATAAATTAACATTTTATTCAACTTTCTCATGAATCAATTAGTTGCACAGTATACATCAAATAATATTGAGTGCTCACAAAGACCATAAAAAAATCCTAACGATTTTTTCTTCTTGTTTTCTTTTCTTTCGCAAAATAAAGTGCTATAGTGCTGTCATTCTAAGCGTATAAGATACTTAGAAGACTGAAACGCTGAAATCCAAAAAAGTGACAAGTGCATGAAGAACCATTGCATAAATACCTTGGACACAAATTTGAACAAACTACAAATTCAGAGATAAGAGATATTGTTCATCCTTATAGAGGTAGAATGTATAAGATCAATGAGAGTATATATATATTATCTACTGGCGGTCGCCAGTAGATAGTTATAGTTAGGACGTGTTTCCATAGGAAATCTGAAAATTCTTTTTTGAATAACTTTGGCGCCGGTTGACGAATCCTCGCGAAATTTTCAAAACTAATGGGGCGCTCCGCTCAGCTCCTACCCTAAAAGTCTCGGGGTGATTCGTCAAGCGGGGGCCGAGAAAAAAGGGGGGTCCCAAAACACGTTTTCCCCATGCATTTTCCCATAGGACATTTAGTCGAAGGTACAGCCCGAACGGCTAAACAGAATTACTTGAAATTTGGCAGAGAGGTAGTCCTCAGGTCAGGCATGTGCCTTTTGCATGTATGGAGTAAATCTGTTGAGCATTTCCTGAGAAAATTGCAGTTAAACCACATAAATATCTATAGCCGCGCACCGTGCGCGCACTGTACGCTCATGGTGCGCGCACCCTAACGTGCGCAAGCGTAATTCTGATTGGTGGTTACATGTCAGTCAACGTTCAAATCGGTCGAAATCAGGAAGTGTCGGCCGCCATTTTGTTTGTTGTGGGTGCGAGAGTTAAAAATAGAGGTGGCGAACGTGAAAAAGGGGCAGGGTAGAGAGTTCCTGACCCCCTAGCCTTTGTCAGGGGGGCCCTAAAGGACCCCGAAGGCTGAAAAAACATTTTAAGGTGAAAAACCTTAAAAAAAAAAATATATATATATACATAACTTAGCATTTAAAAAACCTTGCAAATTCACTTAAAAAACCATAGGTTTCACACATGTTATAGTTAGGTGGACATTTCACTCGTAAAAAAACAATGAAATTCCCCCGTTATAGTTAGGTCAGATAACTATAACTCGCGCGACCGCCACTCTATCACAAGGATGATGTCATCAGTGATGTCATGAGTGATGCCACTGACCATGTCATGAGTGATGTAATATGTGACGTCATGAGCACTGGATTGCGGGCGCGCGAGTTATAGTTATCTGACCTAACTATAACGGGGGAATTTCATTGGTTTTTTACAAGTGAAATATCCACCTAACTATAACATGTCTGAAACCTATGGTTTTTTAAGTGAATTTGCAAGGTTTTTTAAATGCTAATTCATAACTATAACGTGTGTGAAACCTATGGTTTTTTAAGTGAATATATATATATATATATCTCCAAACACAATTCCCACAGCGCTGTCAGCTGATAGAGGGACACAGACGCCAATTTCGTGCTGATATTCTTTATTTTACTTCATGATAGGAGGACGCGTTTCGCCCACCTCACTACATATTTACACACATATATACATCCATATTTATACACATATATACATGTTTATACACACATATATATGTGTGGCAGTCAAATAAAGATTCACTTCTAAAGATACCTCTCATGGTGTGGCTCCCTTCTATGGAAATTATAATAAGGAGAGTGGTGAGATGGTGGGTGGCTGTATTGAGCCACCCACCATCGATCAAGAGGGCCACAGCGATATTGGCAGGAATTATATATATATATATATATATATATATATATATATGTATTATCTATCTACTGGCGGTCGCCAGTAGATAGTTATAGTTAGGACCGTGTTTCCATAGGAAATCCGCAACATTCTATTTGGAATAACTTTGGCGCCGGTTGACGAATCCTCGCAAAATTTTCAAAATAGGTAGGGCGCTCTGCTCCGCTCCTACCCTGAAAGTCTCAGGGTGATTTGTCAAGCGGGGGCCGAGAAAAAAGCGGGGTCCCAAAACGTGTTTTCCCCATGCATTTTTCCATAGGACCTATAGTCGAAGGTACAGCCCGAACGGCTGAACAGAATTACTTGAAATTTGGCAGAGAGGTAGTCCTCAGGTCAGGGAAGTGCCTTTTGCAGGTCTGGTGTCAATTTGTTCAGTAGTTCCTGAGAAATTCAAAAGTAAATTCATATATATGTGGGCGGAGCCTAACCACACATCTCATCCTGAGATCTGATTGGCTGTCAGCACTTCATCCAAGAAGTGTTGGCAGCCATCTTGGGACCAATATACATGATAGCACCTCATTAAAAAGCATTGCAGTTAATAGAAGGTTTTAAGACTTTAGTTACATTATAAATCATTTGTTGATGGTACCATACTCATTTTATGAATTGTGGTATGTTCTAAGGTGATTTCACCATGTGAAAAAGCATTCTGCTGGGATATCATGATTAAGCCTGGGCAAAGCACTACGCTACGCTCGTGTAGTTTGCGAAGTTCGCGCTACTTCGCACTACGCGAATTGCACGTAGCACAGTGCGAACACTCGTAGCGTAGTGTTGCGTAGTGCTGCGGTCATTTTATGCTTGTTCGCGGTCCTCAACGTCAAGTTGGCGACCGCGAGCAAGCAAAATGACATCCCGGCGAGACTTTTTCCTTGTTCGCGATCAGCAACATCAAGTTGGCGATCGCGAGCATGGAAAATAAACCTCCCGGCGAGATTCCCAACGCGAGGAGGTCAGGTTTCTCATTGAGAGTGGTCGCGTATGCTCGCAACCGCTCGTGATGAGAAACTACCAGTTCCCGTTGAGAATGCTGCCGCTCGAGGAAAAATCTACTCGAGCAGCAGAAAACTACATCTCGCACTGTGCAAGATGCCATTTTCAATGATTGCACAGTGCTGGTTGCTTGTCCGCACTGTGCAATCATTGAAAACGACATCTGGTACAGTGCGAACAAGGTACTACGCAGTTCGCAAAGTGCTACGCGTAGCTCGTGTAGTGCGAACTGCACTTTGCGTAGCTTCGCGAAGTGCTACTTCGCGAACTACGCCCAGGGTTAATCATGATTGAGAGAAAAATATTTTCTCATGCTTTTCCCACAGAGGTTTTGAAGGTGATCTATAAGCTAAACTAAGAGCTTATTTTCTGTAAATTCACATTATCTTTCTCAGTCATGTGAGAATGAAGTCTGACATTCTCAGTAAAACATGTACATCCAACAAGGGCAGAGACTGTCAGTTGATTCCTTTGTGTTCTACTGCAGCTTCCCAGAGTGTTCCAAAGAACAACTAGAGCGCTAACAGTCCTACTTATGATAAACGTATGGCACACCTGAAGCCATCTTGCTTGGATTAAAGTGGTAACTCTTAAAACATTTAATTTAAAAAAGAACAAAATGAGGGGGCTCATTTTTCCATAAAAAGTATGATTAGTGCTTCAGAAAGAAAAATTAGGGCACATTTTGAGTGACTTCTCAAATCCTCTTCTATTTCATTAACAAATTCTGACATGCAGACTGAAACATGCACTTTCAATACCAGCAGCAGTTTTCCCTGGTGAGCAGTAGCTTTACTACAGTGATCTGATGAGCAAAAAGAGTGCTAACATTCTGAATTTATGGCAAATGTGTGACACATCTGAATGCCTTCTTGATGGAATCAAAGTAAAAAACTGAAAGTATTTCCTACTGAGGAGACTCCAGTAAATGAGGAAATTAGGAAACTTCATAACAAATAAGTCTCCCAAGATGGCCACCAGAGAAAAAAGAGCCCAAATGTAGTCCAAATATCACCCAGATGTAGCCCAAGTATAGCCCAATGACAGAATGTCCCAGAGTGTTCTTAAAAACAACTAGAGCGCTTACTGTCTTCATTATGACAAAAGTATGGTACACCTGAAGCCATCTTGATTGGAATAAACTGGTAACACTTAAAACATTTAATTTAAAAAGGAACACAATGAGGGGGTTCATTTTGCCATAGAAATTATGATTAATGCTGAAGAAAGAAAATGAGGGAACATTTTGAGTGACTTCTCAAATCCTCTTCTATTTCATTAAAAAATTCTGACATGCAGACTGAAACATGCACTTTTAATACCAGGAGCAGACTTCCATGGTCAACAGTAGTTTTACTACAGTGATCTAATGAGCAACTATGGTGCTAACATTCAGAATTTATGGCAAATGTGTGACATATCTGAATACCTTCATGATGGAATCAAAGTAAAAAACTGAAAGCATTTCCTACTGAGGAGACTGCAGTACATGAGGAAATTAGGAAACTTCATAACAAATAAATCTCCCAAGATGGCCACCGGAGAAAAAAGAGCCCAAATGTAGCCCAAAATCACCCAGATGTAGCCCAAATATAGCCCAATGACAGAAGTGTGCAAAACACTTATTATTTTGTGTTTTTGCAGTGTTATATAGTGCAGACTTGTCAGGTATTGGAGTGCTTTACATCACACAAGAACAAATTCATTTTGGTTGTAGACATGGGGAGACTAAGTGATTTGACCAGAATCACAGAATGTCGAGGTGAAGCAGAAACTCCAACCTGGTTCACCAGTTGCAAAGTCTGCAGTTCTGGAAGTAACACCACATCCTCTCCCCTAAGTGCAACATTTAATCAAGTGGTCAACTTGATAAAAAAGCATAAAGATAACAAATAATTTAAAAGTGCTTTGTCGCTATTTGAAAACTCAGAAAATATGTCCTTATTTTAGTCTTTTAGAGCACCAACCATAATTTTGATGCCAATAAGACCCTCTCATATATGTAATTTCTAAAGGAAATGCTCTAGGTATTACAGTTTTGATTACATCAAGATGACGTCAGGCGTTCCACACTTTTGTAATAAATATAGAATGTTAGCAATCTAGTTGTTCATTAGGATACTGTTGAGAGGCAGAGGCCAGGGGCACGGATTCTGAAAATTGAAGGCAGGTAGGAGGGTGCAAAGGCAACAATTTAACCACACTGAGCAGGCAGGAAGGGCCGTGGCAGCACAACAGACTATGGAGGGCAGTGGAAAGGGGGGCAGGGGAAACAAACCAACAATACAGGACTTGCAGAAGAGGCTGTGGCAATGTAATAGACCATTGTGGGCAGAAGGAAGAGGCAATGGTAGTACAACCATACATGCCAACAGACCCGATTCAGCCAGGAAACGTCCAATGTTTTTAAGCTCAAATGGGCTATATTTGATCTGTCTCCTGTCTACAATCTCCTCTTTTTCAATGTAACTCAAAGGGGAAAATCAATACCCCCGTTTTTTTTCAAAATCTCCCTCTTACCAAGTTCAAAATGTTCGCAAGTATGGTACATTGGATCATGGAAGGAAATGGGGTAGGGACATGGACTTGGATAACAGAGGACAGGAGGGACATGGAGAGGTGCACCAAACTGACCCTGCAGGGCAGGCATCAGGGTTTGCAGCAGCACAATACACCACACAGGGCAATGTGGGATGGGAGTGTAGCACAACAATCCATAGAAAGCAAGAGGGAGGGGACAGGACCATGCACATATGTCATCAGCAGAAGATTGCGGTCGCGTGAGTTATAGTTGCCAGCACTAACTATAACGGGGCAATTTCATTGGTTTTTTATCAGTAAAATTTCCGCTAACTATAACATGTGTGAAACCTATGGTTTTTTCAGTGAATTTGCAAGGTTTTTTAAATGCTAATTCCTAACTATAACGTGTGTGAAACCTATGGTTTTTTCAGTGAATTTGTACGGTTTTTTAAATGCTAAGTTACTTTACGCCATTCGAGGCGTGCGCGCCCACTTAACGCAGTGCGTTCCGTGCACGGTTTTTATCAACTTTAATAAGCCCTGTACATTTGGTGGCCTTCGGCCACCAAAAGCACAGGGGGTGGGGTCAATGTGGATAGTGTTTTTTTTATTTCGATTTTATAATTTCATGTTGCCAAAATATAGTTTTTTTACTGATGTAATAAGCCCTGTACATTTTGTGGCCTACGCCCACCGAAAGCATAGGGGGTGGGGTAAGTGTGGATAGTGTTTTTTTTATTTCTATTTTTTACCGTACGCTTACGGTAAGCGTACGGTAAGCGTACTCGGCGAAATTTCCGAAAAAAAAATAAAACCGTTTTTGCTCTTGGGGGATGTTTGGGGACTCCCTCAACATGACTATGTGGGAGGGAGTTGTCAAAACAGCCCCGTAACATGTTTTTGGGCATCATGTTTGATAAATAACACTCAGTGCGAGAGACAAAATGGCGGACGCCGCTTCCTGGTTTCGGCCGATTCGAATGTTTACTAAGATCTAAGAGCCAATCAGAATCGCGCTCACGCACGCCACCGTACGCGTACGGTAAGCGTACGGTAAGCGTACGGTAAGCGGGCTCAGATATATATATTGATTTAAAGGCTATTTTCTCAGAATCTACTGAACAGATTTACACCAAACCTACAAAAGGCACTTCCTTGACATAGGGACTACCTCTCTGCCAAATTTCTAGTAATTCTGTTCAGCCGTTCGGGCTGTAGCTCTGTCTAAAGGTCCTATGGAAAAATGCATGGGAAAAATGCGTTTTGGGACCCCCCTTTTATCTCAGCCCCCGCTTGACGAATCCCCCCGAGACTTTCAGGGTAGGAGCGGAGCGTAGCGCCCCACCTATTTTGAGAAATTCGCGAGGATTCATCGACCGGCGCCAAAGTTATTCAAAATAGAATGTTGCGGATTTCCCATGGAAAAGGGGTCCTAACTATAACTACCTACTGGCGACCGCCAGTAGGTAATATATATATATATATATATATATATATATATATATATATATATATATATATATATTATATATATGCAAAAAAGAAGCAGAGAACTCTGGGTAGTTCTCAAATTTAGGTGGAAAGCAGCTCCTGTATAGAGCTTTCTCAACACCAGCGACACTCTAGATCTGCTCACCTCAGGGGTTGCTTTTACTCATTTCAGGTTGGCTTGGTTGGTATTTTACCAATTCAAAGCTGTAATATTGTGCCTGGAGTGGTAAATGGCTTTTGTCATTTTACAGCTCGGCAAGGACAGCACTGTGCTATTCCTATGCTTAAAGGCTTTGCTGTACAAATGGCAAAAGAATTTGTCCATTTCTATCGGCGTGGATAGCACTGTGCTAATCCTATGCTTAAATAATTTGATAGAAAGGCAGACATTTGAGGTGAGCAGATCTAGAGTGTTGCTGGTGTTGAGAGTGCTCTATACAAGAGCGGCTTTCCACCTAAATGTGAGAACTACCCAGAGTTCTCTGCTTCTTTTTTGCATAATTTATTCGTCACTCTATGCCTGAAATGGTATTTTTTTACTTATACTGGGTGCTCCCTTGTGTCCGGACAAAGCTATACCTCTCTGAAGAGCTCTAATTAGAGCAAAACACTGTATCAGGGGTTGCTTTCACTCATTTCAGGTTGGCTTGGTTGGTATTTTACCAATTCAAAGCTGTAATATTGTGCCTCCAGTGGTAAATGGCTTTTGTCATTTTACAGCTCGGCAAGGACAGCACTGTGCTAGTCCTATGCTTAAAGACTTTGCTGTAGAAATGGCAAAAGACTTTGTCCAGTTCTATCTCGGCGTGGATAGCACTGTGCTAATCCTATGCTTAAATAATTTGATAGAAAAGCAGACATTTGAGGTGAGCAGATCAAGAGTGTCGCTGGTGTTGAGAGTGCTCTATACAGGAGCTGCTTTCCACCTAAATTTGAGAACCACCCAGTGTTCTCTGCTTCTTTTTTGCATAATTTATTCGTCACTCTATGCCTGAAAGGGTATTTTATATATATATATATATTGTTGGACTTGGCCCTTCTGGCGGGTTCACCCCCAAAACTTTTTGCAATTATCCTATTATCCTAGCTTTTTCCCTATGGCACTTTAGCACGGTGTCCCCATGTAAAAGTGCGTGCGCTCTGTGTTACATTGAGTGAGACTGACCTGCCCTCCCATAGGAATGCATGGGGAATGTGTGTCCATGGTAGTTCCTGATGTGTGAGGAGTGCAGGGTCGAGTTTGGTATGTGCGAACTCATGAGATTGAATGCTGCGCAATGATGTGTGCAGCGTTACTGTGTCTAGTGTAGAAGTGCCACTTCTAGAAGCTGGCATGTCTGTCTAATAAATGTGAAGTAACTGTCTGGCTTGTGATTGGCTGGTTTGCCTCGCTCCAGGAGTCAGGATGGGTCTGCGCCAGTGGTGAATGGAGAGATCTGCATTCTGATGGCAGGGAGGAGTACACCTGGGACCTGAATAGGGCTGGGCTTTCCCTACACAATGCTGGCTCCGCCCCCTGTGGTGCGACTGATGTTCCTAGCCTGTCCAGTGAATGGGGAGAGGGGCTGAGCACAACAGAGTGCTCCAAAACCAGTTGCATCTGGTTTTTCCTTAACCCTGCAGCCTGAGACAAAGGAAACTTGTGTATAAAAAGGGGCTGTGACCCCATGTAAAGTGTTCTCTGATCCTCACTAGAGGGGGGCCTGCTGCTGCTGCTGGGCGCCAGGAGGACCCCCACTGGGGACCGCATCCCTGCCTGGAGGGCCCTGTGAGCTGGCCCCTGGGCCCAGCCCTTGCCCCCCCCCCGCCTCCTGAAAGACTTTCCCCTGGAATTTGGACTGGCTTATTGAGGAGAGTGCCTTACTTGTGTGTCAGCGCGCTTGCCTTTTATCCTGGTAAAAGCACCAGATTGATAAGTGAAGAGGAGCATGCCTGCTCCGCAGCTCTGAGCTGCCCATCGTGAAAAGGGAATCCCCGGCGTGGAGATTCCCTTGCAATTCTCGGTATTCCAGGAAGCGGGTGCCCACCCTGCATACCTACCGTCTTTTCTAATTGTTTTCGGCGGGAGCCCACCCCGCCGTTGTATTCATTGTCGTGGGAGCCCACCCCGCATTGCAGTGATCGTTAGTGGGTGCCCACCCCGCTATTGGTATTGTCTTTCGTGAGGGAGAAACGCCCGCGATCCGCGGCCCGCCTGGTTGTGGGCGTGGCCACGCTGACAGAAGCGGAAGGACCGTGCGGCAGGAAACGCCACGTCAAGAGGCCCAGGCGGGAGCCCACCCCGCTCTGGGACGTGCTAACCCGGGGAAGCAAGCAGCCTGTCTGAAGGCAGGACTCCCGAGACCACGGGGAGAGCCCCGCGAATGCTGCAGCCGGCACCAGGAAGAAGAGCGGAGTCGACGCGTCTGAAGCCCCGGTGAGTGAGGGCTTCGCTGGCACGCGGTCGGTGTCGGCCCCTGTCTGGTAAAAGCGTTGATGCTCCCTGGGGCACATTGCCGGTGCCTGGAGCATCGTTGGGGGCAGAGAGTGGAAGCGTAGGTTCCCTGTGCTTCCCAGGCACGTCGGTGCCAGTGTCCATTGCTGCATCCAGCTGCCCCACGAGAGGGAGAGGGCAGCTGCAACGTTGGAGCCAGTGCAGAGGGGCTCCCCAGGCACAGTGGTGCCTGCGCTCATTTCTGCTGGGGCGTAGGATTTCTAAAGCCCCCGGGGGGACCCAAGAGGCACCAGGAGTGCCAGGCTGCCTTTGTGCCTCTTTCCCGGCTGTTCTGCGAGAACGCAGGCATCTGCAACGAAGGGGGTCCTTTTATATTTAGCAGTCCCGGAGTGGGACTTGGGTCATTTTTAATTCAGAGTCCCAATGAGCTCAGGTGCCCAGGCTCATTTTCCCAGCTGCCCAGCAATTAGTGGGCAGCTGCAACGTTTAGGTTGTGCCCCTGTGCGCTGTTGCTTACGCTGCTTTGGCAGCCCAGCCCTGACAATTTGGACAAAGGGCGTTTGAGCTCCTGAGAGGTCAAGTAGGCCTGGGGACAGTTTTCCTGTGTTTTAGGTCTAATATGTTTTATGTCTAATGTGATTGTGATCGCATAGTGTGCTCCTAACTTTTACCAGTAGTTACTGGTTGTGCGCTAAATTTCTGATTTGTTCTACATTTAATGTGCATTCCCGTTATGCTTATTTGTATTTCTGACTGTGTCTATGCGTAGTAGAGGGTTTTTCCTAGTATAGCTTGTGCTAGTGAAGTTCATGGCTCCCTGCATGATAGATGCCTAATGTGTTTAGGATTGCGTAGGGTGTACTTACCTTTTACCAGTAGTTACTGGTTGTGCTCTACAGTGATAATTTAGGTTACAGTTGATATATGTTTTACATCTACAATTAGTGATTTGTGCTAATTCTGACAGTGATCCATGCTGCCCTGTCTTGTGTAAATAGTCCCCTGTAAAATTCTGCCCAGTGCCATTCGGCACAGAGTAAGTTATGTGATTATCATCTAATGTGTTTATTATAATACAAAGGCTATGTTTATATATAACCTTGTGTGGAGTTTCTTTTGTGGTGGGCCTTGGGTGTTGTTGCTGGGTGCGCGCGCAAACGCTTTACACATTGCCTCCGGGATAAGTCTGTCTGCTCGTGCCTAGCTACCAAGGGGGTGAGCAGGGGTTATATTTGGCCTGTAACTCCCCAGCCCTGACTTGGAGTGGTGATTTCTGCCTGGCTTTGGCGCAAGCCCTAGCCAACCAGAAATCCCATTTCTAACATTGGTGATCAGCGGTGGGATTAGGACTTGCATTTGCGCAGTACTGCAGCGACGACTGGCTGCACTACAAAGCTCTGCATTTTAGATAAACACGTATTTGGGGATTATTGTAGTGAGGTTTATTTTTAATTCTTCTCCTAAAAAGTGTCATTTTTTAATTGTATACTCTCGCTTCAGCTCAGACACCTAGGTCCCTGGTGTTGCCCGTGTCCCTGATCGTCCTGCCAAAATGGAGTCTGCTTTTAATTTCTGTGGTCTGTTCAGAAACAGTATGGGCAAGTTGGTTGAGTTTTGTGAGGAGAGAGACATAGCAGTGAGTGTGTCAGATTCCCAGTCAAAACTTAGGGAAAACCTGATCCAATGGCAGAAGGATGAATGGGAACGTGAGTGCAGGGAGGAGGAGAGGGCCCGGGTCACACGCCAAAAGGGTGGTGGGTCTGAGGGGAGCCCTGAGGAGTCTGAAGAGGAGGAAGAAAGTGACAGGACCGGGACGCCAGTAGATAGTGAGGACCCTATAGATAGGGAGTCCCTTGCTGGGTCCAGTGACGGGGGCAGCGCCTCTTCCCTTTCCCTGTCCCCAGAGGAGTGGGTAGAAAGGAGGGAAGAAAGGGAGCATCAGCTGGCTTTGGAGAAGCTCAGGTTAGAGCATGCCAAGGAGATAGCGCAGCTGGGTGTGGAGGAGAAAAAGTTTGGGACCGAGAGGGTCTTAGCGCAGGAGAGGATGGCGGAGGCTGAGAGGGCCTTCGCCAGGGAAAAATTAGCTCTGGAGGGTAGATTATCCCCTGAGCACAGTTGTGGCTTTCTGGATTCACCAGTAAGGGTGGGATCCAGTGGTGGCAGCGATATAGAGTCCAGTGCAGGAAGTCCCATTCCCAGTTCCCAAAGTATGGTACCTTGTCCCCAAGAAGAGGAGTACAGGTTGAAGTTCAGGGGTAGTAAGAAACTGTCTCACCAGACCTGGGGGGAGTTTGCGGATGAATGTAATGATGCACTGGTTGATTGGATAAGGGTGAACACGGAACAGGATTTTGAAGGACTGTTCAATCTGGTTATCAAAGGGCAGATGCTCAGTCGTTGTTTTCCAGGGTTGCGCCAACACCTGTTGAGGTGTGACTGCTTTTGTCCTTGGGACCTTGCAGAGGAAGCAGACCGCTGGGAAAGTGCCCGAGGTTCTGATGAGGCATGGGAGAGCGATTCCAAAAGTAGTGGTTCAGGTATCTTCCCGTCCTGTATTGGAGAAGAGGTTCAGAGTATCCCAGCTAGGTCCCAGTGTAGCAAGAGGGGTGTAGGGGCTCACGTCCTGTCTCAGTGGAGTAGGAGTGAGTATGGGACTGAGTGTTCCCAGGTGCCTGAAACCCAGTCTCAGAACCTGGATGGTTTCTTCAGGGAACACCAGGTTGGGGGCCTGGGCTGTCCTGTTAGTCCATTTGAGGAGGATCTCTTAGTGTCTAGAGAGCCGGGAGTGTCTGTAAATAGAGCCCCAGTGGTTCTGGTGTCTGGCGGTGCCGCTCCAGTAGGGAGGGTACAGAAGTCCGAATTGAGGGGTGAATGGGGGATGTGTTCCTCAGTGGAAGAACCAGTGGGTCAGGGACCAGCCAGTACGGCTGAGTTCCCTTGGAGTGACCATGGTGACACCACTTCTGTTCTGGAGGTTCTTCGCGCACTGTCAGGTGGACAGGGGATGGGAAATCTGCGTCAGGCAGACGGTTACGCAACATATGAGTCAGGTGTTACCCTCAGGGGGATATTGTGTGAGTCCCCAGAAGTCCTGATGTGCCAGGCAAGTACTCAGCAAAAGGGTTTAGACCCATGGTTGGGAGGCCAGGTTCAGGATCTGCCTGACCTGGAGGGAAGGATGACTGTAAGCAGTGTCCTGACCGATGTAGCTGCTAGGGGCACCACTCCAGTTGGGAGGGTGCCGGACTCTGGAAGGGGGTGCAGAGGGAGGGAGTCCTCGCCCCTGACCCCAATGCAACCTGAGGGGTTAAACCCTAGGTTGGGAGAGCAGTCCTTGGAAAGAGGTCCTGAACTGGTGGGAAAGTTGTGTTATGAGGGTGCCTCTCAGAGGAAGAGAGGACGGAACCCTAGAAGGAGAGGTAGGGGGAGGAGAGCCTCGCCCGTGACTGTTGGTCAGATTGAGGGTACAGACCCTAGGCTGGAGGATCAGTGGCAGTTTAGAACTGCCCTGATGCGGGGTAGAGTGGAGAATGGTTACTATGTGCCAGGGGTTACTACCCCCCACTCTGTGGATAGGCAAGGACCAGTGGCATCTGGATGGCCTAGGGCCTGGTCCTGGCCGCGGACAGCTGAGGAGTACCAGTGGGGTAGCCCAGTTGGTCCGCAGAGCTTTTACAGAGGGAACCACGTAGGTTCAGAGTGGCGTAGAACTGGAAGGTGTCCCTGCCGTTGCGGGCCCGCGTCCGTGTTCTATCGCCCAAAGCAGGGAAGCCCATCACGGTGGTGATTGGTCTCCCCTGCGTTTTGGCTGGAAGTGGGTTGTGTTGGACTTGGCCCTTCTGGCGTGTTCACCCCCAAAACTTTTTGCAATTATCCTAGCTTTTTCCCTATGGAGTGTTAGTGGTTTTAGACCCCTAGGCACTTTAGCACGGTGTCCCCATGTAAAAGTGCATGCGCTCTGTGTTACATTGAGTGAGACTGACCTTCCCTCCCATAGGAATGCATGGGGAATGTGTGTGTCAATGGTAGTTCCTGATGCGTGAGGAGTGCAGGGTCGAGTTTGGTATGTGCGAACTCGTGAGATTGAATGCTGCGCAATGATGTGTGCAGCATTACTGTGTCTAGTGTAGATGTGCCACTTCTAGAAGCTGGCATGTCTGTGTAATAAATGTGAAGTGACTGTCTGGCTTGTGATTGGCTGGTGTGCCTGGATCCAGGAGTTAGGATGGGTCTGCCCCGGTGGTGAATGGAGAGATCTGCATGCTGATGGCAGGGAGGAGTACACCTGGGACCTGAATAGCCCCCTGTGGTGCGACTGATGTCCCTAGCCTGTCCAGTGAATGGGGAGAGGGGCTGAGCACAACAGAGTGCTCCAAAACCAGTTGCATCTGGTTTTTCCTTAACCCTGCAGCCTGAGACAAAGGAAACCTGTGTATAAAAAGGGGCTGTGACCCCATGTAAAGTGTTCTCTGATCCTAACTAGAGTGGGGGCCTGCTGCTGGGCGCCAGGAGGACCGCCACTGGGGACTGCCTCCCTGCCTGGAGGGCCCTGTGAGCTGGCCCCTGGGCCCAGCCCTTGCCCTCCTGCCTCCTGAAAGACTTTCCCCTGGACTTTGGACTCTATCGCTTTGCTTTTAATTATAGTGTGGTAAATAATTTAATTACCGGGACTTAATTTGATACGGAAACATAATAAAATAGCTCAGTAAAATGAGAGGCAGAATCCGTGGTATTAGAGGTTCGGAATGGGCTTTATTCCAATGAACGATTATAATCGGTTGCTCCAAGTTCCATCACCACGGAGGTTCAGGAAGTGAAGTACATACATGATTGACAAGAAATGACTTTTATAGAACATACAATACAATGAAGCGAATGTGGTAGGCGTAACAATTGATAAGGAAGATGACGATTCACCTGCGTAACCGAAAATGGGCGTAATGAGGAGTAAAAAGGAACATAATTGGTTATGATGTCATATATAGGTGGATCTATAAGATTATACTTGGCATAGATGCGTGCGCAGCAGTATGACGTGTGATTGACGTGCAACTAGGGGGTGAGGGGGACTTGACATTTAGCTCTACATGTGGAGACAAGAAGTCTGGAGGGTCAAGTCAACCTAATCCCAAATCATATCTAACATCCTATGTTTAAAGAACTATGTTATCCACAAAGGGAAGCCTCTTGGACAAAATCTATTCTATACTGACTGTGTGTGCGTGCACAAGCGTCTAAGTGTCTAAGTGTCTATATGAGATGCAAGGGGCAGAAACCTTCCATGGTAACAGGGCTATGAATTACTTGCATTAGGACAGAGAAGTCGGGCCTTTGCTTGGTAGCTGGAAGAATGTTTAATTAAACTACTAGACAGGAATGCATTGAAAAGGGAACGGAGCAGATAATTTCGAAGGTGAAATACAGTTCGTGGCAGGCAGCAAGCTGATGTCAGGCTTCGTGAGCCGCGCAGAGAATGAGGCAAAGTTCATGGTCACGGTTGCAGGCTCAGACTGGAGCTTTCAGAGGCAGAAGGCAAAAACAGTTCGATGGCAGAATCAGGGCCTACTTGCCTGGACTGTAAAATGGCATAAGTGAACCATATAAAGGCGGTGGCCTTTCGTACTTAGGAATGGAATATCCGGCCTATTCATGGCGGATCTGACAAAGGACATGTTGGCGGTGGACGCACATGTGTTTGCGTCTTCATAACTGGAACTGGAGGGAACATACATGTACTTGTGATTCATACATGTAACCGTTGGGGTCCAAGATAGGGGACATAACTGACCAGAAAAATCCATATTTCCACATTCCCTCCTTGTCCCCTACTTGCCCGTCAAGAGATATCAATCTTCATCAATCCATTGATCTGTTCATATAACATCATTTATTCTTCTTTCTTCTTCCGGGATCTTGAATGAAAATCTTGGTGTGGAATGCATGATGTGGCACACAGACCACAGATCGCTGGTCCACATTGTAGACATAGACAGCAACTGAATAGTATGAGAAGGCCAATACCTAGGAAAGATAGGACCTTCCATCCAAAGGTAGATAATATACTCCAAAACCAACCGGACCAAGTCCAGGTGCCTGGATTCTGGTGTATCTGGCTTACAATCTTATGAAGGCGGGTTATGGCCTTATATACCGATGGCGAATTTTCTGGTATGAAAATGCAACAGCTTGATCCGATGACCCTACAAGCTCCGCCCCTATCAGCCAGGATGACGTCAAGGACAAGACGATTTTGAAGCACAACAATCCGCATAGCAGACTGCTCTTCTGTTAAATTGCCTAAAGCGGAAATAGTTTCATTCACTACTGCTTCAGGGGTTCTAGTTAATCTACGTATCAGCTTACTATTAGTAACAGTACCTATATTGGGAAAGAGACCTTTATTGAAATCTGTGTATTTTTCCCATGCTGTTTCAGTGTAATCGACTATTGGGAGATCTCTCCTTTCTCTATTGTGTACTAAATGAATATTTCTGTGATAATCAGGAGGAGCTAGAAAAACAGGTGGCAAAAGGAATCCAATGTAGCAGGTACCATCCCAATCTAGAGGCAAACGTACATATGCCGTCTGACCACATATGAAATAAGAATGGCGAGAAGCTCTAAATGTAGACTTGCCTTGATCACTAAATTCTACTACAGTGGTGCATCTACTATGGCCCATATGTATGGAACCATTCTTTCTTACACATAATTCACCTTTTACTGGAAATATTGACATAGCGGGCAAAATTGGAGTAGCTTCGGATTCGACATTTAGGATCATAAGATTAAGCGTGAAATTACCTAATCCATACACTTCGTTTTCTAGATCAGTTCCTGTTCTCTGGGGAAGTCCCTCCTTGTTGGGGTAGCAGACCTTAAGTAAAATTAAGTTCAAATTTCCCCATACCCAGTTATCTTGATAAACTGCAGAATTCGAATCTAGAGAATTAATTAAACTAAACCATGCTCCACAGGAGCCGTTGTGTGTGAACGGGTATGGAAAGAGAGGTAAAATTCCTTTATAATTCTGATAGGGAGGGAGTCGGCCACATATCCAACAATTTGTAGCATTGCTAACCTGATGGGAATGATGTAACATACTAATAAAAGTGTTATTGCGCAGCGCAAATCTGTATGACAATTCAAGCAGAGGTAATTCACTAAAAGAATGTTCAGCAGCAACATTGTAAACAGGTCTAGAAATAGGATAATATTTGTGCAACAATATACTTGCAGTAATTATTAAAAGACTTGAGAAAAACAAAATTAATAACGTCACTATGCAATGACTACGCAGTGATTTACAGTACGCCTGTTGTTTCAACATTTTTCGGGTGTTTTCTCTATTCAGGTCCAAGGGATACATGTCAGAGACAATTCAACCGCTTCACCTTGGAGAGGACTTAAACAATCAAATTGCTCGACTCATTGGGCCTGAGCTTTAATTTATAAAGTTCCTGACTGTTGGCCTCAGCCAAAGGTAGTTTTGAGTCAATGGGTGAAGACACACGAGGTGGGCTATTCACATCCGAAGGAAGTCCATGAAATTTCTTGATATGACTTGAATGCACCCATCCTTTTCTGCCTTCGATCTTCACGGCTGTCCTTGTGGTGAGCAGGACCAATTTGGGTGATCTCCACCTGGGCTCCAGCTGAGTCTTTCGGTCGAAATTCCTCACAAGAACGAGGTCCCCCGGAACTACGTCAAGGGGTTTCACCTCAGTGTTGTCGGGAAAGGTTGCAGCTACCTGTGAACGACAAGATTGTAGTGCAGACATCAAGGAAGCTAAGTAATCTGTCAGCATATTACAGTCAATATCAGTTATTTTTCGTGGCATAGGCGTCCCCCACATATTTGGTGGTCTGCCGAAGATCACTTCATACGGGGATAGCCCTGTTCGAGAGTGTGCTACCATTCTTGTGTAAAAGAGTGCAACTGGTAATGCTACTACCCAGTCGACACCTTTTTCTCTGCATATTTTGGATAATCTTATTTTCAGAGTCTGATTATGTCTTTCTACGAGACCTGCTGCCTCAGGGTGTCGGACACAGTGGAATTTCCACTGATAACCTAACAAAAGTGAAACGTGTTTCATTAATTCGGATGAGAACGGCTGGCCGTTATCTGAGTGAACAACACGTGGTAAACCGTATCGTGGGAAGAATTCTCGAACCAACTGTTTGGCAGTAGTCGGGGCAGTGTAATCTGAAACCGGGTATGCCTCCGTCCAGCGGGACAGAGCGCAGACAACTACGAGAACATATTTGAATCCTCGACATCGTTCCATCTGGATATAATCCATCTGGAGGACTTCAAAAGGGTGATTAGGAGGATGAAATCCACCTTGTTCTACGGGAACACTTTTTCCTGGGTTGAACTGGCAACAGATCATACAGGTACGGACCTTTTGTTTGGCTGCTGCTCGTAAATGTTTATTGAACCAAATGTGTTGAATGCTGTCTAGCATAGCTTTTTCTCCTAGATGTGCTGGACTATGTATAGTGTTAACTATAACTTGGACCATTGAATCAGGAAGGAACCACACAGACTTTTCCTTCATAATCCATCCTTGGTCCGTTTGGATCCCTCCTAATTCAGTCCATTTCTTTATTTCGTCTGGTGTAGCATGTGTCTGTATGTCAATTACGTCAAGGGTAGGATCTTTAACTGTCATACAATGTGTCGGCATCGGGACTATTGTCTTTGTCATGTCGGATGTTTGGGTTTGAGCAGTCTGTTTAGCTGTTCTGTCGGCTAGATCATTGCCTTGAGAAATGATATCAGTAACCTTCGTATGAGCCTTACATTTCATAATTGATATTGCAGTAGGTAGATGTATTGCATCTAATAAGGCATGAATGAGGGGTCCGTGCTGAATGTGGGCACCGTGGGAAGTTAAATAACCTCTCTCTCGCCACAGCACGCCGAAGTCATGTACAACTCCGAATGCATAACGTGAATCAGTGTATATGTTGACTTTTTTATTTGTGGCTTGAATACAGGCTTGTGTCAGAGCAATAATCTCTGCGGCTTGAGCTGACAAAGTATTTATACGATTAGTTTCAATGACTTCAGTATCTGTTGTGACTGCGTAAGCAGCCACCAACTCTCCTGTATTTGTTCTCATACATGAACCATCTACATACAATGTCAGGTCTGGGTCTGACAATGGGACATCGGTTAAGTCTTGTCTAGGTTTCGTCGTTATTGTAATAACATCAATACAGTCATGGGCTAGTGGGTCTGTTCCATTTACAGGTAAAAGTGTGGCCGGATTCAATGTGTTACAGCGTCTGATTTCTATATGTGGCTGGAACAATGTAAGTTCGTACCCTGTAAGTCGCGCTATAGTCAAGTGTTGTGTTTGCGTTCTATTTACAAGAACCTCTACCGCATGTGGTACTTGAACTGTCAATGGATGTCCTAACACTATGGCATCGCTTTGTCGTATTGCTAAAGCTGTCGCTGCCACTGATTTCAGGCACGCCGGAAGAGCCTGAGCTACTGGATCTAATGTACTAGAAAAATAAGCACATGGTTTGTGTGCTCCTGCTTGTTCCTGTGTGAGTACTGACAAGGCAGTACCTTCGCGTTCTGTAACAAAGAGTGTAAACTGTTTTCTGTAACATGGCGTTGCTAAAACAGGTGCTTGACATAAAGCTTTCTTTAGGCTTTCAAAAGCTTGTGTATGTTCCTGAGTCCAAGGGAGAACAGTCGATGTGGCTGCCTCCTGGGTTGTCAACTGAATGAGCGATTTTGCTAGAAATGCATATTGAGGGATCCACTGCCTACAATATGAAGTGAGGCCTATGAAAGCCCGCACCTCCTTTTGTGTCTTGGGTATTGGCATGTTAGCTATTAACTGAATGCGGTCTGGTGTAAGCTGCCTTCCCTCCTTGGACAGCGAGTGACCAAGGTAAATAACTCGCTGGACACAGAATTGCAGCTTAGAAGGGGACACCTTGTGACCCTTTTCAGCTAGAAATTGTAAAACTGTCAGTGATGCTTTCTCACATTCGGGTTCGCTTCTAGCGGTGATCAACAGATCATCGACATATTGAAGCAAGGCAGTGTTAACTGGCATGTGGATACTGTCGAGTTCTCGTTTCAGTGCTTGGCTATAGATGCTGGGGCTTTCTGTAAATCCTTGAGGTGCGCGTGAGAATTTAAAGCTACGTCCATTTAAACTAAATCGGAACAAATATTGGCTTTCCGGATCTATTGGGACGCTGAAAAAGGCATTTTTTAGATCAATTACAGTAAAGAATGTTGCTTCGGAATCAATAGCTGTCAGTAATGATGAGATATCGGGGACCACAGGGAACTGCGGCACAATGCACTTGTTTAATTCGCGCAGATCAATAACCAATCGATATACTGGTGGGGCCTTCAGATCTGTTCGTTTAAGAATCGGAATTATCGGTGAATTACATACATTGGAGTCTGTTTCCACAACTACTCCTTGGGCAATGAGCTCGTCAATGATTTGCAGCAAAGCCACTACAGCGTCTGGTGGTAACTTGTATTGTCGCATTCGTGGTAGCACCACTCCTGCCTTTAATGTGACTCGATATGGTGTAATATTCATGCAACCAACATCAGTAGGGCCTTGTGCCCATAGATGTGTAGGTAAAGTCTGCAGTCGGGGATCCATGTCTCTAGACACATAATGACCTTTAAAATCACGTAAAAACAACCTTACTCCTTCCGGAGAACAACATATTATAGCTCCTAGAGCTTTCAGTGTTTTTATTCCTAACAGATTTTCTGGACATGATTTAGTAAGCAATAAATCGGTAGTTCGGGTCAAAGGTCCTATCGTAAGTGGAAGAGGTTGTGACACTTCATTAACAATAGGTTTTCCTGAAAAACCAAGGGAAATATTCTGAGAGCCTGAGAGGGGTGCCCCTGGAACTTCACTACGTTTTATGGTCGTTCGACTTGACCCAGTATCGAGTAAAAATGTTCTGTCTTGGCCTAACAATTCACTATGTACATAAGGTCCTTCTTGATCTACAGGGATCTCGATAAGGGGTAAGTCAACTTCCCTCTCTAGGCTGGTTCATGCGTATCGTTGGTAATCAGGATAGTCATACTGTGCGGTCTGGTACAGTTGTCGTGTCGTGGTTTGTGTGGCAGCAACAGGCAGCGCTGGTGCAGCTGGCACAAACTGTATAGACTGTTGTGAAGCTGGCATGGACTGTGCATGCTGCGGAGCTCCTTGTTCATTCTGGTCCTGTCTAGGTGGCCGTGGTCTTTCTTGTGTTTTACCTATGGCGATATTATGTTTCAAAACTGGACAATCGTGTACGTAATGACCTGGCTTTTTACAATAATTGCATGTCCCTTTTACAGGTCCTGCTGAATCACCGGAATGTGTCATACCCTTTTTATGTCCTTCAGCTGGAACTGTCTGAGAAACTAGCATTTTCATTTTTGTGTCTTTCATGCGTCTGTATTCATGTTCTTGTTCCTCTCTAATTCTATTGTGATGGTACTGTAACATTTGTAACATTTGTGATGGAGTGTTACCTTGCCAGGTACTCTCGAATTTTAATACTCTATTCTTTACTTGGGGCAGGGCATTTTCTACTAATTTTGTTACAAACAGATGTGGGTATGATTCGCTACTTGCTTTTATGCCACTATTTATACCAAAACATTTTTCAAATCGGGCATAGTAATCACTAGTGTCTTCATCTTGCTTCTGTTTACAGGCTGAAATTGTACCCCAATCTTCCTTTTTTGTAGTTAGTAAACGTGGCAGTACCTGTACTAATAAACCTGGTAGTGCTTTAGTTTTTTCCCCGAGTCCTGCTCCTGCAGTTCGGGCCTTTTCTTCTGCTTCTAATACTGACCATTCTATCTTTTGGTCTCCTACCTCCCACTCTTTTTCCCTGAGTTTCTCATAAATGCCAGCAGGCATCAATACCTTTAATATTGTCATAATGTCGGGATAGGTATACTCTCCCATGAGTAACATGTCTTTAATTTCTCGGTGAAAACCCGCTGGGTCTTTGTCATGACTAGGTACCACTTTCTTCATTTCCAACAATTCTATTTTCGATATGGGCGTATACACATATACACGTTTAAACTCATTGTCCTCGCCCTTTATTGGGTGCACTTCTCGTAAGGGATTCTGTCTGTCCATGTAATACATGGTTCTTTCCTTGATGGGCAGTGAGACATGTTCTGGGCATATAAAAAGAATGTACTGCTTTCTTGATTCTAGTATTTCTTTAATTAGCTTAGTACCTGAACCTCTCCATCTATTCGTGAGTAATTCGGTCAATATATCAGGTAAGGGACCAGGATCTGAATGTTGGCTTTTATATAGTATAAGAAGTTGTTGAATCATATAAATCCCAGCTAAACGCTGTTCATCTGGGGTGAGATTCAAAAATGTGTGAGCTACTGTGTCATCACTATACTTCCCGGGACTGTCAACCCAATGAACAGCTGACCTGGCTAATTCTTGTTCATCCATAGAATCGAGAAAATGATAACCCCTTCGTTCTCGGAGTAATTTATCTGCTGCTTGGAATGAATGCTCGTTAGACCTTATATTTATTATTGGTGTTTGAAATTTCCTGTTATTTTCTAGACACATCGGACGTATCGGATCAGTAAGACATCTAGTACTATTACAAGATCTTCTTCTACCTACATAGGCTATAGTTTCTGACTGTCCTGTGGGCAGTCCTGATCCTTCTTCCTCGCTTTGATCGAACTGGTCTACCGCTAATCTTTCTTCGTGTAGGCGTTCTATTTCTTTTCGGATTTTTCGGCACATGGCTATTATACAATTCTGCTTATCATGTCTTCCTTCTGATATATTCTGACTCCATCTGGTAAGAACTTGCATTGCTTCCGGGTCTACCCCTGGTCGGTCTTGATTTCTGATCACACAATTTATGAGGAAACGTAATAGTTCCCCCTGTATCTCCACTTTCTGATATTCCATAGCTCTGTTAATACATTCAGAATCTCGCCCTGTTTGAACAAAATGATATATATTATCTAGATGCGCAGTCATTCCTGGTAACTTCCCTAGATACACCGCGGCTCGTCTGATACGTAATGATGCCAGGGTCATTTCGTCCTCTTTGCCGGGCACAGGGTCATATCTACAATCTACAAGAAGTTCCTTAAGCGTGCGGGCATTTATGAGTTTGGGTGTACGTGAATGTCCTGACTCTTGAAAAGTAAGTTTATTTATTCTGGGCGGCGTAGAAAAAGTGTTGCTAGTACCTCCCGTAGCCCCATCTGGGGTGTCGGGCGTGAAAGGATTCGCTGAACGCGATACAGCAACTATAGGTGTGGACACAGCTATAGAAGTATCTGCAGGGACAGATGTAGAAACAGATGTGCTTGCCGGAACTCGTTGCTGTAGAGATACGGGTACCGGATCTTGGCGTTGAACCTCCCTGACAGGCGGTCTATGTGGGGCGGAATTAGCATACTCGGGAGCTGCGTCATCTAAATATGAGGAAAGAAAAACATCTTCTGCGGTTCTAGGATGCCCCTTAGGATGTACCTTTATTGGAAATAATGGGGTTGGCAAGTCTTTCGGTATTTCTGGAGTAGCCTTAGGTAATCCTTCGGCCAGAAGGGGATACATACCATTCATAAGGGCATTTCTTTGTCTGTCTACTTGTTCTGATTTCACTCGGATACCTTCCTCAATTAATAGATTTTCTCGAACTTTATTTGAACTCTCTTTATTCTTCTCTTCCTGTCGGAGTGCTTTTTCTGTACGTCTATGAGATTCTTTACGCCATAACTCAACGGCATCTTTCTGTGACTGTCTGACTTTCCTTTTCCATAACTCTTCCTCGACTTTTACGATGCACTCTGCATCCCAGGTCCCCGCTACGGGCCACCTCTGACTTTCTGGTAATTCCTTAGTGTAGTCTACCCATAGATCAAGAAATAATATGGCGTCTAAGCCATGTTTATGATACATGAAGTACCCTGGAGTGTCCCTAGGAGGAATGGGAACAGCTTCTTCGAGTACCCCTTTTCTAGTTGTGATCTGTCTTAGTTTCGAAAAGAGCGGCATATTGAGAACTGGTCTGATACTCGGTTTTGAACAAACTTAATACAGTAATCACAATAATGAACAGTCATTCATACCACAATATGCAGAACGTACTTAAAACATTTAACATTTAACATTTACCTGAACAATGAACAATGATGACGATCTAAGGAGAACTTAAATCACTAAACATAATACTCGACATTAACTGAATCATTCTGAATTATATACTTGATATACTGCTAAACAGTACAGATACACTGCTGAAACAGTGCAGACCGGATTTGTGTACCCAAACCCGTCTTGACCGGCACAAACTATGTGCACGTCAGAAAGCCTCCCCAGTAATGGTACTCACCGGGTAGCTCGGAAACGGAAGGCCTCGGAAACTGGACTGAACTTGAACCGGACTGGACTCGACTCGAACACTGCGGAGACTGGACTCGACTTGGGACTTCGGAAACTGGTGGGCCTCTGTATACCTCGGATCTTGCTCTCTCAGCTAGGCTCTGGTCGGGATACTTCGCACTTCTCACCGCCTCGTCTGGATGTTGATCGCAGCCTCAGTCGCCCCCGCTTGACCGGAGGGAGATACAGGAAATCCTGCTGGTACGCGTTATTGTCCGTCCAGCTGTGGCAGGAGACCGGGCCTGCAACGCACCACCGGCGCGTGAGATGAGAAAGTGTCCCTGTTCGGGCGCCATTCATGTGGTAAATAATTTAATTACCGGGACTTAATTTGATACGGAAACATAATAAAATAGCTCAGTAAAATGAGAGGCAGAATCCGTGGTATTAGAGGTTCGGAATGGGCTTTATTCCAATGAACGATTATAATCGGTTGCTCCAAGTTCCATCACCACGGAGGTTCAGGAAGTGAAGTACATACATGATTGACAAGAAATGACTTTTATAGAACATACAATACAATGAGGCGAATGTGGTAGGCGTAACAATTGATAAGGAAGATGACGATTCACCTGCGTAACCGAAAATGGGCGTAATGAGGAGTAAAAAGGAACATAATTGGTTATGATGTCATATATAGGTGGATCTATAAGATTATACTTGGCATAGATGCGTGCGCAGCAGTATGACGTGTGATTGACGTGCAACTAGGGGGTGAGGGGGACTTGACATTTAGCTCTACATGTGGAGACAAGAAGTCTGGAGGGTCAAGTCAACCTAATCCCAAATCATATCTAACATCCTATGTTTAAAGAACTATGTTATCCACAAAGGGAAGCCTCTTGGACAAAATCTATTCTATACTGACTGTGTGTGCGTGCACAAGCGTCTAAGTGTCTAAGTGTCTATATGAGATGCAAGGGGCAGAAACCTTCCATGGTAACAGGGCTATGAATTACTTGCATGAGGACAGAGAAGTCGGGCCTTTGCTTGGTAGCTGGAAGAATGTTTACTTAAACTACTAGACAGGAATGCATTGAAAAGGGAACGGAGCAGATAATTTCGAAGGTGAAATACAGTTCGTGGCAGGCAGCAAGCTGATGTCAGGCTTCGTGAGCCGCGCAGAGAATGAGGCAAAGTTCATGGTCACGGTTGCAGGCTCAGACTGGAGCTTTCAGAGGCAGAAGGCAAAAACAGTTCGATGGCAGAATCAGGGCCTACTTGCCTGGACTGTAAAATGGCATAAGTGAACCATATAAAGGCGGTGGCCTTTCGTACTTAGGAATGGAATATCCGGCCTATTCATGGCGGATCTGACAAAGGACATGTTGGCGGTGGACGCACATGTGTTTGCGTCTTCATAACTGGAACTGGAGGGAACATACATGTACTTGTGATTCATACATGTAACCGTTGGGGTCCAAGATAGGGGACATAACTGACCAGAAAAATCCATATTTCCACAATAGAACCACTTGGCTTTTTGAGGAGAGTGCCTTACTTGTGTGTCAGCGCGCTTGCCTTTTATCCTGGTAAAAGCGCCAGATTGCCAAAGTGAAGAGGAGCATGCCTGCTCCGCAGCGCTGAGCTGCCCATCGTGAAAAGAGAATCCCCGGCGTGGAGATTCCCCTGCAATTCTCGGTATTCCAGGAAGCGGGTGCCCACCCCGCATAACTACCGCCTTTTCTAATTGTTTTCGGCGGGAGCCCACCCCGCCGTTGTATTCATTGTCGTGGGTGCCCACCCCGTATTGCAGTGATCGTTGGCGGGTGCCCACCCCGCTATTGGTATTGTCTTTCGTGAGGGAGAAACGCCCGCTACCGTGGCCCGCCTGGTTGTTGGTGGGGCCGCGCTGACGGAAGCGGAAGGACAGTGCGGCAGGAAGCCCCGCTTCGAGAGACCCAGGCGGGAGCCCACCCCGCTCTGGGACGTGCTAACTCGGGGAAGAAAGCAGCCTGTCTGAAGGCGGGGCTCCCGTGACCACCGGGAGAGCCCCGCAAATGCTGCAGCCGACACCAGGAAGAAGAGCGGAGTCGGTGCGTCTGAAGCCCCGGTGAGTGAGGGCTTCGCTGGCACGCGGTCGGTGCCAGCCCCTGTCCGGTTAAAGCGCTGATGATCCCTGGGACACATTGCCGGTGCATGGAGCATCGTTGGGGGCAGATAGTGGAAGCGTAGGTTCTTTGTGCTTCCCAGGCACATCGGTGCCAGTGTCAATTGCTGCATCCAGCTGCCCCACGAGAGGGAGAGGGCAGCTGCAACGTTGGAGCCAGTGCAGAGGGGCTCCCCCAGGCACAGTGGTGCCTGCGCTAATTTCTGCTGGGGTGTAGGATTTCTAAAGCCCCCGGGGGGACCCAAGAGGCACCAGGAGTGCCAGGCTGCCTTTGTGCCTCTTTCCCAACTGTTCTGCGAGAACGCAGGTAGCTGCAACGAAGGGGGTCATTTTATATTTAGCAGTCCCGGAGTGGGACTTGGGTCATTTTTAATTCAGAGTCCTAGACAGGGGCTCAGGGGGCACGCGGGTGCCCAGGCTCATTTTCCCAGCTGCCCAGCAATTAGTGGGCAGCTGCAACGTTTAGGTTGTGCATTTTGGACAAAGGGCGTTTGAGCCCCTGAGAGGTCAAGTTGGCCTGGGGACAGTTTTCCTGTGTTTTAGGTCTAATATCTTTTATGTCTAATGTGATTGTGATCGCATAGTGTGCTCCTAACTTTTACCAGTAGTTACTGGTTGTGCGCTACATTTCTGATTTGTTCTACATTTAATGTGCATTCCCGTTATGCTTATTTGTATTTCTGACTGTGTCTATGCGTAGGAGAGGGTTTTTCCTAGTATAGGTTGTGCTAGTGAAGTTCATGGTTCCCTGCGTGATATATGCCTAAGGTGTTTAGGATTGCATAGGGTGTACTTACCTTTTACCAGTTTACTGGTTGTGCTCTACAGTGATAATTTGTGTTACAGTTGATATATGTTTTACATCTACAATTAGTCTTGTGTAAATAGTCCCCTGTAAAATTCTGCCCAGTGCCAGAGTAAATTATGTGATTATCACCTAATGTGTTTATTATAATACAAAGGCTATTTTTATATATAACCTTGTGTGGAGTTTCTATTGTGGTGGGCCTTGGGTGTTGTTGCTGGGTGCGCGCGCAAACACTTTACACATTGCCTCCGGGATAAGCCTGTCTGCTCGGGCCAAGCAGCTACCAAGGGGGTGAGCAGGGGTTATCTTTGGCATGTAACTCCCCAGTCCTGACTTAGAGTGGTGGTTTCTGCCTGGCTTTGGCGCAAGCCCTAGCCAACCAGAAATCCCATTTCTAACTATATATATATATATATATATATATATATATATATATATATATATATATATATATATATATATATATATATATATATAATCTACTGGAGGTTGCCAGTAGATAGTCATAGTTAGGACCGTGTTTCCATAGGAAATCTGAAAATTCTATTTTGAATAACTTTTGCACCGGTTGACGAATCCTCACGAAATTTTCAAAACTAATGGGGCGCTCCGCTCAGCTCCTACCCTGGAAGTCTCGGGGTGATTCGTCAAGCGGGGGCTGAAAAAAAAGGGGGGTCCCAAAACACGTTTTCCCCATGCATTTTTCCATAGGACCTTTAGTCGAAGGTACAGCCCGAACGGCTGAACAGAATTACTTGAAATTTGGCAGAGAGGTAGTCCTCAGGTCAGGCAAGTGCCTTTTGCAGGTCTGGTGTCAATCTGTTCAGTATTTCCTGAGAAAATAGCATTTAAAAGCATATACATATCTATAAGCGCGCACCGTGCGTGCACCGTGTGCGCACCGTGCGAGCACCCTAACGTGCGCAAGCGTAATTCTGATTGGTGGTTACATGTTAGTCAACGTTCGAATCGGTCAAAATCAGAAAGTGTCGGCCGCCATTTTGTTTGTTTTCAGTGCGAGAGTGAAAAAGGAAGGTGGCGAACGTGAAAAGGGGGCAGGGTAGAGAGTTCCTGACCCCCTAGCCTTTGTCAGGGGGTCCCTGAAGGACCCCGAAGGCAGAAAACATTTTTAAATTTTTATTTATTTTTTTTAAATCGCGGGGGTGCGCGGGGGTAGCATTTAAAAAACCGAACAAATTCACTGAAAAAAACCATAGGTTTCACGCACGTTATAGTTAGGAATTAGCATTTAAAAAGCTTTGCAAATTCACTTAAAAAACCATAGGTTTCACACATGTTATAGTTAGGTGGATATTTCACTCGTAAAAAAACAATGAAATTCCCCCGTTATAGTTAGTTCAGATAACTATAACTCGCGCGACCGCCAATCTATCACAAGGATGATGTCATCAGTGATGTCATGAATGATGCCACTGACCATGTCATGAGTGATGTAATATGTGACGTCATCAGCAGTGGATTGCCGGCGCGCGAGTTATAGTTATCGCAATGAGAGCCATGTTAGCAGAAAATTGAATAAAGTAATTTTTTTTATGCCGAATGGTGAAATACAGGCCTACACTGTTCGGTAGAGTTAAACATTTAACTCAATGATGCACATTTAATATGCGTGTGCACCTTTGAACACAAATGAATATAAGTTTCTAGTCCATTATATTAACTTCACATTACATATACAGTAAATCTTTAAATGTATCAAGTGTTAAAAGGTTTCAGGACCATATTTAAATGAACATCCGTGTAGAATTAATGTGCACATTACATAAACAGTATAATTTCCAGTGAAATCACATTCTACATATATGGGGATGGTTTTCATCAAACTTTCAAACATTTAAAGGTTAATCCTATCTTATAGCATACGTTTATGAAAGTTGAGTTTCTCCTTGAGGGTAAGAACATTATTTATTAAACGAGTATGATTTCGTTTCCTGACTTCATTAAGACATCTTAATTAGCATAGTTAAACACATTATGTGAATAGATTCTCTAATTCTACAATAAATTAATTCTTTGGCAGTAACATTAAGTGAAATATTTTCATTAACCATTGAGTCAAGTAAGAAACAAGTGCCAAGTGCACGGTCATGTCAGTTCCATTGAAAAAAGTTATGCTGAAACATCTTTAGCATCCATAAAAAGGAGTCACAGTGCAAAAGAACAATACAGCTATTCAAAGTACGTCAAGTGCATATGTGCTTAAGTAAACAATATACAAAAATGCAGTACAAAGAGTAGTAGCAGCATGTTTTATCAGAGAATTGATCTATGTGCATGTGTGGCAGATTTTAAAAATTAAACAACATTAAAAATATTTTCTTCATTATTTAAAGTAATAAAACTCTAAAAGCAGGTCTGCATTGGCCAAAATCACAACAATATTTCTTTAAAAGTGGGATTAAAAAGAGCGTGAAATATTGTGCATGAAATTTACAAAATAAAATAAAATGGAGAATTGTTGATCCAGATAGATCATCACAAAGGCAAGGTAAAAGTTCAAGGTGATGCATATGTCCCATTGGAAAACAGAGCAGATATTTGACAGTTGACAGTGGCTGCTTTTAAACTAAATAATAAGGAGCACTCCCATCGACTCCAGCTAAGACAGATTTCTTTTTTTTTTTGCAGAGTTTTATATAGCGCAAACTTGACCCGAATCGGATATCAGAGTGCTTTACATAGCACCAGTTACGTTACATGAGGACACACATTGATTTTTGTTAGGCACTGGGAGATTAACTTATTTGCCCAGAATCACAGGATGTTCAGCGTCATTGCCGAGACTCAAACTCAGTTCCCCAGATTCAAGGTCAACCACCCTAGCCGTTAAGCCAACTCATATTTAGTAGTGAAATTCAAATCCCAGAGATCAAGATATCTAGTCACAGTTGATTTTCCTGTAAGAACTTCTAACCTCATGTTTATAAAATGCATCAGGCACACTCTTCGCGCTTCGACTGTCACGTGCGGAAAGGTCTGAGAAAAACGATTCCATCCCTATTGGACAATATACAGATTTGACACCCCTTGTCCACGGAGAGGCAGTCCAGTGTTATCTCTTTGGTTAAAACAGCTGCAGGGTTTTTACAGATAGACAGCCAAAGCAGGGCCAGATCAAGTCTTCAAGATATGGGAGCCCAATTTCCTTGTGGCATGTCAAATGCGAAGCAGACAAAGACACAGATAACATCCCCTAAGAAATCTATTTTCTTCTTGCTAGATTGCCTTACAGTAAGAAATGCCCCATATCTCAGTGCCATACATAGCAATGGGAAGGCACTGGGATTTGTAAATTTGTAGGAGGAAAAATAAAGATCGGCGAAAGCTGCATAGGGACCCATTAGCCTTGGAAACTTTTAATGTACGATGTGCAATATTTGAAGACTAAGATCCTTGGGCAGATAAAAGAATTCCTAGATATGGAAAAGTGCTGGTAAGCAAAGTATTGGAGCCAATTGACAAGGTTGACATAGGTCTACACTGTGGGCCACAGGACATGACATGAGACTTGATTAAATTAGTCTGGAGGACAATAGAAGCCATAGAGTTAATAAAAGCATTTACTAGCTGATGCAGTGCCCTTGGGTTACGTGCCATGAGCACCGCATCATCTCCAAACAAAAAGGCTGGAAGTGGTTTGCCCTTTATAATTGGCACATCTTGTGTAGCACACAAAAGTAAGGGGTGGAGTTCTTTTACATATACAATGAATAGAAGTGTGGCCAGTAAACAGCCCTGTCAAAAGATCTGGGTTTCATCCATCTTTCTTTTGCTCACTATGCCACCCTAGTTAGGACCCAGTGATATGAAATTCAGTCTTGACCCTGCTCCTCATGGGATAAAAACGATATATGAAACCCATATCTCATGACTGGGGGTGAGTGGTTGAAAAGTTTCAGCTTTCCATCCATTATCTTGTTGTGTTTGCTATGTTCAAGTGGCCCAAGTGTATGCCCAGACTCTGGTTCCTTGCTCGCTGTGCCATTGAATTCAAGCTAGCCAAGCTGAATCAGGGTGATGTCCCACAATCAGTTCCAGGATGCTTGTTTCCGGTCCAGTGAGGACCTGGTCTGGCAGTTCGGGCTGGACTGTTCCCATGAGGAGCAGGGTCAAGACTGATTTGCATATGGCTTGGTCCAAACTGGGGTGGCATAGTAAGCAAAAGAATGATGGATTAAACCCAGATCTCAAGACTGGGGGTGAGTGGTTGAAAGGTTTTAGCAATCCGTCCATCATCATGTTGTGTTTGCTGTAAGAGAAATAAGATGGTGATGAGCGTTCCCCCTTCTTAAATATGGGAAGTATGATTGACAAGCTCCATGTACTGGGCAAGGACAAGTGTGCAATACCATTAAAACGTGTGTAAGAAGAGGGAAACAGAATGGGACATTACAATTTATCACATCCATAGGAACCCCATCCAACCCAAATGCCTTGTCATCAGTGCTTTGGGTGATTGTAAGCTAGACTTCTAACAAGGTCGTGTGAAAGCATGACACTATGATTGGATCAACTGGGAAAGTGTCAATGGAGGTTGGTGGAGCATAGATGTCCTCAAAGTGCTTTTCCCATTTGCTGCTGATAATATGGCACAAAATAGTTGTACATACTAAATGGCAGGATTTAAGTTCTGAAACAGTGGACCAAAATATCTTGTGATTACCCTGCTGCGATGCCTGTAATAGTGTTTCCCAGAGTGATATTACAACTTCCTGCTGGCATTTAATACATTTATTTATATTGCTTGCATAAATAGTGCCCCAAGCTGGGGCCCCTGGGTTTAGCCATAATCAATGTTCGAAGGGCCCTGTTTGCTACTGAAAACTCAATATTAATCCATCTTGGGGTATTAAGTGTAGGTTTACCTGGCTTAAGTAGCCCCTCCACATTCATGTCATGCATCTGTTAAAATTTATTTTTAAGTATTTTTATCTCAAGGCAGTCATGAACACAAAAATCAATAATACACACTTATGAACAATATGCAGCAGAAAAGCAAACATAAGCAATAAACCTGTACTCAACCAGACAAGATGGGAGAACAAAAAACAACTTGATAAACTAGCATATGTAGTAGTATTTAAATACACTTTAAACCCAATTGAGATCATCCATGTTTTTGGACAGTGCCTGAGAGCTTAAGGACCCCTAGCCTTAGCTATAGCTAGCTCGCAACTCATATATTTGGCAGATAATTGCCCACCATTCGGCCACCCTTGGTAGCAAGGGAGAAATCCATGTCGTGGATATGGATAACTGGGCGGAAATAATTATGATCAAACTCAATAACCTGTGGCTAATATTGCCCTCGCTTTTATCTCCCTGTCATAGAACTGAAAGCCGCCTCCTGAGCAAGATATTACCGATTGGGCTACACCTTTTCAACATTCCTGCAGAGCAGGACAGCTGGCAAACATATGTACAATATCCATTGCCGCACAGCCGCATTTTGGGCTTTATGTCTTGTCTGAACCGTAATATGCGGCCCATTTTGAAATCCGCTCGGGAGTATTATATAACATACAAACAGTCTTAAGCTGTTGTAGCTTTAAGCTTACAGAATGAACAAAATAATCTATAGTCTCAAGTGTAATCTGAATTTCCAACTCCATTTAGCCACATGTAATGGGCTGTCATCAGTGAGATGCATTGAAAACCTCTGGTAAAGTGTACTGATTGAAGTTTTCCTGGGTACCCTATACAAGTAGGACAGAATATCCGATTCATTTAAATCTATTAGCTCCTTACTGCCATACAGAAAATAGTCCCGCAGCTGTAAATACTTAGGGCCCGATTACGATGTCATTCAGAAACTATCCCGACCGAATCGTATTTTGGGATTGTTTCTGAATTAATTGGGTTCTGCTAGTACGACCGACTGATTATGATGCTTCCCAACATCGTTCGGCCGGACTCATGTTGACTTCAATGGTAGCCTGCATTCCAAACGAGAACACAGGCTCCCATTGACAAAAGGGGGGGGGGGGGTTGGGGAAAACTTTACACTCTGTGATGGGCACCCCATGGTGCCTGCCACACTGTGCATGGTTGGAAAGGGGGGACCCATGGGTATCCCTACGGGCCTGATTCGGAGACCCCCAGGTGAAGAGGGCCTGCTACAGTCCCCCAAAGGCAGATTCGGACAGCCAATCTGTGTTGGAACAACCCATTCGGAACAGAGTCTGAATCGGTCATCATAATCACTTGCTCGGAAACCGTGTCCATAGAGCTGTACAAATCCACTCCGAAAGACTCTGGCTGTCTGAATGCCTTTCAGAAACGATTCGGACAGCCAAATGGCTCCCATGCATCGTAATCGGTCGGTTGGAAATGTGTACAATACGGCTGGAAACGTGGGTTCCGAATCGGATTCTGAGATTCCGAATCTGATTTGGAGCCTTTCCAAACAACATCGTAATCGACCCCTCAATGTAGAACTGAGAGGGGAGGTCAAAAGAAGTCTGTAGAGAGGGAAAAGAACAGAAGCCATGGACACTGAATAACTGTCCTACAGTCTCCACACCTAGTCTGACCCATGCATTACCCACCGGGTCATAAAATACCTCTGGGAATGAGGTATTCCCCCATAGTGGTGCATACCTGTGCAGGGTGGCTAAGGAATACCTGCTGCAGATTTCCCTCCATATATGAGCTATGTCCATGAGGATTTAAAACTGGACATGCTTCTAAGAACTAGAATCCTTGAGCCTATACGGATAAAACCTTTTATCCAACCCAAGAGCCAACTGGTAGCCCACAATAGATAAATCTGGATTTTTCCCCGTAAGTAAGTTGTGTAGTCGGCCAGCAAAAGCAGCCCAGAAGTAGAGTTTAAAATCAGGTAGCAGAACCTGCCTTGCCTAAACGGGAATTTTAGAAGCTGAATAGATCTCCTAACCCATCTCTAGCCCCAGATAAAACTGCTGATGGCACCCTCCAAATGTTTAAATAAAGAGTCCGGAACTGCAAAGGGAATAGCCCGAAACAAGTAAAGAAATTGAGCGAGAATATTCATCCACAGAATGTTACAAAGTCAGAGTATGGTAACAGGAAGCCAATTTCATGACCACAGTTTAGCAATTACTGACTGCAGTAAAGGTTCAGAATTGAGTTTGATCATTTTTTCAACCGAGTGCTTAGCCTAACCTATAAAAAAGTAACCATTGCTACTGCACCCTGAATTGGAACCTCAGACTTATAATTAAGAAGTTCCTGAGTTTTAGCTACATTTAAATTATATGCAGAAAAGACACCAAACCTATTGGCTTCCTCTGTTATTAACCTTATAGCGATTGAGGGGCTGGTTGTAAAATGGCAACGCGGTGTACATGGGCTGTGACCTAAAACTTGCAGCCGTTTGAAATTATAGACTGAATTCCCTGATTTAACAGGAGGGACATTAAGTACAGCTCAGTGCATAATGCAAATGAGAGGGGGAGAGCAGGAACTCCTGCCTGGGGCCCTTGAAGATCTGGAATGGAAGAGAGCAACTCCTGCTATTCACTAGCTTAGCCCTAGAATTCCGATATAGGGGTTAGACCCACTTGGTAAACCTGCCACCAATACCCCGAACCCCTATTGCTGCCCATAGGCAATCCCATATGACCCGGTCAAACACTTTCTCTGCGTCTAGTAGAATCATACCAATCCTTTTAGTAGATCTTCCAGTGACAACAAATGACCAATGGTCATGTTGGTATGACTTGTGGCATCACTACGGGTACAAAACCATGTTGCTGAGGCAAGACTAAAGTCTCCATTATGGGGACCACTCTGGTAGCTAAAATCTGTGAGAATACCGTTGCATCCAAATTATTCAGAGGAATACACCTATAAGAGCCCCTGTCCTCAGATGGTTATCCTTCTTTAAGAACACTGCTATGTTAGTAAGAGTCCATAAGGCAGGGACCTCTCCCCCATCAATATGTCTTGTTAAGTTAATGAATTCTGGTAGTATGATGTCCGTAAACACTTTGTAAACTTTGAGTCGATAGTATCTTCACCAGCCGTCTTTCTGGAAGAGCAAAGATTTAAAAACAACTTTCAACTCTAGTTTAGAGATTTCTTTCTCCACTACAGACACCTGCTCAGCTTCTAGGCAATAAAGTCTGCTCTTCTGTCATCATTGCAGGACATTTGATTGATTTATTAGCTGTGGCCGACTGTATACCTCCTGATAAAACAGAGCAAACTCCTCTGTGATAGCCTGAGGGGTAGTGTATTGTACTCCATTACTACCTTTAACACTACTAATCACGCATCTGGATCTTTTTTCCAAAACTGACCATCAACTCTCAGCCTACATTTTTGCATGTTCATACAGAAGTACTTAGATTTTTTGGAAGCTGGCAGCCACCTTTTCCCTAAGACCCTGGTCTAAGAGACCATGTTTTTTTAATCAGCGCCAGATAGATAGCCTGCTACTTGGAACTTTCTCTACAATTGCTAGTGCATGCTGATGCTCTAGCTCTGCTATTTGCAGCTGATTAGCACTTTCTGTCATATCCTTATTTCTTTTAGAAATTAACTGGAAAGTTATTGTACATACAAAGGTTTTCATTCTATCCCATAACACTGGTGGGGGGCTGTTCTCCTATTGGACCATATAAACTCCCTTAATAATGTAAACATGTAGATTATATAATCTATATCAGAGAGGATATGCCTTGAAAAAGTAAATTGGCAGCTTTTGTTTCTGCAAGTACCTGTCTGAAATGTAGGAAATACTGGATTGTGATCCAAATTAACCTTGGAGCAGACCTCCATTATGGCACCTTGCATCAGCTGTGGCCAGGTGAAAATAAGATGTATCCTTAAATATTGTTTATATGGGGAAGAGAAGAAAGTATAACCTGGCTTGCTGGGATAAAGGGTCCTTCACATATCAACCAACCCATGTAAGCTAGCAATTTCCACGATGGATGCCCTAGTTTTTGTCATTCGAGAGTGAGCAGCCCGATTTGCAGAATCCAAACCACAATCTATAACACAGTTAAATTCACCCAGTAATATTAAATTCCCCACCCAGTCTAACAATTCAAGGGAAAGCAGAAAAAACATCCATGGATTGTCACAATTTAGACCATATACTGTCCAAATAACCCATTTCCGATCTCTGAGTAAAATCTGGGCAGTTGGTTATCTCCCCTTGAGTCTACTACAGTTTTGAGAACCTTGACCTCAGAGTGCCTGACCAGCATTATAGCAACCCCACAGATGAAAGCAGACCACAATGTGCATACAAGGGTATCATAACCAATGTGTCGTAATAAGAAGCAATCTTTGTATGCTAAATGAGTTTTGGTTAGACATACTAATTGCGGTTTGTACATCATAACTTCTTCTTATACCAATTTATGCTTCAAACCCATAATTTTCAATTGATCCTTCACAACAAGTGCCTACCATAGCAAGCTACCCTTTTCAAATTACACTTTATAACCATTCTGGCTCTTTTTACCCCTAGAGCACACAACAACCCCCCCAAACAGAACATGAAAAAGCAAACTTTGATCATTAGTTCTACCCCCCAACCCCACTCCCCACCAATTGCCCCCGCCACCCTGTGTCCAAGGAAAGGAATCATCCCACCTTGTGCTGTCAGATGAAATAACAGTGCTGTATAATCCCTAACTGGGACCGCCGCCCACCTCCTCAAACCCCCTCTCATAAATAGAGACTTTTTTACCCATGTGGTATAAAAAAGTACGTAAGCATAAGAGGTGAAAACTAAAAGAAAAAGAAACTGAACCAATTAAGAGGGAGAAAGGAAAAGAATAACGGGGGAAAGGAGGGTAAGAAATTAAGTATTCATATTCTAATGGATTCATACATTTCAAGAATGGATTAAACCTGGCAGATAATTTAGCATAGGCACAGTATCAAGTCCCCAGTATTTCATATTGGGCAGTTGAAGTTGGACCCTGCCACTGGCTTAGAACTTGTGCTGCATCTGAGTCAGTATAACAAAACTGTGTCCAACACTCTTAATAATTTGAAGACAAGCTAGTTCCTGAAGGAAGACCTGTGCCTTAACTGCTTTCAGAGGCTTGATCATTTGGCATAGCTTCCGGTGCCGAGCCACAGTGACCCTGCAGAGGTCTGATCGTACGAACACAGATATTGAGTCAACCACAACAGGAGCAGTAGGGCAAGCTTTAAGAGAGATCGCCAGCCTGAGTAAAAAATTGCCCATAAAGATCAAGATTGGGCAAGGGTGCTTTAAGTTAGCATTAGCACAGTTCTGATCTATATGAAGGTGATGCACCTGCTGAATTTAATAGTCCATGTCCCAGTCCACCAATTCCAGGAGTGATTTACCAAACAGCTTACTGATAAACTTCTCTTCCTTCAGGTATTCAGAAAAGCTTCAAATTAATGCGGCGCTGGTAGTTTTCTAGATCCTTGATTTTGGACTAGACCCGAGTCAGCTGACCCTTGTGACTCTTAATAGATCTAATAGCTTCGGTGTCAACCTCCATGTATATGTTAACATGTTATGTCATAATTTGTGAAAGTGTAAAGAGTGGACAACTTTGCGCTGCACCACCACCATGCAGTTTTAGAATTGTATCAAAAAGAACAGATGATGTTTTTAACCCAATTTTAAGTTTCTCTCAGATTTTTGATAATTTTGGTGCTTAGTTTATTTTTAATGTAAAGCACATTTTGACTGTTCAGAGGCATTTCATTATTCAATCAATCAATCAATCAGGGAGTTTAAAGTGGGCTACTCACCCGTGAGGGTCTCAATGCGTGAGGGGAGTGCAGCTCCAATTCAACTGAAAAGCCATGTCTTGAGGCTCTTACTGAAAGTGTGCAGAGTAGGGGAGTGTCTGATGTTGACTGGGAACTAGTTCCAGGCTTTGGCTGTGATGTAGGAGAAGGCTCTTCTACCCGCTCTGGTTCTACGGATGTGCAGGGTTTCTGCTAGGGCGAGGTCGGCGGAGCAGAAGTTCCTTTTGGGTACATGGAAGGAGACTCTTTCATTAAGGTATTTGGGTCTGGTGTTGTGGAGGGATTTGTAGGCGTGGGTGAGTAGCTTGAGGGTTATTCTCTTCTTGACAGAGAGCTAGTGGAGGTCTCGCAGGTGTTGGGTGATGTGCTCATGTCATGGGATGCCGAGGATGAGTCTGGCCGGGGTGTTCTGGGTGGTCAGGAGTTTGCGTAGCAGGGATTTGTTGATTCCAGCATAGAGGGCTTTTCCGTAGTCCAATCTGCTTGTTATGAGTGCGTGGATGACGGTCTTTCTGGCTTCGGGGGGATCCACTTGAAGGTCTTATGGAGGGTGTTGAAAGAGGGGGAGGCAATGGTGATGATCTGTTGAGTCATGGTGAGGGAGGAGTTGAGTATGATGCCGAGGTTCCGGGTGTGGTCTGTGGGGGGGGTGGGTTGCCGAGGTTGGTGGGCCACCAGGAGTTGTCCCAGGCTGAGAGGGTGGGTCCAAGGATGAGGACTTCTGTCCTCTCCGAGTTGAGCTTCAGACAGCTGCTGCTCATTCAAGCTGTGGCGTCTTTCAGTCCTCCTCGGAAGCGGAGTCTGGCGTTTTCAGGGTCCTACGTGAGGGGGAGGATGAGCTGGGTGTCATCTGCACAGGATACTAGGCTGAGTCCATGGTGTCTGATGATGACAGTGAGGGTGGCCATGTAGATGAAGAGTGTGGGATGGAGCAATGATCTCTGGGGTACTCTGCAGTTGATCTCTGAGGGTTCAGAGAGGAAAGGTGGGTGTCTGATCCTTTGGGTTCTGCCGGCGAGGAAGGAGCAGAGCCAGACAAGGGCGGTTCCCTGTATACCGCATCATGGAGTCTTCAAGGGTGCAGTTGGAGAAGGTGTTGAAGGCTGCAGAGAGGTCCAGTAGGATGAGGGCTGCAGGGTGGCCTTGGTTGAGGAGCGTACGGATGTCATCTGTGTCGGCGAGGAGGGCGGTCTCGGTGCTGTGGTTACTACTAAATCCGCATTGGGAGGAGTCGAGGATGGCGTTCTCTTTGATGAAGTTTGTCAGCAGGGTGTTGACAATCTTCTTGGTGACTTTGGCTGTGAAGGGAAGGACAGAGATGGCTTGATAGTTCTTCAGGTCCATCGGGTCTGCAGAGGGTTCCTTGAGGAGGGGCTTAACCTCTGCGCGTTTCCAGTCGGGGAAAGTGCAGGATTCGAAGGAGGCGTTGATGGTGCGTCGTAGCTTGGGCGCTATGGCGGCTGCTCTGTGGAAGATTTGCAGCTGACAGGGGTCTGTGGTGGCTCCCGAGTGAGTTTTCTTCATGGTGGTCTCTTCGGTAGTGACCATGGTCCAGGCGGTGATGGCGGTCTGACTGTCATCACTGGAGGGAAGGGTGGTTTCTGGGGTCTGCTCGCTGAAGTTGTCGTAGAGGGCCTTGATTTTCAGACGGAAGTAGGAACCGAGCTTGTTGCAGAGGTCTTGGGAGGGGGTGATGTCCGTGGTTTCACTGGAGGGTTTGGTGAATATTTGGATGATGCTGAAAAGTTTCTTAGAAATGCGGGAGTTGGCGAGGATTTGTTCGGGATGAAGGTCCTTTTGGGGGATCTGATGCATTGATGGTATTCTGTCATGGCGTTCCTGTAGGTGTTGCGGTCTTCTGAAGATTTGTTGCTTTTCTCCGGTTTTTCTTGAGGCGTCTGCAGGTGCGTCTGGATTCTTGGGGGTCAGCGGTGATTCAGGTGGCCTTCCTGGGGCGCTGTCTGTCGAGGTTATGTAGGTGCACGAGCTTGTCTGCGCAGTTGTTCATCCATCTGTGGAGTTCCTTGGCTGCAAAGTTGGCGTCGGTCGAGGTGGAGGGGGCATCGCGGTTGAGAGTGGAGTTGAGCTGCTCCTCAGGGATCTTGTTCCAGTTTCTTTGCAGCGAGTGTGGTGCAGGTTTGGGGGTGGTGGGTTTGTTAACGTGGAAGTTTACGCAGTGGTGGTCCGTCCAGGTGGTTGCATGGTGTGGCTGAAGTGGACATTGTTACCTCCTGCGAAGATGGGTTAGAGTGTGTGTCCTGCCTTGTGGGTGGGTATGGTAACAAGGTGATTGAGTCAGAGGTTAACGAGGTTGTACAGGAGGGAGGTGGAGCTGGGGTTTCTGAGGTTGTCGAAGTGGAAGTTGAGGTCTCTGATGAGCATGTAGTCCATGGAGGCGATGGAGTGGGGTGCGATAAGGTCAGCGATGTTAGTGGTGGATGCAGGTTGAGGTCTGGGAGGTCTGTAGGCGAGGGTGCCTTGTAGGGGTGTTCTGGGGCTGGTCTGAATCTGGAAGTGAAGATGTTGGGTGGTGGGCAGGCTGACTCTTGAGCTAGAAGTGGTGAATCGCAGGGAGCTTTTGTGTGCGATGGCCACTCCCCCTCTGGGTGGTTGGGGTCGTCTTTCCTCTGAATCTTGTATCCATCGGAGATGGCGGTGGCGATGTCGGGGTGGAGGTGGAGTTGGTCCAAGTTTCTGTGATGAAGGCGACGTGTGGCGAGAGGGTGTATAGGAGGTCCCAGATCTCGACAGCGTGTCTGTGCAGGTAGCGTACGTTGAGGAGGATGCACCTCAGGGCTTCAGTGTTGTTGGCGTCCGGTGTGTGGGCGGCGGCTGTGGGGATGCGGAGGTTGGTGAAGGTTTGGTGGCAGTGTCGGCAGGAGAACTGGCCAAGGATGGTGTTCGGTGTGGACAGATGTTGTTATTCCTTCCCTGGCTAAGTGCGAGGAGGGCAGCTGTGTTGTAGTGGTGGGTGGTCGAAGATCCAGGGTCTCCAGTGCTGGTTGCGGACAGGTCACAGATGGGAGCAGACGGGCTTGCCTTTGGCACACCAGCGGCACGCCCACTGCGCAGCCGCGCAGCAGCCGCCAATAAATAGGGAAGGGGCGGGAAGCGCAGCTGGGAGGCGGGAGCGGGAACCAGCAGGGGGGAGGGGCCACCAGGGCAGCAGCAGCAGCAGGAAAAGGGTGGCGAGCCGGCACGGAGGACAACAACCAGGTACAAAACAGAAATAAAACAAGCAAAAATCTAAACAGAATACAGAGGTGAGAATAACAAGGCACAATACAGAAAAAGAGAGAAACGGAAGACAGGACCAAAGACAGACACGGGCACAAACACTGAGACAGAGACACAAACACAGAGACAGACAGCAGCGGACCAGCAGAAGAGCAAGGCTCTCCCACTGGACCACCTGGGATGAAGGGCAGGAAGCTGCGGGTGGAGGAGGGCCTCGAACACCTACCAGACAGAGGTGAACGGGGTCAGCGGCAGCGGCACAGACAGCGGAGCAGCTGGGGGAGGGAGCAGGTCTCTGACCAGGAGGTACTTTGTTGAAGATTATTTATCTTCACTGTTGGAGGTGTTATGGGATGCCACACATGGGCAGGACAATTTCATTTTTATGAATTTAATAAAAAATACCCTTGACAGAGAAATAGTGTTACAGAAAGTAACATTTTCTTCCAAACTCTTAACAACAACAGTTATTTATTTGTTTCATTTGGACAAAGTATAGAGATCTAATTCAGTTGAAACTTATGTATCAACCATTACAAAAACAGTGTTGGGCGGTACTGATTTTTCACTTTCAATATATATAGCATATTCATCTTTCCAACAATACAGAAAAAACATTGTAAGTTCAACAGAGTTTTCAGCAGACTGGGTGTGTGATTAGAGATGGGTTCTTGCTCTTTGTTCTGATTCCATTAATTTCAAAAGAGGAAAGATATAAGACTCTAGACGACTTGATTGGGATGTGTAGTTTAATCACCAAACCTTCTATTATTCCTCCCTTTGTTGTGTTTACTAATTTGCATACAGATAATATTTTTAGGAAAGTTTAGATCCTTAGACAACAAGATGTTACTGAATGTTGGGTACATCGTGGTGGGGGGGGGGGTTAAGTGGTAACACGCCTAAAAGCTATTTCCACATCCTTCTGATGATCAAGACTGTAGGCAGCATTATTTATTTGTTTAAATACAGTGACAGTTACATATCTAGGTGTAGAAATACAGAATAGTAGAAATGTGGTGGAGATAAACCGCCGTTTTGCTGATACTGTGCATTGGGTATTTATGCTTTTTGAAACGTTTTGTTTAAAAGAGAAATTGTCTGTCCTACCAAATTATGTTTTAAATATTTGGATTGGACCCTAGTGTTTTTGCAAGTACCATTAATTGACACATTCGAGCAGCAACCTTGTTGTAAAGTGAAACAACGATGTGATTAAGCATTTACTAAAGACATTAATTCCCCTCTTATAGATCATGTTTTCTCTGTTATGTTGACCGAAGTTCGGACTCCATTTTGTATTGTCATGCTTCCACGTGTTCCCCACGAGAAGAGTCCAACCTCTGTGTTAGTTGCTCTTGTAATCTGCCTAGTAACAGTCTATAAATAGCTCCTTTGTCCATCTGGCACATGCCCAGACTTGACCACATCTGTTATCAGTTAGCCTTGCTTGACCATGTTTTCGCGGGCTCAAGGAGTGTGTTAGCTCCGCCCACATATTGATTCAGTATCGAAAATGACCATAAATGGTAATGTTCTTCAGCCTCATGTTGTATCCACCCACTTATGAGCCCCTCTGTTGTGTATAAAAGGGGACTGTGTACGCAAGTTCTGTGTGCTACTCTATGCAATACTGAAGAGTGTTGTGTGGATTGTAGGACCACCCTTAAGGGTTAATAAATGCTGTCTTTGTACTTTGCAGTTTCCGTGCCAACTTCCTTATAGATTCCATTACAGGAGAGCGAACCCTTGTGTCCTGCGGGCCTAGCTGGGGCCTGTATTCATCAATTGGCGCCCATCACGTGGGGCTCATCGGCGACTCGGATGCCCGAAGGACTGGTCGCGACGAAGGTGAGGAATTTGACCGGGGACGTGATCACTGCCCGCGGCGTCTTAGCCCTGGCATCCCGAGGTTTTTCTTCCTTCCCTTCCGAGCTGACCGTCTGGGTGGCGCCGGTCCTCGACTGAGACCTCTTCTGTCGGTCTTGCCGTGAAAGCCGTTTGGGCGATTGTGGAGCTTGGCAGTTGGAATCTGGACTCTTGATTGGTAAGAACCGGTGTACGGTACTTGCTCCGAGTTTTTGAAGCCTGATCTGGCTATTTGAGTTTGATTTGTGATGACTAGTCATATTTTGAATTTGTCTTTGTGAATATATATGCGTTGAAAAACATATAGGCAGGTAATGTGGAGAGATTTCTCCGGAGCTGTGTAACTTTGAACGGCGCAACGATTAAGTGCCATTTTTCTATAATATTGCATATTTTGCATTATTTCTGAGCATGCCTGCTTTCAGCGCACTCCGTAAGTGGTGCTGCTGTTTCGGAAACCGGTTGAACCTCGAGGAATCTGCTCCAGCTCCCCCAGAGGGGACTCCTAATAGGGATATGTATGTGAAGCATGGTCTTTCTTCCATAATGTACAGCACAGTATGGAGGAAATATACAAAAAAAGATCCTGAGTTACGATGGCCTTTGTATGGATCGTTTGATATACGTAAGATTGAGTATGTGGAACAGTGTATGTGTAAGCGGCGTGCTCGTCAGGATATGTTTGAGTGTGTGCGGTTGTGGGTGAAGGAGGTGCGTGAGCGAGAGAAGCGTGAGAAAGCGCTGTTTGATAAAGAACAACGGAAAAATGATCATGTGCGAGCACAGGAAGCGAAGCGTTGGGAGGACAGAGAGCAGACGGACAGGCAAGAGAAGGAGCGTAGGCTACAAGTTTCGGGTCAATACGCTGTTCGGCAGCCACTTTATCCAGTCCTTAATAATCTTGATGATGATTTTTATTTACTAGATCGCTCTCCGCCCCCTTATGTTGGCGCATCTGCTCCGAGGCCACAAGATTCTGTCCCGGGTCCGGGTAAGGTAGATACGCGGTCCATGTTATCGGCTGAGCATATGGCTGAGCTTCGGCAAATTTCCTTCCGTGCACTTAAGGGTAAGGTGTCCGTGGATGAATTGTTCCATACTTGGGGGTCGTGGCAAGATAGAGAGAGATTGTATTTTTTTAGTCATTTCGCTGAGGAAGTGATTGCTGCTTTTCGGAAATATTCTAGTGTCTTTGAGCCTGAAGAAGTGACATCGGATGCCAAAGCATTGCATGATGGTGTTTTTTCTCCCTCTAAGGCTCCTGATGCGGCTCGGCGGCTATTCGCCTTGCGGGACGCGGTGCTGGCCCATAGAGAAAAAGCGCGCCAACGAGCAGGGGAGGAGACGCAGTCGGATTCGTGTACTGCAGAAGGCCACTCATCCACCTCTCAATCAGATAAGAGCGATCTAGTGCATGCTAAGCCAATGCGCGAGGCGGCGCCTTTGTATGTTCCTCCTAAAGGAGCGGGGACTAGCTCGGACATTACCTCCGCCGATGCTAAGGGATATTTTGTGTATAATTGGGTTTATACTCCGTGGCATAGAGCTGATGTGATGGCATTAAAGAATGCGCTGCCTGACCCCCGCAAGAATCCAGCGGCCTTCTATGAAGAAGTCGAGGGGGCCTTGAATTCTTGCGTCATGACTTTAGCAGACATAGATTTGTTCTTTGGGCTTATTCTACCACCAGACATGTGGCGATCTGTGCGGAAGGTAGATGATGTTGCCACTTTTAAGGCTCGATGGTCTGAATTGGAAGATGAGGATAGGGAGCGGAAGCCTGCGCAGAAACCGCCCCAGAGTATTTTAGATCTCCCTGCTGCTATTGTGACTAAGTTGAAGACAATTATCCCCCCTAAAAAGATTGACTGGAATATGTTAGCTGCATGTAAACAGAAAGTTGACGAGTCAGTTGCGGACTTTTTTACGCGCTTTGAGGAGACGTTTCATGATTTTAGTGGCCAGTCGCTTACTGACGATACGGGTCGCCACCTTTTTGCGGATAAATATGTGGCTAATCTGCTGCCGGCAGTTGCGGCCCGTCTAAAAGCGAGCGAGAGTTCTTGGTCCTTCGCTACACCGACGGCCCTCCTGACTATCGCCCAGTATTATGAGCGTCAGGAGCAAGAAGCAAAGGGCCAGGAGGAAAAGAAATCGAAAGATTTGAAAACAAAGGTGATGTTGGCACAAGTCTATGGCCCGCCCCGACGGGGTAGTAATAGAGGTAGGGGAGGATCTTATGGTCCTCCCTTGGCCCGATCTGATTTAAATAGGAACCAATGTGCGTATTGTAAGCAATCGGGTCATTGGGCTAGGGACTGCCCGGTGTTGCATGCATCGCGTCAGGGGCATACCTCTGGTGGCCCGCGAGGTAGAGGGAGTTTCTCGAACTTTCGAGGGAATTCTAACGAACAGGCTCGTTTTGACTCTGCTGGGCAGCACCGAGATAGATCAAATGTTTTCGATCACCAGCATCAGTATCAAGCATCAGGAATTGACCGGTCGGGGTACCATGACTCTCAGCATGCATAGGATTGCGTTGGATGGGGGTTAGAATCAGTTGAGGTGCCGGTCGATCAGAAGGGCCCTTATGTATCGGCTGAGGTTTTGGGCTCTACTGATCAGTTCCTAGTGGATACAGGAGCGACACGTAGTGCGCTATCTAAGCAATTGGTTCCGGGGGCTCCCCCATCCGGCTTAATGGTCACATCGGTAGGGTTCGATGGTACACTCTCCCGAAGCCCTCTTTCACAGCCCCTCATGTTTAAGGTTGATTCTTTTTCTGCACCCTGTCCGTTTCTGCTTGCCCCGTACACACCGGACAACATTATGGGTCTTGATATGTTAAAGCATTTTAGGGCTACGATCCGTTGCTCCCCTGCTGGTGTACGGGTAATATTGAATGACAATTACCCCCGATCAGAACGAATGTGTACGATGTCAGAGGATGCGCTGTTAGCTACCCTCCCTCGTGCTTTGTGGGCAACTTCGGATACTGATGTAGGACAAATGGTGATTCCACCGGTCCACATTAGAGTCCAGGAGGGGGCGGTGTTACCTCGCCTCCCACAGTACCGTATTTCCCAGGAGGGTGAGGAGGCTGTCATACAGATAGTGCAGGATTTGATAACGGTTGGGGTAGTCGAGGAAGTCCCCTACAACATTTGTAACAGTCCGATTCTTCCTATACTGAAAAAGGATACGGATGCCAGAGTTTATCGGTTCATAATTGATTTGAGAGAAGTGAACAAGATCGTGATACCTCAATACCCAGTGGTTTCCGATATCACGACGTTGCTTACCTTGGTCCCGCCTACGGCGACCATGTTCTCAGTGATTGATTTGAAGAATGCCTTCTTTTCCATTCCTATTCACCCTGATAGCCGATATCTCTTTGGGTTTACATTAAATAATAGATCTTATCGTTTTTGTAGGATCCCCCAGGGCTACACAGAAAGCCCTAGTATTTACAGTCAGGCTTTGAAAAGACAATTGGATTCCTTTGTTCTGCTCGAGGGGGTCGCCCTCATTCAATATGTCGATGACATCTTGCTGGCGGCTGACACCCTGGAGTTGTGTGAAAAAAGTACGTTATCCTTACTTTCCTTTTTAGCGTCCCACAATCATAAGGTATCTAGGAAGAAATTGCAATTCTGTAGACCAAAGGTGACTTATTTGGGTCACCTTTTGTCTAAGGAGGGACGTGCACTCACACCGGATCGTATCCAAGTAATTTTGGATACACCGAGACCATCCACACAGAAGGATGTGCGTGCATTTTTGGGCCTTGTTTCTTTTTGCAGACAGTGGATATTGGGGTTTTCGCACATAGCTAAGCCATTGTTAGCCCTTTTGACAAAGGACACGCCTATCCCAATCCCTTGGTCAGATGAGTGTGATACTGCTTTTCAGCAACTACGACAGGCCCTTTGTTCAGCACCAGTGTTAGGAACCCCTGATTATGCAAAACCCTTTTCGTTGTATGTGCATGAGAAAGATGGATGTGCATTGTCAGTTTTAGTGCAGAGGCACGGCGATAAGCAGCGTCCATGTGCATATTTTTCGGCTGTACTTGATCCTGTTGCCCGAGCATTACCAGGGTGTTTTCGCTCGGTTGCGGCGACAGCTGTGTCAATACGCCAAAGTGAGGGAATTGTGTTATCTCATAAGTTGTTGGTATTAGTCCCCCATGCTGTCGATGCCCTACTCAATCAAACGAAGACGCAGCATTTGACCAGCGCCCGTTTAACAGGATATGAGTTGACACTTCTGGCTCCTCATATTACGTTAAAAAGGTGCGTAACGTTAAACCCGGCAACATTGTTGCCATACCCCGAAACCCAGCCTGAGGCGCGGAAAGCGCATGATTGTATTCTCGTGACTGAGGAACAAACAAAGGGTCGTATTGATCTCCAGGATACGCCCTTTCCAGATGTAGATGGGGAACTGTGGGTGGATGGATCCTGTCTGAAGCTACCAGATGGTACGGCTTCAGCAGCATATGCAATTACCACATTACAAACGATAGTGGAGACAGCACGCATACCACAGAAATCAGCCCAAGCAGCGGAACTGATAGCATTAACACGAGCATGTGAGCTCAGTACAGGACTATGTGTGAATGTTTATACAGATAGCCGCTATGCCTTCGGAGTAGCGCATGACTTCGGCCTACTCTGGAAGGAGAGAGGGTTTTTAACGTCACATGGAGTACAGATAATGCATGGAGAGTTAGTTCACAATCTTTTAACCGCATTGACATACCCAAAGAAAATTGCTATCGTTAAGTGTAGCGCCCATAGGAAAGTAGTTGACAAAGTTGGAGAAGGGAATGCGTTGGCAGATCGAGTAGCACGGGAAACTGCGATGCAGCCCGGTACTACTGCCGTGTATGTAGTGAAGTCACAGGTGGAAAGATGGCATGATGCGAAGGAGGAAGTGCGAGAAATGCAAAGGACCGCTTCTGACAAAGAGCGGGAACAATGGGCTACTGAGGGAGAATTGGATGATGAGGGTTGCTGGAGAAATAAGCAGATGGATAGATGGAAATTACCCACGGCTTTTGTACAGCCTATGGTTCAGATGGCACATGGGCTAGCACATGTTGGAGCTTCCGCAATTGTGAAATTGCTTACCCAAGTCTGGGAGCATCCAGAGATTGCTAGCACAGCGAAGAGGGTGGTGCAGACCTGTATGATCTGCCTGAGGTATAACCCAGGAAAGGGTACTCGAACTCCAGCAGGAGGGTTTGTGACACCTACTGCGCCCTTCGAGGTTCTGCAGATGGATTACATCCAGCTTGAGCGCTGTAATAATCTGAAGTATGTTCTAGTAGTGGTCTGCGCTTTCAGCAAATGGGTTGAAGCGTACCCTACGAAAGACAATACTGCGATGACTACTGCGAAGCTGCTGCTGAAGGAGTTTTTCCCCCGATATGGTGTTTGTAGACTTCTGTGGAGTGATAATGGCCCTCACTTTGTAGCGGACGTTATAAAGTATGTCTTGAAGGGTCTAGGCATCACTCAGAAGTTCCACGCCGTGTTTCACCCTCAGTCTGCAGGCCTAGTTGAGAAGTATAATGGTACACTGAAGCTTAAGATCGCCAAAATTCAAGCTTCGACGTCTTTGACTTGGCCAGACGCTCTGCCACTGGCGTTATTGTCAATTAGATCGGTACCACACTCTCGAACTGGCCTTACACCTTACGAAATTGTTTTTGGACGCCCAATGAATATTTGGGGTCCACCAAAACCTAAGGCTGTGTATGATGTACCTTGTGTAATGATGAACGATTATCTGGCACAGTTAACGGATAACTTGGTTTCTATCCATCAACAGGTCCGAGAGGCGCTCCCTGATCGGTCTACCGGTGAAGGACATGGTCTCCGGCCTGGTGACCATGTCATGGTGAAAGTTTTCGACAGGACGAACAGCTTGGAACCGAGATGGGTGGGCCCTGAGCAGGTCCTCCTCGCAACGAGGACGGCTGTGCGAGTCTCCAACCGAAAGAATTGGATCCACTCTCTGCATTGCAGGAAGGTGCCGCCCGGATTGGTGGAACCTGCCGTGCTGACCGATCAACGAGAAATCTTGGCTGCAGAGACAGGCCGTGCTGCGGAGCCAAACGCCACTGAGGAGCTCTTTCCGGACCACGCGACTCCTGGAGGAAGGCGATATCATCTTCGACCAAGGAAGTGAGTTTTCCAGTACCGGGACATACTGTCGGAACGGCCCTTGGGTTAGTGAAACGGAGAGCCGATGAGGCAAGGGGGGGGGGATCAGCCCTGCATTAGTGTAGCGACACCCGTCTTGGCCCGCTGGTGAAGAAATCAACCGCTGCCCAAGGGGAAGAGTTCTGACAGACTTTTTAGTTTCAGGAAGATATTGGTTTTATTCTTATCTTTACCTTGACATGGAGAAAAAGAAAATACTTTGTGCAGTAGGGTTCATGTTGACAGTAGTTATTGTTGGGATAACCACATGGTTCGTGGAGGATGTAACTCCCGCTCGGAAAATTTTTGTGTTGACAACTCCGGTGCCTGAGGAGCACTACTTTTATACATTACCGTATCAAGAGTTGAAGCATCGACAATCTTACTTGAATAACACTTTCATCCAGATGCTGCATCATACCCACGTTGCTACGAATGCTACGAACTGTTGGATATGTGGGATGATGCCAGCTCATCAGAAGAAAGGAGGAATGCCATTTATACCACTTCCTTTCTCTCATAATGGCTCTTGTAGAGCATGGTATACTTTGCTTTTTGCCACTCGGAAACCGACAGTGGGACGATTGCTCTTCAGACTCAATAAAGAATGCCATCAAGACAAAAATGGGTATCCACAAGCGAATGGGACAATTTGGGAGTGGGAAGAGTACCGACCAGACAATGAATCCATTCCCTACATCTTTACGAACACAAGAGACACTGTGGGAAAGGACAAGTTTGTAATTCAAGTAGCACAAGCTCAAGCGGACCTGTGTGTCCAGAGTGTGGGTTTTATTCCTGTTGGTGTTAGTGATTGCATTACTGTTTTGAATATTGATGGGTTGAACAATAGTACCTTCTTAGCCTCCCATAATACGTACTTTGTGTGTGGAAATAAAGGTTATTACCGTCTGCCGGCTGGGTGGTCTGGGGTATGCTATGTATCATTTCTATTACCTCCAGTATTCTTAGCTCCCGCATCTTATCATAAGGATTTGAAATTATTAAATAATGTGACTGTAAATAGGTATAAACGTACTTTATCAATTGATGATGTAGATCAGACTGACACCAGTCTGCAACAGTATATTGATTTTAACTTGGGACTGTTTTTCTTTGTTGGAGCTGCCCTGAACAGTAGGAAGATCCGAAGATTAACAAGAGTGGTAGAAGCTTTGACAAATCAGACTGCTGCTGCTCTTGGGAATCTTACGGAGGAATTACAGATTACTAGGATTGTTGCATTGCAGAATCGTATGGTATTAGACGTTATGCTAGCTGACAGGGGAGGAGCATGTAAAATTATTGGAAGTAGCTGTTGTGTGTTTATTCCTGATCATACGCCATCAGTTTATAATGCCATCAATAAACTGCATAAAATTGCAGCTGAGATCCATACAGAAAACGGCACTTGGTCCTTTTCTGGATGGTTTTGGGCGTTAATTACTGCCTGGGGATGGAAGGTTCTAACTGGTCTCTGCATTATTGTAGCGGTTCTGTTTTCATGCTGTATCTGCGTTCAGTGTGGTCCTTTACTCTGCTCATTATGTGTATCATTTTGTATCCCCGATAAGAAAGCTATTGCCAATGTCACTTATCAGAAACGTTTAGCTAAGGAAGTAGAAGAGATGATGATAATTGATATATATGATGATTATTCTAACAAGCCGGATGTCTTCAGTAAATGCTGAAAGGGTCGTCTGTTGTAAAGTGAAACAACGATGTGATTAAGCATTTACTAAAGACATTAATTCCCCTCTTATAGATCATGTTTTCTCTGTTATGTTGACCGAAGTTCGGACTCCATTTTGTATTGTCATGCTTCCACGTGTTTCCCCCCAAGAAGAGTCCAACCTCTGTGTTAGTTGCTCTTGTAATCTGCCTAGTAACAGTCTATAAATAGCTCCTTTGTTCATCTGGCACATGCCCAGACTTGACCACATCTGTTATCAGTTAGCCTTGCTTGACCATGTTTTCGCGGGCTCAAGGAGTGTGTTAGCTCCGCCCACATATTGATTCAGTATCGAAAATGACCATAAATGGTAATGTTCTTCAGCCTCATGTTGTATCCACCCACTTATGAGCCCCTCTGTTGTGTATAAAAGGGGACTGTGTACGCAAGTTCTGTGTGCTACTCTATGCAATACTGAAGAGTGTTGTGTGGATTGTAGGACCACCCTTAAGGGTTAATAAATGCTGTCTTTGTACTTTGCAGTTTCCGTGCCAACTTCCTTATAGATTCCATTACAGGAGAGCGAACCCTTGTGTCCTGCGGGCCTAGCTGGGGCCTGTATTCATCAACCTTTTCAAAATGCAATATTTTACTATTTGGCAAGAATATCTCACACACATTTTTTCTGCTGATTAAATGTGTTTCCCAGTAGCAACCCCCGCCAATCTAATCTGGTGTGGGGGGGTGCGGGAGTGGGGAATAAAAATAAATAAAAAGACTGACATACCTGCTACTACCCCTGATGCTGCTGGCTGCCTTGATGCACTTCTCCTCCCAGCAGTCCATGGGCCACAGGAAAGCACAGGCTCACCACCCAATCCAGACGCTACTCTCATGCTATACCTAGCATGAGAAGCGCTGGGATTGGCATGAGTGGGCTGGTCTGACACTTGGTCAGGCACAGGGAGCCTGTGCCTTTTCTGCTCCCGGCTGTGCAATACAGCTCGGGTTGGAGGCTGCTAAAAGCGCATGTCGGCCCACCACACCTCCTCCCTGCCATAGCCTGGCCCTGCTCTAGACTATTTCATCGACTTTGATGCGCAGTCAGACAGTGATACATAAAATGAAAATATTGTTTTATTATCAATTTGTTTATCATCTGCTGGCTTTGAGCAGTGGGCCTATCCCCCTCTGCCATTACGGTGAGCTGCCCCTGGTGTGTCCCAATGACTGGGCACGGTAAGCATGACTAGTGTCACATATTCTTGGCTTGCCACAAATTAGAATATTGAAGGATATTTTCACATTAATTGGGACACCTTTGTATGATCGAGCTCAGGTCTGTCCCGGAGATTTCAATGTTAGGAGTCAGACTGAGAATATCTCTTTACCTGCGAAGAGAAACGAATATGAAGATATACTTTGATAGCAGTTCGAATATTACTCCAAATCTTAAATTTTAGGGAAAGCAAGAATGAGGATATTGTTCAAATACAATGCAAAATATATCGCACATGGAGGGAAATTCTGCCCTAAGAAGCTACTCGTTTGACAAATTTAATATAGAGTTACAATGTTTTACTTAATTTAGATTTTTTCTTCTTTCCATAATTCTCTTTACAGATTCAATGGGAAATTGTTTAGAATGGATTAATTCAATGAGCTTAAAATGAATGCAAAAAGGTCTTGTTTTCTTCTCCATTAAGAATAGATCCGAACAGAAATCCAGAGGCTTTTGGAACTTATCAAGTGAGACTAGTGGAGGAGTTGTACAAGGTGAACAAGTTGGCAACTTCCATTGAGCATGTGAAGGATTCCTGTAGTTCCACCATGGAGTTCCAGCTGACGGACTGAATACAATGAAATTGTCCTTGAAACATCGCCATATTTAGTTAAATGAGGGAACACATGTTTAGCCCTTCACCAATTGTCCACGCACACATTACACTATCTTCCTCGGTGCTGTATATAACTGGTTAACCAATGGTGATTAAAACATTTTATACCTTTATTGCATTGCTCCAAAATTAAAATTCACCGATTCTGCATTAATGTTTCAGCATTAAGCAGCCCGCACGTATTTTGAGAAACGCTTTCGCTCCCTCTGGGTATATGAGTGATATCTGTAATTCACTCTCCAGCTCTCATTAGACATGGAATGTGTTCACAATAGATGGAACTGCTTCGTGAAGCGCACACACTTTAAAATCGCTTAAGTTAGTCCTCCTTGCTCCCATAGTGTGCACTGAAGCATTATAACTAGACTGCCGACTCACTACGTTTCAGTTTTTTCCACCTTAGTTCAACACGATTAATGTTTATGCATATCCTGCAAAACACTAGAATACCCTTCCATTGTAGGGCAAGCGTCATTGTTTCTATGGCAGGAGGAACATTCATTTCTTAAATCACAGGTCTAAAGCAGTCAAGTCTTGAAATCCGATTATTGCATTTTCTCTGAAACATTAAAAATAATTCAGGAAATTACCATAATAGGCCTCATGGACTTTTCTGGTGCAACGCAGAGCCGCTCCAGACTCCTGTTTTACGCGCCTGAAGGGAGTGAAGTGTATTTATTTAACTCGATGCTTCTCTTGTCTTTTTTGCTTTATTTTCAAACTGCACAGTTCAGAAGCTGAACGAAGTACACCTTGCCCACTGCTTCTGAGCTGCACTATCTGAAAGTAAACCGCAAACGAAAAGAAATATAGAGTTAAATAAACCGACTCTACGACCTGCGGGTTCATTAAAAAAGGATGCTCTGCTCTGCGCTGCGCTGTGCTGCGCTGCGCTGCGCCTCAAAAGCCCATCATGATACAGGCTCAGGTGTGCAGCTAGCACTGCACACCTCAGCGTCCTATCTTAAATTGTCTCCGGTGGCTCGAGCAGTTTATTCGAAGACGCTTGACTGTGGGAAACAAAAGGGGATATTTATCAAATTGTCATGCAATGCAACACAACAGGACACCTTGCTGCACTGCGTGAAAGGGAGAGGGCAGGAATGCACCGTTTTTAACATTATAAGGTGCAGTGCTCTCTGCCGGTGCACAATGTGCCTTCTAGCATCAATGTAGGCACCCTTGCACCATGGTGTAAGGGTGCCTGCGTTGTAGGCCTGATTGTTTTGGCGCATGAAGGGACACCTTCCTGCCCAAAAACTTTCTTCAGAGACAGTTTCCTCTTTCTACGTGTGCTGCAGAATGCCGCACATGCAGAAAGAGGAGCAAATGTGGAGAAATAAAGGTGTTTCTGCTTGTTACATCTCCCCTCGGGAGGTATAGAATTTTGACACATTCACAGGTCTACCACTAATGATAAATCTGGGAATGTGCCAAAATGTCTGGGTGGATGTATGGAACCACCCACTCTCCAGCCATGTAATGCTTCCCTGGGGCAGAATAACGCAAGGCAGTGACTCGTGCTGCCTTGTGTTCTCCGCATTTACCCAGCCACGCAGGGCCACACAAGGTGGCCTTGCGTAGCTTGGTAAATATCAGTCAAGGTTTGTGTTGCCCTTGCGCAGCGTAGCGTGGCGCAAGGGTGACGTAAAACCATGATAAGTATGGGCCAATGTTTCAGGAGATCTTTAATACATTGCCAAAATGGAAGCAATGTTATTAATATGCCTGTCATTTCCATATTTGTACAGGAGGTTTTTTTACAGGACATTGGGACCAACGTGGGCACTTTTGTCCATCATTAAGATCCAGGACTAACAATTATATTTGCTCAGTGGATTTTCAACAGCCCAGTGCCCTTTCTACATGCTTTGTACATCCAATGTTCTCAACAGTTAGGCCCTTCGAATTTCCAGTTCCTTTGGAAAACAAAGATTTGAATCAATCTAAAGTGCAAAATAGAATTGCAAGTTTTCCCTGCAAGTGGTCCGACTCCTCATAGGTATCCTTTAGGTTTCATGATGACTAATGCATTTGTGACTTTATGACTAATGTGTTTTTATACCTCCCCCCTGTTATTGTGAAGCTCCAGCAGAACAAAGTACCATTCACGTTTTGCTATTTTGCACTTTCTATACTACACCAAGAAGGCAGTACATACGCCCGGTGCTACGAGCATTATAAACTAGATCTCATGTAGCTGCGTTTTGTCCATTTGCACTGTTTGGGAAACTGTTATCTATGTCATCTTAAATTATATTTTAAGCGCACTGAAGATACTATCCAAATACTGAGAGTGTTTCTGTATATTGTTTTTATACTAGATTTTAGAGATTGAAATTTAAAAAAAATATATATATTTTACCTGTGTATTATATTGCATTTGCTTTTTCTGATGTGACTTTTATTGATCAATAGACGTCAATAATATATTTTGATTGGTTGATTAATGTATTCTTTATTTTGAAGTTTGCATTAAACTAGCCTGGCTGATTTATCTTACTGTAATACAACAAAGACTGTAGCAACTGTATGCAATCATATCTCTTATTCTCTCATAACTCTAATAGGGACAGAACTACTCATTTGTAATAAATAACTTCATCACTCTGATGTAACAAGTTCCGACAAAGGATTGGTGACATGAGAGTGCCTATTGATGGATCCAGCAGACAGAGTGAAGATCACAGATGACAATTAGAATTACTGTTTTAAATAGCAACCAAGGCCGAATCATTTTTGACTGGCTTTATTTCATGTACTTGGTGGTAAGGTAAGGCAGTGCTGGGTGCGACCACCTTTAACCACTGTGTTAAGAAAGCACGTTTCCGAGATCATAATGTGTAACAAGAGTATTTTTACATTTTTGTTGTGTGGCATTTTGTTGTGGTAGTTTTATGTTCTGTTGGTTTCTGTGCTGCTTTAGTTTTTCTTTTTTAGCCAGTAAGCTGTGTGGTCTAATGTCCTGACATTTGGTTTTTGCTAGATTTCATAAAAACTTCTGTGTTTAATTCCATTTGCACTTTTCTGTGTATTATGCGCCACAGATCTTTCTCAGAATGAATAATTTGTGGTGCCTCCAACTATAGTTTGACTGTAGCAGTAAGAGTTTCAGTATCTCAGGTTTCAAGCAACAGCCATGGCGTCACTACTAAGGCAGCCCTAACTACTGCAAAGTGATGAAAAAGTCTCACCTATGTTCCATCATATTTTCCATTCTAAGTCCCAATTCCAATTTGTTTGGAAAACAACCAAGTATTCCCCACAGACTACATATTCCACTGGTATCTGTAGTTTCCAGGTGGGGACAATACTGAAGCATTATGAGGTGTTTCCTAAGGGTTCTCCCATAAATGTGGAATTAGCGGGGGAACAACAGCAGTACAGCACCAGATTGCAATATCTAGTTCCTATATTCCTAGATGTGGCTTTGGCCTGTTACTGACCTTATCAGGATTATCATGGGACTCATAGTGAATGCCCTGATGCCATGCTTACACTTTACAACTGGAATAGATACCCAACTGAAATGATCAAAGCACATAATATCATTGTCAGTCATTAGCCTTGCATCAAAATTATCCCACATATACTATTGTGATGATTCAATAATGTAGTGGAAGGTTCCCAAAAAACTGTACTACCTTACAAATGTCCATCTAACATCCATTCCTTTCTCACTTCATGTCTGACTGATATGATAGGAGAGGGGGGTATGCAGCCCCCGTCCCCTTTAAAAAGAAACTTGTCCAAAGAGACACTATTCGCTTAAAATAACCTTGGTCTGAAGGTGCTAAATGTCATACTACCTGCAGTGTTGATATTGTGATGAAAACATTCCAACTGCACCATCTTCTAAAGTTTAACATGTACAAGTACATTAGTTAGAACCTGGTGCACACAGCCTTCTATGTTAAATAGAAATAGTTATGCTGAGATGATTCTGTCTAATAGCTCACTGTTGCTTATAATACTTAGTATCTACTATGTAGAATCTTTGCAATGTTGGCAACGTTTTTTGCAGATTGAAAAGCTAGTGTGAAACATACTGGAAACATCTCATACACTGTCACTGAAACACAGAATTACTTTTCGATACAATGATTTAAAACGTGTTTAACACCTCTAAGCATCTATAATGCATTACAAGCACATCCATTTTCTAAACAATTACACCCAGTACCTGGACACAGACTGTACATAATTAGGCAGAAAAAAATACGGTAGCTACATGTCACTATGTAAATTATAAAACAAACTAGCGCACTTATTGAATGATGTCATCAATGATGCCATCAGTGATGTCATCAATTATGCCATTTGAGATTCATCAGAAATTTCATAAATGATGTCAGAGCATGTCATGAGTGATGTAATATGTGAGGTCATAAGTAGTTCCTAGCGGGATGCAAGTTATAGTTATCTCTGTGTTTTTCTTGATTCAAAACATTAATGTTGTCACTGACACATTCACCTAACTATAATGTTACCTTAACCTGCGTTTTTGTTTAGTGAATATAGATGTACATATCAAAAACACAGACTTTCCCCATCCGGTGTGCCCCTATCCTCACTTGAGAAGGATCAGCTGCCAAGGAAGCACACTTGGCAAAGTAAACCACCAATGCAACAAAAAGAATGTGCCCTTCAACAAGAGTTGCAACAGGTAAGTCCAGTTTATTTACTTATTACAAAGTCACCACATGATGTGTTTTGCCAAAGCCTTGATCACATGACTAGAACCTTGTAATGACCATCCTAAATAGTACATCGACATAAAATAGTCTTCATCTTTGAGAGCAAATCTGTTGGGCATCTTATGCAGGATAAGTAATACAAGGTTACAGATACCAATAAACGGTGACAATATTTTGACACCTTGTGTAGCAATCCTTCAGATTTGAAGTTAAAAGGAAAGGAAGTTACAGAAGTCAGAAAAGGTTTTTAAATGACATTCTCCTTTCACCAGGTTGTGTTGTTTGTCATGAAAATAATAGAACCCCATAATTCTCAAGAAATATAAGGATTAAATACTGTGTGTTAGAAAATTCCTTTATTCCGATCAATGAGGCAAATTCCATGCCACAAAGCTTCCTGAAAAATAACATAAAGCTCCAGGGGCACCAAATTTGAATCAAGAAACAAAATAGGGATATGCACAATGTACAAAGTGATCCAATGTCAGTACATATAATCAGAATGTCCAATATACATGCCCTTATTTATTCCCCCCCCTCCCAAAAAAAACATATAATGCCCATGTGGACCATTTAAGATAAACAAGACCCAGGTGCAGATCTCAGTCGCCTGAGCACATGCCCAACTCTAGGGATCCATTGAGTATCCGCACACACCCCACAAATTATGAAGATCCGTCATTGTAAGGTTTCATTGTTGCTTCCCCACTATACGGAACCCACCCCATGCTTTTCTACAGAAAATAGAGTTGGCATAACCATCACCATACATAGTGTGTATAAAAACAAACGCCCAACAAACCTAACATAAAAAACACAGAATCTTATCTGCAGCATTACTTCTTAAGGACCCCCATAGAGGAGAGAAAAGGGTAGAGGGCTGTTGCCTGGTTGGGCACCACCGCATCTCAGACTAAGTTTTTCTTGATTTCCTCCTGAAAGATAAGAGAAAATAAACTAATTAGAAAAGACGAATACAATTAAAAACACATAAATGTAACCATACTTATATATAGGATAGAACCAGACATTCTGAAATGGCAGTCATCACAGAGAACATGGAAATGAAAAGAAATTTATGTCTTGAGTAGATGGATACTGAGCTCCTCTTCTGTATTGCACCCATTCATAATACTAGTACCTAATTCTACGATCCATTCAGGCTCCTTTTGTTTCAATTTCAGCTCCCCATTACCCTACCTGGCACACTGTGGAACATTTCCCATGGCAAAGTAAGATCGGAGGTTCCTATCATAAAAATGTTGTGTAGCAAAATGTTTTGCAATGGAGTAATGCTGACCCTCATTATTGATGGCATGCATGTGTTCTAGTATGTGTTTCTTCACCGGGTGGATTGTGCTGCCTTTGTACTATTTCTTACAGGGGCATTCCAACACATAAATCGCATACGGTGTGCTACATGTGAGGAACTGTTTTATCTCTGTGTCACCTTCACCAAATGGCACCTTATCGGATCTTCTGCTGGGGCTGTGCTTACAGGCCGTACAATTCTTACATGGATGGAAGACTTTGAGTTTCTGCTCTTTGGAAACTTTTGTCGTGATATCACTTTTAACTAGGAAATCCCTCAGGTTCCTCCCCTTCTATATGCAAAATTAGGAGTCTCTTGTATCAGAGGACCTAAGGTGAAATCCACGGTCAATATTCCAAGTGTTTCTTAAATTCTTAAATATACTAGTTCACCTAGAGAACCTAGAGACCCTCTTGGTAGCATCATTGTACATGGTGATACGTCTTATGTTGGGGTTGTTGTCAGAGGTAGTTTTAGGAGGATCTGTAAACAAAATATTCTCTCTTGTGAGTTATCTAACTCATTTTTTTGCTTTGCTTAACCCTCTAAGGGCCCGTGTCGGCCTGTGGGCAACACATGCACTACCTCCCTGGTGCATGGAATAGCAATTGGCCGACATTAAGGATGTCTTCCTAAAATCCTCCAGTGCAAAGCACTGGAGGTTTCTTTCTTTTTTTAAACCCTCTGGGGAGACCCGGAATATCTTCCACATCTCTCCCTGTAACCCCTCCCATCATGCTAATGCCATGGACCCCCACCAGAGCAGAGTAGCAGGCAGGTAATCACGCTGCTGCTGCATCTTGTGGGGTTTCCACCTATTAGTATACCTCCCTATGTTTGTGGGAGGCATTGTTGGAAAGGGGAGAGTCTTCCCTTTCCAACGATGCCTCTCACAAACCTATTCCTGCCTGTGTATCACGCTTTTGGTGCGATCCTCATGGAGCACGAATATCACTAGGCCACCAGGGACAAGTTTTTTTGGGGGGTCAGCCTTCATGGATAACGGGCCAACACCCCCCTTTACAGGGGGGCATACGTTTTTTTTATATGTTATTTCCCTGGGAGGTGTGATCGTGCCCCCAGGGGAGGATAAAAATAATAACATTAAAAAATGTGATGGTGGGGGATGTGGACTGACACTTGGCTGGTGGTGTGCATGGTCTAGTAATTGGCTGGTGGTATGTGTGGACCAGTTCTTGCCAGGCAGTGTGTATGTGGATTGCCGCTTGCCTGGCAGTTTGCATGGACTGGCGATTGGCTGGCTGTGTGTGTGGACTGGTGCTTGGCTGGCGTATGCATGGACTGGAGCTTGGGTGGCATTGAGAGTGGACTGACACTTGGCTGGCAGGGTGCATGGGCTGGTGTTTGGCTGGCAGTGTGTGTTGACTGGAGTTTGGCTGGTGGTGTAAGTGGATTAGTTCAGGCAGCTGGCAGTGTGCATGGACTAACACATCTCTGGTGATGTGTGTGGACTGGTGCTTGGCGGGCAGTGTGTGTGGACTAGTGGTGGGCATGAACTGGGGCCTGGCTGGTGGTGTGTGTGGACTGGCACTTTGCTGGTGGTGTGCGTTGACTTGTGTTTGGCTGGTGGTGTGTGTGGACTAGTGCTTGGCTGGTGTTGTGTGCAGACTAGTGTTTGGCTGGCAGTGTTTGTGGACTGATGCCTGCCTGGCAGTGTGTGTGGACTGATGCTTGGCTGGCAGTGTGCATGGACTGACACTTGGCTGGTGGTGTGTACTGACTGGCGTTTGGCTGGTGGTGTGTTTGGACTAGTCATTGGCTGGCGTGTTCACTGACGGATGCTTGGCTGGCAGTGTGCGTGGACTGGTACTTGGCTGGTGGTGTGCGTTGACTGATGTTAGACTAGAGGAGTGTGTGGACTGGTGTTTGGCTGGCGGTGTATATGGACTGGCGCTTTGCAGGCAGTGTGTGCTGACTGCAGTTTGCCTGGTGTGTGTGGATTAGCTCTTAGCTGGTGGTGTGCATGGACTGATACTTGGCTGGCGGGGTGCATGGACTGGCCGTGTGTTGGTGGCTGGTAGTCAGTATGTGTATTGACTTGCTTGAGGTGTTTGTCAGTTGCTTGATGTTTCAGTGATTGGTGGTGTGATTGGTGTGTTAGTCTTGTTGGTGTATGAGAGTGAAGGGCCCTTGAATGGCACTATTTGTAATTATAAGTGTTGTATTGTGTTGGGCCCTCAGATGTCAGTGTGAATGGTTTTCTGTGTGTAACGCATGAAAGGCATGTGAATGGACTATAAAGCAGTCGGTGCCTTGCCGTGGCTTTACTGTTCACGAACTGTAAATCAGTGGTTCTCTGATATGATGTTGAAATTATTGACAATGACATTTCCAGATTTTGTTTTCTAAAGTCATTGGTGTATTGTGTTTGTTTATGAAACATTACTTACCCTATGCCTGTGATGGACTAGTGGATGTATGTGCAATAATGGCTTTGAGTTTTTTTGCTTTTTACCATCAGTGCATACTCTTTCTGCAGTGACCACCTTCTGCCCACACATGGTTTGAAAACTAGTCACTAAGGGAATAATAATAATAATAATATGTGGTATGTTTTGTGTGGATCCCACAAGGTTTACTTACCCAGATGCCCTTGTAAATTTGATTAATTGACAAAAACATATTATTTCTCCACATTTCTGTGTGGGAGTGCTGTGGAATAACTAGGCTGGCACAAATTTCCTACCACCCAGCATCCACCAGGTCTCCCTATAAAAAGGCTACATCACTTGTGTGGATGGGCCAAGTGACCGCAAAAGAAAATAGGCCAAAACTTATTGTGGACAGATAAAAATTAACTATCACAAAACAAACTGTTTTTGCAAGGGCGCCTCCGTTTTTGGTCCCAGGCTCAGCAGCCATCTAGGGAAACCTACCAAACCCAGACATTTCTGAAAACTAGACACCATGGGGATTTCAGGGAACTTACTTGCGCATTTGTACTTCTTCTCCCATCAGTCCCCGTTCCACCGCAGCTTGTGCTGTTTGAGTGGAGGGACGTGGCCCACCCTTTTACCCTCATTTCCGCTACCGGGGTCATTACATAAACAGCATGGGTGCCCGGCCGCGCAGCAATAGGTGAAAGCACGCAGCACGACAAGGTCACCACTGTTTTCTTAGCCTGTATTTACTTTTGTGCTGCTATGTGTTTTTAGCTGTGTTTTAAATGTATAGAGCATTTTTACATATTTACTTTTAAAAACGAAACTTACTTGCGCATTTGTACTTCTTCTCCCGCCGGTCCCCATTCCACCGCACCTTTTGCTATTTGAGTGGAGGGACGTGGCGCTGCCCCTTTCCCCCTCACTTCTGCTACTGGGGGTATTACATAAACAGCATAGGTGCCCAGCCGTGCAGCGGGCGCTCCGCCGCCGTGCCAAAGGCAAGCCCGTCTGTGCCTGTCCGCGGCCGGATCGCGACCAGCGCCAGACATGCTGCCCGTTTGCAGAAAAACAAGGTAACCCAATGGTCTAGAGTGGATCTCTTGGCCCTGAATGTTACTACTTGCCCCAAGCCTCACGGCTGTGACCTGATGACAGACACCCCTCTCAATTTTTGCTCTGATTGCAACTGGGCGCCAGGAGTCCCTGGCTTAAGGGATGCTCAAAGGGAGCAGAGTGAGTCGATTGAACAGGTTAGGGCATGCCTAATTAATTGCAGATCCTTGTCAAAGCCTGCAGAGGATCTGTGGTTGTTATTGGCAGGAAATTAATATGAGGTCATGTTTTTAACTGAAACATGGCTGAAGGATGATACCCTGGCAGCAGTGGCATTAGCTACTTAAAATATGCTGCGGAAATAGGGAGGGAGACAAAAGAGGAGGGGGTAGCGATCATCTTCAAGGATTCCTGGGACATAGTATCCCCAGCATTACTGAATATGGGCGTGGTCGAGGGCCTAAACTTTTGTATCAAGACTAGCCCTACAACCTCTTTCTCAGGCCTGTTGGTATATAGGCCTCCAGACTGCCCACCCAACATACACCTGGAACTATGCAATTATATTGCAGAGAAATCCCTCTTATCCTCTAATTCTACTGCATTAGGGGACTTTAATCTGCATGTAAAGATTCCACTTGTGCTCAGGCTATGCAGATGGTCTCCTCACTGGAAGGCACAAATCTGCCCCAACTTGATAAATTCCCTACTGACAAAGCAGGGCATACCCTTGACCAGATATTTTTTAATATCTCGTCCATGAAAACAGAAGTGCCAAACCAGGTGGTTTGTTTGGACCATTTTCTTATTCCTTTCTCTTTTAACTTGGCAAAACCTGAGAGATTTGAGAGTGCCAGATACTTTCTAAAGAGAAATTGGAAGAAGCGGACAGCCGAATGCTTAAGTCCAATTTTGTTAGCCAGCCATCCACCTCTATCTCTCGACCCTAGTGCTGATACTTTGGCTCTACATAATTGGATTGCTGCCACAGTAGAATCTACGGCACCAGCAGAATTACTAAATCCATGAGGAAATTGCCCTCTGCTCCATGGTTCTCTGAGGTGCTTAGGGCTATGAAAAGCAAGTGTAAGCACTTGGAACGACAGTGGAGGGGGGATTATGTTGCTTCTGCCAAAATGACATATAAAAAATCTTTGAAGGTACTGCACAAATTCATGAAGGAGGCCAGGAGAGATCATACTACCAAGAGTATTGATAGTTCCGATAGACCTGGCAAGACAATTTTCAAGGTGGTCAACTCCTTCCTCAAACCCCGTGAGTTGTTAATTGACGCCCAACCCTCTCTGGCACTTTGTGAGAGAATCTCGATTTTTTTAGATTATAAAATCAGCACGGTCTACAATTCTTTTTCTGCTACAGCTGCTACGGTTAAATCTGACGTGGTAGCTAGGAAAGCACCCATGCCTCTCCTCTCTGAATTCAAACCTATCTCTTAGGAGGAAACATTGGCTGTGATCCAAGGCTGCAAGTCAGGCTCGCCCGAAGACCAGTGCCCTCCTAAACTATGGAAAGAGTTGGCAAATTCCACTTGCGTTGTGCTGTCCAAAATATGGAACAATTCCCTTTCCTTGGGCATCTCCCCCGATTTATGGAAGCATGCCACTCTACTTCCCCTTAAGAAGAAATCCAATGTGGATTCAGGGGAACTGAACAATTACAAGCCTATTTCTCTACTGCCAGCCCCGGCAAAAATGCTGGAAAAGGTAGTGCAGCGGCAATTGGCCAATTTAATCGAGAGCCACAATATCCTGCACGATACCCAATCCGGTTTCCGAGCTGGGTTCAGCACAGAGACAGCACTATTAGAGGTAGCAGACTCAATTAGAATGACATTGGATTCAGGGGCCTCAGCAATGCTGGTGCTCCTGGTTCTCTCAGCAGCATTTGATACTGTTGACCGTTATATACTGACTCAACGGCTCCTGAACAGCGGGGTTAATGACACAGCCCTGACCTGGCTGAAGTCTTTCCACCACTTGCACATGCAAAGGGTGGCCCTACAACCACATCAATCCACCCGCAATCATTTATGGTGCGGGGTGCCACAGGGGTCAGCCCTAAGCCTACTGCTGGTCAACATATATCTGGCCCCTCTATTCACTCTGATAGCCAACTGGGGAGTTAAGGCAATTTCTTACGCCGATGACACCCAGTTGGTTTTCCCTTTTAAGGATCAGTCCGAAGACTCTGTTAAGAGCTTTAAAGGCTGCTTAAAAGATATTGCAAACAACCACAAGTATGGTTCAGCACCACAATCCGTCAACAATAAAGTCCCTAATTGTACAAGGCTAGTAACAGTAAAAGCAAATCACTGCTAATACAAGATCTTCTCGTTATGGTCTTCTTTTTTATTTCATTTAATCAAAAAAGGTTTTTTTCTCCATCAGCCGACGCGTTTCGTCCTGTTGACCTAGGACTTCTTCAGGGCAAAGAAGTGGCAAACCAGCCACAGATGAGTCAAGAACTGTTATTGTCCATTTATATCCGGAACTATTTTAGCAGTGATTTGCTTTTACTGTTACTAGTCTTGTACAATTACCGACTTTATTGTTGACAGATTGTAGTGCTGAACCATACTTGTGGTTGTTTGCGTTGTATCCCCTTTAGTGGGGAGGTGCTCCTGGACAGGGGGCCCTTTTGGTTTATTAGCACACATTCTTGTCTATCATTGATATTGTATGGGTGATTTATGGTACAGGTGCTGCATTTCTCATATGGTCCACTGTCCATTGATTTAGATTTAAAAGATATTGCAGGCTGGATGAATGACAACAAACTTAAAATGAACGCTGACAAAACTGTAGTGTTGTTCTTTGGCAAAACCCAGCCTCCGGCCGCAGGCCTGTGGTGGCCTGAGGAAATGGGCTCGCCACCTGCGCCAAAAATCTGGGACTAAAATGGCACGCTGATCTGTCCTTCTCTGCCCAAATTCAGCAGGTTACAGCCGCCTGCTTTAGTAGCTTGAGAAATCTGCGTAAGTTTATACACCTGCTGCCTGAGAGATGCTGCCAGATTGTAGTCCATGCCACAGTAACTGCCCGACTGGGCTACGCGAACGACCTTTACATCGGCTTACCTTGTCAGGAAACTCCAAATGGTCCAAAATGCGGCTGCGAAATTAATCAAACGTTTTCCTTTCTGGCAAAACATCTCTCTGCATATTAGAGAATTACCTTGGCTTCCGGTAGCCAAGAGAATCAAATTCAAGACATTGACCCTTGCCTTTCGGGCATTTCATGGTACGTGCCCTTCGTATCTGAAACAGAGGCTGGGTGTCTACACGCAGACACGTGCTCTGAGATCTAACTCCCAGAAATTACTTTGCACTCCACGAGTGAAGAAAACCCGGCTGGGTGGCAGATCTTTTATGTTTGGGGTGTCCAAATTATGGAATTCCCTTCCGAATTCCTTGCATCTGATCTCTTCTGAAACACAATTCAGAAAGGCAGTTAAAACGTGGCTTTTTTAACCTGGCTTAATCCTATGTGTCCTGATCGTTGCTTGTCTCTCGCGTGTCACTTGTCGCTCTAGCACCGGGACACCTCTTTGGAGGTAGCTGTTCGAGCTTAACAAATGACTGTAGTATTATTATTATTATTATTACCCAGAATCCCCTGTAAACCTCAAATATAGCTAAAAAACCCATTTTACTCCCATTTGTGTGTGGAACACCACACCGACACACATTTCCTACCACCCAGCGTTCCCTTCAGTCTTCCGATAAAAATTATACTTCCCTTGTGTGGGTGCCAAAAAAGAGTCAGCCTAAAAACGTGTAAAAAACACCTGCCCTTTTGGACCCACTTTCGTACCCCCCCCAGTCTCTACACATTTCAATATGTTTGCATTTTACCTGTGGGTTTCTAATTGAAGTCTGCCTATGCCTGAAAAGCTAGGATGATGGTAATTTTACCACCGCAGCCCCTTTGTTGATGCCATTTGCAGGGAAAAAGAACAGACGCTTTCTTCTGTAACACTTTTCCAATTTTTCTAAAAAAAAAAAAAAATGCAGCTATTTTCTTGGCCTCCTTCATAAGAATCCAAAACCCCTGGGTACCTTTAGAATCCCCAAGGATGCAAATTTGGCACTGACACCTTATGTGGACAAAATGCTATGGAGGCCTAAGCACGCACTACCCCAAATAGCCAAAAAGAGGGCTCAGCACTGGGGGGCGGGGGGAATGGCCCAACAGTTAAGGGGCTAAAATCCACTCAGGTTAACCCCTCTCCTTGAATCGCTCACACATGCGCTGCTCTTTCTTTTTGTATGTGTAGGCATCACTACTATTACGTTTGCTTCTGATGAGTTCCCCAAAGGGGTTGTTCTATTTCATGGTGTCCGGGTGGCTACTGAGGACATGTAAAATGGCATTATCTGCTGTGGCCATTCTGTGTAGGGAAGTAGTGAGCCCATTTCTAATCTCTAATTCAGTGTCCAAAAATGCTATTCTCTCTTTACTAACATTCATGGTGAAATCTAGATTAAAGTTGTTTCTTTTGAGTTTCTATACAAAATCCTAGCAGTTTTCTCAGTGCCTTGCCGTGTGATGAACAAGTTATCTATATTGTAACCAAAAGACAGCTTAATCCATCTCCTCAGAGATATCTTCTGCTATGGCCACCTGCTCTTCCCACCAGCCCATGAAAAGATTTGCAAAACTGGGAGCAAAGCAGTCTTTGCCTGTAAAACTCCTCAGTACAGAGAAAGATGTTGTTCTCTAGACCAATCTGTTTCATTTCTAGGAGCATATTGGTGTGGGAAAGAAGATGCATGAGCTGTGCCCTCAGGAAGTACCTACATGCCTCAATACCCTGTTCGTGATTGATACTCCTATAGAGAGAGCAGACATCTAGAGTCATAAGTAGATATTCATTGTTCCATTCAATCCCCTCCACTCTCCTCAGAAACTCTTTGGTATCATGTAGATAGGAGGGGAGGGTAGTGAAAAAATCTCTCAGGAAGTAGTCTACATGTGGGAAGTGACACAATCTCTTAAGAAGTAGTCTATGTATCGTGACATAATTTCCAACAGACTCCCCCGCGAAGAGACAATGGGTCTACCTGGAGTATTGGAAGGAATCTTGTGAATTTTGAGAAGAAGGTAAAAGACAGGAAGGACAGGGCAATCCGGTATGAGGTAGAGGATTCCTCCAATTCAAGTATCCCACTGCCCTTCCAAATCTCAAGATCTGCCCATATATCAAGAGTGGTGTCCTTGTATCGCTCCCTACTGATTTTTTTTTATAACATAGCGTATCCTCAAGCTGTCTATATGCTTCTTTTGCATAAATTTCAAGGTCCATAACAAAAACATTGCCCCCCTTGTCAGCTGGGTGTATGATAATCTTGGCCTCTTTTGCTATTTGTATACAGAATGCATTAGATAAGTTTCAAAGTGGCGTGGTCCTGCGATTCCTCAGAGCCATCAAATCTTTGATCACACAGTTGTGGAACACATCTATCGCATGAAAGGAGAATTGAGAAAGGAAAACAGATTTCCGGTAGGAATTGCTAGGGATTGGACAGTCATACACAATACCCTGATCATCAAGGAAAGTGTTAAAATCCATGGTTGGATTGTCATGTGTATCAAAATGTTCCAATTCATGTAGAGTAATCAAAGTGTCCAAATCTTTAACAGGGAGATCCATATGTTCTGACGTTCTTTACTTCAGTGTAATCTCTATTTGACTGTCAGGTTTCAAGGCATGTCATTTTTTAAGTTCAAGCTTCCGTATAAACTTAAATACATCAATTTTTGTGTCTACATAATTTAATCTAGAAGTAGGACAAAATGAAAGACCTAGACTTAACACCATGCATTTCACCCTTGAAAGTTCTCTACTCAAGAGATTAATCACAGCATGATTCACCTTAATGTCTTCCATTAGTGGTTGTCCTCATGGCGCTTTTTGACTCTTTCCACCAGGGTTTCCTTTTAACCTTGAATCTGAAGGCTTGCTACACAATGTGTAAAAATATTATCACTGTTTAATGGTATGTGTAACCTTGTATCAATTATCCTGCATAAGACGGCTGACCGATTCACTCTCAAAGATGAAGACTTTCTGTCCCTCTTTTATGTTTATGCACTATTTAGAGTGGTGATCACAAGGTTCTAGTCATGTAATCAAGGCATTAGCTGAAACGCCTCATGTGGTGACTATGTACTAAACTGGACTTATCTGTTGCACCTCTTGTTGAACTTAGACTTCTTTCTGTTGGATTGGGGTGCTCACCACTGGCTTTTAGGATAGTGTTTCCATGGGAAATGCCTTTCTTGTGTTGCTAATACCTTTGGTGCCATTTGACGTATCTCCACAAAACTTTCCCAAAGAGTGGCACTATTAGATTATTTTGCGCATGGATAGTTTTGGGGTGATCTGTCATGCAGGGGGCTGAGAAAAAGGAGGTGTTCCAAAAGGCATTTTCCCCAATAATCTTTCCATAGGAACTTTAGACACAGCACAGCCCAAACCACTGCACGGATTACATACATTTTGGCAGAAAGAGTTATTTTTGTGGTTTAGTATAAATCCATTCAGTAGTTTTGGAAAAATAACGTTTTGAAAAAAATATGTATATATCACCCCACTGAGGATCCGTGGAGCTGACAGATCTCATGCTAAGGTCTGATCAGCTACCACCACATGAACCAGGAAGTGGTGACAGCCATATTCGGGCTTAGGACAAAAATGCAACAAAAAAAGGCATTGGAGGCAAGGTTAGGGATACCATGATTACCTAGGCCTGATTGTGGGATCCCAGAGGATACCGTTAGTATCCAAAAACATGTTTTTTAAAACTTTGCAGTGAATTTGGGGAGGATCCACAAATCCAAAGCAATTTGTTTTAAAGTGTGAGCTCCTGCCTCTTTCTATTAAATCCCTCCCGGGTTGGCCTGGGCCCAAGGTGGGATGCTTTAGAGGATGTGTAGCATGTGTACCCTCTCCAAGCCTCCAGGAGGCCCTGGGTACCCCATCTCCCAGGCCAATAAGTTAAATGATGAGTAGGGGTGTGCAGACCCCCTTCCCAAGCCTCTAAAAGGCCCTGGGGACACCATTCCTCAGGTTGGTAACTTTATTAAAGGAAAGGGGCACACAGCTCACCTTCCTGAGCCTCCAAAATACGCTGGGGACCCCATCCACTGGAGTCAATATCTTACTTAAAAGGGGGGGGTGCAAGTCCACCCTCCCTGAGCCTCCAAGAGACCCTGGGGACCCCGTCTCCCCAAGCTGGTAATTTAGGTAAAGGGGAGGGGCCATGATGCCCCCCTGCCTGAGTCATACAATAGCCCTGGGGACCCTACCCCCCCCCCCCAGGGATGGCTCATTGACCGTGTCCAAGTGTCCCCATACTCCAGGTACCATCTATTCCCCTGCCCACGGGCATGGATAATGCAAAGATCTCCCACTGGGCAGGAGTTCAATGCTGCTCCTGCCAGGTGGGAGAACAAAACATTTTAAAGCCGATACTCTCAGGTAGGGAAATGGTTTGAATTGCTCCCACCCCGGGGAAGTAAAAGACAACTGCACCTGGAGGGTTGGAGCAATTCTAGCTCCCACTGGGTGCAAGCAAGGGAGCCGGCCAGGCTGCAGGGCCCCTGGGCCTCCTCCCACACCCCACAGCCAGAGACTAGCTGTGGGGTGACCCAGGTGGGCACCAGGGCACACCACTCAACTAAAAAACATGCCCGGACCAGTTCTAGCATGCCCTGGTTGGGGACCCTGGGCACACTGTTTTTCATTTTTTAAAAAGACAATGCCGTCCCTCCTCCCTGAGCCTCCAAAAGACATTGGGGACCCCATCTCCCAGGTCTGTAATCTTAATTAAAGGGAAGGGGTGCACAGAGCCCCCCTCCCCGAGCCCTGGAGCTGCACCCACAGTTTCTAAAAATAATATTGCTCTGCAGTGACTAGGGTGGGTACTGGGGCACCCCTTAAATTAAAAAAGAAGGCTGGCTCCTGCATAGCCCCATAGGGCAGCTTGTAGGATACCGGTGGGCCACTAGGGCCCTAGGGCTCCCCCTGCAGCCCATATAGAAAAGATTGTGGCTGTCCCGGTGGGACTGGGACACCGAGTAAAAAACTAGATGTGAATAATAAATGAGTAGCCACAACTGCTCATTTATTATTCACAACTTCTTCAAGGGGGGGCCCATAATACTCTGAGAGGGCTATTTGCTTACATTTTGTTTTTGGTGATGTCCCTAGAAAGGGCAGGGGCATCACCAACAGCTTTTTTTTAATGTTGTGAGGGGGCTGCAGGGAGTTCTGAAGCACTTCACCAGCACTAGAAAAAAAATGTAAGTCTCAAGGGTCATTGAAATCATAACTCCAGGAGATCCTACCATATTTTGTTAAGTATTTCCCAAGCTGGAGCTTTTGCTCAATGACTGGAGTGCCACCTAGGGGCTAGTTAAATTGTAGGTAATCTAAAGAAGTATCATTTAAAATATAAGGCTCTTATGCAGTTGTTTTTATAATTGTATTTTTTTGGGGTGTAAAATGTAGAGTAAGAGACATGTTTGTTTTATATGTTTTCTTAAAAAAAAAAATATATATATATATGTTTATTTTTCTATTTTCCGCCCACAAAATATAATAATAAAAATGATGTAAAAAAAGTCACAGACATGTAGTTTAATAAAGCTTTGTTCCATATTTTTTAAGTAATCAATAAAACTAAACATTTTATTGTGTACAATATTGAAATATATATTTGATTATAATTATTGGTAATTTTTGGAGAAAGATGATAGATCCACTTTATATATATATGGTGTTAGGTGCGGAGAGGTTAAGGGTTTGGCTGACTGGGGGGGGCTCTGCAGCAATATTCCATATTTTACATAATTAAAAATCTATTAAATTATACATCAACAATTAATAATACATGATTCATTACTTATTACATAACTTCTCAGCCTAAACTTCTATAAACCTTGCATATAAGTAAAATAATAAATATACAATAAATGACATTTAAAAATCAATGAAAACTATTAATTAGCAATTAATAATTTGTTGTTAATTATTACTTAATTAACTTCCCACCATATACCCTTACAAACCTAACAACATGCGGATAGCATATCACAAAATTAAACAAGTATTGTATAATTTACATAATTAATATCAATCATATAACTAAATAACATTTATTAAATAATTCATAATTAACTATTACCTAATTAACTTCCAGTCCTATCACCCTAAAATCCCAACAACCCACTACAACACTATAAATTACTATTAAAAATTAAATCACAAATTCTAAATCACTTAAAATGACTTGCTATACTTTAAAAAAAGAATACATTTATATAAACAAAAGTAACACTTTAAATAATATATCAATTAAAACACTTTAAAAAAGTAGAATTATATTTTTAACCACGATATTACTGACAAACTTTATTTAAAAAAATATTCTTGTCAATTATATTCTTGCATCACAATATTTATGTATAACGATATTTATTTCTGATATTTTTCCAAACACTCTAGCAGGAAACTTTCTCTCTGGTTTGTCACATTGGTGTTTGAAAGGATTTGCAGACATTTCAGCACAGTGCAAACACTGACAAACTCTTCATGTTGGTGTATGCAGCACAGTGACTGATGTTTTTTTTTACGGATGGTGCCCACCTGTACCCTTGCTTTTTACCCACCCTTCACACTGTCATTCCACCACCAACTGCAGCGTCGTTTAATTAGGCACTTAAATGCTGTTGGTGAAATGTCCGTCTGCAAAAAAATTAAAATGAGACACAACAGGCCTAAATACGATATCGGGCAGACTTAAGTCCGCCCCACATCATTTTGGGCTTGGGACCCCCTGGCCTCCTTTCAGAGGTCCTGACCGACCAATTAAGATGCGACTGAACAGTGTTTGGCGCACTCCAATTCTTTACAATGGGAGCATGCATTCCGGCTGGAATGCATGCTTTCATTGTAAAACAAACCTTAAGGTGCCTGCCACGTGGGGCAGGGATCAACCCTCGGCCACCAAACGGAGGCGGTGCAAGCATGGGGGCCCTGCTGGGTGCCCCCAAAGTCGACTTCTGACATCATTTCTGTGTTGGAAAGGCAAGCACCGAAAGGCTGTTGGAATCCAACATTGCAGTCTCTCAGGCAGAAAGAGTTGCCCTTGCGATTACTGAAATCATTCCTACTTTCTGACGGGCTCTCCGAGCCCATCGGATGGCAGTCCGAATGACCTGTCGGATTCCTTTCCGACCGACAGCATCCAAATGGGTCGGTCGGAAAGGAATCCGACCTGTTGATTACGATGCAGTAGGAATGGCTCAGACCGACGGACAGAGACACATCCTACAGCATCATACTCGGCCCCAAAGTCTGCTTAAAAGAAGCTGAAAAGAATCTTAGAGCTCCTTACAAGAGAGAGGCACGGTTTATATATCATCCACTTGGTTTCGTTCAAATTCTTCTCAGCTCTTTTTTTTAGGTTTAAAAGAAATAGGCATCAAGATTATTTATCTATTCTTGAGATAGAACAACCTCATTGGTTACAGCTATGAGATTTACAAGAGGGTCCACAGTCTTGAAGATCACTTTGGGAATATAGTTTTTTGCTGAGAGGATTTTATTGAATTCGTTTTTTTGCAAGCCTTGCTAAATGATTATACTTTCTAATGTTTAGCTTAGAAGTAGTCTTTTCCTAAGTGTTATCGTTTGCAGCTTACATAAAAATGTACTCCTTTATTTGATACCCCTTGTGGTCTCCATGCATGCTGCTCATACTCAGTCACAGAAAACACACTGGACAGAAAATATAAGCCGACGTTCAACAAATGATTTGGGAGACAACTTTTGTGAGGATACAGGCAAGAACGCTGGCCCCACACCACTGTCAATAAGTTGCCACTCATCATGAGTCTGAGTCTTACTAGAGCCTGGAAACCATTTTGGATGTACAACAGACTCAGCATATTATAGCACACAATCAGAGGAGCAAACTAAGAACGCCTAGCATCTCCTAGAGGTTTTACATTGGCCTACGGGAAATTTGAATTACGCCAGGGTAACTGGAGTAATTTCAGTAATTATGCTTTACTTTTGCGATGCAAAGTTACCGAAATTACGCAATTACACTAGCTTGAGTAATTAAGGGCAATTTGGGGTAAAAATAGTACCTAAGCACCTCTAAAACAATGATCTGAGAGAGCGCAAACAGCTGCTGGCTACTTCTGTTCATGTCCTGCAGCATTTAGTGCTATTTTCTAAGTAGAAAATGCATCCTCTGTCCCATTTTGAATGCAGAGGTGCATTTGCACTAAAAAAATAGCACTAAATGCTGGATTGCACTTCTCATGTAATTATGCATAATGACTAGCGGTGGGTGGAACTCGCTGAGTTTTACTTCACAGGATTCCATGGAGTTACATAAAAACTCCACGAAATTGCACAGACTTCCACAAGCAGCATGATTTTGGCATTTTGTGCTGCTCATAATGATTTTTAGAGCTGGGAGCTTGTTCCACACTGTAAAATTAGTGCAAAAAGCACCATGTGCCGTGCCAGAGGGCACTGTTTCTTTCTGCCACTCAAGATGTTCTACTCAAGTGGCAGCATTCTCAGCGCCAGTAGTGGCTCGTAGTGGGAGTGCTGTGGGGCGCGGGCGGGGGAGGGTCAGGATGGGGGAAGTAAACTCCGGCATACGGCCGACTGGAGGTAAGTACATAAATAAATAAATAAAACAAATTACATTGCGCGCGCAATGTAATTCGTTTTATTTATTTATGTACTTACCTCCAGTCGGCCGTATGCCGGAGTTTACTACTCCCCACCCTTCCCCTCCCACACCCCACCCCACTGCCTCGCAGCACTCCCACTACGAGCAGCTACTGCTCAACACGAACAATAGTGACATGCAGTGACCACCGTGTTGAGAAATCACGCCGAGACTCATCCTATTGCTCAATTTTTCATGCTTGCCATGGTAATTTTGTGAGCTACGTGCGAGAAAAACTCCACCATGCAGCGGTTCAAGGAGTTTTTCCAGAACTCCGTGCTCCAGGTGGAGCGCAGAGTGGACAAAACTCCACGATCTCCGCCGATGATGCATAGTTTCCTATCCACTCCTAATAATTGTGAGTAATTTTGCTGTAAATGTGAGTAATTACGTTAGAGAGAGAATTATACAAGTTGTCCCCACCCCTAGTTTTGAGTTGTGATGTAAGTGGGCAGAAAAACTCAGGACATCCAGAGCGCACAATATCTCAGTTCCCTCGCCCGGAATGACTGTGTCCCTAGTCACTGTATATAAAACTCTGTGCTTTCTATTTGAAGTGTTTCTTTTTTTTAAAAATGTATAAAAATAAGGAGAGACCGACACACATGTCCTTGAAATGCATAACTGACCCTGATTGCAGCAACTATATGGCACACTTTATGAAAGAAAGAACATTTCAATACACATTTCATTCATACAAACGGTAGAAGCACTTATACACGCACACAGTTGGGAACCACATTAATGATAGCTTTGTATGTTTCCACAGTTACTTGCTATATTGTTGTTTGTGGCTTGATACTCTGAACGACTGTGAATCTAGAGAAAGCCTCCATGCCGCCTTGGCTTCACGCAAAATAATGGGGTCCCCTCTGTAGTATGTGAAGAGGGGCCCTTGAGTCTCCCATATCTCACAGGTATTCATTGGGCTTGTTCTGTTTGGGGCCCCCTGGAGGGTTAGGGGCCCTTGAAAGGTTGAGGACCGCTGTGCTGTAGGAGCTGGGGGGCCTGAGTAACACCCCTGTACATTCACACTACTGAGAAAGCAGATCAGAAAGTCATAGAAATGGAAACATATTTCATTCGTATGGCCTACAGTTATCAATATCTCCTTAACCATGGACATTCTGAATGTGGAATGTCATGCTCTATTCAGAACAGATGTGACGCACTTAACTTGTAATACAGAAAAGGGCAGGTAAGCATTCAAGAATGTATACAAGCATTTGCTCCTCGGTCATGCCGTCCTATGCGGGCACGGTGACTTTATCTTCAGATGCAGTCTATCCACACACTTTCGCTTATAATAACTTGTCATTTATCATAATTGAAATCCTTGACTATTCCTGATTCGATTAAAAAATAAGTAAATTCCATTGTAATAATCTGGAGTATTTATGTGGGCTGGAATGCACTGTAGAGTCCATACGTTATCACTGATTTATCGGTCAGCGTATATTTTAATGTGTTTTACAAGGTAAAACCTGGGTATTCTGACGGGCGCGCGGTGAAATGCGCATTTTGCTCCTTTCCTTTTCAGATACAATTCTCTGCATTTATTACATTTATGGCTCTGATAAACTTACAGCGTGCGTGGGTGCGTGCCAGCTGCGTGGACACGAATGATGGAAGCTCTCGGGGATATAATGGGAGTGCATCTTAATGCCCCATATAGAATTTGAAGAAAACATTCAGCTTGAGAAGGTGATGCCTGGTTCCGTGTGAATCAGAAGAGGATTACCTTAGACTTAGAGTGTTATATCAGCGTGTGTTCCATGCCATACCAGAAATCAATTCCCCTCTATTAATATGGCTGCAGGTTTACAGGCCCAACCTACCTGGGATTGTCAGGAAGGGTGCAAAGGCCAAAGTGCGACGAAAGAGATTTTTTTTGATTTGTTTTAAGATTAACAAAGCTTTATTGAAATAAGTTAGTACAGAGATACAACGTTACAGCAACAATTGTAAGAACATTACAAATATTGTACAATGTATTAGTCCACGTTAGAGAATTTTGAAAAAACAGCTTTCACTTTTCCAATAATAACTTCTAACGTTATATGTTATACATTGGTTTTTTTACACAGATCTATATTACAAAAACAATATCACTCCTGGACAAAAGCTAACAAGCATTGGAAATGCCAGTAGGCCTCACAGTTCTATTAGCAAGCTGTGCAATTGTTACCGCAAGGAACGACCTGGAATATTTTGACGGAAGTACTTTTTCGCCTAAACTGGCCCCTCTGTCCGAGTTGATTGGAGTCTGTCTGTTGTAGCTGAAGGGTAAGGCACAGGCAAGGTGAGGTGTTGATAAGCTTAGTGTGTGGGGGGAGGGGGGCTCATGAAATAATTGTGTGTCACTGTGAGTGGCTCAAGGTTCGTCTCTTACTTACATTTGAGCTGCTGTAGCTGCTCCGAATGTCCAACGTTTCCACAGGCTTCCGGTCTTGGACTCCCAGCAAAGCTGCGGGCCGTTTACTGCTGAGCCAATCAAAAGGGCGCCACGGAGTTAAACTTCAAAAGGGCTGAGTGATTAGAACAAATGTTGCAAATTTAGGTCCCCAGGTTCAAATTGAATTCCTACCACCTTGACAATCTATCCCTCACCCCGTCTGCTCAACCATTAATCTTTCCCCGTCTCCTCAATCCATCACAAATGCTTGGCGCAACGTTGTGTTGCAGAAATAATTGTTGCTGCATTGCAACTCGGAGTTGCTTACACATTCAGTGCCCCGAAGAGCGCATACAGGCATCAATAATCCCACAAGGCAGTTAATCACTCTAACTGTCGTAGTATTTCACAGGCCGAGCACCTGGTTGAGTGAAGCACGCAGCATTTAAAAGAGAAACAGATGTTTCTATCCCACGGGCAACGGATTGGTGAAAGGTAAATCGAAAGCACGTCTCGTTGTGAAGAACACATGGTCAGTGACTGGCTACCGCCCTCCCCCTATGACCACACCACCCCCGGACACAGCACCCAGACGTGGTATCTTTGGAAGGCGGGGGGTCGCGAAACCCCCCGGCCGTATTTATTAAGTACAAAAACAATAAATTTCAAACTTGCATGATAAACGGTTATACAAAATTCAGCAGGACATTAGATACATAATTGTCAACAGGTGTGAGTGTCTATCCTTATCAAAGACTCTAATACAAATTGTTTCCTAACCGAATCTAACATCCTCCTCTGCAATTTTGTATACTAACATTTCTGGGCCATATGGCAAGGTCGCTAACCGGTGTCAGGTCCTACTAGCTGCGCCTCCCCTACAGGTGTGCGCATGCGCAGCCGGGCCCGGTAATTACCCGGTCCACGCCGTGAACTTCATTTACCCACTAAAGGAGGGCCCTTACTCTGCGCCATCCGGTGACGTCATGAGTATGCGCGCGCGGGGTGGCTACCAGCCTAAGGAAAGCGTGACTCCCCAACCCGCGCCCCTTTGCAGCACTATGTGGGGGAGCGTCCAGGGAACAAGGGGGTCACCTGGGCGCTCCCCACCGCTTTATCCCCCCCCCAGTGGCCCGCCCCCCTCCCTTCCGACCCGGATGTCGATTAACGACATCCGGGTCATCCAGGCAGCCAATCGGCGGTAGGGCGCGCCCCCTAGTGACGCGCCCCACCACCGAGTAGTCCGGGGGGAGGTCGCCGCACAGCCATGCAGGCGGGGGGGCCAAAAGCCCCCCCTTTCCATTTTCTCCATTAAAGCATTTTTTATTATGCATTAGGGTCAGAATTTAAGTGTTGTCACTGCTGTTCTTTAGCCATTCCTTTATAAAACATGTCATAGTGCATTGTCAAAGCGTGACTGAGAACCTGATTCACAACGGCAAACTTACACATTTGTGTAAGTTTATTATGTTTTAATATTCACAAACTATGGGATATACTTACAAGGGCATCGTGCCACCGGAGCGCCACTTTTTATGACACTTCGGTGGCGTGATGCCCTGCTACATATTTACAATGCAGTGCTAAGCCACTTTGCGTGGCTTAACAACACTTTCTAAATATCGAACCGTGTCACGCATTTTTCTGTGTCAAAGAGGCGTGCAATGGATGTTGCTCTGGGCGTTCAACCGCAAAACCCACTACTTTTTGACACTGCCCCTGATTTACAATGATCTGTAAATCTGAGGCAGCGCCAAAAACTAACACCAATGAAAAGCAGGCTTTAGAGTGGCGCTACAAGGAGAATTACTTTATTTCTCCTTGTTTTTTCTCTTTTTATGATGCATTCTGCTGCACACATAGAAGGAGCAAATCACTTTTAATGATTGTTTATGTGCAGGAAGGTGTCCCTTCTTGCACATAAACAATCGTCCGTGCAGCACAGGCACCCTTGCACCATAGCATATGGGTGTCTGCGTTGACACTAGGCAGCTTGTTTAGCACAGGCAGGGCCAGCTTTAACACTCGTGGCGCCCTGTGCGACAATGTTTGTTAGCTCCCCCCCAATGACCACCTCTGCCACGGATTCCCTCACCACTGCCCTTTAACCGTGCCCCTCACGTCTCCAGAACCACTGTCTCTCAGACTCAATTAGTTTTGAAGCACCACTCATACCAGTGTAACGTGTCAAAGCACTTTTACATCACACACATATTGCACAGAGACAATCAGAGGTGTGTAGTGCACAGGAAATATTACATCAGACAGGACTACATGGTGTAGTATAGGAGTAACGTCATCGATACTCCAATCATGCAAAAAGTGTGAACACAATCATCCAAACTTATTTGAATTTGTGAAATGTGCTTTTTTTATTTATAAAGTGTGACCATTTACTAAAGCTTATCTAGGCAACACAGAACATGCAGCTGTCCTTTATGTTGACTCCTAAACACCTTTAGTGGGGGAATTTCTTCTACTTGGTGCATGAGTTGATTCCCAAGAATAGGGTTCAACATAGAGAATCTCCAATCTCCTTAGGATGTGGAGATGGTAAAAACAACATTAAAATTGCTCAGGAGCAGAATATGCATTTAGGGCAAAGCCATGAATCCTTTTTAGCCCACTGTTCAGGGACCATAATGAAGGCATTGTGGATCATAAGCAAGATCTTGTCTACTCTTGGTTACCAATTGAAGTCCGGCCTCAAATGGAGGATGGTGTCCCGCTCATGAATTCCAAAAATAAGCTGAACTCTGGCATTTTGGACATGCTGAGATGTGCCAGTGATATTTCTTAAGGCCCCTTAAAAAGATCACTTGTCTAGTCCAGCATTGAGATGGGCAAGCAGTCAACCACCAGTGAATGAGAACCAAGTGGAACAAAGAGTAGGGCTTTAGAAATCTGCTGTTATTTCAACCAGAAACCCTTGAGCATGCTATCAATATTGCTATTAAGGCATGTTTGCATCCTCTAAGATGCCCAGATTTTTCACTGTGCTTGAGTGTTTCAACTTGACCCATAAAACATTGTGTGTGCTACGGCTATAGGTGGCTAATGATTACAGGTGCTTAAGGACCTGATGCATTACCTCTGTTTTCCCTTCATCTAATGTGTGCCCTTTCGTTTCCAAGGTGAGATGCTTGTCGGTCTCGAATATAACTTAGAGAAAGTATCATAAAAGTATTATGCCTTTAAGTGAAACTGAGTGTTAGCTCCCTTTAAATGAAATGTAACTCCCCTTTCGTGAATCAGATGAAATAAAAGTCTATGATAGATATATCATCAAAGGAGCGAAAATAATGACTCCAAAATCAAATGTAAATCATAAGCAAACAATATTTTTTAAGACTAAAATTGTTTCCTATTATGTGTTTTTAAATTAAGTCAATAGGTAACATGAACGGACATTGAATGCAGATGTTTCTTTACAGTAAATCATAAGTTTCTTTAAGGAAGTGCCTCTATTTGCAGATTTTCCGCCAACGTTTTGGACTGATGTCACTGGTTTTTCAACTAAAAGATTGCACCAAGGCCTGCTAACCAGACATCAGTGCCAGTGTTGTAACCCTTTACAAAACGTATGTTGAACTGGCTGCCCCCAAATGGCATATATTGGCTTAGATTTAAGTCCCTAGTATATGGTACCTGGGTATAATATACTAGGGACTTATAACAGGTACCCAGGGCCTGTAAGATAAACTACATAATGGAAATGGATCCTAGCCTTCCACTGCAGACTTGAACAGCAGTTTAAAACTGCTAGTTAGACTTTGCAATTTCAACCAATGACAACGCCCACACTTCCCTTAGCAATATATGTAAGTCTCCCCCATGGAAGGCCAATGTATCCCTAAGGCAGCATGCTGTATAATATTAAGTGGGACACATATTTTTATATGTCCTAACAGTAAACACCCTAAATTGTTTTTACTGTGGATAGCACGGAAGCCACATTGGCTAGTGCAGGGCTACACCCTGACCCGTCAGCTGTGCTAACTTCTAAATGGGGGAGGGCATGGCCTAGCCGAGCAGGAAGATGGCCACTCTCTAAGCGTGCTCTTCTGGCCAAGCCCATGATCCGGCATTTATCCTGATTATACAGAGCGATCCCTCGCCACATTTTCATGCAACAACTAGAGCTTAAGCTGTAGATCCTCTCCCTACAACAACGAGAGCCATTTGATGAGATTTGTCCACGAATGAACCGGATCTCCCTGAGACGCTGAGGCCCTGACTAAGCTGAGATCGCAGCCCTGCCGTAGGCGCGCAACCTTGCAGCAACAAAATGTACGGATAAAGTGCCAGTGCCTTCTGTTTACCTCTGGACCCAGATTGCCGGATCGGCACTAGTTCCTCGTAGAAGTGGGTGACTGGACTTGAAGCTGAGGTCCTCCGACTGCGGGCTGCAGAATTGGGACAAGGCACTCGACAATTGACTGGAGGCCCTGTGTGACAGAGGCGCAACTGTATGGCCCAGTCGCGCACCTGAGGCCGGGGCTGACCGACCTGATGTGCGAGGTGGTACTGCTGAAACCTGTGGTGCCTAACCTGCCGAGCCGTCAATCCCCCCCTTGTGACTGGACGACGAGAGGTCCGACTTCATCCTGGGCTGATCTTCTCCGCAGATTGAAACACTTGGCTGCCGAGGATCTGTGAGATGCACACAGGTCGGTGCCCTGCTCTCCCTGTTCTCACCCACTCTGCCTGCCCGCTGGCCTGAGGTGGCGCACAATGATATCCACTACTGAGGCCGGGAAACATCCACAGCGACGTCAAGGTTCAATGGCTTGAAAGACCCGACCACCCAGATAGCCGCAGCACCTTTATAACACTGCAAACCCTTACCTGGCCTGGGTACTTTGATCATCAGGAGCCGGACCGCTCCGCTACTGGCTATAACATATGCCTACGGAGAGAGAACTGTTGAATTGGGGTGATTTGAGGGCATGATACATACTCACTGCAGCGACCCATGCTCTCGACATTCCTGCATAACAAGCACGAACATTCGCTGTGACTCTGACTGACTTCCCACACCAGCTTTTCACCTCTAAGACTTGCTAACCAGTCATCTCTACTCGTCCACCAGAAGCTGAACACCTCAAGCAGCCTTTGAACCTACCCTGCTGACCATTGGACAATCAAAGGGGCCCACAATTATCGCACCTACACATTACCCTTCATCCTCCATAACAAAAATGCGGAAGGCAGATACCAAATAGACAAAACTAACTTTTGACAATAGGAGTACCCCAACCACGGATGCTGAGAATTCCCAAGACATGGAATTACCAGCGTGTAATGCAAATGAACAATCAGAAGATGATATCCAAAGCATCCTATTAGATGTTAAAACCAGTCTCAAAGCAATAGACAACAAACTTGTCAGACTCTCTTCTCAACTTGAACAAGTTCAAAGTCGCGTAGACACTCATGTAACGTGCTTAGATCAACTAGAAAATAGGGCATCAGTAGAGCATGACTTCCAGGTGGAGTCAAAAGAACATTTATTGCATATGGAGACAGTTCTAGACATCATTAATGCAAAGAACGAAGACCATGAAGCGCGCTCAAGGAGAAAAAACATGCGCGTTCTTGGCATTCCCAAGACAACCGCAATCACAAAAATGGAAACCTTTCTTGAAGACCTTCTTCGCAAGCTATTCGGCCAGGATTTGTCTGCCATGTTCATAGTGGAGAGAGCGCACCGCACTCTGTCCCCCCGACCTGCTGCAGGTGCTACGCCTAGGCCCATCATTGCTTACTTATTGAATTATAGTGACAGAGACATGATTCTGCAAAAATCAAGGGCGAAAGGAACGATCACACACCAAGGGAACAACTTATTCTTCTTCCCGGACTTTACACCCACAGTTCAGGTGGCTAGACGCAAATTTGGACCAGCCAAATGCCTCCTGTAGAAATCTGGCACGACTTATGCACTCTTTTACCCGGCCAAATTTAAAGTAACGCACGAAGGCATGCCGCATTACTTCACTCACTTGAAATCTGCACTTAAGTTTGTGAAGCACATTGACAAGTCATCCCGCAAACTCTGTCAAATAGCGACGCTTCAGATGCTAATCTCAGTGATCATGACTGATGCATGTAATTACTCACCTGTTATTCGTATTGACTGTTGGCTTTACTTATATAGTGTATAGTAAGGTAACAAATGGGGAGGGGACCACAGTTTTCGTTCGTACTGCACAGTAGGCCTAGCCTGAGGTCACCGAGGGATAAGCTCTGTTTATTCACCCTTTGCTGGCTTGGCCACCCTTCCACTAGGTTGGGTTGTACTCCGGAAACTCCAAGGCCTCCAGGAGATCTACCTTAGCACATTATTGCTGATTAGTGTTATACCTGTTGGGATAGGTGGAGGGTGGGTTCCTGTACTCGACCTAAGTGGGGTGTTGCTGTGGGTGGGGGGAGGGAGGGTTATTGAGAAATTGTTCTTGGTCACCACAGAAGCACACAAACCACAGTTCTTCATGAAGATGAGAAGTTCATACTTCACCACATATCATGGGGGCGCAGTGCATGGATTGCGACGCATACATGAGTACTCTACTATACTGCAGACACAGATTGGATCACCGGCGGCAACTAATGTCCCTGGTGTTTCCTTTTTAGCTGATCACTCATCACTACACCTAGTGGCCCTGGGGAATCCACCCACACCTACAGACCATGCACAAAACCTCGGCATCATCCTAGACTCCTCCCTCTCTATGAACCGCCAGATCAACGCCGTCGCCTTCACCAGTTTCAACTGCCTGCGAATCCTCCCCAAGACCTTCAAATGGATCCCCCCCGACTGCAGAAGGACCGTCACCCACGCGCTCATAACCAGCAGACTGGACTACGGCAATGCCCTATATGCCGGAATCAACAGAACCCTTCAACACAAACTCCAAACCATCCATAACGCCGCTGCCAGACTCATCCTCGGGACACCGCTTCTCAAACACATGACCCATCACCTACGAGACCTCCACTGGCTCCCCGTCGAGAAGAGGGTCACCAAACTCATGTATAGTCTCTGAGGGAAGGTTTATTATACTGAGGGGATCTCTGAGTGTAACGCAGACTATACTACTGGCAATATACAAACCTAATGTTGATAATCTAGATTTTGTTTCCGACGTTTGGGCGAGAGTTGCTGCAATGGGATGCGACACTGTCATCTGGGAGGAGATTTTAATGCAATCCTATGCAACAAACTCAACAGATTAGGCGCTGCCCACATGCTCCACCCCAAATCAAGCCACACACTACACACAATTAAATCAGACTATAATCTAACAGATATATGGAGGAGACTAATCCAGCACAAACGAGAGGGCACATGCGTTTCATCTCATTATAATTCCTGGTCTAGGATGGACCGATGGTTGGTTTCCGGCGTTCGTTTCAGGCGATATAGCAACATTGGCAACAGATGCACAGCACTTACCTAGAGCCCTGTCTGACCATTCTCCATGTACTCTTAGGGTTGTCTTCCCCCATCCATCAAGCGTGAATTCACATGGAGACTACCTCCCCATGCCCTGTTAGACTCAGCATTCCAAACCGAAATCAGGGATGACATTGTTGAATATTTCTCTTTAAACCAGAAATCTCGTCCCTCTCCTTCTGTAGTCTGGGAGGCCTTCGAGGTCGTCATCAGAGGGAGGTGCATAGTCCGCCAAACAGGAGTTCTAAAAGCTATACGTGGCAGCCTGCAAAAGCTTGAAACTGAAATCAGCGCGCTGGAACTTCAATACTTTGCCTCTTCTGATGTTTCACGTTTAATACCCATCCATACGAAAATCTCAGCGTTTAATAAGGAAGCCAATAGGGAATTAAAATTTTTGGGGAAGTATGCCACAGCCAAGCGCTATGGGGAAGGGGACCGGCCGGGCAAGACGCTTGCGAATATGCTCAAACCCTCTCGTAGCTCTCCCTATAACAGAACTCCTGAAGGATGACAATGAACCTATTAGAGGGCCTAGAGAGATACATGACCATCTCATCGAACTTTACACTTTATTATATACCTCCATGACATCACAATTAGACTCTGAACTTACCACCTGCTTGGAGACATTAGAACTGCTATGGCTCAGTAACGCACATGGAGATCATTTAAATGAGCCCTTCACTGTGGAACATATAGTACAGGGGATCAAGAGCCTCCCTGCCGACAAGGCCCCTGGCCTAAATGGCCTCAAGACCGCTTTCTAAAAGACCTATGCCACACTTTTAGCACCTCATCTCATAGAAATGTACCTAGATTCCTTAGAAAATGGTTCCCTTCCCCCAATGACCCGAGAGGCTGAATAATACGCAAACCTGGCAAAGCCCCAAACAAATGCGAATCTTACACACCTCTTTCCCTCATAAACATCGACAATTACATCTATGCCTTGCAAACAGGCTGTAACCCCTATTGCCACTTATTGCTAGGCCAGACCAATCAGGATTCATGCCCGGGCGTTGCAGGTCACACAATTTAAGAACCTTTTTTTCTATATTACATCAGCTAGATCCACAGATACCAGCACTGGCGGCATTTCTCAGTGCCACCAAGGCCGTTTGATACGCTTGAATGGCCATATCTCTTTGCTATCCTCACCAGACTGGGTCTCAGCCCACTGTATTCGCAGCCACTTGCTAGACTACGCACTAAGGGACTGATCTTAGCCCTGTTTAATGTCACGCGTGGCACCAGATAGGGGTGTCCCCTATCGCCTCCTCTGTTTGCTATAGAATGGAGCCCCTTGCTGCAAGAGTTTTAAAACACCATAAAACACGAGGGCTTGACTTCCCCACCAGAGATGTCATTATTTCGCTATACGCGGACGATATCACATTGTATATCAGAGATCCGTCAGACAATGTGAATCCTGTCCTCCGTGAACTCACGAGATTTGGCGGCCTTTCAGGTGTTCACATTAATTGGGCTGAGTACACCTTACTTCCCCTCACCACCGCTACGGTCCCCTTTGAACCAGATTACCCTATTCAATGGACAACAGGCCCAGTTCATTACCTGGGGATATGGCTGAGTGCTGATATTCAGGACTTCTGGAACATGAACTTTGGCCGCACACTCGTGTGGCTGGAAGAAAAGTTGACTGTCTGGGTGAATCTCCCTATTTCATTAGCAGGACACATCGCCATCGCTAAAATGATAGTATTGCCTAAACTCCTATATATATTTATCAACGTGATGAAGCAACTTACTCAGTCGTTCCTCAAAACCCTCAGATCCTTGATGTTCTCATTGGTGTGGGCTGGGAAACAACCTCACATAGCGTGGGAAGTGCTTACACTTCCTTTGGCTCAAAGTGGACTCGGCGCATCTGACTTGGCATTATATGCCTTCTGTGCACAAGAGCAGTTTTTGCAATATTGGATGTTCCCTACCCCTTTCCAGCTGCACATTGCAGTAGAGGCTGCTGATGTAGCTCCCTTACCATTAGAGGTAGCTCTATATTAGCCCTTTCACCGCCAACATACCACCCTAAACACGGCAGACACACTACAATGGGCTTGGGACGAACTTCAAATCAGAGCAGGGCACTCAATATTGTATGCACCATCCGTCCAGCTTGCGCAACATCCACAGCTGGCCATGGGACACATTTGCAGACTTATACCAGAACGATACTTTTATTACTGCCCCTACAACTACACCAGGCGACCCTTCTGCATTTTCCATTCTATTATTACATTACAGTAACAGAGGAACATGCTGCAAAATACATGTTACATTCCCTACTCCCCCAGCTACTTTCCTAGCCCTGGAATTAATACTCACAAACTAATCCCCCAACAAACTTATTACCAGACTCTACGGCAGCATGCAACGCTCATCTCCAATTACACATCCCAAAGCCCTGGCGACTTGGAATGCGGAGCTTGATGATCCCATTCTGGATCATCAGTGGCAATTTTACTGCGGAAACTGGAGATGTTATCTCCCAATTACAAATTATGCTTAATACATTTCAAGCACCTGCATCACATCTACAGGAACCCCTTGCAACTCCAGCGCATGGGTCTCCGCCCTGAGGCGAACTGCTGGTGGTGCAAATCTCCCAATGCTTCATTCTTACACATTGCTTGGAGCTGCCCTGGCATAGCAGATTTTTGGAGGAAGGTACTAGATTCAATCAACAAGATCATGGGGACTATATAACTCCCTCCCCCAAACTGTGCCTGCTAGGCTATGTTAAAGAGGCCCCATTGGCACAACGTAGGCTACTTGCTATGCTCCTTTTACTTGCCAAGTGCATAGTTACGATGCACTGGGACAAGCGTAAACCCCCGACATTAAAAACTGGGTTCTGGATACTACATTCTGCCAGGAGCAATTGAGTATATATTGGGAACTATTGCCACAAGCCTCTAGGTCCAAGGATATCTGGGAACCGTTTCTCATTTGACGAACTGCCCATAGCCTAGATACTACTCTAGACCCCAAGTCTGCCGTGCAGTTGCAGCATACAACAGCTAACGACCTATTTGACACTCGATAACTATCCACTGTCATTGTACAATGTTGTCTCTAGTAGACTCCTTATTACTGCATCCACTGTGCTACTTGCTTCCATGGAACTACGTTTTCTCAATCCGTATGCTTTACTGAATCTCACTTCAATTTCAGACCAAATGTGCTGCTTCTACTTTGGTTCTTTTGTTTACGTGTTATGTTATATATGCTACGCCATATCTGCACTATTTGACAGCATGTATTTGAACATTGCATACCTGTACCTTTTCTAAAATGTCAATAAATAAATTTAAAGAAAAAAACTTCTGAATGGGAAACGCAAAATGGGTAATTCAAGGTATCAAATTAATCATGGCATTGAACTTGAATTGATGCCAAAGTCAAATCCAATGACACTTAAAAAAATGGCAACTTTTAAAAAGGTGCCTGTCTGTTGCCTCTTCTTTCCAATGGCCATTCACAGTTGCTGGCCACCAGATAGCCTTTGCCCTCTAGGGAGTAGTGTGAACAACTCCCTAGCCTTAGAACAATAGAGGCTGCCACAGAGGGAGGTGTTACCACCCCTTACAGGAAGTCACACAGGATATTGGCTCAAAAGGTGAGCTTCAAAAGAGAAGCCACCTTTGATAGGCAAATGACAACCACAATCAAGAGGGAATGCCACAATCAGGTAGATGGACTGAATGTAGGAACAGAGAGGTGAAACCAGTTACCAAACCAATTTTTGTGTGGGTGTGTAGCCCACAGGTAGCCACAGCTCCAGTGCCTAATAACCAAGGAAGTGTTCAGCCATCGTGAGAGTGGACAGCATAGCACACGCTTATGCCACACATAGCCAGAAGTAGTCACAAGGCGGGAGGCTTCCTGATAGCCCATTGACTAGTGACTGCATCATCCCCTAGTACAATTTCTGGTTATAAATATGGCACCCCTGGTGCCCTGAACCTCAGATCACAACTGGACTGGAGAAAGGACCAAAGAAGGACTGCTCTGCTGATCCCTGGACCTGGCAAAATTGGTTCCAGCAACTGCTGGACTGCACCTGTCGCTCCTTCGGCTAGTGAAGAGAGGACTCTGCCTGTATTGCCTAACTCTTGGAAAACTTGCTCCAGATCCCCAGACCAACAAGGTGAACTCAAAGGGTCAGTCGGCTGATTCCCTCTTCCAGTAGCAGGGCTATGAAAGCTGAAGTAGCCCGTCCTGACTAGTCAGCAGCCATCTGCAAGGAATCGCCACTGTCTGTGACGTGCTGCCAAAAAGACCTACACTCTGGACTCAAAAGTTGCACTTGTGGCTGTCAGGCTTGGGAGAGTCATCAGTTTGCCAATTGCTCATCAAATACGGACACTAGCCCTCACCAAAGAAAACTGCATGGCCCGTTGTGACCGGAGATCAGTAGCACAACTGTTCCTGGACTTCTACTGGCTCGAAGAGAACTTTGAGGGAGCCTGAATCCTGTAGCCAAAGTCACCTCCCCTTACCCGTGGAACGAGGAATAACCAAAAGAAGACCCATGTTGACTGCACAGCACCCAGAGTACCTTTCAGCATCCTCAGCATCTAGTATCCTCAGCATCAGGACCATTCCATAAGAACCTAAGGAAGTTTTGATGTAAAGTCTGGATCTGGACTTGAAACTGCTTTGGTGATCAGGTAACTGTCCAAGTATTCCTTATTGGTCTCCCTGGCTCTCCCTCTATTGGAATTGGTTGCCCAGTCCAGGCTAGAGTTGCCAAACACAACTCTTCCAAATGTTCACAAACTTTACAGTTACCAATACTTGTTTGCACTCTGGAACAAAAAGCTGAGATTTACGTTTTACTTACAAATCTTTATCTCCAGAACCCTCTGATGATTTTTCTCATCTTGGGTTAAAAAATTCATAAATATATACTTTATTTTCATAAATCAATGTCGGATTTCTGTTGTGTTGTGTGACTTTCTTATTCCGTTATTTGATGCTTCTAAAAGCTTTACAAGTGCTCTTTTGGTTAAGCCTTGCTGCTCGAAACCACAGCTACCCATGGTTAAGCAAGACGTTTTTCAAATGAGCCTAACTGGACCCAAGGTGGTTTTGTGAGTGTATTACACTGTGAGGTCCCTCAACCACTCCATATAATACACTACTATCATCACATTTTTCAAATCAAATTAATTGAGTGAACACGAGAATGCATTTTGCTCTAAAATACAGCACATTTCATGTAATTATGCAAATTCAATGCAAAAACAGGTTACAAAAAAATCACACATCCCTATTTCTCAAACTTTAAGTGCTTCATTCACTAAGGGATGAACAAGCATACCCTTGCCCTTGTTACGCCCCAGCAGCTAAGGGTCAGTAACCTCATTTTGCCACAGCCACTAAGAACTGATATTATTGCAGCAACACTATTTAAATCTTTGTGCCCCAGTCTTCCTAGGAAGGAAAAGGAAGAAAATGTGTTTTATAAATAATAAAAATATCATAGATTATAACTTGCAGACTTGCAGCAAGCAGCCTTATGAAACGACAGCAAAATATTTTGGCAGCTCATATCAGAATGTGTGGGCAGAAGGAAAAACCCAGCCACAATTCCCAGCCCACAGACATAATGGGTTAATTACTTCTCTAATCTGTACTTGACCAACCCTTCCTCGATGAACTGTGAGGTGCTCTCAAAGTCTTCCACTGAGCTGGACTGGCAAACAATTCCCTTAACTTGAGAAACAGATCAAGATGTAAATTAGGAAAGCCAGACTCCTGGCAGCAGTGGGACCCAACAAGATACCTTAAAAAGTATTACCGAGTGATCCAGAGGACTGGAGCAGTCTTCTCACCCCCCTCTTCTTGTGTTGTTACGCAATGGGTCAAATTCCAAGCTCCTGGTCAGGACGTATAGGAGTCTCTCTACACAAAAATGCTCCCGCCATTCCCCTTGTAACTATCGTCAAGTTGCACTACTTGATGCAACCGGGAAGATCTTTGCTTCAAGTGTTTGGACTATCTTAAAAACTAGGCATACTCGAAGGATGTGATACCTCTAGTCCAGGTGGATTTTAGTCTCAAACATTCAGTGAATGATAATATCGCTATAGTGCAAACTGTAGATGACAAGTATGTAGTGTTGAAGTCGCAAGTTACATATGCAGAATTTGATGACTTTTCTACTGCTTTTGACAAAATCGATAGACCAACCCACTGGAAGAAACTAGGCAGAATGGGGATCCATACAGACTTATTAAGGCTGATTATTGCACTTCATTCATCCACCTGCTGCAGAGTTTAAATCGGGGAACAAGGGACTGACTACCGAGGTTTAAACTCAAGTGTTTGAAGCTGGAATGTATTTTAGCCTCACTGTTGTTTTCACTGTTTCTTAGTGATTTACCAATCTGTTTTAATAATATGAAACATTTCTCTCCACAAATAGCACTTCATAATGTGCACACTCAAATGTATGCTGTTGATGTAGTCATTTTCGACCATACACCTATTGGACTTCAGGGGAATTTGGAAGTCCTTTTTAAATATGCAGAGGATAATTTTTTGAAGATAAATATTTCCAAAAATAAGGTGGTACCTTCTAGAGGAAAGAGAGGGTACTGCCCTTTTAAGTGAAGATTGAGTGGAAGGCCTATAGAGGTAGCAACTACATATACATTCTTGGAAAGAGTCTTCTCTCAGACCTTAGAATATACTTCCCACTTCTCTCACATAGGTCTTAAGGGCCTTTCCCATGTCTGTGCTCTAAAAAAGATTTTATTGCTCTTCCAGCGGGTGTCACTTTTTGACTCTTTTAGATATTTATCGAGTTAGGATACCTCCCATTCTATCTTATGCCCTCGAATACATTCCTATAAATGGTTGGTTTTAAATGTACTTTTAAATGTACTTGAAGGGAAGATTTTATGGAAGATCCAAGCATTATGTTTAGAGCTTTTCCTTCCTAGCGCCTACACCAGATCCTTGGCAATATGGTATAATAAGCCTATAATCTACTTAACGCATCAGGAGGTACACTAAGAGATCTCTTAAGGTATAAAACTCCTAAGGATAAAAGAGGAATCTACTCTTTCAGTAATAATCTTGAGATTGCACTAGAAAAATGTCAGTGTTCTATTGCTCACTTAAAGACATGGACTCCAGCACAATTCAAACTGTTTTTGAAAAATTAGTCTGCCAGACTGTGTTACACGCAGGTCATTATACATTGTTCACAGCTAGAAATTTACAAACCCTATGCTGATAGCCAATCTTTTAAACAAAATCAAAAATATTTATCATTTACTTTGGAACCCTGTACTAGACTTCTTTAAATTATGCTCAGATTGGGCATTTCACCTTTAAATACTTTTGGAAAGCATGTGTTTCCTAAAGCAAATACAAGAGTGTGTGAACTCTATAAGGGCAGGATTGAAGATATTGAGCATATACTTTTTGTCTGCCCTTGTAAAACTGTGACAAAAGGCAGGAATTGTTTTTTAAACCCTTGAGTTTTATATGAAATGTAATTTAAACCAATGATTTGATTGCCTCAGCGACATCACCTCCCAATGAATACGTGTGTTACAATCTGTATACGTTTTTTAAATCCTTTTTTCTAGGTAATAAAGGTACGTTTGTATTATGATCCTCACACCGCATATGTTCTGTTTTACTTGATTATTTATAAACTGTGTGTATTGTTGATCTCTGATGAGGTCTATATCAATAAAAATCTATTCGATTTGTGCCCCAGTCTCCAAGCACCCATAATCCATTAGCCTCAGGTTGGCCAGAAAGTATGCACGACATCCGACCACTGTTTCCTGACATATGTTTCCCCTTTCCAGAGAAAAGGGTTGGCAGGTTCCGGGGCATGAGGCTAGGCCATTGTTGCAGCTCAAGGCTCAAAGAGATTTTGCTAGCCCTTTTTTCCAGCTGGAAATATCTGGTTTGTATTTCCTGCGCCTGGAAAAATGAGGTGTCAAAACAGGCAGCCACTGATGCTCGGGCTGAGCAGAATTCCACTTGAGAATTTTGCTTCACCAAAATTGTAATAGGGCCCTTGAAGGTGCAAAGTACAAAGCATTCTATCTTGTCTTCCGAAAACCTGCCACCCCTCTGTGCTATAATAGTGAAAAAGGAAAAGGAATTTTAACTAACAAGCATTGTCAATGGACATTACCTAGCTTTTGAAAGGCCTAGCAACTTTGCCAATGCTTATTGTTTGACTTGCTATTTTCAAAAAATGCTGCATAGCTGGTGGTGCATGAAAACACATTGACCTTTATATGGATATGTAGGTGGGCATGTTGGAATGGATTTAGTCATAAAAAACATAAATATAGCTGCTGATATGTTTACAGATGCATCATGATACCAAAACAGCCCTTTTAAAAATTTTAATTTACTGTTCCACCATTGATGATTGTTGTTGGAAATGGCTCTTTCAGCAGGGTTGCTGTCAAATCTTTTGCCTTCCTCCTCACCTTTTTTCAGAATTCTTTTTTTTGGCTTAAGGACTCTGGGCACTTTACCACTGCTAACCACTGCTAGAGAACATTTGCTCTCTGCTTAAAACATGATAACAATGGCTTATACACAATTGGCACAATTAATTTACTTATAAGTCCCCAGTAAAGTGCATTACATTCATTCAGGGCCTGTACATTAAATGCTACTAGTGGGCCTGCAGCACTGATTCTGCCACCTACTTTAGTAGATCTTTAAACATGTCTCAGGCCTGCCACTGAAGAGCTCGTGTGTGCTGTTTTAAACTGCCATGTCGACCTGGCAAGTTAGCCCTCTTGCCAGGCCTAAACCTCCTTTTTTAATATACATAAGTCACCCTTAAGGTAGACAGCCCTAAGGGGAGGGTGCAGTGTATTTAAAAAGAGGAACATGTATTTGTAAGTTTTAAATGTCCTGGTAGTGAAAATGTATTAAATTAAGTTTTTCACTACTGCAAGACCTATCTCTCTCATAGGTTAACATTGGGATTACCATATTACATTGTATACGTGTAATTTCTAATTGGGAAAATATAGACATTTCATGTTTATTGTCTCTGGATTCACAATTTAAAATCACATCTTAAGGTAAAGTTGGATTTTAAGTTGCAAGTCTGAAAATGCAATTTTCAGAAAGTGGCATATTTTTACTTTAGGTAATCACAATAGGGCAACCCACTATTCCCCAAGGAATTGGGTAGATCAGTCAAATAACAATAATAACCTTGAGGATTTATTCTGTTGAGATTAATTAATTAGGCAGTCACAATAGTGATCTTAATTTCTTTGAACTCAAAAAAGAAGAAACTCACAAAATATACTTTCAAAAATGACCCAAGTTCATTTTTAGTGCTTTTTTTAACAAAACTAAATTTGTATTTTCAATATTTTCAATATTTTCATCCGGTAAAGTAGTGAAACAATACACTTTACATTTCATGTATGGCAAAATAGAACTACTGTCTTATTTACGATCTCATTTAGCAGTAGTCAATGACATTATTTACAAACAAATCAAAGCCAACCACACATTTGGCTATGTATTGAACTTAATCCATATAAACAGAAAGATTTTACGCGGCTTCAAATGCCTGTTAATTATGTAAAAAAATGTCACAGCGTCGACGTTTCGGTCTCACTCTTGAAGAACAATCACAGAGACCATCCTCAGGACCGGAGTTGCACCATGAATTGTATTGAGAAATCAAATCTGTTCTAGAATTGAACAGCGTTTAAACAGCGTTCGGCTGCTACTCGCCGACAAGAAGGCAACACTCGTCTCTCCCGTTGAAATTTCTTTACGTTCAAATCCCACAGCTTTGAATTCTGTGTCTCACTCACCAAATCAGTTGATTGGTAAAGTGTATTGTTTCACTACTTGAAAGTATATTTTGTGATATTTTTGCTTTAGGCATTTTGTGCCTTCTGCCTGTCTCTGAATACACGTCTGGGGTGGGTGACAACTGGACTTTGTGCATTTCCTCAAGACAGCCACACACAAAGGTAGATTATGTGTAACTGGTGGGCCATCAACATCTTGATGGGCCATCCTGAGCAGGATGAGAGGGAGGAGCTGACACAACTGAATGGGCTGTGCATGTTCCCACACAAAGGGCTGTATACCCCTGTAGTGAGTCTGGAGCCATGTCAGGATCCTGTGAACTTCAACTGCCTCTCTTTGAAGTTTACCCCACTTCAAAGGCACAACTGTGTATAAGTACTGGAATTCAAACACCACTACTTCAGTCCACTTCTGGACCTGAGGATACTCTTGCAGGAAGAAGGACTGTTGTGCTGCTGAACTTTGCTAGACATTTGCTTTGATGTGCCTACCCTGCAGCCATCTTTGCCTGTTAGTGTGAAGGACTGACCCTTCATCTCTACACCCCAGAACCAAAATGACTCCAAAGGCTTTCTGGCTTACCTCCTGTTATGAAGTCTCAGGGACATCAAAGACTTCCAACAACCCATCTACAGCCTCTGGACTCTGCCATCTGTGAACCCTGCCCTTCCAAGCTATACCAATCCAGTCCTGGGCCCCTGGATGTAGGTTTGTCTGTGCTGTTCTGCAAAATTCACACATGACTGCTGTTCGGAATCAGTGCATTACCTTCAAAGCTAACGCATCGCCTGCTGCTTGAATATTATATCACAGCTGTGTAGATCATTACCTTCATTGGAAGAAATTACAGATGATGCACCTCGGATTGCATAGCTCAGAACCGGCGCATTGCATACATCCAGCCAGATAAACCACAACGCATCGTCTGCTCTGCTCCACACATCGGTTGCGTCACCCACTCAACAAGGTACTTTTTTCAGCGGGGCAAGGTGAGTTCCTCTATCCGGACCACACTCGATTATGGTTGGCCTGAACTTTTCTTTAAAAATTCATAACTCCAGTTCTACTTATTGGGTTTTTGTGGTTTTGATCTTATTTTGTTCAATATATTTATCTAACTTTGTGTGGAGTCATTCTGTGGTTTTTTCACCATGTTACTGTAATTTAAGTGTTGCACAAATACTTTACACATTGCTCTAAAGTTAAGCCTGACTTCTCTGTGCCAAGCTACCAGATGGTGAGAACAGGTTAATTTAGGGTGCGTATCTGACTTACTCTGACTAAGGTTGTGGTTCCTACTTGGAGAGGGGTCATACCTCTGCCAAGTAGAAACCAAATGTCTAACAATGGCCATTTTAGTTTTAAATCATTTTTATTTATTTGAAAGACTTTACAAGATGCATTAAGCAATATATAGCCCCACTTGTGGGCTGAAGGCCTTTGCAGTGCTATATAGTGTAATCACAAATAAACAAAGAACAACAGCCCAACCCTCCTCCCCCCCTATTTTGACAGCCCCAGGGGAAAGGAATATATATGACGCAGGGTATGTCAGTGTGTTAGAGGTTGGTCCGGGTCCTGCAACAGCGCGGGAAGTCAGAGCAGCCGCATGTACTTGGGGATGGTGAGTTTGCAAAATTCAGAGAATAATTGGGCTATAAAAGGATGCCACAGTTCAGCAAAAGAGGCCCCGTCCCCTTGGAGTGACAAGGAAATACGCTAAATGCCTAGCACATACCACAGCCTTTGCAACCACCCCTGTAATGTGGGGGTTCTGTCCGTGCCCCAGTGAGATAATATATTCTATAATGCCGCCCCCAGAGCTATTCCCATCTGCCTACCCTTACGAGACTTGAGGGGGAATGTGAGTCTGTTAGAAACACCCAGGATGACATACTACGGGAAGCGTAATATGTTGGTATCGAAGTGTTTATGGATCTCATCTAAAATCTGTTACCAGTATAGTGTAAGAGTGGGACATTCCCATAGGGGGTGGAGCAGAGTGCCCTCAGCCCCACATCTCCTCCAGCATCCCAGGGAGCGGCAGGTCGCTCCTATGAAGTCTGGGGGAGTGAGATATCAATTCGTCGTTATCTTAGTAGCAGACACTATACTGGAGATATTGCGTGCGGAATGTCGGGCTCTGTAATAGATATCATCCCATTCCCTTGAAAATAGGGTCTGCCCCAATTCCGCCTCCCATCTCTTCTGGCCCGCAGATTTGGTCAGCTGTTACGGGGGCTAGTAGGTGATAGAGCTCCATAATAAGCCGTTTGTTTGACTGCTTAGAGAGCAGCCATCTCTCATAAGGGGTGAGCCTTCTCTCTGCTCCCTAGCGTATCTGGGACTGCATTATCCAGTGGCGTATCTTCTGGTAATCGTATCGCTCGTTTTCGGGCATTGCGAAATTAGATCGAAAGTCTTCAAAAGACAAGGGTGCCCTCGGCATCAAATAAATGATCTATTGATCTGTGCCCCTCCCCATCCCAGTGACTGAAAGCTACCAGGTTGAAGCCCAGGGTGAAGTTGGGGTTATTGGTTATGGGGATGAGCGGCAATGGGAACGAGGTAAGGCCACTACGTATAGCCATTGTAATCAAAGTTTTTTGAGTGTCTGGCACAATTGGCGATCCATGTGGTCCTGAGGAACGGGAAGCTTTGCGAAGGAAAGGACTCTTCTACAAGAGTAGCCAGCCAGTGCACGCTTTATGAAAAGCCAAAGTTTCTTGGATTCCTTTTGAGCCCACTCTAGCAAGGGTCGTATCTGCGTAGCTCTTAAGTAGCGGTTAAGGTTGGGGATCCCTTGGCCCCCTTCCCAGGGGTCTGAAAATCATGTCCTTGCTCATCCTTGGTTTCTTGTCCCAGACAAAGGAAAATAACTCATTTTGAAGCTGTTTCAACATGCCTGTGGGGGGTTCTATGGGCAAAGTATGAAAGAGGTATATGATTTTGGGGAGTAAGCTCATCTTAAGGTCTGCCAGGAGAGACCGAACGGCCGCCAGCGGTACAAGTCCCATCGGATCTGCGCCAGCAGGTGAGTGTCATTTAAAAAAACTGTTTCCAAAGTGGATACTGTCAGCTTGATGCCTAGGTAAGGTATCGCTTTCTGATCCCACCGGATAGGGCAAGCTTGTTTAAGAATGGTAATGGTTGGCGGCTTTTGGGAGAACCCTAGGGCTTGCGAATTTGTTACATTGACTCGGAAGCCCGATGTGGCCTCAAACATTCCCAGTTCAGCCAGGAAGGCCGGTATCAATGTCTCGGGAGTCTCTGGTGTGGAGAATACATCATCAGCGTATAGGCTGATGGTATGCCGCTCCCCCTAATGAGAACCCCTCTAATCAGGTGGTTCTCCCTCACCCTCTGTGCTAGCGGCTCCATATATAGAGTGAACAACCATGGGGAAAGCGGACAACCCTGCCGCGTTCCTCTTGTTATCGGGAAGGGTTCTGACTTAAAGCCATTTACCCGGACAATGGCAGAGGGGTGGCTATATCCGCTAAACACCCACCCTCAGAAGCGGCTCCCAAACACCACCTGCGAAAGTGGCTCCCTACCCCGAACTGCTCCAGAGTGGCCTCCAGGAAGGGCCAGTGTACCCTGTTGAATGCCTTTTCGGCATCAACAGACAGCACCACTCGCTCCTCTGACTGGCGATGCGCCTTATCCAGAAAGTGGAGCAGTCTCCTAGTATTGTCGCTGCATTGTCTAGTCGCGAGAAATCCAGCATGATCCGGTTCTATCATCCCAGCATTAACGGCCCCAGCCTGGTCGCTAGGATCCCTGTGAATATCTTGAGGTCAATGTTCAACAAGGATATAGGCCTGTAAGAGGCTCAGTGTTGACTATCCTTACCGGGCTTAGGGAGGACAGCTACCGATGCCAGGAGCATCCTGGGCGGTATTTCGGAGGTGTCTCCTATTGCGTTGAAGAGTCGTGTCAATATCGGGGCTAGGATGGAGCAGAATGTTTTGTAAAAAATAGCAGTGAACCTATCCGGGCCTGGGGATTTAAGAAGCTTGAACCGAGCTATACCTGAGTTAACTTCTTCGACCCGGATTGGACTGTCGAGGGAAGAGGCCTGGTCCGGTGTTAAGCGGGATTGAGTTATGCCCCGAAGATATGTGAGAGGATTCTGTTCCGGTATTAGCTGGCCAGCGTAGAGCTCTGCGTAAAAGTCTCTAAATGCGCGTGATATATCCACTTCTTGGGTGTGTTCGATGCCCTGAGCATCGTAGATTGTTTGGACAATCTCTGCTTGAGCTGGGCACATAGTTTGTGGGCCAGCAGGTGGACGCATCTGTCCCCACCATTGTAAAACATGTGTTTCAAGCATGGAGCAGCGTATTCAGCCCTATCCAGGTCTAAACTGGCTAGCTGGGTTTGCAAGGCTTCTAACTCTCTCCATCCAGAGGAGCCCAGGTCCATTTGTGTATCCCTTCTAGTTCTAGGACCTACTTGGAGAGCTCCTCCCTTTTTCCCCTGCGCATCTTATTGTCTGCTGAGGACGTAGCTATGAAGTCGCCCCCTACCACCAGTTTAAGTGTTCGAATAAGGACACTATGGAGGTGTCCGGGGTGTCGTTCACAGATAAAAAGTCCTTGAGCATCTTAGTTAGATGCGCAATGACTTCAGGGTGATGGAGGAGTGCGTCCCTAAGCCTTCAGGAGTATGATGGCCAGGGGGTGGGGGGAAATGTTAATGTTATGCTTAAAGCTGCACGTTGGGATAGCACCCGTGGTTCTTTAGATGAGTCTTGCGCCAAAGAGAGAAGGAACCAGGACCAAAGAAAGTAGTATAGCCTGGCATAGGTCTTATGGGCGTGAGAATATAAGGTATAGTCAGTTGTGCAAGGGTGGAAGTGGCACCATATGTCAACTAACCCCAAATGATGATACCACTGTTGACCGCTATCAGAGAAGGCCCCAGACTGCCCTTTAAACTGCCATGTCGACCTGGCAAGTTAGCCCTCTTGGCAGGCCTAAACCTCCTTTTTTAATATACATACGTCACCCTTAAGGTAGGCCCTAGACAGCCCTAAGGGGAGGGTGCAGTGTATTTAAAAAGAGGAACATGTATTTGTAAGTTTTACTTGTCCTGGAAGTGAAAATTTATTAAATTAAGTTTTTCACTACTGCAAGACCTATCTCTCTCATAGGTTAACATTGGGATCACCATATTACATTGTATACGTGTAATTTCTAATTGGGAAAATATAGACATTTCATGTTTGTTGTCTCTGGATTCACAATTTAAAATCACATCTTAAGGTAAAGTTGGATTTTAAGTTGCAAGTCTGAAAATGCAATTTTCAGAAAGTGGCATTTTTTTACTTTAGCCATTTTGTTCCTTCTGCCTGTCTCTGAATACGCGTCTGGGGTGGGTGACAACTGGACTTTGTGCATTTCCTCAAGACAGCCACATACAAAGGTAGATTATGTGTAACTGGTGGGCCATCAACATCTTGATGGGCCATCCTGAGCAGGATGAGAGGGAGGAGCTGACACAACTGAATGGGCTGTGCATGTTCCCACTCAAAGGGCTGCATACCCCTGTAGTGAGTCTGGAGCCATGGCAGGATCCTGTGTACTTCAACTGCCTCTCTTTGAAGTCTACCCCACTTCAAAGGCACAACTGTGTATAAGTACTGGAATTCAGACACCACTACTTCAGTCCACTTCTGGACCTGAGGATACTCTTGCAGGAAGAAGGACTGTTGTGCTGCTGAACTTTGCTAGACATTTGCTTTGATGTGCCTACCCTGCAGCCATCTTTGCCTGTTAGTGTGAAGGACTGACCCTTCATCTCTACACCCCAGAACCAAAATGACTCCAAAGGCTTTCTGGCTTACCTCCTGTTATGAAGTCTCAGGGACATCAAAGACTTCCAACAACCCATCTACAGCCTCCGGACTCTGCCATCTGTGAACCCTGCCCTTCCAAGCTATACCAATCCAGTCCTGGGCCCCTGGAAGTAGGTTTGTCTGTGCTGTTCTGCAAAATTCACACATCACTGCTGTTCGGAATCAGTGCATTACCTTCGAAGCCAATGCATCGCCTGCTGCAAGAATATTGCATCACGGCTGTGTGGATCATTACCTTCATTGGAAGAAATTACCGATGACGCACCTCGGATTGCATAGCTCAGAACCGGCGCATTGCATACATCCAGCCAGATAAACCACAATGCATCGTCTGCTCTGCTCCACACATCAGTTGCGTCACCCACTCAACAAGGTGCTTTTTTCAGCGGGGCAAGGTGAGTTCCTCTATCCGGACCACACTTGATTATGGTTGGCCTGAACCTTTCTTTAAAAATTCAAAACTCCAGTTCTACTTATTGGGTTTTTGTGGTTTTGATCTTATTTTGTTCAATATATTTATCTAACTTTGTGTGGAGTCATTCTGTGGTGTTTTCACCATGTTACTGTAATTTAATTGTTGCACAAATACTTTACACATTGCTCTTAAGTTAAGCCTGACTTCTCTGTGCCAAGCTACCAGATGGTGAGAACAGGTTAATTTAGGGTGCGTATCTGACTTACTCTGACTAAGGTTGTGGTTCCTACTTGGAGAGGGGTCATACCTCTGCCAAGTAGAAACCAAATGTCTAACAATGGCCATTTTAGTTTTAAATCTTTTTTATTTATTTGAAAGACATAACAAAATGCATTAAGCAATATATAGCCCCACTTGTGGGCTGAAGGCATTTGCAGTGCTATATAGTGTAATCGAAAATAAACAAAGAATAACAGCCCAACCCCCCTGCCCCCCTATTTTGACAGCCCCAGGGGAAAGGAATATATATGATGCAGGGTATGTCAGTGTGTTGGAGGTTGGTCCGGGTCCTGCAACAGCGCGGGAAGTCAGTGCAGCCGCATGTACTTGGGGATGGTGAGTTTGCAAAATTCAAAGAATAACAGGGCTATAAAAGGATGCCACAGTTCAGCAAAAGAGACCCCGTCCCCTTGGAGTGACAAGGAAATATGCTAAATGCCTAGCACATACCACAGCCTTTGCAACCACCCCTGTAATGTGGGGATTCTGTCCGTGCCCCAGTGAGATAAAATATTCTATAATGCCGCCCCCAGAGCTATTCCCATCTGCCTACCCTTACAAGACTTGAGGGGGAATGTGAGTCTGTTAGAGACGCCCAGGATGACATACTACGGGAAGCGTAATATGTTGGTATCGAAGTGTTTATGGATCTCATCTAAAATCTGTTACCAGTATAGTGTAAGAGTGGGACATTCCCATAGGGGGTGGAGCAGAGTGCCCTCAGCCCCACATCTCCTCCAGCATCCCAGGGAGCGGCAGGTCGCTCCTATGAAGTCTGGGGGAGTGAGATATCAATTCGTCGTTATCTTAGTAGCAGACACTATACTGGAGATATTGCGTGCGGAATGTCGGGCTCTGTAATAGATATCATCCCATTCCCTTGAAGATAGGGTCTGCCCCAATTCCGCCTCCCATCTCTTCTGGCCCGCAGATTTGGTCAGCTGTTACGGGGGCTAGTAGGTGATAGAGCTCCATAATAAGCTGTTTGTTTGACTGCTTAGAGAGCAGCCATCTCTCATAAGGGTGAGCCTTCTCTCCGCTCCCTAGCGTATCTGGGACTGCATTATCCAGTGGCGTATCTTCTGGTAATCGTATCGCTCGTTTTCGGGCATTGCGAAATCAGATCGAAAGTCGTCATAAGACAAGGGTGCCCTCAGCATCAAATTAATGATCTATTGATCTGTGTCCCTCCCCATCTCAGTGACTGAAAGCTACCAGGTTGAACCCCAGGGTGAAGTTGGGGTTATTGGTTATGGGGATGAGCGGCAATGGGAACGAGGTAAGGCCACTACGTATCGCCATTGTGTTCCAAGTTTTTAGAGTGGCTCGCACTCCATTGGCAATCCATGTAGTCCGGGCAGCCGGGAAGCTTTGTGAAGGAAAGGACTCTTCTACAAGGAGTAGCCAGCCAGTGCACGCTTTATGAAAAGCCAAAGTTTCTCGGATTCCTTTTGAGCCCACTCTAGCAAGGGTCGCATCTGCGTAGCTCCTAAGTAGCGGTCTAGGTTGGGGATCCCTTGGCCCCCTTCTCAGGGGTCTGAAAATCATGTCCTTGCTCATCCTTGGTTTCTTGCCCCAGACAAAGGAAAATAACTCATTTTGATGCTGTTTCAACATGCCTGTGGGGGGTTCTATGGGCAAAGTATGAAAGAGGTATATGATTTTGGGGAGTAAGCTCATCTTAAGGGCTGCCAGGAGAGACCGAACGGCCGCCAGCGGTACAAGTCCTGTCGGATCTGCGCTAGCAGGTGAGTGTCATTTAAAAAAACTGTTTCCAAAGTGGATACTGTCAGCTTGAGGCCTAGGTAAGGTATCGTTTTCTGATCCCACCGGATAGGGCAAGCTTGTTTAAGAATGGTAATGGTTGGCGGCTTTTGGGAGAACCCTAGGGCTTGCGAATTTGATACATTGACTCAGAAGCCCGATGTGGCCGCAAACATTCCCAGTTTGGCCAGGAAGGCCGGTATCAATGTCTCAGGAGTCTCTGGTGTGGAGAATACATCATCAGCGTATAGGCTGAGGATATGCCGCTCCCCCCTAAAGAGAACCCCTCTAATCAGTTGGTTCTCCCGCACCCTCTGTGCTAGCGGCTCCATATATAGAGTGAACAACCATGGGGAAAGCGGACAACCCTGCCGCGTTCCTCTTGTTATCGGGAAGGGTTCTGACTTAAAGGCCGAGGGGTGGCTATATCCGCTAAACACCCACCCTCAGAAGCGGCTCCCAAACACCACCTGTGAAAGTGGCTCCCTACCCCGAACTGCTCCAGAGTGGCATCCAGGAAGGGCCAGTGCACCCTGTTGAATGCCTTTTCGGCATCAACAGACAGCACCACTCGCTCCTCTGACTGGCGATGTGCCTTATCCAGAAGGTGGAACAGTCTGCTAGTGTTGTCTCTGCATTGTCTAGTCTCGAGAAATCCAGCATGATCCGGTTCTATCAATCCCAGCATTAACGGCCCCAGCCTGGTCGCTAGGATCCCTGTGAATATCTTGAGGTCAATGTTCAACAAGGATATAGGCCTGTAAGAGGCTCAATGTCGACTATCCTTACCGGGCTTAGGGAGGACAGCTACCGATGCCAGGAGCATCCTGGGCATTATTTCGGAGGTGTCTCCTATTGCGTTAAAGAGTCGTGTCAATATCGGGGCTAGGATGGAGCAGAATGTTTTGTAAAAAAATAGCAGTGAACCTATCCGGGCCTGGGGATTTAAGAAGCTTGAGCCGAGCTATAGCTGAGATAACTTCTTTGACCCGGATTGGGCTGTCGAGGGAAGAGGCCTGGTCCGGCGTTAAGCGGGATTGAGTTATGCCTCGAAGATATGTGAGAGGATTCTCTTCCGGTATTTTCTGGCCAGCGTAGATCTCTGCGTAAAAGTCTCTAAATGCGCGTGATATATCCACTTCTTGGGTGTGTTCGATGCCCTGAGCATCGTAGATTGTTTGGACAATCGCTGCTTGATGCTGGGCACATAGTTTGTGGGCCAGCAGGTGGCCGCATCTGTCCCCACCATTGTAAAACATGTGTTTCAAGCATGGAGCAGCGTATTCAGCCCTATCCAGGTCTAAACTGGCTAGCTGGGTTCGCAAGGCTTCTGACTGTCTCCATCCAGAGGAGCCCAGGTCCATTTGTGTATCCCTTCTAGTTCTAGGACCTACTTGGAGAGCTCCTCCCTTTTTTCCCTGCACATCTTATTGTCTGCTGAGGACGTAGCTATGAAGTCGCCCCCTACCACCAGGTTAAGTGTTCCCATAAGGACACTATGGAGGTGTCCGGGGTGTCGTTCACAGATAAAAAGTCCTTGAGCATCTTAGTTAGATGCGCAAAGACTTCAGGGTGATGGAGGAGTGTGTCCATTTGCCTCCAGGAGTATGATGGCCAGGGGGTGGGGGGAAATGTTAATGTTATGCTTAAAGCTGCACGTTGGGATAGCACCCGTGGTTCTATAGATGAGTCTTGTGCCAAAGAGAAAAGGAACCAGGACCAAAGAAAGTAGTATAGCCTGGCATAGGTCTTATGGGCGTGAGAATAGAAGGTATAGTCAGTTGTGCAAGGGTGGAAGTGGCACCATATGTCAACTAACCCCAAATGATGTAACCACTGTTGACCACTATCAGAGAAGGCCCCAGACTGCCCCTGCCTCTGAGTAGAACAATTAAGATGGCTGTAAATACTGTATTCAAGTCGCCCCCTAGAAGTACCTGCTGGTCTGGAGAAAATGTTAGGTCTGCACCTGCTTTGTGTAAGAATATCTCCTGACCCTCGTTGGTAGCATAGATTGTGGCCAGCATGAGCGTGTGTGTTCCAGTGGTTACAGAGATAGCCAGAAGTCCCCCTTTGATCTTGGATACCTTTGCCCCCACCACCCCTGGAAAGTTGTGAGATATGAGGATAGCTACCCCTGCCCTCTAGGTGAGAATAGAAGAGAAATATTCCTGTGGCAAGGCCTTAGAGCGTAGTCTGTGGGCATTGCTGCACAATAGGTGCTTCTCCTGCAGTAAACATATATGTGCGTTTGAGCTCCCCAAGTAAGACAGGATGGCCCTTCGCTTGGTAGGATTATTGAGCCTTTTCATATTCAGGGCTAGGATTTTAACACTCATCTATGTGTAAGCTAGGGTCTGAGAGCGCTGTTGGAGCGAGGCGTTGAGTTATGCCCACCTTGTCTGGGAATTGGGGGGGGGCTATGTTCCCTCTGTCTCACCCACACATATGAAGTCTCATATGTGTGGGTGAGACAGAGGAAGCACAGAGGGGGAAGGGAGCCCACCAAACAAAAATAACAAAACCCCAACATAGCAATGACATGGATATCGGGAAAAATCATCCAACAGTCAATGTCCGGAGCGTGTGGCTCCTTGGAGAAAAAGTGTAGGGTACCAGTGGCCAGTGTCTCCCCGCTCCCCCCAGACACAGCCCATGTGAATGTTTAAAGCATTTCCATCAATGGGCAAGGGAGCTAGTGACTGACCGTTAGTTCTCTTCTGTAGCTTCTCTACATTCATGCGGAAGATGCTCCAGTCAGGGATGCTAGGACCGCCTGCTGCTCCCTGGCCATAGTGTCCGAATCATGACGCGACGACGCGCTGGGTGGCTTGATGGTGGTCCATCCATGGGCACTGCGGCGTCTGAGGCTTTGGTTGTTCTGCTGTGGCTTATCCGTTGTAGGCTCCTCGATATTCAAAAGTTTTTAGGCTGTTGAGAGAGAGCGGTTCTGTCTTAGCTTTCCCTTAAAGTGAAAAATCAGTTGGAAGGGCTGCCACCAGGAGTTTTTGATGCCGGATTCTCTTAGATGGCACGTGACTGGGCGGATAGACTTGCTCTTAATTAAGGTGGAAGCTGCAATATCCTGATACAGTGTAGGTTTTTGACCTTTGTATGTGAAATATGTGTTGTGCCAAGCTTCACGAAGTATTCGCTCTTTTAGCTGGTAATCATGCACACAGGTCAAAATGTCCGCCGGAGGGGCCAGCGCTGCTCTCCTGGGGCCTATTTTATGAGTGTGGTCCAGTTTGATTGAGGATTCTGGAGGCTCGCCTAGAATTGAGCAGAAGCGGTCCACCAACAAGGCTTCGATGTCACTGTCTCCCTCCCCCGTGCCATGCTATGGATGTGGATGTTGTTCCTCCGGGACCTATTTTCCAGGTCCTCGGTGTGTGCCTGGAGGTCAAGATTCTGTTCCTGTAGCTTGAGGACTTCTTGTTGGAGGCTCTCGAGTTCCTCGTCGCGCCCCGTTTCGTGCTCCTCTAGGGTATTGATCCTTTCTCCCAAAGAATCTACCTCTTGGCGTATATCCCGCATGTCCGCCGAAAGCTAGCGTTTCATGGCGGACAGGTTTTTGCGTAGGGAGGAGAAAAGCTTTTCTAGAAAGGATCGGCTAACTGGGGCCTCCGGTCTGTCCATGCCTTCGTCCTCTTCCATGTTCTTAGATGTGGGTTGCCCCTCAACTTGCAGAGTCGTTGACTTGACCAGCATGTCTATCGCCGATCTGTCCTTGCCTTTGGTGGCCGCCATAGCTCCGCTATACTGCTGTCGTCTGGAATGGGTGCAGGCCTAGTATGGGTATCTTATGGGGCGAGACGGCATCGCACGGAGGAGTGTAAATAGCTCCTTTTGCTTTCACCAGCAAGGTCGCACTTTCCTCCTACTTGTCACTTCACCTCTTTAGGCTCTCCTACCTGATCAGGTCAGTTCCCGAACCCAGGCCCGGGCCGCTGTGGTCGTGTTGTATAAAGGCAGCCCTAATGTCTTAAGTCTGGCCAGCTCAGGGTCCACCGCACTAACTAGGGCCCCGCTCAGCCACTTCCATTGTTTCACCTTGATGCAGTGGGGGCCTCTCAACACGTGAGTGACTGGTAGCTGTTCCGGGCCCCAAGAAACAGGTACAGCCTTGGTCCTATTCCTTTGCGCTGCACCCAGTACTTGAGGGGAGGGGGTGAAGGGGGGGAATGGTATCTTCCTGCCCCCTCTACTCACCTATGGCCTGTGCCCCAGATGGTTCACCGGAGGGTGCTTCACATTTGCCAAAAAACAACAACCGGGCACCTCTGCTGCGGTCCTGTCCTGCCCCCATACTCCAGCGACTCTCACCGTCTCTTAGTCCCTGGGCCCGGACTCCGATCTTCTCAGGGCCACTTCAATGGCGTAGGGTCTAGCAGCAGGGCCTGCAGGTGGGTCAGGCTCGTCCAGACCTCCACAGCCTGGGCCTAGCGTTCTCTCTGGCACTCAGGTCCCCCCACTGCAATGTCAAATTGCAAGGCTGATCTGCTTGGCCCCACTACAGGTGTGGCCGATTAGCCACTTGGTGCATCTTCCCCTGGCCTCAGAGGGCCGCTATCGGCTGTGCCGGTGGTCACCTTTCACCGGCCCCTCCCAGTGGCTGCCAGCTGATGTTTCTGCCTTGCAGTGCCTCTGCACGGTCAGTTCAGGTGGCAGTTTGGGTGGCTGGGGATCGCCGACAGGCCAGGCCTTCACAGCCGGGGGCTCACATAGTTTACGTGGCCCAGGCCCACCACCTCAAGGGTCAGCGCAGCCCCGCTCCAGGTGCGGCCGATATTGCTGCTCGAATCGCAATGTTGATGCCTATCACCCCTCCAGGTTCAGGGGTAGCTGGTTTTAGTGCAACAATAGCACTCTGCGGGACTTCCTAGGCGGCCCCCAGTCAGTCATCTCCTCTCCCCATGCCACTCTGCGCCACCTCTGTGTCGGCCTCCGGTTCCAGGATTTGGCGCTCCGGGACCCCCCCTGGCACCAGCGAGGCCCCCGGGAAGGGTGCAACAGGCTCCGGTGCCCTTCCTGTCTCCAAATTTGCAGGACTGTGCCGGGCGGAAGCAGAAAGCAACAAAACTGTGTCCTACCAAGATGCCATTTTGGCCACGCCCCCACAATGGCTATTTTAGAATGAAAGTTACTGTTGGAAAAAATGTTTGTGTGAGCCCAAATAAAAGAAGTGTTTAGCCCATAGATCTTTGCATCTGCCTAGGCCATGGGCAGACAAATGAAAAATAAAAAGTGGAAACACAGGGAGAGGGAGCAGAAAGCACTTGAAAGCCATGGATGAGTATTGCAAAGGTAGAGGATAGATGTTAGAGAGAACACAGGAATGGGGTGCATGAAACACACCCATCATAAATTAAGAAAACAAAAAGCGTGGAAAGGAATGGATGGTAACAGGAAGCAGAAGGAAGACTAAGTGGCTGCTGGTGTGGATATGAGGGAAAAGAAGAGAATGGTGACAGAGCAAGGAAAGATGTGCTCTCCCATGAAGTGCACCTCACATGAGCAGCAGAAGAATACAACTCAGTCAGATGAAATATAAAGCAGAAATACTCCATGGGTGGGAGAAACCAAGGAATAGTGAGGAAACACATTGAGTAAGGAAGAGAAAATTGAAATAGACAAGAAAGCAGGCCAATCACAAGAAAAGAGACTGACTGAAAGCCCTATGCATGTATTGTATTGTAAAGCATTGGTGTTTGACAACAGACAGCTAGAGCTGTTTGTAAAGAAAACATAAAAAAGAAAATAAATTGAATAAAATATACAGAATATTTGAATGAACAAAGAATGAAGTAGTAAACAGAAAAGTTTCACCCAGCAAATGAACAAGAATTAAGTAGTAAACAGAAAACTTTCACCTAGCATACATGGGGGGTCATTTCATCCCTTTTTGGCTAAAGAAATTGAAGTGTATAGACTACATAATTCTTCCTTGACCGGAATGGCTCACACTGTGGAATTCAGACTACTTGTGCCTTTGTGGCATTTTTCTGTGCAATATTTGCAGAATTATTTCATAGCAAGCTTACATTTTAAAAATATTTTATGAGTAAAATTACATTTTAGTGTTGTCCACAGATCAATGGGGTCAGGGACACAGTTCATAGATTTCCTAAGCTCCAAAAGGAAAATGTTACCTTATTGGAGAAAAGAAAAACTGGAAGGTGTCTCTTGCTTCTTCACTATGAGTTATGCTCATATGGAGAAGAGTATGAGCAGAATCACTTATCTGCAGGTGGTACATTGAACTCTGCCCCAAGACCGGAAATCTGTAGGCAGCTATATTAGTAGATATTTTATACTATGTGACTATATTATAAACTGTTCATTTATAGACCATCTGTATTAGAAATATTGTAAATATTATAAACAATTCAGATACTGATATACACTTTAGGGAAAAGGATAGATAGGCCCAAATCATATTTAATTTTGACTAATAACCACAGTGATCTAGGACAAGAACCAATGAAGTGCTAGCCCTAATTAGGGAAATCAAAACTGAAAAGGGGAGTCTTCTATTTAGAGAATGCCCAAGTCCATAGCACTAATGTTGGCACGAGCCAAAGCCCTCACCCACAGTAATGTGGTATGCTTCATCATTTGCCCACTGTAGGACTTGGACTTTTTTGGTTAAAGTTCCCTAAACCTTTTGCTTTCCCCCTAGACCTTTTTTTCTGACATGTTGTTGCCAACTTAGTTGCTTTGGTTACTTTGCCACTGCTGATCAGTGTTAAAGTGCAAGTGCTCCCTTTATAAAGTATAAGGATAATTGGTTGTCCATGATTTGTATGTTTGTGCAACTAGTAAAGTCCCTAGTTAAGTGCACTATGTGTGTCAGGGCTGGTAATGCCAATGCTACTAGTGAGCCTGCAGCACTAATTGTGCCACCCACATAAGTAGCCTTAAAGAGGGAACTCAGACCTGCCATTGCAGTGCCTGCGTGCAGTTGTTTAAACTGCCATGTTGTTCTGACAAGTGCACCCACTTGCCAGACCTTCCCCTTCTATGCACATCAGATACCCCTATGGTAGGTCCAGGGTACCCCCTGAGCAGGGTGCAGTGCATGTGAAAGGTAGGACATATACTAAGGTGTGTTACTAAGGTGTGTACCATGTTCTGACAGTGAAATAATCTCCATTTCGTTTTTCACTGTGGAAAGGCCATCTTGCCCATAGGACAGAATGGGGAGGATGTGTAATATGTTTTCCAGCCTATCTTCCCAAAGGCTTAAAATGGAGAGGTGAAGTTTAGTATGCCTGAACTCACAATGCAATAACACATCTTTCTATGAAGGTGGTTTTTGCATTATGTGTTTATAAGCCACTCTTTTAGAAGTGGCTGGGTTTTTGTGCTCTAACATTTCTGTGTGTCTCTGCCCGGTTCTGGATTGATTGTCTGGATTTGAAAGTGATAGGATCTAGGGAATTTCTTGACCCAGGGGAGGAGGTGAGACAGCAACAGGCTGACCTGTATCTGGAGTGTAGGGGGAGGAGTAGCCCTTAGAGGTGAAGAGGCCTGGGTTACTGCCATAAAACAATTGTCCCATCTCCTGCTGAGTGATTGAGGATCCAGACCCCCACTAACCAAAGGAAGAAGGTGTCACTGGCACGGAGGCACCCAGAACTGGTTTGAACAGGGGTCAGTGCCCCCATGAACACAAAGACTTCAAAGCCATTGAGGGCTATAACTATGAGAGCTGAAGCCCCTGAACTTTAGAGAGTGGCTTGATCAAGATTGAACAAGACTGGAGCTACTTCGTGGTCAAGAGGAACCTTTGCCAACGAAGAAACAACTGAAGAGACTGAAGGAAAGGACTGACCCTTGCTGTGTGCTGTGTCCCCCTGCTTGAAAGGACTTTCCTGTGCTGTGTCCTGAAGTAACTTATTCCCAAGGGCCCGAGGTGAGGTGGCTCCCTGTTGCGGAAACACTGGAAAACAAAAGTTCCCAGGAGAGTCTCAGCGATGCTGTGTGCATGTGCTTTTTGCAGCCTGAGACCCTCGTAAGGTGTGCCCTGTGATCGTGGGCACCTGGAGTCCAAGTGAGGCTCAGCGACGCTGTGTTTGTGTGCTGTTTGCAGCCTGAACCCTCCGTGAGGATCGTCCTGTTATTGTGTGCAATCCAAATGAGTCTCAGTGACGCTGTGAGCATGTGCTTGGTGCAGCCTGAGACCTTCGTGAGGATTGCCTTGTTATCGTGCACCCGGAATCCAAGTGAGTCTCAGTGACACTGTGTGCGTGTGCTTGGGTGCAGCCTGAGACCTTTGTGAGCATTGTCTTGTTATCGTGCACCCGGAGTTAAAGTGACTCTCAGCAATGCTGTGTGTGCGTTCTCCATGCAGCCTGAGACCTTCGTGAGGAGTGCCCGGTGATCATGCACCCGAAGCTCAAGGGAGTCTCAGTGACGCTGTGTGCGTGTGCCTTGTGGCATCCTGAGATCTTCGTAGCAGTAGCGGCCTGGACCGGCAGCCCCGGAGGAGCTGAGCCGCCAGCCCGAGCCCGCCGTTGCCAATTCACAAAAGTTTGCATCGGAGGCCAAGTCGCTGGAGGAGGAGAGGAGCGTGAGGTCGCACCCCCAGGTAACGTGTGTCGACGCCTGGGGCAGGGTGCAGGCTCGGAGGAAGACGCTCTAGGCCTCTCTCTCATTCCGGCAGCACGGGCCTCTGCTTCGGCTTGTATCGCGTCCCGTACTGGCCAAGGGAGTGGCAGTACAGGGGCAGGAGTGCGGAGCTGCACTTTTTGTTGTACCATACCCGTGTTGGGGGCAACTGTTGACAGAAGCTAACTGCGAGTCAGCATGAGTGGCGGAGAGACCGCCTACGGCACCGTGATTGGTGCTGGAGTGTAATACACATTGCATCATTTCTGCATAACGAACTACCTGATTAGTTTATTACGCATTGCATTGTTTCTGCATAACGAACTACCTGATTAGTGTTTCATGCATGGCATTATTTCTGCATAACTAACTACATGATTGTCGTATGACGCATTGCATTGTTTCTGCATAACAAACTACCTGATTAGCATATTACGCATTGTATATTCCTGCATAACGAACTACCTGATTAGTGTATTACGCATTGCATTACTTTGCTATAACGAAGTACCTGGTTGTTGCGTTACGCATTGCATTATTTCTACACTGGAAAGTGCCTGATTGTTGCGTTATGCATTGCATTATTTTTATATTGCACAGCGCTCGATTGTTGTGTTACACATTACATTATTTTTCCATTGCAAAATGCCTGATTCTAGCATTACGAACTGCATAACATGGTATTAGGACTACAGTGGAATGTTTAGAAGTGCTCATTAATATCACTAGAACTGACAAGGGCTGGCTGGCCTAACCACCAGCCAGGAGAAATATTACACATACTCATATGTTGGATTTACATTGTGTGCTCTTATCGTATATCTTTTTATATAACATTTTTACTCGTTTTTATAAAACTCTTGTGGAGTCCATTTGTGGTGTTAACTTTGGGTTGCTATGAGCGTGGTTGCAAATACTTTACACATTTGCCTTGATGATAAGCCTGGCTGCTCATGCCAAGCTACCAAGGGGGTGACCGGGGCCAACTAAAAATGTGTCCTTCCTTTCCCTGACGTGGAAATGAGGGTCCATATTTGGCCTAAGGTACCTACCTCAGCCAACCAGGGATCCCGGGTCTAACACCCACCCATGACACATATTGGTCGATTTCAACATGTGTGGACTGAACCTCACTTGAGGGGTTATTGTTGTGCTGAGGCCTGTGAAAAGGCAAAAGAATTCCTAATATGTGTATGGTTGGTGAGGTGTGAAAGTAGCTAAAATTACCTCATGTGTGCCAATAGGCCACCGCATAGTAAGGATAAAAGCATTACACGTGGTAACATTAATATACCCTGGTAATAGGCCAGCATGTTTTGTCCCCTGAAAAAAAGCCCACGATTAGTCTGCCGCTTTTGTCAGGACCAAAAATTCCTCTTGAGACAATAGATGCTCTCTCTTACTGGTGACAGTAGTGTGATGGGTTAGTTAACCATAAGTGAAAATGAATGTACAAAACAGCGGGTTATGATAGAAAATGGAGTGACCACATTTGAATTGAACTATTTATTAAGAAGCAAAGATGTTAGCATATTATAAAACAAGTGACTGCTATAATGCTGGACTTGGCTCTCTCTGCATCTTTAAACCATTTGCCTTCAACCTCCTGTTTTCTGAACCTATTTTTGTTGGTGTTGTAAGTTCCTATCCTAGAAAAAGGGTGGTAAGTGACTTGCAGGTCCAATAAACAAAACGTCAAAAAGTCTGTGGCTAGAGGATAAGGCGCTTGGTCACATCTAGAAGGTTTTATTGTGCGAGTTCTGATTCATGTAGTTAACAATGTCTAACCAGGGTAAGGTATATCTCATAAGTCTCCAGTTTCCACGGGGTGAAAAGGGGAAACACAAATGTCTCTGGAGCCTTGATCCTTTTGAGTAAGATGGAGGGAAACACAAATATCTCAGGGGTCCAGCTCCTGCTGGGTGGGAAGGGAGTAACACAAGAGTCTCTGGGGTTCCAGTTACTGCTGAATGAACCTTCTTGTCAGGTCCCCTTCAGGTAGGTCGCCTCTCAGGACCCATCCATCCTCAGAAGATACTCAAGTTGTCCAAAATAGGAAAAAGCCCGAAAGAAACAAGAACAAAGCACGGGTCAGTCTCCTGTTTAAGTTTTCAGCGGTACACTACCCTTCACCTGTGCCGCACCATCACAAGTGTGAGGGAAAAGGGGTGAGGAACTTGAACAATGACCGTGCCCTAGTCATGTTGTGTCCCCCTTCAGCCCCTTCCTGTCAGTTTCTTTAAATATTGCAGGAAAGGCACTTACCTGAGGCCACGGTGCTCCAGGATCGCAGCAAGGGGTACCACCACATTGTGGCTCCCTCCAGGACATCTACATACTTCAGTGTTCTGTTTTGGGCAAGCCTCGGTCTCTCTAGTTGTCTCTCCTCCCTCCGGGTTGTTTGGTTGACTCTTCAGCATTTCTTCTTCAGTTGGTCTTCCTCCCTCACTGGTCAGTCTTGCTCCTCACCAGTCTTCACCTCTGAGTTCGACCCCTTTGCCGTTCTACCGCCTTCCTTTTCTCTTGGGCTAGCGCCTCCGCGTGTGACGTCATCGCTTGGTGTTCCAGTGCTTCCCTACCAACGACTTCCTCACTTGGCAGTTGAGGGCTGGGGGCCAACTTGGAGTTCTTGGCTGTCAGGCGCTCCTTATTGCACTTGGCTTTTTGGATTCAGTGCACTTTACCACTACTAAACAGTCCTTAAGTGCTTGAGCTCTCTCCTTTAAACATGGGTAAATAGGATTACACCCAATTGGCACATTTAATTTACCTTTCAGTCCCTATTAAAGTGGTAATACATGTACCCTGGGTCTGTAAATTAAATGTTACTAGTGGGCCTGCAGTACTGATTGCCCCACCCTCTTAAGAAGCCCTTTAAACCTGTCTCAGGTAAGGGTGGGCGTAGTTCGCGAAGTAGCACTTCGCGAAGCTACGCAAAGTGAAGTTCGCACTACGCGAGCTACGCGTAGCACTTCGCGAACTGCGAAGTAACATGTTCGCACTGTGCAAGATGTTGTTTTCAATGATTGCACAGTGCGGACAAGCAACCGGCACTGTGCAATCATTGAAAATGGCATCTTGCACAGTGCGAGCTGTAGTTTTCTGCTGCTCGAGTAGATTTTTACTCGAGCTGCAGCTTTCTCAACGCGAACTGGTAGTTTCTCATCGCGAGCGGTCGCGAGCATACGCGACCCCTCGCAATGAGAAACCTGACCTTCTCGCGTTGGGAATCTCGCCGGGAGGTTTATTTTCCATGCTCGCGATCGTGAACAAGGAAAAAGTCTCGCCAGGATGTCATTTTGCTTGCTCGCGGTCGCCAACTTGACGTTGAGGACCGCGAGCAAGCAAAAAATGACCGCAGCACTACGCAACACTACGCTACGCGTGTTCGCACTGTGCTACGTGCAGTTCGCGTAGCGCGAAGTAGCGCGAACTTCGCAAACTACGCGAGCGTAGCGTAGTGCTTCGCCCAGGCCTAGTCTCAGGCTCACCATTGCTGCCTCTGTGTGCAGTTTTAAACTGACATTTTGACCAGGCAACATTTGTAGGCTTAACTGTTCCATTTTCATACATAGAAGTCAAGCATACGGGAGGCCCTAAACAGCCCATTGGACAGGTTGCAGTGTATTTAAAAAAATGGGTATTCACTTTTAAGTTTTACATGTCCTGATAGTGAAAAACTCTTACATTTGTTTTCACTACTACAAGGCCTACCTCTTTCATAGGATAGCATGGGGTTACCTTATTACATTTAATAAGTGGTAACATTTGATCAGGAGCAGGTAGAAAAGTCTTGTTTGGTGTCTGAGGAATTGTAATTTAAAACCCTCTTTAATGGTAAAGTCGGATTTTAAGTCAGAGTTCTGAAAATACAGCTTCTAGAAAATTGGCATTTTCTTATCCTGCCAAAAGCCTGTTCCAGGGTCACATGATGAGGTGTAGTTGGCAGTTGACCTTTATGCATTCCTCTCAGGCAGTATCACAGCAGAGGGCCTGACATCTGGCAGGATGGGCCATTTCTGACTTGATAGGGGAGCAGAGACGTCACTTACCACACTTGCACCTCAAATGCAATGACTCAGCTCTTACACAAAGGACTAGTATATTGTCCCCCAAAACAGACAGAGACCAGGGCAGGGAGGCAAGAAATTCTAGACACTTCTCTAGGGGGAAAATGTAGAAGCTTCTCCCACTTAAATATTCGACCCACAGAACCACAAGGGACACAAGTTCCAGTGGATTCCCTGCATGTTATCAGCTGGCCTGCTGCACTGGGAATGTCTGTACCTGCAACTGGACCTGCCTGTGCTCTGCTGGTCTCTGCTGGAGTGTGTTTCTGATATGCGAGAGGTGCCCCTCATGCCCTGGACAATTGGAGTGGCATCAGTTGGCCTCCTCCTGGAAGAAATGGAGAAAAACTGATGTTTTGGGCTCTTCGCTACCACGAACGGGCATGTGCTTGCCAACATTTTGCCACCTGTGTTGACCGCCAACATGAAACTCTGGTGAAACTGACTCTTTGCACTACAGCGACTGCTATAGATGACCGGTAACACAATATCTGTAATACGCACTACAGCATTGACAGCTTGCAGTGACAACCGATGCGTATCTCTAGCAACGACCATTTGTGAGACCAGACAGTGTCTTTATGCTTCCGCGATGACTGTCTGCTCTTCATTCTGCAGCAATGACTAACTGTGATGCTTTTCCTGCTCCTCGCGGCCTCTTCCACCGTAAACTGAACTCTTCTCACTGGAAAATGAAAGGTAACTCTTTCAGCTGGACTTACATGGTCTGCGTGTCCATCTGGAATTACATTGCAGTTGACTTGAATTTGAGACTTTCTCCTGGTCTCGTATGGCCAGAAAACCATGAGCAGTGATTTGTGCTTTTAGGAGCTATACTTACCTTACATCTTTGAACTGGCATATTTCTGACACTACCGACTGATTGGATTTTTGTCATTTGGTGGCAAAATAATTTGTTACATTTTTCTGAATTGGTGTGGGATTTATCTTGCGTTGTGTTTTCACTTTATTACTGTTTACGTGCTGCATAAATACTTTACACATTGCCTCTAAGTTAAGCCTGACTGCTTCAATACCAAGCTACCGGAGGTTTAAACACAGGTTAATTCAGTGACCTTTTTGCTTGAGAAAGGCTCACACCCCCCCTCAACAACACAATTTTTCACATATAGCTATTATAAAGCCACTACAAACAATGCTATGTGAAGAGATGCCTAAAGAAACCAAATGAGGATATGTGTATAATGTATCCCATTAAATGTAATCTGTCCTAAATACACCACAATGTGATGTGCACTGAACGGCTACTATTCTTTAAGACTGAAGCGACAGAGTGGGCTGGTGACCGTATTAGATATCATGAAGATAATATAAATAAATTAAAAGATGTGAAGAAGAAAACTTATTTCTCCTGGAATGCCCAAATGCTCTGCTTAGAATGAGGATCCTAGCTTAATATGCTCAATTCATGCTTGTGAACCTAATGTGCTCACTTCCTTTTTGATCTGATAAAAGGTCTGGGGGAATACAGACGCTTGCAATTTGGTGACAGCTCAGCAGCATTGTTTAAATTATGCAGCATCAGTACGGAGCAGATAATTGTCTGTCTCACATCGTAAACCATGCAGTCTTACTTGGTATTAGATCAATTATGGAGCACCATGACAAACGTACATAGTAGACACTAGTCCATCGCATATATTGAGTCATCATGTACTCTGCTTGAAAAACAGTTGGCATCTAGGTGTAGGTTCCTGTTGTAGAAAGATCCACACACCAGAAATAGACAAGAATAGTAGTTTATTGGGAGCACAGAGAAGCGTTGGCAATCCCACCAGAAATCAGCATACAGTGGTCACACTCCAGAACACAGCTCTGTCACCAAGCATGGCAACATTGGAATCATATGAGTATTCTATACCTAAAGTAACATAGCCCCACACATATAATCAACCAATTCAAGATTACAACATATCCTCCTTCCTTACGTAAAGGAAAAAAAAAACACATTAAAAAAAATAAGAACAAAACATAACATTTGATCACAAACTATCACTACCCCCAATCCTTCATTTTACCACATTTACAATGAATCCCCACATACATAATCTTGTAAGTATCTGGGTGGACATCTTAACCTTTCAGGCCTAACCCTATTGGTAATACAGTCACCAGAATCACTAGGTGTAGTTTCAGTAACCCTTCCACTGGCTTCACCATCACTCATGAGAAAATGGGGATTAAAACTTACACCCCCATTACCACCAGCAATCCCAGTAATCCCATCATTCCCATCACCTGTTTTTTTCTTCTTATAAAGTGCCACCCTTCTCAAATTCCAATTTTCCCCATTGTAAAGCGTAACATGTCTACTGTGGACATCTTTCACTTTATACGGTCCACGAAACTTGGTAAATCCAGCACAAATACGTCCCGGTTTCACTTTCACCCAATCATTAGGTTCTATATTTGTCCTAGGCAACAAATCCTTTCCTACCCCTTTAATGTCACCACCAAGGCTAGCTAAACCCAAACACCCTTTCATCCAAGCAGGAACTAATTTAGTACTAACTGCACGCCCCCTCATAACCACAAATGGAATTTTACCCGAAACAGTGTTTTCTGTAGTGCGATACGCCCATACCAAATCATTGACCAACTTTTCCACATCCTCTCTGCTTGCTACAGCCAATTGTATCACCCCTTTTATCATTCGGTTAGCCCTCTCAACCATGCCATTCCCCTGTGGGTTGTACAAAGACGTTTTAACATGCACAATTCCACAGGACTCCAAAAATGAAGTCATCTCAGTTGAAATTAGTTGAGTGCCATTATCAGTGACCAATTTAACAGGAAAACCTTCCTCTCTAAAAACTTCAGATAAGATGTTAATAGTGCTTTTGGTGGTTATTTCTTTGACAAATCTTACAACCAGCCACTTTGATGTGACATCCACCATAACTATCCCAAACTTGAGATTGTACTTCATGTTGGAAAATGGACCTATGAAATCCAAACAAACCGTGTGCCACGGTAATTCGGGATCAACAATTTTACCCAAATTCAATTGGTTACCCACTTTTAATCTTTTCTCACTTTCAAAACACTCTGCACATGACTCGACCCAATCAGAAATTTCCTTGTCCATAGCTGGCCACCAAAAGTGTTCTCTTATCCTCTTCTTTGTAAGCGACTGACCCATGTGACCCTCATGTGCGAGTTTAAATAATACAAACCTCATATCTAACGGAGGAACAATTTTATCTTCCTTCATTATAATGTTAGTCTCACCATCCACGATGGACAAATCTCCAAGAACCTTTAGAAAAGGTCTTACTGCAATGGGGCGAGTACTCTCCCTTCTACCTCCTTTCACTATTAAACCCCTCACTACCTTTAAACTTTCATCTTTGTCCATACTAGCATTCCATTCCTTCTCACCAACAGCACCATTAGTCCAACTTACCATTTCAACCATTGTAGCTACAGCACCCTCACATTGAAAAGACTCCACATTAGATTTGTCCACTTCATCCCAAGGTAAAGGTAACCTTGATAACCCATCTGCCTGGCAGTTTCTCCATCCAGCAATATAATCAATCCTATATAAGTACTCTTGTAAACGAGCAGCTAATCTAGCCAGTCTTGCAGAACCTTTATTCGCACCTCCATGAGACAAAATCTTTACGAGTGGTTTGTGATCCGTCTCCAATGTGAATTGGAAACCCCATAGGTACATTCTAAAATACTCAGCACCCCACGCTGCAGCCAAAGCTTCTTTCTCTATCACTGAGTAATTTCTTTCAGAGCTCGTAAGGGACCTTGAGGCGAAAGCAACCGTTTTCCTATCTGGACCATGAACCTGTGCCAGTACCGCACCGATCCCCACCGCACTAGCATCCACAGTCAAAATTGATCTTAACTTCGTATCAAACGGAGTCAAAATCTCCGCATCACAAATTTCTTTCTTGATTTTTTCAAACGCCAATTGTTGATCAGTGGACCACACATATCTATATCCTTTTCTCAAAAGAGCTTTAATAACCTCAGTTTTCCCCGCAAAATTATGCACAAATTTTGCATAATATTCAATTAGACCAAGGAATGATCTCAACTGGTCTTTATCTGAAGGAGCCGGAGCTTTCTTTATGGCCTCTAACAAATCTCTCTTTGGCCTAATACCACTAGCTGATAGCGTGTACCCTAAATATTCTACCTCCTCCACCGCAAATTTGCATTTTTCTTTCTTTAAGGTTAAACCTGCACTATCCATTCTTTCTAACACCTCCTTAAGTACCAGATTATGATGCTCCTTTGTGTCTCCAAACACCAGCACATCATCTTGGAAGTATACTACATTCTTTATACCCTTCAGTACTGACCCCATCATCCTCTGAAACACTCCAGCCGCGGATGCCAAGCCAAAAGGCATCCTTGTAAATTGAAATATCCCCTCAGTTGTTATAAACGCTGTCAATGGTTTGGACTCCTCATGCAATTTGATTTGGTGATACGCACTACGTAAATCCAATTTAGAAAAATACTTTCCACCCTTTAATGACAAAATCAATTCATTTATATTAGGCAAGGGAAACGTATCTACCACAATGTTCTGATTTAACGTGCGCAAGTCCACACAGAACCTATAACTACCGTCAGGTTTGCTCGTGATCACAACCGGTGAAATCCATCTGGATGTTTCAATTTGTTCAATAATACCTTGTTCACTCATCTCGTCAAGCATACGTTTAACCTCCTGTCTAGCAATGATTGGAACCCTTCTCACTCTGTGTTGCATAGGGACCGCATCTGGCTTGAGTATTATTTTATGCACATACCCTTTAAGCTCCCCAATCCCTTCCGAGAACAGGTTCGTCATACCATCAATAATACTTTCCGTTGTGATCTCATCTACTACCATTACCTGTTGTTCCGCCCTGGGATTTAGAATGATATGGAGATCATACTGATGTGCCCAACCTAAAATCGGTGGTCCACTTCGTGCCACATACACTTTACCTTTCACACACCTTCCCTGGAACACAATATCAGTGAGCATGTAACCCTCAATATCTATCCTTTCCCCTTGATATCCTCCTGGATTTATATCTTTGGGAAGTAACGCTACCTCTGGCCAGTTTTCCTTATAAGTTGCTCGAGGGATAATTGTCCAGAAAGACCCCGAATCCACCATTAACTCAGTGTCTTTTCCTTGTATTTGAAATATCGCCTTGGGTCTTATTCTCCTTCCCAATGCCATAGTCAAATCATCCTCTTCAACACACAATATCTTATTTAAGCCTTTATCTACACAAGTCGTCACTACCTTATCATCATTATTTTGTACAACTGCTACCTTCGGTCTACTGTTTGTTTTGCACATTTTGTAGAAATGACCTTTACGTCCGCATTTCTTACATGTTTTATCAAGAGCATAACATCTCTTATAGTCGGCCATGTGGTATGTACTTCCACACCTTGTGCACATTTTCTCATACGTTTTGTTATACTCTGAATTTCCTTCTGAGTTATTATTATTTCTTTTAGAGGGTAACTTCCCACCAGACTCACTGTTCTTATTATTGCTTACAGCAGCCACCTCCTCTTGTATCACATTCGTCGTACTAGTAGTACTTTCTTTCTTTTCCATTTCTTTCATACATGTCTCTGACTGTTCCACCACCTTAGCTATGTCAATGGCATTACCTAACGTTGGGTTTTTTGCCGCCCACAATCTCTCTTGCATTTTTTTGTTGCAACATTGCACAATAAGTTGGTCTCTAATCATTTCATCCCTCATTGCGCCAAAATGACACTTAAGGGATAACTCACGTAAGCGTGTGACGAACTGGTCAATCGTTTCATCACATCTTTGGGGTTGCGTGTAAAACTTATGCCTACACATTACAATATTCACTTCTTTAGCATACTGCTTCCTTAATCTTTCTTTTGCTTCATTGTAAACATTTGTGATCACTCTACCTTCACCATCTGTTCCCACCGGTAGGAATCTAAAAGCATGCTGTCCTTCTTTCCCCAAAGTGCTTAATAACAATGCTTTTTTCCTTTCTGCATTAAACTCTTTCCCATCTAGTGCTATTATATAATTTTCAAAAATATCGATCCATTCATCCCACTCTATAGGAGGATCACCTGGTTGTTGTAGGAATAATGGTGGTGGCACCACCGTACTTCCTTCCATTGTCTATGGTCTTGTTCGAATGCAACTTCTTATTTAGCTGTTATTTATATATGCTCTCTTTTTTTTTTTTACAACACAAAAAAAAAAATAAACAAATTATTATATTCGCCTGCAAAGTGAACAATTAAACCAACCACTTCCTATAGCCAGGTACAACTAGAGACATGTTCATACTTCTATTACTTCTATATGCTTGATATTCACTACTGGTGTCCCCACAATTTGCCAAACCTAAAATAAAATTTTTTTTTTTTCGAAAACGTTTCAGTTACATTAATGTTCCTTTTTGGTACCGTATTGTCAATGTTCGTTGAAGTAATCGTTCCTTTTCCCCAGCGCGTTGATATTTAGTCCCTTCGTGGTATTTTAGTCTCTTCGTGGTGATCGCTTCCGTACGAGACTCCGAGTTCGTTACCTTGGTAACCGACGAGCACGTAGAACAACAAGGACACGTTGCGCGAGTGAGCGTGCTGATGACGATTTCTTCCTTGTTTTTTTTTTACGTTGTGGCGTGGAGACGTGATGATGTAGATCTCCTGCTGACGCACTACAACCAAGTCGAATCGTCAATGCAAGTCACGGTTCTCTCGAGCAGATGGCATCTTTTGAAATACTTCACGCGCACTCATCAATGTCAGGATGGCCTCGCGAGGTATACCCCAACGGTACAGTACACGTTCCCTGTATTTCTTTTACAATTTGGACGCTCACCTTGCTCGATTTCTTTCAGTCCGCCAGGGTAGTTTCGATAACGATGTCATAAACGATGTCGGGCATTAAATATTCACAGCCTGCTTTGCCCACCGAATTTTAAATTCTTCTCACGATCGGTTTTCTTCAACGTTGATCGATTTTAGTACATCTTGGTCAATACCAAAATTACTCCATTCCTCACGTTCTTAAGCGCAAATGTGGATTCTGCTTACCAATTGAACCAAAGGTTCACTCTGTGCTCCCTTGACTTTTATCCTTCTTCCCTTGGCAAATTCGTATCAATTCTATCTTCATAGTTCACGGTGTGTCTTCTTGTACGAGGTGTAGCTAAATCGTCGCCATTTGTTGTAGATAGATCCACACACCAGAAATAGACAAGAATAGTAGTTTATTGGGAGCACAGAGAAGCGTTGGCAATCCCACCAGAAATCAGCATACAGTGGTCACACTCCAGAACACAGCTCTGTCACCAAGCATGGCAACATTGGAATCATATGAGTATTCTATACCTAAAGTAACATAGCCCCACACATATAATCAACCAATTCAAGATTACAACAGTTCCATCACCATGTTTGACATGAGTAGATTAGACTGCGTCAAATAGTTCTCATCATAAGGGCCATGACTACTTTTCATCAAAATGAGGGTAGTTTATATGTCAATGTCACTATGATAACCCTCTACAAACTAAACTACGCCTACCAATGCCACTAGGTTCCTCAGCATGACAGGAAAATAAACATAGAATCTCCACTCAAAAAGAGTGCTACATTTTAACACAAATTAGCAGCAACTATCAACTGGCGGCCATAATGAAGTTAAACTTAAGAGGATGTTATGATGTGTTTTTATGTAATTTTATTGAACTTACCATATATTCCATTAATGAAAGGGGCCCTCAAAATCTTTGTCACAATATTCAGTAAAAGTAATGCTCATTTTCATTAATACCTATTTTTCCCAGGGACATTAAAACCTTCCTCACTCATGATTGTCAGATAAGGAACCTCAAATATTTAAATGGTGGTGGCATAGACCCAGAAGAAGCTAAAAGCAGGGATCTAATATGTAAATATGTTTTTCTCTTTCCTTGGTAGGAGTATAGTGTGAAATGTGAATCAGCTTCGAATTATGGTACAGGCAAAACTATAATCATTTATTTGTCTTGTGTGAGGGTCATACTTTAAAGATGGCAATGAGCACTACTTGGAATACTTTCAATGGTGGAGAAAAATGCTCCTCCATTGCAGAAAATAAATGTGAATCATATATGAACAGGTGTAGTCTGGCTCTCATATGTTATGCCTGTGAATCCAGCATGGCTAGGTATTATTTCTATTTGTATCTTCTCTGTTTCTCATGCCTTTGCTTACAAAGTGTCCAAAATAGATTCTGTTGACCTATTGACATAATATTTATGTCACTTCAATCAAGGAATTCACATAAATAGCCTTTAATCAATAGGGATCCATCAACAGTCCAAATCTCTTCTATGTCTTCTTAAGTCTTTTTTTTTTTAATGTATTTATTGAAATTTCAAAGAAGGCAGACATTCTACGATACAGGATCCTTGAAGGCAAAGGAAACATATAACTCCTGCAACATCCCCCCAACCCTCCCCCATCCCTCCCTAGCAGAACAGCAGCATAGAGACAGTACACTGTGGACAGCAAATCTGCATTTGATAATATAAACCAAGAAAGAGTCACCGTTAGGCGGGGCCCATCCCACATAGCTGTGTAACTATTAGCCAAAGGCCCATCCCCATTCTAATAGAACTATGGGAGACTACTGAGGGGCTCACAATACGTCAGGATGGGACATCAGATATTCCGTCGAGGGGGCCCAAAAATCTTTCGGATGAGAGGATTCCGGCAGTTCCTCCTCATAAGTCTGTAGTTGAGTTTTACAGAACACCAGGTCCCGGAGCCACTTCTTCACAGTGGGCGACGTTTTGGCTCCCCAGCATTGCGCCACCGCCCTTTTTGCAAACAGAGTGGCAACGGCAACAAGTCTCCTATTGCAGGGCTTAAAACACTTGACATACCCCAGCAAACAAATCACTGGGGAGCAATCCGCAGGCTCCAGCACAACATCAGACAGAATGGCCACCACTGCCGTCCAGAAAGCAAATACACTCCCACACATCCAGGCAACATGGAGAAAGTCCGCACCCTCTGCTCCACATCTCACACAATTGGAAGTTTCCTTGAGATAATATGTGTATAGCTGCAAAGGGGAATAATATACCTGGTGCAGGAACTTAAAGTGTATAATTCGGAGATTACAATTGGCCGTAAGTCGGCTAGTAAGCCAGCAACACGGAGTCCAGACCTCCGGCGTGACAGGAGCACCCAGTGCCACCTGCCAACACGAGCAGGAGGGGTGTACCCCAAGTTCACGCTCGCGCTGAGAGCCATTATAGAGTCGAGTAACTAATTTCTTTCGGCTCGCTGCCATCAGCAGCACTTGCAGAGCGCTCAAAGTGGTGGGTTCAGCGGAGTAACCCGGATACGCCACGCGGATAGCCTGGAGAATCCGAACATATGTGAAGTTAAACATAAAGCCCCGCTCGGGGCCACTCTGTGCCTCCCTTAACGTTTTAAATCTACCCTTCACATATAGATCACCCAGCCGGTATATGCCAGCCGCAGCCAATTCTCGCTGGGGAGACGCCTCCCGAGCCGCCGATATATCAGGGTGGGAGAGTAACGGCAATGATGGTGCGTACAAATAAGAGAGTTGAGCTCTTGTTGCAAGCATTCGCCAGGCCCACGCCGTGCACCGTGTAGGGTTTATCTCGGTCTGCGGGCCGCCCGACCCCCCCGAAAGTATCTCCGCCTGCAGCGGCACCGGCAGCGCCGCGTCTGCCTCTATAGCCACATGTGGTTGATACAGCGGAGGGAAATGCCAGTAATGCGCAAACTGCTCCTGGGCACACAAATAGTAAAGGCGTAGATCAGGGGCCTCAAAGCCTCCTCGTTCGAAGGGCTGCACCAACAAGTCCCATCGACACCTTGGCTTCCTACCTCCCCACACAAACGTGAGCAACACAGACTGGAGGGAGCGGAAAAACGCAACGTTCAGCTTGATAGGGATGTTAATAAAGAAGTACAGCAGTTTAGGCAAAAAGACCATTTTTATCACCGCAATCCTGTCTGCCAGGGAGAGGGGCAGGTGGGTCCATCATGCAACCTGTTCAGTGATGCGAGACACCGTACGGCCGTAGTTTTCAGAGATCATGATGGCAGGATCCCTGTGCACCCAGACGCCCAGATACTTCACTGGGTCAGTGTTCCATGTCAGTGGAAAATCCAACTCCACCTCTTTGGTGAACGCGGTTAGGGGAAACACCACCGACTTAGACCAATTGATCCCCAGGCCAGAGAAGCGCTCAAATTGGACATATTCCCGGAGTAGCGCAGATAGGTGGACCTCGGGCTCTCTGACATATAACAGCATGTCATCTGCGTAAAGAGAGACTATCAAAGGCCGTTGTCGAAACCGCAGTGCAGCTGCAGCATGCCGCTGCCGTAGTTTGCATGCGAGGGGCTCCAGTGCCAAGGCAAAAAGCATAGGTGACAGGGGGCAACCCTGCCTCGTGCCCCCTCCGATAGGAAACAATGAGGACACCCACCCATTGACGCGAACCCTGGCGATGGGCTCTTTGTACAGTACCCGGAGCCACTTCAGAAAGAAAGGGGGAAGGACATCCTTTCCAGCACAGTAAACATAAATGACCACTGTAATGAATCGAATGCCTTGGCCGCATCGAGTAGTACGGCCACCGCCTGAAAGTTGGGCTCAAAGTAGTCGAAGGTGGAGAAGAGTGTACGCAGATTATGAGTAGTGGATCGCTCCGTCACGAACCCGATTGGTCCGGCAGCACCAACAGGGGAATCAAAGGTTGCATTCTGGTGGCAATCATTTTTGCTAGGACCTTTGCATCTATGTTAATCATAGATAACGGGCGGTATGACCCACACTGATTGGATGGCTGATCCGGCTTTAGGAGTGTGACCAGTAGGGCCTCCCGGAGAGGAGGGAGCAGCTGCCCAATCTCATAGGCTTCCGCATAAACCTCTAAAAGTCGCAGACCGAGGTCTGCCACATATGTCTTATAAAATTCACTGGGCAGCCTATCCGGGTCCGCAGCCCTACAGGTCGCCAGTGACATAATGGCATCTCGCACATCCTCCTCATCGAAGGGCTGCACAAGATACTCCCGCTGTCTTTCGGAGAGCCACCCAAGCGCCACATCATCAAGGTACTCGTGAATCGCCCCCGGCGACGGGGTCTCTTTAGCAGCATAGAGGCGGGTATAATATTGTAGCATGACGTCGCAGAGCAGAGCGGTCGAGTGGTGGACATCCCCGGATTCATCAATAAGTTCTGTTATTTTCTCCTGGGGCCTCGGCTCCGACAATTTCTACACCAGCAATCGGCCAGGGCGACCTCCCTCCCCATAATATCGCGCTATTCTACGCCGAGAGCATTGCAGCAACTCCTGGTCAACAGTCTGGTTATGCTCTGTGACCAGTTCCCGTATGGTGGCCAGTTTTGCAGGGGCTGGGTCAGCGTCATAATCCCACTCCAGTGCAGAGATATCAGATGCCAATCTCTTAATTCGCTGATGGTTGTCCCGCAAAACCCCCGACTGGGCACCGATGCAAGCACCCCGCACAGTCACCTTAAACGCGTCCCCGCACTGCCCACCGTCCCCTCATTCTCCCGAAAGAAATTTTTTATGGCCTCTGCTATTTGCTGTTTAAAAACAGAGTCCGTGAGTTCTGAGGGCTGCAGCTGCCAGGCAAACAGAGAAGTCCGGTACGTAGGCATCTGCAACGTCAATAGAACCGGAGAGTGATCCGAGAGAGTACGGGCCTCATGCGACACTGCCGCCGTCTAAGCGCAAACAGACTCCGAGACCAGCCAAAAGTCTATTCGGGACCACAAGCCATGCACCGAGGAAGCGAAAGTGCTCTGACGGTCCGCGAGAAGACGAGTTCGCCAAATGTCATACAGATGTCCAGTGTCTAGAAGCCCCAATAGAACCTCCGCAGCGCGCTTGGGTCGGACCTCACTACCGCCAAAGCGGTCCATAGTAGTGTCTAAACAGAGATTAAAATCCCCTCCCCATATAATCTGTGCCGGTGGGAAGAGCGAGATCCGGCGCCACACATCCGAGTAGAATGAGGGGTCGTCTATATTCGGACCATATACATTCACAATCAGCTCACTTTCTCAAGCCAATCGACCATGCACCATCGTGACCCCGCCTTCATCATCCACTTCAGACCCGATCTCAGTAAAGGGCACCCCTTTTTTCACTAGGACCATGACCCCCCTAGAGTAAGTGGAGAAAGAAGAGGAGACCCGTAGTCCCACCCACCGAGTACCCAGTCTGCTAGCTGATTCAGCAGTAAGGTGAGTTTCCTGGAGAATGGCTATGTGCACTCCCATACGGTCCAGACATGCGAACACTGACCTGATCTTTTTTGGTGTGTTAAGGCCCCGAACATTCCAAGTGAGGAACTTGAGCACACTAGTCATCTTGTAGGAATTGTCCATACACAACCGCCTAGCCTAGTGTCCACCATGCAGTGATACCAACAGTCTCGATGTTCATCCAACAGTGTACATTTTTACGTTCCAGCAGTCCCACAGTGACCCTACCCCATCCCCCACCCACTTCAGCTACCCCAACGTGCCAAAGCCATCCCAGAAATCCAACATAACCCTCCCCCCAAACACCCGCAATCAAAAAACAGAAGCGGGGTACACCCATTCGGGGGCAGCACAGAGGCGCATGCCAGTAGGAGTCAACCAAGCCCAAATACAATATTTTAACAATACATGCAACCAGCCTAATGTAAATCCCACAGAGAGGTAGCACCCTCAAGGGCCCAGGCAGCACATCCCAGGACAGAGGTAACAGCAGATAGGACTCAGAAATATGCATCATAACAAAGAACAACAGCAGTGTACAGGGCTCTCGCTGCCAGCTGACATCCGCAGGGCAATAAACACTAGATGAGAGCAAACAGTCTGTCGAGCCAGGCAGAGGACAGCGAAGGCAGCAGGTACGAACTGGCAGGGGACAAGCACCATAGTCAGAAATAGACAAGGAGCTGAGAGTCAGCTGGGCAAGGGAAAAGAAAAAAAAAATATCGCAGCCCATACTGGCTCTGATAACCAAAAGGAGTCAAGAAGGTCCAATTAGTTGGCATAGTGTTCACTGCTCCCCGTCCTCAGGCACAGCTGTAGAATCCCGCTTCTGACCATTCAGGTGCTTAGCATGCTCCATTGCGGCCTTCGGAGAGGAGAAGATCTTATTATCCGCAGCAGTGCCTATACGGAGCCGAGCCGGATACTGCATGGCGTACGGCACCCCCTCATTGCGCAAAAACTGCTTCACATTCCCAAATTCTCGCCTAGCTGCCTGGACGGCTACTGTAAAGTCAGGGAAGAAGGCCAATGAGTTGCCCTGAGGAACAATAGAGCCTTTCTCTCGTGCCAGACGCAGTATGGTGTCCCGATCCCTGTAGCTCAAGACTCTTGTAATTATAGGGCGAGGGGGGGCCCCCGGGATCGGTCTCGCAGCCAAAGAGCAGTGGGCGCGCTCCACTATGAACATGCTGGATAGATGCTCTGTGCCGAAGATATCCAAGATAAGACGCTCAATATAGGCCTCCATTCTACCCACATTGGTCGACTCCGGTAAGCCTCTAATACGGAGATTTTTGCGCTCGGAGTGCGCCTCCAAGTCCTCGTTCTTTGCTTGGATAAGGGCCAAAACCTTGTCCATATTCAGGGTTTTTTCTGTGACTGTACTCAGACCATCTTCAGTCGTCGACACTCTTTGTTCCACCTCCCCCATGCACACATTTTGTTTCTCAAGCTTAGATGACATGTGGTCTAGGCGATGGTTTACAGAAGCCATCGTGCCCTTGATATACTGCAGGGTATGCTGCATAGCTAGCAGCGTGGCTTCTAGAGTGGGGGGGCCATCCACGCAGGCATCAGCCTCCGTGTCAGAGGCGGTTTGTTGCGGAGTCTTTGGAGCACTGCGGGACTCGAAGGTGAGACGCAGCTGAGATTTATCCGTCCCCCCCATAATGAGTGAATAACACCACTTGATCAAAAGGCAATGAGCACTAAACGATGAGCCAGAGGCAAACGTGAGTGAAAAGTCCGACCTGACTGCTCCCCCCCAGTGATAATCCGGCAGCAACCAGCAACTGATCAGGCCTCAGGGCACATAGACACAGGCCATGAAGAGGGGAGTAGAGAGGGGCCCCCTATGACATAGACAGCGCCAGCAAGAGTCCACCGAGGTTATGGCAGCGGGAGAGTCAAGCGCGGGAGGTAGCAAGTAAGGGGGGAGATAGTGCGCCCCAGGCCTCAGAAATGTCTCACTCAATGGGCTTCAAACATCACCGCAGGCCCGTACTAGAATTCAAAATGGAGACCACCGGAGCTCTTACTTACCCGGCATGAGCTCACCAAAGTTGCGGCCAGGCAGCACAGAGATGCAGCAGAGGGAGCAGAGGGGAGGCTACGCGCACCCCAGTCGATGAGATATGAGGATGAGGCGACTTACAAGTGTCAGGATCTAGGGTGCCTCCAGCGACTGCACACCAATGTTCGAGGCAGGTGGCTCACCGCCATGTTACAGCAATGAAGAGCGGGCAGACTCGCCGGCGGTCCGCGGCAGCACTTCAAGGACCCCAGAGTACCACCTTGCAGCAGGCCCAGCAGTGGGTCGCGCCTCAGTTTCCCTCAGACCCAGCAGGAGTGTTGCGAGCGCCCCCCCGCACCAGCCGCAGCTCACTGGCCGCGGCCCGGCTGCAGGCCCAATCCTGCCTCCGCAGCACAGACCTCTGCCAGGCCCCAAACCCACTCACCGCAACTGGCGACGATGGGCGCATGGGCATCCAGCAACGTTCAGCCGCCTCCGAGTAGGGCGACCGCAACTGCCTCCCAGCCGCCGCCGCTCCTCACTCCGCATCAGTTCGACGGCGACCGCATGGGAGCATCCAGCCGCACCCCCTCCGACGCAGCCACACACCAGCAGGAATCGCCCCAGACAACAATCCCCCGATGGCAAGGGGGAGATGTGCAGCAGCCGCCGCTCTCCGACCTCCAATGGCAGCACGGCCTACCGTGACCCGGCAGCCGCCATCTTCCTCCAGCCGACAGCAGAGCGAGGGCAGTGTATTTGCGACCCACTATCAAGCTCTCTCAGGTCCGCAATCACCATAGGCAGAAGCAGCAAGCAGGGGGAAACCCCTCCGTCCTCGGGCAGGCATACAGGCCAGTGCATGCAGCAGATATTTGGCGGATGACAGCTCGGTGTGGCCATTTTGCCGTGCGCTCTCTAGCGCCCCCCGTCTTCTTAAGTCTTATAGGAATATTATTCGTTATAGACTAAACCTGATCTGCAAACATTTCACAAGCCCCAGTATCTAGCAAGGCAAAGGTGCTATCAAGTGTTCCCTCTTATGTTCTTATTGCAATTGGTAAGAGTAAAACATTATTATATGAATTTTCTTGAAAGGGCTAATAAAAAGGAGATAACAAACTCCTGTCTTCTTCTCAGGAGAAGCTTGAAGAATTTTATCATTCTTCACAGGACATTTCGGAGAAACCTGTATTGTGTTTCCATCTTCACAATACATGTACAACCCAGCCTTTTGCAAGGGGCCTCTCACTAATCCAACTTGAGTAACGCCTTGATGTGACAAATGATTCACAGAAATCTCAGATTTATCAGACAAAACAACTTCAGACAATATTCAGTGGCCAACTCAAAACTTCCTTCTTTTCCTATGTCTTGTTCTCAATGTTCAATCAAAAGTGGCAAATAAATAATTTTTATCTTGGCAGGGAGAGAACTCCATCACATCACCCATGGAGCTCCATCCCCACAAAGCATATGGTCCATCTGCCCAATTTAAATGATGGGTGGACCACAGTTTGATGACGGCAGAGACTACTCTGTCTCCTCTGTGATCAAACTTCTCCAACGTCCTGAGAGACTAAGGGCCACCAGAGGTTTGGCTATATATTTACCCTCCCAATTTAGATGGGTGTACATATTGTCTTTTTAAATTGCCTGTGAGCACCAGGAAAAACATGGCATTAGGGGCACAGAAAAGTGCTCAATGCCCCTCTCTCCATGGAAAAAAATCCCCATGGCAAGAGGGCACAGATTTTTTTATTTTCAAAAATTAAATCCTGCTTTGGGATTTTCTTTTTTAAAATAAAAAAAAGCTTGGCAAGTTTGCGATATGGCTCCCTCATGTTGATGGAGCTGAATGGAAAAATTCAAAAGTATTGACAGGAACTGCGGTGATGGGGGTCCCTGTAAATTCTAGAAATGTCTGCTGGGCAATGCACATTAATCCATCGGCACCTTGGTCATGTAATTTAATCCATTGCCCTGGCAGAGGATGAGACATACCACCAACAAATAAATTGGTCCCTATGTTTAGAAAAAGAAGTAACATGTAATCAAACTAACTCATCCTTATTATCTTACTTTAACCAATGCCAAAATTTCATCTGACATTTTTCAATCCGGATAAGTTCCAAAGCTAGCTAGCAAAATCAAGTGACATAAGTCTAGATGTCTATTCCATCATGCTGAATTTCTCACAAGGCTTCCTTAGTGCAGTATTCCAAAGATGGAAATTCAAACATTTTCTTAAAGTCATATAAGAAGACACCATAGAACAATAAACAAGTGTCTGAGTTAGACACAACGAGGGCTGACCATGCCTATGTAAATCCAGTATGGCAACATTGTGATTTGATCTTGATTAAGATGTGAAAGGTGAAAGGTAAAATGCAAAAACTCTCTTAATGTAACTGGGTCCCTCAAAAATATGGGGGTCTTGAAGGGTCTTCTGTAAGTTATATTTTAGTGCCAAATTCTCATTGCACAATTGGTAACTTTTGATCAATAGTACTACAGAACCTACACAGTCAGTGGTTTGTAAGCTGTCAAGTACTGGATGCTGAAGGCCTGTTGAGAGCTCTTCTGAATTGCCCAAGGAAAAGGTGACTCTTCTCAATAGTCACAGTGGTACTCCACACAAAATAATATACATGAGAGGTGGCACATGTCTCCTTTCGAGGGTCAGATCTTTGAGGAAAATCTCAGAAAGGGGAAAATCTTTTTTTGGCAAGGCCACAAACTCCTCCTGACCATCTGAAAGTAGCAAAGAGCCAAGAACATGAAGCATGGACAAGAGACGATCCCCGAAAAAATGATCCAACCTGCTAGGGACAAAAATGCATAGCAAATGGGTATTGAGTGTGACAAAAAAAATCTAAATATGAATGCACTGCAATGCAGCATGCCCTTGCAAGTGCTGATTGATATCTGCTTGAAACATGAACTGGCAAATATTCGGAAGGGCAATGCATAAAGCTTACTTCTCTCCCTTCTTAAAAGTTTAAGGCCCTCATTCCACCCTGAAGAAGAGGCGAGAGTTTAATATCCAGTACACCATGCAGCATTCTGAAACCGCACTACAACTGCTTGTCCGCCCTGCAGACCCCTTCTAAGCCACCACAGAAGTGGTGGAGAAGCTCAGGCGGTGAGGGAGCTCCACATCTGATTTGACATGGGGTTTTGCAACATGCTGATGTGGAACACCAGTATTTCTTACTCCTCTTTTGAATCTGCTCAACTCTAGGTTCGTTCTCAGTACAGCCTTCCTTACAAATGTGACAGCTGACAGTAGCACAGTGAATCAGTTCTTGCAAAAGTTCATAATTAAAGGTCTGAGGCAAAAACGTATGTGGGCTTCATGAGAGTTGAGAAGCATCTCAGAATTATATACACAGCAATGTAATTTGAGGAATCTCTACCTCATCCAGTCTTCTAGGATGTTTATCCTCTAGCAACCCCTTGCTTTAATTTTCTGAATGGTCACAAGAGAAAACATAGCCTGAAAACAAATATAGCCTGATGAATGATTCAAATTATTTGTGTATATGGTCATATGCTGCTATTGCTTAGTGAAACCTATTCAGGTTAATTGTATGTGACACTGTCAGTCTCCAAGATAATAAAACTAGAGTCTACATAGGCACGAATGACACTCTATGCATTAATTTGCACTATAAAGTGCTGTACCTGGAGCAGAAGATGTACTTTTAGGTAGCACTTAAATAGTTCAAGTATTGTCTCTGACCCGCTGGGCTTATTGTTGGAGAAAGCAGATGTGTGAATACTTTAAGTTTGGAGCAGGAATAGGAACTCCTGTAATTGTTTGTGTTGAACTTCCCCAGCCTATTTAGCTAGGTGTCAGGCCTATTTTCCATGGGTATATTTTATATTGATTGAAGTGTTGAATACTTAATGAGGGTAGTGTTGAAGTTTGGGTGTTCAGCTAACAGCATGTGGAGTTTGTGATGATCAGTGTACTATTAGAAAAAAACATACCCTGACATCTCCTTTTAAGCTATAGGTATGCAAACTCATAAATAGGCTACTTTCCTACTGTTAAAATGGGATACAATTGTGAAACATTCCATTTGTTTTCAGCAAAATCTCTGGTGCAAAAAATAAATGTGTTGTGCTCTTTTTAATGAACGTTAATGATGGAACCCCTATAGATGTTTTGATAATTTTGCTGGAAAAATAACACACCTCAAATACAATTTGCAGGTTTTCCATGAAGTTTTAAGAGTTATCTAAAGTATTTAATAATATTAGCAAAATCAAAGGTTCTGATTTAAAGTTTGGTGGAGAGGTAGCAGTGCCGTAAATTAGTAGGGATCCTGCCCTGCCAAATTTGCTGTTCCCTCACTCTGTTTAGAGCTGGGGAACCACTGTGTGCTTACACTGGCGGAACCTTCACTGGCTCTACCAGTGTAAACCTCAGACCTGCCCGCTTGTCCATCAATGGTTTGCCAGGTCAGAATGATGTTCACCCGTTCCACATTTGGCAAGTACTTCTGGGAGGGGAGAGTGATATCTCTTTGGTGTAGCAGCTTAGGAGTGCCACCAATAGCTTTAAGCTAGCAGCTCAATTGCCAACTTCCCCTTCACAATCATTCCCCTCACCAAACCACACAAAGGTTGGGTGTCAGATACCACCAACTGATTCTTAAATTGCAGCATTTCGGCAGACCACTGATGGTGGCAAAGACAGTGTTTTCTCCATCTAATTGAAGTTGTCACTGATATTGTTCTAAACAGCCTGCCTTATGTATTACCGCACCCTTATGTTAACAATTAGTGGTACAACTTGAACTGAGATTTTTAAAAGAATTTTGTAAATACTAAAATCCAATTTCATTTTCATATTGGCCAACTCATATTGTCCATACTAAAATCCATGTGAACCGAATCTAAAGAACCTCACTGGCAAACCAAACTTCATGCAGGACACATTAAGACCTCCTTTGACTCTGCCAGACCTACTGTTTCACATTCACTCAAACACCTCTTGTGTTCCAATGCCTTACCACTTTCATTTGCTGACAGATGTAAGGAATATTTCTCTTACTTCATAACCAACTTCAGTTCCTTAAGAGGCAACATTTTGCCTTTTTAACCTCTAAAGAAATATTTCCTTCCAGTGTTATCAACACCAGGTGCCCATTTGCTAGGGTCTGCAGGGAAGAAATCAGGATCGCCAGGAAACATGAAGCCTAACAGCAACTTCCTGGACATTTTAATGCATACATCTATGTATTTCCATCAACTATCAATGATTCACGTAACCGGACAGTCTTCTGGGATTTTCCAGAACTAGTCAACTAACCCCTCTTCTAGACTCTACTCATCTATCTTACTTTATAAATAATCTAAACTGGCACAGCTAGGGAAAATGATTAAGATATGTGATTCCAATCAATTCATCACCTTATCACCGAACAATATGTGTTAGTAGACAATAAATCTAGATTCAGTTCTCGCTACAGCATCGAAACAACAAACCCAAAAGTTCTAGATGCTCTGTGTCACATTCCGAATAAGGTCGACTCTTGTCTTTTCATTGGCCTAAATCACCCAAATTCCTTTCACACAATTGAACTTTACACAATAATTTCAATCATGAAGCACTACATGGGCTTTCACGGCCAAGTCATCAGCTGTATTGAAGCACTTTTCTAGCCACCTAAACTCTGATGGTGAAGATTGATAAGCATGGTGGAGATGCAATGTCATATGACATACCCCATGGTTCTATCCTAGCACCCAATCTGTTGAAGTTTTATCCCGAGCCACTAAGTTCACAGTTCGAGGGGTGGACATTCTCCATTCACCAATATGCAGACGAGTGCAAACTCTACCTTGTAGGTCCTCCACTAATAACATTCTCAGCCTATGTACTAGCCTTATAAAATACCAACCTAAGATGTAAAATAAATATGTGATGCTCAGCTCCCCCAAATCTTAGTTCCTCGTTGCTATGCTCCAACACAAAATAACTTGATTGAGTGTTATTAGTAAAGTAAAGGTATTTGATATGTAATTATTTGCATCTGGTAAATCCTTATTGTTACCTACATCAACAGAACAAAGAATCCTCCAACTTTTTAATTTCCTCACGTAAAAATATTAAGTGACTGATTTCAACTGCCTACCTGCAAACTGAAGTCCCACATTAGTTCTTTCATTTAGACCATGGGTAGTCACAAACATTTTCCCAGGGGCCATACATTTGATCTGTGTTGTGACAGAGAGCCTCATTGATACCAGGAAGGTGGCGGTCGGAGTTTGGGGAGGGGTTTGTGGTATGGTGGGTGTATGGGAAGCTAGGTGGATGAATCTAGTGTCTGAATTGTTCAATGTGAAATCAAAAACTTGGGATTAATCCTAGCTTCTCCGTTTAACCAAACTGTATGATCCTAGGTAATGTTTTTATTTCACTTTCCCTCCTTTTTCTTCATTACCACATAAGGACCTTGAAATAAATGACTTCAGGATTTGTGCTGTACAAAGCCTTCTCCAGTGTTTGATTTAATAAACTGTATGTTGTTTATGTAAAATAGAAACCCCAGCCCCCAAAAGGTGCATATGACAACTGATTTGCCTCTTCATACACTATTGGCATTGTTATCAGGGTGTAGGGAAGAATGAATGTTTCTCAATTCATGTTTGAAAACTATCACTTTAAAAAAAATACTTCTCAATGCACTGATAATCTGATGTAATAATGTGAAATGGTTCTGAATGTTAATGAATTATTAACAGACTTTATCATACTTTTACTGAAAGATGTTTTTTTATAAATGATGGTGTTCGTAAAGTTATGTGGTTTGAACACCCTGTTTACTTCCTCTCTTTAATTTCATTTAACCTTTAAATAAATGCCTGCTGATTTATTTAACATATTTGTTATTTTAGTGCTGAGTCAGGTAAACATTAGCCCAGTGCTGCTCTTGACCAGGTGGCCGCATATAAAGGTCCAGAGGGCTGCATTTGGCCCCCATGGCGTAGTTTGAGGATCGCTAATTTAGACATTTTATGTGCCATACATGCAGGACCCACTCCATCGAACCTTGAGAAACTCAGCGATATACTGCACACCTCATATCTTTCAAAATAAGTTTAATCCCATCATCCTGGTCCTAAGCTATTTATAATGGCTACTAATTAAAGCAAAATTTTATTCAAAATATTCTATTCAGCATATAAGGGTATAAAAAAAACAAATAAACCTTATCTGGCAAACCTACTAACCATCTCAGTTGAATACAAAAGGCTCAGAATAAATTCTATATATATAAGTGCGGAGACTCAAAAAATGGCAGGCACAAAATCAACAATTATCAAGAGACACAATAGATCCCTTGAACTCCCATTTTACTAAAAACTTATTTCATGCTTCTGTCCTACAGGAAAATAATAAAAAATCACTTTCCTTAAGTGTATGTCTTTTGTTCTGACCTCCCTTGTTGTCATAGATCCTGTCATTGTTACCAATATGTTTGATATACCAATTTCTTCATACACTTATAGTGCAGGAGTTTAGCCCAGAAATAAATTTTAATTAAGCCATTTAAAACTCGAAAATTCTCAATTTTAATGCTGTGATAAAGTTGTTTATTAGTTAGCGTGGCTTGGAGTCCAGTATAAGTATTAAAGCCATACTCTTGTTAAGTTCTGTTAGAAATGGCCCTTTCAGCAGGGTCACCATCACCTTTTTCACTTCCACCCCCCCTTTTTACTGAATTAGTTTTTGCTGGCTTTAGTATTCGGGGCACTCTACCACTGCTAACCAGTGCTAAAGTACATATGCTCTGTACTCAAAACATGGTAACATTGGCTTATCCACAATTTACTTTACTTTTGGCTTATCCACAATAATTTACTTAAAAGTCACTAGTAAAGTGCACTAGATGTGCCCAGGGCTGTAAATTAAATGCTATTACTGGGCTGCAGCACTGATTGTGCCACCTACATAAGTAGCCAATTAAACATGGCTTAGTCCTGCCATTGCGGAGCCTGTGTGTTCCGTTTAAAACTGCCATTTCAACTTGGCAAGTTAACCTACTTGCCAGGCCCAAACCTTCCATTTTTATTACATATAAGTCAACCCTAAGGTAAGGTGCAGTGTATTTAAAAGTTTTACATGTCCTGGTAGTGAATTCATTTTTCACTACTGCAAGGCATATATCTCCCATAGGTCAACATTGGGATTGCCTTAAACATTTTTTAAGTGTACTTTCCAATTGGGAAAAGATAGAAATTTTGAGTTTGGTGTCTCTGGAATAACAATTTAAAATCACGATCAATCATGAAGTTGGATTTTAAATTGTAAGTCTGAAAATGCCACTTTTACAAAGTTGTTATTTTCTTTCTTAAACCCTTCTGTGCCTCTGCCTCTCTCTGAAAACAAGTCTAGGTGGGTGACCGCTGGGCTTTCTGCATTTCCTCTATACAGTAATACAAAGGGAGCTGGTGTGTGACATTTGCATCCAGATGGCTCATTACCAGGCCGATGGGCCTTCCTGGGATAGATTTGGAGGGTGGAGCTGACCCCTGCACCTGAAAAGGGCTGTGCTTGTCCCCACACAAAGAGCTGCATATGCCCCTGTAGTGAATCTGGAGCCAGGTCAGGAACGGCATGGACCTTGTGATCTTCAAAGGCCTCGTGGACATTTGTGTATGTGTACTGGACCCCTGGCACCACCAAATAAGAACTCTACTGGAACCAAGGACATTCTGCCTGGAATAAGAGCTGCTGTGCTGTAGGAGGGACTGCCACTTTGCTTCCTGCTCTGCTGGCCTGCTGCCTGCTGCTTTTTACATGGGAGTGAGAAAGACTAGACCTGTTCTCTACATCCATGAGCCCAATATTCTCCAAGGGTTTGTTGACTTGCCCTCTGTTCCTTAAAGTCTCAAAGCCATCAAATAATTTGTGCAACTCTGCTGGTGCTGCTGGACTCTGCCTTCTGTGAGTCCTACCCTTGCTTGATGTGCCCCCTTCAGACCAGGGCCTCAAAAGTGGGTTCTATGTCTGTTTTCTGTAAAAAATGGCACAGTGACACCTTTGCACTGATCAGAAATAACGCAGTGCCCTCTGACATAGTGCCGATTCGACTACAACATGGGTTCCGACTGCGAGGTTCAAAAACGGCATAGTGCTGATCCAAAGATGCCACTATGAGGCCTGACTCAGATGCAGCACTGATCCTTCAACACTGACTGTGAGGCTTGACTCCAACGCATCGACCCGACTGTGGGAATCAGAACTGGCGAATTCAGTCATTGACATTGATGCTTGCAACATAAAAAGGTACTTTTTCAGCTAGCACTACGTGGGGTCTGTAGCTGGCCTGCCTTCCATTGTGGTCGACCTGAACTTTGGATTTGCCCCAGTCTAGCGTGACCTCAAATAACCTTTTAGCGATATTGGCTCTAAGCACTGTTTTTGGATTTAATCTTTAAAAATTCACATTTCAACTTTTACTCATTGGATTCTTGTTGTTTTGTTTTTGTTTTACTCAGAGAAATAATCACTATTATTCTACACTGGTGTGGAGACTTTTGTGGTGTTTTCACTGTGTTACTGTAATTTATGTGTTGCACAAATACTTTACATGTTGCCTATTAAGTTAAGCCTGAATGGTCTGTGCCACGCTATCAGAGGGTTGTTACAAGTTAATTTAGGTTGTGTATCTGACTTACCCTGACTAGAATTTGGGTTCCTGCTTGGACAGGGTGTATACTCTGCCAACTAGAAACCTTAATTACTAACAGGTTCAGTAAAAGATTTTAGTAATTGAAACCTGAGCTCAACCGCTGACAGTTTATTACCTTGTTAAACATGTGCACAGTATTTTGAAATAAACTGTTAAAAAGTGAAAAACAGTACAGAATAAAAGTCCTGCTATAATTTATAAAAAAAGAGAAATGTGTAATGAACAAAGAAACACAAAAATGACAACAATGCAACAAAGGAAACCAGCGATATGAATTTTTAAAGAATGAAGTGAAAATAGCGGTGGGTAGTTTAAGTGTTGTGATTTGTTTTCCTCTAGGATATCATTGATTTGTCCAGATTCAGTAATGTAACTCTTTGTATGTGGTACCGATAACAATATGTTCTTCTTGATCGAAACGTGTAAGTCTTACCGTCATGGCTTCTGTGATGTATAACTGTTGCCATACTTTTGTTGTGATTCTGGAGGTCAACAAAATACAATAAAAATACTTTAAAAAAAGAAATGAAGTGAAAATAGCAACAATGATAGGCAAAGGTTGCAGTAGACCAGGACCTAGGTGTCATTTGAGGCTTCGCCTTGTAGCGTGGGTCAGAATCGCCAAGTACATGGGTCCACTAGGGCCTGGAAATAGGGAATTTGAAAACGCTTCTAAGTCCTAATGCGAAAAGGGACTTTGTCATTTTTCTGAGGAATAACTCTTCTCCAGGTGGGACAAACTCAAAATTCAAACCATGGATCTTCCGGGTGGATATTTTTTGCTGTCAGCTGCCTTGAAACTTATGAGTTCTTAAGCGAATGCTTTGAAAAAAATCATAAACTTCTTTTGGTGCCCAACCAACAACTGGAGCACACTTCTAAGGTCCCAAGGACCTCAGGGGGAGCACTTAGAGACTCTCAATATGTCAGGTAGAGGGCAACAGAAATGCCCAGTCCAGGTCCACTTGCCACTAGTCAGCTGGAACCCTTCACACCAATGCCCTTTTCATATTTTTTATGATCTTGGAGCCACACAGGGGATAAGCTTTATGATCCTCAGAGAGTTTTCTGTCCTTGGGTTTCAAGTGAAAAGGGGATCCACCTCAAGTCAATCTCACAGGTCACAGGACCTGACTTCCCTACTTTTACAAAAGTTCATTTCTGCTATACTGCAAACTAGCCCAAAATGCCAAGTGTCAAGGCATTGTCAAGATTGAGAAAGTCTTTGGTCATACTAAACTTAACTTGGACTCTGAGAGATAGGAGTGTGTGAGGTGAGTGTCCTAAAATAATCACAGCATCCTTCCACATTTAACACTAAATTCTAGTTTGAAGCCAGCTCTGCATCCTAAGCAAACACAGAGACAGAGGTCTGTTAGGCCAAAAGCAGGGTCCTTCAGCATCCAAAAAGGCTATACTCAAGAATTGTCCTACCATTCCATTTGTCTCCTTTGGGAGGGTGCAAAACATCTACATGTGCATCAGACAGACATCTTATGCAGGATTTGATAAATGGGTGTCAAAAGGAGAGGCACAATAACCTCCTTGCATATTCTATTCCATTCAGAGGAGTCATCTTTGCCCACTCATGTAAGGTTATTGTGTGTATTTGGGAGGAATATCTTACCTCATTCAAGGCTGTTCACTGACTGAGAGCAGCTGGGGAGCTACTGCACTAAGCCTCCTGGAAGATCAGGTAGGTACAGGGTAACTTTCTAAAAGTCACAGTTCCTTAACATTATTAAAAATCCAACTTCACCGTTCAATTGGATTTTTAATAACTATGAAAAGGTAGAGCTTTAATTGTTTTCTAGCTGGTCCTTTTCCTGAGTAAGCAATATTACAATTTTAATTTGTACTCTGATTTTCTACACGGGACATCGAGGCCTGCCACAGTGAAAATAGTTTTGTCATTGTAAAGGTATGGTAACATTATTTTCTACATGTCCCACTTTGAATATCATTCGCCCTAACTTGTTGGCTACAGGTCCTTCATAGGGGTGATTTATCAATATTTAAAAGGGAGGGGTTTACCACACAAAAAGTGCAGGCTTAAATTGCAGCAGTTGACCTGCAACAGTAGACCTGAAGCCATGTTTTCTTTGTCACACAATAAGTGCTGCAGTCCACAGCTGACATAAACTTTTGATGCCATGGGTCCAGTTTCTACATCATATTTTATAGCCTTATTCGCAAGTTAAACGCCAGTCAGGAATTAACCAATTTTTACGTGTTTTAGGGGTCTGAAAACATCCTCTGGTCACCGGATAGCCATGCCCCAGTGTGCAGAGTCTAAAAAACAGAAATAAAATTCAGCAAAAAATGGGGGGCAGACCAAGCAAAAAGAGGCATTTCATCACGCATGTTAAGTCAAATTCCCTACATTTCCTAAAATATCACATTACAAAATGTTGCATAATTTTAACTTGCAGTAGAACAGGGCTTATAGAGAATGTCTCACTGAGAGATATTTCATGCTTGATCTAGTCTCATGACAGTGTCTCAGGTGTTTTTGTTTTACATGAGGTATGCCATTGTGAGAGAAAAACTGGCCTAAGATATCAGCAAATAAAATCTTTTCTCTAAAAACATCATTGCCTGGCATTTTTATAAAATGTAATGACATTTCTCAAAAAAGATGCAATTCCACCCCCAACACCTCCACAGAAGACATCTACATAAGACTGTCAAATAAATATACATAAAATCTCACACACCTCTTAATATATCGTAATGAATCCTTCCTAGAAATCAGTACATTAACGTTGCTCCTTCTAAATCAAAGCACAAGCTCAGTGATAGCTATATAAGGATGAGTTGATAATATAGGTGCATGTCTTGCCTTATTGCACCTGAGAGCCTTCGCAGTGTCTTGCCCCATTTAGTTTCTTTTTATAAAGCTACTATGCTTGGTGCACTGCATGGCTCACGACCCCATGCAACAGGTCTGGTCTTAGCAGTGGACTGGGTATTAACTGGACTCATTGTATTGGAAAGGTCAACTAACTGCCCTTCAGTCTAATTGTGGTCCTTTATTGCACTATTGTAGTTGAAGCGCAAGTTCATTGTATTAATTAGCTTTGACATAATATATACTTAATTAACTTTTTGATGTATAATTCATAAAGAGAGACCTGAACACACAATGAATTTTATGGCTAAGTGTAACTAATGATAACACTGTAAAAAGTGGAACTTTGGCAGGAAAGCCACTTTTAACTAGACGTGGGTGGAATTTCGATTACGGCAGAGTAATCGGAGTAATTTTAGGAATTCTGTGTTATTCTTTGATGCTGAATTACGATAATTATGCAATTACTCTTCCTCACATAATTAAGAGGAATGTTTAAGGAAAATTCCTACTGCAAGAAAACATTAAGGGCCATATGTAGGTAGGGACACATGTACCACTTCATAAATACCGAATTTTACCGATTCGGTATTTATGAAGTGGTAAATGATATGTAGGTAATTGGTCGGTAAATATTACCGATTCGGAATAATTCGGTAATTACCGAATCGGTATTTACCGATTCGGTAATGAGGCATACCTTCCCATTGATGGGAAGGTATGCCTCATTACCGAATCGGTAAATACCGATTCGGTAATGGGGGGAACACATGCAAGGGTGGCAGGGTGTCACATTGACACCCTGTTGCACCCCTGAGACGGCCATGTGTGCACATGTGGCACACATACATGCCCTAAGGGCATGTATGTGTGCCACATTGCACACTTCTAAGCGCTTTAAAACGCTTAAACACATCCATTTATTATTTACCACCAACTAATAGTTGGTGGTAAATACCGACTCCAAAACACACACACACACTCCCCCTACATCTCATTTCTGTATTCGGAATTTACCGAATCGGTAAAATTACCGATTCGGTAATTTTACCGATTCGGTAAATTACCGAATGCAGAAATGAGCCCCCTACATCTCAAAAGCCAAAATACCGGTCGGTAACGGTATAATTACCGAAAATCGGCCGTTACCGACCGGTATTCGGCTACCTACATGAGGCCCTAAGTGAGCTGTTTGTGTTCAGCTGCAACTAGTGCTGTTTCTTAGTGCGAAAATCCTCACATCCATTTTGGATGCAAGGGTGCATTTTGCACTCAGAAAATATTGCTAAATACCAGGAGTCAGCTAAGGGAAAATCTTACCCGAAGCATAAATTTAGCAAGTGCAAGCGGCTGCTTGCACTCGCTATTTGTGTTTGGTTGCATTTAGCACCATTACCTCAAAATGAGTCCTCACATCCATTTTGGATGCAAGGGTGCACTTTGCACTAAGAAGTAGCACTAAGGGCCTTATGTAGGTAAATTACATTTACCACTTCATAAATACCGAATGTTACCGATTCGGTATTTATGAATCTGTAAATGTAATGTAGGAAAAAAAATACCGAATCGGTAAGTGTCGGTATTTTAGAGTCGATATTTACCGATTCGGTAATGGCAACCTGTATCTCATTGATTCCTATGGGCCAGGAGGCCCATAGGAATCAATGGGAAGCCAGTTACCATTACCGAATCGGTAAATACACAATCGGTAATGGGTGGAGCTTAATCAAGGGTGGCAGGGTGTGACATTGACACCCTGTTGCACCCCTGATTTCTGCATGTGTGCACATGTGGCACACATACATGCCCTGAGGGCATGTGTGTCTGCCACATTGCACACATCTAAGGGCTAAAAAATGCATTTACTGAGTCATTTGTCATTTACCACCAACTTACAGTTGGTGGTAAATAACGACTCCCCACACCCACCACACACTCCCCCTACATCTCATGTCTGTATTCGGTATTTACCGAATCGGTAAAATTACCGATTCGGTAATTTTACCGATTCGGTTAATTACCGAATACAGAAATGAGCCCCCTACATGTCAAAAGCCTAAATACCGGTCGGTAACGGTATAATTACCGAAAATCGGCCGTTACCGACTGGTATTCGGCTACCTACATGAGGCCCTAAGTGTCAGGAGTAAATTGGGGGAGAATCCTAACCAAGAAGCAAATTTAGCAGAGGAATAAAGTATACATACATATAAAAACCAAAAGTAAAATGTAACATTTATAAACGCTCTATAAAGGAGAAGGTTTTTGAAATTGGAGACTGTGAATTAAGTTGGCATCAGTATTTCGTTTCCTGAGAACATGGCAAGCACAGTAAACAATATATAGTAAGACAATTCAATTAAATATTTCATACTTTGTGTATTGGTTTGCTGTGTACTTGTTTCTGTATTTGTGTCCATTGTTTTGAGGTTCAAAGTATAGACATTGCTTATGCCTGTTCCCTGGCTTCCAGCAGTGGTTTAATGGGGGGTTACAATATATAGTAAGACAATGCAATTAAATATTTCATACTTTGTGTATTGGTTTGCTGTGTACTTGTTTCTGTATTTGTGTCCATTGTTTTGAGGTTCAAAGTATAGACATTGCTTATGCCTGTACCCCCCGTCCCGAGTCACCGCCCCACGGAACTCCCTCCACGGTCCGCTACTGCTGTGAACCCCCATTAAATCACTGTTGGAAGCCAGGGAACAGGCATAAGCAATGTCTATACTTTGAACCTCAAAACAATGGATACAACTACAGAAACAAGTCTCCACGGGCCGTTACTGGTTCACAGGTGTCAAAAGGTTAAGAACCCCTCCTTTATATAATACAGCACTTTTGGCCCTTATTACAAGAAAAGTGGTGTAGTAAGGCTGCCGTAGGCCCTAATGCGAATAGGCAAAATGGACCACCATACCAAGCTTAGGACTGACATACACATCCAATTGAGTTGCAGAAAACCTTAAAGACCTCTGACCCATGTGCCAATGCACCTGCTGCACAATTGATAGCTATGCCCCTGTAAAAGGGTGCAAGGAATCCCAATACCATAATTGGGTACCTGAAACACAGAAACCCTAGGTATCCAGGATGCGGGAATATCTCAGACCATAAGAATTCCTTCAGCAGAGAGGAATTACCCTGGAATTTCTTGCATCCACATCCAATGGCAATTCTCCATTTTAAGCAGCTTTCCACACCTGGAATTTTATAGGCAAAGGCGTGAAATTCGGCTCTGCTCTCTGAGTTTTTCCCACTCTGCCTAGCGTGCGGAGTTCCAAAAAACTCACCTCGTTTGCGGTTGCCCACATTAAGTTGCTGAGCGTGAGTGAGGGAAATCTTACTCCAGACCACCTCCCGGTGAGATTTCTCAATGCAGGCGGTCGCAGATGGCCGCTACCACTTGCCTTGAGAAACCTTTGGTTTGCATTGAGGAAGCTGTCGCTCGAGTAGCAGCGCCCTCTTGCACTGCGCATGGTGCCATTCACGCTGATTTTCCAGCATGGGACAAACTCCCGGTACTAGAAAATCACCACGAACAGAGCAATCTAATGCACTCTGCCACTTGCAGAACTCAGTGTAGTGCGGCAGAGTTTTTTAGACACACAGAACTCTGCGAACTCCTCCCAGGCGTAAAACATTTACTAGTTTCAGTTTGTAAAATGAGGAGGGGCACTGGGGTTTCAGTGTTGCAATAATATCACATCTCCTATAATTCTGGTTTGACTGGAACCAAAATTGGGAATCAGACCTGACTCGGAATGTCGGAAAGACAAAAGGGAGGAACTGTTTAAAGCTATAAAAGGCACTACACAAATCTTGTGGGGGTGGGTCAATTTCCTGGGAAATCCATCTTTTCGTATGTTCATGGGAAAGAAATCTGAATGTAGTTTATTTACTTCATTTTTCATTTCGCCTACTTATACTTAAGCAAATAAGTAAATAATTCATAGCCAGTTTCACAGAAAATAACATCTACTCATGCACTTCAAGAGAAGTTCCACACCGATGAACAAAGCCGCATGGGTACATTTATCTTTCATATACAGTTCTTTGCTGCCTACAGCTGCCAAGGAGAAGAGCAGCGGAGGAGTCATGTGGGTGTCGGTTTAAGTTAATCAAAAGGCTCTGCATTTCACAGTATATATAACTCAGCAGATGCATTCAGCCTCCCATATCCTATTATAAGGTGTTACTGAAATGTAATCTAAAACACCCATGGATGCTGACCGCAAGAAGTGACCTCGATAAGTAATTCATAGACAACTCAGATAGCATTATATTTGCACATTTTTTTCAGGAAAATGTCTTCTTCAATGCATAAAGCAGCCTCTTGAAATAAGAGCAAATTACAAATATTCCTGCAGTAATATTTTTTATATTGTATCTCGCATTACACATGACAAATAAACTACACTCTGTTCACCCATAAACTCACATTTGTAATGTTTTGGAAAATCTAAACACTCCCGAGATAAAATATTGCAGTTCAACACAATATTGCCAGTTAACTAGTAAGAACGTATTTAGAAACAGAGCAATATTGCAGTGAGACATGTTGTACTTTCTGTAGTTTAAGAGGATGTAGGCTATGCAAGAGGAAGAATAGGACTGAAATCTTGGAAAATGAAACCAATAAGATCAAGGCTTTCCTTTTAAAAGCAAAGTCTGGGCCTACAGTCTCTGGAATAGCAAAATAAATATAAAGCTCCTGGGAAGGAAACGCAGAAGAAGCCCCTGCATCATTAGCATCGGATTCCTCGCTGTATTAAACCTACCTGTCCTAGCTGGGTGTACAGCTTCTTGATCTACTCTCATGGGCAGTGGGGTACTCTGCCTGCAGGTGAGTAACTGTCTTTCTGGGATAGAGCAACAAGTGCCGAGAAGTATGGTGGTCTGGTAGTTGTAGAGTCCAGGAGGACACAGGGAGTACACGTGGATGCTGGTTAAAGCTCTGTGACTGGCTAACTTTTTGGAGGCTGGAGAAAGACATAGATTCATTATCCCAATGCTGGTCAACTTGAAGAATGCTGCCTGATTTGCAGGATCTAAGTTGGCAAAACATTATCTGCAGCCTTCCTGCAAGTGGTGGCCAACACTACCAGTTGGAAAGCTTCACTGACAAAGGGCTTTAAGAATTTATGAAAGAATAATCAGAACATCAGGATGTAATTCTAGATCCAGTTCAGAAAATACTTGACATTACTTTCACGGCAAAAGGCTTGTCTTCTCCTATAAGCTTCAAACACTCTTTTTATTTTAATTTTTTATTTTATGCATTTTTATATAGCGCGGACTTTACCCGAAGGTGTCAGAGCGCTTCACAATAGGAACAGTACTGATACATGAGGAGAAAATTACAAGTGAGCATGTTACAAAAGCAAACCTTACGTTACATGAGGCAATAGTGACAATTGTGCAAGTATCAAGAGCAAACAAAATACAAGAGGTAGCAAACGATACGTTACAAAAGGAAAAAGTGACGTGTGCATGTTACAAAAGCGTACAAAGTACAAGTAGAGGTATAATACTTCAATAAATGGCAGACACTCAAAACACTAAAACAAACGTTACGTTACATGAGGCAATGGTGGCAGTTGTGCATGTATCAAAAGCAAACAAAATACAAGAGGTAGCAAGCGATACGTTAGGAAAGGTGACATGTGTGCATGTTACAAAAGAGTACAAAGTACAAGTAGAGGTATAGTACTGCACTAAATGGCAGACACTCAAAACACAAGAACACACAGGAAGGCACTTCTATAGGCATGGAGAACAGAATTTCCTATAGTGGAAGGACTTCCTTCAGATAATAGAGGGCGTGAATTAAATTTGGAAGTGTCTTTGAAGGAGGAGAACTTCGAGGTCAGTTTTGAAGGCCTGGGAAGAGGTGGTGGTCCGGAGCTGAGGCAGAAGTGAGTTCCAGATTCTCAACGCGTTTCCTGAAAAGGATTGGGCCATCGATCTTTCCTTCTTGAAAGTGGGAGGTTCAAGCAATACATTTTCTGCATTACATGATGGTCTAGAGCCTCCAGAGAGTTTCAGTTTATTCGCCAGGTAGCGAGGGGAGGAGGAGTGGGAGGCTTTGTGGGTGATACAGGCAGTTTTGTAGATAGATCTTGCCTCGATGGGAAGCCAACGGAGGGTGGATAAAATGGGTGTGATGTGGTTGCTTCTTTTGGCCCCATATATGAAACGAGCTGTTGAATGGAGAATAGACTTAAGGGGGGGACAGGTGGGATTTGGGGAGGCCAGTAAGAAGAGAATTGCAGTAGTCCAATCTGGAGAGAACCACCGATTGGACCAGGGTTTTAAAGTCTTGCTCTGGGAAAAAGCGTCGAATCCCCCAAAGAAGGCGCAGTTGGTATTGAGCAGACTTTGCAATGGAATTGATGTGGGAGAGTAGATTGAATTTTTTGTCGAGTGTGCCACCAAGGGATTTTGCGCTGTTGACAATGATGGGTTTATTGTTAAGTAGATTCATCTGATCCATCCATGATAGAACCGGGGGAGGAGAAAGTGAGGAGGAGGAATTCAGTTTTGGAGGGATTCAGAATCAGTTGATGAGTTAACATCCAGCTTTGAATGGAGTCGAGAGTAGAGCTTAGGATGGAGAGATCGTGAGTGGAGGCCACCTTCAGGTAGATTTGAGTGTCGTCCGCATAGAGATGATAGTGGATCCCGGATTTACTAAGGAGAGGAACACCTTGACCGACCACCAAAGGAGATGAAAGACTGTTCACTCTCACTATGAGACATGCATGGCTGAAGAGGTCTAAGGGCTCAATTATGAGTCTGGCGGTTGGTGGCGAGGGTGCAGTGGTGGCGGTCTTTCGACTGCCACTGACCTGCTGCAGCAGCCAGGGAACCGCCATTCCCTGGTGGTGATGCAGCAGTGTAGAAGCAGCAATATGCTTGGCGGAACCGCTACATATTACAAATTTCCTCTCCACCACAGTTTTAATGGCGGTTTCTCCTTCATGTAAATCTTGGTGAAGAGGAAACATGGTCCCCTTGTGCCTCTGGGCCCTGGGGTAAATGCAGGGCGTACAACATGTGCCCCCCTGTGTGCATGCACCCAGTTCCTGCATGGCATGGACTTTCCAGTCCCATGCCATGCTGGAACTGTTTTTTTGAGACACTGCCTTCGGAATCCGGTGGGTGGCCGACCACGGGCTTGGCAGTGCGGTGGCGGGGCAGTCCATCGTCGCATCGCTAAACTCCTAATCAGGCTCTTAGCTTCATATGCATGCTTAAATCCAATATTAATAGTAATCCCTTGGATAAATTGCTAATCAGGCCCTTCCCCTTTACGTGTTCTCATGAAAAAACTTGACTTTGATGTAGACATGCTAGAGGTGTGCATGTCGTGGGAAGAGCTATTGAAGTGAACAGAGATAGCTAGCTCATGAGCAGGTGTGGCTTCCTCTCGATGTTTCATCTTGCCTCCATTCCCCCACACCCATCTTTGATGTATTGTAAGAATTGGTGGCAGACATTGCTGGCTGACAAGACCTCCACAGTGGATAGCCAGATAACGGACCGCCATCATCCCATAGAGATGGGAGTCTGCAGGGGTCAGGGCCATAGGAAAGCCTGTAAAAGCTCACTCTTCTCTCACTTGACCAGCTTGACACTGGCCAGTCTATGCAGTGAAAGATTGTGCTGGGAACTCCAAGGGGTCACATGGATTTGCAGGAGAGTGCTGGAGAATAAACAGAAGGCCTTTGTGGTGAACACTAAGCAGATTATGATGCAATTTTTTCCCATTCATATTATCTTAGTTTAGCATTCTTGTTCAGTTTCTCAACCCAGACTACATATCCACACTAACCTCACTCATTCACATTTAAACCTACCTTTTAGCTACACTACAGCAACTGAGGAATGACATCAATGTAAAACAATTTCAGCATCTCCCCATCCCTTGTTAAGAAAAGGTAGTGAAAGAGGGTCTTATTTACCTCAGAGAATTTCACTTCTAGGAGAGATAACACGCAAACCAGATACAGAATTAAAGAGAAAATACTAAGCTGCTAGTCAGAGGGGAGCAGGGTAGAGGAGGAAGGAGTAAAGATGAGTCCTTGCCTAACTTCTAGATCTCACCTAATAGCTTAACAACCTCTGCCTAGTGTACAAAAACATAGAGCAGTTGAACTATACTGCACCTGTGGTTACAAATCATTTAGATGCCTCCAATACTGCGCTGTAAGACCTGCAGGCAAACTCTTTGCTAAAAGCATTACCGGATTACTGCACCTCAGCTCCAGCTTTAGATTTGAACTTAAGTTCCAGAAAGCCAGATGGGCCTAAGTGCCATAGCAAAGAGACCACAGGAATAATAGTCCCATAGGGTCAGTAGCAGACTGTGCAAACTACCATCTTATAAATCTTCTTGCAAAAAGGCAAGCACCAAAGGAGAAGGTTAGAGCAAAAAAAGTTCTACAGATTCAAGATGGAGCAACTAGAATGGGCAGCATAAGCCATTCAGGAGTTGATCTGAAGATAATCAAAATTGTAACTAGCACAGATGCCATCACACAATAAGCAGATCATGGCAGGTATTCTGTTCAGCACTGTGCAAGTGTAAAAATGAATATAGGCAATTACAGTACCCAGGAACAAGGGGCGCCATATTTATCAGAATATCACAAAAACAGGAAGCCCTGCCAGGAGGGAGAACACTCAACAAAAGTTGAACCCCAAGCCAAACCAGAGGAACACACTGCAAAGTTCAATTTGGATATGCCTCCAATCCTAAATAAGAGGATGCATCCCATGGTCGAGGATGAGAAGATTTTGGTAAGTATTAATGTCCCTAATCTACAAGGACTTTATGAGGTGTAGCTAATGTATGGAGGTAAGATTGCAAGTCTGTGTGATGGTTGAGCATTTCCAAATGGGGCCAAAACTCAGATTGCTTTATTTTATAGTGTGTCTTTTCCTGAGAATATTTTTAAGGAAGAACCTTAAACTCAAAACACTCCACAACATTAAACGTCTTTCGCTGGTACCTTTAAATGGACCCAATAAGGTTAGAAGCAATGGGTCAAACGTTTTTGAAAGCAAAAATGTCTTAACCTCTTCCATGCGTTGGACGGCCCCCGGCTGTCTGACGTCACGGCGGGTGTGTGCGGAGGACGGCCGGGGGCCGTCCGTTCCGCGCACGTGTGGAATTCTTTCGCACCGCGGGGGAATTCCAGCCGAGTCGAAGCGGCTAAACAAGCCCTCATTCCAATTAAATCAATACTCTCTTTTGTGTTTCCTGTTGCAGTATTTCCACTTCTGTCCTGAAAAACATTCTCTGTATGCTATTGTTTCTCTTGTGCCACTGTCTAACTGATTACCTCAAATGTCCAAAAAAGCGTCTCTAGATTAATTCATATTCACATAATTACTTTTTTGTTTGTATGAAAGTTCTTTTGCAATAACTTGAACATTAGTCACATCCCAAGCACACATCTTCTGTTTGATATATGTCCAACATCAAATCATTGGTGTTCTACATCTTGACAGTGCATATATAGAAATAGAAAATGTGAAGAGGCAAAGCATAAAAAAAAGAATCGACTTGAAATACCATTTTGAATGATTCGAATTGAAAATAAAGAATTTTTTAGAAGTGTATTTATAAAGCCGCCCTACCTGACTCCAGTGGTATGCACCTTCTGAGCACAGGCTATGTTTTTGGTCTCCTTTCAACGGCCCAGTGGTACTACTTTTCTTGGTTTAAAATGGCTATGCACTTTCTGAAGCTGTGGTAGGCCCGCTCGTATTATCCAATTATGTCAACTGTCCTTTAAAGTGTATGTAATTATATGCCTTGTTCTTTTGTCAAAATCTTGGTTTATCTATTTGTGTTATTTAAAATATTGTGCAACATGATTTCTCTCTTTCTTATTGTATAATTCAAATGTTCCTGATTGCACCTCAATAGGGTAAATGACCAGGAATATGCAAATAAGGATAAATAAATCTAGACTTTTCCATCATGTGTGTACTTCCCCAAGGTATTCACGATCCAAGCAATTCCTCCCACATCAAAAACAGCTGAAACATATATGCAGGCTGGTCATAGGCATTCCACTTTCCCACTAACACATTAGCATAAAACACAACTGCACCTCATGACTCAGCCCCTCAGCCGCTCAAACTACACCAGCCAATAATACACATTGCACCCGCTGGCAGCACTTTAATTAGATTGCCGGAACCACCTTCAGCAGGAAGAAATAGTTACGTGTTCTTGTCCATCTATATTAGGTCCTCCAGCACCCAGCGGCACCTTCACAAGTGCAGGATCATTATGTCTCCATAGGCAAGAGACAGTGACACCAGGAGCTGATGCGTTTATAATTTGGAGAACTGTTTCCCCTCTGGTGAAGGTGTGAGCTGCAGTTGCTCCATGAAGTTATCTGTGGATGCACACAAGGCACAAAAAGACCCCTCTGGCCAAGTCACTATATTCTCAACATCAAATTGCCTTAGGAGAGCGAGCCGGCGACCTTGAACTGAGGCCGCGATGTCAGGTACTGTCGTCCTCCCAATCTGGAGGTCAGAGACAGTCTAGGCTGCCTGCTCGGGTTTCGCAGACTCAGCAAACTTCCCCCAACACCCCACGGATACTACACGTTATGGAGTGTGAGCTAGCACAGGTTTCAGGTTGTAAGCTTGGGTTCCTCGGACTCAGCAAACTTCCCCGACACTCATCAAAGTCCTCACGCTGCGGCACCCCCAAGTGGGCCACTAATCTTTACAAGCATGCTCCTAGGCACAGTGTCGGGATGATCCTTGTCCCAGCTGACAATCACTTCCATCTGTTTCCACTGCACCCTGTGCAGTCCTTACGATCTTGTGGAAATGGGGAGACCCTTTCTATACCTGGGATATCGTGGACAGGAGGCCAGCCAACCAGCCCTTGGAGAGTTACCTGGGCCACAAAAGTTGGCAATTAGCTGCAGGCCAGCAACATCCGGGCAAAACCCACCAAGAGATAGTCCCCTTCCTAGAGCACAACAAGCACCAGGCCAACACAAGTCTGCGGATAATCCATTTGCAGTCCCAATTGAACTATACTGCACCTGTGGTTACCAATCATTTAGATGTCTCCCCTACTGCACTGTAAGACCTGCAGGCAAACTCTTTGCTAAAAGCATTACCGGATTACTGCACCTCTTGTCGATGTCCCAGTGTAGAACAAGCATAGTATGGTTCCAATCCCATAAGTGTCAGAGCCCCAGTAGTTAAGCCCACAATGCCCTTTGAAGATGAGATCACTCCAAGAGGCCACCTCTGAAATCCACGGGCCCTCTCTAAATTTTGTCCTGCCTGCCATCCTACCCCGGGAGGCTTGATCAATATCTTTAGTGGTGCCAAGACCCTATCCCTTGGAATGTAGGTGCCAATTCCACCCCCTCTTATCCATCCCAAGAAGGCCCTTCAAAGTCAGAGGTCTGCAGTTTCCCTTGAGCCCCTGGTTTATGGCGATCTTATCAGGAATGCATAGATGTAGCTGTCCCCCAAGCAACCAGATGTGGATTGGAGACAGGTTGACAGGCACACAGAGCCACAATCACAGACATGCCCATTTTCCCACAGTGGTATTTCCACATTATTAATGTTGAATCCACTCGCATCACTGAATAGGATTTGTCATTACTATCTCATCAATATCACACAGTATACTGCCACTCTTCTGCACATAGTAAATACAGCTCAATAGCCTTTCCACAGATCCCTCATGTCAATCCAATGCGATTAGCAAGCCCTTCTGTAACGAACACACCATACGTGCCATTCATTACCAGTGCATGTAGCGCACCTGTGCACATGCCCTACCTCTTCCCAACACTGCACCCTGCCCCTAGGGTGTACTCCGAATGTAGCGAGAGACATGCAGAACCTTGGCAAGTGGCTTTTTAAATTGCAAGCTGAGTAACAGTAACCTGCACACACAGGCTCTGCTGTGGCAAACGTGTGTCATGTTTGGAGAGCTACGTCTGTGAGTGGCACAACCAGTGCTGTAGGCCCACGGAGGAGCATTTGAGTTACATGCCCTAGGTATACGTCTTTCCCCTAGACAAGTGACTTACAGGTAACTCAGATCAGTCAATCATGTATACACTAATCACCAGTATGTATATGACAAGCACAGCACTTTATCATGGCAGTGTCAAAAGCACTCAAAGTTCAAAGGCTAGCGCATAAATCAGCGGAAAACTGGGAGGGACTAAAGCAAGCAAAGTCAAGGGAAAGCACCCTAGAAAGAGACATTTCCAACAATTTCTCATAGAGTTGCATTGTATTAATTTCTATGTTAAACGTTTCCCCCTTTCACTTTCATTATAAAATTATCTCCGGTTTCCATCTATATGTTTTCATTGAAACTGTGTGGTTGATAGATAACATTGTTTTACTTATTGTAAACTTTTAAGATTTCATAGATTGCTCTTTGACGAGAATTGCAGCTAGAGTTGTTGAAAATGCATAGGTCTTACAGAGCACAACTTTAAATTCGCCTATTCTATCTAAACTTGGAACATTGGAACATTGATAGCTTAAGGAGAATGTTGAATGTCCCTTGTGAAGTCTTCTGGCCTGGGTATTGTAAATGTTAAGGTGAAGCATCTATCAAATACTCAAGCAATCCTTACATTACCCTTCCAATGAGACATTTTGGCACTATTGATCTGCTGTGGCCATCATCGGCCTAGAAGCTGTTCTGCAAGATGGGATCCTGCTTTCAAAACACTCCATCTCTGGTCTGCAGTGCCTCTAACTTGCTGATTCCTTCATTTCTGCCTCCCTGCCTATGCGGTTGACTACAAATAGGAACTCAGTGGTGTGGCTGCTGCCAGCTGATTAGCTGCCTGCCTGTATATCATCCTCTCTCTCTTCCTCTGAGCTTACCTCTGTTGATAGAAAACATGGCCAAGTCTCCTAAACTAAGTTCTGGTCCTCACCACCTACAACCACCAGCACAAATTAAGCAAAGCGCTGTATAGAGTATTCATGTGTGGAATTTTGTGTGCCATATGAATAATCTGTGATTTCTCCTGAGTGAATTCCGGGGACAAACACAGCCACACAAACACACACATACATACATGACTGTAGAAAATATAGCTAAATTAATATGTACGTCATACAATGGAAAGCAGAATAAGTGAGAAATCTAAAATTTCATACACATGTGACATTTCAGGATTTTACTGTCTTCAAAGCTTCCATGCAAGAATACAGTCCATGGAAAATATATGTACCTACAGTGGTTTTATAAACAGGCGTTGCAATGCCACTAGGCCTCACTTTTTTAAAACAAGTATTGCCAAAGCCAACAAGTCTGGTTTGTAGCTGAATATTCAAGCCAGACCAATCAGCTTTGGAAATGCTTGATCATACTGTATGCTCAGGCACACTAATTAGAGTTTATGTATTAGCAGCTGCCAAAACCATGAAATATAAAAAAATAGAAACAACACTAAAGATCGTCTCTGCAAGAAGGGTCCTTAGAACTGCTGTAACAATATTGCTGCAATTTTTGACTATTTATTTTTAAATTCCAGTCCACCTCACAGCAGCGCCTGCATTGTCTTTACATCAACAACTATTTAACTAATTTATAGCGAGAGCCGATTGCAAACAACCAGCACTGAACTTTTGTATCATTACCACTTTAGTAAAGCTTGATTGTCAACAAATGTAGTTTTATTACTCTGTATCTCTTTCCTGAAGACATTTTTTACAATCAATGTGACTGTCTCCTGGGGAATCTCAATTTGCATATTGTGTATTTTCATGCTTCCTGTGAATTATAATTTAGGGCCACTAGTTTATCCGATTGAGTAGTTCCGCAGTTTACCACGTGTTATGGGTAAAGCGCACTAGCCATATAATCCATTTTTTGCACAATTTGCAGATTTCAAGTAGATCAAAAAATGCAGCAGACTATTTGCAAAGGAGAACTGGTTATTTTCTGGTTGCTAATCACAGCAGTCAGAGGGTAAACTATTATTCACTCGTTGGGCACTATTACGAGTACGGCGGTCCTAGAACCACCGTGCTCGTGGTCTGCCCACCGCCACCACTGCGGGTCCATCCACCATATTTCGAATGTGGCGGCCGGACTGCCACAGGACCGTCACATCTGATGGGATCCAGGAAAACGCAGCGGTGGCGCAGCAGAACAGGGCAGGAATATGCTGGCTGTGCCGCTGCGGCACCGCCGAGCATATTTCGAATGGCATTAACAATGCCCATTTCATGGTTTTGAGCCCCCCATGAAAAGGGTGACTGATATGCAACTAAGGGTGCCCTAACAGGGACCCCTGCCTCTCTGGGCCTGGGTGTGCATGCAGGGGGTACATTTTTTGCCTCCCTGGAATTACACCCCTGTTCCTGCATGGTATGGCATGCATGACAAGATGCAGTCCACACTGTGCAGGAACCTGATGCAGGCGCTGTCACTGCGGCAGTCTGTTATAAAGGCTCTCCTATAAGCCTAACACAGCCACCACTGTGAAACCGCTGCAGTACCGCCTCTCACCCCGGATTCAACTCAGAATCCAATGGTCAGGCGCAGTATGGGCTTGGCGGTCCTCCTGCAAGCGCAGCGGTGGCACTGTTGCAGGAGGACCGCCAAACTTGTGATAAGGCTCTTAGCATAATTGAAAAATATGGACCCTCGAGAAGGTCAAGCAGCTGGTACAGGTGCATGAAAGTGCCTGCACCGGACATTAAACAGATTGTCCAGGACTGGTGTAGTCCAAGCTCTGATGTCAGAGTCCTGCCACATCTTAGTGCCTCCCTATTTGTGACGCACTGCAGTGTTGCTGCTAAAGGTAACCCAGGGGACCTCATGATTTAGCTCTGCAATGCTTGGGGTTACACGTCAATTAGCTGCCAGATCACTCTTTCCCCAGTCAGTGCAGAGTTTGTAAAGGGTTGGGTGAAAAAGCAGGAGGATGAAAGCTGGCTCCTACTCTGTTGATCAGCTTGGCTACTGTGATGACGGGTCCATGCTAATGCTCTGCCAAGATCCTGCGCTCAATTTCATATTGGAGTGCTTGACATGGGATCTCAAAATGGAGCACCAAAAGTTGAGAAGCAGAATCAAGACCCGCACAAGCTGCTGAGGGTAAGTGAAAAGAAATGCTCTCAAACATTGTGAGCATGAGGATGGGAGATTGCGTTTGTGTGCATTAGTATGTGTGCATGAGTGCAAGCGAATGAGTGAAAATGAGTAAGTGAGCATGTGACAGTGTGTGAACGTGAAATTGAGTATGAGTGGAAGGAGCTGTTAACTGAGTGACCATTTGAGTGCACATGTGAGTGAGACAGCATGTGAAGGAGACAGCATGAGGGAGACTGTGTGAGCATGTGTGAGACAGAAGATCAGTGTGAGTGTGAAAGAGATAGTGTGTGAGACATTGAGTGAGAATGCGAATGCGAAGGAGACAATGTGTGATGGTTGTGAGTGCCTAAGCATGTTAGTAAGCATGCGAGTCAGTGAGTTAGACATTGTGCCAGGCGTTTAAGACTTCATTCACAAGGGACACCTTCAAATCTATTGAACGTTTAATGAATGCCCTTTTAGAACCTATGGCTGTTTAGCAACTTTATGTAAAAATGATGCTTTAAAATATACGGTTTTACCCCACTTTTTTTTTATTTAACCCGTATGGTGAACCCTCCTAGAAGAGGTCATACTCATTCCTTTTGCTCTTGATCTGCAAATCGTGCATATTAATACGCCCCATGCCACTTTGATAGATGGTCAGCCTCCACCGCCTTCCACATAATTTGTTCCACCACTGCCGCATAATGAAGGTAGAGAACTCTGTCTTTGAAGACAAAACTCATAACCTGAAACAATGCCTGCTTGAACTGTACGGTACCTGCTTCCATTCATCGAATCTACTGTTAAGGACCATTTAGTGGTATTAGAATACTAGTATACTATATTTAAAAAAAATAAAAAAAGCATGCATACTGCCGTGAATAAACGCTCGCGTGGGGGAGAAGTGGTACACAGTTCCACGCGAATAACACCTTCAAATGCCACAGTCCTGTTTGATGAAAGGAGACGACATCTTTCAACGTGCTCTGCTGAACCTGTCAGAAAGCCATCAGTTCTAGCCCAGCCGCTCAACTACACACTCGTTGACCTTCTTGCCTTTTCATTACACGAGAAGTGGATGGCGACAAAATTAAACGCAGCCCTCAAACATCTGACAGCGAACTTCGGGACAAAATCAGCCGCAATTACAGGAACACATTTGTGTCAAGAGGCCCGGGAGCCCGGGAGGGAGATTTAAGGCTCGGGCTGCTCTCCGCCACAGCGCCTTGCAAACACGTAACCTTTTTAAACAAAGTTCCACTCCTCTCGTCAAACCTGAAATTATTTTCTTTGAATGTAATCAGTTTGTTAGAACTCAGTTCACTTTGAGCCCCAGGCACTGCTTCAGAGGAAAATACCGAGAGCATTAAGATGAAGATTCTGACAAGTTGGATGGAGAGAGAATTTCTAATGCAAGTGTTTATTTGGGATTTCAAAGAACATGCAGTCCGCTTCAATCCTTATCATTTAATCTTTTAAATTAGTATTACAGTGCATTAAATGCTCCATAGGATGCTAACCATAAACACGCGGAAAGGCTGTGTAGTAGGAGGGTCTGCTGAAAAATTGTAATTATGAAAACTGGATTCACATATACCCGACCTCTCTCCTCATCTTTTTTTCTATTTTTATGCACATGTGTTTTAAATGCTCCACAAGATGCACGAACACGAGTTAAAGCAGGATGCTGCAAATTGTTTATTATATTTTCTACGCACTTATATTCTACCTCAATTATAACCATATTTGACCATTTAAAAAACCTTTTGCAACATATTAAAGTTCAAGTTCTCCATGCCATTCCATTAAATAGAGATAGAGTTTGATAGGGGGGTTTCAGAACCTCCCTGCAGCCAGAACTATAATCGATGGCACCCACCCCTCAGAGCCTCAGAGTGGTGTTCCAGGGGGCCCCCTCAGCACGGGGCCCCCTCAGCACAGTAGTCTGCCCGGGGAGCTTATTAATGATTCTGGAGGGGGCCCCTCTACTATCTTCCAGGGGGGAGGGGGCTCGAGTTTCGTTACGCCAGTGCCCCTCAGAGCACCACTGCTAAGGCCTTGTGTACCTTTGAGGTGGCATGGTTAATCGAAATGTTAGGGGACCATCACTAAAGTCCGTATGATGTCTCATCATTCTGCGAGTCTCGTTTGAGGGGGCTCACATTTTAGGGGCCCACATTTAAGCAAGCTATTTCCATATAATGATGATCTCTCTATACTTGTCCAAGTTGCAAACTATGCTTCTGACTTGGAGAAACTGACCACAGTTGCATGCCAATGGCTATGGGTGTGCAGAGTTGGAAGGCACTCTACAAGCTTCTTTTGTCAAAAACTCGCACAATTTTGCTGAAATATTCAAAGGAATGGAAGCTCTACATAAACTTTCACTTAAAATGAAATTCAGAACTGTCACACCGCTTTTAAAAAGGCATACTCCCTGTTGGGATTCATAAGTCCTCTACATGGTAAAAGACGTGTACTTCTGCCCTAAGTACCTAACTGTACTGTTGTCTGGATCCCTAATGCTGATTTTTGTGTCATAGGTAAACACGGATCATGCATGTGCACCATGACATAGGCCTGTCTCATAGATTGCAGTCTTGTTGGATCGAGAGGGGTGCCCAAAGCAGTATTCTCAGAGTGGCAAAGACTGTCGCCTTCACCAAGAGTTAAGGGCCATAAACTCAGTGGTGGCAGCATACCGTGTAGTGATCAGTAGAAGTGAAAGGTTCTTTTTACCCTGTGTCACTACTAGCGAATCCTACAGGCTCACTCAAATTTTCAAAGTTCCGCTGCTGTGTGCTTACTCATCCTTGGTCTTTATCAGGTAGTCGTGGAGTGCTGCGAAGCGCAAGCGTAGGGACTCTGTGCTAGATGTATGTGTGCATGGGAAGGGTACAGTACAGGGATGGAGCAGTGCTGTGCAGTATATGTGTGGTAAGTGCATGTACTTAGTGTATATATGCCTGTTGGGAACACATGACGTGAGAGATGTAGTGTTGTGCAGTGCGTGTGCAATGGAAGCATATGCTAGATGTATGTGTACTTGTGTGAAGCACAACACATAAAGTATGAAGTGTTGTACAGTGTGCACATGAAGTGTTGTACAGTGTGCACATGGTGAATGTGTGCTAGCTTTAGTGTGTTTGAAAATAGTACACCCAGAAAGGTTACAATACTGTTGTGTATGTTATGTTACACAGGATGTATAAAGTGCACGCACATCAGGTATGTTTCTTGGCACTATGCACGAGGAGTGAATGTGTGTGCTGAGTGCCTGCATGTCTGTAGTGGCACAATTCATGGAGGTGACAGTACTGGAGAGCATGTGTGCTGTAAATGTACACTGAGTGCAAGTGTGCCTGCAAGGGTACATTACATGGAGGACTCCGAGTTGAATTTTGGGAAACCCAGGCCTACCTGGTGAAGACACGAGGAGTGGAGGAATCCCCCTAGATGGATTTGTGGATTGCTTCATCTGTGAGCTGGGTGGGGCACACTGGAGGCAAGAAGGAGGAGACTCCTCCCTTACACTTCAAAAGGTTGCCTTTTGATACAGTGATAGATCACAAAGAAGGGACCTGGACACATATCAGGAAGGAAATGGATCAGATAGGGAATTGTTAAGAGTAGAACTGAGAGCCCCAAAATAAACTTTTGCTGCCCTTATTACTGTGGTTACATCCAGGTGTGAACTCTGGTCACTCCCATGAACTGTGTTGACGACAATCAGATTCAGAGTCTTGCTTGCTGTGACAGGCAGCCTTTCAAGAGGAAAGAAGAAAAGGAGAAATGTACACTTCTAAGACGCAGACCCCAACATACAAATCCAAAGACTCAGACCCTAAATTACATTTGGTGTCTGGAAAAGAATTATAAGAAGGGGAGGTTGAGACCCCAAAATTTGTCATCTTCCAAGCAGCCAGATGGGCTGTGTGAGAAGGTGATGCTGTGTAAGACTTCTGCCTGTCACTAGAACTGGAGGCAAAGGCCTGCTAGTCTCTCTGCTGAGTGACAGGACATCTCCCAGGAAACCAAATTGACCTGTCTTGGAAACTGGGGAACAAGCACCTGCGTGCTTACCAAGACCAAGAGGACAATGTTAGAGGGAGCGAAGTCCAATAGAGAGCCCTAATGAGAGGACTCACAGGGTGAGATATGAGGAGAATGGCTGCAAACCGATAGGGTCATTCTGTGTGTGCAAGAGTGGTCCGGTGACCCCCGTATGCAAGGAGAGCTCTGATCGCTGGAACGATCCAGCAACACTGCTTGAGGTAGAGAGCCTGCACCTGCCGGGTGCTTGCACATGAATTGTGAGCAGCTTGACTCTGCAAAGCATGATCTGGACTCAGGAGCGCCCGCAGAGAGGGCACTTGCTTTACCATTGACTGGAACTGGGCCTGTGGGGCCCCAGGAAAATCACTGTTTACTGTGCTGCGGCACCATAGACATGTTTGACTCTAACTAAGGTGTCAAAAGGGAACTCTTGAGCATGACCTGCAAGTAAACATTCCCTCTGATGTGGCCACCATTGATTGGGGAATAACACAACCACGTTATAAGAAAGGGGGTGGGACAGGGATTTGCCTGTCAACTATTAGAGCCCCAAACTCAAGTGAATTGTGTTATTGTTAAAGAATGTAATTATTCCTTTGAATGTGTGGAGTTAGGAATAAAATACTTCCACTTCTCATAAAAGTAAGTATGGTACTGGACATTGATTCATTGCTCGTACTGTGTGCACTCTGAGTTATGAGTCATGTTCACTTACCTGTATCTGCACTCCCCTCCCAAGGAAGCCTTAAACTGATCATCCACAGCTACCACTCAGAGTTAAGTGCAGAACGGGGTACATGGCTCAGTTGCTCAGATTCCATAGTAGGTTGGGCCTCAGAACACCAGGAGTAAATTACCTCAAAGACCACAATTAGGTCCAGTAGCTCTTGCGTGCCCTGTGGTGCTCAGAAAAGGGTTCTGACACTTGCCTTTTACATCAAATAACTTTCCTGCATTTGCAAGATTGAAGCATGTAACCTTTTCGGCACCGCTATAAGTGGAACTTTTTTGGACTACTTTTGCATTCCTTTCCATCGCGACTGTCAGGCTTGTTCATCCAGCAGGAAAGTTATGAGTAAAGCATAGCACCCACAGAGCACATCTGGTTTCACAATAAACTTGAAAATGTATTGTATTAAACATCTGGGCACCACTAATAATCACATGAAAATCATACACAAGTTTATAGTATTTGCATTAATTAGGATGCTGAATGCTGCATTTTCACACATCAAAAATCATTCAGATTGGTACTGATAATGAATCAAAGTGGCCATTATAAACTTACAAAGGTGTTAGTCCATTTTTCCTAACAGATAGTGTATCCCTCTCCGCTTTCATTTTTATCAATATCTACTGTAATACATGATTCAATAGAAGGTTTAAAGGTAAGGCCATGGTGAGGGCCATAAATGCTCCAACAGCTTCAAAAGTACTGGCCAGATTTAGAGTATGGCAGGCATGGTACTCTGTGTCGTAAACGCAACTGAGTATCCTCTTTGCCAAATGTTTGGTCCGCTCACCTCATCTACAGAGTGATAACCCTTATGTTTTCCATCAAGACTGCCCTCATTGACTCTGATAGCCCAATGGAGTAGGGGCCATTTGAGGAAGGAAGTGACATGTCCCATCCTACTTAGGGTGGATAGTGTAAGGCCTTTTTCTCCCCCATCACCAGTAGAAATAAACTGTCAGAGAGGGACAGAAAAAAACAAATGACACCACACATTGGGAGAAAACTCCCAGGGTGTGAGGGTCATAAGTTTGTTGTTTTTCAGAAACAAATTCCTTCTATTGGAATTTGTTTCTGGAAAACAAAACCTTTTGAGAAGTTTGTTTTAAGGCTGTCAAAACCAGTGGCGGCCATCTACCAAACTTTTTGAACAGTGAAAGGAACTGCCATCATGGAGGTTCCCATCAATGCACAGATGTGACCACTGGACTGAAGCTCATCTCTAAATTTGACAGTCAGTAGTCCGTCAGGATGGCAGAGTTGATGCCCTCCGCCACCCTGATGAATGGAGTATCATACTTCAAATTCTAAATCAGGCCCTGGGTGACAGGTACATTACTTTTAGCCTGGTAATATACATTTCTATTACAAGCCTGGAAGCTCATATTACAGATGAATATCAGTTGAAAAGCCACAAATCATATATTCTCTTAACCAGACTAATCAGGGAGACTTTGGTACTGTAACTGTAGTGCCTAGAATAATTTAAGGTTACAAAATGAAATGTAACGGAAAGGAAAAAACCTCGCAGAAATCAGAATGTAGTTTTGTGATAAAACTCTTCTACAAGTCTTCAAAAAATTTAGATTTTTCTACCTAAAACTCTGGACTTTGTTACAAGACCGAAGGCTAATATTTTCTACTTTTTTATTTTATTTTCCATTTTTAAGGCAAAACAGTAACCAACAATTACATTAACTCATGCATCACTTAAACAGGATCTGTGACTCACTACCACAATACATCAGTTTTATGCATATCACATCAATATTGTTCGTAAAGCCTTATATAGCACAATTGCTGGAGCAGGTAGTACAACATTTTGTATACCCCCCCCATTCTGCATGTTTATATTAATCTGAATAATTAACTAATAGTAATCTTATTAATTGGTTTGCAGTGAAATACTTATCAATCATACTAACAAAAGAATTACACGTGGGAATTGCACTTTGCATGGCTATATTAATTGTAAACTAACTTGAGTACGCATACTAATAGTAGAAAATTAGAATATTGCATGGTATATGTTGCTTTGGTGATGTATTTGTAATTTGTGCTTTATTAAGTGAGTATAAACCGCCTTGAGTGTTGCTTTCTGCTAGATAATTACACACACATATGGGTATTAGCGAAGGGTTAACATTTTATTAGCCATTTCTATGTTTTAAATACATTTTTGTGTTTCTTTTGCTTAAGTTGCCCATTTCGGCCTAGACAAGATGGCTGAACGAGACGTTGAACGTGACTGCCCTGACAACACGAGGTTCTGGGTGAAGTGCGCAGGCGTCACCGCCAGCAGCAGTGGCCTGGACCTGACCCCGGGAGAACATGTACCCTTCAAGGTCTCTCCGGGAACTTCGCCAGCAGCAAAGACAATGGACAATTTAAAAACCGGAACCAGCAAGTGCGATTAGTTCATTACACAGACACCATGAGAACTTTACCCCACGACCCCAAGTCGACCAATCAGGACTTTCTAAACCCCGATCTTGATACTTTTTGACATTATTTTCATTATAAAAGTAGGTAGGGAATTGAACTAAAAAAGCTCGCTCTTCTTTGACGAACTCGATTTCCTGACGTTATGTTGACGGAGAGGACGGTGACACTGCTGGACAGCTGTTATCCTGAATCTTTGAGAGACTGAATTGCGGCCTACCTTTGCTGAATAAAGATTTTTCCCCGACCTGACTGACTTAGAGGACGACTTTTAGCCAGATTAGGTAAATATGATGTTCTGCAATGCTGATGATGATTTCTAACGATCTTTGCAATATTTCTTAGATAAAGAATATTTGATTAATTGACAAATGTGTTGTGTCGATTATTTGAAGAAGAGAATTAGGATAAGGAGTAGTGTATAGATAGATGAGTTTAATCACTAAAACCATAGAGAACAACTAAATGATTTGTCTCCTTATGAGAGGAATATCTTAGGGTTGAAGTCAATGTATTTAGAGTAAGGTAAAGGTATTCCTTTCATGTCAGCGTTTGGAAGCTTATTCCTCTAGGGAAGCAGATCAACGGAGTGTGAGTATTGGTGTTATGGGCCCCACCAATGAATGTATATGAGTGAATTTGCTGTTGAGGTATTTGGTCTGTGACGAAGGGGGAATTTGATGTTCCACGCTGCAACAGTTTTTCTTGTAGCAGTATGATGGTGTTGTGGTTTGGTGATTATTGCTTGTAAATAGGTTATTGATTATTGGTTATTGATATTGGTTTATGTACTAACACTCTATGTGGAGTCGTGTTGAGTTTTATGTTGTTTGCACGGCTTCTGGGATGTAGGAAGTCGGAAGTTTGTGACGGTTCTGTAGTAGAGCAGGGGTAAGCGCTGTTCTCGGGAAAGACGGAATTGTTGTTATCCTGTAGGTACACAGGAGAAACGTGTGACGATTGAAGTTGCACAACGCATTGTCTGGGTTTGATTCCGTGACATTGCCGTGTTTTGCCATTAGAGACATTTTCTGTGTGAGAGAAGTGTGTATGATAGCGAAGGTTACCTGTGAAATTCTGGTCTTAGGTACCAGGGATCCAAATGACATTCCGATAACGCTTATCACTGGAAAGGTAATAGGTATTCTCTGAGCTTGTTAGAAGGACAAAGGAGAGGGAAGCGCTGCTTTGTTAACGTATGTCATAATTCTGTAGTAGGACAGACTGTTCGCTGTTCTCGGGAAAGACAGGATTCTGTGTGAGTGTACTACTTTTTCATGTGTGATAGTGCGTGAATGTAAAGGCATTCGGGTTAATTGTGAAACTCTAGTTTTATTTCTCAGGAGCATTGGGTCTCCAACTATGTGTCTTAATTCTGGAGAAACGGTTAGCTAATGCTTGTCAGAAGGGTATGGTAGAGGTATGTGCCACTTTATCAACGGAAGTAACGATTCCGTAGTAGGGCAGAGGTAAGCGCTGCTCTCGGGAAAGACGGAATTCTCGTGAGAAAGGTCTATTGCTATTTCTTGGTTAGCGAAGCGGACAATGGTGGCGTTTTTATGTTGTTACTAACAGAATTGTAGAAATTGAAACAAAAACATACTGAGCAGGTTTTGTGAAGGAGGGGTAGACAGGAGCAGGGACTGCTGCAGCGGCTGCTGACGTCAGAACGACCGCGCTGGGATTGGACAGTCGGTCAGAACCGTAAAACGCTCTGGATTGGTGCGTTAGTGTTCGCCACGCTAGGAGTGGAGAAATACAGGGTGACGTAAACGCTCCCTATTGGTGCTTCAGTGAGTGTCACACTGGGATTGGAGAATTGTAAAAGTGACATAAACGCTCCGGATTGGTGCGTTAGTGTGAGTTGCGCTACGATTGGACAGAAGAGCGGTACAGTTGTAAACGAGACTAGTGAGATACGAAAGAAGGGAAAATGTATTACGATCCACCAGAAAAGGAGAAAAAGTCATGGTTTGGTAGAATTAAGAAGTGGTTTAAGAAGGACAAACCGATTGTAACTAGGGAAGGACAATTACTTCCTCCACCGAAAACCCCTGCATCATTTATGGTTGCGAAATATGGATATCACACTTGTATTCGGTTAGATAATTGGGTCAAGTATACCAAGAAGGACGGAGTGTTGGCTTTTCCAGAACATGGTTCATTTAATTTGGCTGTTTTGAGAAATTTGAGTGAGAAAATTATGAATTTAGAACCAAGACCTAGACCGACTCAATTTGAGGCATTGACGGAGTGGGAATACGAGATGCATGACCGAGAACGACAGAGAAATGGCAGAGGATATAGGTACCTGTTTGGCAGATCATACGGACATGAGACGCATGATGATCGAATGAGAAGGTGGCGGAATGCGAGTATGACTGAGGGTTTGTTTCCCGTAAGAACTGCAGGAGAGAATGAAGGAAGAAAGTGTGTAGAAAAGAGGCATAATGTGGAATCAAGAGGGTATGGAATGAATGAATCAGAGGATGATGTACTTGATGACATGTTTTATAAGAATCCACCTCCATATCGACCAGAACCAGAAATATTAACCCCAAGTGCCCCAATGAAAGAAACAGTACGAATCATAAAATCTGAACCAGAGTTCTAAGATTTGGGAAGAAACAATCCCATTAGATTCTAGAAGCGGTAACTGTTCCAGTAACGATAGGTACAGTAATGCCTATTTTTGATAAACAGAAAGGTAGCGAACATTGTTTGACGGTCCCTTATAAAAGTAGTAAACCGGTTGACCAACCAAGAATGAGTCAGAGTGAGAATCCATGGAGACAGACTATGCGTATGATTGAACCGAATTTTTCAAATAACCCGTTTTTAGGTCAAAACTGTGCAGAAAAGCGTATGACGATAATAGAGACAATGTCAGAAACTCAAAAAGATTTTGGACAAGGAAATGTAGAAAAGCCAGTAGGACCATCAACAGAGGAGTTGAGTGAATGGTTGAGAAGCTTGCAAAAGAAAGACAAAGATTCCCAGTCAATAGATGTGGCCCAAAAATGGTACTGGAAGAATTAATAGTAGGAACTATCCCGACAGAAGAGTTAAAAACTTACCAAGATGAGGAGTTGTTATTTCTGTGTAAAAGCGTAACATGGAGAGCAAAAAGTCTTCATGAAAGATTAAAAGAAGTGGCAAATGAAATGGGTATTGATATTGAAAAAGTAAAAGCCTCAGCCGTGGGCACGCGGTTCCCCAGTCCCTGATCTACTCCCATTCCCCTCTTCAGAGTTCTGCTGCTGGTTGGGATCCCCCACTTATGGAGCACGTGCTGTCACTTTGGATCGCGGGTTGCCTTGCGGGTGTGGTTCTGTGTGTTGTTTTGTTTTGATAAAAGGGAACCGTATTGTGGGCATGGAGCTATGCGGCCTGCAACATTGATTTCTCCTGCTTTGCTAATCTGCACCGCCAAGAGACTCTTGCTGTATGTATGCAATATGCTTTTGTCACTCTAGCGGCCGGCCGAGTGGTTGTAGGCCCATACCTGTAACTTTTTCGAACTGCAATAAACGGTTTCAAAAAAAAAAAAAAAAAAGAAAAAGTAAAAGCACCACAGAAACCCTATCGAGTAGATTTCACCGAAAAAGACATTGGAAACATGAATACCACAGGAGGAATAGGTCAGATTAAAGAAATAATAATTTTGTTGAGAAAATGGGGAGATGTGGACAAATGGAAAAGCAGATGGTATCGTAAACGGGACGAAGTTTCAGACAAAACATTTTCAGCTTACCCTGTGAGAGAAAAAGAGAAGGTTGTGACAGAATGCCCTATGAGAGAGATTCCAGGAGGAGGATATGTACATGTCCAATGGACTAGACAGGATATTTTGTCATTTACGAATGACTTCCCTCGACTGCGTGAAAAACCCGTCGAGTGGTATAGACAGGTGGACAGATTTGTGAAATTATCCAAAGTATTGTGGATTGATCTGAATAGCTTGTTTGACATAATAGTACCAGCAGATCTATGGACAGAATGTAAAATAGTAATAGATTGGCCGACACAGGAATACCCAAGGGATCCAAAGACAGGAGCTCCAGACCCCGAGGTAATGAAGAAATATGAACAGGTTGTGGCATTTTTGAAAAACAAGGTACCCCTAAAGAGACAGATTGGATAAAAATTGACAGAACACATCAGGAAAGTAAAGAGTCAGAACATGCCTATTATGAGAGGTTAATTTTAGCCTTTAAACAATTCAGTGGAGATGAAAATTTAAGTGACAAGGATTTGAGTAATTTCGTATACAGATTTGTATATGGACTTTGTCCAGAAATTAGTAGAATGATAAAACAGCATACGGTAGATTGTTAAAATAAGAAAATAGACGAAGTATTGAGACATGCTAAATATTTCAGTGATGAAATTGAAGCAAAACAGCAAAAACTGAAAGAGAAGGCTATGTGGGCACAGGTTAAGGTAGCAGAAAGACAGGAAGCACAATTAGCAGAACAAGCTGGGTCAAAACAAAAATGTAATCCTGGGAAAAATAAAGGGAATATTGAGTAAGCTAAAAAGAAATTTCCATGTCATAATTGCAGTAGGATAGGGCATTGGAAATCCGAGTGTAAATTTCCTCCCAGTACTAACGATGAAAATCCATCATTGAATTCACAGGTGCAGAATGAGGTGAGTGGTCAACAGCAACGACAACAGCAGGTTGTAACACAACAGAATCAGGTGCCAAAACCACCTTTTCCACAGAACAAAAATTTCCAGAAGTATAGTAAGGAGAATGGATTCTACAACGAAGAACAGGTAAATAAGCCGCAACGCGCTAGCGCTGCTTCGCAGTATTGGCTGCAACGCGATGAAAGCGATTCAGAAGAGGGTTATTGACGGTGCCGAAGGGAGGAAAAGAGTGGGTACTTGGTGCAACTCTAGAAGTAGACCAGACAGGCCCATTTGTAGATGGAAAAGTTAATAATGAAAATATTACTTTCCTAGTTGATACTGGTGCTACTCGATCAACTGTTAGATCATCTGATGTCAAGAATCTTCCTCTCTCGGATGAAACGATCCAAGTAGTTGCTGTATCCAACAGATTAAAACTTACCTCACAGAACCAGTGAAAGTTAGTATAGGGAAATTTTCTGAAATGCACTGATTCGTAGTGTGCGATACCAGTCCTGTGAACTTGTTAGGTAGAGATTTATTGTGCAAGATGAATTTCACCATATTTTGTACTCCAGATGGAACAGCCTTTGAATCACCAGATGATGATGTGCTGTATAAAATGACAATGGCAAACAGAGAGAAAGAGGTTACAGGAACCGATGCTGTATTTAACCCTGATGAATTACCAAAAGAATTAAAACAATCAGTAAAAGCAGAAGTGTGAGATTTCACAGGAGAAGATGTAGGATTGATGAGGAATGTAGATCCAGTAAAAATAACTGTAAAAGAAGGAGTATGTTATCCAAATGTCCCACAATATAAATTGACACCTGAAATAATCGAAGGAGTTACTCCTGTGATTGAGAAAATGATAAAACAAGGAATTTTGAGAGAAATAATGAGTAGCCCATGTAATTCACCAATAATGGGACTGAAAAAGCCTAGTTGGAAGTTCAGGATAGTACAAGATCTGAGAAAAATAAACAAAATTGTTGTACCATTTTGTCCCATCGTACCAAATCCATCTGTGATTTTATATCAGATCCCTCATGACGCAGAATGGTATACAGTGATTGATCTGTGCCATGCTTTCTTTTCCATCCCATTGCACCATGACAGTCAGCAAATGTTTGCATTTTGTTTCGGTGAGCGTATTTTGGCGTGGTGCCGAATTCCACAGGGGTATACAGAAAGCCCCTCAATATTTAATCAGCTATTGAAAAAGTCTTTGGAAAGTCTAGAAATGCCTGAGAACTCAGTATTAGTACAATATATCGATGACCTGCTTGTGGCATCGAAAACTCGTGAAGCTTGTGAGGTAGACACAGTAGCTTTGCTGAATCATTTGGCAGATGGAGGACTAAAAGTGTCACCATCGAAATTACAATTTTGTAAGAAAGATGTCCAATATTTGGGACACAGCATTGAGAAAGGACACAGGAAAATAACCATAGACAGAATCAGGATCATAAAAAGAATGAGTCCACCAATGACCCAAAGAGAAGTGAGAATGTTTCTGGGAATGGTTGGATATTGTCGTCAGTGGATAGGCAATTTTTAATTGATTGCAAAACCTTTGGTACGATTGACAAGAAGTGATGTGAAAGATCCAATTGATTTGAACAAAGAGGAGTTGGCAGCATTAAAGAGATTGAGAGAAGGATTGTGTGAAGCGCCTGCATTAGGAATGCCTGACTGTGACAAGGAGTTTGAGTTGTATTGCAGTGAGAGAAATGCATGTGCACTCTCTGTTCTAGTACAGAAGCATGGAAAACTGAGGAAACCAATTGCGTATTTTTCATCCATGTTGGACCCAGTAGCTGTAGCCCTTCCTGGGTGTTTGAAAGCAGTAGCTGCTACATGTCAAAGTTTGGAACAGAGTGAGGGAATTGTGATGGGATATCCTGTGAAAGTGTTTGTACCTCATGATGTGGCGATTCTGTTAACAAGGAGTCGTACTCAGTATATGACGCACAGCCGACTGACTAAGTATGAAAAGGTCATTTTGGGTGCAACAAATGTGAGTCTTGTGAGATGTGTGAATGTGAATCCTTCAACGTTGTTGCCAGACGTAGAGCATGTGGAGGTAAGAGATGAAGCAGATCATGATTGTTTGGATGTACTTGATTTCTGTACAAAACCAAGACCTGACATAAAAGATGAATCTTTGCCAGAAAGTGATTATGTCATGTTTGTTGATGGATCTTGTTTAAGAACAGATGATGGAGTGCTGAGTGCAGCATATGCGGCATGTACAGTTGCAGAAGTAATGGAAGCATCCTATTTGAAAGGAATAAGATCGGCCCAAGTTGCTGAACTTGTTGCCCTGACCAGAGCATGTAAGGTTGGGAAAAGTGTGAGAGTGACTGTGATAACGGATACCCAGTATGGCTATGGGGTGGTCCATGATTTTGGCCAAATTTGGCTGCAAAGAGGTTTCCTAACCTCAAGTGGAACTCCCATTAAGAACGCTGAAGTGGTTGGAAAGTTGGTTGAGGCAATACAGCTGCCTAGGCAATTGGCTGTGGTAAAATGTGCTGCCCATAGTCGCAGTGGTGATTACATTGCCACTGGTAATAAATGTGCTAATGATATTGCGCAATATTGTACACGAAACCAGAACTCAATCAATCGGGCAAAGGAAAGGGAATTGATTTCTTGTTTCCCAATGTTTACTAAAACTGTGGGAACATGGGAAGAGGTAAGACAATTGCAGGAAGAAGCAGAGGAGGAAGAAGTAAAACAGTGGGTAAAAGCAGGATGTGCACCAAGAGAAAAAGACCATGTGAGGGTCTATCGAGATGGAAGACCAGTTATGCCTGATAGCATGATGTCTGCCATGGCACGGATGTATCATGGACAGGGACATATAGGGAGAGACGCCATGATTAGGTCTTTTAAGCAAACTTGGTATAATGCCAAGTTCAGGCTTGTAGCAGAAAGTATTTGTCAAAGATGTCTAATTTGTCAGCAATACAATCCAGGAAGAAAGACAGTAGTGAGTCTAGGAACAATAGGTCAAGAGGGAGGGCCTTTTACCAGAATGCAAGTGGATTTTATTGAGATGCCTCCTTGTAACAGGTTGAGGTATGTTTTGGTGATGGTATGCCTATTCTCCAGGTGGGTAGAGGCATTCCCAACAACAAGAAATGATGGAATGACAGTGGCAAAATTACTGTTGAGGGAATTTATACCTAGATTTGGGTTCCCAGTAACAATTGAATCAGACAGAGGAGGACATTTTCATAATGAGATTATAAAACTGATTTGTGAAGCATTGAATGTACGACAAAAACTGCATTGTGGCTACCGACCAGAGGCTTCTGGTGTAGTAGAACAAATGAATGGTACTATCAAAAACAGAATAGGGAAAATGTGTTTAGCAACAGGTATGAAATGGCCCGATGTCTTGCCTCTAGTACTCATGACTATTAGATCAATTCCAGACAGAACTACTGGTTTGAGTCCACATGAGATCATCATGGGACGTGCCATGCGACATGTGTTTATACCAGTCAACAAGCTGATGACTATAACTGATGACATGGTGTTGGAATACTGTAAAAGCCTGGCTGACGCAGTTCATTCTGTGTTTCATCATGTTGGAGCGGATGCCACCACCCTTGAAAAGAAGCTAGCCCATGATCTAAGCCCAGGGGACTGGGTAAGGATAAAAGTACACATAAGAAGAAACTGTTTGGTTCCTAGGTAGGGAAAACCAAGGCAAGTCATCTTGACCACAACAACAGCTGTGAAGTAAAGAACTGGATCCATGAAAGTCATACTTTGAGAATTCCCAATCCAGTTGACTGTAAAGAAAAGGAGTATTTTGATGAATCAGAATCCAGTACTGAGTCGGATGATGGAGAGCCAAAAGACAAAGAAAAAGAAAATGCTGAAAGGGGGAAGACAGAGCCAAGTTTAACTTTGATCCCCAGAAGTAATTCCTTGAGGAGAAGGTTACAGATTTCTGATACCAGTTCAGACTCAGAGACAGAACAAAGAGCACGCTCTTCCAAGAAAGAACAAGGGAAGAACAAAGAAAAGGACAGTGGAGAGACAATAAAAGAAATCCATGAGAAGGAAGTGCCAGATGAAAGATTGAGAGAAATTCCACCTGAAACAACACCTTTAGATGGACAGGTGCCAGATACAGAGAGAGAGGGAAAGATTATTGCGGAAGACCCCCGAGGAGGTGTAGGGAACTCCAACATCCAGTTAGAAGCAGGGACAAGTAGTCAGCAGGAAGATTGCGTGAACGTGATTCGAGGAGGGACAGAAGTAGGGAAAACAAAATAAGTGGTGGAAAAAGAAATCGTTGAAGTTAAAAAGCAAGTTCAAACGGAGACTGAGGTAAGCGAAGATGAAATACCAGAAGGCCGAGTTCAGAGAAAGAGAGCTTGGAGAACTGAAAAGAATGATAAAGGGAGTAAATTGAAAAGAGCGGCAAAGGACGAGGTGTGGCCAAACAAAATAAAGAGACTGAGATATCGACTGACACGTGTGAATTCGCCAAGAGCTGAACAGGTGAATGAAGTAACGAGTCAGGATAAATCGAAAGGAGAAGAACAAATAGTAGTTAAAGAAAGCAAAAGAACAAGGAAACCTAACCAGAAGTATAAATCACCGGAATGGACATATGTGGCCCTGCCTGAAGTGAAAGAAGAGGCGGATAGCCAAGGAGATCCAGAGGTAGTTGTACCGAAAGTTGTTGAAGAAGATGAAGAATCGGAAATCCTGAGAGTTATCTTGTCCGATATTGGAGAAGAAGCGGATGTTCAGGACAACCTGTATGTTGAGAACGAAGGGAAGGTGAAAGATGATGAGATGCCAAAATGAATGAGACAAGAAAATTACTGATGGAAAGACAATAAAACACTGAAAAAGAAAACTGGTAGAACCACGTAGGTGCTTATAAGCCTTGGGTTAGAAACTAGTTGTGTAGTAGAAGAGGCTAAGTCAAAAGACACGGCTCATTTTAGAAAAGATGGCAAACATAGAAAGTAGCAAAAGTAGATGTAACTTCCTTAGAAGATGGTGCAAAATGTGTTGTTGTTGTATAGGATTATTAATGCTTCTTTGGAGTATTCTCGCTCTACTAATTTCATTTAAAGTTACTGTAGATCCATTAGTAAGGACATAGTGATAACATAATTAATATAGGGAAAGTTCAAAAGGTAGTTCCAACTAGAGTCAGTGGTCAGTGGTTTATTCTAATTTTTTGGTTTTGGGTGATTTTAATTTACACGTAGATGATCCAGATTGCGTACAAGCGTCGCAACTTGTGTCATCCCTAGAGGGGGTTAACATCTTACAAGGGGTGCTTTTTCCCACACACTCCGCGGGTCATACCTTAGACCTTATTTTCTCCAATATTAAAAATACTGAAATTGGGTCCCCACTTCCACTTATCTGGTCGGACCACTTCCTAGTTCCCTTTTCAATTTCCCTCCCGACCGCTAAGTTATTAAAAAGCACCCAGCTGGTACATAAAAGAGATTGGAAGAAATTGTCTGCGGAATCCCTTAGCCCCATATTGAGGGAGAGTCAGCCTCAGCTGCCTCCGGACCCCAACTTGGGCGCAGTTATCCTGCCCCAATGGATTGCGAATGCAGTGGAGGCTGTCGCACCAATTAGATTGGGGAAACCCGCTAGATGCTCACCCTCGGCTCCATGGTTCTCCACCTCCCTGAAAGAACAAAAAAGTAAATGTAAAAAACTGGAACGTATATGGAGATCAGCTTATTGTGATTCAGCCAAAGTGGTTTATAAAAAAGCTACAAAAGAACTTCATAAGGCTTTAAAAGCTGCCAGACGGGATTACCTTGTAGCTCGCATCCAGAATGCGGTCCATTCCAGCACAGAAGTTTTTAAAGTAGTCCAATCCTTTTTTAAACCTAAGGCTAGTGAGTTGGAGCTTACCGCTTCTGTCGGACGATGTGAAAAAATAGCTTCCTATTTTGATGATAAAATTTCTAAAGTTTATGATTCCTTCACGTCCCCCGAGGCCTCTGCAAAACTGGAAACATCAGCAGTTGGTGGGGAGAGGGAAATTCTCTTAAAATTTAGCCCGATTACATACCAGGAGGCGTTAGCAGAAACTCTGAAATGTAGGTCTGGCGGACCAGATGATCCCTGCCCTCCAAAGTTTTGGAAAATGTTAGCTCCATCGCTGACCGAGGGCCTGCACCATACTTGGAATACCTCTTTAGAGACAGGCATTTTTCCTGACGCTTGGAAACAGGCAACTATCCTCCCCCTGAGGAAGAAAGTGAACGGTGACCCAGGTGACCTTAGTAACCTAAGGCCCATTTCACTGCTCCCTGCCCCGGGTAAGATGTTGGAGAAAATGGTCCAACGCCAACTGACCTCTTTTTTAGAGCAGAATCGGGCTTTACACGACACTCAATCGGGCTTTCGAGCAGGTTTCAGTACTGAGACCGCTCTTCTGGAGGTGGCAGAGTCAATAAAATGGTCATTGGATTCAGGATCATCTGCTTTGCTGGTGCTCCTGGATCTATCCGCGGCCTTTGATACCGTAGACCATGTCATCCTGGTCCGGAGATTACAAGATGCGGGTCTTGGAGGGACGGTGCTAGCTTGGGTACAATCCTATCTCAGTGGGCGCTCCCAGAAAGTGGCTCTACAATCTTATGCCTCCAGACCTAAGCAAATTAAGCGTGGCGTCCCTCAGTGCTCAGCCCTTAGCCCCCTGTTGTTTAATGTATACCTTGCTCCGCTCTTAACTTTGATCGCCAATTGGGGTGTCAAGGCGATTTCCTACGCTGATGACACCCAGCTGGTTTTCCCATTTAAGGATAGGTCGGCAGACACTTTTATGAACTTTAAGGGCTGCCTACAAGATATAGCGCGCTGGATGAATGCTAATAAATTAAAGCTTAATGCCGAAAAAAACGAAGTTCTGTTTTTCGGCAGTGGCTTAGCTCCAGATCCAGTATTGTGGTGGCCATCAGAGATGGGATCACCACCAATACCGGGTTCGTGCGCCAGGTATTTGGGTGTGAAATGGGAAGCAAATCTCTCCTTCTCTGCTCAAATTAAGCAGGTTTCGTCTGTCTGTTTTAGCATAATGAAAAATCTACGGAGAATCCTCCATTTTTTACCTGAGGATTGCCGGAAATCCATAGTACATGCTACAGTCACGTCCAGGCTGGACTATGCCAATAGTCTATATCTTAGCCTCCCCAAATATGCTATAGGACGTCTCCAAATGATTCAGAATGCGGCTGCGAGACTGGTGCTACGAATACCTTTCAAACACCATGTCTCTCCGTATTTGAAGAAGCTCCACTGGTTGAAGGTGGAAAAGTGAATCCAATTCAAGGCCATGATTCTGGCGTATCGAGCCTTAAATGGAAACTGTCCTAATTACCTTAAGCAAAGACTGAGCATATATAAACAAAATCGGGTGCTACGATCTAATTCTCAGACTCTTTTACAGGTCCCTCGCTTTGTGAGGTCCCGTTTGGGGGGGAGGACTTTCACAGTGGGTGCAGCATTACTGTGGAACAGCCTTCCTGAACTCCTGCGGAAGGCAAACATTGAATCTAGTTTTAGAAAAACTTTGAAAACAGGGCTTTTTTAGTTTTTTATTCCCCGTTGGTTGCAACTCAGCTGCTTTCAGCGCCGGGACACCCCTATTTGGGGTAGCCGTGCGCTCTATAAACTGTATTAATAATAATAATAATAATAGAATAGATAAAAACTATTTACATAAAGATAGGTCAATAACAGATTTTTCTAACAATGTGTTTTCAAAATTGTTGTATGAATATGTAAAAACAATGGACGTAAGGGATTGCTACGTTTGTATGCAATTACCTGCATCTGTATCTGAAGGGGTGACTTATCATCACCTTCCAGTAACATATGGAATAACATGTAGTATAATAGCTAGTTTATTTTATCAAACAGGTAAATTAGAATATTATTTCTCAGATGTAGATACTATATTTTCACAAGTACCAGCAATTAACAAACTAAACAAGGTAAAACCTGCAAAGGTATTAGGAGAATTTTTCTTAGAGGCTAAAGAACTAACATTAGAATATATATTTAGAAATAACTTGGCTTGCAGTTTTAAGAAAGAAGAGAAGACATTTTTAGATATGGATGAGGAAAGGAGATTAAAAATGCAAAGAAAGGCTTCAGAAGGGAGAGTGGAGAAAACAGTCTGGGATGTAGAAATGGAGAAACACTTGAAAGGAGAAACAATTCCAACTATGGCTTTAGATTGGCCTCAGAAAGGGAAATTGTGTATAAGAAGGAATCAGGCGGCGTATGAGAATTATTTTCTAGGGAATAGTGATTACCATTACACATACCGAATCATGGGAGGATGGGGATTTAAAGGTGGAAGAGATCCAGTCTTTCCAGGACTGTATTTCATTTGTGGGAACAGGGCATATTATCGTTTGCCAGACCATTGGTATGGCACAAGTTATGTTGGCCTGGTTTTTCCAAAGATTTTTCATATGGATAGAGGAGAAGATGGTGTACATAGCTTAGGTAGTTATTTAGCACGTAGTAAGAGAGAATCTTGGACTGAAATTGTGGGTGACATTTTTGGAGCACTGATACCCACAGTGGGAATATCTCTGAATGCAAACAATATTAGAAAACTTTCAACAGTAGTGGATCGCTTGTCAACAAGCACCGCTGGAGGATTCTTATTGGTAAATACAGAAATGGTTGCCATGCGTGCTATGGTAATGCAAAATCGACTTGCCCTTGATATTTTATTTGCAAAAGAGGGTCGAGTCCGTGGAATGCTGAAAGTACAACATTGTTGTACTTACATTCCTGATGAAAGTAGAGATTTGAAAATTTATATTAAGAATATTACAGAATTGCATAATGAAATTGTACCACTGGAGGTTGAAGGTGTCTGGGAGAAGATTGGTAAGAAAATATCAGCTATTAAAGACTTTGTAGTAAAATTAGGTAGCACATTTATAGGTAAGATATTATTTCCATTAACAAGTGTGATTTCCTTACTATTAATAATTAGACTAGGTTGTATTTGTTGTAGAAAGAATAAAAATCAGAAAAGAATAAAAAGAGAAAACTTAATGAGAAGGGATAAGAAACAAGAAAGAGAATTTGAAGAAATCGAACTAGAAGAGATATAGGAAAGCATGTATAAAACAGCAAAAAGAGAAGAAACAGGGGAAACTGAAATATGAATGAAACAAGAAATCTATTTAAAATTCCGTAAAAGGGATACAAAATGTTTGGTTGGTGTGGTGATATAATCACCAAAGGGGGGATTGCTGGAGCGGGTAGTACAACATTTTGTATACCCCCCCATTCTGCATGTTTATATTAATCTGAATAATTAACTAACAGTGATCTTATTAATTGGTTTGCAGTGAAATACTTATCAATCATACTAACAAAAGAATTACACGTGGGAATTGCACTTTGCATGGCTATATTAATTGTAAACTAACTTGAGTACGCATACTAATAGTAAAAAATTTGAATATTGCATGGTATATGTTGCTTTGGTGATGTATTTGTGATTTGTGCTTTATTAAGTGAGTATAAACCGCCTTGAGTGTTGCTTTCTGCTAGATAATTACAAACACATATGGGTATTAGCGAAGGGTTAACATTTTATTACTTTCAAACAAAGATAGGGAGTACTCCCAATCGACAAAGAACTGTCTAAAGGGTGTATGCACGTGGAGCAGAAAATATATTTCTTAAGAAGACCTCTCACTCACCAACCTGGTTGGTGACATGCTTCATCATCGAGGTCCCACCCAGATAGCCGAGTGCCATCCAGGTGTGCTGCGACACCGGACTACAGTGGAGCTGGTTTGTTTGGGGATGAAGGTGAATAGTGAATTTAGATAAAAATTGGCCAAATTTAACCCAATTAAAATAATTTTATTCCAGGGTAATTTGGACAATAGTTAAAAAGTAGTGAAGATGCCAAAAAAGGTTAAATTGACCTATGGTATCTGATGATAAACAAAAAAGTGAGAAAAATATATAATAGGTCTACATGTTTCAACCATAGGTAGATATTGCTTAGGTTTTCGTCAGGACCATGCGACGTGACCTGGGTGGTGCACACTCGCTAAGGTGTGCCCTGCCCTAGATCCGTGATAGAAACCTAACCCGCTACTCACGGTTAGGAAAGCCTATCTCCACTTGTTGAAAGGAAAAATCTGTAATAAAAAACAAACGAACAAAGGACAAACATATACAACACATAATCGTCACTCTATTCGTTGAGTCAGTGCTCATACTTATTGCCAAAAGGTGTGCGTAACACAGACGTGAAGCCCTAGACAAACCTCACCAAAGATGAGGGTGACGGCTCAGACAATCAATAACAAATATAATGTAAGTGATCTGAAGTCACATACCTAAATTAGTAGTGAACACGAGCCATACACATCAATTCCATACCCACTCATACGAATAGCAAAGTCGTGGGCGTCAAAGTACTCTGATAAGAGTACAAATGTACCAGTGCACCAGTGTAACCGGGGGTAAAACGGGAAATATCCCGAGAGCCCTCGTAAAAGTGAACCCACGTGTAACTAGAATATAGTGGTGGGTAAAAACATACACAGCCTCACTCAATGCGGTGGGCGTGCCGCTAAAACGAGGTGACTATCCAGAGCGTTTAGCTTGGTGACAAAGTGAAATAAACCAACGGTCGAAAACGAAAAAAGGGAGAGAGCAAGTGCGCTTACTTAGAGAGCGGAGTTTGCGCACCTCAAGGGGACGAGATCACACAATACGTGATTTCCAAATCTAGATGGAGAAAATAAGCATATACCATGGTCACATAAACTCAAAGCGATACTCAACATGGCATTTTATTAGCCATTTCTATGTTTTAATTACGTTTTTGTGTTTCTTTTGCTTAAGTTGCCCATTTCGGCCTAGACAAGATGGCTGAACGAGACATTGAACGTGACTGCCCTGACAACACGAGGTTCTGGGTGAAGTGCGCAGGCGTCACCGCCAGCAGCAGTGCCTGGACCTGACCCCGGGAGAACATGTACCCTTCAAGGTCTCTCCGGGAACTTCGCCAGCAGCAAAGACAAAGGACAATTTAAAAACCGGAACCAGCAAGTGCGATGAGTTCATTACACATACACCATGAGAACTTTACCCCGCGACCCTAAGTCGACAATCAGGACTTTCTAAACCCCGATCTTGATACTTTTTGACATTATTTTCATTATAAAAGTAGGTAGGGAATTGAACTAAAAAAGCTCGCTCTTCTTTGATGAACTCGATTTCCTGACGTTATGCTGACGGAGAGGACGGTGACACTGCTGGACAGCTGTTATCCTGAATCTTTGAGAGAGTGAATTGCGGCCTAACTTTGCTGAATAAAGATTTTTCCCCGACCTGACTGACTTAGAGGACGACTTTTAGCCAGATTAGGTAAATATGATGTTCTGCAATGCTGATGATGATTTCTAACGATCTTTGCAATATTTCTTAGATAAAGAATATTTGATTAATTGACAAATGTGTTGTGTCGATTATTTGAAGAAGAGAATTATGATCAGGAGTAGTGTAGAGAAAGATGAGTTTAATCACTAAAACCATAGAGAACAACTAAATGATTCGTCTCCTTATGAGAGGAATATCTTAGGGTTGAAGTCAATGTATTTAGAGTAAGGTAAAGGTATTCCTTTCATGTCAGCGTTTGGAAGCTTATTCCTCTAGGGAAGCAGATCAACGGAGTGTGAGTATTGATGTTATTGGCCCCACCAATTAATGTATATGAGTGAATTTGCTGTTTAGGTATTTGGTCTGTGACAAAGGGGGAATTTGATGTTCCACGCTGCAACGCAATCACAAATCTTCCTCAATCTATTAGTATGTTGACTCCGTTAGCCATCACCTCTAGTCAAAAAGTGTAGACATGCAAATAGACACTTCAGTCAGTACTATCTGTAAGAATCACAGAGGAGTCACCCAAACTATAATTCTGCATTTGTGTGAGATAGTTTGCAGTGGTGCCCATATGTCACTGGGTCTGGATCAAAAAGGCAACAGAATGGTAAAGAGTTCTGCACTAGCACTCTGGGAAGGGGTCACTTCATCCAATGAAGGGCAACCTCTCTTTGGGTCAATTGTAAAAGTAGCACGATTAGATGTCACATAGATTTTGATAGTTTAGCAACATAAGCCTGCTCCACTGCATCAGGAGTATCAGGGCCATCATACTCAGCAATGTGGGATACCTCAGTCAACACTATAGCTCAGTAGGTAGAAATGTAACAACATTCCCATGGCAAGTGAAAGAAGTTAGCCTGAGGCTAACAATGAGCACATTCATTTGCCCTGGTATCATCAAATCTATGCAATCTCAGGGGAGTATAGCACAGTCCATCCTGATCATTTCCCCACAGCTTCATGGCCGGACCTTTGCCTGGTAGATCCTCTCCCAGTGTAAGTTTGCAAATGTGTGGGACCATCCCCCTTTGAAACTGCAAGATTTGGTAATCAGAATGTTTTCTTTGGGTTTATGAGGGTACTCCAAGAAGTTATCCTTCAGTGCATAGTACAGTCTATGATGTATGAAAATATCAAGTGTGTTTGTTGGTGCTTTATCACCATATTGCTCAAGAGTCAGAAATGTTCTTTCAGGAAGCAAATGTCCCAGCACCTTCAATTATGCTAATTGAGTTATTTTTCACTAATGCCTCAGCTTTGATCGGTATTCTGGGATTATACATTATTCTAGCCTTGGAGAGTACAGCAAGGGACAACGCTAGACAGCACATAGTCTATGTCATGTACCATGGGTCGCCACCATAGTGTCCACAGCAGCCCTGGCATATGGTAGTTTTTGAAAGAGACAGGTGTGTAGTGTACTAGGAGCCAAGGCCTCTGTCTCAATGACTATTTGTAGTATCAAGGGCTGGTAGAGGAACCAATAAACCGCCAAGAAGGCTTGAGCTGACAAGTAGTATTGCTTGGGATCGGGTACATCCAGTCCACATTTGCTAGTGGGATCTTTATTATCTCCTAACCTTGTTTGAACCTCTGCCCAAATGAGCCCGTTGATCTCCGATTTCCGCATGTTGAAGAAGGTATATGTCAGGGCAATTGGTATATTCTTGAACAAATAGAGAAATCTGGACATCAGCACCATCTTGATGATTGACACCTTGCCAGTGATAGATAAAGGCAGTTAAACCCACATTTCCCACAGATCCACTTGTATAGGTGGTCTGGACATCACTGGGCCATAGTTATCAAGCATCATCACATCTGTGTCCCTGTGAAGTTTAATGCCCAGATATCAAAGCGACTCCTCCCTCCACACAGTTGGATAGTCCATGGCAATCACACTGTTAGAGGGTGCCAATGGGTTTATTTCTGATTTACTCCAGTTAATCACAATACCAGAGTATCCACCAAATTTGGTAATCTCATGAAAAAAACAGAGCCAAATTCACCACTGGGTGTTTAAGAAATAACACAATATCATGACCTCATGTTACACAGATTTTTTAAATGGATACTTTATTTATGCATCTTAAGTCCAGCCTATGTTAAATATGGGAGGCATTGTTTTCTTGTGCTATGGGGTTTTATGATGCATATGATACTCTCTATAAAATGCCTTGGTTCAAAGCATGCAACATTTGTCCAGTGACTTTTCATTTTCCCGACATCTATGGATATCAATCAGGATGTTTTAAATATGTTTTTTAAAATTGTACTTTTATGATCCTTGGTTGATCGAAATAAAGTGTATGACTGACTGATATCCACATACAACGATAATATTAAACATCTGTGCATAGATACTATCCCTCTATATGCATGAAGACACCTCATTTTGCATGCCAGGGGTTCCGTGGTTATAGTAAAAAAGAGCAGAGACAGGGGCAGTCCTGTCTTGTACCCCTCGTAAAGGAATGTTCTTTAGTGATCCGGATTTTGGCAGTTGGGGAAGTATCTAATAATTATATCATGCAGAGATGTTGAGCACCCTAACCTATCTTGCACAAAACAGTGTGCAGAAACGGACATTCTATGGAATCAAAGGCCGTTTTGGCATCCAAAAGACTCCAAGTGTGGGGAGGCTGGGGTCAACCTAATGCTTCAAAGTGAATTCAAATTGTATGTTGTATGTATTGGACCTAGCAGTGATAAATCCTGTCTGATCCGGGAGGACCAGACCTTTAATTACATACGCCAGTCTCTGGCCTGTAATTCTAGCCAGTATTTTGTCAATATTGAGGAGGAAGAGTGGGTGATACGACCCAACGGACAATGAGTCTTTATTCCGTTCCAATAAGGTAATAATAATTGCTTCCCTCAATGACAGGAGCACGCAGCCACTTACAATGACTTCATAAAAAAATGTAATAGATGTGGACTGAGGCTCTCAGTGAATGCCTTAGCAGTGAGGCCATCTGACCCAGGGTTTTTGCCAGTAGCCAGAGTCTTAATAGCCTCAGTTATTTCCTCCAGCGTCAATGGTTTATTAAGTGCCAGTCTATCATTGGCACCTCCAACAAAGCCAAAGTGATATCATCCAGATACTCTGCCAAGTGGGAATCTTTGAATAGTGCCTCGTAAATATGTACATCTGAATGTAATTTAGTAACAACCGTAGCAATCTCAGCTGTAGCCACTTTCAGAGCACCACTGTTGTCCCTTATGCTTGGGATAATGTTACTTTTTGTGTTATTTCTGAGGCCCCATTCCAAAGTCCTACCAGGACACTCCCTCTCCCAATATCTACGAGCTTGTGTTTCACTTCCAATAATGTTCGCCTCCCTCTCAACGTCTCTCTAAAATTTAACAATGTCTTTTACAGTTCATGGTCGAACCTACCACCAGACACTAACTGCCAATGGTTCTCCAGGTCCTTTGATCTTGTCTCCTAACATAGTAAACTGCCCGATTGCTTTGAGATACAAACACCTCAAATCACAGACTTAAAGGCCTTCCACAGCCTTCGTTTGGATTTCAGGTTCTACCGGGTATCAGGCCATGTAGGATCGCAGTGTCTGGATATAGACGCGACAGGGCTCACTGGCTAATTTGTCCGGTCGAAGCTGCCATTCGTAATAAAGGGAAGCGGACGCCGTTTTCCCATGCCTCTTGAGTTTGGAAATTCAAAACAGTGTAATTTTTGGATTCCCAATTCTGGATACTGCGACCTCCGAATGTGTTTTTTTCTAAAAAAAAGGAAGATTCTTCGCTGGTGCTCTCCTACGGTCGCCCTTCCGAGGCTAGAGAAAGCGCAATATATGCTCCGGTTCTCCTGAATGTATTTGTGTGTGGATTGGCTTTAAGAATAAGGAGAGCTACGGCATCGTCTACACTAGACATTTGTGATATTGATATTGAACAGAGTTTATTATATTTAAGATCTGCCTGGACTGCTTGCACAGGACAATCCCTATTGGTGATGTCATAGTTTGATCAAAATGTGGATTCTTGTTCAGGACGCACGTGTCCTGTTGCACTTGGAATAAGCCTTGACGAAGTTCCCGTGGCACTAGGGGAACGAAACGCGTTGGCTGTGCCAGTTTTTTTGACAAAACAAGACTAATAAAGAGAAGAATTTTGGACTACACGCGGTTTCTGACTAACTTCGATCAGTGTGCACCTTCCTTTCTTGTGGCCATTTTGTATAACTGACATCCCTCAGCAGCGGATGCCGGGAGTAGCTGCACTCATACGTGATATTTGAAACTTGTGGAACTCAATGTGCTTGACCTTAGTCTGCTGCTGTGTGGTTATTTTGTCTTGCCTTCCACAGCAAAGCAGGAGTCAACAGACCCAGAGTTCAATCAGAGGTAATCGTGGATTCAAGTGTTTAGCTCTGCCCTTAAGGTTGTATCCAGAACCGCTCTAGAAGGAAACCTCCAGCGCTGATAGCGCAGCACTTCAGCCTTGAAGGCCAAGCGCAAAGGCACTGGAGAGTGGTAAGAAGGGTTTCAAGGGAGATATCTCTAATCCATTCCCCACCCCAACACACCTGATGAACACTACCTGAGATCAATTATGGAATAAGAGTTGTGAACAGTGGAGTAATATGAATACAGCCTTTCTTTCCCTCATGTGGCTCACTAAGTGTCACGTATGTTAAGAAACTCAATTTCAAACCATAATCGGTTGGGTAAGGCTCTGGAGGGGGAAGATTTATCTGCATCTGCCCCTGCATCATCTAAAACTAAATTGAAATTTCCCCCCCAAATCAACAAGTATTGTTAGACTTGGCATCTTTGGTGTGGTTTCACCTGACTTTTTGACTCTACCTCAGTTATTTTGGATACTATGCTGGATTTCGTTTTTTCCGGCTTAGATGCTTTGGGCACTTTGCCACTGCTGATCAGTGTCAAAGTGCAAGTGCTCCCTGTGTAAATTACTACTGTGCTTGGTTATCCATGATTGGCATATTTGATTTACTGGTAAGCCCCTAGTAAAGTGCACTGAGTTTGCCAGGCCCTGTAAATCAAATGCTACTAGTTGGCCTGTAGTACTGATTGTGCCACCCACATGAGTAGCCCTGAAAGGTATCTCAGACCTGCCACTGCAGTGGCTGTGCACAGTTTTGAACTGCCATGTTGACCTGGCAAGGGCACCCACTTGTCAGGCCTTAACCTCCCCTTTTCTTACATATAAAACCCCCTTCAGGTAGGCCCAAGGTACCCTAATGGGAACGATGCAGTGTATGTGAACTGTAGGACATTTACTGGTGTGTATGACATGTCCTGATAGTGAAATACTGCCAATTTTGTTTTTGACTATTGAAAGGCTAGATTTCCGATAGGATAACATTGGGACAAGATAGAGGATTAATGTTTATGCTCTCTGAACTCAGAATTTAATAATATATCTTTTAGTAAAGATGGTTTTTAAATTGTGTGTTTGAAAATACAACTTTTAGAAAGTAGGCATTTTCTTGTTAAACCATTCTGTGTGCCTTTGCCTGTTTGTGTATTGACTGTCTGGTTTCGGAGTGACAGGGGCTGGGGCTTTGCTTTCACTGTAGACAGCCATTGGGGGCGGTTGAGGTGAGATTGGGCTTTCCTGGGTGACTCGGAGCTGAGCTGAATAGCCCATGGTTGCATTTAGAGTAGTGAGAGGAGTTTTCCTTGCACCTGAATTGGGCCTGACTCCCTTGTACAATGCTGTCTCCATCCCCTGTGGTCATACTGCACCAATGAAGACAGAACTGGTATGCACTGGACTCAGAGACCCTTGCACAAACAAAGCAAAGAAACAATGGGGTATAAGTAGTGGACCTTTAACATTAAACCCCAGAACTTTAGATCACTTCTGGACTCAAGAGAAACCTTTGCCAAGGAGAAGAGCTGGAAAGCTGTGAGGAGGAGTACTGTCCCTTTGCTGTGTGCTGTGTGGGGTTGGTATGCAGTTGCTGCTTCTGCCAAGGAAAGGACAAAGACTGGAACTTTGCAGAGAAACCTGCTTGAAAAAGAATCTCCAAGGGCTTGTGTGTATTGGCCTCCTGTTCTGAAGTCTCAGGGACAGAAAGACATCACCCTCAACTCCCCTGAACTCTATTGCTGAGAGTTCTGACCTGCCAGTAGGTGCCTGTTTCAGTTTTGATAAAAGCAATCTCTGATGCTGTCAGTGATGACGCCATGATGCCATGACCTGCACTGAGGACAGGAGCACACCTCATGAAGTGCAAGACGCACCACCCGGCCTGCACTGCAGCTCCCACACCTGCCAACGCCTGCCGATCCCTTCAGTTATCAGCATTCCTGACACCAGCACTTGCATCGACTTTGTCACCGCCAGCGCCTGCATAGTGATATCGCAGCGTCGATAACCACTGAGGGTGACTCCACGAACTTGCCGACTTTGCATCACCTCACCAGAACCGACGCCTCACTGCCGACGCAACCCACATCCCTGTCCTCGATTAGACACGTCCCCTGCTCGTGGACACAATGCTTCACCTTTTCCGTGGCAGCGACGCCTCACCTCCACGACACCGTGCATCGTCATAGACTTTGTTTTCCAAGGTACTATTAGCTTGGGGGTCCATGTGACTCCGTGTCTGATACCATGCACCTCGCAGTCGGTGCCGTACTTTGGATTTATTGCTGTGATGATGTCGTAATACCCCCAAGTGGAGCTATTTGTTTTCTACAAGCTTTATTTTGGAAATAACTGTTTTAAGTTCTATTTTATTACCTCTATGTTGCAGTTTTGGTCTTGTTGAGTGTAGATAAAGATACCTTATTTTTCGAAACTGGTGTGGTGTCTATTTTAGATGCTATCACTGTATTACTGTGTGTTTTGAGTGCAAATACTTTACACATTGCTTTTAGGATAAGCCTGTCTGCTCGAGCCAAGCTACCAAGGGGGTGAGTTATTTAAAGTGTGTATCCCCCTTACACTGACTAGAAGCAAGGGTCCCTACTTAGACAAAGGTGCATACCTCTGCCAACTAGAGAGGCTCCAGTCCTAACAAGCATTTAAAAGTTTGACAACATATTTCAGCATTTTCACTGAACACCCCGGTGCTGTTTGTAGTGGGGCCATAGACGTTGATAATGAGAATGGGTGGTCCCTTAGTGAACCCGGGATTAAGATATATCTGCCCTGTGAGTCTCTATAGACAGATTTGTATTTATAATCAACATTTTTGCCTATTAATGTAGCAACACCACATGAGTAATGGTTGCACAGTGTGAAAAAGCAGTGCCCCCACTTCCCAGCAAATTTGCTTAGGTGGTTGTCACACTGATGCGTCACTTGAAAAAACATGATAGCCCATGTCCATCTAGGTATGACTGAATGAGCCTGTGTTTGTTAGGATTATTCCAACCATGAATATTCCAGGTCATCAGAGTTATTCGAGACAACCTGCCCACACCCAACAAAATATCCACTGATTAAGACAGTATATCCACCTCCAACCTGCATAGGTATGCAACAGCTATGTGAAATCTGCAACAACTGTGTGATGGCAAGTCATGGTAGGATAACAAGCTATGCTATTGACATCTAACTCAAACAACAACCAAAGAAAACTAAGAGCCCAACTGACTCCCCTCCTTCCACTTAACAAAAAACAGTGAGAGCCTCACCCACGCCGAACACCCAATCTGCCATCGACTGTACCTTTCCAACAAAACACATACTACTAATCAATAAAGTGTATTGCACCCGAGGCTGTTACATGCCAGGCACTGGCAAGGAGAAAAACGCATCATTAATCTCTACATAATATATATCCCCCCAAAGATTTGTGGAACTAATAAAAAATCTGTTAGTTATATACAACAGCAGAATTGTTGTAACTGATATGATACATACTGAGCAGGTTCTAGTCTAACAAAGTGGTTTGTTGATAGCATAAACCACTTATAAATCAGAGGAAGGCCATCCGTTTGTTTGCAATGGACTAAAAGATCTTGCAATTGTTTGTATATCTAAACACCACATTGTACTCTTGCACTATTAGTTTACCATGTTGTGGAAATGGGTTCTTGCACCGGGTCATTTCACTTTTATTTACACTTGTGCGATATCTACAGAGTAGTGTGGTTTATGTTGTAAATAAACCAATATGTCAGACAATAACCTGTACAATGTTCTGTATATCATATCACTTACAGTCATTTTGCTGTTCTATACACTTGTGTTTTTTTAATGAGGTTCGTGTGAACCACTGTTCTCGATATATATAATGCTCAGGTTCATGCAAACATTGGGTTGCTCTTGTTCTCTAAGATACACCAAAGATCACACAGCATATCAACAAAGCCACTGCATCACATATATCAGAGCAGTCTTTGAGTCTGTAAAGTATTTAATTTACCACCTAATTGGACAAGGTGTTTTGCAGGATATAACATGGGGTATTTAGCTTCCTTATTTCGCAGCACGTTTTGGCATCTATAAATTTTCTTCTAGCCTCTGTGAAATCGAAGAAAATGGCAATATCTGCACCCTTGTATTACGGTGGGCCGTGCTCATTAGCAACCTGAAGAGATGTGGCTCTATTGTGATAATTAAGTAAGTGAGCAGTGATTGGGTGCGGATGAGCACCAGGAACAGGTTTAGGAGCCAGAGATCGATTAGCAGGTTTAAACATAAACATAGTAGTAGAGCTGTCACTATCAAACAGTTCCATTGCATATTTTCAACAAAAAGTTCCACTTTAGCCTTGTGCATGGATTCATGAAGGACCATGATTCTGATATTGTTGTGTTGCAAGTGCTACTCCGTATCTTCTTTCTTGGCCACCACCGCCAACAGTTTCCTCTCCATGACTTGCATCATGTCCAATTATTTGCACCCTTTTCTTCCAGCTCCAATATTGATCATTCCGCCCTATCCAGATGCACATTATGCCTGTCTAAGCGCTCCCCTTCAATCTCCTGCATTGAGTTGCCATCCACAAGTGGATCAACCAAGCGATCTCTCACAACTTTTCCGCCGGGTGAATGAAAGTTTTCTTTGCTGTTGACGAGTTTTACTCACTATATAGTCAGAGCAATAGCAGATCAGTGTGGTGACAAAGTAATAGAATCTACAGTGAATCTACAGTGAGTGCTCTAGACCGGGGCAAAGTTGTATGAAGGATCTGATTAATGTAGGGCCTGATTCACCACATCCAGCCAGGTTAGTATGACTGGCAATGTAGGCAATGTAGGCAGCTTTCTCCAGAGTCCCATCAGGGCAGAGCACAATATAATTTAGGCCATCAGGTCAGAGAGGCAAACATCCTGCAGGGTGCCGTAATTCCCCAACACAGCACTAACACATGAGAGATGAGGGAGTCATCACCAGTGGGGCACAAACTGTCCAGCATGGCCCACAGCAGGTACGTGGTGGCAGGGTGGCCGCACATACACTGCACGCTGAGATCAGAGCAAGCAGGCATTGGAACAGGCCACACCCACACATGACTCACCTAGACCAGCGAATGCACACGGCTAACATGTGCCTTCTCCTCAGGACCACCAACATGGCCCCTACGCCTTCCAAAAGACAGGCAGCGGCAAGGCTCCGTCCAGGCAATCAGGCTGCATGCCGCCCACAAAATGTAGTGGAGCACAGCCTTTACTACCATACAAAGGCAGCATCTCATGCAAGAGGGGCTCTGTAGCTCCCATACGCCATCACAATCGCACTGGGGATCACTACACTCCTCGATCACTGTCTCCTCATCAGGCAGCGTCAATCACATAAAAGAATTGCAGATTAGGGAGGATAAAGCAGATGAATAATTGCCCCTTTCTAGAGCGCCTCACCTAAGTGGTCATATTGCTGCTTGGCAGGTCACAACTCCCTGAATATACTTTGCTATTTTAAAACCTAATCTGAATATTCTGGAATCTTGAACCCAAATGGGACGCTTAAGAAGCCATGGAATCTGCCCCAAAGACTGAAATATCTATTCCAGCTTCTTACATAGTCAATTTGACCCATCCCACTAAAGTTACAGTAAAAACAGGCAAATTGAATTCCTTAAAGGATATTGAGGGCTCGGTGGAGAAACGATCTGAGAGCTGATGTACGATCTAAATCAGCGAACTACCCAAAGCTTTAGATGATCTGGAAACGTAGGATACTCAGTGGAAGGAATAAGAGTTTTTCTTCTTCTAGAAATGGAGAAAAGACCTAGAGGAAGTTCCCAGCCTAGCAGACAAATTCAGGGGTTTAACATCAAATATTATATCTAGACTTTCGAAATATTTTTTAATGGTATTATTATGTTTTCTGAAGTCTATATCCTGGTGCAAACTACTTGCTAAACAGTTTTGAGCCAGATTTTGAAGTTAGGGAAGCAGATAGCAGTTAGGGATCAGCATCTTTGATCGGTACAATCGACCAGTATCACAGCATATTTTGGGCCATAATATCAAGGAACAGCGATAACATTATTGCTTTAGCCGCTTTAGAACCTGGGCTTCTATGGGAATTCACAAGGGCATGTTATCAAGCCCATTATCGCCGCTTTAGCGGCGGCAGTTTCCTGCTGCTAAAGCGGCAAAAATGTTATCGCCGTTCCTTGATAATATGGCCCTTTATTTGAGACTATTGCTCTTCAAATGGGTTAGCCAAGACTCTCTTTCCCGTTACATACTTGATTGTCCAAGGATGGTACAATGGATTAGACAAGGCTCACAGAAGAAGGTGCTTGGCTTTGGAACCCGACTACAGTTTCTCTAATGCCAACGATTGTCAGAGTTTCCATTTAAAGAAAATGATTCAGTGGTTATTCAGACAGCAATAATTTAGGGCAGTGTAAATGACGATGTGTGCATACAAACCGATGTTCCTCCATTCTATAGCCAAGGTGTAATGTAATCAGCTTTTTAGTAATTAGAGACTGAATCCATTTATCTACTTATCATTGCCCAAAGCTATTTTAAGTGTAGGATTTCAGAACGATTCAAGCAACTTTGTGGGATAGATAGGATGCGCATCTTAAAATCTTTCAAAAACTGAAACCCTCCCCAATGAGATAAATACTACATAGGCATCCTGCAACAAATGTATCCCTGCCTCCTTGACCTGCCTTTTTCAAATTGCCAGAGAAACGCAGTAAAAAAATCTCCATAGGCTCTTTTCCCTATGCTTCTTTGTTCTCAAAAATGAAAACCCACAATCCACCACATAAACTGGAAATGGGGCCAATCCAAAAGGCGGGGGGGGGGGGGGTGCTCTAACTCGCAAAAGGACCTTCAAATCGATTACAACAGTGGTGGGGTGGGAAATGTGCAGTACACCTGTGATATTATTTTAATAATAGGCATTGAATGTGGCATTGATACTATTTGTATATGATGTAAATAGCAATTATCCAATGTGATTTGTGAACATGACAGCATATATAATTTAACTGTGTATATCAACGCATGCGCACACTAAAGGCTTACCTATGAAGTTAACACACATCTATCTATTCTTATTTTAGCAAATAATATTGTGGCAAGGGATAATGGGAGGGTAGCACACCTCAAACTCCTAAGTCTTAACACTGACCGTTCAGTCAAGAATCCTAATAAAGTGCCACAGCAAATTCTCATTTAATTTGATGAGATCATTTACTTTGCTGGTTAATCTTTGGGTTCAATGCTGACCATGCAAGACTTGCATTCGTGATGCGTGCAGTTGAGAAATGTGGTGACAGGGCTGGCAGACTGCTTGCCTATAAACTTCTCTAGTACATCCCTTTTCATCATTGATTAAAAAAATCAATGACTGGAGGTATTGTAAGCGGCGGCCAAATTAATAGATGCCTGTGGCCCGCCTGCTGCAGAAAGATGATAAAAAAGAAACATTACAAATGTAAACATATAATTCACACCACTATTCAAATAGACCTAGCGCAATTTGCATAAATATTACTTACATTGAGCAATTAGCAGTTCATTAACATGAATTGAAATAGCAGTTCACACTTTTCCGAAAGGCAAATGCCATGTCCATATGTGAAACCTTATGCAGTGCAATTGATAATAATACAAAAATTAACTTTAATAGGGCACTTTGTATTCCAGAGTGCACAAGCTGTAGATTATAATTAGAAGAAAGACGCCTGCTGCATTAGATACATTTTTTAAAGCTCCTGCATGCTGTAGTCTTTATCTAGTCATCTTAAATGCTCACCTTAAATGTTGAAATTTCAGTGGACACTGACAGCCACACAACTTTTGCTGCCCTCCAAATAAATATAAATAAAAAAATAGGGGTGTAATGGGGAGAGGGTGGAGGGGAAAGAGGCAATGGAAATACCTGAGGGTGTTCCAGAGGTGGCCAAAAAAATAATAAAGAAAGGGATGGGAAGGGTGGGAAAAGCAATGGACAGGCTTGGTGGGGGGCAATATAGATTACTGAGGGTGCGGGGTTGTTTTAGAGAGGTTAGCAGTATACAAGGGAGAGTGATGAAAGAAATAGAAAAAAGTAGATTCTTAAAAGTATGTGTAGGAAAGTGCCTCTTTTTAAATGGTTCCCACACTTTTTACCTAGTGTTGATATACTTTAACTGAGTGTGCCCTGGTTTCCTGCCAACCAGGTACCCAGGGCATATGTTCTTTCCCTAAACTGTACTGTTACAAAACCCAATTTGCAACCCTCTGGCCACATGTAAGTCCCTTGTGAAAGGTACAATAGGTACTAAGGGCACTGTGACCAGGGAAGGCATCTAATGGCTGCAGCACTTATTGTGCCACCCTTAGAGGCCCTGTACCTTCACACACACTGCCATTGTAAGCTGCGTGTTTTGGTGCAGAATAAAGTGAAGAGTCGATATGGCACACATCCCTGTGTGCCATGCCTACAATACACAGCCCTGGCATAGGTAAGCCACCTCTCTAGCTTGGTGCACTATACCAGTGGTGAGGGTTCAGGTGCATGAGCCCTGTACCCCTACAGTGTCTAAGTCGATTCTTAAACATTGTAAGTGCAGTAATATCATAAAGGGTATATGATCTGGGAGTTGTCATAACGCACTCCACGGCACCATAATGGCTTTACTGAAAACTGGGAAGTTTGTATCAAACTTCTCAGCACATTACTCTCACACTTATGCCAGTATGGGATTTAATGAAAAAAGCACCCAGAGGGCATCTTAGAGATGCCTCCTGAAAAACGACCTAACTCTAGTGTCCTAGCTGAGTGTCTGCTCGCCAGCTGCCATCACCACACATGTTTCTGCACCCCTGAGTCGACAGCCTGCCACTCTCGGGGTCCTAAAACAAAGCACATTCTGGAACGAGGTGCCACGCCTTCTACCCCAGGATGGGCAGGGTCCACTAAGGGAAAGCTTCAAAGGCTTGCCACCTTTGTGAGCTACCCCAGCCATTTGCTGCTCCCAGCAACTGGCCCCCACCGGTTCTAACCCCCACTTTAGGTGGGGAGAATCGTTGGTAAAACCAAGTTAGGAGGAGAGGTGTGTCCACCTTTGCCAACCCCACCCCTCAGGTGGGGGATGTGAGGTGAAGCACAACTCTGAGTCCCCACCATCTTGAAGGTGGGGGGACCCAGCCAAGCAGAGTGAGTCTTATGCCCCTGTCTCACTGGTGGGTGGCATAATAGGGGGTGTACACACCCCAAGGAAGGGACCTATTGGTCCCGACCTGTACCTACCTGTAACACCCCTAAATTAGGTATTTAGGGGCAACCCTGAACCTTGCCTCCTCAGACAAGAAGAAACAAGACGAAGAAAGACTGAAGAACCGTGCTGGAGAAGAAGATGAGGACACCAACTGACCTGGCCCCAGCCCTACCGGCCTGTCCCCACTTCGGACACCTCCAGCGAAACCTTGGTGTATCCTGCAGCCAGTAGTCCTCAAGAACCCAGAGGACCTACCCGGCCTTCAAAACCCAAAAGACTTCCGGGAGAATTGGACTTGCTGAAAACCATCTGCCTCGGACTCCGGACAACTTTGTGAGTCCCCCACAACTCAGCCCGAGGGCCCTGAACCCAAACCCCGGTAGATCAGCACTCTAAGCAGGTCCCCCTGGCAATCCAAACCTGAGTTACAGTGACTCCCAAACCTCCACAAGCTTCTAACCCGAGCATGCAGCCCTTACCTGGGATGCCCCTCCAACCGCGACCAAAGGCAACACCCCAACCATCCCTTTGATCGAAGCAGTTCAAGGAGCCCGACCGCTTGACTGACTCCATCTGCGAACACTTGCAGTCACATGGTTTCAACTCCCAAAGACCCCATTCACCGACCCGGTCCCTGACCGCCTCAAAAAAGATCCCGACCGAATCAGCCACTTGGAACAAGACCGAAGGCCTCTACTGAGAAACCCTGGGATCCCTGATGACCACATCCTACACCCGGCCGCCCCTGTGCTGCTGACAGGCCATTGGGCCCCTCAGTGCTAGCCATTGGGCCACTCAGTGCTAGCCTCAACACCAGGAGCTTTTGTTCCCTCAACCAGGTAGCCTGCTCATCCGGAAACTCCAAATCAACGGCCTTGCTTAGCCCGGTGGCTAACGTGCGGTCCCTGCACTCTGCAACCGGCTGCCCTTGTGCTGCTGGTGGTGCAAACCGAGTGCCCATCCGATCCTGTCTTACTCATGGACCACAACCTCATTGTTGATCTTTCAGTACTAAGAGGGTCTTGTGAGTAACCCTGAAAAACTGTGATTGTATTGCAAAACTAACTAATTTCCTTCCCTTCTCTTAGGAAATGTACCAGCGTGGTATCTAGAGATACCTCGCTGAGTACGGAAAGTAATTTTAAAGTAATTTTGACTGTTTATTACCAAAGCCTATAACCCTGTAACAGCAACCAAGTTAATGTAAAATGCATATTCATGATACCTTGCCATTGAGAGAACGATTTTGCTTATGATTTGGTTCTGGTAATAAAAAAAACCAAAAGAATATTTATATGCAAACAAATTGAACTGAGTTCAGTCTTTGAGTGTGTGACATCATTTCTTGCCTGAGTGTGTACAATAAATGCTTAGCACTGCCCTCTGATAAAGCCTTACTACTCGCCCACACTACCACAAATAGAAGAGTATGGTATTATCTACTTTTACCTCTGCTTACCTTTGGGGTTCCACTGGACTCTCTGCACATTATACCTTACTTTGGCGTAGTATATACAGAGCCAGCTTCCTACCGAATGTATGTGTAATATATGGTATTTCTATAGCGTAAACCTAGCCAAAGGTCAGCAGAGCAGTATAGAGGATCAAAACAAGCATATAGTAACAAGTGATAGGAAAGGTAGTTGGGTTGAGGGCAGTTAATGCATTGTGATGTAGTGTTCTTTAAAGAGGTAAGTCTTCAACTTTTTTCTGAATTGGAGAAGCATTTTGGCAGTCCTAATGGATACCTGGACGCTGCTTCATATTCTGGGTGCATAGGGGGAAAAGGCTTGCTGCCTTGCGTTTTCTTAATACAGTCTGATGGTGTCCTGCTTTAGTGTACCATGAACCACCAGAGAAGGTGAGCTTGTCTACAAGATAAGCTGGGGTGCTGGTTGTGATGGCTTAGTAAGTGATGGACCTGGTTTTGAAGATGGCGTAGTTTGACAATAGGAGCCAATGGATTTAAATCAATTGATGCAATCATATTTCTGCAGGCTCTGGATGAGACTTGCTGTAGTGTGTAGGATGCCCTTTAAGGGTACTAGTGTGAAGTCTGGGAGACTATTTAGCAGAGTGTTACCACCATCCAGATGCAAAAGTATGAGTGCATGAACAGCAGTTCTGCAGTCGCTTTCTGAAAGAAATGATTTCACTTTTTTAGAAGAGAGAGCTGCTACCAGGACGTATTTGTTTTTTTGGCAATGTGCTCCTCGAGGGCGAGGTTGATGTTCAGAGTGAATCCAAGTGACTTGGCACCAGAAGAAAGTTGGGGTTCGACGCAGTCAAGGTTCATGTCATTGAACCAGATTTGTACTGTTTCTTGTGTGTTTTTCTTGGTAAATAACAAGAATTCAGTCTTGGTTGGTTTGCGTTGCAGATAAGCTCTGGACATCCATCACAGGATGACGTTAAGAAAATGTTTAAGGTGTTGGACGTCTGAAACTGAGGAGAGTTTCAAGTAGAGTTGGGTTTTTTCCGGCATATTGGTGAATCTGGATGATGTTATCTGTGAGTTCAGAACAAAGAGCTCCATGTTGAGGTTGAACTGGGCAAAGAATCGAATCCTCACGGACATCACAGGTGATAGGGATCTTTTGTGACCTGAAGGTGTCCATTTGAACAAACTGGTGTGAGTTGGACAGGTAGAAGGAGACTCAGTAAAGTACATTGCTTGTGAATCACATTTGAGATTCCAGGGTGGGTTTAACGGTGGATGGTCAACTGTGATGAAGGCAGTTTTAGAGGTCCAGCAATATCAGGAAAAGTTTCATCATCATCATCATCTGTGTTCAGGAGGACATTGTCAACCATATGTAAAGTAGTTGTCTCTATGCTGAGGTGTGATCTAAAGTATAGTGATAGTCTTGCTCGTGATGGCTATTATTGTTGTGATATTGAAATTGAACATAGACTGTTTCTTCAATGATCTTGCAGATGAATGGAAGGTGAGTGATGGGCCAGTAGTTGGTGAGGTCATCAGGGTCCAGTGTAGGTTTCTTTGGGAGTAGGAGAATCTGGCCTGTCTTAAGAGCTTGTGGGAAAATGCCCTGAGTGAAGGAGGCATTGTCAATGGTGAGTAGGGGTGATAGAGCATTCCCAGAGAGAGCTTTGATGAAGGACAAGGTTAAGAACTCATGTTCATAAGCAGTGTGTTTAAGGGAGTTGAGTATGTCACAGTGATCTGTAAGAGGACTTTGAAGTCAGAAAACTGCAGTATTTTATAAGAACTGGTACGTGTAAGAGACCAATGAAGCTTGGTTTTTTTGATGTGCTATCCAATCTCCTGTATTTTTTTAAATGAAGAAGAGGTTGATGGAATTGCCCTTTTCTGTGGAGTGAGGAAAAGGTGGGTTCGGCAGAGGGTAGATGTAGTGCTTTACTGCCTTAAACAAGTGTTCTGATTTTGTTGGTAGCTTCATTGATGGTGTTATTATAATGCTTTGCTTTGGTTGTTATGATGAGATGTCTGTGTGTTGCACAGGGAGACTTCAATACTATGAGGTCATTAGGAGTTGTGTTTTTCTTCCATTTTCTTTCTTGTCGATGAATAGATCATTTATCATCAGCAACATAACTGATTGTTGAATGCTTTGGCTTGCACTTGCATGTCTCAATTGGGATGAGGATATGCACACAGTTTTCCACAAAAAGATGAAGTTGTTTAATTGAGTATTGTAATATAGTGTGCAGTTGATGGGCCTTTTTTGTCTAGACATTGGTTTGTTTGTAGGATGCTGAGCAGGGAGATAGGATGGTGAAGTTTTCAGTCCTGTAAATGGGCTTTGGTTGTTTGCATTGGATTGTTGGTGATGTTTAGAAGGAAAGGTCAAGCATATGGCCATTGCAGTGTGTTGGTTGTGTGACATGAGTTAACACATCAAGTGTGTTCATAAGGTTTAGGAGGTTGTATCTTATTTATTTTGAGCCTGCATTGTCTGAGAGGTTGAAGTCACACCAGAGGGTAGTGTGGACATGTTGGATGAGGTGGTGAGGAGATTTGAAAATTCATCAATGAAGTCTTTGTTCTGCCTGGGTGGGCTTTAGATGAGTTGGAAGGTGGGGGCCTGAGTTACAGAGAGTGATAAATGGCATGTCAGCAGCTTCATGAAGCTGAGTGTCTCTTACTTGCTTATGGTGCAGGACTAGGAAGAATTATTGATTACAGTGAGGCCTCCTCCTCTTAAGTGCATGGCCCACATGATGACTGATGTAGCCTGTGGGAAGAAAGACATCTAGGATGTATGAGGATGTGGGGGTGAACCATACTTCTGTGCTGACGAAGGCATCAAGCTTGTGAATGATGATGAGATCTGTGATATCTGTTGCATGGAGTACTGCAGAGAGAGCACTAATGAGCACTAAGTGGAATGTGAGTTATGTAGTTTGTTTGTGTGTGGTAGTTAGTGGGATGTGTACAATGTCTATGTGTTATGGCAATGCTATTTCAGCGTTTTGGTCATCTAGGTCTGGGTGTGACTGTGGGAACTGGCAGTATGGGATCCTGGGTGAGGCACATGACTATACCTTACTGTATAAGTTTCAGTGGAACAAGGGTTCTGTCCTGTGAGAACATGCCTATTGTTTATGGGTGGGGGCGAAATTCACAGAGTTTCACTCCACAAAATTCTGGGAGTTACATAACTACTCCACGGGATTCCATTGAGTTCCACCAATGGGCTCTAGCTGCTCGCACTGAAATTTAGTGCTGGTACAGCAATCAGCGTTGAAAACTCAGGGCATATTGTGTCTGCATAGCTCAAGAGCACAAGGCCATTTGAGTTGATTTTGCAGCTGCTCAAGTAGAAAATCTACTCGAGCAGCAGCAAATCAACTCAAGTGGCAGTCCTCTGACCGTGACTGCTCTCGACCACCTGTGACAGAAAAAGGCACTAGGGGATGCCAAAACTTGGTTGCGCTTGCCAGCTTGCATTTTCTGGAGCCTCACAGGAGAAAGATTCCATCACATTGCGATTGGCAGAATTTGGATGAAACTTTGAGTTAAAGATTAACACGGAGTGACCAAAATTCTGTACATTCCACGGGCAGAATCAAACATTCCACACAGCCTACTCTTTTTGCATGGCCATCCTGATTTGTTGCAAACATTTTATTGCTGGTTTTTAGGCTCTGCACACTGGGCTCTGCTATCTAGTGCCCCATGTATGTGCACTTGCCCCTAAAATTAGCTAATCCCTGATTGGTTTTGTTGTCACAGAAAATACCTTCACATGGTTGTGGATGTACACCACTGCCCTGAGTGCATAACTGTACAGATGTCTGGATCCCTAATGTTGATTTTTGTTGTTGTAGGCAAACATGGATCATGTGTGTGCACCATAACATAGGCCGTCTCATGGATTGAGGTCTTGTTGGACCGGGAGACCTACCTTCGTGGTAGTAGAAGGCTACTGACTTCACTAAAACTTAAGCGCCATCAGCGCAGTGGTGACAGCATACCATGTAGTAATCAACATGAGTGGATAGGTCCTTTTTAACCTGCATTACTGAAATGAGACATACAAGCTCACTCACCTCTTTAAAGTTCCACTTCTGTGTGCTTAACTCACCCTTGACCGACATCAGTTAGTTGTAGAGTGCTGCACAGCACAGGAGTGGTGACTGCGCTGGATGTATGTGTGCCTAAGGAGTACAGTACATGGATAGACCAGTCCTGTGCAGTGCATGGATGATGAGTGTGTGTACTGGGTGTATGTAGACCAGAGAAGGTTGCCTTACATGATAGAAGTATTGCTGTTGCTGTGCAGTACGTGTGCAATGAAAGCATGTGCTGGTTGTATATGTGGTTGCAAGAAATTAAATACATGAAGGGTGAAGTGTTGTGCAGTGCGCACATGGGGAATGTGTGTGTTTGCATTTAGCACACCAGAAGGGCTACAGTACTGAGCAGTGCATGGAGAGTGATTATGTGTGCTGATTGTATGTGTGCCTGGGGTGGCAACATACAAAAGGTGACAGGACTGGACAGTGGATGTGCTGCGTATACACACTGAGTGCAAGTGTACCTGTAACGGTACATTACATGGAGGACACTGAGTTCCATTTTGGAAAACCCAGGCTTGCCTGGTGCAGACATGAGGTGTAGTGTAATCCCACAGACAGATTTGTATATTGCTGCATTCCTGCAAGCTGGATGGGACACACGGGAGAACAGAGAGAGAGAGAGACCCCCTCCCATAAACTTTATAGTGTGCTCTTTTATTAAGTGAGAGATCACAAGGAAGGGGCCTGGAAACAACGCAGGGAAGAGATGGGGCTTATGAGGTATCATAAAGAGTCGGGCTGGGAGCCCAAGAATAACCACATATTGGTTTCTGGAAATGGAATATAAGGGGAGCTTGAGAAGCAGCCAGATGGGGCTGGGTGTGGAGGGGAAGCTCTGCCTTTGGCCAGGACTGGGGGCCAAGGCCTGCTTGTCTCCATGCTGGATGAGGGAACATCAGCCAGGGAAACTAAGGCCACATGCTCTGGATCACCAGCACCTGTCTGCTTGCCAAGACCAGTGTGCCCTATGCAGAAGAGACGAGCATTATAGGCGTCAGGGTCAGGTGGGGTGCCCTGTCGAGAGGACTCCCAGTGCAAGGTGTGAGGATGTGGCTGCAGCACCAAACGGGTCATTGCTCATGTGCAGAATCAGGTCAGCGAGCCCTGTATGTCATGAGAGGGTCGATGTAAAGATAGCCATAAGCAAAGACTGTGTGGAGAGTGTGAAGTCCATACCGCACCGTTGCAGTAACCCCATATGCCCCCTGTAGGCTGCCGTGGAAGTGAACACTCTAGAACAGAGACCATTGTCTGGCTTAGTTGCGACTCCGCTGGCCCTGGTCTGCTGTGGTGTGGAATGCAACCCTGTATGCAAGGTGGGGCTGCCTGTACTAAGTAACCCGTAAGGTCGAAATCAACCTTCAAGAAATTGCACCCTGACTTGTCCCATGGATGGAGGAGGACACCATGAGTACATCGACCTTACTGAGACCAAATTGGGAGCACCAGGATCAATCATCTGATCCCCCGTACTGAACTTATATTAGAGAAGGTAGGACCGGCACTCCTCAGATCTCTGCTGGAACCAGCTGTGCAAGCTCACAGAAAGCCTGTGCTGGCTGGTGCTGCTGTGCTTCCCATGTGCAGCTGGACTCAACTAAGTAGGACTGGAGCTTTGCAAGTGCCTGCAGTTAGGGCACCAACTGAGACGCTAAATGTTTCCTAGCTGCTGGAGTGGGTAATACTTGATACAGACCTACAGGGTCTCGGTCGACTCACTGTAATAGGTTCTACAGCATCAAAGACACTTTTGACTACTTTCCAGAGAGTCGGAGTGGACTTTAAAGTAAGATCTACTAGTGAGCATTCCCGGGATGCGACCACCTTGAATTTGGTATAACCCCAACCACAGTATGAGAAGCAGATAGCGCAGGGATTGCCTTTGAATCTCTGGAGACCCAAACTCAAAGGGATTGTGTTATTGGCAATGAGTGTTGTGTTACTTCTGCATGCTCTTTCAGTTATGAGTTATTTTCCCTAAACTGTATCTATACTTCATCCCCAGGGAGCCTTGGACTGCTTGACAATAGCTACCACTTAGAGTCAAGTGCTGAGGGGGTACTTGGCCCAGTTGCTCAGAAATCACAGTATTTCGGGCCCTGAGACATCAGAAGTAAAAGTCCTCAACCACCACTGCCGGTCCCAGTAAGGCCTCCGTGCCCTGTTGTCCTCTGAAATGGGTTCTGACAGGCTTATAGAACCCTTTTTGTAGGGTGTGGAAATACACCAATTGCATGAAATGTTAAAAGTCACCCGGGGATTGCAGCACTTAGTGTGTCATCTACTAGTGTGTTAAAGGAAAACTTGGCCTCAGGCCTACCATTTTAGTTGACTGCTGCAAAAAAAACCTGCAGAGATCTGTAACAATAACATTTTTAACAGAGGAAATCTTGCTTTTAAATATTAGTAAATAATCCCTATGTAAGCCTTGTACCCCTACGAGGTAAGGTGCATGGTATGTTAAGGTGGGGCTTACAGACAATGTATGTTACCATGTCCCTACAGTGACAAGACCTTAAACTCTATTTTCACTGTGGCATGCCTAGCCATCCTATGTAAAAATCCGAGTACAAAATAAAATACTAATACTGGCATGTCAGGAATGGGGCAAGCTGGGCAAATAAATAAACCACTATTTTTAATAGTTATTAAAAATTCAATTCAATGGTGCAGTAGGGTTTTCAATAAGTATTATTTGAAAGTAACTTTTAGAAAGTTACCCTTCACCTGACTGAACTGTCAGAATTCTAACTGGCATAAGTCTCTGCCAGCTCCTAGTCTGTGCTCAGCCTGGGAATAGGCGTGAAAGAGGTGTGGAATGCCTCCCAGGAGCAAACAATAGTCTCACCTGAAAGAACAGAGGGAAATCCTCTGATCTCCACAGCATAATAAGAGTGGGGGCTGTGGGCATCCTGTTGACATCAAACTATCAAATTCTGCTTGACCGGTCTATTGAGTCACATGTACCACCTGAAGTGCACTTGAAAGGGAGAGAACAGGATACAAGGCAATTCTTGTGAATACTCTGTCTGGTTGCTGACCCTGCTCTTGTCCTACCAGATATCTGTTTCTGGGTTTGTTGTGGCTGCATCACCTTCTTCAAACTGGATTTTAGTGTTAGATGTGGGAGAATACTTGGAATTTCCCTATGATGCTCTCACATACCCAACAGCCCTCAGACCTGAGTTTAGCGTTGTAGAAGACGTTTGCTATCTTGAAAATGCTACTGCAAAAGTGGGTAGTGTTGCCGCCAGGAACTTTTAACTCCTTTATTAGGCAGTGCCCAGGAATAATCCCTCCACTAGCTAGTGCCAGGTATAAACATGGCAAACCAAAGCACCCCATCGAACACTGCTAGACTTGCAAAAGGATACCAGTCGGACTGAACCTGCTACACGTGGAATCTCTGACCTATGAAAAGTACCTGAGGTGGTACGACCCCCTTTAACTTGAAATCCAAAGACAAAAACATCATAAGGATGATCCCCTGTGTGGCTCCACAAACATAACAAAGCTGAACAGGACATTCCTTTGAAGAATCCCAACTCACGAGTAGCAACTGGAACTGGACTAGGCTTTCCTGTTCCCTCTGCCTGACACCTTGAATATCTCTAAGTGCACTTCCTGAGATACTGAGGGCGTTGGAAGTGTACTCCTGCAACTGTTTGGGTACCAGAAGAAGTCTGGGAATGTTTTCAATGCATTTACTCCAGAGCCCCAGCACTTCAAGGGACTGGCCACAAACAAATCTGACTGTGAGTCACTGCATCGGATGGTATGTCAGGTTTGTCTGGCATAGAGAAAAGTTTTCCTCAGAAAAATGACAAAGTCTCTTTTCAGAATGGGACTTAGAAACGTTTACAAACTTTCCTACTTCCAGGCCAGTAGCGGACCAATCTACTTGGTGTATCCGAGCCTTGCACCATTGCGTACTGCCTCAAATCGTGCTTAGGTCTCAGTCTACCATGACCATTGACTACCATTGGTGCTTTCTACTTTTTGGTGTTTTTTTATACTTAAGTCTTTACCATTTCATAGTGCTGTCTCCCCTTATTGCATTTTTGTCATTTTGGTGTCATTTTGCATATTAACCTTTTCTCTCTCTTTTTAAATTGGAGTGGCATTTGTATTGTATTGTGTTTACTACTTTACCTTGGGTTGGTGGTAGAAACATACAAGGTAGTGACTTTATTACTTGTGGTGGACACCTATACTCCCCAACTAATAAATCACTTTCTCACATGGCTCAACTTTGACCCTGGTCCTAAATGGCCTAATCAACTGATACTCTTGCCTGGGGACACCCTTTGATGGAGATGGCCTGAAGATCTGATTGAAATAGGGAGAAAGCAGGACATGTTGTCACTACCTGTGCAGCTGGATGATGGGAAATCCAGTGATTCCACTTCCTGTGAAGTTGCATGATGGGAAATGAAGTCCACTTGTTTGGCTTCTTCCTTTAAAGATGGTGTTCATGGGAAACCAGTGACGTCTTTTCCCGTGCATATGGATAATAGGAAAAAAGCAAGAGCAGTGGAAGGATACAAGTCAACCAATCAAAAGAATGATAAAGTGGCTTTGCTCAAGGGGAGGGACAATCAAAAGAAGAGGAGGGACAAATATATAATGTATAAGGAAAGCCATCAAATAAAAAGCAAACAAACAAGAGTGACAACAAAGAAAACCAGTGCTAAACAATGGGCTGGGCCAAAGTTCACTGTAGCTCACTTAAGGTTTTTGGTACAGTTCACAATAGTCTTTCTAAGCTGTAGGGTAGATCATAAAACTGAGCTAATTTTTGATTGTATAGCTTTAGTGAATAGCTATCAGTTAGGTACAGTATCTCAGATAATACTAATCAAAGTAATTGTAAAAAATAGAAATCATTTAGAACTGTGCCTGGTTGAATATTTGTGCAGTTCAAGTGCGTGCCCAATATAAGGTTTAACAATTGTACCCATGGTCGTACACAGGAAATAGGGTAGCCACCCCATCCTAATTTTGTCAGGCAGTCCTGAGAGCAAATATACAGTTTTCCTGAGCACTTCAGAATCAATAATGTCCTGTAGTGCAATTATATTCACAGAACACAGTTGTTGTTCTTTGTCTTTTACTCAATTCCAAAACAATTCAACACATAGATATTACAAAATCATGCTTTGTAATTATGGCATTTGCACTGACTTCCTAAGAGCTACAAACAAAGACAAAAATATATATATCATTATCCTGTGTTGAGTCATGTAACCCCTTATCTGTCAAAACCAACATAAAGCCCATAGTTGGTGGATAGTCACTTAGCCGAGTTGAACATTAAAAGAAAACATTTCAGAAAGTACACCCACATGGTGTCCCCCTGACAACATCATAGGGTGTCTCATGCTGTAATAGAAGCTGAAAAGAGAGTAGAAATGCTCTTGGGGCAAGCAATTTAGGTTTGAAACACACAACCTAGGAATCACTGGTGAACACAGACCTGGCATGCATGTGGTTTGCAAGTCACAAGCATGACCATGTGGAATTCAAATTTTTTCCTAAATTGCTTGGACTATGATGTTGTCAAGGAGACACTATGTGGGTGTCCTATAACAGGTAGGAGGGAATGCTGCTATTCCTTATATTGTCTCCAGAAACATAAATAATTAAGTTATCTCATCTGCAGTATAAGTTAATAATGTACTGAGTAAAGTAGTTCACTTCACCCCATAGTTCTCTTACCTGATTAGATGAAGTGATGGCTGGTGGCTGCTGCCTCTGTCAATTTTTTAACACCTTTTATGAGGGTTTCCCAACGTGCCTTCTTTATGATAATGGTAGTGCGCTAATACGGAAGGTCTCACAGCAAGGTCCCACTCCCACCAAGGATCACAGGCAGCTACATTGAAATAAAAAACAGTAATTAGTAGGTTATACATATATATTTATATTATTGCTTTAGAAAGACTGAGGTCAGACTACTACCACCATGCCCCAAAAAAGAAAGGAATACCACATATTATAAGAAAAACTAGCAATAGTACGTTTTTCTGAGCAATAGTGAGCATGGAATTTAAAAAACAAAGTTATAAAATCCTAAAGTCAGGGAAAATATACTCAAAGTCTGTACTCTGTATTCGACAAGGTCCAGCTTTTTTTGATTTACATATTAAAAAGGCCTGAAAGATGATATTGACGTTGAGGAATGATGTTCTTCGTGGTTGGGTAAGTGGACTGGTGTGGACTATAGCTCAGGTAATGGAAGATCCCACAATGAGTCGGTGTCACATGTAACCACATCCGCCTCACCAAGTGTGTAAATTATTTTGTGTATATAAGATACATCTCTATAAAAATCACACAGCTCGGGGGAAGAGGGCAAAGGGTTTGCTTCATTGGCTGGGAAAGGGGATTTTGGTAAATGTAAGACAAACACAACACAACACAAGAAAAATATTCATGAGGGCAATGAGCAGCACATCACCATCATCAATCTGTTGCGGAAGGAAACAAAGGAATTAGTATCACACAGTGCAGTTAAATGCATTTGCAAACAGTCCTTCTGCCCCATAGACCTAAGTTATCAGATATCTAAATGTTCTGTCTTCAAGGTTTGTAAAAATCAAATTATGGAAGAGTGAATTGAACCCACCTAGTTCTAAAAATACGATTATGAAAAGAGAAAAATGGTAGTGTATTGCGAAATTGGGTGGTGCATCTACATTCTCCTCAGGAACATCCATCACTCTTGGGTGCCCCCCTTGACTGATCCGATAGGTAAGCAGAAGTGTGGAGCTCAGCTTGTGCATTTCTTTTGTGCAGAAGACAAGAAGGCCTAAGGATTGTAAAACAGAAAATGTTTTGTAGAGTCAAGGAGAAGGACAGAAGGAAGGTAAACTTCATGGGGATAGTACCAAGAAGACTCAGAGGCAGAGCAAAAAACAAGGGGACTCAGAGTTTCACTTTTGCCACGAGTGCAACACACCACACTCCGCAGCATTTCCCAAATCAATGCATCTCTCTCCATTTCACATAACTAAGTACTAGGCCTCAGAGTCATGGTTTCCCTTTGAAGTCAATAACTTCCTTCTTCTAGTTGTTGATGAGGTAGTCCTGCCCTGAGTCCTTCAATTCTGTCCCAGTCTCGACCCGAGTAAGATAGAACGTGTAGTGCAGTGCTGTTGAAGAATAAGTAGAGAAACATAATTGCAGTGTTTTGTATAGAATTATGTTTGTTAAATAAAGTGACAGGTCTATTCTGAACCAGAAGAAAGGAGAAGACCCTGCAAGTATATCTTGCTAGGTATTACAGGGCCAATCACCTTAAGGAAAGTGTATCACTCAACAGGCTCCAAACATTGCAAATCATGGAAATCAAGTTTACAAATTAGTTAACCCCTTCAGTGCCCATGACGAGATAGTCTCGTCATGGAGCACGGTTGCGCTGTGCCCATGACGAGACTATCCCGTCATGAACCCCGCCCGCTAATGTAACACCCGGCACAGGGCGGGGAAAGGGCGGGGCACTGAAGGGGTTAAACACCCTCCCTTGCTGTCTGCCACCAGATGAATCATCAATCATCATTCACAGTCACACAATAATATATCACTTATTGGTGCAATAGTTACATGTTCCAATCCAAGCACGTTGATAGGTACACACTTGCATCTCCCCTTTAATGCAGGCAACACATTGGAATTTGGCAGTCTTGTAAATCAAATGATCTTCTGTGGCAGCCCTTCTAGGTGATGAAAAAAAGAAGGATAGGACTGGACCGTGCAGGTAATATTTCGCTAAGTAAGTTTGTAAAGGCCAATCACGTTCAAGAAAAATGATCATCCATCAGGCACCATGCATTGCAATTCATCAAACAAATGTCTACTATTAATTGAACAACCTCCCTCACTGTCTGCCACCATATAAATCACCAATCATCACTCATAATCACTCACTCATTGTTGCAACAGTTGTTACCGCTTCCAATACAAGCACGGGTAGGTTAGGTAGTAGGTACACAATTTTGACACAGCCAACACATTGGCATTTGGAATTGACACTCTTGTAAATCAATGATCTTCTGTGGCAGACCTGCTAAGTGATGTAAAAAAGGATAGGCATGTGAGGGAGGAAGGTATTGTCTCCAAAGTAATGAAGGAATTATGAAGGCTTCTTCACTGCACCCTAGTCCAACTGCAATCCAGCCATATATGTGACTAAAAATGGTAGGGCAGTATAAATGTGACACAAACATAATGATCCTTTTGCTATTTCTTTTTGCAAAGAAATAAGTCTAGTGAGAAATATTAAAAAAAGTTCTATGGTGGCATTGGCTTACTCAGTTCGGGAAGTAGAGTTTGTCGTCAAGATTAGGTGGTTCACCCAGAAGTTGGTCAGCTAACACACTTGATTCTAACCAATCATCCTCCTTGTGTGGTAAGAAATGTTGGTTCATTATGATCATGGTCAATCTCTCCATGTTTTGAGATGGTCCTTCTCACTATAATAACATCACTATCTGCACTGAACACGTGCTCAGCAGAACCACTGGCTACAGGCCAAACCAGATACTTTATTTCCAGCCTGCTGAGATAAAGGTCATTGGAGGATCTTCCCATACCAGTACATGAAATGAATGGGTTTTGTTGCATATAGATCCTTTTTGATCATTCAGATACTCCTGGAACATCCTCTGAATGGTCATTGGTGCTGTTCAACCTCTATTGCCTTCACCTTCGCTCTGCACTTAAGTCCTGCAATTTGATACCAATCCAATACAGGGGTTGCGGATGATTCTTGTGTTTCTGTTGTTGTTGCCACCGGTTTTCTTCTTCCTGGTGTTGGCTGCTATGAGACAACAGGACTGCCTTCAATGGAAGTTGAAGGCAACACCCCAGAACTGCGGAGTGGGACTCTAAGTTCCAGCCAAACTTCTTCCAGGTCTCCAGCTTGCTCAATAATCCACCTCTTGTATTTTGTATTTTGAAACATCCCCTTTAGAAAAAGGAATAAAAGTGGGCTGAATTGTTTTGTACTGTGGATCAAGCAGTGTGGCACAGATGTACTCCTTGGATGAGATGATGTAATTTTGATTAAGGTCTTAACCAAGGCATATGCTTCTGTATTTTTGTTCACACCTGCGTGTGCGAACCTTTCAGACACCTTTAGCTGAGCCTGTAGCAGATGCAACAACTGGATAGCTTGGCCCATTGTACTGTCCTTCTTGCTAACTTCCTGTGTGAAAACATCAAAAGGTAGTAGCATCTGTGTCAGGCATTTGACTAGGTCCATTTGTCCAAATCCATGGTCCTAGCTTTCCCAATTGCATCTCTTCCTCTTTCAATGACATAGTCATTGATTTGTTTGTACTGCTAAAACAGACATTGCAACATGTAATAGTTCGAGTTCCAATGTGTTGGCACCTCCTCTATCAGGGCTTTGACTGGAACTCTATTAGCATGCTGAATAATCCGCAACGGCTTCCTGGGCTTTAAAATAATGGATTAAATGAATGCAGATTCTTCTGCAGGTGGTTAGTGTGTTGCTGTCTATGCCTTCTTTTTTAGAAGGTCTTGCACAACTAGGTTGATGCAATGCACCAAACAGAGGACCCTGAAATAGCCACCATCTGCCATGGCCTTGACTATTTTACTGCCATTGTCTGTAGCAACTAATCCAATTCTGAGACCTCTGGGTTACTGCCATTCAAACACCTTTGTGTTAAATTTGTCCAAGATGTCTGTTGCCGAATGCTCTTTAAATGATTTTCAAGGCCTAGACCTGTAGACAGCTTTTGCTTTCTCCACGCAAAAGAGATCCAGTGTGCAGTGATGCACATGTACAAAAAGAACAATTGATGGACAGAATGCTGAACAATGTCATACATTCACCCCAGTACAGAGATCTGGGCTTAAATCCATCATTTATTTGCCCCCCATGCCATTCCAGTTTAGACAAAGCCATATGCAATTCAGTCTTGACCCTGTTCCCCATGGGAACCTTCCTGCCCGAACTCCCAGCCCAGGTTCTCCCCGGACTGGAAACAAGCATCCTAGACCAGGTTTTGGGGGTTCACCCCTCATTAGCCAGGCTAGCTTGACTCCAGTGGCATGCAGAGCACAGGACCCGTGTCTGGGGATACCCATCCCACTCGGGGTGACAAATGCAAAAAGAACAATTGATGGACAGAATGCAGAACAATGTCATACATTCACCCCAGCACAGAGATTTGGATCTAAATCCATCTTTTTTTGTTCACCATGCCATTCCAGTTTAGACCCAGCCATATGCAAATCAGTCTTGACCGTCCACCCTTAACTGCCAGGGCAGGTCCTCCCTGGACACAAGCATCCTGGGGCTGGTTTTGGGGTATCACCCCTCATCAGCCAGGTTAGCTTGACTCTAGTGGGATGGAGAGCATGGGACCCACGTCTTGGCATACCCATCCCATTCGGGGTGACAAATGCAAAAAGAACAATTGATGGACAGAATGCTGAACAATGTAATGCATTCACCCCAGTACAGAGAGCTGGGCCTAAATCCATCATTTTTCTGCTCCCCATGCCATTCCAGTTTAGACCCTGCTATTTGCAAATCAGTCTTGATCCTGTTGAAACAGTTCAGCCTGAACTGCCAGGCCAGGTCCACCTTGGACTGGAAACAAGCATCCTAAGAACAGTTTCGGGGTACCACCCCTCATAAGCCAGGCTAGCTTGACTTCAGCGGCATGTAGAGCACAGGACCCAAGTCTGATGCACATGTAATCAGTCGCCTGACAGCTGGGCTAAATGTCTATCATCAGGTGGGTAGTGTGAACAACACTTTGCTGCAAAGTTTTGACCAACCAATTGCAGCACATCATGGTGCAGCACTGCTACAGTAACTCTGGCAAAATAGGTCTGACTGGGAACCTTCCATTTCAAGCAGATGGCTGTCACAAATTCTAAGAATGCCAGAGCTTTAAGGCTAATATTTTCAACAGCTTTCCATTTTACTAACCTGCCAGTGGGTGGTTTCTGTCGTAGGGCCCCTCCTGTCTAAACATGCCCGTAACAGTCACCTGTATTTTCTTCTTTTCTGGGGCCACTGACGCAGGGGACATTTGAGAAGTAGGTGGTGGTAGACTCAGTGTGCGGCTTGGTGGGGCAATCAGTGTATGCCGTGGTATTCTCTATCTGACTCTGTGTATCCTAGTGCCTTTGTGAAGTTGCTGAGGCATGTTATTCTGTTGGTCCCCTGCTAGGGCAGGGCTGCTTTGTGTGAGGATGTCACCCTCTTCTTCCTCAGCCTCATCTCCCACCATGATTGTTCCCCAGTTCTCCTCACCTTCATCACCATGTTCAGCAATTTTTTTAAAGTGCTACTCCTTGTGTGGCAAATGGTGCATATTACAATTTGCTCCCCCTGTGTGCTAACTGTAAAAAAGTCCCAAACTGGGGAGAAGTACTTTTTTACTGGGCCACTGCCAATGTCTGAAAAATAACTGGAGGTAGGCGGGCGTGCCCTTGATTGCCTCGTTGTAGTGCATACTTCTACTGAGGTAGGGGTTGGTGCAGGTCTCAGCTGGGACTTTGCAAATATGTGAAACTGCGGTGCTACCTGTGTCATCTCCCTTGGAGCAGGTTGAATAGTAATGGCAGACGACTCTGTGTCACCTTCTACAATGACTGTCTCTTCGTCCTCATCCTCCTCATCATCCACTTCCATAATTCTACGGCTTTCAGAAACCTTTCTTTTCCCTTGCCTCTCCTGGCATCTCAGGACTCTGCTGGGGTTCACTCCATGTCCTTATCATCATCATCAGAAGTGGTGCTAGTAGAAGAAGGTGGAGTAGTACCTTTACTTTTCGTTGATGGAGGTCTGGGAGTCAATGATTCTTAAACAGGAGGTTCTTGCTCGGCAGGAAGCTCAAACTCCTGTTCTGCTCCAACATAAGAAAGATGTACTATTGCTAGCTGCAGCTGCTGTCCATTTTGCTCTGTTTCCTGAAATGATTGGGTACTACTTTGTGAAAGGGACAAATCCAGTTCAGCATCACTGCTCATCGGTATCACCATGATTGCAGTGGCTGCCTCATTGATAGATATCATCTTGGGCCTAGGTTAGGGTGGTACTGTTGATGCAGGAGTACTGCTCCCATGTTCCTCCCCGGAGGCCAGTCCGGCAAGCACACATCTCCCAAAAAAGGTTGTGGTCGGCTTGCCACTGGTGGAAAGCTGCTGCTTCTCACTGACCACTTTCTTGGGACCAACTTTCTTTAGGACCATCTTAAAGCTCTCAATTGGTAGTGGCACTAAGCTGTACAAATGGAAGAGATTGGAGGATTGATGTTACTGTACAGGCCTTCTGTTTGGCAGTACTGCAAGTGATGTCTCTTCTCTTGTGCATCTAAAAGCAAACAATCAAGAAAGAGATTTAGTGAAGCATGGTGCTGTTGCAGTTTCAATTAGTACAGACAAAGGCAAGATTAGTGTGGCTGGCTACTTAGGTAATAATAAATCAGCCACTTTAAAATCAAACCACACCACCATACTAAAAAATTTAATTTCAATTCAGGATAATACAACATACAGATATAGCTCTTTGCTTTATGCCCATATATTTTAAAGGAGACACCTGTGGCACTCGGGGAACTGCATGGGAAAATGGAATAATAATCTTTAAATAAACTTAAGGTTAGTGTGCGCCTATGGCAGGCAATTTAGTCTGGGGGAAATGAAAGAATCATTAAAAACATGAATGATGCTGATATGTTTGCAGTGCACCGCAGCCAGGGTGTCCATGAGCAAATGGAATTAAACCTAAAAAAACTGAATGCTGTTGCGTGGCTGTGCGCCTATGGTGGATGGATGGATGGATGAATGCATGGACGGATGGATGGACAGGGCAAAATGCAACATTGAAATAACTAAATAAAAAAATAGAAAAATTACTAAATTATATATATTTTTTTATATTAAAAAATACAAAGAATGAAATTAAATTAAAATAAAAAAATTAAATTAAAATAAAAAAACAATAATTGCCAATGTTTTGTATGAGAGGATGTGAAGAAAACTATTGTGAAGCAAGGAGGTGCAAAATAAAAAAAGGAAACACATTCATGTAATATATAAGCACTGTTCAACAAAATCATATTCTTATATACATATACATATACTAAAATGATCCTCAAGCATATTATTAAACTGATATCCACCCATGCAAGCCTATGGCACAGGCACACTGGCTGGATGCACAAAATGGCTGTCAGCCAGTGCTACATAGTCAACAACAGCGAGCAAGGAGGCATGGCGAACGAAGAACTGATGCAAGCCTCTGGCAAAGTCACACTGGTTGGATGTACAAAATGCTGCAATCCAGTGCCACTTGGTCAAACAACAACTGCGAGCAAGTAGGCATGGGGAACAAAGAACACATGCAAGCCTATGGCAAAAGCACAATGGCTGGATGCACAAAATGGCTGCAAAGCTAGTGCCACATTGTCAAACAACAAAAGTGAGCCAGGAGGCATGTGGAACAAAGAACACATGCTAGCCTACGGCAAAAACACACTGGCTGAATGCATAAAATGGATGCCAGCCACATAGCCAAACAACAACAGCGAGCAAGGGGGCATGGGACCAAGAAAACATATTCAGGCCTATGGACACAGACTCTGCAAAATGTCCCCTGGCCAGATGGCATGCAGAACCAATGCCATTATAGCCTTAGATGATGTTTTAAAACAACCTGTACCATAGAAACAGTTGTTTCATGCCCCCTTGATTAGTACTGGCCTGGGCCTACTGACTGGATGGCCCGTTGACAAACTAGGCTACATGGTAAAATAAATAAATATAGCAAATTCAATAAACATGGAGAAAATTTACTGAATTCTGTAACATTGATCCTTTACAAAAGAATACAAATTAATTGCAAAAATATAACTAGGCCCCAACTGAAACTGCAGGCCACCCGCCACAATAAATGTGAAAATTCGAATAAAAGTACAAATTAATACTGGTGCATGCACACTATCAAACAAATAACTCCCTTATACAAGAGTTTTTGAACTTACTTGTAAAATTTAAAATACAAAGGGGCATATCAGCAACAACCGGCGATAATTATCGCTAAGCGCACTTAGCGCTAGGATAATTATCGCCGGCTATCACTGGTTGATATCGCCGAGATAGCGTGCTATCAGCAACGCTTATCTCGATTGCAATAAATAAACCAGAGATAGTTGAAAAAGTTGCAATTATCGCTGGAAACGCCCTATAATCCACCACCCATTGGCTAACATTGTTTAGTCAAAGGAAAAGCAGGTGTAAAGAAACCTGTGATGAGCGCGGTTAGCGCTCCTTTTATCATCGCTGCACAGGTTAGCGTGCAGGTTGATAATAGGAGTAATGTCACTTAGCGACATTTTCCTAGAAATATCTCTGTTTTACGCTCACTTTGCATCTCATTAGCTATGCAAAGCTGGGCGTTGTTGTAACGCGCGCTAAGTCAGCAAAACACGCAATAGCGTGTCTTTGCTGATAAGGCGATGAAAGTATCGCCGCTTTTTGCCCAAAAACTGAGGCAAAAGCCGAGATAATTTCATAGCGCCGCCTTGATGATATGCCCCAAAGTCCTTAAATCCAATGGTATATATGCAGCAGACAAAAAGGCCGATCCTTCCAGTTCCAAATTCAAATGAAAAGTGACAAGGAGTTGGACAAAGCCCTAGGAGGAGCTTGCTGGACAAGAACAGGAAGTTGGAGTCTCTGGGTCACTTCCTTTCAATCCTCTTGTAAATATTTATTTTATAAAGGCTTCTCACACTAAAAAAACAACTCGAACGGTCCAGTGGAGACGAAAATCCACTCGAAAACCTGTTTTTGTAGATTTAGCGTCTTCTTGAGCACCAAAGCTACTTGAGTTGTGCATTTGCGATTGTGAGCGGCACTACACTGGCGCCATTGCGTGCGGTAGCCATGTGAGTAGGTATGAAGTCTTGCACATGCACGCGAGCAGCCCGAGAATATTGTGGCGCTCATCTCGAACATGCAAACGGAAACAAACGCTCCACTTCGTGCCCGGAAGGCAGAATCCAGGAACTCCGTGCGCTGGCGTGGAGCGCGTGACTGCCTGAATTCCCAAAACTCTGCAAGCGGAGCAGAGTTTACCGACAGGGCCTAATCTGAACTACATTTGCAGAGGGAAAATGACATACAACTTCTTATCTTGTCAGTTTCTGTACTCTAGGTTACCTTTTGCTGGGCTTTATCTTGTATTTTAAACTTATTCTGCCTTGTTTCATTGTGAAGAATATTTTTGCATGTTCATCAGCTAAACTCAAAATAACAAATCTAATTTACTGTGATGTCTTCAATGTTTTGGTCTGTTAGGGGCACCAGTAGTTAATTATTTGTGCTCAATAGCAGGCGCCTTACAGGTATTTAGAGAGGTGGCAGACATTTGTATTTAGGTGAGGAAAATGGAGTGATGTGGGTTCAGGGCAGCAGTGAAATGAAATATCTATGCAATAGATACTACTCCTTACATGTGACTTCAGAGGGGAGGGCAATATTAGCTATTTCTGATAGATTGCGGCTCAACAGGCAAGTCATAAAGGGGTGAGCATGGCCATCTTTCCACCACTGATTGCAAGAGAGTAGAGGCCTGCAGTTGCAGAGGCATGGCAAGAGAGCTCATATAAAGAGTTAGAGAGAGGATGATACAACTTTTTTTGTTCTTTATTATGAGCCAACTGTGGGCTGGACCTCTGTTGGTAGGTAATTGGACCTTCCCTGGTTCATGAGGATACATGCTACTGACTTACAAATAGTAAAACAACCGCTATGCATAACACAAGAAGTATTATTTAAAACAAATAACCCAGCCACCTACAACACCTGCAATGGACTCACCTCTCTCCCTAAATCCTAAAAGTACAAAACCCCAAATTATTCCACCCACACAGTCCACAACATATCCACTCCCTCCCTAACAAAAAAGACCCTCTACATTGCACATTCAATTTTATTTCCTTCTTCCTTTTAGCCAGTGTGTTCAGGCACTCAAGGACTTTGTTGAAAAGGACATCTGTGGCTGAGAGGAGAGAGGGGCTAGCTGTTGTGGGGGGTGTAGGGGTGTCGGCTGCTGCCTCAACTATCCTTTGCCATGTTTGCTCATGCCCCTCTCCTGCCCCCTACTTCTCGAGCATCACCAGTTTGTGAACGACCACCTCTATTTGTTCAAATCAGAGCCAAAAAGGTACCTCCCACTGGGTTTTTTGCCATGGGCCTTCTTTCTGGGGCTGGCCTCTAGTTGAAGCAACAGTCTGTTCGAAGGAGAGAACAAAAAGACATGAATTGTAGATCCCACTGCAAGAACATGTTTGTATGGTCATTCACTCAAGGTTGCTGATTCTCTAGCTCCACTAGAAATATATATTTCTGCACCCCAGGGATTTTGCATATATAATCACTGTATGCGGTACTGCCATTGATGTATCCACTATCACTGCATATTTTAAATAAACATTTTTTGCTAAAATGGGTAAAACAGTTTTAAAGATATGAATTCATGACATCACACATTTACCAGATACCATTAGGTGTTTTAAAATTGCGAAAATGTAAAATATGCTACCACTGCAAAAAGTAATACAGTAATAATTTGTGCAGCACAATCTATTTGACTTTTAATGCAACATAATTGATTGATACATTCTGTCCACATCATTGTAGATAACCATTTCTGACTACCAAACTACACTACACACTGCTCCTAATTTATTACCTATGAAACAACTATTATTCCTGGGCTCGGGACCTAGTGGGTGTTAAGACTTTACCCAGGGCTTTGAATAGGTTTAGCTTCAGGCTATGAATGGGTTAATGGAAGGTATAAGACGGACCGCTGTAAGAAGTGGCAGAAAAATAAAGTTTAGAAGAAGGAATGAGGGAAACTGAACATGTATCTCATGCCTGAATAGGACAGGACAGGGCATGAAAGGAATAGGTGATTACTGGGTTGTACAATATTTCTACTTATTATAATTAAAAAGTACGAGAGACACTGACACAGGCATAGTGAGGTGGTTAACCTAAAAAGGGTAGTACACTGGGCTTAGAGGAGAGGATGGAATACCTTGTTAGGGGAAACAAATGTAGCAGTCATTAAGAAAGGAAATTGACTTACCACGCACCCCACCAGCCACTTGCTCTTGCCTCTGTTACTCTGAGCCTTGTCCACTTTCTAATTCTCCAGGGTCCATTAGAAAAAAGGCACATGTTTAGAAAACGTCACTATTAGCCACAGGTTTTACAGAAGTAAAAAGAAACCTGAAGAATTTGAAAATATTGCTAGCCGTATATGATTCTGGGAAGCTTGAGAGCAAGTTGTTTCCTCCATTTAGGTGTAATGGGTATGGTACCAGAATATTACAATAAAAATTCTGTCGGACAGAAATATTGTTTACAAAAATGTAAGCCTATTGGAATTATCAATAGGGAATCTACATCCAATTGGGTGATATTTGTGTAAATAATATTTATAACATAATATTTAAAACAAATGATATCCTGTACAGCAGTAATGAAGTCAAGGAAAAACCTTAGAATGATCAGCTTACACTAGCTGAGATGAGTCTCTTATTTTCAGAATTGTGTTTTCAAGATTGAGGTTAATATGGAAGTTTAGGAATCTTCAACACAGTTGGCCACTCATTAGTGGAACCCATGAAGGTTGTTGAGATCCAGTCCTACACACATTCCAATTGGATGTCACTGATGATTAGCACAAACTGTGGGGCATATTATCAAGCACGGCGTTAAATTATCGCCGCTTTAGCAGCAGAAAACTGCTGCTAAAGCGGCGATAATGGGCTTGATAATATGCCGCAGAGAATTCCAATAGAAGCCCATGTTGACACCAGAACATGGGCTTCTATGGGAATTCTCAAGGGCATATTATCAAGCCCATTATCGCCGCTTTAGTGGTAGTTTTCTGCCGCTAAAGTGGCGATAATTTTAATGCCTTTTCTTGATAATATGCCTGTGTGTCTTTCCGGCATTGAGTTTCAACGACACCCGCTATATTTAGGCCTTTATAGTGGGGTGGAGCTTGTGTGCTGGAGGATATTGTTTCCTGATATTATTTTTTCCTTGAGTTTTGTGAAACCCACACACTGTTGATCTTGATGTTCTTGTTGGCCAGGAGGACTATAAAAGAGGAATCATGTCTAGGTTGAAAATTACTGGAGATCCTTGCACAGATTACAAGCTAATGTTGCATTTGAAGGTATTCATTTAATAGACCTTCGATCTGTTTTTCAGTATGATAAGAAATTTAAATCTAAGTCTGTTCTTGAGGAAAGCCTATTATGTAGGGGTACGTGAAACTCACGTAATTTGCTGTATCGTAAGTATGCAGAATTAATGCAAAATTACAAGAAATTATGAATAATTAAGCAAACTGCATCCCAGATTAAACAAATTACCCAAAAGATCCATTCAGTAAAATACCAACTCAAAAATGAGTTGATTTCCGGTCAAGAATTACTCAATCAGTACACTCAGGAAAGAATTCTGCTGCAAATTTTTGTTGACTGCCCCTGCTGCTCGTGCTCAAATCACTGCTGCACTCATTCAAAAGCTCACCCGAACAGTGCATCACACATTACAATTTGTCCCCGAATGGAAGTTTTGTTACGCGACATGGCATAATCTCTGTAATTTTGCATAAATTCTGTTATGCGAAGCTACTAAAAGTGTGCTGATTATCCCGGTGTAACTAAAATGTTGCCCAGGCCTACTGTTAAGTAGGGTTTGGTGATGTTAAACATTGCCAAGAGATCGCTCAGGATGAGGGGACAATAGTCACTAATGTGAATGTTGTCGACTATTCAATGTTAGTGCTGCTTTGGGTCTCAATTCAGACGGGAAATGTTGGAAGAGGGTGTAATTCTTGATATTGATAGGCTATAAACACTAATGATCATTGAGACTTTGATATTTGTTTTCATTGTTGACATACTAACGCCTATGAAAGGGAATTATATGCTCAGAAGTACTTTTAATTGTCTTTGCTGGTCATTTTTAAATCTGCTGGAGGGACAGATTATAGTGAAGTTTGTATATCAAGGAATCAATTAACTTCGTACTTCAAAAATTCCTTATAGTTCATTTAACCACAGCGGAGATTTTATAATCAATGACGCTGCCACCACCCGGTCTTGCCGCCAGTTGGGGGACTCTAAGTCCCAGGAATCTTTGCTCTCCCAGGAGGGAGGAGCGTGCCTGCCTTCACGCGCTTCAAAAGCGCCCACAATCCCCGCAGCGCGGGACGCTGCCATCGCCCGGTCTTGCCGCCAGTTGGGTGACTCCAAGCCCCAGGATTATTTGCTTTCCCAGGAGGGAGAAGCATGCCTGCCTTCACGCGCTTCAAAAGCGCCGACGGCCAAGGGCAGGCCCGTCCTTGCCTGTCATTGCCAGGTAGAGGCAGGGTAGGGCCACCTCTCTTTCATTGGATTCTTGGGTCGCGTTGCTGATTGTCACCAGCTCACTGAGGTACTGTGCGAACTATCTGTGATATATGTGGAGGACCTATGCAGACCTAAGACGTTAAAAACTCTATAGACTTGAATTTTCTGTTTGGGTGTATGATCTTTTAGCCTATTATTGTCATTTGGAACGTGGTTTTAACATCTGACAGTGCCCTGGGCATTAGCTACTTTGTGGGCTACTGCTAGCTACTAGTCATAAACACCCTACATAGGTTAAATTATGGGTGAAAGGAAAACTATGGAGGGAACAAGAGGAGGAAATGGAGCTATTGGTGCGGCTGGCAAGGGGAAAAAGGCAAGGAAATCACACAAACATGCAGGCAGTAACTGCGTGTTGGATAGAATAGACACCCTAATCAGTGAATGCGAAGGCATTTTAGAACCCAAAACAATAGTGCCCCATACCAACGGCCAATCCCCTCCTAAAGTCACCAGCCCAACTCACCTAACCACCATCCCAGAAATGTTCCATAAGCCCCCCGAAAGGGGGTCCCTACACTTAGTAAAGATACACCATTAGAGCCATTGGTAGCACAGGCGAGGGACTCCCATCCCCTAAACCCCTCCACTTGCACTGATGAGCGTTAGTCTGGTTCTTCTATACCCTGTGCTAATAGGTTTTCACCATTGGCAGACTTGCCTGATAACTATAGGGATGACACGCCCAAGTTATCTTGCACGCCCACTACAGGGCCTAACGAAGAGGAAAATCCATTACCACAGGACACATCCTAGCTTGTCAATATGCTCAGGTCCGAGATAGGAACCATGAGGCAAATGATTGAAGAAATTACTGCCCTGGTTAAATCCATACTCCAAATGGACCCACCTTGTCAGCTGCATGCAAATCCCTTGTCTGAACGTTGCCCACAAACTCATATGACACGTGTGTAGACTTACTAAGGAAAGGGGCACAATAGGCTGTGGGCCCTCCTCAACCCTCTCTAACTTACCAACCCACAAGCATACCCCATTACATTTTAAGATAAATTATCCAAACAATTCCAAAACCAGCACTCATAAAGATCATTATAGTTTAGCTGCCTCCCAGGTCCCTATAAACCACGCCAGATCTTTTATCGCACCACTGGCACAGCACCCAATTGAGAAAGCTCAACAACAGCAGAACCATCCAGTTACCCCCCTGCTGCCCCACGCTTTAAACATTTTTATGGTTAATGTCCCTAGGCTCGACCCAAAGAGTGGCCCTGAAAATGAAGACTCTCTAACAAACAAAGCCATTCACTGGATCCGTCATGTCAGGGGCTGCCGTTCAGTGATATGAGATGACATCACCAGAGCCCGGAGATATACGTCCCTCGCTCAACCCCTGAATTGTATTGTACTTACCATGACTAGGGCTGAATTGGCTGAAAACCTCCTCGCACTGGAGTATCGCACCTGCCCCCCGGACACTTCATCTATACAGTTCAGGCGGTTTCCGCCTGTCACTGGGGGTAGGCCACCTGCCATGCAATTATCCACCACTTCAGTGGGAGGAACTTCTCTAGAAGCCATTGATTGACTACAGTGTGAGTCTCAACCACACCAGGAACCACACCTCCCCCCTTTAAATATCAAATACGGCTCCCATAACACATTGGACCCGGGCACTGACCTTGAGACACTGGCAGATAGCATGGGGGGAAGGGTCTAAGTAGTCCCCCTACTGATACTCTGAGGGCCCAGGAGGTGGAACTCCCCACACCCATTGACCCTCCGATATTGCCCCATGCCCCAGCTCCACTTAGCCAACACACTCCAAGCAGAAACAATGCTTCTGCCTCAGCCTTACACCATCAGCTGAAGATAATATCTTGGAATGTGGCAGGGCTAAGCAGAAAATTGTCAATCCCCCCATTGGAACAAACTGATTGAGGGCTTTGATATATGTATTGTCCAGGAAACCTGGAGTTTGGTTCCATTGTATAAATCAGGCTATACTTGTTTTTGTTCACCAGCTTTCACCATGGGGACAGGGACCCCTTCACGGGGTCTGATCATCTGGGTGAACAATGCCTTGGGCTGCCGAACTATCTTACAATCAAGTTCGAGTCCCGACATTCTGAGGCTCACCATCAGGGGATCCAGGGGGGTGCACTCTTGACTTGCTCACGGTCTATATAAGGGGGACCACAGGGGGCAGACCATCACCCATTGTCACGACTCTAGAAGAAACTCTAGCCAGCTGCTCGCCCCACACTAGAGTAATGGTTGCAGGAGATTTCAACTGCACTTTTGAGCCCCTGTGTACAGAGGACATGCTGGGGGTTGAGGATGATGATAGGAAATGGGCTGTCCCCCCACTTAACGTACCCCCGTTAAAAGATGGACTCAGCTAGCAATCCAGCTCAATGCACTCACTATAGAGTTTGGTTTGATGCCAACTAACGGTAGAACTCTACCACATACTCAGGGGGCAAATGCCTACAATAGATTTAGTTGCCCGTCACGCATTGACTACATCCTATTGGACGTAAGGCTCTGGGGAGATATGATAGACATGTTTGTGGGCTCCACCATCGATAGTGATCACAACCCTCTTTGTGCTAATAGGAAGTCTCCATGGGCTGTCCCTTGCCATCTCGAGAGCACCCGAACGCTAACCTCTACTAAACTGCATAAGATTTTTTAAATGGCAAAGGTCTCTTTGCAAGAATCACAATTAGCTGGTATTTGGCAAGTCCTGACCCTGAATACATTAGAGCTTCAGGCCGCAGCCACAGATTCAGGGGGGTTGGTAGACGTCCCCATCATCCATTCACGAACAATGGAACAACTGAGAGCATATTTCCAAGCACCCGGTAAGAGTAGTAAGCCAAGTGTGCCTCTTAAAGGGTCACACTCGTGGTACACGAAAGATTGCAGGCATAAAAGACAGCTCTTAGCTATAGCAATTAGAAACAAGAATTGCCCTCTGATCAAGATAGCTAGAAAGGATTATAGAGCAGCTTTGCACCAAGCAAAGATGAAGTGGGATGAATCGCACTGGCAGGAACTGAAGGATGCTAGTCTAGCTAAGGACACTAATCTATTCTGGACCCTAGTTAGCCAGGGCAACAAGAAGTATTCATGCCTACTCCCTAATCACATCCCAAGCCAGGACTGGCATGATCATTTTGCAGAGCTTTCCTCCGCTCCAGAGGCTATACTTCTGGAGGGGCCATGCGACCCCTTAGACTCCTTTGGAGCTGGCAATGTTAGTAAGCCCTTTTTTCTGGCTGAAATTGAAGACGCATTAAGTAAGATAGTCCCTGCCAAAGCAGCTGGACCGGATGGTCTGCCTGGAGATTTATTTCTTGTAGACATTACAAATTGGGCACGCTATATTCTGAAACTTATCAATGCTATTGCCAGTGGTTGCCCAGTACCAGAGTCCTGAAAGGGTGCAGAGGTGGTACCGATTTATAAAAAGGGCGCCAGAGAGGACCCCTCAAATTACAGACCAATTAGTCTGATTGATGCAATGCCAAAGGTGTTTGGGAGAGTCCTGCTACAGAGGATCCAATCTTGGGCAGAGGATGAAGATGTCCTTTCCCAATGTCAGGCGGGCTTCAGGTCAGCCCTGGAACGGTCGACCAGGTATTTAGGCTGCTTCTTATATATTGGAAAGTCATGGTAATCGGCAAGCACAGCCTTTATCTCGCATTCATCGATTTAAAGACTGCCTTTGACCTGGTACCCAGGAATAAGTTATAGCAGATACTCGGAAACATGGGCATCCCTCCTTTACTCCTTAACTTGCTGGTCCAGCTTCATGAGGACAACTATGCACAGTTGAGATGGGGGACACAAGGCCAGTTGACGGAGCAGATCCCCGTCAATAGAGGAGTCCGCCAGGGCTGTGTTATGGCACCCACCCCGTTCTCTTTATATGTGAACGGGGAGATCAGCTTTTTGCAAGAAGACCCAGCCGATGCTCTAACCCTGGCGAGTGACAAGGTACAAACTCTCCTGGTTGCTGATGATACCCTGCTGGTGTCTAAGACCCCAGCAGGGCTACAAAAATTACTGAATAGATTCCAATCTTTCAGTGATTCTTGGGGGCTAGTCATCAATACCTCAAAAACTAAGTTTATGACATTTAAACCCCATAAACCATTCAGAAACAACCCAAGCTGGTTGGGACTCATCTGGAGAGAGTCAGTACCTTTGATTACCTTGGCATCTGACTCTCCGATAAAATGTCATGGAGGCCCCATTTAGCCAAGATGCTTATGAACCATAAACGTGGGGTCGGGGACCTAGGTAAAGAACATCGCTTCTCGCAAAGCAGGCCAGTTGCCCCGGCCCTCATGGTTTATGATGCTAAAGCAGTTAGCTCAGCCCTCTATGGAGTTGAGTTATGGGGGTTTGATAATGTGGACAACATCTGTAGATCTGAGCACAAGTTTCTGAGGGACTTGGTGCTGCTTCCCCGTAATGTCCCATTAAGACCCTTAATGCTCGACATGGGCAGGCGGTCGTTCATAGACATTGCTAAGTTGCGCACATTGCTTTTTTGGGCTCGTATGAGGCGGAGGCCTGAACTTTCTAAATATGCCATAGCACTAACTGAGGTGATGAGCTTAGCTGTTGACCACAGAGTCAGCTGGACATCAAGTGTCAGGAAATCATTGAATACCCTGGGTCTTAAAGATTCCTGGGAGAGGCCGTACCTTGGTGGAGAGAGAGGGGGTAGGATTACGGAGTTTTCCAAACCACGGAATCGACACTATAATACTAGTGCTCTCCCACTTTGGTCTCAATATCGCCACAGCCTAATGAGGGTTGTGATATATAACTATTGGTACCACACATTTTTAGGGTGCTGTACGCGTGGTCACCATTGATACCTCCTTGAGGCTGTGACCACCACCAAAAAAGTGTAGGTAGCTCAAATTTCGGTCCTGAAGAATTGCCAATGAATGAATTACCAGGCAAGAAACATGTTGACCCTTTTAGCACATTAACTCATACACTTAAAGGTGATAATGTGCGTTTCACTTTGGTTTTAATCAGGATAGTGACCACGCTTTATTAAAATAGTTCTGAGTGGATCACCTACTCCTGTTTTATTTCACTCATTTCACACCTCACACGCACCTACACTAGTTAGTAGCAGGAACCCCTTACACACCTCACCCATCGGCATTGGAAAAAAAGATCTCCGTTAAGAAGGCCCCATTTGAGTGCCTGATCGGGCATTGCACCGCCGGCCCGATAAGGAGCAAGACCCGATGATGAAGCAAGACACCCGCTTGTTGGGTGTGTGAGGGTCTCCTTTCCACAAGGAGTGATCTTCTCTCCTGCGTAGTTCAACACCTTCACCTTGGCACCTTTTTGTTTTTCTACCACACCCTGCGACACCACTAGGAACTGCATACCCATTCTGTTTCATAGGCAAAATCCCCTCACCAAAGTGGGGCTAAAATGATCGTACTCGGACTGGATAGATAGCCAGGAACTCAGCAAGCCAAATGTGGGCAGACTAACGGAGGAATTCTATCACCACAAGCAGAGCAGAAGCCTTGAGTCATATCTAGATATAATCCAAGTACCACGAGTAAGGATGCTGTATATTAATTTCAGGTTTGGTACGCTGCCTGTTTGTGCATTAACCACAAAATAGCGCTCTCATAAACAGACAATAGAAGACTGCCCCTGCTGCAGTGCCCCGCTGGAATGTGTTGCCCATGTTATGTTTGCTTGTCCAGCATAGAAAGCAGCAAGGTCTAAATGTATAAAACCAATCTGTAGACATCTGGGCACGCTGGACTACCGGGATGCTCTGTGCATTATGAAGTCTGATGCAAGAGCCCTCTTTGCTTGCGAGGTGGCCAAGTTCCTCAGCCATGCTTGGATAGTTAGGCAAAAAGCCTTGCATGGGGAGGTCTAACACCGCATCTTAGGAGTTGTAGAGAAATCATTCCAGTCCAAGATGAATGCCCATCGCTTATTAACGCTTTACTTTATGCACTGGGATTTTATACAAGCTTACCAACCCCCCGAATGAGTGCCCAAATATGTCCATCTTTTGGGTACGCAAAGCGGGTATCACACTCTGCTTTTTCTGTGACATCCCTATTGGATTGGACTGTTTATTCATACTTTTTAACTGTTAATATTGCAATTATTTATGATTTTATTAATGAACTTTTAAAATCTTTTACTATGCAGTTTCCGAAAACTGTTGTATCTTTTGCGGTGCAATAGTGCACTTTTATGTTCTGGCTATGCACATTCTTTGGACTACCACTGTATAGCTTGTTAATTTGCATCCTTTCAACTTGTTTTAAAATGCTGTTTGATGCTTTTATGATACCAGTTATCGAAATAAAGCAAATGATTGATTGATATAATCAAAGTAAAAATCTCCTAAAATATGGAAAGTCACAGATAGAATTCCAATTCAGTGCCATTACCTTTATGAGTTGATGTTGTGTTAGCAGATCGCAATGTTTTGCTCAACTTCAACCATATTGTATCCCATAGTTTGATAGGCCTTGAAATTTGAAAATCCTTTTCCCATTGTAATTCAGCTTGTGACTTATTTCTGCTATCTGGGATCTTAGTAAGTAGTTTGTAGATGGATTAAGTAGTGGGGATGTGGAAAGTAGCGGGGTAATCTGAGTATTATAAATTTGGGTAGGAACATGTGATATCAGTGTGGTTAAAGCATGGGTGATGACTTGCAACCAAGCATACATTTGTTAGAGTATGTTTTTGGGAGGTCGTAAAGTAGTTGCGCTTGAGTATATATTAGAAAATAGTCGTTTGACAAAAGTTTGTGAATCCAAAGTAAACGTTTCACCCTCTAGGAATTCCCCAAAATTGGTTTATTGTTAATTCTTAGGAGATTGTAATGCCAAATAGAGGATTGAAGAAATTGGTATTTATCAGAGAGATGGGAGAAGAGTACCTGTCTTAGCAATTATAGGTAGTTTTATGAGTAGGAGAGGACATAAAAATAAGTCATCTGGTTGAAGGATAGGAATTCTTTAAAAGAGAAGGGGGATAAAAAACATAATTCAATGTCTTTCCAAAGGGGAGAACAATCTGTAGAAGAGTCCTATAAGCATTTGCAAGATTGTTTATGCAGAAAAGCAGTATTATATGACTGGACATTTGGAAGCACACCACTGGGATTTTCAGAAGAGACATAAACTTTGGAGAGAGGTGCCTAGACTGATTTCTGGCACCCCGCAGGATATGTCGGCTTAGAAACAAGCTAGCTCACAGTACCACCATGGGCCCCCTAACCTTACCAGGGAGAAAACCGCTGAACATGACAACCCTGACCCCTCAGGGATTGCGGAAACAGATCAGAACCTGTCACTTAGTCACTTGTGCTTTCTAGTGCTCAGAGAAACATACAGAATGCACAGTGAGACGTTTTCAATATATTTATTGAACCAACGTTATTCTTGCATAGAATACATGTGCTGCAATAATCAGTAGAAGCAGATGAAAGTGATTACAGGCACCAAAAGAGTAAACAGTAGGCATAGTACTGCCATGGTGCTAAAACAGTGTATATATCAGGCATATAAACAAGGCAGTAATCAGGCGTACTCCTACTATGCAAACCCTACTCTGTGTGTACCTAGAGTGTGTTTAGGTGTGAAGCCAAGAATTCCCCCAAGGGATGATTCAACCCCATTACACGGTGCGAGAGATGTAGGAGCCCGTCTTGGTCACAAACTGGGTACCCCCTCATGAAGTTGTCAGACCGCTGCGTGGTGAAGCCTCAGCATGCAGGAACCTTCAGTGTTAGCTTAAGTGCCTCTTCTGCTAAACTTTTGGGATGCTCTTTATTTATAATAGAAATCAGTGTTGCGATATGCGTATAGATTGGCGATGTTATGGATATTTAGATAACCCTGTTGCCCCATGGATGAAGATAGCATGACATTTGTAAATAGTGTGTAGAAGGGCCTTGTACATGATGTTGGAGGCATCGTGATAATTTTTGCGAAACTAGAGGTGTAAGCAAAGTAGTTTCAGAGAAACTAATCAAACATTGTTGTGCACGCAAATATGTGCAAAAGGTCACAGCAGAAATGTTATTGTGAAAAATAGGACAATGTAAGAAATGAGACATTTCACTACATGGTCCTACCCGGGCACATAACACCCACTCCTCAGACTGAGGGTCGATTTATAAAAGCTATCTAAAAAGCCAGCAGACCATAATGAAGCAAAGTTAAAAAGGTTAAAAACTACTCATCTAAAAGCAAGCTTCTCTTTAAAACAGTCGAATAAAGGCCTTGAAGTCATACTTTTGAAATCCATGAAAGCCACAGCCAATAAAGCAAAAGCTCTTTTGATCCATTAAAAAAAAACAGGCCAAATGCTTCCCATTATATGGAAAAAACAGTTGTTTATGTGTTCATTGAGGTATGCGCAAAAATGCTGTTGCCTGTGACCGCAGAAGATGTTCCCAGAGACACACCTTGAAGCATGTTTATATAGAGCAAAGATGAGTCCATCTAATTCCCACAGCAGACACTGAGGGAGGGACTGCGTCCTGTAAGCATATCGTAGTGTCTATTTCACTAGGAGCTAAAGCATCCTAGGGTGGCTCAAAGTGGGCATTAATCAGAAATGGATTATGCTGGGGACTGCAATACCCATGGCCTTTAAGTGGTCCATCAGTACTTCAGTGTCCAGTGTTGCAACCAATTGTGATCCTAGGTACAGGTCAAATAAGCATTCCTGGCTGCAAAGCAGGTAATTGAATGCAGGTTGTGCACAGTGAAGCCAAACAGGCCTGAAGGACAAGAACCAGTGCTCATCTAGTTCTCGAAGCCGAGGTGTGCCAAAGCATTGTACCATGCACTCACAGCATTGCAGCACAAACAGTGCTGACTCCATTCCAGGTTGAACTGGAATGTCCAATGCGGAGCTGAACAATTAAAATCAGGATTCCCACCACAAGTAGCAGGACATGCGGAAGACCTACAAAAACGCTTCCCAACATAAAGTGTATGAAAGATGGTTCAATCCGAATACCGTCTGAAAGGTCCTAATCAGTCCATAGCCAATACATTTAACAAAGGGTACTATTCCCTTCGTATCAGCCATATTGAAGAAACGGTTGACCAGCTCCCCAAAATACAGCAGGAAGTTAGTGTTGAGTTGTGTCTGTATCTCATACGAGGTCCTTGCAACCTGGAGATCAAACATCTCTCTCTGGCTGAAGTTAAGGCCCTACATTTTTGAAAAAGCATGGCTTTCAGTTTGCTCAGAGAATCTTAGCATATGTTGGAAACATTTATCGAAGGCCATAGTGTTGCTTCCCTAGCTGTGCAGGCAGGTGGAAACATTACTGGCGTGCAACAAGTGACTATGGAATTAACCGTTACTAGATAAGCGATGCCTGGTTCCATTCTGCAGTAACCTTGATCATTCAGCATCAAATAACTCCAATTTGAGAGCATCTTGAAAACTGGATGAATAACAGCAGCCTGAGAACCCATCAGATAACAGGACAAGTTTGCAACTGAAGCATTGCATGCCCTATGAAGAGAAATATCCTTGGAAACTAAGCACCTGCTTAAAGCATACTCACAGTGGGAACCACTAAGGAAAACGTCTGTGTCCCCATTCCAGCATCTAAACCTGAATGATAATTCCTAGTACTCATGCTTATAACCTTCCCCTAGTGCTTTGTATCTGCCTACCTGTTGGTTTTGTATACAATATATGGGAATTGGAAAGTCGCAACCAGTAGGGTGATGAAACCATGGATTATCCAGACTGTGGATGGTGTCTCAGCCACGGTGAAAGATAATTGGTCTAATTTTTCAAAGTTCAGGATAGTATATTTTGCATTACTATCTGTCTGTCCTTTAGATCATATGCAGAAATCAGACTCGTACTATTGAAGTGACGCCATGACACGTGACCTAAATAGTACTACAATGGAGTTGTGATTGTCCATGTTGTAAAAAAGTAATATCTTGCTGAATTATGTCGATTGAAGAAGATACTATGTTGCCCAGTGAATACATTCTGGATAATAGTGTGGTCAGACCATTGTCAGCCACAGCCAAAGCCTCCTACTGATAATTTTCCTACAGCTTGTTGTATATTCCATACAAGAAGTGTTTTTGATGTGGGCTCCGGTGACCTAACAAGAAATTACTGAGATCCATGTCATCAGAAAGAAGGTACAAGTGTTGCTTCACCTGAGAAAGTGTTGAGGTTTTTAGCCAATCAAGGCACAACTTCCCAACACTATATAATATCACCAACCCAGAATGTTCTGATTGTACATATCGCTGATCAGACCTATTGATCCTATAGCCTCTGGTGTTGCCCAGGAATTTAGATTGGCACCCATTTGTGTACACAGGCCAAACCAACCATCCCTTCCAATTAGGATCTGATGAATTAAAAGAACTATTAAGTATCATGGTATCTGGTGTATCCTCACAGTAGGGTGTGAAGTGCTGCCAGTTCTCAAATCGTGAGAATGTGGGAATGCGAGGTGTGTTCAAATCCTTCATCTTGGCTATTCTGAGATAGGAAGTCTGTTGCACTGTTTTATTCAGGAACATTTTTTGATGTGGTATGATGCATGCTCTTAATAATGCCTCAGTTCTCTGAACCTGCTATTCTTTTGTCCCCCAGACAGATTTTGTATCTATGGTGTCTTTCCAAAAGCTGAAACCCTGTACAGACAGTTGGGAAAAAAAAGGACGCAGAGTGTATCAGCTAGGTGTTTGTTAGCATATTTTTCTTCGTAGGTGTAGGTAAAAGCCTATAGTAATAAGAGCCTTGGTCTGATGTGTCAAAACCAGAAAAAGTAAGCAAACTTTTGTGCACATGTTTTTGTACTAACCTTTGGGGGTGTTGGGCAGTGTACCCATTGAGTGTAGTTCTAAATAGCGTGTGGGATACTAGCTTTGTGTAAAATATGGGGACCATAATGTTCTTTTTGCATTTGTCACACCGAAAGGGACGAGTATGCTCAGACGTGAGTCCCGTGCTCTCCATACCACTGGAATCAAGCTATGCTGGCTGAAGAGGGGTGAAACCCCGAAACCGGTCCTAGGATGCTTGTTCCCAGTCCAGAGAGGACCTGGCCCGGCAGTTCGGGCTGGACTGTTCTCATTGGGCACAGGGTCAAGACTGATTTGCATATGGCTGGGTCCAAACTCAATGGCATGGTGAGCCCAGATCTCTGTACTGGGGTGAATGTAAGACATTGTTCTGCATTCTGTCCATCAATAGTTCTTTTTGCATTTGACCATAAAGTTGATGACAAAACATGTCTCCAAAGTTAGATGTACCATCATACAATTCTTCATTACATAATGCAGCTGATTGCTCTAGATCTGCAAGCAAATTGTGCACAGTTTTAGTGTTCCCAATCATCAGAGAAAGTACTAGAGATTATGTTATCATGTGAGGACATTTTACACAAATTCAGTATTCAGTATTTGTAAAGGTTCAGTAGGACCTTACACATCATTACAATACCCTGTCCCAAACTATTCTCACTATAGAAGTCGTCAATTTTTTTAATTGACAATTGAAATTTGAGTTTTTGTACTTGTTGACTGTACAGTTGTAGTTGTTTCAACAGGGAGGAGTAATACTTCAATGTTGTCTACAGCTTCTCTGTGGAAAGGGGAATCCTCCGTAGTTATTAAAGCTTACATCTGAACTTCCTGAACGGTAGCAAGAGGAGTGCACTGGCTACCCACGAGCACACGTGGCCTACTGTTGAGGATCGGCCACATAGAGTAGTTTTATCAGATCAATAGAGACAAACCTCTTGTCTCTGCGACCCGCAAGGGGCAGAAGAAGTACAGTTCTATTACCTTCGACAGCCGGGACAGGTACAGGCGCTCTGTAAGAGGGCCCAAATTCTTTCTTGTTCACAATTTTTTCTCTGACCAGATCTCCAATCTTCGTGACCTTCACTTCTCCAATAGTGGTGCGTTGCTTTGAGTGCCCCGGAATTCATTGAGTTCCTGTGGAACGTTCTTTGATGTCAAATGCCGCCACTGTGCTGATATGATCAAGGTCTGGTACCCACATTCTCACACCAAATAGGACTTCATATGCAGTACGACCCATTAGGGATTTTCTTGGCATGTTAGTGAGTGTCCTCTAGGCCCCATATAGATAATTGACCCAACTGCCACCCGAACCTAATACCCTTATTGTTAAGGACTGCTTTAAGTTAAGGTTTTCCTCTCAACTACTTATTTTCCCTCAGGATGGTAGGGGGAGGATTACTACAAGGCAACACCCAAACTTCCCATGGCTTCTTTGTAAGCCCGAGGGCTAAACTCTGGCCCCTGGTCGAAATGTATTGTGGCAATTGCGTATGTCCCGATGAAGACTCGCAAACCTTTATAACAGTTTGAGCATCAGCTGAGCGCTGTGGACAAACTCACAGAAATCTGGAGCATGAATCCACTGACACCAAGATGCACTGATCCCCATCTGAGTGCGAGGAGCTGCAGTGATCCAAATAAACAACAGCTAGAGGCTTGTCTGAAATCAGTAGAGGTGTCTGTGGAGGACGTGATATGGTGGAACACTTCATCTGCTGGCAGATGTCAAATTTCAGGTCAAAGTCCTTAGTCTATTTTTTAAGACCAGCCCACCAATAGCCCTGCTTTAATAATGAAACTGTAGCAGTAACTCCAGTGTGTGCTGAACCCAGACCCTCATGTGCGGCTAGTATTACAACCAATCTGTAATCAGTGTTTGGTATAATCCTATACTCCACTCCTGGAATCTGAGCATATGGAATGTTTTGTGCATCTAACTTGTAGGACTACTTAAGTGAAAAGCTCCTTGGCAGGTGGGTCTCAGAGCGAGCAGCATTGACAACCCCCATAATGTCTCTGTTTATTCTCATACTAGAACATGTGATTGCAGCAAAGGCAGCAGTGTGGACTGCTGCTTTAGCAGCTTCATCAGCCATGGAATTCCCCTCAACGTGAACGCCAACATGTTGATGACTCAATGTGTGGATAATATGAGCCAGTGCCAAGCATTCTTTTACCCTTGCTACTAATAGTAAAGATATTCCTTATAGGACTGGGCACAGTAGTATGAATCACACGCTATAATTGTGGGGATTTCGTGATCCATACTTTGTAGTTCTAGAATAGAGCTTTGGATTCTGCCAACTGCGCTGTACAGTCCCCTAGAGACTGAGTGTGTTTTTTCAGAACACAACCTCCTGTCATGCATGCGCCTCTTTATGATTGTATACAACACAGAATATTTGTGTCATGTCCCTATGGCAGGCTGAGCAGATCCATCGGTATAAATTTTGTATTCATATCAATCTAGAGGCATTATTTCATTTGGGAGAGGATATTCCTGTTTGTACTGCAGGAATGCTTCTTTTTGTAGTGAAGAATCAAATCTATAATCTACATTTGTAGCAGTGAGAAAGTTAGCCCAATGAATTCATCGTGGATGCGTTGCTTTGACATTTGGAACATTCGCTTTTGTAACAGTATCTAAGGTCAGTATAGGGGTAACGACAATTATTCGCTTACCCTTAGCCAGTGCTCTCTCTCTTACTACAGCAGTTTCACTGTTTTGAGAATTTACTCAGTTGGTGCAAAACGCATTTCATTGTTTGTGTACTAATGAAATTTGTATGCAATAGGTTCTGTATCACCTTCAGTGAAAGGTATATGGATGTATCCAGTAGGTCCAGTGACTATGCAGATCACCAGGTAGTTGTGTTTAAACATGTGTGTAAATGTTTGGAAGCTATGCTATCAGCTTCTTCGGAACGTAAAATGTTTGTATGTTCCTATATCTAATGGTTGACTGAAAAATCAGGTCTGATAAAATCGTAGAATGGTTTTACTCATTCTGCGTAATCCAAAATGTATGTTCTGCCAAAATGTCAAAATCCTAAAATGGATTGTGGTCTTTTCAGAGTCGATGGAGGTTGGACTAATGCATATTTTTGCAAAAAATGCACCGTCAGGCTTTTGCCCTCACTTGACAGTTCATATCTCATAAACATGACATTGAGGTGGGCAATTTTTGATTTTTTTTAATTAAATTTGTAACCCAGGTGAGCAAACCCAAGAATTATGTAGTTCACTCTAGCCAAATGTTTCATTAACTCATCGTTTGTCAGATAAGAATCGTCTATATAGGACAATGCTAATCAAAATCTTGATGTAAATCTGTTACTCTGGCTTATACCCTTAAGGTAAATGGCAAAATGGATGCTGCGAACTAAGAGCTGAAAATGCTGCCAAATATCTGCTTTTAGGTGCTATATTCTAGCAGAAACATACATTCAAGTATCTAGTGTTTTTTTGTATTTTTTTCTGCACAATGTTATTCTTCAGTGCAGTACTATGTGCGTTTTGTACTGCAAATGTGTGTGCTGATGTGTTTAAATGGCTGTAATGTTATACTGGACGGTATGAATTGTCCGCTTTCATTACAGGAAACAAGGGATTATTCATTGATGAGGTGCAAAGTTCTATTACACCCTGGTATTCAAGTTGTTCTAGGATTTCCCTAATTTGTTTTTTAGCTTCATGTCTTATTGGATACTGTCTCTGAGTTTGAAGAGTTGATTTTAATGGATCTTATGAGGAGGTGACTGATCATCCCACCCTACATGATTAAGTAAAGTGCAGGAGCTAGCGCTAACACCCACTCCTGCACATATGAATGTTTAACTGATTCCGGAATTAGGTCAGAGAAAGCAGGAAAAATTACTGTTTCTCCCGGTGGGCATTCCAATCCGAACTCAGATGGCCAATCCTTTTCAGCCAAGAAAATATTGTATCCATATGTCAGGTTCTCCCAAAAAGAGAGCTTTGATATTCCTGGGTATGTCCCTCTCCTTTTGGACCTTTAGTTTGTATAAACAATGAGGAACACTTACCCTTGTATCAGCTGATTCCACCATGATATGCTTATTCAGTGCTACTACCACCAGAAAATCCATCAGGTTCCAGCGAGCTATCGGGATTTTCTGCCACACTATCCAGCATCGTCACTGCCCACACCCCGTTCAGAAGCAGAGTCCTCAGTAGCCTGGGCATGTCCTATTTTAATTCTAGCTTCCTTCGTTTTTTTTTTTATTGAGGTTAAGGAGTATTTTGTTTGTCCTCTTTTTTAAGGATGTAGTCAGAAGTGTGATGTGTTTCACTTTTCATCTTCACATGCTCTTCTGATCTGTGCTCCGACCATCCACCTCTCTCCGAACATGTATTTGATGAATACTGAAAGGAATGAGAGGAGCATGTATCAGTCTGCTGATACCTGTCAGGCTTTCTAAAATTGTCACGGTTTCCTAAATTATATTTCTTGTCAGTAGTTTCCTGCTGGGGAGACCCACCCCGTGATTATGTCTTTTTTTACTTATATTTTATTTATTGCCCCATTTCTTCTTTGAAGAATCAGGTGCTTGCTTGGAGTTATCCTTTTCAAAATTACTTTTAACCTGTGGTTTACCAGGTCTAGCTTCTAGATTATTTCTACCCAGTGTAGCATAGGTTTCTTCGACAATTTTAGGTAATTCCTGCTCCTGATGTGCAAGAGTGAACTCCATCAGGCGTTGGTGTATAGCCAATGCTGCTGCTTTCCCCTTTATGTTACTTAACATGATGGCTGATACTGCAGCAAAGTTGCCCATCAGTTTCATCCCCAAGTCCAGGGCAGGAGCTGCCCCGTACACATTCTGTACCTGTTTCAGTACCTCAGGCAAAACTAGTATTGGAACCGGTATCGTCAGAGAGGGCAATAGAGCTGATCACATGAGGCTGACTGTGAACTCTGTGGGATCCCCGCACTGCCTGAAAGTGGTGGCCGCTGTTGTGTGGTGCTGGGCCATGGGAGAATGACACAGGGTGGGAACTAAAGGTAAGAGGTTGGAGGGCTTATTCACCCAGTTAATCAAACATCCACAATCAGCTCTGTATATGGGGTATTGCCACAATCGTGGCCTTGGAGGGGGGACATGTCTTTTAGTTGCTTTCATTTAGAGAGGCAGCACTGACTGAAATGGAGAGAGAGATCTATCCAATGGCATTGTTTATTACTTACACATGCCCGCTGCATATTGGGGAGACCCTCACAAATTGTTACAGGAGTAAGCACCCTTAATTAAATGTATAACGAGAAGTGCATCCCAAAATGCGTCTTGATTGTGGATCCCATGATCATCTGTATACACTGAGTAATCTTACCACTAGCTGTATTTGAGGGACAACCACGCTCACCTTTGTATGTTTAAGGCAGTATTAATTCGATGTACAAGTTTTCGGGGGGAAAGATCCATTCGATCTGGTGTCTCTTGAGCATGAACAACTGTAAATTTCAAATGACGTTTTCCTCAGCAAGGTGCAGTTATTTGAGAAGTAGCTAACACTTTGCATTTGTCAAGCTCATTGAGTGGACTTGCACACAGTCAATGTAGCATCACACTTGTCCTTTTACGCCCTCATTACCTCGTTCCGTTCCACAGAACTGTTGTTGGGAATACAGTTGTGTGTGTTAAGATTTTATTTCCTGCTTCTGACTTTACACTTAGGCGCTAGACTTCACTTGTGCAGGACAGCCTGCCTGTCACTGGCATGCTGTGCTGATGAAAGCAGCAAGAGCTGTCAGACTGACACTGCAGAGTCCCATCTGTAGACCAAGAGGACAACCAGGCATCCACAGCAGAGATCATGGCACACATGGCCAATGAGGATGAAGCACCTGAGGGTCAGCAGTGGTTGTACCCTTCCATTCCAGTGGCAACACATTTAGCGCTGGAGGAACTCTGCTGCTCACGGAACTCTGGGGAACTTCACAGAGTTTGTAGGTAACTCCGCAGACTTCTGCAGAGTAAAACGCCATGACTTCCGCCCACCCCTACTTTAAATGTTTGCTAGATGATTTTGTAGAAACAAAATGAGAGAATAATTCATGAAGTTTGTTGGAAGGGGCGATCCCAGGGGGGTTACAGAACACATTCCTGACCACCCCGTGACCCACCTCTCCCTGAACCAGGCCGAGCACTGGCGGTGAGGCCCTTTCAGGAAGGGGTCTCGTACTTTAGGATCGCACGCGCTGGGTTCGCACTACTTGACAAAGAGACACCACACAGTAGGTTTCAGTAGACGGAGATCTTTATCTAAGATTCTTTGGACCTTTATGATCCGCAAGGTAGTCTTTGGTCGATACACAAGCTTGGTAATTCCTTCACAGGGGGGTTGGGGTAGCGGGACAGTTCTGGGTTCAGAGTCAATGCCGAGTATCCTTCGCACAGCTCTCAATCCTCGAGCCGGGGGACACGGTACATTCTCAGGTCCAGCCGGACCAGTGTATTCTCGAGCCGTGACCACGTCCACAGGGCTCTGGTGGGAAGGAATTGTCGATCAGGTGATCTTTGGGGAGCCGCGATTCACTCGACAGGTTCAGCTGGTCTTGAGTTGGTGGGAGGCGCGAGTCTCTCAGCAGGGCTCCGGTAGTCTTAGGGTCGGGGGAGCCACGAGTCTCTCAGCAGGCTCCGGTGTTCTCAGTGTTCTCAGGAGCCGATACGGCGTCAGCAGGGCTCAGGTGGTTTCCAAGGATCAGGTAGCGTCCTTCTATTGGGTTTCGTCGAGCCGCGACCAGGTCCGCAGGGCTCTCGTAGTTCCAGGTCTTCTCTGCCCTCAGTCCCCTTAGCACCCTCTGTTATACGCCTTCTTCCCTTTGAAGTCCGGCGTCCTCACAGATAGGGGTCTTGGCGTCTGGGGGCAGAGTGATGGGATTTGCTGCTGCTCGGCTCTTTGATCCTTTCAAGTTGGGCCGGGAGGGACTCCAGACACCCAGCATTCGGGGAGCCAGCTCCCTGGGGGCCCGGAGGGCGATCGAAACCCTCCATTGGGAGGAGGTCAGAGGTGTGACAGAGACTACTCCTCCCTGTCCTGCTTGGGGGGTTCCCTCTCCCCCGGCCGGGCATGGCGCGTCTAAGGTCTAGGTTTCGCTGGGGCCCTGGGCCGGCCATCGGAACATCGGGACATTGTGGCCGGGGGTCTGCGGTGGCTACGGGGTGGGGAGGCCGGGCGTCTATAACCAGGGATCAGGGGTGGTGCATGAGTCGGGTTGGGGTGCTAATGGTCAGGGAGGCCCACGCCACGAGGCCGGGTCCCACAAAGTTTTGGGAGCAAAAATGTGTAAAATTACAAATAAAATTCAGTGGAAAACCATCTGATCCAGGAGCTTTTCATTTTTTAATTATTTTGATTGACTTTCTGATATTGTTGCAGGAGATATCTGATTCCAAAGGGGAGAAGCAAATGGAAGTATCCCAGTCGTTATGAATAGAGGATAATTAGTGTTGTCTGTCATCTGGAATTGAAGTCAATTCCGGGCTGTAAACAGAATTATAAAATGTTTTGAATTTGTTTAAGATATCTGCATCTTTAAAAACAGGAGCAGAATTTGCTCTTAGGATAGAATCTATTTTCATATGTTCTTTTTTAATTTTAAGGTAAGTAGCAAATAATTACCCCACTTTTTTACCTTCATACAATTTAGCACTTCCTTTAAGAAGGTAGAAAGCAGCATTTTCTCTGGAGAGGCTATTTTATTGGAGCTTTTCCATCGTTAGTTTATTTAGATGAAGAGTAGAATTGGTAGGGGTCTAAAGAGTTTCCAGATGTTTGATGCAAGACAATATTTCTGTTTGATAGTTACATTTTTTTATTTTTAGAAATATAAGAGATAATAAAATCTCTGGCAGCAGCTTTAAATTAATCTCAGATAGTATGAGGAAAGAGTTCAGAGGAAATGTTGATGATAAAAAAATTCAGTGATAAACAATTCAAATTTCATACTAAAAGTAGTGTCTAACAAAAAGGATGTGTTAAAACGCCATCTTCTGTTACCACTAGTGACAGGGAGTACATCTAAACCAAATGTAACAGGGAATAATCTGAGATCGGTATAGAACTAATCTATCAGTACATATAATGTATTGTGCTAGAGATTTCGAAACAAACAAATAATCAATTCTAGATTGGGACAAATATGTGAGAGAGAAAAATGTGTATTCTCGCAATGAGGGATTGCATAGTCTCCAGGTATCAATAAGAGATCGTTGGTGAATGGTTGTAGTGAATTGTTGATGCATAATAGATGCGATAAAAGTGCCTTTAGAAATATGATCTAAATATGGCTTAAAAACTAGATTACAATCTCCCCCAAGTATTATACAATCTGTGGAAATGGACATTCGTTTAGAAAAAGACAGTAGGTCAAAATGTGTTGCCAGGTTTGGTAGGTGCATACATGTTGAACAAAGAAATAGGACTTTTGTTAACTTGAAGAAGAGCTTTCAACCATCTACCATCTTCATCTAAATCCTGAGAGAAGAGCATAATGTTTAAATGTTTATGACAGAGAATAAACCCATTCCTTTTCCTTGAACAAAGAGAAGAAAAGAAAATTCACATCCATTGACGTTTAAGTTTTAGAACTTCCGAGGCCACAACATGAGTTTCTTGGAGGAATACAATATCTGCTTTTAGTCTGGATAAATGGGTGAGTACCCTTTGTCTCTTAATAGGTGAACTTAAGCCTTTAACATTCCAAGAAATAACAGGTAACATAATATAAAGAGAAGCAGTGATTATTAAACACAAACTACACTTGTGACAAAAAGTTGAATAACGAAGAGAACACAAAAAAACTCTCAAAAAGCCATGAAGAACAGTAAGTAGAAAGAAGAGCTAGAGGAAACATAAATGAGGAAAGGATGGAAAAAAGGAAAACAACAGAAAAAAGTAAAAAGAAACCCTGTAGGAAATCAAAAATATGACATACCGATGAAACAAACGGATATCGAGGGCGTTAAAGTCACATTGGGAAGACGAGACAACTGAACTCCAGGTCAACTCGGAGAGGAGTGTAAACCATTTAAATGGACGAAGGGTATTGTTGATCAGATAGGGAACATAATATAAAGAGAAGCAGTGATTATTAAACACAAACTACACTTGTGACAAAAAGTTGAATAACGAAGGGAACACAAAAAAACTCTCAAAAAGCCATGAAGAATAGTAAGTAGAAAGAAGAGCTAGAGGAAACATAAATGAGGAAAGGATGGAAAAAAGGAAAACAACAGAAAAAAGTAAATAGAAACCCTGTAGGAAATCAAAAATATGACATACCTTTGAAACAAATGGATATCGAGGGCGGTAAAGTCACATTGGGAAGACGAGAAACTGAACTCCAGGTCAACTCGGAGAGGGGTGTAGACCATTTAAATGGACGAAGGGTATTGTTGATCAGATAGGGAAACATCACCAAACATGGATAAAAGAGAAGAACAATAATCAGTATAGGCACAGTATGAATATGTAGATTAGTTAGAGAGCATCATCGCAAAACGTTTCTCAAAAGAATCAGAGGAGAATATTCAAATAATTGATAGTCTTGCAACTTACATGTGTTCTTCTCTACAATTGTCCCAAAATCTTTGCAGTAAAGCAGGATCCTCAAGGTTATAGTCTTGTTATCATAAGTTGCTTTAAAACGACAATCATAAAACAATCAAGATCTGGTGTTGAGGTTTCGAACAGCTGATTGCATATCTAGTAATTTATTTCTACTGTTCACCATATTTTTGGCATAGTCTTGGGAAAAGATCAAGGAAGATCATTGCCAAGATATTCGACCTTTAAGTTTAGTGCTTGTAGGACTTCAGTAATTCGGTATATTCCTAAATGTAGATGATAACACCTCTTGGCTTTCGAGAGGATGAGGCAGAGATTGGACTATGTCCTAGTCGTTGTGCTCTTTGAATATTCAATATTGGTGAAACAGCATGTTCAAGGACATTCATAAGAAATGACTGAAAGAATGAAATAGGATTGGATCCTTCTAAACCCTCTGCCAAACCATAAATACAAACGTGTATCCATCTATTGTGGTTTTCAAGATCTTCAACTTGTTTTTTGAGATGCGAAACTTCAGTTTGTAGAAGAATGGCTTATTGAGGAAATTTGAATTGATTCCACTTTGTGTACCTCTGCAGTTGATGGGGGACCATTTGTTGTCAAGGTTTTGAATGCGCCTATTTGTTTTCTCCACATTTGGTTTACGGGCTCTTATTTCCTGTAGGAGTAGTTCCATAAATATAGGTGGAGGAGACTTGGTGGGTGAGGGAGCATTTTATTTGCTCTCTTATTTGATGAAAGAACAGGAGTACCGTTTTTTTTTGTCATTGTTTTATTAACAGAAACAGAATATTTGACATAGTGACTGACAAGTGGGAAGGTTAAGTAGTCGGCTCAGAGTCATTCATGTTATCCATTAGCATAGAAAAGAGATTAGGAGCCAGTAAAATAGGAGATGAAGGTTGCAGTAGCGGACAAATAGACTTATGTTTAAAAGTCAGTGTTTTCCCCATAAACTCCGAGCAGAGAGTTGTAGTAGTAACAAGTCACCACATGGAGAGGGGTTGAATATATAGAAATGCTGTTATAATGAATGAGGTCCTGTAAAAGACCCTTTATTATTTAAAATTAGTTCCAATAAGCTAGCAGTATATTGAGTAGCGTAAAAAGGGAGGTGGAATCTATAAAAAATATAGAGACTTCCAGAGCGAGGAAAGAAGTATACCTCATGAGGGTAAGACAATCTCCAGCAAGCAATAATCAAGAATGTAGAGAGCAAAGGGTATTGGGCACTGTGAATATATTCGGGGCTGAAAAACTCCATTGAGAACTACCCAGAGAAGCGTCAGTATCGAAAGCAGCAAACAAAACAAAATGGTGGGTGCAATTCCAGTCCAGCATCGCGCCCGCTGTAATATATGAAAAAATGTGTTGTGTACTGTGAAAAGTAGGGATTGGGCTTAAGTTAGGGGAAGTTGCTGCACACAAAACACCTAAAGTCATTAGGTAGAGAGAGAGCAAAGCTTGGAGGGAAGGCTGACACCCGAACCACCGCAGAGCTGCGTTAGAAGGCGGCCATCTTCGTTGCTCACTCTTCAGAGTCTTTGATGTGTTTCTCCACCTCTTCACTCTCACCAAGGCACAACATCCTCTTTCTTTCCTGAGCTTGTGAAACTCAAGGAAAACCTGTGGCAGATGATTTAGCTAATCTTCTAACTACAAAGTATCACAGACTCTATATTTGATATGCACGGGTGTCCTGCTCCTTACAAAAAAGGTCCATGCACCTCCTGTTGCTTTGGGACAGGCACTTTTGTATGTGGAATAAGGGTACCTGAATTCTCAGCCAATAGAAAGCTAAAAAAAATGCTCTTAAACTTGGAAAATAGTCTGCAGACCCACCAGGAAGTCTACAGAATATGGAGGAATCTACCCTTGATGTGAGGTATACTGAACAATAGGGATGGCAGTGTTTGTGTAATAAAATATGGTTCAGTCCACCTTGATCACCCCCTATATTTAACACTGATGCCAGTCCACAACTTATTGGTCTGCAGACTATTTTTCAAGACAGTGGACTTGATACTCCCTAAATGAAGCCCATAATATATTGAACATTACCAGTAGTCTAGACTATGGAGAGGGAACACTGCTCCACGAGGCTTATCGTTCATAGTATCATTATTGAGGCCACACACTTGTGACTTCAAAAAAGGTCCCCATAGCCTAGGGCCTTGATATCAGCACTGTAAATAATAAAACTCGAGGACCTGTGTCATCCCCTCTTCCAAATTCTGTGTCTTGGTTCTGAGAAAAAAGATTATGAATGTCGGGGGCCTCTTCATTTGAAGTTTGCAAATCTCTCTCCGGATTTGGGGAATCAGCATCAAACACACATTTTTATTTCAGCCTTAGTAGCCCCTTTGTGGGCCCTCCACTTTGTCCTGGGATCAGAGTGGTTGCTCATTCTGCACTCCCAGCCAATCTAAGCCATTGCTTAAAAATGCTCCCTCTTCCGAGAAGGCTCTATAATTTTTTTACATTTCAGCCTGCAAACTGTCCTAAAACCACAGTTCATGGATGTTTCATGGACTAACAGTAGAGATATCTCTACCTTTATAACACTTTGAATTCCACCCAACATGTTTTTGTAATTTTTTCTTGACGACTATTACTTGGATTTACACCAAAAAAAACAAAGGCACTTCATTGAGTAAAGGAATACTTTCATACCACGTTTGATATAACTCTTTCCAGTCAGTTTTTCGGTACAGAGCAAAGAATTCTATGTTAACATGAGAAAAGGCACTATTTTGACACTAGTCTTTAATCATGCATGGCAAATCCAAGCCAGATTATTATTTTTTGGGAGGAAAGAATTGTGCAGATTAATTCAACAGCACCAACATTATTATGAAAACAAAACGCTGGATTCAATCGAAACACTGATCCAACAAAAACCACACACTATATACAGATGCGCAGAGTGTAATATGATATTTATTATTGTTGCTGAGTGTGGAAAGGGACTACTGTTCATGAGACGCAGAGCATCAAGTAGGTAAGGATGCTCCTCACTTCAAAATTACAAGAAATAGCATATTACACTCAGAACACAGAACCCACATCAGACCGAAACTCAGGGAACTATACTGGCTCCCAATACACAAACACACTCAATTCAAATTTCTCACACATACATTCAAGGCATTGCACAACTCAGGCACCACTACCTGAACAGCTGCATCTCCTTCCACTACATACACCCAGACACCTCTGCTCTACATGACTCCTACTCACACACATCCCACGCAAATACAGAATCTGAGTAGGAGGAAGGGTGCTCTCTTACATCGCTCTAAAAGCAGGGGACAGGCTCCCACTCCAAACAAGAGCCTCCTATCCTCTTCTTAAATTCCACAAGTAGGTGAAGACCTGGCTTTTCAATTAAGTAACTGTAGGACTTGGCCCTTTTTGGCTAAAGTTCCCTAAACTGTTTGCTTTTCCCCTAGACCTTTTTTCTGACATGGTCTTGCCAACTTAGATGCTTTGGACACTTTGCCACTGCTAATCAGTGTCAAAGTGCAAGTTCTCCCTGTATAAAGTGCAATGGTAATTGGTTGTCCATGATTGGTATGCTTACCTTACTAGTAAAGTCCCTAGTAAAGTGCACTTTGTGTGCCAGGGCTGGTAATGCAAATGCTACTAGTGGGCCTGCAGCACTAATTGTGCCACCCACACAAGTATCCTTAAAAAGGGAACTCAGGCCTGCCATTGCAGTGCCTGCGCGCAGTTTGTTAAACTGCCATGTTGTTCTGACAAGTGCACCCACTTGCCAGACCTTACCCTTCCCTTTCCCAGCACATCAGGCACTCCTATGGTAGGTCCAGGGTACCCCCTGGGCAAAGGTTCAGTGCATGTGAAAGGTAGGACATGTACTAAGGTGTGTACTATGTCCTGACTGTGAAATAATCTCCATTTCATTTTTCACTGTTGAAAGTAGGGGTGGGCGGAATTTGCGAAATTCACTTTCGCAAATTATGTGAAAAATCTCCGCAAACACGTGGAAATATCGCGAAGATGCGGAAGTTTTTTTCCCGCCCGTTCGCGGTATTTTCTGCTTGGTCGCGGCTTGCCAACTTACCCATGCGGTTGCTCACGGGCGCGGCCATCTTGTTTTCACTTGTCTCGCGGTGCATGATCGCGAGAAGAAAGACGTGATCGCGCGACGCATGACGTTACTGCGGGCGCGAACTGTCGCGAGACAGCGCAAATAGCTACCAACAATCCAACATCTCGTGGAGAACGCGACCGGATCGGGAAAACTTGTCGGCGAACGCGGGGATTCAGGTAAGGCGATCGCACGCACACGAGAATGTATTATTTTACAGCGCGAGCAAGAAACAAATTATCGCTAAGCTGCGGAATGCGGAAATTTTGACATTTTCACGCTTTCCGCGGAACGCGAAAATGCCAAATTATCGCAATTTCCACGAACGGAGCGGAATTTTGGCCCAGGCCTAGTTGAAAGGCCATCTTGCCAATAGAATAGAATTGGAAGGCTGTGTAATATGTTTTCCAGCCTATCTTCCCAAAGGCTCAAGATGGAGAAGTGAAGTTTAGTACGCCTTAACTCACAATGTAATAACACATCTTTTTATGAAGGTGTTTTTTGCATTGTGTGTTTATGAGTCACTCTTTTAGAAGTGGCTGGGTTTTTGTGCTCTAACATTTATGTGTATCTCTGTCTGGTTGTGGATTGACTGTCTGAATTTGAAAGCAATAGGATCTGGGGTATGTCTTGACCCAGGGGAGGAGGTGAGACAGCAACAGGCTGACCTGCATCTGGAGTGTAGGGGAGGAGTAGCCCCTAGAGGTGAAGAGGCCTGGGTTGCTGCTATAAAACAATTTTCTCATCTCCTGCTGAGTGATTGAGAATCCAGACCCCAATAATCAAAGGAAGAAGGTGTCACTGGCAGGGAGGCACCCAGAACTGGTTTGAACCGGTGTCAGTACCCCCTGAACACAAAGACTTCATAGACATTGAGGGGTATAACTATGAGAGCTGAAGCCTCTGAACTTTGGAGAATGGCTTGATCAAGATTGAACAAGATTGGAGCTACTTCGTGGTCAAGAGGAACATTTGCCAAGGAAGAAACAACTGAAGAGACTGAAAGAAAGGACTGCCCTTGCTGTGTGTTCTGGGGCTGGCCTGCAGTTTGCTGTTTTAAACAAGGAAAGGCTAAAGGGACTTTGCTGTGTCCTGTGTCCCCCTGTTTGAAAGGACTTTGCTGTGGTATGCCCTGAAGTAACTTATCCCAAAGGGTCTGAGGTGAACTGGCTCCATGTTGCGGAAACTCAGGAACACAAAAGTTTCCAGGAGAGTCTCAGCAACGCTGTGTGCGTGGGCTTGTTGCAGCCTGAGACCCTCGTAAGATGTGCCCTGTGATTATGGGCACCTGGAGTCCAAGCAAGGATCAGCGACGCTGTGTATGTGTGCTTTTTGCAGCCTGAACCCTTTGTGAGGATTGTCCAGTTATCAAGTGCCCTGGAATCCAAGTGAGTCTCATTGACGCTCTGTGCGTGTGCTTTGTGCAGTGTGAGACCTTCATGAGGATTGCCTTGTTAAAGTGCACCCGGAGTCAAAGTGAGTCTCAGCGACGCTGTGCGGTGATCTTCGTGCAGCCTGAGATCTTTGTGTGGAGTGCCCAGTGATCGTGCACCCGAAGCTCAAGGAAGACTCAGCGATGCTGTTTGCATGTGCCCTGTGACAGCCTGAGATCTTCGTAGCAGTAGCAGCCTGGACCGGCAGCCCCAGAGGAGATGAACCGTCGGCCTGAGCCCACCGTTGCCAATTCACAAAGATTGCATCGGAGGCCCAAGTCGCTGAACGAGGAGAGGAGAGTGGGTTTGCACCTCCCAGGTAATGTGTGTCGACTCCTGGGGCGGGGTGCGGGCTCAGAGAGAGATGCTCTTGGCCTCTCTCTCGTTCTGGCAGCGCAAGCCTCTGCTTCGGCTCGTATCGTGGTCCGAATTGCCAAGGAAGTGGCAGTACCGGGGCCGGAGTGCGGAGCTGCACTTTTTGTTTCGCTATACCTGTGTTGGGGGCAACTGTTGACAAAGACTGACTGCGAGTCAGAGGGAGTGGCAGAGAGCCTGCCTGAGGCACCGTGATTGGTGCCGGAGTGTATTACTCATTATCTTATTTCTGCATAACGAAGTACCTGATTAGAGTATTACGCATTGCATTATTCCTGCATAACGAACCGCTGATTAGTGTGACGCATGGCATTATTCTTCATAATGAACTACCTGATTGTTGTATGACTCATTGCATTGTTTCTGCATAATGAACTACCTGATTAGCATATTACGCATTGCATTCTTCCTGCATAACAAACTACCTGATTAGTGTATTATGCATTGCCTTCTTTCTACATAACAACGTACCTGGTGGTTGTATTACACATTGCATTATTCTTACATTGCAAAGTGCCTGATTGTTGTATTACGCATTGCACTATTGTTACATTGCAAAAGTGTCTCATTCTAGCATTATGAACTGCATAACATGGTATTAGGATTACAGTGGAATGTTTCGAAGAGCTCAGTAATATCACCAGAACTGACAAGGGCTGGCTGGCCTAACAACTGGCCAGGAGAAATAGTACACATACTCATATGTTGGATTTATATCATGTGGTCTTATCGTATATCTTTTTATATAGCATTTATAGTCATTTTTATAAAACTCGTGTGGAGTCTAATTGTGGTGTCATCATTGGGTTGCTGTGAGCGTGGTTGCAAATACTTTACACATTTGCCTTGAAGATAAGCCTGGCTGCTCATGCCAAGCTACCAATGGGGTGAGTAGGGGCTATCTCAGAAGGTGACCTTCCCTTCCCTGACGTGGAAACCCGGGTCTTTAATTGGCCTAAGGTACCTACCTCAGTCAACCAGGGATCCCGGGTCTAACATTTGGTGGTCAGCGGTGTAGGATTTGAATTTGTATTTGAAAATTCACTCACAGTGATTGGTGTACATCACAAGTTTAGCGCAGACCACGACGCAACCCCATATTGTGCTCTTGATTTGTTGGTTTTATTATTGAGCAACCTTTAAGCTACACATCATGTCTCAGAAGAGTCAAGGAGCCAGTGAGGCTGCAGAATCAGAGTTCGACATTGAGACATTGCTCACCTACAAAGTTTTTAGGATGTCCCATGAAAAGTAGCGCCAAGAAGGAGGAGCTGCAATTGGCCTTGAGGGCCTGGTGGGCAGTAAAAGGGGCTCAGGAGGTGGGTGATGTTGAGGTGGATGAGGATGACCCAGGGAATGGATTTGGTCCACAGGATTTGCCAGTGGAGGGACCAGCCTCAGGGGCTGATAGTAGCCATTCAGGGAGGAGTTTTTCACCAGAGGAGCTGGAGGAAAGCCAAAGGGTCAGAGAGCATGAGTTGGAGGTTTTAAAACTTAAAAACTTGTAACTTTCATCCTGACCTGTCCTTTCTGGTCCACTATTTTGAAAAGGCTGGATTACTTCAACTTCAAAATTAGGATCTTTCTTCTGGACACACTTACCAGATATTGGCTGGAGTAGTCATCAGACAAGAGAAGCATCAACATCAAGGAGTTTTATAACTGCAAGAGATACTTTCCATACCATTAACAGTCACTGCTACTTTCGAATCCACTTGCGTAAAGTACCAACATAGCTGAGTGAACCTTATTACTTCTAACAGTTTTCCCCCATAGAGAATTTGATGGAGCATGATTTTTGCGAAATAATCTTGTTTGATCAAATCTGCTCATATGTGTGTTATTAACAAAACGAATTACCATAGTGTGGAAATTAATAACTTGGGGACTTAAAAAGAATAAGGTGGAAAATGTGCAAGAGAGATGCAGCATATTTAGTAATCAAAAGCTGCAAATGTTCTGTGCAGAAAGCAAATGAAAACCAGACTTTTTATGTAAACACACCTACAATGAGAAAGAGACTTTCTAAATGTGTACTAGAATTTTCACAATTAGAATAACAAAATAGAAAAATGGTGGAAACACTTACAGAAAAAGATTTTGTTGTGAATGTTTTCCTTTTCTAAATAGCAGGAAACATTAATCATTGGTAGTCAACATTTAGAAATAAGATTATATTCACAGGTTTAATTAAAATAATGAATCTCTAAAATATTGATTTCTTATGTATTTCCTTGTGATCTCTTAACTGAATTATGTTTAATTTCTTTAGAGAAAATGATGATTTACAGTTTATCCAAGAAGGCCTCAAACGCCGCTAAAGTTATTCTCTTTTCTAACGTAGGACTTAGAAGAATATATTTTGTCCTTCATCATTTCTAAAATACTGATTTATTTGTTAGTTGTGCAAATCATGTCATTAGGATTTCCTTTTCCTACATTTAGAAGATTTATTTCTATGAATCATTGTATTGACTATGTTGCAAGCTGTTGTGGAAGTGAGCAAGAAGATATGGAAAAGAATAAAATGATTTCCGATGATGCCATTAGTTTAGCAAAATAATTTTATTAGAAACCCAGATGAACTGACTAGGATGATGATCACCTCATAAGTTTTTCCAATGAAATTGAGAGATTTGTAAAAGTGTTATTTTAGGGGGGTTAGATTCTGAACATTTTGGGGTATAATTATTACCGTGAGAAAATAACTTGGGAGTAGCTGTTTCTATGAGGGGAGAGCCTTGCTGCTGTTTTCTTTGTGCTACTCTGGCTGGCTACTATCTTTGCAATTCCTGACTGAGACTGTCCTGATTACTTGCACTTCATTGGCTGGTGATGTTGCTTAAGCTATACCTTTTCGGCTGAAGGGTTAGCTGTTTCTAACTATTGCACGCTGTTCATTTGTTCTCATTTATCTCCGTTTGTTTGACAAATCTAAATTGCATACTGATATTGCAATGATTTATTTCTTTTGTCTCTCTTTCTCTCCACTCACTCTTTTTATTGAAACTTTGATGTATTTGTTATGAACTGTATTTTCTTATTGTGAATTTATCTGTAACAGTGAACTAACAAAGATTCTTTCAATATTACTTATTGTACTTGTGTAATGACCATTCACATTTTGAAATATTAGATAAAACAGTATTCAGAGTTTGTCTTTATTGATGAGTGGAGGACTTGGCCTTTTGGCTAAAGTTCCCTAAACTTTTTGCTTTCCCCCTAGACCGTTTTCCTGACTTAGAATAGTCAATTTAGATGCTTTGGGTACTTTGCCACTGCCTTACCAGTAAAAGTCCCTAGTGATGTGCACTGTGTGTGCAAGGGCTAGTAATGCAAGGGCGCGCAGAGAAGGGAACTCAGGCCTTCAGTGTAGGGCCTGCGCGCAGAATGCTAAGTTAGCATGTTGTCCTGACAAGTGCAACCACTTGTCAGGCCTGACTTTCCATTTTACATGCACATTGGGCACCCCTGTGGTAGATCCCAGGTAACCCCTGGGCAGGGTGCAGTGTAGGTAAAAGGCAGAACATATACTGAGGTGTATGCTATGTTCTGACAGTGAAAAACTCTCCATTTCGTTTTTCACTGCTGAATGGCCATTCTGCCCATAAGACAGAATGGGGGAGGCTGGGTGTTGTGTTTGTTAGCCTAGTTTCCTGTCAGTTTATAATGGAGAGGTGAAGTTTAGTATGTATGAACTCACAGTGTTATAACACATCTTTCTGTGAAGGTGGTTTTGTCACTGTGTGTTCATAAACCACTCTTTTAGAAAGTGGCTGAGTTTTGTGCTTTGAGCATTTCTGTGTGTTTCTGAAATGTGGATCGTCTGTCTGGAACTGAAAGGTGAGAGGAGCTGGGAGAGTTCTTGACCCAGGGAGGGGTTGAGATGGCACCAGGCTGCCTTGCATATGGAGAGTAGGGGGAGGAGAAGCCCAGGAGGTGTAAAGGCCTGGGCTGGTGCTAGAAACCAATTGACCCATCTCCTGCTGAGTGATTAAGGATCCAGAACCCCAGTATCAAAGGGAGAGAGGTGACACTGGGAGGGAGACACCCAGAACTGATTTAGGGAGTGGTCCGGGACCCTTGAGCACATACAAATTTCAAATACATTAAGGGGTATGACTAGGAGACTTGAAACCCCTGAAAGTGGGAATGAAACAGATATGGATTGAGACTGTAAGCTTGGACCCATTCTGATGTCAAGAGGAACCTCTGCTAAAGAAGGAGCAACTGAAGAGACTGCTGTGGATAGACCAATCCTTGCTTCATGATCTGGGGCTGGTCTGCAGTTTGCTGTTCTAACTAAGGGAGAGGCTGTTGGGACTGTGCTTGGAGGCACTGGGTCCCACTGCTTGAAGAGGACTGTGCTTTGTGCTGTGTCTTGAGACCCCCAAGGCCCTGAGGTTAGCTGGCTCCCTGTTTGGAAATACAGGATCATAAAAGTTTCCGGAGAAGTCCCAAGCAATGTGGCGTGGTGTGGTTCACTGGTTAGAGGCAGCAGACCCGGAAGCAGAGGACGGCCCGGGACCAGGGTTCAATTCCCGACACGGCAGGGTCGTGGACCAGGGCCAGCGGACTCGATAATTCTCGCCTCGGTGCCCACTCTAACCAGGGATCACACTCGGCAACTCTGGGCATTAGCTTGCCTCATCTCCACAACGGCCCCCCACATTCGCCGGGGATGCCTGGTTTCACCTTGAAGATACCCAGGAGGGACCATCTCACAGGGATAGCCAGGACGGGTTCCCCAGCGGTCTACAGCGCCACGACGCCTCAGGGCAGCAGTGCGCTTTACAAGACTCATACATTTACATTTACATTTGGCGTGCATGTGCTTTTGCAGCTTGAGACCCTCAGAAGTTGTGCCTTATGATCATGGGCATGCAGGAGTAAACTAAGTCTCGAACGCACTGGGTGCGTGTCGAAGTGCAGGCCATGGCATTGGTGATGAGCGCCTGGTCGTGGTGTGCACGGAGAGACAAAGTTAGGCTTGGACGCTCTGGGTGCGTGTCGTGGTGCAGCCCAGATGTTGGTGAAGAGTGCCTGGGCCTAGTGTGCACCAAAGGAAGAAGAAAGACTCAGACATGCTAGGTGCGTGTCGGGGTGCAGCCAGGGCGTTGATGAAGAGTGCCTGGGCATCGTGTGCACCAATGGAAGAAGTGAGTCTCGGACGCGCTGGGTGCGTGTCGTGGTGCAGCCAGGGTCTTGGTGAAGAGCGCCTGGGCCTCATAGGCACCAAAGAAGAAGTGAGTCTCATACACGCAGTGTGCATGACGTGGTGCAGCCAGGACATTGTTGAGGAGTGCCTGGACATCGTGTGCACCGAGAAGAAGAGGTGAGACTCTGACGCGCAGAGTGCATGTCATAGTGCAGCCGGCGCATTGGTGAGGAGCATCTGGACATTGTGTGCAGTGGAAGAAGAGGAGAGACTCAGACGCGCAGGGTGCGTTTTGAGGGGCAAGCAGAGGTGCTGGTGAAGAGTGCCGGGTCATCATGAGCACCAGAGAAGAGGCGAGTCTCGGACACGCAGTGTGCGTGTAGAGGTGCAACCTAAGGTGCTGGTGAGGAGTGCCTGGGTAGGGTGTGCACCGTATTTGAAGTAAAGTCTCCACAGTGTTGAGGGCAGGGCTTGGTGTCCACTGTGACCACCTGATTGAGGGCCAAGTTATTGGGCCCTTGGAGTAAGACAGCAGCCCCAGAAGAGCTGAGCCGCCAGGCCGATTCCGCCGCACCCCGTGACGGAGTTCTGGATCAAGGCCCAAGTCGCTGATGTCAGAGAGGAGAGTGGGGTCACGCCCCCCAGGTAATGTGGATCACCACCAGGGGTGGGGTGCGGGCCCGGAGGCACACACTCTCGGCCTCTCACTTCTGTCAGCTGCGCAAGCCGTCGCTTTGGCTCAGATCCCGGGCCCAGGCTGACCCAAGGAGGGGCAGTACTGGGGCCGGAGTGGAAAGCAGTACTTTTGTGTCATTATTTGATCCATAATGGGGGCACTGTTGACGGAGCACGTAAAACTGTCATATTAAACTTTGCAGGTTTGCTGCTAACGAACTATCGAACTGTTGTATGACGCCTGACCTCATTTGTGCCTGATGAACTACATGCTCGGTGAGCTACGCAGTGCATTATTTTTCCCTTGCATATTACCTGATTGTAATGTGGCGCATTGCATTATTTCTTTAGTGCATAGTATCTGGGTATAACGTAGCGCAGTGTATTATTTCTTCATTGCACCGTACAGGATTGTAGCGTGACGCATTGCTTTGTTTCTTCCTGGTACAGGGCATGCTGGTGGTGATACGCATTGCATTATTCCTTCAATTGCAAAGTACATGACTGTGGCGCTACATATGGCTTTATCTCTCTTTTGCACAGTGTAAGAGAATATCGTTACTCATTGCAGTATTTGTTTGCTTTCGCAACGTGTGTGATTCTAGCAATACGACTGGCCTAACCTTTTAGAAACGGCTAGAAGTGAACTTAACTGTTGGTTAGAAGCGGTGGTTGGGATTAGAACCAACCAACGCACCGAAACAAATACTACCCATTCTTTTATGTTGATTTTCATTTTATCAAAACTTGTGTAGAGTCCGTTTGTGGTGACATCATGGGGTTACTATGAGTGTGTTTGCACATACTGAACACTCGTGCCTAGGAGCTAAGCCTGGCTGCTCATGCCAAGCTACTAAGGGGGTGAGCAGGGCTATCTCAGACGGTGTCCTTACTTAGCCTAACTTTGAAGCGAGTGGTCAGGGACTCCCGGCTCCAGAATTTGGTGGTGGTGCTAAGCGATAAGGACCCCCACTTCCAACAATGAGTTATTGACATATTGCAAATTATGACTATTGTTAGTTAGGCATTTCCTTCATTATAGGTCCTCATGAAGGGAATTGCACCCGTCTCTCATTATGAAGTCCCTATTAGCTCTACCAAAGGTTCATCGGAGGACCTAATATTGTAAGTGATTATTGAGTTCTCAAGAGCCCAAATTCTTGGTTATAGAAAAGATCCTGTTTCTTGGGAAATCAGGGTTATTATAAATGATTATAAAATTTACACCGCTTCCGCTGGATCACATTTGACATGCAAGAGTGAATCAACCGGAAATGGAGGTATCTCTGGGTCCATTTGACACATACTTGAACTCTTGCCAGGAGGACCAAATAAAAAATCAGCATCCATGCTTGAATACCATAGTGTGCTCTGGTAGAATGCCACAGATGACAATAGAAATCATTAGTGGCACCTCATGACTAAACACATAGAAAATTACCTTACTCACTGCCTTCCAGGAAATATTCAAAGTAGCGCAGTTGAAGATCATACAAATTTCACCTGCTAAGGAAGCCTTGCAATGGGAAATTTCATGATACCTCGGGTTTTAGCTTAGCTCTTTTTGCTTGGGCCTAATATAACCTTTAAATGATAAAGAAGTAATTTAACCCGCCAGATTGTTCAGGACGCATAGAAAACTGAGTTTGGAAAGTCCTTGCATCCCCAGTAAGTCCCCAGTAATATCATTTCCATCCTTTTTGAGAGGAGTACATACAGTTTCCCTTAACATTATAGGCCTGTCACAGAGTACCACAACTGTTGGTAACATGAGTAATATGAAAGTGAGCACCTTCTGGGCACACTGCACCCTGTGTTTAGGAAAGGGCACAATGTCAAGGATCTGATTTTCTTATTGAAATTACTGGAATGAATAACCTGTACAAACAAGTCTCCATGTGTCTTGTAGGAATCATAGTAACCAATAAATAATGTATTCTTATAGTTGTGTATGAACCACATAGAGAAGAAATGTATCATCTAAGTTGGATCAGCCAGTGATAAACTCAAACCTGAAAAGGCCACACTACTCTTCGCCAAGGCTCTCCTCTGCTTTTTCCATGCTGACCTAGCTATTTTTATGCCCAAATTAACTGTATTATTAAAGTCTTCTATAAAGATGAATTTTCAAAATAAACAACAATTGTATTGGTTTGAAAGGTAACTTTTGGAAAAACTAATATTGCAATAATATTAATCCTTCTTATGATTATTGAAGTTGGACTCGTCCAGCACGCAAGCATTACTTTGATATACTTCATTACAGTCTCTGATGCTACCAACGTGTCTATATTATCAGTGATACTAAGATCGTGCCTTCCCTGTGCAGGATAATTGGAGGTCTGTTTACACATGCAGCCGGATGTCTCTACTGCATTTCATGCGGTCATCCATATGTCCCTTTATAATTCTGGCTAATTGTGTGGGCTTAAAGGGAAAGGTCCAAGATTGGTGCCCCTCTTTCCTTGGTTGGCATGCTCAGGTTTGCTGCTGGAGTACTTCAGGTTCTTGGCCATCCCCATGATCTTTGGGGTGCATAAGGGTTCCATCGAAGCATCCATCCTCTTCACCATTGACACAGAGACCCAGGGAGGCATAGATCTTGCCTGAGACATCAATACTCGCCCCTGAGCCATTAATACCGAGCTTTATACGTGGTTGTTCTGCCTCACTGACAACTATTATCAAGGTTTGTATGCTCGCTCATTTTCTGAAGCTCTATCCTTTTCAAAGTGAGTTTATCTTGTCTCTTTTTCAACTAATGCTTCCTCACATCAGTTTACTTCTACAGCATCACTGGCAATCTCTCATCTCTTTCCCTCTCCGCTAACTCTTTGAGTTCCCTCTAGATGGTCTTCTGAAGTATCCAGCTCAAACTTGATCACATCAGGACTTTCAGTTCCGGGCTGCCTTTGCCACTTTGAATTGTCTGACACCTCTGCAGCGAAACGTATGAGGCAATAGCCCTGGAACAGCTAACTAGGTGCAAACATTCCCTGCACATTGATAGTCCAAAGACATTCCCGGTAACACCTTCTCCCAGGATTTAGCTATTATTCCTTGAATGCAGAACTCACTTTTACCTTCCATTAGAGTTTCTACCTCTCTTTTTTATGTTGCACGAAACCCTAAAATCATTTCTATGTAAGCATGCTTAACCAGTTTTATGGGGATTTTCAATTTTTTATCATTTCAGCTTCTGTTTCTCTGCCTTTCACTTCTCCATGGTTTGAATTTTTTGACTTAGTATGTTTCCTTCAGCGTTATCACTGTTCCCATGTAATGGATCTTAAACTTTCTGCTTGGGTACATTTGGATTCTTTTGTGCCATTTATGCTCAATTTGTCTTCTCTTTCCGAATGTTCGTGCAGCTGCTCATTGCCTTCTGTTTATAAAAGTAGGGATTCAAATTAATTAGTGACAATATATTTCTAAGCATAATTTAGCGGTAGAAACATATTCTGCTACTCTATTCTTCGCGCCTTTCCAAAGCACGCTGTGCCAGGTCTACAATGCCTGCAGGGATTTTTTTCTTTATGAGCATTTTGCTTTGTTCTGGCACCATCCTGCTTGGCACAGGGCTGAAATGGTGATATTGAATATATATAAAGAACAAATCTCACAGATTCGCTCTCTGAATATGGGACACAGAGACATCTGTGCCTGTCACACCCCAAGCATACCCTTATGCTACATCTGGCACCAGGGTATTTGCTGGTGCTTCTTCCAAAATGCACACTCACTAAACAAACTCCACACTCCTTGTGAATTTGCAAATAGACAAAATGCGGCCTTTTACCTATTGTTGCTGGTGCAGTGTCTCTGTGACCTGTTCCCATCAAAAATCTCTCTGGGTGGGAGTTAAAACAGGACTTCAAGATGTATACGATGTTGACAATATAAATCCTTTTTTATGGAAGCTAATGCACTCTTCTGCACGTGCTCAAAATGGCACCTGAGAGGCATCAACCCTTCTGTGAAATAATTTCCGTGGCCCCGAAGGAAAATAGCAGTGGCATCTCACAATGAAGTAAATGAACTTTAGACATTTTGTAAAGAATTTGCAAATTAAAAAGTGAGCAATGTTTAGGTTTGACTTAATTAAGCGTATCAGGACCAAATCTCAAGAGTTAAAAAAGCATATTGAATTCAGGAACAATAGCTCACAGTGACTGAAGTGATTGTTTTACCTCTGAATTTAATTAGTCAAAATTACTCAGGAGCAAGGGTGGCAGCTCTAGTTTTTTGGTTTCATTCGGCATTTGCCAGACTGTTGAAGTGGTGGTGTCTATTACACTATCAATTGGTATGAGTATTTATTACTTATTAAGAGTTTTTATAGAGATCTTTGCGTCCCCTTCAGGTTATATCAGACTGCTCTGTGGAATACAGAAAATTAGATGCTGGAAGGGGGTAGTTTGAGTCCAATGACAGGAGGCTCCAGCTGCAATGTTCTTCACTCGCTCGGTTTATTTTAGGGGTGTGTTTGAATTCTTCATAAGCACAAACATTTTGGCACAGATGTGGTGTAATCACGCCACGTGGCGTATTTTCTGGAAATTCACATAATTCGTAATTAGCGTAATGCGAAATTATATGAGATTATACCGACGTAATGGAAATTTCTCCAGAGCCTAATTTATTTGAAACCACTCCGAAACAATTAAGGGGCATATTATCAAGCCAGGGGATAAAATTATCGCCGCTTTAGCGGCAGAAAACTGCAGCTAAGACGGCGATAATGGGCTTGATAATATGCTCTATGGAATTCCAATTGAAGCCCATGTTAGATGTCCTTCACATCTAACATGGGCTTCAATTGGAATTCCATAGAGCATTTTATCAAGCTCATTATCGCCGTTTTAACGGCAGTTTTCTGGCACTAAAGCGACGATAATTTTATCGCCTGGCTTTATTGATATGCCCCCGAGTTTCTAACTTTTTCTGAAATGGAGGTGGTTTGTTTTGACCCATAGACTTGAGTTCACTTTTAGTGCCTGGGTAGCTGTACTCCCATGGAACTGACTTCCTGTTTTTCATATCTGAAAACTCCTTTTGCGATAAGGTGTGATGTAGCAGAACGAAATTTCTGTTGAGCACATAATGGGTTGGCAGTTTAGCAGTTATTCTGGGTCTTTGCCACAGTAAGCCTTGTATGTGGCTAACTGGACTTTTTCAGGTAACTAGAGTGAGCCAGTGGAGCGTTTTACATTTTTTTAAGCAGATCCGCTTTCGTAATTTCACACACATTCTGACCACTTGGTTCTAAATCGCTGGAAGCCTGTCAATGAGTTTCTTTAGGAGCCCGGTGTAAATTATATTTGTATGTATTTAATATCTTTGATTTATATTGCATCCTTTTTTCTTAATATCTGGATTTGGTTTTGATATTGAACATTAGTGGTTAGGGAACAGATGTGGCTTTCAGGACTTTCCTAGGATATAGGAAATGGGGTAAAATAGGTGGATATTGGTTGGTAACTTGTGTTTTTTGCTGGTGTGCCAGATAGAAGAAAAAAAAATGCTACACATTGTTTGCATGGATTAGCAAAAGTTAATATCTGAAAGAAGTGTTTAATGAGAAGCAGAACTTCAACATGAGATAATAGCAGTAAAGTGAAGTAAGATCATACAGAAGTGAAGGGTACCAGTAAAAACATGCTGTTGGGTTCAAACACAAGAAATTTGCATATTGAAGATCTAATCAAAACTGTTGGTCCAAAATCATAATAACCAGCAAACATATAGCGAAGCATGGGGTTTTATAATTACAGCCTAATGACTCTTCAAAATGACTCTCCTGCAGAGATGATGTTTCAATTTACTATGAATTGCATTGTATGAACTTTTACCACTGTGCAATATTTGCCGTTTGTCTGCCAGAGGATGGTACCTTGTAACATCAGTGATGAGATCAATGATGTCATTAAACATGTCATGAGTGATGTAATATGTGAAGTCATAAGCAGTGCATGGCGGGGTGCTAGTTACAGTTAGCTCAGTTAATTATAACTGGTGAATTTCAGTGTTTTTTTAGCTGAAAAGTTACATTTAACTAGTATTTTCACCTAATTATAACGTCACTTTACCCTTTTTTTCCAGTGAGTTTCTAGGGTTTTTTAAATCTAAAGTCATGTCAATATATAAAAGGCAAGTCTATTGGCTTTGTCAAGGGGTGACTACATCAATATACAAAATAAGCCTATTGGCTTTGCCAAGGGATTACCACATCAACATCTTAAGGCAAGCCTACTGACATTGTCAAAGATCATCATCTCAAAAGAACAACTTTGACATGTCAGTGATCTTCATTAAAATCAATAGATTTCAAAACCATTTTCAAAAATGTTTATCAATAATAATAAGCATTGAAACTGTTTGTTAAAAAGCATTTGAATATAGCAATTCTATTCAAAACAACATTAAATGTGTTAGAGTCTTTGTTTACACCTCAAAACCACATAATGCAGCCATAAGAGCAAACACAAAGAATCCCTGCATTCCAGCACTGAAGAGGAAAAGTTTCAGCTCTGGGAATGCTTGATAACATCAAAAGCTTTTCTTGGGATCATGTTCTATAGACCTCTGAAATTAATTACTAAAAATGTTTCTGCCCAGAGTGGAGCACCACATTTCAGCAAAATATATGTTAATTTGGACATTATGGAGGGCTCCTTGCCTGGAGCAGTGAATAATAAATGAGCAGCTTCAGCCATTCATTTAATACTCTTTTCCCCTCTATTTTTATGTGGGTGTCCTGGTCTTACCTGGGACACCCAGCGCTTGTTTTTTTTATTGTGACCATGGGCGGGGGGAAGCCCCATGACCCCTGCGGCCTTGCTAGTTTCCTGCATGCAGCCCCTATTGTATTGTATGGGTCCATGCAGGAGCCAGCCACACTTTTAGTTTTTTTTGTGGGTAACCCGGGGCCACCTGAGACACTCAGAAGTTTTTAAAATGTTAGAGAGCACAGAGGGAGGCCCATGGCCCCAGCATCTCCGCTAGCTCCCCTGCCAACACCCATCTTCAGGTGTTAAAGGGAGCCAGCTTGACTGGTTTGCTCCTGCCAGCCTGGGAGAAGCTCTTGTTTTTGCTCTCAGCTGATGGGAGCAAACCCTGGTACCTGCCCACCAGAGTGCTGGCAGTATAATGCATTTCTGCTCCAGCCCAGTGGGAGCCTCTCTATGCTGCCAGGTGATAGCAATGTACTCCCTGTCCATACTCTGGCGGACAGGGAACAACAGTATCCTAGGAGATGGTTTCTCTAGGGCCATATCGAGGCTCAGAGAGGGGGCACCATGCCATCTCCTCAATATAATGTACATGGGTCCTGGGGTCCGTGAGGCCTTTAAATGGCTTTGGGAGGGGGGCACTAGCTCCTCTCCCAGAAAAATTTACATCAGCCTGGGGGGATGGGCTTTTAAATGGCTTAGAGTGGGGTGGCATATTACCGGCTCCCCCAAAAAATGTATATCGATTCCGGTGGATTGGGTAAATAAGACCTTTAAATAGCTCAAGGATGCCGACTTCTGCAAAAAACTAGATGTGCCGACCAACCAGGGGGACTTTTAATTCAAAAGGGCTTTTTATTTTTAAAATTGTGCCACACACTGCAATACTGACATGGTACCACTAAAAAGAAATTAGGTTTGGCCCCAGGAGAGTCCCATTGGGAACCTCCACCAGGCCTAGGTAGTCAGGGTATCCCTACCCTGCCCGCCCTATATGCTATTGTTTTCCAGGATTTGGAACCTAGTGGCCGAGTCGTTAATTGGCTGCCAAACATCTTCGTTGATGCGAGACAGCCAATCATATCTTATCTTTGATCTGCCTGCGCCGCTGTACTACTGCATCTCTGCATGTACATACATTTTGAACCTTCATTTCTCAAAAACTACTAAATGGATTTACACTAAACCCCCCAAATCACACTTTCTACTATAAGATCTAGCTTTGTGCCAAATTTGGTGTAGTTCAATAGATGAATTGTTGCTGTATCTCTGTTCAGTTTTCCTATGAAAAATTAAATGGGGGAAGCACATTTTAGGACCCTTTTTTCTCAGCCCCCGCTTGGGGGATCACCCTGACATTTCCCAGAAAGGATCTGAGGTTGATGAACTTTTTTTGTGAAAGTTTTATGAAGATTTGTCAAATTGTGCCAAAGTTATTAGCAAACCAATAAAATGTTTTCATATACAGAATTGGTCCTAACAATAAATACAACTACACCGTGGCGACCATCAATATACCTATATATTTTACACAATGCAAAATGCAAAATGGATGAACAGAATTACATTGAATTTGGCAGCAATATAGATCTTTACACAGAAAGAATGCTTTTTGTGATGTAGTGTAAATCTGTTCAGTTATTTTTTCAGAAATTAAGGTTGAGAATTTATAGTTGTCCAGAGAAGCGGAAGCACAAGGGGACCAGCAGATCAAAAGATAGGATCTGATTGGATGCTTCACACCAAAAAAGATATTTGGCAGTCATTTTAGGAAATTGCAAATTTTTGGCTATATTGTTTTAAACAAATACTTTTTGTTTCCTCTAGGATCCCTCTGGGACCCCAGGAGCAAGGCTGTGGTTTTATGGTATTCGTACCTTGCCCCATTTTAATTTTTTGTGTGTTTGCTGTGGGGTCTCAGCTGAAGCCGAGTCCCAAGATGGCTGCCAACACTTCCTGGTTGAATTGTTAGCAGCCAATCAGATCTCTTCATTGCCCTGCTCAAGCTCGTTATTATTCGAGAATTAGCTGCAATCTCGGATATCCTTATTTTTTTCCCTTAAATTTCTCAACAACTATTGAACGGATTTACACCAAATAACAAAAAGTCCAAAACGCGGACCAAAAGCTAGCTTTCTTCAAATTTGGTATAATTACATCCAGTGGTTTGGACTGCAGCCATGTCTAAAGAGCCTAAGGGTATTAATTTGGAAAATTTACTTTTTTGAACCCCCTTTTTTCTTGGGCCCCACCTAACAGATCACGCTGAATCTTTTCATGTACAACAAGACTCATTATAGAACTTTTTTGTAAAATTTAGTGAAGGTTCATCAAATGAAGTCAAAGATATAGGCATGCCAAAAATTGCTTTTACTATAGAAAGATGGTCTTAATTATAACTACATTCTAATATATATATATATATATATATACATATATATATATATATATTACCTACTGGCGGTCGCCAGTAGGTAGTTATACTTAGGACCTATTTTCCAAAGGAAATCTGCAACATTCTATTCCCAATAAGTCTGGCGTCGGTTGACGAATCCTCGCGAAATTTTCCAAACTTTTGGCCAGCTCCGCTCCGCTCTTACCCTGAAAGTTTTGTGGTGATCCGTTAAGCGGGGGGCCGAGAAAAAAGGGGGGTCCCAAAACACGTTTTCCCCATGCAATTTCCCATAGGATCTGTTGTCGCAGCTACAGCCCGAACCGCTGAACGGAATGGCACCAAATTTGGCAAAGAGGTAGTCCTCAGTTCGGACTCGTGCCTTTTGCATAAATGGTGTGAATCTGTTCAGTAGTTCCTGAGAAAATTAGGGTAAAAAAGTTGGTGATATCTATGGCCGCGGAGGATCCGTGGACCGTACCCCCACCGTAAGCGCACCCTCCCCGAACTGAGCACGCACCCTCCCGATCACACTCTGAATGCTAATTGGCTGTTGAGTGTCTCTCTACATTCGAAACCAGGAACTGTTGGCGGCCATTTTCTTCCTCGGTAGAAGCGACGCTGAAGATGCAAGGGGAATAAGTGTGTAAAACATATAAAGGGGGCAGAGTGGAAATACTCTGACCCTCTAGAGGCCCCCCCTTTTTTTTAAAGAAAAACCGGCAAAATGAGCGCACGGAGCGCATCCTATCGCGTTGGATGCACGGATTCTCTCGCGGTGGGTCCGCGGATCCACGGCAACGTTTTTTGAAAAACGACAAGACATTGGTTGTATGACAACTTTCTACACTGAAAGGTAGGGCGTATATTTCTGTTTTTTAAAGGTATGTTTGTTATTGGTTAACAAAAACAGATTGTAAGGAACATTATATATGATAAGCTGATATGTTGAAAAGTCAAGTCTTCTGTAGGAACATTGTGTGCTGAACTTGTGACCTGTGAGCTCAGTGCAGTGTTCCATGACCTGTTTCTATGGTAACAGGCAGAAGGCAGATTGGGGGAAGGGTTGAAATGTATTCCAGTTGGAAAGGGTTGAAATGTTTGACCAATAGAAATGTATGATTGCTTTTGAGTTTATGTGTGAAGGATTGTGATTTGATGTTTACATGTATATGTGTGGAAAATGAAATGGAATCTTTTCCATTCTTTGCTTTTGCTTTGAGGTGCACAGTGCAGAGATTCTGTAAAAGAAAATATGGTGAGTGATTGATATACTTCTTAATCTACAAAAGAACTTGAAAGATGAGTTATTTAATTGTGAGGGGATGTATGTAGATTATTTTGATTTTAATCAGACTAATGTATTTTTCCTGCTAAAGTGTAGGGAGTACTTTTTTTCTCTACAATGTGTGTGCATGTAGAAACCATTCTGTGATAAGCATTTGTGTTTTTCATGTGTTTGTAAATAGATAACTGTGCTGTTTTTATATTTTGGTAGAATTAGAAACCAGTAATTGTTTATGAATTTGTGAAATGAGTTATGTTATGTTTCTAAAATGTAGTACTACTTCTAGATGAAGAAATGTGTTTTGGTATAGTGTTGTTTGTCTAGAATCACACAGTGAGTCTGTGTGCATTTGGGAACCACTATGAGAGAAGCATTTAGTAATATCTTGTATTTGCTGATAGATAACTCTTTTAAAACCTGTGATGTTGTCAAGTTTTAGTAGCATTAGAAGCCAGTCTTTGCTTATGCGTTGGTTAAATGAGTTAGGCTTTGACACAAAAGTGCAGTCCTGAAATATGTAGATAGTGTGCAGTTCCCTTACCAGTTGCACTGTAGTGAATGAGTTTGGGAAAAATCCTAGGGATAGTGGTGCATGTCTAGAATCACAGTGTGAGTTAGTGTGTATTTGGGATCAGTGTGAGAGAAGCATTTGGTGATATCATGTATTTGCTTACAGATAACTTTTTTTAAACCTGTCATGTTGTGAAGTTTTAGTAGCATTAGAATCCAGTCTTTGCTTATATGTTGATTAAATGAGTCATGCTTTGACACTGATGTGCTGTACTTAAATATATAGATTGTGTGCAGTCCTCTTACCCCTTTCCACAGTAGTGAATGAGTTTTGGTAAAGTCCTAGGATAGTGTTGATTGTCTAAAATCACACTGTAAGTCTGTGTGCATTTGGGTAAGGATTGTGAGAGAAGCATTTGGTAACATTGTGTATTTAGACAGATAACTGTTTTAAAACCTGTCATGTTGTCAAGTTTTAGTAGCATTAGAAGCCAGTCTTTGCTTATGCGTTGATTAAATTAGTCAGGCATTGACATTAAAGTGTATTCGTGAAATATGTAGATTGTGTGCAGTTCCTTTACCACTTCCACTGTAGTGAATGAGTTTTGGTAAACTCCTACGGATAGTGTTGTTTGTCTAGAATCACACTGTGAGTCTGTGTGCATTTGGGAACCACTGTGAGAGAAGTGTTTGGTAACATCGTGTATTTGCTGACAGATAAGTGTTGTAAAACATGTCATGTTGTCAAGTTTTAGTAGCATTAGAAGACAGTTATGGCTTATGCTTTCATTATATGAGTCAGGCATTGACAGTAAATTGCAGTTGTGAAATATGTAGATTGTGTGCAGTTCCCTTACCACTTGCAATGTAGTGAATGAGTTTTGGTAAACTCATAGGGGTAGTGGTGCTTGTCTAGAATCACTGTGAGTTAGTGTGTATTTGGGATCACTGTGAGAGAAGCATTTGGTAACATCATGTATTTGCTGACAGATAACTGTTTTAAAATCTGTCATGTTGTGAAGTTTTAGTAGGATTAGTATCCAGTCTTTGCTTATGCGTTGATTAAATGAGTCATGCTTTGACACTGATGTGGTGTACTTAAATATGTAGATTGTGTGCAGTACCATTAACTCTTCCAGAGTAGTGAATGAGATTTTGTAAATTCCCAGGATAGTGTTGCTTGTCTAAAATCACACTGTGAGTCTGTGTGCATTTGGGTAAGGATTGTGAGAGAAGCATTTGGTAACATCGTGTATTTGCTGACATATACCTGTTTTAAAACCGGTCATGTTGTGAAGTTTTAGTAGCATTAGAAGCTAGTCTTTGCTTATGCTTTGATTATATGAGTCAGGCTTTGACATAAAAGTGCAGTCCTGAAATATGAAGATTGTGTGCAGTTCGCTTACCACTTCCACAGTAGTGAATGATTTTTGGTAAACTCCTAGGTATAGTGGTTGTTGACTAGAATCACACTGTGAGTCTGTGTGCATTTGAGAACCACTGTGAGAGAAGCATTTGGTAACATCGTGTATTTGCTGACAGATAACTAATTTAAAACCTCTCATGTTGTCAAGTTTTAGTAGCATTAGAAGCTAGTCTTTGCTTATGCATTGATAAAATGAGTCAGGGTTTGACACTAAGGTGCAGTACCATGTACTATTCTCTTCACTGTGACAGAACTGAAAATTTAAAAGTTTTTCCCAAGCACTGTCCTAGAAGTAGCCTGATAATTTAGTCAGTTTCTAAGTACCAAATAGACTGCTTCAAATGTCTATGCAGTATGCATGTAGTGTTCTAACATACTATACACTTGTCTTTCACACCTTCAATTCCCTAGTCATTATCCATACACTTCCAGGAAACATCCTGTCACTTCCTTTGCAGTCCTCTAGAGAGCCATTCAACAGCATGTACTAATTCATTCACTGTGCCAAAACCCAAACACTTATAAATTCACCAAGACACTCTCTTTCCAGTACTCTAATGATTCAGTCACTGCCTAAGAATTCATGCACTGAGCCAGGTCTTAGCACATGGACTTTTTCAAACCCCTATCCACTATGCATGCAGTCCTCTAAGCACCTACACACTTGTCTTTCACACCTTCAATTTCCCAGTCAGTATCCGTTCACTTCCAGCAAACACCCTGTCACTCCATTTGCACTCCTCTAGTGACCCATTCAGCATCATGTACTAATCCAATAATTGCGCCAAATCCTAATAAATTCACCCAGGCACTCTCCTTGCAGTACTCTAATCATTCAGTCAGTACCTAAGTACTCATCCAGTGACCCAGGCCTTAGTATATGGACTGCTTCAAACCCATATCCACTATGCATGCAGTCCTCTAACCAACTACACAATTGTCTTTCTCACCTTCAATTCCCTAGTCAGTATCCATACACTTCCAGGAAATACCCTGTCACTCCCTTTGCAGGCCTCTAGTGACCCATTGAGCACCATGTCAGTCATAAGCTTTTATTCGATATGCAAGATATCTTGTAAGCACATTAAAAGATACAAATATTACAATAAACACAAAAAAAACAAAAGCTACAAGAAGCCAGTATGAAATTCATAAAAAGATAAAAGGACGTAAAGTGCCCGTTAATACATTAGCTAAAAAGGAATTAAACAGCTACTGACAATCTCTTACAACGAATAAGCCAAGACCACTTTAGGAATTTTGCAATTCCACACACTAAAGGGGGGGAAGTGTCCGTGGTTAGGATACGCAAGGCTTCTAGGTGGCTACGTGTGCCCATATTTCGACAGAGGGGTTTCAACCAGGATCTCCTAGGCCTTGCATAATCCGGGCATACAAATAAGACATGCACAATGGTCTCTGCCTTGCTTGGGCAACACGCACAGTTGGGAGAAATACGGGCCGCTGGTGACCAGGTCGATACCACTGCACCTAGGGGGAGGGATCCAACTCTAAATTTAAAATAAAGGGCTCGGTCAAAGGGGAGAGTGATCAAGTCCAGGTAGGGTTCAAAAGCCACAATGTCTTTAATTTGCAAAAAGGCGACAGTGGACTTGCAGTGGTTAGAGTTTGTAATTAGACGCTCCGCACACCAATTCCAATAAGGCGCCTTGACAACTTCTTTTGGAGGGGCTGAACGTGATGACCAACAGCCTCCTAGACCAATCTTCTCCAAAAGCTTTTTGGTTTCTCTTAGCCACTTTATCTTGGCCCAACCCCCCAAGCTCATTATTTCCCCCAGGGCATCAGCATAGGACTTTAGTTCTTCACCCCTCCAGATTCGTGTCCATAGCAAGAGCGGGCGAAGCTGGGCCTGGTCTTTAATGTTTTTACAGCCCATGTCCAACCGAACTGGTACAGATGGTGTGCTCAGGGGCACGGAGATAAGAGATTTCAATAGCTTGCTCTCCGCTGTCTCTAGGGCGTTCAAACGACAGTGGCCCCACAGTTCTGCCCCGTACAAGGCTGATGACACTACTTTAGCCTTGTAGATATCAATTACTGGGGTAAGTGATCTCCTTGGAGAGGCCCTGAACTCCCTCATGAGGGCACCTCCCACTCTCCTGTGACTGAAGACCATTTTATCAATATGATTAGCCCAGGACATCCTATCCGTAATCCGAATACCGAGGTAATCGAATTCGGCTACTTTCTCTAGGGGGATCGAGTTGAGTGTGGGTGGACGGCCCAGTTTCTTAGGAGGATTTAGGACTAGATATTTTGTTTTGTCCACATTTATTGTTAATCCTCTAGCAGCACAGAACTCCTGAAATCGGGTTAGTAATTTCTGGAGGCCTTGAGGGGTCTTCGAAATCAGGAGCGTGTCGTCCGCAAAAAGCAGGGTGGGGATACGGACTCCTCCGAGACATGGGGCGTCGGCTGGTTCTTGTTGTAGATGTTTTACCACCCCGTTCACACATAGTGAAAATAGGGTGGGTGCCAAGACACAGCCCTGTCTTACGCCCCTGGACACTGGAATCTTCTCAGTGAGTTCTCCGTTTTTACCCCATCGGACCTGAGCAAAGGTATGGGCGTGAAGGCTAATGAGAAGGGACAAGATGTAAGGGGGTAAACCCAACTCATAAAGTACCCTCCAAAGGTCTTCCCGGGGTACTAGGTCAAAGGCAGTCTTCAGGTCTATAAAGGCCAAATAAAGACTACCCTTGCCCAGTTCCACCACCTTCCACCCCAATAATACCAACCTAAATACCTGCTCTATTGTCCCCATTCCAACCCGAAAACCTGCCTGGAAGTCTGATAAGATTTTGTTCTCCTCCACCCAGTGGAGAATCCTTCCAAGGATAGCTTTACCAGCTATCTTTTGGGTGGAGTCAATCAGACTTATAGGTCGGTAGTTCCCCGGTGCTTCCCTGCACCCTTTTTTATAAATCGGGACCACCACCGCCCCTTTCCACGATTCTGGCACTGCCCCTCCCATCATGATATCATTAAGTAGAGCTGCTATGACCTGTGCCCATTCCGCTGGATATGCCCTCATAAGATCCCCCGGGAGGCCATCTGGGCCCGCTGCCTTGCGAGGGGCTACCCACCCTATAACCCCCTCAATCTCTAACGGAGTGAAGAGATCATAGGCATGAGGTTCAATTATTCGAGTGAGGTCTGTCCCCACATTACGATCCCCTTCTGGAGGGAGGTATAGGGACCCAAAATGCTTTACCCAACTTTGAGGCGGGATATTACAGGGTCTCACAAGTGCTTTGGGGTTTTTCCGTGCACTTATAAGATGCCAGAAAGCCCTTGAGTCCCTAATTTTACTGGCCTGGAGCAGGTCTTCCCAGTATTTGTCTTCCCACTCCCTCCTGGCAAGTTTAAGGGACTTATTGTAGGCCTTCCTTGCTTCCTGTATCGCAGTACGGGACTTGACTTTGATCGCCTCAACTAGCTTAGCCTTGTAAACCCTACATGTTTGGGTATACCAACCATCGACTGGTTTTTTAGAGTGTTTGTTACCCAACTTATTATGGTGTAATGTAAAGACGTTAGTTAAGGCTTCTACCAGGGAGACGAAGAGCCCACTCACTCTACCCACCCCTTCTAAGGAGATTCCAAGGTTTGATACCATGTGGTTTAGGTGAAATTGTATTTCTTCTACCTTTCCCTCTGACAAAACCAGTTTGGCCCATTTTATTCGTGTACCACAAGGGGAGACTTCAGAGTCATCCGGTGGTGCTACTACCCGATTTATATTATCCTTACTTGGGTGTCGCCACCACTGGACCATACTTAAAGAAAGCAAGTTGTGGTCACTTTCAGTCGAGGGTACCACCTGCATGTCCCTTACATAAGGCCATAGATATACGTCCACTAAAAGATAATCTAACCTAGAGGTATGCCCTGGCCTATTGTACGTGTGGGCGCCCAACCTATCCGAGGGTGTCCTCCCATTTGCTGCCCTTAGGTTGAATTCAAGGCTCAGGGAGTATAACTGGAGCGCCACTTCTGACCACCTTCTAATCGGTGGGATTTCCAGAGCCGGAATCCCCCACCTGGTATCCTCCTCTTCTTGGTCGAGGGAAACGTCCAAGCCCAAGGGCTCGAACGTGCAGTTCATATCACCGGCAACCAATGTACGAGACTTATATGAGGTATTGTTTAACAAAGTCTCGAGGAGAGATATTACAGGAGACTTTCTCCCGCCCACGGTTCCCCGGGCATAAACATTGTAAACATTTAAAACAACTCTTCCCCTTTGATCTATTAGGGTGATGTTTTGTATGTCACCATGTACTAATCCATTCACTGTGCTAAAACCCAAACACTTATAAATGCACCAAGATACTATCTTTGCAGTACTCTAATCATTCAGTCAGTGCCTAAGTATTCATACACTGACCCAGGCCTTAGCACATGGACTGCTTCAAACCCCTATGCACTATGCATGCAGTCTTCTAATCACCTAGACACTTGTCTTTCACACTTTCAATTTCGTAGTCAGTATCCATACAGTCCAGCACTTGCCACTCCATTTGCACTCCTCTAGTGACCCATTCAGCACCATGTACTAATTCATTCACTGTGCCAAAACCAAAACACTTATAAATTCACCAAGTCACTCTCCTTGCAGTACTCTAATCATTCAGTCAGTGCCTAAGTATTCATGCACTGAGCCAGGCCTTAGCACATGGACTGCTTCAAATGCCTATCCAGTATGCATGCAGTCCTCTAACCACCTACACAGTTGTCTTTCACACATTCAATTCCCTAGTTAGTATTCATACACTTCTAGCAAACACCCTGTCACTCACCCAGTGTGTCTCCTTATAGTACTGTGATCATTTAGTCAGTTAGCATGTAGTCTTTTAGTGAGGTAGGCTTTAGGGCATGAACTGCTTCAAAGTAGTATGCACTATGCATGTAGTGTTTTAACCATCGTCACACTTGTGGTTCAGGCTATAGTTTCTTAGTCAGATTTTATATAAAATGTGTTTGTACAGTAATGGAATAGTATACATTTGAAAGTTATTAATATACATTTATTTGTGATTCTTTTTTACAGATACAGAACAGGAGTGTTTCTCATCTGTTTCCACTCTTCTCGTGCAAGATTCTTTGGATGAAGGGTCCTTAGGTGTTTCATCATACTTGCTGTGCCGCACGAGTATTTTTTGTTAGGATCCCCTCGTAACAGAACTCTTTGGCAAATCTTGCGAATGAAGAAGGTGGCATTGGTCTTTGTTTGCCCCTTGGAAAAAGTTAAAAATTTCTTCACCACTGAAGAAAAACGTTGTGGGCGTGGTGCCTTCTGCAAACAAATTTCCTCAGATTCGGTAAATATTTTAAAGCGGCAACACTTACAGTTGAAGTTAAACTTATAAAATTTTGTTAGCTGTATGCATTTTATATATCTGTGATTTGTTTCTTGTGGTATTTTGTTGAGAATACCATATTGTTTTTTTTTTAACAATCTTTCTGATTTTCCAGGTCTGTCGTCGACATCCGTGGTTCCCACAGGAGTGTTCCGCCTTGTTGTTTTGTATTATTGTTGTTACATTTTGTTTATTAGTTTATTGTTTATATTTAGGTTAATAAAAAAATAAAGTTTGAAAATAGTTTATCGTTTATATATTTATTATTATAAAAAATAAAGTTTGAAAAAAATAATAATAATGTTTTTGGTTGTTCTCTTAACTGCTGTGTGACTCTTTCTTGTTCTTATTACTGTTATTTGATGGAGTCCACCATGGTGTTAAATTTTGGGGCACTTATCGCTGGAATACTGGTGATATCTGCAGTTTGCACCAACTTGTGAATAGTGTGTTAGATTTATCTCAACTTTACTTCCGTTAAAGTGCTGATAATGAAATGGAGAATAGCCGTTCCCGTGCAAAAAGATACGAGGTGCACCTTTGCGATTTATTCTAAATACTTAAATTCTGAATTGTATTGCACTGAGGTATTGGCTGCACTTACAGTGTACACCCAAAATCTATTAAGAAATGTCATTGTATTTATATTGATTGGGAATAGTGCGTCACGTGCTGGATCTTGACGAGATACACTGCTCAGTTCGTATATTGTTGTGCACACAAAAAAAATCACATCACAACTTTCACACCATTTGCAATGCGACACAAATTCCGGCGATAAGACGCGTTAGCACCGGGGATTTTACACCTGCTTTCTGCTGGTGTTAAGCAGGACAACTACCTGCACCATGAAAGGGAACACAGCCAAGAGCCACACCAGAACACCCACAGGTGCCATAGAGTCAATGAGCATGATACAGGGATACCCATGAGGGCCAGAAGACTCATCTCAACAACTCTAGGACCGGCAATGCCCCCCAAACCCACATCTTAGTAAGTGTGTCCCTGTGGTCATTGTCTTAGCATGATAGGCACGAGCCTTGCAACATCACAGTGTGCTGTCACCTCAGCGTTGGCAGTGAGGCTGGATGTGTAGCTACGTACGCATCCTCCTGCATGCACAACTGGCGTGTGCTGGTCTGTCGTTCACAGGTCAGTGCAGGGGTGTGCCTATCCGGCAAGGGGAACGGGGTGTCTCGGACATGTCCGTGTACAGGAAGTCCGGTAAGTGTGTCTCTGTGTTCTGGTGTGGCCTGTTACAAGAGCCGCAGCAGTCGATGTTGTAAAGTGGCATGCACCACCTCCAAACGGCACTGTGATGTTGTAGTTGGAATGTAGCAGGACATGCGCAAATAGGCATTACTATGGCGTGCCGTACGAGTGCACGAGATACAACAGCTCACCATACAAAAGTGTGGGGGCTCGTGGGAGGGAGGAGCAGCCGTTTGGCAACATAACACACAGTGAACTCGACCATGTGCCACATGCTGGGGATCTCATCCATGATGATCACGGTCTCAGACATCCCTCAACACCAACGACTGGCCTTTGTACACATCCTGTATGAATGCAGCGTGGTTATGCAGCGTAGTTTTAACTTCTATGCTCATTCAGTGGTGTGATGTTGGCAGGTTGTGTGACTTTTGCTCCTTGTTAGTGTGTTTCATTTTGGCCATTGTTAGTCTATATGTGTGTTGTACTTAATTGTGCATGTGTGCCATTCTGCCCATCTCCCCCACTCCCTGCTTCTTCCTTTTCCTAGTACTGTTGTGTCTATAATTTTGTTGCTGCACACATAAATACATGTAAAGAATAAATTTGAATAGTTTATTGATTCTTTTAGGTTTCAAAACTTCCCTATTGGTTTCTTTTTAATTTTCCATATGAACCGTTTTTTAAATTTTCAACAACACATAGAAGTCAGAAGTGCAACGTATTCTATCAACACACTTTCTAGAACATTCTACAATACATACAGCTTAAAAGTTCATAAATTTTTTAAAACTTTACGATATTTTTTTGTAACATTTTCTTGAACATTTAACGACACGTGCAGGTTAAAAGTTGCCGATTGTTTTAAGTTCGAACAGTGCCTTCCAAATGCAAGTAGCAGGTGTGGTTGAGCTGAGCAAATTTTAACCTATGATATGTACTCCACATTGAAACTGTTTTTTCTTAACCAATCACAAAGATGCTTTTCCACAAAACTAATGTGCACCCTACTTTTAAAAAAGAATGCTTTTCATGATATCTTCAGAGATAAGTTATAGATAGGAATTAGCATTTAAAAAACCTTTGAAATTCACTGAAAAAACCATAGGTTTCATGCACGTTATAGTTAGGAATTGGCATTTAAAAAACCTTTGAAATTCACTGAAAAAACCAAAGGTTTCAGGGGCTTTATAGTTAGGAATTAGCATTTAAAAAACATTAGAAATTCACAGAAAAAAACATAGTTTTCAGCGGTGTTATAGTTAGCTGCCCATTTCACTCGTACAAATCCATAGAAATTCCTCTGTTATAGTTAGTTCTGCTAACTATAACTCACGCGCCCGCAATGCACTGCTGATAATGTCACATATTGCATCATTCATGACATGGTCAGTGACATCACTGATGACATCACTGATGACATCTCAAATGACATCACTGATGACATCACTGATGACATCATCCACTGAATGTGGTTTAGTTTGAAATTTAAATATGTATTATATATATACCAATCTGTATTGAAGATTGAGTGGATATATAACTGTCTGGATGGAGGATTTAGTAGCTGTCTGACTGTCTTTTTAAGTGAGTAATTAAAAGTGTCTCACTTAATACATGGATTAGTAACTACACTATGTGAATGATTACAGCACTGCCTCTGTTGTTGTATAACATGCTGCCTCAGTTGGTCACTAGCTACATGAGTGTGTATATTAGTTATTGATTAGTTGGGTGAGTATCTGTATGGGACACTGAGTTTGTGTGTGGTTGGATGGGGTGTGTGTAACTATATGCATAGATGTGTGAATGGTTGATTGACTAGGTGTATGGGTTTAAGAGTGCATGTGGAAACAGTTGTTTGGGTGACTGAGTGTATTTATTTGTGTGTTGGTGAGCGAATATATGTTTTAGTTGTACATCTTCAACAAAGTAAAAAAATAAAAGGCATTGTATGTGAGAGTTGGTGTATATAAATAAGTTTGTGTAAGAGTCAGTGATTGTGAGAGTAAATATATGAATGAGTGTATAATTGTAATGGTGCTTTTTTAACATATTAACGATGAGTTACTATGTGTTTAAATAAATGAGGTGTCGTTGGATAATTGTGTAAGTGAGTAAATTTAAGTGCGATACATTTTTTTCATGAGTGAGTAGGATGACTGCATAACCGACTAAGATGACTGCTGATGTGTCAATGTCTATATATGTGTATAAGTGCATTTGATAGTGTTCTATTGATTAATGACTGCATGCATAGATGATTCTGTTGTTGAATGGGTAGTTGTGTGTGTAGACTTAGGAATCAGTGAGTGGGTATGTAGTAACTGGTATTGGTGTGTCAATGGTTTCAAATATGGTACTGTGTATTTTACAGTGAGTGATGAAAGGTTATACTAGTGTATGATGTGGTGTATCGGATTGTCAAGTGGATGATGTCATCAGAGATGTCATTTGAGATGTCATCAGTGATGTCACTGACTATGTCATGAATGATGCAATATGTGACATCATCAGCAGTGCAAGGCGGGCACGTGAGTTATAGTTAGCAGAACTAACTATAACGGAGGAATTTCTATGGTTTGGTATAGGGGTGGGCGGAATTTGCGAAAGTGACTTTCGCAAATTATCGCGAAAATGTTAAAAATCTCAGCAAACACGCGGAAATATCGCGAAGATGCAGAAGTTTTTTTCCCGCCCGTTCGCGGTATTTTCTGCGTGGTCGCGGCTCGCCAACTTACCCATGCGGTTGCTCGCGGGCGCGGCCATCTTGTTTTCACTCTTCTCGTGGTGCATGATCGCGAGAAGAAAGACATGATCACGCGACCAATAACATTACTGCGGGCGCGAACTCTCGCGAGACAGCGCAAATGGCTACCAACAATCCAACATCTCGTGGAGAACGCGACCGGATCGGGAAAACTTGTCGGCGAACGCGGGGATTCAGGTAAGGCGATCGCGCATGCGCAAGAATGTATTATTTTAAAGCGCGAGTAAGAAACAAATTATCGCTAAGCTGCGGAATGTGGAAATTTTGACATTTTCGCGCTCTCTGCGGAACGCGAAAATGTCAAATTATTGCAATTTCCGCGAGCGGAACGGAAATTTAGCCCAGGGCTAGTTTTGTACCTCTGAAATGGGCAGCTAACTATAACACCCCTGAAACCTATGGTTTTTTCTGTGAATTTCTAAGGTTTTTTAAATGCTAATTTCTAACTATAACGTCTCTGAAACCTAACATTATATATTTTTCTGAAAATTGCAAAAAAACATTTTTTAATAAAAACTGAAATATTGATTAATTTTCTTGTTTTCATTTTTTATTTTAATATATTTATATCATTTACTTTTTTTAAAAAAATCCCATTTTTTTTCGCAGTCGCGCACTCAAAGTGTACACATCACGGTGGGTGCGTGCATTCTAGCCGCCATTTTAGAAAAGTCATGAAGGATCCGCGTATGGTGTGCGACGGCTGCATCATATACATTTAATATCACGTGACATGCGCGATTGGCATGCGACCAGTCTGCGACTCGCACATTCGCAACACATGCGCATTACGGTACAAGATGTTTGCGTGCTTGCGGGTCCCGCGTGACATTATATACGTGCTGGGGCGCGCTGGGTGCGCGACCCCCGCAAAAAAATGTTTTGTTCCAAAATGATATGTATGTGTCTTCAATATACATATTAGGAAAGAGATTATGTAAGATATTCATCAAAATAATATATTTGTACTTATAAGAAACTTATATTATTTTTAAATACATTTTCGCGAAGTCGGGTGCGTGCGTCGTGAGTGCAGAAAACCAGGTCAGCAGAGCTGCTGTAGAGCCAGAGAACCAGGTCAGCAGAGCTGCTCTAGAGCCTAAGAACTAGGTCAGCAGAGCTGCTCTAGAGTCAGAGAACCAGGTCAGCAGAGCTTTTGTAGAGCCAGAGAAACGAGGTCAGCAGAGCTGCTTTAGAGGGAGAGAACCTGGTCAGCAGAGCTGCTTTACAGCCAGAGAACCAGGCCAGCAGAGCTGCTTTAGAGCCAGAGAACCAGGTTAGCAGAGCTGCTTTAGAGCCAGAGAACCAGGTCAGCAGAGCTGCTTCAGAGCCAGAGAACCAGGTAAGTAGAGCTGCTCTAGAGCCTAAGAACCAGGTCAACAGGGCTGCTCTAGAGCCAGAGAACCAGGTCAGCAGAGCTGCTGCAGAGCCAGAGAAACCAGGTCAGTAGAGCTGCTTTAAAGGGAGAGAACAAGGTCAGCAGAGCTTCTATAGAGCCAGAGAACCATGTCAGCAGAACTGCTTCAGAGCCATAGAACTGGGTCAACGGAGCTGCTTTAGAGCCAGAGAACCATGTCTGCAGAGCTGTTGTAGAGCCAGAGAACTAGTTCAGCAGAGCTGCTCTGTAGCATAAGAACTAGGTCAGCAGACTTGCTGTAGAGCCAGAGAAACCAGGTCAGCAGAGCTGCTTTAGAGAGAGAGAACCAGGTCAGCAGAGCTGCTTTAGAGCCAGAGAACCAGGTCAGCAGAGCTGCTCTAGCTGACACTGAATGACTGACACTGACTGACTGACACTGACTGACACTGACTGACACTGACTGACTGACACTGACTGACTGACACTGATTGACTGACACTGACTGACTGACACTAATTGACTGACACTGACTGACACTGATTGACTGACACTGACAGACTGACTGACACTGACTGACTGACATTGACTGACACTGACTGACACTGACTGACTACTCTCTACTACTCTACTACGGACTCTCTACTACTCTCTCTCTACTACTCACTCTCTACTACTCACTCTCTACTACTCTCTACTACTCACTCTCTACTACTCTACTACTCTCTACTAATCACTCTCTACTACTCACTCTCAACTACTCACTCTCTACTTCTCTACTACTCACTCTCTACTACTCACTCGCTACTAATCTCTACTACTCACTCTCTACTAATCACTCTCTACTACTCACGCTCTACTACTCTCTACTACTCACTCTCTACTACTTTCTACTATTCACTCTCTACTACTCACTCTCTACTACTCACTCTACTACTTTCTACTACTCTCTACCACTCACTCTCTACTACTCTACTACTCACTGTCTACACTCTCTACTACTCACTCGCTACTTCTCAGTGAGTTCTCCGTTTTTACCCCATCGGACCTGAGCAAAGGTATGGGCGTGAAGGCTAATGAGAAGGGACAAGATGTAAGGGGGTAAACCCAACTCATAAAGTACCCTCCAAAGGTCTTCCCGGGGTACTAGGTCAAAGGCAGTCTTCAGGTCTATAAAGGCCAAATAAAGACTACCCTTGCCCAGTTCCACCACCTTCCACCCCAATAATACCAACCTAAATACCTGCTCTATTGTCCCCATTCCAACCCGAAAACCTGCCTGGAAGTCTGATAAGATTTTGTTCTCCTCCACCCAGTGGAGAATCCTTCCAAGGATAGCTTTACCAGCTATCTTTTGGGTGGAGTCAATCAGACTTATAGGTCGGTAGTTCCCCGGTGCTTCCCTGCACCCTTTTTTATAAATCGGGACCACCACCGCCCCTTTCCACGATTCTGGCACTGCCCCTCCCATCATGATATCATTAAGTAGAGCTGCTATGACCTGTGCCCATTCCGCTGGATATGCCCTCATAAGATCCCCCGGGAGGCCATCTGGGCCCGCTGCCTTGCGAGGGGCTACCCACCCTATAACCCCCTCAATCTCTAATGGAGTGAAGAGATCATAGGCATGAGGTTCAATTATTCGAGTGAGGTCTGTCCCCACATTACGATCCCCTTCTGGAGGGAGGTATAGGGACCCAAAATGCTTTACCCAACTTTGAGGCGGGATATTACAGGGTCTCACAAGTGCTTTGGGGTTTTTCCGTGCACTTATAAGATGCCAGAAAGCCCTTGAGTCCCTAATTTTACTGGCCTGGAGCAGGTCTTCCCAGTATTTGTCTTCCCACTCCCTCCTGGCAAGTTTAAGGGACTTATTGTAGGCCTTCCTTGCTTCCTGTATCGCAGTACGGGACTTGACTTTGATCGCCTCAACTAGCTTAGCCTTGTAAACCCTACATGTTTGGGTATACCAACCATCGACTGGTTTTTTAGAGTGTTTGTTACCCAACTTATTATGGTGTAATGTAAAGACGTTAGTTAAGGCTTCTACCAGGGAGACGAAGAGCCCACTCACTCTACCCACCCCTTCTAAGGAGATTCCAAGGTTTGATACCATGTGGTTTAGGTGAAATTGTATTTCTTCTACCTTTCCCTCTGACAAAACCAGTTTGGCCCATTTTATTCGTGTACCACAAGGGGAGACTTCAGAGTCATCCGGTGGTGCTACTACCCGATTTATATTATCCTTACTTGGGTGTCGCCACCACTGGACCATACTTAAAGAAAGCAAGTTGTGGTCACTTTCAGTCGAGGGTACCACCTGCATGTCCCTTACATAAGGCCATAGATATACGTCCACTAAAAGATAATCTAACCTAGAGGTATGCCCTGGCCTATTGTACGTGTGGGCGCCCAACCTATCCGAGGGTGTCCTCCCATTTGCTGCCCTTAGGTTGAATTCAAGGCTCAGGGAGTATAACTGGAGCGCCACTTCTGACCACCTTCTAATCGGTGGGATTTCCAGAGCCGGAATCCCCCACCTGGTATCCTCCTCTTCTTGGTCGAGGGAAACGTCCAAGCCCAAGGGCTCGAACGTGCAGTTCATATCACCGGCAACCAATGTACGAGACTTATATGAGGTATTGTTTAACAAAGTCTCGAGGAGAGATATTACAGGAGACTTTCTCCCGCCCACGGTTCCCCGGGCATAAACATTGTAAACATTTAAAACAACTCTTCCCCTTTGATCTATTAGGGTGATGTTTTGTATGTCACCATGTACTAATCCATTCACTGTGCTAAAACCCAAACACTTATAAATGCACCAAGATACTATCTTTGCAGTACTCTAATCATTCAGTCAGTGCCTAAGTATTCATACACTGACCCAGGCCTTAGCACATGGACTGCTTCAAACCCCTATGCACTATGCATGCAGTCTTCTAATCACCTAGACACTTGTCTTTCACACTTTCAATTTCGTAGTCAGTATCCATACAGTCCAGCACTTGCCACTCCATTTGCACTCCTCTAGTGACCCATTCAGCACCATGTACTAATTCATTCACTGTGCCAAAACCAAAACACTTATAAATTCACCAAGTCACTCTCCTTGCAGTACTCTAATCATTCAGTCAGTGCCTAAGTATTCATGCACTGAGCCAGGCCTTAGCACATGGACTGCTTCAAATGCCTATCCAGTATGCATGCAGTCCTCTAACCACCTACACAGTTGTCTTTCACACATTCAATTCCCTAGTTAGTATTCATACACTTCTAGCAAACACCCTGTCACTCACCCAGTGTGTCTCCTTATAGTACTGTGATCATTTAGTCAGTTAGCATGTAGTCTTTTAGTGAGGTAGGCTTTAGGGCATGAACTGCTTCAAAGTAGTATGCACTATGCATGTAGTGTTTTAACCATCGTCACACTTGTGGTTCAGGCTATAGTTTCTTAGTCAGATTTTATATAAAATGTGTTTGTACAGTAATGGAATAGTATACATTTGAAAGTTATTAATATACATTTATTTGTGATTCTTTTTTACAGATACAGAACAGGAGTGTTTCTCATCTGTTTCCACTCTTCTCGTGCAAGATTGTTTGGATGAAGGGTCCTTAGGTGTTTCATCATACTTGCTGTGCCGCACGAGTATTTTTTGTTAGGATCCCCTCGTAACAGAACTCTTTGGCAAATCTTGCGAATGAAGAAGGTGGCATTGGTCTTTGTTTGCCCCTTGGAAAAAGTTAAAAATTTCTTCACCACTGAAGAAAAACGTTGTGGGCGTGGTGCCTTCTGCAAACAAATTTCCTCAGATTCGGTAAATATTTTAAAGCGGCAACACTTACAGTTGAAGTTAAACTTATAAAATTTTGTTAGCTGTATGCATTTTATATATCTGTGATTTGTTTCTTGTGGTATTTTGTTGAGAATACCATATTGGTTTTTTTTTAACAATCTTTCTGATTTTCCAGGTCTGTCGTCGACATCCGTGGTTCCCACAGGAGTGTTCCGCCTTGTTGTTTTGTATTATTGTTGTTACATTTTGTTTATTAGTTTATTGTTTATATTTAGGTTAATAAAAAAATAAAGTTTGAAAATAGTTTATCGTTTATATATTTATTATTATAAAAAATAAAGTTTGCAAAAAATAATAATAATGTTTTTGGTTGTTCTCTTATCTGCTGTGTGACTCTTTCTTGTTCTTATTACTGTTATTTGATGGAGTCCACCATGGTGTTAAATTTTGGGGCACTTATCGCTGGAATACTGGTGATATCTGCAGTTTGCACCAACTTGTGAATAGTGTGTTAGATTTATCTCAACTTTACTTCCGTTAAAGTGCTGATAATGAAATGGAGAATAGCCGTTCCCGTGCAAAAAGATACGAGGTGCACCTTTGCGATTTATTCTAAATACTTAAATTCTGAATTGTATTGCACTGAGGTATTGGCTGCACTTACAGTGTACACCCAAAATCTATTAAGAAATGTCATTGTATTTATATTGATTGGGAATAGTGCGTCACGTGCTGGATCTTGACGAGATACACTGCTCAGTTCGTATATTGTTGTGCACACAAAAAAAATCACATCACAACTTTCACACCATTTGCAATGCGACACAAATTCCGGCGATAAGACGCGTTAGCACCGGGGATTTTACACCTGCTTTCTGCTGGTGTTAAGCAGGACAACTACCTGCACCATGAAAGGGAACACAGCCAAGAGCCACACCAGAACACCCACAGGTGCCATAGAGTCAATGAGCATGATACAGGGATACCCATGAGGGCCAGAAGACTCATCTCAACAACTCTAGGACCGGCAATGCCCCCCAAACCCACATCTTAGTAAGTGTGTCCCTGTGGTCATTGTCTTAGCATGATAGGCACGAGCCTTGCAACATCACAGTGTGCTGTCACCTCAGCGTTGGCAGTGAGGCTGGATGTGTAGCTACGTACGCATCCTCCTGCATGCACAACTGGCGTGTGCTGGTCTGTCGTTCACAGGTCAGTGCAGGGGTGTGCCTATCCGGCAAGGGGAACGGGGTGTCTCGGACATGTCCGTGTACAGGAAGTCCGGTAAGTGTGTCTCTGTGTTCTGGTGTGGCCTGTTACAAGAGCCGCAGCAGTCGATGTTGTAAAGTGGCATGCACCACCTCCAAACGGCACTGTGATGTTGTAGTTGGAATGTAGCAGGACATGCGCAAATAGGCATTACTATGGCGTGCCGTACGAGTGCACGAGATACAACAGCTCACCATACAAAAGTGTGGGGGCTCGTGGGAGGGAGGAGCAGCCGTTTGGCAACATAACACACCGTGAACTCGACCATGTGCCACATGCTGGGGATCTCATCCATGATGATCACGGTCTCAGACATCCCTCAACACCAACGACTGGCCTTTGTACACATCCTGTATGAATGCAGCGTGGTTATGCAGCGTAGTTTTAACTTCTATGCTCATTCAGTGGTGTGATGTTGGCAGGTTGTGTGACTTTTGCTCCTTGTTAGTGTGTTTCATTTTGGCCATTGTTAGTCTATATGTGTGTTGTACTTAATTGTGCATGTGTGCCATTCTGCCCATCTCCCCCACTCCCTGCTTCTTCCTTTTCCTAGTACTGTTGTGTCTATAATTTTGTTGCTGCACACATAAATACATGTAAAGAATAAATTAGAATAGTTTATTGATTCTTTTAGGTTTCAAAACTTCCCTATTGGTTTCTTTTTAATTTTCCATATGAACCGTTTTTTAAATTTTCAACAACACATAGAAGTCAGAAGTGCAACGTATTCTATCAACACACTTTCTAGAACATTCTACAATACATACAGCTTAAAAGTTCATAAATTTTTTAAAACTTTACGATATTTTTTTGTAACATTTTCTTGAACATTTAACGACACGTGCAGGTTAAAAGTTGCCGATTGTTTTAAGTTCGAACAGTGCCTTCCAAATGCAAGTAGCAGGTGTGGTTGAGCTGAGCAAATTTTAACCTATGATATGTACTCCACATTGAAACTGTTTTTTCTTAACCAATCACAAAGATGCTTTTCCACAAAACTAATGTGCACCCTACTTTTAAAAAAGAATGCTTTTCATGATATCTTCAGAGATAAGTTATAGATAGGAATTAGCATTTAAAAAACCTTTGAAATTCACTGAAAAAACCATAGGTTTCATGCACGTTATAGTTAGGAATTGGCATTTAAAAAACCTTTGAAATTCACTGAAAAAACCAAAGGTTTCAGGGGCTTTATAGTTAGGAATTAGCATTTAAAAAACATTAGAAATTCACAGAAAAAAACATAGTTTTCAGCGGTGTTATAGTTAGCTGCCCATTTCACTCGTACAAATCCATAGAAATTCCTCTGTTATAGTTAGTTCTGCTAACTATAACTCACGCGCCCGCAATGCACTGCTGATAATGTCACATATTGCATCATTCATGACATGGTCAGTGACATCACTGATGACATCACTGATGACATCTCAAATGACATCACTGATGACATCACTGATGACATCATCCACTGAATGTGGTTTAGTTTGAAATTTAAATATGTATTATATATATACCAATCTGTATTGAAGATTGAGTGGATATATAACTGTCTGGATGGAGGATTTAGTAGCTGTCTGACTGTCTTTTTAAGTGAGTAATTAAAAGTGTCTCACTTAATACATGGATTAGTAACTACACTATGTGAATGATTACAGCACTGCCTCTGTTGTTGTATAACATGCTGCCTCAGTTGGTCACTAGCTACATGAGTGTGTATATTAGTTATTGATTAGTTGGGTGAGTATCTGTATGGGACACTGAGTTTGTGTGTGGTTGGATGGGGTGTGTGTAACTATATGCATAGATGTGTGAATGGTTGATTGACTAGGTGTATGGGTTTAAGAGTGCATGTGGAAACAGTTGTTTGGGTGACTGAGTGTATTTATTTGTGTGTTGGTGAGCGAATATATGTTTTAGTTGTACATCTTCAACAAAGTAAAAAAATAAAAGGCATTGTATGTGAGAGTTGGTGTATATAAATAAGTTTGTGTAAGAGTCAGTGATTGTGAGAGTAAATATATGAATGAGTGTATAATTGTAATGGTGCTTTTTTAACATATTAACGATGAGTTACTATGTGTTTAAATAAATGAGGTGTCGTTGGATAATTGTGTAAGTGAGTAAATTTAAGTGCGATACATTTTTTTCATGAGTGAGTAGGATGACTGCATAACCGACTAAGATGACTGCTGATGTGTCAATGTCTATATATGTGTATAAGTGCATTTGATAGTGTTCTATTGATTAATGACTGCATGCATAGATGATTCTGTTGTTGAATGGGTAGTTTTGTGTGTAGACTTAGGAATCAGTGAGTGGGTATGTAGTAACTGGTATTGGTGTGTCAATGGTTTCAAATATGGTACTGTGTATTTTACAGTGAGTGATGAAAGGTTATACTAGTGTATGATGTGGTGTATCGGATTGTCAAGTGGATGATGTCATCAGAGATGTCATTTGAGATGTCATCAGTGATGTCACTGACCATGTCATGAATGATGCAATATGTGACATCATCAGCAGTGCAAGGCGGGCACGTGAGTTATAGTTAGCAGAACTAACTATAACGGAGGAATTTCTATGGTTTGGTATAGGGGTGGGCGGAATTTGCGAAAGTGACTTTCGCAAATTATCGCGAAAATGTTAAAAATCTCAGCAAACACGCGGAAATATCGCGAAGATGCAGAAGTTTTTTTCCCGCCCGTTCGCGGTATTTTCTGCGTGGTCGCGGCTCGCCAACTTACCCATGCGGTTGCTCGCGGGCGCGGCCATCTTGTTTTCACTCTTCTCGTGGTGCATGATCGCGAGAAGAAAGACATGATCACGCGACCAATAACATTACTGCGGGCGCGAACTCTCGCGAGACAGCGCAAATGGCTACCAACAATCCAACATCTCGTGGAGAACGCGACCGGATCGGGAAAACTTGTCGGCGAACGCGGGGATTCAGGTAAGGCGATCGCGCATGCGCAAGAATGTATTATTTTAAAGCGCGAGTAAGAAACAAATTATCGCTAAGCTGCGGAATGTGGAAATTTTGACATTTTCGCGCTCTCTGCGGAACGCGAAAATGTCAAATTATTGCAATTTCCGCGAGCGGAACGGAAATTTAGCCCAGGGCTAGTTTTGTACCTCTGAAATGGGCAGCTAACTATAACACCCCTGAAACCTATGGTTTTTTCTGTGAATTTCTAAGGTTTTTTAAATGCTAATTTCTAACTATAACGTCTCTGAAACCTAACATTATATATTTTTCTGAAAATTGCAAAAAAACATTTTTTAATAAAAACTGAAATATTGATTAATTTTCTTGTTTTTATTTTAATATATTTATATCATTTACTTTTTTTTAAAAAATCCCATTTTTTTTCGCAGTCGCGCACTCAAAGTGTACACATCACGGTGGGTGCGTGCATTCTAGCCGCCATTTTAGAAAAGTCATGAAGGATCCGCGTATGGTGTGCGACGGCTGCATCATATACATTTAATATCACGTGACATGCGCGATTGGCATGCGACCAGTCTGCGACTCGCACATTCGCAACACATGCGCATTACGGTACAAGATGTTTGCGTGCTTGCGGGTCCCGCGTGACATCATATACGTGCTGGGGCGCGCTGGGTGCGCGACCCCCGCAAAAAAATGTTTTGTTCCAAAATGATATGTATGTGTCTTCAATATACATATTAAGGAAAGAGATTATGTAAGATATTCATCAAAATAATATATTTGTACTTACAAGAAACTTATATTATTTTTAAATACATTTTCGCGAAGTCGGGTGCGTGCGTCGTGAGTGCAGAAAACCAGGTCAGCAGAGCTGCTGTAGAGCCAGAGAACCAGGTCAGCAGAGCTGCTCTAGAGCCTAAGAACTAGGTCAGCAGAGCTGCTCTAGAGTCAGAGAACCAGGTCAGCAGAGCTTTTGTAGAGCCAGAGAAACGAGGTCAGCAGAGCTGCTTTAGAGGGAGAGAACCTGGTCAGCAGAGCTGCTTTACAGCCAGAGAACCAGGCCAGCAGAGCTGCTTTAGAGCCAGAGAACCAGGTTAGCAGAGCTGCTTTAGAGCCAGAGAACCAGGTCAGCAGAGCTGCTTCAGAGCCAGAGAACCAGGTAAGTAGAGCTGCTCTAGAGCCTAAGAACCAGGTCAACAGGGCTGCTCTAGAGCCAGAGAACCAGGTCAGCAGAGCTGCTGCAGAGCCAGAGAAACCAGGTCAGTAGAGCTGCTTTAAAGGGAGAGAACAAGGTCAGCAGAGCTTCTATAGAGCCAGAGAACCATGTCAGCAGAACTGCTTCAGAGCCATAGAACTGGGTCAACGGAGCTGCTTTAGAGCCAGAGAACCATGTCTGCAGAGCTGTTGTAGAGCCAGAGAACTAGTTCAGCAGAGCTGCTCTGTAGCATAAGAACTAGGTCAGCAGACTTGCTGTAGAGCCAGAGAAACCAGGTCAGCAGAGCTGCTTTAGAGAGAGAGAACCAGGTCAGCAGAGCTGCTTTAGAGCCAGAGAACCAGGTCAGCAGAGCTGCTCTAGCTGACACTGAATGACTGACACTGACTGACTGACACTGACTGACTGACACTGACTGACACTGATTGACACTGACTGACACTGACTGACTGACACTGACTGACTGACACTGATTGACTGACACTGACTGACTGACACTAATTGACTGACACTGACTGACACTGATTGACTGACACTGACAGACTGACTGACACTGACTGACTGACATTGACTGACACTGACTGACACTGACTGACTACTCTCTACTACTCTACTACGGACTCTCTACTACTCTCTCTCTACTACTCACTCTCTACTACTCACTCTCTACTACTCTCTACTACTCACTCTCTACTACTCTACTACTCTCTACTAATCACTCTCTACTACTCACTCTCAACTACTCACTCTCTACTTCTCTACTACTCACTCTCTACTACTCACTCGCTACTAATCTCTACTACTCACTCTCTACTAATCACTCTCTACTACTCACGCTCTACTACTCTCTACTACTCACTCTCTACTACTTTCTACTATTCACTCTCTACTACTCACTCTCTACTACTCACTCTACTACTTTCTACTACTCTCTACCACTCACTCTCTACTACTCTACTACTCACTGTCTACACTCTCTACTACTCACTCGCTACTACTCTCTACTACTCACTCTCTACTACACTCTCTACTACTTTCTCTCCCTACTACTCTCTACTACTACTCACTCTCTACTACCCTCTCTCTACTACTCTCTACTACTCACTCTCTGCTACTCACTCTACTACTCTCTGCTGCTCTCTAGCACTCACTCTCTACTACCCTACTACTCTCTCTCTACTACTCACTCTCTACTACTCTCTCTCTACTACTCTCTACTACTCACTCTCTACTACTCACTCTACTACTCTCTACTACTCACTCTCTACTACTCTCTCTCTACTACTCACTCTCTACTATTCACTCTCTACTACTCACTCTCTACTACTCGCTCTCTACTACTCACTCTCCACTACTCACTCTCTACTACTCCTACTACTCACTCTCTACTACTCACTCTCTACTACTCTCTACTACTCTCTCTGCTACTCACTCTCTACTACTCACTCTCTACTACTCTACTACTCTCTACTACTCGCTCTACTACTCACTCTCTACTATTCTCTACTACTCACTCTACTACTCTCTCCTACTCTCTACCACTCACTCTCTACTACTCACTCTCTACTACTCTCTCTCTACTACTCACTCTCTACTACTCACTCTACTACTCTCTACTACTCAACCTGTAATACTCTCTACTACTCACTCTGTACTACTCACTCTCTACTACTCACTCTCTACTACTCTCTACTGCTCACTCTCCACTACTGATTCTCTACTACTCGCTCTCAACTACTCTCTACTACTCACTCTACTACTCACTCTCTACTACTCTACTACTCTCTCTACTTCTCACTCTCTACTACTCTCTCTACTACTCACTCTCTACTACTCACTCTCTACTACACACTCTCTACTACTTGCTCTCTGCTACTCGCTCTCTACTACTCTCTAGTACTCACTCTAATACTCACTCTCTACTACTCTCTACTACTCACTCTCTACTACTCCACTACTCTCTACTACTCACTCTCTACTACTCACGCTCTACTACTCTACTCACTCTCTACTACTCACTCTCTACTACTCTCTACTACTCACTCTCTACTACTCTCTACTACTCACTCTCTACTACTCTCTCTACCACTCTCTACTACTCACTCTCTACTACTCTCTTCTACTCACTCTCTACTACTCTCTCTCTACTACTCTCTACTACTCACTCTCTACTACTCTCTACTACTTTCTACTACTCACTCTACTACTCACTCTCTACTACTCTCTACTACTCACTCTCTAATACTCACTCTCTACTACTCACTCTCTACTACTCACTCTACTACTCTCTACTACTCACTCTCTGATACTTTCTCTACTACTCTCTACTACTCACTTTCTACTCTCTATTACTCGCTCTCTACTCTCTACCTCTCTACCTCTCTCTCTCTACTACTCTCTACCTCTACCTCTCTACCTCTACACCTCTACCTATACACCTCTACCTCTCTACCTCTCTGCACATGCACACATATGCACATATATGTATGCATATATATGCATATGCATTTATATATATGTATGTGTATATATATATATACAAATATAAACATATAAATATAATCTGCATATCTATATAAATATAAATTCATGCAAACATATACATATACATATATGCATACATATGCATGGTATGTACATGAAAGTTTGAAAAACTCTAATACAGGCAAAGCTAAAAAGCCATCTAATTACAAACTGAATTGCTTTAACTTAAACGAGGGCGAGACCTTATGCATTTTCAATGCTTGTTTACTTTGATTCCATCAAGAAGGCATTCAGATGTGTCACACATTTTCCATAAATTCTGAATGGTAGCACTCTAGTTGCTCATTAGATCACTGTAGTAAAGCTACTGCTCACCAGGGAAGTCTGCTGCTGGTATTGAAAGTGCATGTTTCAGTCTGCATGTCAGAATTTTTTAATGAAATAGAAGAGGATTTGAGAAGTCACTCAAAATGTGCCCTAATTTTTCTTTTTTCCTCACGAATCATAATTTATATGGCAAAATGAACCTCCTCATTGTGTTCCTTTTAAATTAAACTACTCACTCTCTACTACTCACTCGCTACTACTTTCTACTACTCACTCTCTACTACTCACTTTCTACTATTTATTTATTTATGAAGCTTGTAAAGCACACGGCTACCCCCCGAGGGGGTGTCCCGGCGCTGTAGACTGCAGACTTTGAAAGAGAAGCAATTTTAAGGGATGGTGAATAGCTAGGTTTTCAATTTATTACGAAAAAGAGATTCTGAAGGAATAAACCTAAGATCTAGTGGTAGGCTGTTCCAGAGTTTAGCCGTCATTACGGTGAATGCTCTACCGCCCATTCTGGAGCGGCGAAAGCGAGGAACAGTAAGGAGACGTAGGTTGTTCGACCGCAAGGATCTGACCGATTGGGTTAGCACAAGTCTCTTTCTCAAGTAACCCGGGCCTGACCCATTAAGGGCCCGAAAAGCAAGAGTCAGCATCTTGAACTGAATGCGATGGGAAGCCAGTGTAACTTCTTACGGTAGGATGCAACCGACTGACGGTAGGGGATATTACATATCAGTCTCGCCGCCGCATTCTGAACGATCTGAAGACGTTCAATTTGGTACAAGGGGGCACCGGCATAGAGACTGTTGGCATAATCCAGATGTGATGTAATCAGGGCGTGGATGACAGTTCTATGGGCATCCAAAGGAAGGTACGGAAAGATCTTTCTAATCATACGCAGTTTCCCGAAGCAGGCTGCCGTGACCTTATTAATTTGAGCTTTACAGGAAAGAGCGTTGTCGAATTGAAAGCCCAGATTACGAGCTGTTTGGACAGGAGTGGGAGGGGGGTTAAGCACAGTCGGCCACCACACAGTGGCAGGTAGAGTAGTTTTCTGATTAAAAAATAAGACCTCCGTCTTATCGGTGTTGAGCCTGAGATGATTAGAAGTCATCCAGGAGCATATATTGCCAAGACAATGGTGAAAACTGGCGAAGCTGGAGTCAGAGTGATCTCTAAAGGAAAACATAAGCTGAGTATCATCAGCATAAGAGATCACTCTGACCCCCCAGGACTCCACCACCTCGGCCAAAGGGGCAAGATACACGTTGAAAAACAGAGGGCTCAGCACAGAGCCCTGAGGCACACCACAGAGGAGGGGTTTACCCTCTGATTCGAACGGTTTGAGAAGAACCTTCTGAGTTCGTCCTGTAAGAAAGGAGGCAATCCAAGATAGAGCGGCACCACCCAATCCAATCTGCCTCAGACGATCCAATATAATTTCGTGGGACACCGTATCAAAAGCGGCGGATAGGTCGAGGAGGACCAACATGGCCTCCTCGCCCCTATCCACACACTCCCGGATCGTCTCAGAGACCTCTAATAGAGCAGTCTCAGTACTAAAACCAGTTCTAAATCCTGACTGTGAGTCATGAAGCAGTGAATTGGCTTCTAAATAATCTGACAATTGTAACTGCACAGCCTTTTCCAGGACTTTCGCCGGTTTGGGGAGGAGAGAGATGGGGCGATAATTGCAAAATTGCGCCGGGTCCGCATCCACTTTCTTCAGAATGGGGACTAACATGGCCTCCTTCCAAACAGTCGGGAACTGGCCCGTGCGCAATGAAGAATTCCAAATAGAGAGAAATGGTCTGACCAACAGGGGAGCCAAGTTGCCCATGACCTTAGCAGGGACCGGGTCTAGAGGGGAGCCAGACTTGCACTGGGTAAGCAGATTAAGTGCAGACTCAGTAGTAAGCTCTTTAAAAGCCACCAATGACGATCTCGCAGAGTCACTGGCACAGGAGATATGGGAGGTCAGCACAGTAGGAAAAGAAGACGTAATGTTGTCAATTTTGTCTTGAAAGTACACCGACAAACCATTACATAAAGCCTGGCTAGAGGAATTCTGAGGCACCATAGCGGGGGGCTTAACAAAGTCCTTTACAATATTGAAGAGAGTTTTAGAGAAGTTATCTGCATTCTTGATTTGTAGAGCAAAGAAATCTCTCATCGTGGATTTTTTTAATTTTAAAAAGATTTTTAAAGCAGACTTGTAGATAGTTTTAGCCTCTAGATCATAAGTTTGCCTCCATTTACGTTCTAATTTTTTGCAACGACTCTTTTCCTCACGTAGGGCAGGGGAGAACCACGGGGCAGAAGGTCGAGATCTAGCGGAGGTGATAAGTTGTAGGGGTGCGATGGCAAGCAGTAGAGCAGAATTGAGCTGAGCCACGCTAGCGTCAATATCTTTAGACAGTGAGTCTGGTTGATAAGAGAAAAAGGGATCTAAGGCAGTGCAGGTAACTTTATGCCATTTTCTCCCGTACTCCCTACCAAGCACCACCGGACCAGGTGCCGAGGGAAGCGTGAGGTCAAAAGGGAGAAAGTAGTGGTCTGACCAGGTGAGAGGGAGGGAGGGATGTACTGTAATACCAGGATGGTTAGAGAATATTAGATCAAGAGTATGGCCCACTACGTGAGTCGTGCCCTGAACTAATTGGGTCAGGTTTAAGCCCTGCAAAGTGTCTAATAGTTGAGTAGCCTGGGAGCAGGAAGAGTTTTCAGCATGTAGGTTGAAATCACCAAGCACTATAAAGTGCGGATGTTTAAGGGAAAGATCCGCTATCTGGTGTACCAGTAGCGTAAGGGAGGGGGCTGAAGCATTGGGGGGGTTATACACTAAAATACCAGCTAAAATAACAGCAGCCGAGTCTGAAATGGTGAAGTACATGGCTTCAATCAGCCCAATATTCGTGAGTTTCCTGATGGTCAGACGGAGATGAGATTTCAATATAATAGCAAGACCTCCTCCAGTTTTACCACCCTCTCGATTAATGCCCATTAAGAGATAGCCAGGGGGAGTAGCTAGATGAATATCAGGTTTGAAAGTGTCTTTTATCCAGGACTCGGTAAGGAACAGGATATCCCAAGCATGGGTAACAAGAGATGTCCAAATATCGCTAGCATGGCGAGGGAGAGAGCGGCAGTTGACCAAGCCAGCCCTCAGCGTCAGGGGGTGAGTAGGACGCTTGGTCGGGTTGGAAAGAGGAAGGGCACGTTTTCTCAAAGGGAGAAGTACCAGATCATAGTGAAGGCATGTAAAAGGGCGACCCTCCAGCTTGCACGGAGAGCAGCGGTAGGTCGGCATACACGTACCTGCTCTCATCTGAAGGAGCTGCTCTCTAGACCAGTAGAGAGAGTTAACCTCAGAGCGACAGGCAGGAGAACTGGCCCTGGGAACTGGCCCTGGGCACGGGCCATGCGCGGACGGGCGCAGACGGGCTTGCCTTAGGCGCGCCTTTGGCGCGCCATTGGCGCGCCCGCTGCACCCGCCCGCTGCGCGGATGGGAAGTCCATCTATTTTTATACATAGAGAGGAGGGTGGGAGGCGTCCAAGAGCTGGACCACTACCCTGCCTTCCCCTAAGATGGCGGCGGCTATCCTCTGCGTGCCGGCGTCAGCGCCTGAAATCGGCTGCGCCTGGGAGTGTGGGGACCCTTGAGGCGATGTAAATCTCACATGCAAGGATCGAGGTAAATTAAAACAGCACAGTTCAAATATATACAATTTTTTAAAGCAATTACCAGCCAAACGTGCACTGAGTAACGTGTAGAAAAGTAGAGAACGCCCCCGGCTTCCGCCTCAGTGGAAAGTGAGCATTAGTCTAAAGGCAGGCAGGAAATGAGCCCTTAAGTAGCGAGGGAGGGTGGGAGGCATCCAAGAGCTGGACCGCTACCCTGCCTTCCCCTAAGATGGCGGTGGCTATCCTCTGCGTGCCGGCGTCAGCGCCTGAAATCGGCTGCGCCGGTGGCCAATAGAGTGTGGGGACCATTGAGGCGATGTAAATCTCACATGCAAGGATCGAGGTAAATTAAAACAGCACAGTTCAAATATATACAATTTTTTAAAGCAATTACCAGCCAAACGTGCACTGAGTAACGTGTAGAAAAGTAGAGAACGCCCCCGGCTTCCGCCTCATGGGAAAGTGAGCATTAGTCTCTACTACTCTCTACTCACTCTACTACTCATTCTCTACTACTCTCTACTACTACTCTCTACTACTCACTCTCTACTACTCACTCTCTACTACTCACTCTCTACTACTCTCTACCACTCACTCTCTACTACTCTACTACTCACTCTCTACTACTCTCTACTACTCTCTCTCTACTACTCTCTCTCTACTACTCCCTCTCTACTACTCACTCTACTACTCTCTACTACTCACTCTCTACTACTCACTCTCTACTACTCTACTACTCTTTACTACTCTCTACTACTCACTCTCTACTACTCACTCTCAACTACTCACTCTACTACTCTCTCTACTACTCACTCTCTACTACTCTCTACTACTCACTCTACTACTCTCTACCACTCACTTTCTACTACTCTCTCTCTCTACTACTCACTCTCTACTACTCACTCTACTACTCTCTACTACTCTCTCTGCTACTCACTCTCTACTACTCACTCTCTACTACTCTACTACTCTCTACTACTCTCTCTACTACTCACTCTCTACTACTCTCTACTACTCTCTCTCTATGACACACTCTCTACTACTTGCTCTACTACTCACTCTACTACTCACTCTACTACTCACTCTCTACTGCTCCCTACTACTCACTCTACTACTCACTCTCCACTACTCTCTACTACTCACTCTCTACTACTCCACTACTCTCTACTAATCACTCTCTACTACTCACTCTGTACTACTCTCTACTACTCACTCTCTACTACTCTCTACTACTCACTCTCTACTACTCTCTCTCTACTATTCTCTCTCTACTACTCACTCTCTACTACTCACTCTCTACTACTCTCACTCTACTACTCTCTACTACTCTATACTACTCACTCTCTACTACTCTCTACTACTCTCTCTTTACTACTCTCTCTACTACTCTCTACTACTCACTCTACTACTCATTCTCTACTACTCATTCTCTACTACTCTCTCTCTGCTACTCAGTCTCCACTACTCACTCTCTACTACTCACTCTCTAATACTCACTCTCTACTACTCTCTACTACTCACTCTCTACTACTCTCTACTACTCCCTCTACTACTCACTCTCTACTACTCTCTACTACTCTCTACTTCTCACTCTCTACTACTCTCTACTACTCACTCTCTACTACTCACTCTACTACTCACTCCTACTCACTCTCTGCTACTCTCTCTACTACTCTCTCTCTACTCTCTACTCTCTATTACTCATCCTCTACTCTCTACCTCTCTACCTTTCTCTACCTCTCTCTCTACTACTCTCTACCTCTCTACCTCTATCTCTCTACCTCTACCTCTCTACCTCTACGTCTCGACCTCTACACCTGTACCTCTCTACCTCTCTCTACATGCACACATATGCACATATATGCATATGCATTTATATATATGTATGTGTATATATATATATATATACATACATATATAAACATATATATATTCTGCATATCTATATAAATACAAATATAAATGCATGCATACATATACATATATGCATGTTATGTACATGAAATTTTGAAAAACACTAATAAAAGCAAAGCTAAAAAGCCACCTAATTACACACAGAATTGCTTTAACTTAAACGAGGGCGAGACCTATTGCATTTTCAATGCTTGCTTACTTTGGTTCCATCAAGAAGGCATTCAGATGTGACACATTTGCCATAAATTCTGAATGGTAGCACTCTAGTTCCTCATTAGATCACTGTAGTAAAGCTACTGCTCACCAGGGAAGTCTGCTGCTGGTATTCAAAGTGCATGTTTCAGTCTGCATGTCAGAACTTTTTAATGAAATAGAAGAGGATTTGAGAAGTCAAAATGTGCCCTAAGTTTTCTTTCTGCAGCACTAATCATAATTTCTATGGCAAAATGAACCCCCTCATTCTGTTCCTTTGCAAATTAAATGTTTGAAATGTTACCACTTTATTCCAATCAAGATGGCTTCAGGTGTGCCATACCTTTGTCATAAGTAAGACTGTTAGCGCTCTATTTGTTCTTTAAAACACTCTGGGATTTATGTCATTGAGCTATACTTGGGCTACATCTCGGTGATATTTGTGCTACATTTGGGCTCTTTTGTCTCTGGTGGCCATCTTGGTAGACTTGTTATGAAGTTTCCTAATTTCCTCATTTACTACAGTCTCCTCAGTAGGCATACTGTCAGTTTTTTACTTTGATTCAATGTAGAAGGCATTCAGATGTGTCACACATTTGCCATAAATTCAGAATGTTAGCACTCTAGTTGCTCATTAGATCACTGTAGTAAAGCTACTGCTCACCAGGGAAGTCTGCTGCTGGTATTGAAAGTGCATGTTTCAGTCTGCATGTCAGAATTCTTTAATGAAATAGAAGAGGATTTGAGAAGTCACTCAAAATATGCCCTAATTTTTCCTTCTGCAGCACTAATCATACATTCTATGGCAAAATGAACCCACTCATTTTGTTCCTTTTTAAATTAAATGTTTTAAATGTTACCACTTTATTCCAATCAAGATGGCTTCAGGTGTGCCATACCTTTGTCATAAGTAACACTGTTAGCGCTCTAGTTGTTCTTTGTAACACTCTGGGAAGCTGCAGTAGAACACAAAGGAATCAACTGACAGTCTCTGCCCTTGTTGGATGTACATGTTTTACTGAGAATATCAGACTTCATTCTCACATGACTGAGAAAGATAATGTGAATTTACAGAAAATATGCTCTCAGTGTAGCTTATAGATCACCTTCCAAACCTCTGTGGGAAAAGCATGTTAAAATAGTTTTCTCTCAAACATGATTCATGATATCTCAGCAGAAGGCTTTTTCACATGGTGAAATCACCTTAGAACATACCACAATTCCTAAAATGAGTATGGTACCATCAACAAATGATTTATAATGTAACTAAAGTCTTAAAACCTTCTATTAACTGCAATGCTTTTTAATGAGGTGCTATCATGTATATTGGTCCCAAGATGGCTGCCAACACTTCTTGGATGAAGTGCTGACAGCCAATCAGATCTCACAATGAGATGTGTGGTTAAGCTCCGCCCAGATATATATGTGATTTTACTTTTGATTTTCTCAGGAACTACTGAACGGATTTACACCATATATGCAAAAGGCACATGACTACCTCTTTGACAAATTTCAAGTAATTCTGTTCAGCCGTTCGGGCTGTACCTTCGACTAAAGGTCCTATGGGAAAATGCATGGGGAAAACGCGTTTTGGGACCCCCCTTTTTTCTCAGCACCCGCTTGACGAATCACCCCGAGACTTTCAGGGTTGGAGCTGAGCAGAGCGCCCCATTAGTTTTGAAAATTTCACGAAGATGAGTCAACCGGCGCCAAAGTTATTCAAAATAGAATTTTCAGATTTCCTATGGGAACTCGGTCCTAACTATAACTATCTACTGGCGACCGCCAGTAGATAATATATATATATATATATATACATATTAAAAAACCATAGGTTTCACACATGTTATAGGTAGCTGGGCATTTCACTCGTGAAAAACCAATGAAATTCCCCCGTTATAGTTAGTTCAGATAACTATAACTCGCGCGACCGCCACTCTATCACAAGGATGATGTCATCGGTGATGTCATGACTAATGCCACTTACCATGTCATGAGTGATGTAATATGTGACGTCATGAGCACCGGATTGCGGGCGTGCGAGTTATAGTTACCTGACCTAACTATAACGGGGGAATTTCATTGGTTTTTCACGAGTGAAATGCCCAGCTAACTATAACATGTGTGAAACCTATGGTTTTTTAAGTGAATTTGCAAGGTGTTTTAAATGCTAATTCCTAACTATAACGTGTGTGAAACCTATGGTTTTTTCAGTGAATTTGTACGGTTTTTTAAATGCTAATTTATGTATTTATTTTTTTAAAAAGTTTTTTCACCGTGCGCGTACCGTGCGCGCACGGTGCGCTTCACGCACCGTGCGCGCGCTGTGGGCGTGCGGTGCGCTTCGCGCACCGCGCACCCACGTTACGTAGTTCGCGGAATTTTTCCGTTTCTACCGTGCGTGTACGCTACGCGCACTCCGCGATTTTTCATAAAAAAAAATAAAATAAATTTTTGCCCTTGGGGGTCCTTCTAGGAGCCCCTGACCAAGGCTAGGGGGTCAGGAACTGTCCAGCCTGCCCCCCTTTTCACATTATCCACCTTTGTTTTTCACCCCCTCAGACTGCGAGAGACAAAATGGCGGCCGACACTTCCTGGTTTCGACCGATTCGAATGTTTAATAAGATCTAACAACCAATCAGAATCGCGCTCACGCACGGCAGCGTGCGCGTACGGTAAGCTTACGGTACGCGCTCGGAGCGCGCCTATAGATATATATATTGATTTAAATGCTATTTTCTCAGGAAATACTGAACAGCTTTACACCAGACCTGCAAAAGGCACATCCCTGACCTGAGGACTACCTCTCTGCCAAATTTCAAGTAATTCTGTTCAGCCGTTCGGGCTGCAGCTTGGACTAAAGGTCCTATGGAAAAATGCATGGGGAAAACGCGTTTTGGGACCCCCCCTTTTTCTTAGCCCCCGCTTGACGAATCCCCCCGAGACTTTCAGGGAAGGAGCGGAGCGCCCCAACTATTTTGAAAATTTTGCGAGGATTCGTCAATCGGCGCCAAAGTTATTCAAAATAGAATGTTGCGGATTTCCTATGGAAACACGGTCCTAACTATAACTATCTACTGGCGACCGCCAGTAGATAATAAATAAATATTTATATATATATATATATATATATATATATATATTATTTTATATATATATGTATATATATATTCACTTAAAAAACCATAGGTTTCACACATGTTATAGTTAGCTGGGCATTTCACTCGTGAAACACAATGAAATTCCCCCGTTATAGTTAGTGCAGGCAACTATAACTCACGCGACCGCAATCCTTTGCTGATGACGTCAGATATTACATCACTGTATTTAGACACTTATTTACCCATGTCTTCTTCCATTAATTTTTAGCTATACATATATTACAAATTTATTTTTTTCAGAAAGACACATATGTCATCAGTGATGTAATATCTGACATCATCAGCAGAGGATTGCGGTCGCGTGAGTTATAGTTGCCTGCACTAACTACAACGGGGGAATTTCATTGGTTTTTCACGAGTGAAATGCCCAGCTAACTATAACATGTGTGAAACCTATGGTTTTTTAAGTGAATTTGCAAGGTTTTTTAAATGCTAATTCCTAACTATAACGTGTGTGAAACCTATGGTTTTTTCAGTGAATTTGTAAGTTTTTTTAAATGCTAAGTTATGTATTTATTTATTTATTTTTTTAAGGTTTTTCACCGTGCGCGCACCGAGCGCCCACGTTACGTGGATCGCGGAATTTTACCATTTCTACCGTGTGCGTACGGTACGCGCACTCCGCGATTTTTCATAAACAATTTAAAATACATTTTTGCCCTTGGGGGTCCTTCTGGGACCCCCTGACCAAGGCTAGGGGGTCAGAACTGTCCAGCCTGCCCCCTTTACACGTTATCCACCTTTGTTTTTCACCCCCTCTGAGTGCGAGAGACAAAATGGCGGCCGACACTTCCTGGTTTCGACCGATTCGAATGTTTACTAAGATCTAACAACCAATCAGAATCGCGCTCGTGCATGGCGGCGTGCGCGTACGGTAAGCTTACGGTACGCGCTCGGAGCGCGCCTATAGATATATATATTGATTTAAATGCTATTTTCTCAGGAAATACTGAACAGATTTACACAAGACCTTCAAAAGGCACATCCCTGACCTGAGGGCTACCTCTCTGCCAAATTTCAAGTAATTCTGTTCAGCAGTTCGGGCTGTAGCTCGGACTAAAGGTCCTATGGAAAAATGCATGGGGAAAACGCGTTTTGGGACCCCCCCATTTCTCAGCCCCCGCTTGACGAATCCCCCCGAGACTTTCAGGGTAGGAGCGGAGCGGAGCGCCCCACCTATTTTGAGAATTTTGCGAGGATTCGTCAATCGGCGCCAAAGTTATTCAAAATAGAATGTTGCGGATTTCCTATGGAAACACGGTCCTAACTATAACTATCTACTGGCGACCGCCAGTAGATAATATATATATATATATATATATATATATATATATATATATATATATATATATATATATATATATATATATTCACTGAAAAAACCATAGGTTTCACACATGTTATAGTTAGCGGAAATTTTACTGATAAAAAACCAATGAAATTCCCCCGTTATAGTTAGTGCAGGCAACTATAACTCACGCGACCGCAATCCTCTGCTGATGCTAATACTGTATTTAGACACTTATTTGCCCATGTCTTCTTCCATACATTTTTAGCTATACATATATTACAAATATTTTTTTTTCATAAAGACACATATGTCATCAGCAGAAGATTGCGGTCGCGTGAGTTATAGTTGCCTGCACTAACTATAACGGGGGAATTTCATTGGTTTTTTATCAGTAAAATTTCCGCTAACTATAACATGTGTGAAACCTATGGTTTTTTCAGTGAATTTGCAAGGTTTTTTAAATGCTAATTCCTAACTATAACGTGTGTGAAACCTATGGTTTTTTCAGTGAATTTGTACGTTTTTTTAAATGCTAAGTTACTTTACGCCAATCGTGGCGTGCGCGCCCACTTAACGCAGTTCGTTCCGTGCGCGCACGGTGCGCTTCGCGCACCGTGCGTGCACAGTGAGCACGCGGTGCGCTTCGCGCACCGCGCGCCCACTTTACGCAGTTAGTGCCGTGCACGTACGGTGGGCACGCGGTGCGCTACGCGCACCGCGTGCCCACGTTACGCTAGATGGGCCATGTACGCACGATGCGCTTCGCGCACCGTGGGCACATGGAGGACATATGATGCACTTCGTTTTGAAAGGTAATATTTTAATTTTTCGTATGTTTTATAAGCCATGCACAAATGGTGCCCTTCGGGCACCATTTGCACACGGGGTGGAGAGAGTGTGGATAATTATTATTTTTTTTTTTAAATATATTTTAGTTTATCTCATCTCTAATACGCCATGCATAATTGGTGCCCTGCGGGCACCAATTGCACACGGGGTGGAGAGAGTGTGGATAATTTTTTTTTTTTTTACATTTTTTACCGTACGCTACGGTAAGCGTAATCGGCGAAATTACCGAAAAAATAAAAATTCAGTTTTTGGCTTTGGGGGATCTTTGGGGACTCCCTCAACATGGCTATGTGTGTGGGAGCTGTCTAAACAGCCCCTTTACATGTTTTTGGGCTTTATATTTTAGAAATCACTCTCAGTGCGAGAGAGAAAATGGCGGCCGCTGCTTCCTGGTTTCGGCCGATTCGAATGTTTACTAAGATCTAAGAGCCAATCAGAATCGCGCTCGCGCACGCCACCGTACGCGTACGGTAAGCGTACCGTAAGCGCACCGTAAGCTGGCTCAGATATATATATTGATTTAAAGGCTATTTTCTCAGAATCTACTGAACAGATTTACACCAAACCTACAAAAGGCACTTCCTTGACCTGAGGACTACCTCTCTGCCAAATTTCTAGTAATTCTGTTCAGCCGTTCGGGCTGTAGCCCTGTCTAAAGGTCCTATGGAAAAATGCATGGGAAAAACGCGTTTTGGGACCCCCCTTTTTTCTCAGCCCCCGCTTGATGAATCCCCCCGAGACTTTCAGGGTAGGAGCGGAGCGTAGCGCCCCACCTATTTTGAAAAATTCGCGAGGATTCGTCGACCGGCGCCAAAGTTATTCAAAATAGAATGTTGTGGATTTCCTATGGAAACGTGGTCCTAACTATAACTACCTACTGGCGACCGCCAGTAGGTAATATATATATATATATCTATATGCCTTGGGGCGGGACTTTCTGAACAAATAAATATTGTGGAATCAAACACTGCTGCATTTGTATTTCATTCCAGCCACTGATGAAGAGAGAACCAGTACTCGAAACGCGTATGGCTGTGATTACCATGGAAGCGTGATGGGATTCTGTTAAGTGCTACTGCCGGCATTGGTGTGCTGCAAACCCCTTCTGGTGAGATATCCTCATTGAGGCACCCCTCTTGGTTTTGTTGTTATGCGGCTGGTCCGGCGCAAGGATGTCCCGCTGCTCAATGCTCGGATCCTGGGTGCAAGCAAACGCTGGCACCGTGTAAGAGGAAGGGGGCCTCGCTGCCGGGATACGAATAGAGCATGACAGTTTCCTTTTTTACGCATCTTCACCCACTTGGGAGACATTAACTGTATTGTGCCACTGGGATTGATTATTTCGAAACATGCGGCACCCACTGGGGTTTTATCAAATCCTGAGTCCAGGCAACAATTTGTGGGACTACCTTAACCAGGATGCCTTGCGCCCATTGGGGCGGGACTTTCTGAACAAATAAATATCGTGGATTCAAACACTGCTGCATCTGTATTTCATTCCAGCCACTGATGAAGAGTGAACCAGTACACGAAATGCGTATGGCTGTGAATACCATAGAAGCGTGATGGGAATCTGTTAAGGGCTACTGCCAGCATCGGTGTGCTGTAAACCCCTTCTTTTGAGATATCCTCATTGAGGCACCCCTCTTGGTTTTGTTGTTATACGGCTGGTCCAGCCGTGAGGATGTCCCACTTCTCAATGCACAGATCCTGGGTGCAGACAAACGCTGGCACCGTGTGGATGGAAGGGGGCCTCGCTGCCGGGATACGAATAAGGAGCACAACAGTTTCCTTTTTTTATGCATCTCCACCCACTTGGGAGACATTAACTGTATTGTGCCACTGGGATTGAATATTTTGAAACATGCTGCACCCACTGGGGTTTTATCAAATCCTGAGTCCAGGCAACCATTTGTGGGACTACCTTAACCAGGATGCCTTGCGCCCATTGGGGTGGGACTTTCTGAACGTGATGGGATTCTATTAAGTGCTACTGGTGCAGATCAGAGCTTTCAAATCCCCTCTACTTCCACGGACGGAATGATTTCACAGTCACACATGCATACACACATCATACGCTGGTGGGGCCCATTACACCAACATTCACTTCAAATCACACTATCCATGCCCTGTAAAGGAGAATCACCTTCCACATATGCTCTATCTGATCTGCCTGTACTTTGAGGTCAATGCGACCAGCTAGTTGCTGAAGATCTAGAGAAATACATTTCAAAGAATACACAATAAAATCAAATAAACATGACCAGAAATAATCACCCGAGACAGGAATTCAAACAGATTGTTCATTTATCTAATATTTTCAAGAAAAGCCAATTAAATGCAATTTCATTTCTCTCATATTTACCTATTCTGTCTAAATGTCAGATCCTAAGTCAGAACCGGTCCTCTGAGGAAAATTTAGAGTCTTCTGTTGTCATGTAGAGTCATCGTCCTCTCCGTCAGCATAGGGACCTCGCATCATCAGCTCGGGAAGAAGTGGCGCTAGACCTCTCTAGTCTACTTACTTTTATACTGAAATTTACATTCTAAAGAGTAACATTTCTTTATTCAGAACGGATGAATGGCGGAAATAATGTCGTCTTGCAACATGAGCAAACGTTCTCAGATATTGTCCGTCTTAAACAATGAATAGAAAATATAATGTCCATAATTTATTCAATACTTTTACGGATGTTTTCCCAGATTAAATGTATCCCAGTTGTGGGATTGACAGTTCAAGAGTTCAATATTCTTTTCTTTGAAACATTTTCTCAATCAGGGGCTTTTCTGGCAGTCCTCCCAGATTTGTCGTCATGGTCATGGCTTTTCAGTTCATCAGAGGTGCAAAGTCACAGGCAGAGCGAAGCCTTTTTGTAAATTTCCAGCAACTCCAATGCAGGCTGCGGGTGGCGGCCATATTGTGGCAGGCCACAATGGACAACTTAAAGCAAAGTAAACATAAAATAGAATTATTGAATAGAAATGATTAAACAGTGTTATTCCCCTGCTAATACCCTTATGTGTGTGTATTTATCTAGCCATTTGCGACATCAGAAGCCATTAATGCATATTAATTATAAGCGCAAAACACCATAACATCACATAAGCAACATCGTATTCTGTCAGTTTGCTCACCAACTTAGTTCACTTGTTATTTAGCCATGCAATAGCATTCCCACGTGTAATTCTCTTGTTAATAAGGTTGATTAGTTAACATCCGACAAACTATTAATCATTAATAATTATTCAGTAGTACTTTTAAGTATAACATGCGAAAATGAAACAGGTATTCCGTTTTGGAGTAAAAACCCTGCTCCATCAATCCTCCCTTTGGTGATATATAATCACCACAAAAATCAAAACCCCAAATCAATTTAGTTTCCCCTTTTAGAAGAATTTGAAATGTCTTCTTGTTCTTGTTTTAGACCCTAGTTTCCATCTCATCTTCCTTTTTAGTTTCTATATACATGCTTTCTCTTAATTCTTCAAGTTCTATTTCTTGTGGATCTCTTTCTGATTTCTTTTGTCTCTTTTTAACATTTTCTTTTACGATTTTCTTTTTATTTCTTCTATATCTACAACACATACATCCTAATCTAAGGATCAATAATGCAACTATTACACAAGTTAATGGAAATAATATCTTACCAAATATGGTACTACCTATCTTAGCTACAAAATTCTTAATAGCAATCATCTTATTAGCCATTTTAGTCCAGATACTTTCAGCTTCCAGTGGTACTAAATCTTCAAGCAAATCAGTAATATTTTTGATGTAAACTTTTAGATCTTTACTTTCGCCAGGAATGTAAGTGCAACAATGTTGAACTTTCAGCATTCCACAGACTCCACCCTCTTTTGCCAAAAGAATGTCAAGGGCAAGTCGATTTTGCATCGCCATAGCGCGCAAAGCAACCATTTCTGTATTTACCAAAAGAAAGCCTCCAGCGGTACTTGTTGACAAGCGATCTACCACTGTTGACAGCTTCCGAATGCCATAGGCATTTAAAGAAATTCCCACTGCTGGAATTAAAGCTCCAAAAATATCTCCTACAATTTCTGTCCATGTTTCTCTTTTATAGCATGTTAATGTGTTAGAATGTTCAGCATCATCTACTCTATCCATGTGAAAAATCTTTGGAAAGACCAGGCCAACATAACATGTACCAAACCAATGGTCAGGCAAACGGTAATAAGCCTTGTTCCCACAAATATAATACACTCCCGGAAAAACTGGATCTTCTCCTCCTCTAAATCCCCATCCGGTTGCAATAAAGTATGTATCATGGCACTCACTAGTCTCTATGAAATAATAATCATATTGGGATCTCTTCCTGGTAATGCACAGTTTTCCTTTTTGTGGGGCATCTATAGCCATAGTTGGACTGGCTCCATTTTTCAACTCCTTTTCTTTCTCAATATCCCACATTGTGTCACTCATTTTATGCCCTTCTGCTTTCTTGTGCATGTTCAACCTTCTTCTCTCAACCATGTCTAGAAAATTCTTCTCTTCTCCTTTCAATTTGCAAGTTAAATTGTTTCTAAAAACATAGTCTAAGGTTAATTCTTTGGTTTCTAGAAAAATCTCACCTAAAGTGTTAGCATCCTTTGCAGGATTCAATTCTTTATTCATAGGCAACTGACCAAGAATATTATCTATATTAGACATATTGTAATCAAATTTCCCTAATTGATAAAAAATACTAATCAATACACTACAGGAAATTCCATACGTAGCCGAAAGATGATGATAAGTCACTCCTTCCGAAACAGAGGCAGGTAATTGCATGCAGACGTAGCAATCCCCTACTTCCATTCTCTTTACGTACTCATACAACAATTTAGAAAAAACATTGCTGGAAAAATCGTTAATTGACCTATCTTTATGTATATGTACATTACTAGTTCTAGTTGGAACTACTTTTAACGGACTCTTCCCTATATTAGTCTTGTTCTCAGTATGACCTTCTAAAGTGTCTATAGTGACTCTAAATGGAATTAGTAGAGCAAGCACGCTCCAAAGCAGCATTAATAAACCTGTACAGCAGCAGCACATTTTGCACCATCTTTTCAGAAAGGTACATCTACTTTTATTCTCAGTGTTAGCCATTTTGTTAATTTGACCGTGTCTTTTGACTTAGCCTCTTCTACTCCTTTACTGAACTTTTAAGGGCAGCAAGTACCCACCAGATTATTAAACTCTTCTAATTTTAGTACTACTTCTTCTTCTCTTCTCCAAGTGATTTTCCTTGGGTTTACTCAATTTGGGTTTTCATCATTTTTCACTGTCTCTTCATCATCATCAAACTGTATCAGGTCCTGAACATCCATCTCTTCTCCAATGTCGGACAAGATAACTCTCAGGATTCCCACAGCTTCTTCTTCAGCAACCTCCTTCAGTAAAGCCTCCTCTGGATTTCCTTGGCTGTCCGCCTCTTCTCCTTCTTCAGGCAGTGCCACATACGTCCATTCCGGTGACTTGTACCTCTGGTTTGGTTTTCTTATTCTTTTTTCCCTTTCAGGTATTTTTGTTTCTTCTTCTTTGGTTGGGTTTTGACTCGACACTTCGTTCACCTGCTCAGCTCTTGAAGAGTTAACTCGTGTCAGTCTGTACCTCAGTCTCTTTATCTTATTCGACCAAAGATCTCCTTTAGCATTTCTCTTTTGCTTTCCTTCTTTATTGTTTCTTTCTCCAAGCCAAGTTCTCTTTCTCAGAACTCGTCCTCCATGTATCTCATTGTCACTTTCATCAGACTCTGTTTCAGTGGCTACTGGTTCATTAACAGCTTTCTTTTCTTTAACAACTTCCTTTTCTCCAACAGTCTCTTTTTCCACCACTTGAGATTTCCCCACTTCTGTCCCTCCTTGGGTCTCTGACACGCAATCTTCTTGCTGTCTGCTTGTCCCTTCACCTAGCTTGTTGTTGATGTTCCCTACACCTCCTCGGGGTTTTTCCGCAATTTGTCCCTCTCTGTCTTTGTCTGTCCCTTTTTCTTCAATATTTATCTCAGGTGGAACTTGCCAAATTCCTCCATGTGACTCAGGTGTCTCTTCTGTTGGAATGTTCTTTTCTTTTCTTTCTTTCTTTTTGTGTTGGTCACTGTCAATTGGAACCTCAGGCAATTCTGAGTCTGAGCTTGCTTCTGCAGTTTGCACTGTTCTCTTCAGAACTTCTTCTGGTGGGATGAAAGCTTCTCTTGACTCACTTTCCCCACTTTCAGGATTCTTTTTCCTTCTTACTGCCTCACTGTCTGCATCATCACTGGAGTCTGATTCTTCAAAGTATTTTTTTCCAGTACCATCTCTTGGATTTGGAACTCTCAGTGTGTGGCTTGGATGTATCCAATTCTTCACACCAGCGCACTTCACAGCAGTCGTTGTGGTCAAGATGACTTGTCTTGGCCTTCCCCACCTTGGAACCAGGCAATTTCTTCTTCTGTGGACTTTTATCCTTACCCAGTCCCCTGGGCTCAGATCATGGGCTGGTTTCTTTTCAAGTGTGGTGGCGTCTTCTCCAACCTGGTGAAACACAGAATGAACTGCGTCAGCCAGGCCTTTGCAGTAATCCAAAATCATGTCATCAGTTATAGTCATCAGCTTGTTCACTGGTACATATGCATGCCTCATAGCACGTCCCATGATAATTTCATGTGGACTCAAACCTGTTGTTCTGTCTGGAGTAGACCTAATGGTCATCAGGACTAGAGGCAAGACATCGGGCCATTTCATTCCTGTGGCTAAGCACATCTTGCCAATTCTGTTTTTGATTGTGCCATTCATCTGCTCAACAACCCCAGAAGCCTCTGGTCTGTAAGCACAATGCAACTCCTGCTGTACACTTAATGCTTCACAAATTAGACTCATGATTTCATTATAAAAATGTCCTCCTCTGTCTGATTCAATGGTTACTGGGAACCCGTACCTTGGGATGAACTCTCTTAACTGTAATTTGGCCACTGTTATCCCATCATTTCTTCTTGTCGGGTACGCCTCCACCCACCTTGAGAACAAACAGACCACCACCAGAACATACCTCAACCTGTTGACTGGGGGCATTTCAATGAAATCTATCTGCATTCTTGTGAAGGGTCCTCCTTCTCTGCCTATTGTTCCTAGGCTCACCACTGTTTTCTTTCCAGGATTGAATTGCTGACATATCAGACATCTCTGACAGAGACTTTCTGCTATCAGTCTGAACTTTGGACTGTACCAGGTTTGCTTAAAGGCTCTTATCATAGCATCCCTCCCCAGGTGTCCCTGGCCATGATACATCCTCGCCATTGTTGATAACATGCTGTTAGGCATGACTGGTCTTCCATCCCTGTAGACTGACACATGATCCTGTTCTCTAGGTGCACAACCTGCCTTCACCCAATCCCTCATTTTATCATCTTCTGCCTCATCCTGCAGCTGTTTTACTTCCTCCCATGTCCCCACTTCATTAGTAAACATTAATGAACAAGAAGACATTTCCCGTTCTTTGCTCCTGTTAATTGAGTGATTGTTCCTTGCACAATATTGTGCTATGTCATTGGCAAACTTATTACCAACTGTTACAAAATCGTCACCATGACCATGAGCAGCACATTTTACAACTGCTAGTTCTTTGGGCGGCTGTATCGCCTCTAACAGTTTTCCAACCACTTCAGCATTCTTTATGGGAGTTCCACTTGAGGTCAGGAAACCTCTTTGTAGCCATAGCTGGCCAAAATCATGGACAACTCCGAAGCCATACTGGCTGCCAGTCATCACAGTCACTCTCACACTCCTCCCAATCTTGCATGCCTTTGTCAGTGCCACCAGTTCTGCCACCTGAGCGGATTTAACTCCTTTCAAGGGTGATGCTTCCACAACTTCCGAGACTTTGCACACAGCATATGCAGCACTCAACACTCCTTCATCTGTTCTCAGACAAGACCCATCTACAAACAACACATGATCACTTTCAGGCAGTGGCAGATCTCTTATGTCTGGCCTTGGTTTTGTGCAGTAATCAAGTACATCCAGGCAGTCATGATCAACATCATTTCTCACTCCCACACATTCAGCATCAGGTAACAGTGTCGCTGGGTTCACATTCACGCATCTCTCCAGACTTACATTGGTTGCACCAAGAATGACTTTCTCATATTTAGTCAGCCGACTATGAGACATGAACTGTGTCCGGCTCCTTGTTAAAAGGATTGCCACATCATGAGGTACAAATACCCGTACAGGGTATCCCATTATGATTCCCTCACTTTGTTCCAAGCTTTTGCAAGTAGCAGCTACTGCTTTCAGGCAACCCGGCAAACCCACAGCTACTGGGTCAAGAGTTGCTGAGAAATAGGCGATTGGCCTTCTCAGACGTCCATGTTTCTGGATTAACACTGAAAGTGCACATCCATTTCTCTCACTGCAGTACAATTCAAATTCCTTTTCATAATCAGGCATCCCTAGGGCGGGAGCTTCACAAAGTCTGTCTTTCAGCTCTCTGAATGCAGCCATTTCTTCTGGGTTTAGTTCTAATGGGTCTTTCACCTCACTTTTGGTCAATTTAATCAATGGTTTGGCAATCAGGGAAAAATTACTTATCCACTGACGACAGTATCCCACCATTCCCAGGAACATTCTCACCTCTCTTTGTGTCATTGGGGCTCTCATTCCCCTAATGATTTTGATTCTGTCAATAGTCACTTTTCTCAGGCCTTTCTCAATATTGTGTCCCAGATACTGGACTTCTTTCTTACAGAACTGCAATTTGGCTGGAGATACCTTTAATCCTCCATCTGCCAAGTGATTCAGCAATGCAATGGTATCTACTTCACAAGCTTCACGTGTTTTTGATGCCACAAGTAGGTCATCAATATATTGGACCAAGACTGAATTTTCAGGCATTGTCAGACTTTCCAGAGATTTCTTTAAAAATTGATTAAATATTGAGGGGCTCTCTGTATACCCCTGTGGGATTCGGCACCATGCCAAAATCCACTCTCCAAATCTAAACGAAAATATTGGCTGGCTGTCATGATGCAATGGGATTGAAAAGAAAGCATGACACAAATCAATTACCGTATACCATTCTGCATCATGAGGAATCTGATACAAAATCACTGATGGATTTGGCACAATCGGACAACAGGGCACAACAATCTTGTTAATCTTTCTCAAATCTTGTACTATTCTGAACTTTCCATTAGGTTTCTTCAGTCCCATTATCGGTGAATTACATGGGCTGCTCAATATTTCTCTTAACACCCCTTGCTGGATCATTTTCTCAATTAAGGGTTTTATCCCTTCAATTATTTCAGGTGTCAATCTGTATTGCGGTATATTTGGGTAAACCACTCCCTCTTTTACAGTAATCTTTACTGGATCTACATTTCTCATCAGGCCCACATCTTCTCCAGTAAAATCCCAAACTGCTGCTTTCACTGTCTGTTTCAATTCTGTGGGTAATGCATCAGGATTAAATATTGCATATGTCCCCAAAGGCTCACATTCTCTGTTATCCATGGTCATTCTATATAGCACATCCTCATCAGGTGTCTCAAAGGTTATTCCATCTGATGTACAGAAAATAGTGCAATTCATTTTGCACAGCAGATCCCTGCCTAACAGGTTCACTGGACTGGTGTCACACACCACAAATCGGTGCATGCCTGAAAATTTCCCTATTCTAACCTTTACTGGTTCAGTAAGTAGTGTTTTGATCTGTGTGTTGGACACACCAACCCCTTGGATCGCTTCGTCCGAGAGAGGAAGATTCTTTATATCAGCTGACCTGACAGTTGATCTCGTAGCCCCAGTATCAACTAGGAAAGTGATGCTTTCACCATTAATTTTCCCGTCTACAAAAGGTCCTGCCTGGTCTATTTCCAGAGTAGCGCCAAGTACGCACTCCTCCTCCTCCTCTCTTCGGCACCGTCAGAAGTCTCCCTCAGAGTCACTTCCCTCATTTTTCATCCAATACTGAGATACAGCGCTTGCGCGTTTTGCTTTGATTATCTGCTCTTCATCATAGAACCCCGATTCTTGGCTGTACTTCTGGGATCCTTTTCTCTGTGGCAAGGGTGGTTTTGGCACCTGATTCTGCTGCTTATCAGCCTTCTGCTGTTGCCGATGCTGACCACACCCCTCGCTCGGCACCTGCGAATTCAATGATGAATTATCATCGTTAGTGGACGGTGGATTCTTACACTCGAGTTTCCAATGCCCCAATTTTCCACAGTTGTGGCAGGGGAACTTCTTTTTGGCCTCTTCTATGTTCCCTTTCCCTTTTCCTGGACCATACTTGGGTTTATTTCCTGGGTTATTTGCCTGTTCAACTAGCTGAGCTTCCTGTCTTTCTGCAACTTTCACCTATGCCCACATTGCCTTTTCTTTTAGTTTTCTCTGTTTTGCCTCAATCTCATCACTGAAGTATTTTGCATGTCTCAAAATCTCATCAATCTTCTTACTCTGCCAGTCCACGGTATGCTGCCGTATCATTTCACTGATTTCAGGCCGCAAACCATATACAAATCTGTACACAAAATGACTCAGATCCTTGTCACCCAGGTGTTCATCTCCACTGAACTGCTTAAAAGCTAGTATCAGTCTTTCATAGTAAGCATGGACTGATTCTTTTAATTCCTGATGTGTTCGGTCTATTTTTCCCCAATCTGTCTCCTTGGGGGGTACTTTATTTTTCAAGAAGGCCATAACCTGCTCGTATTTCTTCATGACCTCCGGTTCTGGAGCTCCTGTCTTTTGATCTCTCGGGTATTCTTTAGAGGGCCAGTCTATGACTATTTTACATTCTGCCCACAGGTCTGCTGGTACAATTATATCAAACAGACTATTCAGGTCAATCCACAGTACTTTTGACAGCTTTACAAATCTGTCGACTTGTCTGTACCACTCCACTGGCTTTTCCCTTAATCGAGGGAAATCATTCGTAAATGATAAAATATTCTGTCTGGTCCATGGGACATGTACATACCCTCCTCCTGGAATCTCTCTCATGGGGTAAGCTGTCACTGCCTTCTCTTTTTCTGTCAAGGGAAATGCTGAGTAGGTTCTATCCACTCCATCCTCTCGCTTTCGATACCATCTGTCCTTCCATCTTTCTACATCTCCCCATTTCCTTAATAAGGCAATCATTTCCTTAATCTGTCCTGTTCTGCCTGCATGGTTCAGATTCTCAATATCTTTGTCTGAGAAATCCACTCGGTATGTTTTCTGTAAAGCTTTCACCTTATCCATGTCAATTCCCACTTCACTGGCTATTCCTTTCAACCTGTCGTGTATGTTCTTTGCTCTCCATGTGATACTCTTACATAAAAAGAGAATCTCCCCTTCCTCATAATTCTTCAGTGTTTCTGTAGGTATGGTTCCTACTATCAACTCTTCCATTTCCATACGTAGCCTAGCTACATCCATACCCTGTGACTCTTTCTCCTTTTTCTGTAGTGTTTTCAGCCAGTCATTCAAATCTTCAGCAGTTATCACAGATTTTTCCACACCCCCTGGTTCTGCCACCCTCTGCGGTTCCAGCATTGATCCTCTGTTCCCTTCCATACATCCAGAATTCAAACTTGAGTTAGTCTGCACACTCATTTCCCCTCCACATACAGTATGTCTCCACTGATTTTCTCCTGTTCTCCATTGTGTTTCTCCCGCTCTCATTTCTGCCTGTTCCGGAGGTACAATCAACCTATTGCCCACATATGGCACCGTCAAACCATTTTCACCCGTCCTCTGCTTGTCAAAAATCGGCATAACCGGGCCTATTGTCACAGGCACTGTAACAGCTTCAAGATTCTTAGTCAGCTCCCTGATTTTCTCTGTTAGTTCAGATGTAGTTCTTGCTAGTTCTCTGGTCTTTTCCTTTTCAAGCTCATTCTCTCTCTCTCTCTCTATCTCTCTTTCTCTCTCTCTCTCTCTCTCTCTCTCTCTCTCTAACTCTCTTTCTCTCTCTCTCTCTCTCTCTCTCTCTCTCTCTCTCTCTCTCTCTCTTTTTTCCTATCTCTCTCTCTCTCTCTCTTTCTCTCTTTCTCTCTCTATCTCTCTTTCTCTCTCTCTTTCTCTCTCTCTTTCTCTGTCTGCCAGAGAACAACCGCTTTTCAGCTCAGGAGCTGTAGCCCCCGTCTTTATAATCCGCAGGGTGTTTCTCATTGGGCTAACTGCTGTTCCTACCTCTGGTTCTCTTCTATACGGGGGTGGTCTTTTGTAGAGCATGTCCTCTAAGATATCATAATCAGACTCATTTGCCCCATATCTTCTGGTCTCTACATTATGTGCTTTCTCTGTACATTTTCTCTCTCCTGATTCCTCTGCTGTTCTTACAGGATATAACCCCTCGGTCATACTGGCATCTCGCCACCTTCTCATTCTGTCATGATGGGTTTCGCGATCATATTTTCTACCGAACATATATCGGTAGTTACCTCCACTCCCCTGCTTTTCTCGCTCATGTACTTCATCTTCCCATTCCACCAATGCCTCGAATTGCGTCGGCCTAGGCCGAGGCTCTAAATTCATCATTTTCTCTCGTAAATTTCTTAACACGGCCAAATTAAATGAGCCATGTTCCGGGAAAGCCAACACCCCATCCTCTTTAGTATACTTCGCCCAGTTGTCTAACCAAATACAGGTATGATACCCACATTTTGCAACCATAAAGGATGCTGGGGTTCTGGTCGGAGGAAGTAACTCTCCTTCCCTAGTTATGATATCCTTATCCTTGTCGAACCAGGTCTTAACCTTACTGAACAAGGATTTCTTTTTCTTTTCCTCAGCATGGTAATACATTTTCTTATTTTCCACTAGCTGTTTACTCTTACTACAGCTGTACGATCTTTTGTCCAATTGCAGCGCGACTCACACTAACGCACCAATCCTGGAGTGTCTACGTCACTGACTCAGTCCGCGAATTCTAGCGCGACTCACACCAACGCACCAATCCTGGAGCGTCTACGTCACCCTGTATGTCTCCCAATCCTAGCGCGGCGTACACCAACACACCAATTTCTGCACTTCCTCCGTTCTAACCCACTGTCCAATCACAGCGCGGTCTTTCTAACGTCAGCAGCCGCTGCAGTCGCTTCTGCTCCTGTCTCTTCTTCTTCCGTCTACCCCTCCTTTACAAGACTACTTGGTAGACTTTGTTTCAACTTCTACGAGTCTGTTAGTTACAACATACAAACATCTCCATTGTCTGCTTCGCTAGCCACAGAACAGCAATAGAGCTTTCCCACGAGAATTCTGCCTTTCCCGAGAACAGCGCTTACCTCTGCCCTACTACAGAATCGTTACTTCCGTTGATAAAGTAGCACATCCCTCTACTTTACCCTTCTAACAAGCATCAATTAATTGTTTCCCTTCGGAATGCTCCTAAGAGTTTCACAATTAACCAGAATGCCTTCTCATTCACGCACTTACACACCAGAAAATGTAGTACATTCACACAGAATTCTGTCTTTCCCGAGAACAGCGAACAGTCTGTCCTACTACAGAATTATATCACACGTTAACAAAGCAGCGCTTACCTCTGCCCTGTCCTTCTAACAAGCTCCGAGAATACCTATTACTTCTCCAGCGGTAAGCTTTAACGGCAAACCTTACGGATCCCTGGGACTTAAGACCAGAGTTTCACAGATAACCTTTGCTATCATATACACTTCTTTCACACAGAAATACCTTTCTAATGGCAACACACGGTGATGCTACCTTGTCGAACCCAGACAATGCGACGCGCAACTTCAATTGTCACACGTTTTCCCCTGTCTGCATACAGGGCCAACAATCCCGCCTTTTTCCGAGAGCAACACTCCCTCTGCTCTACTACGGAACTGTCACCGACTTCCTACATCCCAGAAGCCGTTCACAATACATAGAACTCAACACGACTTCAACATATAGTGTTAGTACAAATATCAATCAATAATCAACAAGCCTATATACACGCAATTCCGCTAGATCAAGACAATAGCTTCATGATGTCACTGACCATGTCATGAATGATGCAATATGTGACATCATCCGCAGTGCATTGCGGGCGCGCGAGTTATAGTTAGCAGAACTAACTATAACGGAGGAATTTCTATGGTTTTGTATGAGTGAAATGGCCAGCTAACTATAACACCTGTGAAACCTATGTTTTTTTCTGTGAATATATCTATATATATCCACAAGAAAACGCTCCCAAATTGAAGTGCCACACCAACGTGTTATCCTTTTATTGACAGGTCACCAAGGATTCAGCAGAGTCCTTACAACAACAATTCAGTATGCCTTTCATAGTTCTTTTCTGCCAAACATGTTTCGGGCTTCCTTCGCCCTTGATCACTGGCTTCTGGCAACAGGGTAACGGCAGCAGTTTCCAGCACACCTGCGCTGTTTAAATATTCAGCCTCAGTGGGTGTGTACCACACGGCATTCTGGTAGACTGAGTTCTCCAGTTAATAACATCCAGAGTGGGAGTCACCAAACCCCGAACAATCATAGTGACTTGCTGCAAGGTACATGGCTGACATCCTCACGCAGTGCATTGCGGGCGCGCAAGTTATAATTAGCAGAACTAACTATAACGGAGGAATTTCTATGGTTTTGTATGAGTGAAATGGGCAGCTAACTATAACACCCCTGAAACCTATGTTTTTTTCTGTGAATTTCTAAGGTTTTTTAAACGCTAATTTCTAACTATAACGTCTCTGAAACCTATGTTTTTTTTCAGTGAATTTCAAAGGTTTTTTTAAATGCTAACTTTTAAGTGTGATAGTAGTTATATCTATTTTTTTGTACTGATTTTCTACAGTTTTTTAACTGTTTATTTATAAATATTTTATTCATTAAATAACATTATATATTTTTCTGAAAATTGCAAAAAAAATTGTTTTTTATTAAAACTGAAATATTGATTAATTTTCTTGTTTTCATTTTTTATTTTAATATATTTATATTATTTTCTTTAAAAAAAGAAATTCAATTTTTTCCGGAGTCGCGTACTCAAAGTGCACACATCACGGTGGGTGCGCGCATTCTAGCCGCCATTTTAGAAAAGTCATGAAGGATCCGCGTATGGTGTGTGACGGCTTTTTTTTTTTCAGTTACATCATATACATTTAATATCACGTGATATGCGCGATTGGTATGCGACCGGTCTGCGACTCCTGCTCCCGCGCATTCGCGACACATGCACATGCAGAGCTACTCTAGAGCCAGAGAACCAAATCAGCAGAGCTGCTTTAGAGCCATAGAACCAGGTCAGCAGAGCTGCTTTAGAGCCAGAGAACCAGGTCAGTAGAGCTGCTCTAGAGCATAAGGACCAGGTCAACAGAGCTGCTCTAGAGCCAGAGAACCAGGTCTGCAGAGCTTCTGCAGAGCCAGAGAAACCGGGTCAGTAGAGCTGCTTTAGAGGGAGAGAACCCGGTCAGCAGAGCTGCTCTAGAGCCAGAGAACCATGTCAGCAAAACTCTTTCAGAGCCATAGAACTGGGTCAGCGGAGCTGCTTTAGAGCCAGAGAACCAGGTCATCAGAGTTGTTGTAGAGCCAGAGAACTAGATCAGCAGAGCTGCTCTGTAGCATAAAAACTAGGTCAGCAGAGCTGCTCTAGAGCCAGAGAACCAGATCAGCAGAGCTGCTTTAGAGAGAGAGAACCAGGTCAGCAGAGCTGCTTTAGAGCCAGAGAACCAGGTCAGCAGAGCTGCTCTAGCTGACACTGACTGACTGACACTGACTGACTGACACTGACTGATTGACACTGACTGACTGACTGACACGGACTGACACTGATTGACACTGACTGACACTGATTGACTGACACTGACTGACTGACACTGATTGACTGACACTGACTGACACTGATTGACTGACACTGACTGACTGACTGACACTGACTGACTGACACTGACTGACTTCTCTCTACTACTCTACTACTGACTATCTACTACCCTCTACTACTCTCTCTCTACTACTCACTCTCTACTACTCTCTACTACTCTACTACTCTCTACTATTCACTCTCTAATACTCACTCTCAACTACTCACTCTCTACTACTCTACTACTCACTCTCTACTACTCACTCGCTACTACTCTCAACTACTCACTCTCTACTACTCACTCTCTACTACTCACGCTCTACTACTCTCTACTACTCAGTGTCTACTACTACTCTCTCTACTACTCACTCTCTACTACTCTCTACTATTCACTCTCTACTACTCACTATCTACTACTCACTCTACTACTTTCTACTACTCTCTACCACTCACTCTCTACTACTCTACTACTCACTCTCTACTACTCTCTACTACTCACTCGCTACTACTCTCTACTACTCACTCTCTACTACTCTCTCTCTCTACTACTCTGTACTACTACTCTCCACTATTCACTCTCTACTACTCACTCTCTACTACTCTCTACTACTCACTCTACTACTCTCTGCTGCTCTCTACCACTCACTCTCTACTGCTCTACTACTCTCTCTCTACTACTCACTCTCTACTACTCTCTCTCTACTACTCTCTACTACTCACTCTCTACTACTCACTCTACTACTCTCTACTTCTCACTCTCTACTACTCTCTCTCTACTACTCTACTACTCTCTCTCTACTACTCACTCTCTACTACTCTCTCTCTACTACTCTCTACTACTCTCTCTCTACTACTCACTCTCTACTATTCACTCTCTACTACTCACTCTCTACTACTCGCTCTCTACTACTCACTCTCCACTACTCACTCTCTACTACTGGCTCTCTACTACACCAAATTTGCCAGAAAGGTAGACATTGGTTCAGAGTTGTGCCTTTTGCTTAAATGGTGTAAATCCGTTCAGAAGTTCCTGAGAAAGTCAAAAGTAAAATCACATATATATCTGGGCGGAGCCTAACCACACATCTCATTGTGAGATCTGATTGGCTGTCAGCACTTCATCCAAGAAGTGTTGGCAGCCATCTTGGGACCAATATACATGATAGCACCTCATTAAAAAGCATTGCAGTTAATAGAAGGTTTTAAGACTTTAGTTACATTATAAATCATTTGTTGATGGTACCATACTCATTTTAGGAATTGTGGTGTGTTCTAAGGTGATTTTACCATGTGAAAAAGCCTTCTGCTGTGATATCATGAATCATGATTGAGAGAAAACTATTTTCTCATGCTTTTCCCACAGAGGTTTGGAAGGTGATCTATAAGTTAAACTGAGAGCATATTTTCTGTAGATTCACATTATCTTTCTCAGTCATGTGAGAATGAAGTCTGACATTCTCAGTAAAACATGTACATCCAACAAGGGCAGAGACTGTCAGTTGATTCCTTTGTGTTCTACTGCAGCTTCCCAGGGTGTTCTAAAGAACAACTAGAGCGCTAACAGTCCTACTTATGACAAACGTATAGTACACCTGAAGCCATCTTGGTTGGCATAAAGTGGTAACTCTTAAAACATTTAATTTAAAAAGGAACAACATGAGGGGGTTCATTGTGCCATAGAAAGTATGATTAGTGCTGCAGAAAGAAAAATTAGGGCACATTTTGAGTGACTTCTCAAATCCTCTTCTATTTCATTAAAAAATTCTGACATGCAGACTGAAACATGCACTTTCAGTACCAGCAGCAGACTTCCCTGGTGAGCAGTAGCTTTACTACAGTGATCTAATAAGCAACTAGAGTGCTAACATTCTGAATGTATGGCAAATGTGTGACACATCTGAATGCCTTCTTGATGGAATCAAAGTAAAAAACTGAAAGTCTTTCCTACTGAGAAGACTGTAGTAAACGAGGAAATTAGGAAACATCATAACAAATAAGTCTCCCAAAATGGCCACCAGAGACAAAAGAGCCCAAATGTAGCCCAAATATCACCCAGATGTAGCCCAAGTATAGCCCAATGACAGAATGTCCCAGAGTGTTCTAACGAACAACTAGAGCGCTAACAGTCTTACTTATGACAAAAGTATGGCACACCTGAAGCCATCTTGATTGGAACAAAGTGGTAACACTTAAAACATTTAATGTACAAAGGAATAAAATGAGGGGGTTCATTTTGCCATAGAAATTATGATTAGTGCGGTAGAAAGAAAAATGAGGGCACATTTTGACTTCTCAAATCCTCTTCTATTTCATAAAAAAATTCTGACATGCAGACTGAAACATGCACTTTGAATACCAGCAGCAGACTTCCCTGGTGAGCAGTAGCTTTAATACAGTGATCTAATGAGCAACTAGAGTGCTAACATTCAGAATTTATAGCAAATGTGTGACACATCTGAATGCCTTCTTGATGGAACCAAAGTAAAAAACTGAAAGTATTTCCTACTGAGGAGAGTGCAGGAAATTAGGAAACTTCATAACAAATAAATCTCCCAAGATGGCCACCAGAGACAAAAGAGCCCAAATGTACTCCAAATATCACCCAGATGTAGCCCAAGTATAGCCCAATGACAGAATGTCCCAGAGTGTTCTAACGAACAACTAGAGCGCTAACAGTCTTACTTATGACAAAAGTATGGCACACCTGAAGCCATCTTGATTGGAATAAAGTGGTAACACTTAAAACATTTAATTTACAAAGGAACAAAATGAGGGGGTTCATTTTGCCATAGAAATTATGATTAGTTCTGCAGAAAGAAAAATTAGGGCACATTTTGACTTCTCAAATCCTCTTCTATTTCATTAAAAAGTTCTGACATGCAGACTGAAACATGCTCTTTGAATACCAGCAGCAGACTTCCCTGGTGAGCAGTAGCTTTACTACAGCGATCTAATGAGGAACTAGAGTGCTACCATTCAGAATTTATGGCAAATGTGTCACATCTGAATGCCTTCTTGATTGAACCAAAATAAAAAACTGAAAGTATTCCCACTGAGGAGACTGCAGTAAATGAGGAAATTAGGAAACTTCATAACAAATAAATCTCCCAAAATGGCCACCATAGACAAAAGAGCCCAAATGTAGCCCAAATATCACCCAGATGTAGCCCAAGTATAGCCCAATGACAGAATGTCCCAGAGTGTTCTTAAGAACAACTAGAGCGCTTACTGTCTTGCTTATGACAAAAGTATGGCACACCTGAAGCCATCTTGATTGGAAAAAACTGGTAACACTTAAAACATTTAATTTAAAAAGGAACACAATGAGGGGGTTCATTTTGCCATAGAAATTATGATTAGTGCTGAAGAAAGAAAAATTAGGGCACATTTTGAGTGACTTCTCAAATCCTCTTCTATTTCATTAAAAACTTCTGATATGAAGACTGAAACATGCACTTTTAATACCAGCAACAGACTTCCGTCGTGAGCAGTAGCTTTACTACAGTGATCTAATGAGCAACTAGAGTGCTAACATTCAGAATTTATGGCAAATGTGTGACACATCTGAATACCTTCTTGATGGAATCAAAGTAAAAAACTGAAAGCATTTCCTACTGAGGAGCCTGCAGTAAATGAGGAAATTAGGAAACTTCATAACAAATACATCTCCCAAGATGGCCACCAGAGACAAAAGAGCCCAAATGCAGCACACATATCACCCAGATGTAGCCCACATGTAGCCCAATGACAGAAGTGTGCAAAACACTTATTTTTTGAGTATTTGCAGTTTTATATAGTGCAGACTTGTCAGGTATTGGAGTGCTTTACATGAGCATTGGTTACATCACACAAGACCAAATTCATTTTGGTTGTAGACATGGGGAGATTAAGTGATTTGACCAGAATCACAGAATGTTGAGCTGAAGCAGAAACTCCAACCTGGTTCCCCAGTTGCAAAGTCTGCAGCTCTGGAAGTAACACCACATCCTCTCCCCTAGGTGCAACATTTAATCAAGTGGTCAACTGGATAAAAAAAACATAAAGAATACAAATAATGTAAAAGTTCTTTGTCGCTATTTGAAAACTCAGAAAATATGTCCTCATTTTTAATTTTTTAGAGCACTAACCATAATTTTGATGCAAATAAGACCTTCTCATATATGTAATTTCTAAAGGACATACTCTAGGTATTACAGTTTTGATTCCATCAAGATGATATGTCAGGCGTTCCACACTTTTGTAATAAATATAGAATGTTAGCAATCTAGTTGTTCATTTGGACACTGTTGAGAGGCAGAGGCCAGGGGCACGGACTCTGAAAATTGAAGGCATGTAGGAGAGTGCAGATGCAACAATTTGACCACACTGGGCAGGCAGGAAGGGCAGTGGCAGCACAACAGACTATGGAGGGCAGTGGAAAGGGGGGCAGGGGCAACAAACCAACAATACAGGACTGGCAAGAGAGGCTGTGGCAATATAATACACCATTGTGGGCAGAAGGAAGAGGCAGTGGTAGTACAACCATACATGCCAACAGACCCGTTTCAGCCAGGAAACGTCCAATGTTTTTAAGCTCAAATGGGCTTTATTTGATCTTTCTCCTGGCTACAATCTCCTCTTTTTCAATGTAACTCAAAGGGGAAATTCAATACCCCAGTTTTTTTCAAAATCTCCCTCTTACCAAGTTCAAAATGTTCGCAAGTATGGTACATTGGATCATGGTAGGCAGGAGGAATTGGGGTAGGGACATGGACTCGGATAACAGAGGACAGGAGGGACATGGAGAGGTGCACCAAACTGACCCTACAGGGCAGGCATCAGGTTTTGCAGCAGCACAATACACCACACAGCGCATGCGGGACAGGAGTGCAGCACAACAATCCATAGAAAACAATAGGGAGGGGACAGGACCATGCACATGGACAACAGAGAACAGAGGGGAAAGAAGCAATGGTAGCTAGCTGACCATAATGGGCAGACAGGAGAGAAAGCTGCAGCATAACAGACCATAAAGGGCAGGAGGGACGGATCAGGGGCATTACAATGGAACAGACAAGCCAGGAGGGAGGGAATAGGGGTCTGCACATGGAAACAGAGGGCTGGGGGCAAGGGTGCAAGGTAGGAGCAGCAAGATGACCATGGAGTTTAGGCAGGTTGGGCACAAGAAACAAAACACACCATGGAGAGCAACAATGAGACTATGATGGCATACACACAGACCATGGAGGGAAGGTGGGAGGGGGTTTGGGGCAGCTAGCTGACCACACAGGGAAGGTGGGAGGGGCCATGGCAGCACAAAAGACTGATTGACACTGACTGACACAGATTGACTGACACTGACTGATACTGATTGACTGACACTGACTGACTGACACTGACTGACTGACTGACTGACACGGACTGACACTGATTGACACTGACGGACACTGATTGACTGACACTGACTGACTGACACTGATTGACTGACACTGACTGACACTGATTGACTGACACTGACTGACTGACTGACACTGACTGACTGACACTGACTGACTACTCTCTACTACTCTACTACTGACTCTCTACTACCCTCTACTACTCTCTCTCTACTACTCACTCTCTACTACTCTCTACTACTCACTCTCTATACTCTTCTACTCTCTACTATTCACTCTCTACTACTCACTCTCAACTACTCACTCTCTACTACTCTACTACTCACTCTCTACTACTCACTTGCTACTACTCTCTACTACTCACTCTCTACTACTCACTCTCTACTACTCACGCTCTACTACTCTCTACTACTCAGTGTCTACTACTACTCTCTCTACTACTCACTCTCTACTACTCTCTACTATTCACTCTCTACTACTTACTATCTACTACTCACTCTACTACTTTCTACTACTCTCTACCACTCACTCTCTACTACTCTACTACTCACTCTCTACTACTCTCTACTACTCACTCGCTACTACTCTCTACTACTCACTCTCTACTACTCTCTCTCTCTACTACTCTCTATTACTACTCTCCACTATTCACTCTCTACTACTCACTCTCTACTACTCTCTACTACTCAATCTACTACTCTCTGCTGCTCTCTACCACTCACTCTCTACTACTCTACTACTCTCTCTCTACTACTCACTCTCTACTACTCTCTCTCTACTACTCTCTACTACTCACTCTCTACTACTCACTCTACTACTCTCTACTTCTCACTCTCTACTACTCTCTCTCTACTACTCACTCTCTACTATTCACTCTCTACTACTCACTCTCTACTACTCACTCTCTACTACTCACTCTCCACTACTCACTCTCTACTACTCTCTACTACTCACTCTCTACTATTCACTCTCTACTACTCTCTACAGCTCTCTCTGCTACTCACTCTCTACTACTCACTCTCTACTACTCTACTACTCTTTACTACTCGCTCTACTGCTCACTCTCTACTATTCTCTACTACTCACTCTACTACATATCATACTCTCTACCACTCACTCTCTACTACTCTACTACTCACTCTCTACTGCTCTCTCTCTACTACTCACTCTCTACTACTCACTCTACTACTCTCTACTTCTCACTCTCTACTACTCTCTACTACTCACTCTGTACTACTCACTCTCTAAAACTCACTCTCATGTGCATGTTTCATTCTGCATGTCAGAATTTTTTAATGAAATGGAAGAGGATTTGAGAAGTCAAAATGTGCCCTAATCTTTCTTTCTGCAGCACTAATCATAATTTCTATGGCAAATTGAACCCCCTCATTTTGTTCTTTTGCAAATTAAATGTTTTAAGTGTTACCACTCTATTCCAATCAAGATGGCATCAGGTGTGCCATACTTTTGTCATAAGTAAGACTGTTAGCGCTCTAGTTGTTCTTTAAAACACTCTGGGACATTCTGTCATTGGGCTATAATTGGGCTACATCTCAGTGGGCTCTTTTTTCTCTGGTGGCCATCTTGGGAGACTTATTTGTTTTGAAGTTTCCTAATTTCCTCATTTACAACAGTCTCCTCAGTAGGAAATACTTTCAGGTTTTTTACTTTCATTCCATCAAGAAGGCATTCAGATGTGTCACACATTTGCCATAAATTCGGAATGTTAGCACTCTAGTTGCTTATTAGATCACTGTAGTAAAGCTACTGCTCACCAAGGAAGTCTGCTGCTGGTATTAAAAGTGTTTCAGTCTGCATGTCAGAATTCTTTAATGAAATAGAAGAGGATTTGAGAAGTCACTCAAAATGTGCCCTCATTTTCTTTTTTCCGCACTAATCATAATTTCTATGGCAAAATGAACCTCCTCATTGTGTTCCTTTTAAATAAAACTACTCACTCTCTACAACTCTCTGCTACTCACTCTACTGCTCTCTACTACTCTCTACCACTCTCTCTCTACTACTCTACTACTCACTCTGTACTACTCTCTACCACTCTCTCTCTACTACCCCCTTTCTACTACTCACTCTACTACTCTCTACTACTCACTCTCTACTGCTCACTCTCTACTACTCTACTACTCTCTACTACTCACTCTCTACTACTCACTCACAACTACTCACTCTCTACTACTCTCTCTACTACTCACTCTTTCTTCTACTCTCTACTACTCACTCTACTACTCTCTACTACTCTCTACCACTCACTCTCTACTACTCTACTACTCATTCTCTACTACTCTCTACTACTCTCTCTCTACTACTCTCTCTCTACTACTCACTCTACTACTCTCTACTACTCTCTCTCTCTACTACTCACTCTGTACTACTCTACTACTCACTCTCTACTTCTCTCTACTACTCACTCTCTACTACTCTCTCTCTACTACTCACTCTCTACTACTCACTCTCTACTACTCACTCTCTACTACTCTCTACTACTCACTCTCTACTACTCTTTCTCTACTACTCTCTACTACTCTCTACTACTCACTCTCTACTACTCTCTCTACTACTCTCTACTACTCACTCTACTACTCATTTTCTACTACTCTCTCTCTGCTACTCAGTCTCCACTACTCACTCTCTACTACTCTCTACTACTCACTCTCTAATACTCACTCTCTACTACTCTCTACTACTCACTCTCTACTACTCTCTACTACTCACTCTACTACTCACTCTTTACTACTCTCTACTATTCTCTACTACTCACTCTACTACTCTCTCCTACTCAATCTCTGCTACTCTCTCTACTACTCTCTCTCTACTCTCTACTCTCTATTACTCATCCTCTACTCTTTACCTCTCTATCTCTCTCTACCTCTCTCTCTACTACACTCTACCTCTCTACCTCTACGTCTCTACCTCTACACCTCTACCTCGCTACCTCTCTCAACACGCACACATATGCACATATATGCATATGCATTTATATATGTATGTGTATATATATACATACATATATAAACATATATATAATCTGCATATCTATATCAATACAAATATAAATGCATGCATACATATACATATATGCATGTTATGTACATGAAATTTCGAAAAACACTAATAAAAGCAAAGCTAAAAAGCCACACAATTACAAACAGAATTGCTTTAACTTAAACGGGGGCGAGACCTATTGCATTTTCAATGCTTGTTTACTTTGGTTCCATCAAGAAGGCATTCAGATGTGACACATTTGCCATAAATTCTGAATGGTAGCACTCTAGTTCCTCATTAGATCGCTGTAGTAAAGCTACTGCTCACCAGGGAAGTCTGCTGCTGGTATTCAAAGAGCATGTTCCAGTCTGCATGTCAGAACTTTTTAATGAAATAGAAGAGGATTTGAGAAGTCAAAATGTGCCCTCATTTTTCTTTCTGCAGCACTAATCATAATTTCTATGGCAAAATGAACCCCCTCATTTTGTTCCTTTGCAAAGTAAATGTTTTAAGTGTTACCACTTTATTCCAATCAAGATGGCTTCACGTGTGCCATACTTTTGTCATTAGTAAGACTGTTAGCGCTCTAGTTGTTCTTTAAAACACTCTGGGATTTCTGTCATTGGGCTATACTTGGGCTACATCTCGGTGATATTTGGGCTACATTTGGGCTCTTTTGTCTCTGGTGGCCATCTTGGGAGACTTGTTATGAAGTTTCCTAATTTCCTCATTTACTACAGTCTCCTCAGTAGGCATACTGTCAGTTTTTTACTTTGATTCCATGAAGAAGGCATTCAGATGTGTCACACATTTGCCATAAATTCAGAATGATAGCACTCTAGTTGCTCATTAGATCACTGTAGTAAAGCTACTGCTCACCAGGGAAGTCTGCTGCTGGTATTGAAAGTGCATGTTTCAGTCTGCATGTCAGAATTATTTAATGAAATAGAAGAGGATTTGAGAAGTCTCTCAAAATGTGCCCTAATTTTTCTTTCTGCAGCACTAATCATACATTCTATGGCAAAATGAACCCCCTCATTTTGTTCCTTTTTAAATTAAATGTTTTAAGAGTTACCACTTTATTCCAATCAAGATGGCTTCAGGTGTGCCATACGTTTATCATTAACCCTGGGCGTAGTTCGCGAAGTAGCACTTCGCGAAGCTACGCAAAGTGCAGTTCGCACTACGCGAGCTACGCATAGCACTTCACGAACTGCGTAGTACCTTGTTCGCACTGTGCCAGATGTCGTTTTCAATGATTGCACAGTGCGGACAAGCAACCGGCACTGTGCAATCATTGAAAATGGCATCTTGCGAAGTGCGAGCTGTAGTTTTCTGCTGCTCGAGTAGATTTTTACTCGAGCGGCAGCTTTCTCAACGCAAACTGGTAGTTTCTCATTGCGATGAGAAACCTGACCTCCTCGCGTTGGGAATCTCGCCGGGAGGTTTATTTTCCATTCTCGTGATCGCCAACTTGATGTTGCTGATCGCGAACAAGGAAAAAGTCTCGCCGGGATTTCATTTTGCTTGCTCGCGGTCGCCAACTTGACGTTGAGGACCGCGAGCAAACAAAAAATGACCGCAGTACTACGCAACACTACGCTACGCGTGTTCGCACTGTGCTACGTGCATTTCGCGTAGTGCGAAGTAGCATGAACTTCGCAAACTACGCGAGCGTAGCGTAGTGCTTTGCCCAGGCTTATTTATCATAAGTAGGAGTGTTAGCGTTCTAGTTGTTCTTTGGAACACTCTGGGAAGCTGCAGTAGAACACAAAGGAATCAACTGACAGTCTGCCCTTGTTGGATGTACATGTTTCACTGAGAATGTCAGATTTCATTCTCACATGACTAAGAAAGATAATGTGAATTTACAGAAAATATGCTCTCAGTTTAGCTTATAGATCACCTTCCAAACCTCTGTGGGAAAAGCATGTGAAAATAGTTTTCTCTCAAACAGGATTCATGATATCTCAGCAGAAGTCTTTTTCACATGGTAAAATCAGATACCACAATTCCTAAAATGAGTATGGTACCATCAACACATGATTTATAATGTAACTAAAGTCTTAAAACCTTCTATTAACTGCAATGCTTTTTAATGAGGTGCTATCATGTATATTGGTCCCAAGATGGCTGCCAAAACTTCTTGGATGAAGTGCTGACAGACAATCAGATTTCACAATGAGATGTGTGGTTAGGCTCCGCCCAGATATATATGTGATTTTACTTTTGATTTTCTCAGGAACTACTGAATGGATTTACACCATTTAAGCAAAAGGCACGACTCTGAACCAATGTCTACCTTTCTGGCAAATTTGGTGTAATTCCGTTCAGCAGTTCGGGCTGTAGCTGCGTCAACAAGTCCTATGGGAAATTGCATGGGGAAAAGCGTTTAGGGACCCCCCTTTTTTCTCAGCCCCCGCCTGACGAATCACCACGAAACTTTCAGGATAGGAGCGGACCGGAGCTGGCCGAAAGTTTGGAAAATGTTGCGAAGATTCGTCAACCGGCGCCAAACTTATTGGGAATAGAATGTTGCGGATCTCCTATGGAAAATAGGTCCTAACTATATATATATTCACTGAAAAAACCATAGGTTTCAGGGGTGTTATAGTTAGCTGGACTTTTCACTTGTACAAAACCATTGAAATTCCCCCGTTATAGTTAGTTCAGCTAACTATAACTCGTGCGCCCGCAATGCACTGCTGATGACGTCGCATATTACATCACTCATGACATGGTCAGTGACATCACTCATGACATCACTGATGACATCTCAAATGACATCACTGATGACATCACTGATTACATCATCCAAAGAATATGTGTTTTTCTGAAAATTAAATATGTTTTATATATGTATATCTCAAGGTCGATGGAAGAATAAATGGGTATATAAGTGTCTAAATGGATGATTTGTTTTTGAAAAATTGATTGTGTAACTGACTGATTAAGTGTATCATAGTGAATACATGGCTTAGTGAGTAATGTTTAAATATGTAAATATCTGTATCAGTCTCTCACTTTGTGTATAAGTGGCTGCATGGGTTGGTGAGTAGCTACATGGGTGTCTATATAGGTTATTAGTTGGTTTTTTGTGTATCAGTCTGAGTGTCTGCATGGTTCGGTGGGGGGTATTACGTAGTGCATAGGTGCATGAATGAGTGACTCACTGTTTGTATGTGTTGAACACAGCATGTGTGCAGGACTGTATGGGTGGATGAGTGTGTGTATGGGTGTGTTAGTGAGTGAATGACTGTCTCAATAGTGTCTTTATGAGTAACTACATATGTTTTAAACTAGTATATGTGACTATTGGTGTATATATGTGAGTATATGTGAGAGTGAGAGATTGAAAGAGTTCCTGTATGAATAAGTATGTGTTTCTATACGTGATTGTTTAAAAGACTAAGTATGTGTAAGTTTCCGTAGAAGTAAGTGTGGTGGTGTGTGTATAACTGTATATGCAAGTAAATGTATGTTTGATTCTTTATTAGCATGAGTGACTATGTGTGTGAGTAACTCTATGGATGAGTGGCATTGTGTAACAGGATGTATAGGTGTATGAGTACATATGATGAGTGAATACATGTATGAGTGACTGTATAGGACTGTTGGTGAATGAGTGGATGTGTATGTGGATCTTAGAATTACTGAAGAGGTTGTTGTAACTGGTATTGGTATGTCCATTGTTTTGAAAATGTTAGTCTCTATTTTTGAATGTGTGTATCAAAGGTTATATTAGGGTGAGAGGAGGTCTGCCACTCTATCACAAGGATGATGTCATCAGTGATGTCATTTGAGATGTCATCAGTGATGTCATGAGTGATGTCACTGACCATGTCATGAGTGATGTAATATGTGACGTCATCAGCAGTGCATTGCGGGCGCGCGAGTTATAGTTAGCTGAACTAACTATAACGGGGGAATTTCAATGGTTTTGTACAAGTGAAAAGTCCAGCTAACTATAACACCCCTGAAACCTATGGTTTTTTCAGTGAATTTCTGAGGTTTTTTAAATGCTAATTCCTAACTATAACGTGCCTGAAACCTATGGTTCTTTCTGTGAATTTCAAAGGTTTTTTAAATGCTAATTTCTAACTATGCCTACAGAGATAGGACATGTGAAGAAAGAAGAAAAAATGCACAGAAAGAAACAAAAGAAGTGCAGAAAGAAGCAACAGATGTCCTCAAATACGAAGATAAGTGCAGGAAGAAGGATAACGTGCAGAAAGAACAAAAAGAAGAGCAGAAAGAAGCCTTGTTGCAAAATCATCCTGTACCCTCAACTTTTTCAGACGGATACTGGTGGTAACTGAGTCTGACTAACTAGTCCTAGAGCCAGTGCTATGTTAAAAGACACTTAGAATACAGTGAAAACACCTACATACACTAGGGAACATTATGCGTTGGGGTCCCCCTGTGATTAGCATGACCTCATCTGTAAGCCCCTAGTATATTATAGGGCATGGGGATTAAAACTACCTCTTAAAACAGGCCACAGGGCGTTTTTGCACACGTTAACTCAGGCCCCGTCCCCTCCCTTCACCACTGTGTAAACACGCCCTGTGTCCATTTTTAGTTGGGAGATTAAGTTCATTTGAATCCTGAGGGTCCCTAGGGTCCAACTAGCCCACTAGGTACCACCAGTAAGTGCCACAGAGCTGCGTTCCAGAGAGGTGTAAAAAGTGGCACGGCCTGGACCACCTCTCTGCAATGCAGCTCAGTGGCGCTTACTGGAAGCACTTGGTGGGCTAGTTAGCCCCCAGGGGCCCTCAGTATTGAAGGGAAATTATATCCCCAATTTAAAACATGCCATAGTGCGTGTTTGCACACGTCACCTTAGGCCCCGTCCCCTCCCTTCATCACTGTGTAAACGCGCCCTGTGGCTGTTCTAAGTTGAGAGATTAAGTCCCCTTGAATCCTAAGGGTCCCTAGGGTCAAACTAGACCACTAGGTACCTCCAGTAAGCGCCACAGAGCTGCGTTGCAGAGAGGTGTAAAAAGGGGCTTGGCCTCAGAACACCTGTCTGCAGCGCAGCTCCCTGGCGCATACTGGAGATGCCTGTTGGGGGCGCGTTTGCAGAGTGCTGCACGGAGGGGTCATGGCCTCCGGCACGATGCCAGCCTTTTATTAATTTTAATTTTTTAAGAAGGGAGGCTGTGTGGTTCCCCTTCTTATTCTAATGTATTGGCCCTGATGACCCCATCCCCCAGGGCCTGTCTCCTAATTATATTTTTTTGACCCCAATCCCCAGGGCCGGCCACTGTTTTTTATTATTTAAAAAAAATATATATTTATAGACACACCTAGGACATGCTGGACAAACCGTACGTACCTATCACCATGACGATTTGCGTGATATTCATTAAAAGGCGACTATACATGCAATGAATCCACGTGGAATGTATTTACACCACTAGTGAAGCTCTGACATGTCTGATGCCCTACCGTGCCTAATCCCGGCAGACACCCTTGTCGTTTATTTATACAAACATGGGTAGCTATTGACGGGCACATTTAATACACATGCACACCAAGCCATTCAAAGGGGATTCAACAAAAATTCGACCAAAACTATGCAAGAAACCCCCCTCACGGTTAATAAAACACACATCCAGTGCTGGAAGTGTAATACTTTTTATTTTACTCTCTGGAAAGGGGACGAACATCACTTGAGAGTCACAGCGCGCTCCTGACAGAGCCCAATGCTGTGTTACACCCACCATTGCCTGCCGAGTGCCACACACCTCTGTGTTGTATTCCACTAGCTAGTGCATATGCTATGACACTCTCTAGCCCATGTGCACTGTAACACCACCCCGTGAATATGTCATACCACACTTGTCTTCGCACGGGTTATAATGCCCCATCTAACGTGCCTTCCTCGATGCCTATGTTATAACGCACAGTGCTATGCCATACATATTACAATCTGGGATCCATATCTTTGTCACAGTGCATATGCAACGTTACACTCCCCAGCACATATTTTATATTACAACTTTAGAGACTAGTTAGGTTACACAACACTGCCCTGTGCATATTACATTCCAAGGCGCATATCGCATAGCACGCGCTAGTGCCTGTGCTATCTCGCGCTCTCCAATGAATCTGTCATTGCGCACAATGTATTGCATATTATATTCCACGCCCGGTTCATCTTATATCACACTTTTTGGTGCATAGTTTATACCATACACTATATCTAGTTTTCATTTTCAATCGTGCTCTCAGGACTATGTTCTATATAACACTGTGTTCACCTACCCTTTTCACTGGCATTACATTTTGCGATAGGGGGTGGAGGGTCAGGGGGTGTTTCTGCCAAGTGAGCCCGGAGTCACAGTCACAAACGTCCTCTTCTTCCTGAATAAAAGTGAGACTATGCTGCATACTTGTTCATATTTTAAGTAGTTCGCACAGACACAATGTTTTAAAAACAATAAAGTTCCTAATACCCGCCTTCTCTGAACAGTTAGCTTGCTGCCCCATCCCCCTCCTCCCTATCCTCTGTTGTGTGAATCCATGGACTAGCCTCCTCCCTCCTGCCATGCATGGTCTGATGTGCTGCCACTGCCCTCAATTTAGTATGATGTACCAGTCCACTCCTCCTGCCCTCCATTGCCCAATTCTATGCCCCATCATTGACCTCCTGCTTAAACTCTGTGCTCAGCTTGCTGCCCCTATTCTCCTTGACCCTGCCCTCCGATGTCGTTGTGCATGCCCCTGCTCCATCCTTTTTGCCCACCATGTCCCATGGACCTGCCACTCCTATCTACTCTGAGTGTTCTGTTGAGCTGCCACTCCCCTCCCACCTGCCTAGCATTGTCAGATGACTGTAACCTGTCCCTGCCACCTCCACCCTGCCTGTCCACAAGCCATGCCCCTATCCTCTTCCTCCTGTCCTACATGGTCCATTGTACTGCCACACCCTTCTGCCCTCCCTGGTCTGTTGTGCTGCAACTGCACCTCCTGCCTGCCCCGTGTGGTCTGTTGTGAGGTCCCTTCCCCTGAACTTTCTTGTCTGTGCACAGGTCCTGACCCTCCCTTCTATCCTCCATCGTCCTTTGTGCATGCCCCTGCACCCTCCTTCTTGCCCATCATAGCCATTGTGCTGCCACTAACCCTCCCACTTGCCATGCATGGTCTTCTGTGCTGCCATGGCCCCTCCCACCTTCCCTGTGTGGTCAGTTAGCTGCCCCTGACCCCCTCCCACCTTCCCTCCATGGTCTGTGTGTATGCCATCACAGTCTCACTGTTGCTCTTCATGGTGTGTCTTGCTTCTAGTGCCCATCCTGCCTGACCTCCATGGCCATCTTGCTGCTCCTGCCCTGCCCCCTTGCCCCCAGCCCTCTGTTTACATGTGCAGACCCCTACTCCCTCCCTCCTGGCTTGTCTGTTCCATTGTAATGCCCCTGATCCGTCCCCCCTGCCCTTTATGGTCTGTTATGCTGCAGCTTTCTCTCCTCTCTGTCCATTATGGTCAGCTAGCTACCATTGCCTCTTGCCCCTCTGTTCTCTGTTGTCCATGTGCATGGTCCTGTCCCCTCCCTCTTGCTTTCTATGGATTTTTGTGCTGCACTCCCGTCCTGCATGCCCTGTGTGGTGTATTGTGCTGCTGCAAACCCTGATGCCTGCCCTGCAGGGTCAGTTTGGTGCACCTCTCCATGTCCCTCCTGTCCTCTGTTCTCCAAGTCTATGTCCCTATCCCATTTCCTTCCATGATCCAATGTACCATACTTGCGAACATTTTGAACTTGGTAAGAGGGAGATTTTGAAAAAAAACTGGGGTATTGATTTTCCCCTTTGAGTTACATTGAAAAAGAGGATATTGTAGACAGGAGACAGATCAAATAAAGCCCATTTGAGCTTAAAAACATTGGATGTTTCCTGGCTGAATCGGGTCTGTTGGCATGTATGGTTGTACTACCATTGCCTCTTCCTTCTGCCCACAATGGTCTATTACATTGCCACAGCCTTGAAGGAGGGTAGATTTTGTATCACAGGGGGCCCCTGGCCCGTTCTGTCCACACCTGAAGTATGAGACCCTTGTCCTTGCCCTGCCAGCCGCATTTGTAGGCCGTATTAAATTGACCAGCGGGTCCTGTGTTGCTATATAATTATCCTGAGACATCCTTACCACTCAGCCAGCATAAAACCCCTGTGTAGGCCCTTCTGTTCAATATGTAGGCCTCTTTGTTAAATTGACCATAGCTCTGCAATTTTAGTGTATAGCAGTCTGAAGGCAGGTCTGCGAGGCCTTCTGCTCCAAACTAGTAGCCCCCACCCTACCCGAGTGCTCCGTGCTCGGTATCAAAGTTCAACATCCCCCTGAAGCTGTCGACATACAGTAGGCTGCATCCTGGACTGGTACTTGCTTCCTGGGCAGGTTTCCCGCTTTTAAGGAAGTGGCAACCACAGAGCGTCAAGTTAGGAGAACTGAGGAGATTTTATACATGAATATATTGAATTCCCGTACAATACCCATTATTTTCTGCTTGCTCTATGGAACTTACGATAAGCGATTGGCCTGAGAGACTAACCTTTTCACCCAGTCCATTGTCAGCATTAAGTGGGTAAATGACGAAATGTCTGGTAAAATCTGCAGACAAAGCTTTTGGGTAGCATACGTAGGTAGATGTAGCGTGCAAAGGAGCCCACAAAATGATATAAAAAGGAAACACCCACAGATATCGACGGACTACCTCGCCGTCTGTATGTAGGTTAACAGGCTGTGCAGGTTTTCCCCAAGAGCTGGGAGCTCTTGTCTTCCTTTGCTTAAAATGTCTTGCTCTGCTTTGCTTGAAGTATCTTATTCTATTTTACCTATATGAAATGTCATGTTATGTTTAACCATTGTTCTCTTTACTTTTGCATTTAAAAGATTTTGTATTGTAATTGCAGGAATGCTTGCTCTAAGAGTAAACGTGAGTGTTCCTAGGTAACATTTTCCTTGGTGTAACTTGTTTCTCATGATGCATTTATAGATGTGTTTTCTCTCTCTCTCTGTCAGTACATTAATTGAGATACAGAGAATATCATGACAGCTGTATGATTATCTGGATTCTGTATTTTGTACTTTATGTCTCTATTCTGCGGTTTCTTTGAAGTTGCATATTCTCATTAAACTGCCATTGTATTCTGCCTCCAATTCCATGTCTCATATGTCTGTTTTCTTCATTTTTGGAGCAAGCGTTACTAGGCACCCCGGCTCAAATTAAGGTGCCCCTTTTGTCCCTGACTCACTCTCCTGCTCAGTTCTGTGGTGGCTCCCGGGGCTCTGGGGACCGCCCCTAGCTTCCTTGACCCGTAATAGATCTTCCCTCCAACAGCCTCTCTTGCAAGTCCTGTATTGTTGGTTTGTTGCCCCTGCCCCCCTTTCCACTGCCCTCCATAGTCTGTTGTGCTTCCATGGCCCTTCCTGCCTGCTCAGTGTGGTTAAATTGTTGCCTTTTCACCCTCCTACCTGCCTTCAATTTTCAGAGTCCGTGCCCCTGGCCTCTGCCTCTCAACAGTATCCTAATGAACAACTAGATTGCTAACATTCTATATTTATTACAAAAGTGTGGAACGCCTGACATGATCTTGATGTAATCAAAACTGTAATACCTAGAGCATTTCCTTTAGAAATTACATATATGAGAGGGTCTTATTGGCATCAAAAGTATGGTTAGTGCTCTAAAAGACTAAAATAAGGACATATTTTCTGAGTTTTCAAATAGCGACAAAGCACTTTTAAATTATTTGTTATCTTTATGTTTTTTTATCCAGTTGAACACTTGATTAAATGTTGCACTTAGGGGAGAGGATGTGGTGTTACTTCCAGAACTGCAGACTTTGCAACTGGGGAACCAGGTTGAAGTTTCTGCTTCAGCTCGACATTCTGTGATTCTGGTCAAATCACTTAGTCTCCCCATGTCTACAACCAAAATGAATTTGTTCTTGTGTGATGTAACCAATGCTCATGTAAAGCACTCCAATACCTGACAAGTCTGCACTATATAACACTGCAAAAACACAAAATAATAAGTGTTTTGCACACTTCTGTCATTGGGCTATATTTGGGCTACATCTGGGTGATTTTGGGCTACATTTGGGCTCTTTTGTCTCCGGTGGCCATCTTGGGAGATTTATTTGTTATGAAGTTTCCTAATTTCCTCATGTACTGCAGTCTCCTCAGTAGGAAATGCTTTCAGTTTTTTACTTTTATTCCCTCATGAAGGTATTCAGATATGTCACACATTTGCCATAAATTCTTAATGTTAGCACTCTAGTTGCTCATTAGATCACTGTAGTAAAACTACTGTTCACCATGGAAGTCTGCTCCTGGTATTAAAAGTGCATGTTTCAGTCTGCATGTCAGAATTTTTTAATGAAATAGAAGAGGATTTGAGAAGTCACTCAAAATGTGCTCTCATTTTCTTTCTTCAGCATCAATCATAATTTCTATGGCAAAATGAACCCCCTCATTGTGTTCCTTTTTAAATTAAATGTTTTAAGTGTTACCAGTTTATTCCAATCAAGATGGCTTCAGGTATGCCATACTTTTGTCATAATGAAGACAGTAAGCGCTCTAGTTGTTTTTAAGAACATTCTGGGACATTCTGTCATTGGGCTATACTTGGGCTACATCTGGGTGATATTTGGGCTACATTTGGGCTCTTTTGTCTCTGGTGGCCATCTTGGGAGACTTATTTGTTATGAAGTTTCCTAATTTCCTCATTTACTGCAGTCTCCTCAGTAGGAAATACTTTCAGTTTTTTACTTTGATTCCATCAAGAAGGCATTCAGATGTGTCACACATTTGCCATAAATTCAGAATGTTAGCACTCTTTTTGCTCATTAGATCACTGTAGTAAAGCTACTGCTCACCAGGGAAAACTGCTGCTGGTATTGAAAGTGCATGTTTCAGTCTGCATGTCAGAATGTTTTAATGAAATAGAAGAGGATTTGAGAAGTCACTCAAAATGTGCCCTAATTTTTCTTTCTGCAGCACTAATCATACTTTTTATGGAAAAATGAACCCCCTCATTTTGTTCCTTTTTAAATTAAATGTTTTAAGAGTTACCACTTTAATCCAAGCAAGATGGCTTCAGGTGTGCCATACGTTTATCATAAGTAGGACCGTTAGCGCTCTAGTAGTTCTTTGGAACACTCTGGGAAGCTGCAGTAGAACACAAAGGAATCAACTAACAGTCTCTGCCCTTGTTGGATGTACATGTTTTACTGAGAATGTCAGACTTCATTCTCACATGACTGAGAAAGATAATGTGAATTTACAGAAAATAAGCTCTCAGTTTAGCTTATAGATCACCTTCCAAACCTCTGTGGTAAAAGCATGAGAAAATATTTTTCTCTCAATCATGATATCCCAGCAGAAGGCTTTTTCACATGGTTAAATCACCTTAGAACATACCACAATTCCTAAAATGAGTATGGTACCATCAACAAATGATTTATAATGTAACTAAAGTCTTAAAACCTTCTATTAACTGCAATGCTTTTTAATGAGGTGCTATCATGTATATTGGTCCCAAGATGGCTGCCAACACTTCTTGGATGAAGTGCTGACAGCCAATCAGATCTCAGGATGAGATGTGTGGTTAGGCTCCGCCCACATATATATATGCTTTTAAATGCTATTTTCTCAGGACATACTGAACAGATTTACACCAGACCTACAAAAGGCACTTCCTTGACCTGTAGACTACCTCTCTGCCAAATTTCAAGTAACTCTGTTCGGCCGTTCGGGCTGTAGCTGTGTCTAAAGGTCCTATGGAAAAATGCATGGGAAAAACGCGTTTTGGGACCCCCCTTTTTTCTCAGCCCCCGCTTGACGAATCCCCCGGAGACTTTCAGGGTAGGAGCGGAGCGTAGCGCCCCACCTATTTTGAAAATTTCGCGAGGATTCGTCGACCGGCGCCAAAGTTATTCCAAATAGAATGTTGCGGATTTCCTATGGAAACAGGGTCCTAACTATAACTATCTACTGGCGACCGCCAGTAGATAATATATATATATATATATATATATATATATATATATATATGAGAAGAAAGAGAGTTGCCCCTAGTTGAACCGCACTCCCAGGAGGCCAGTAGAGATCAAGGGAAGTCCCAGATTAACACCGCGTCTCAGCCGTTCCCTGACGCGTTTCAAGCAGACGCTCTTTTTCAAAGGTTGTAGGCTGCATCCCTGGATCACCCACACTGACTCAACCAGTATATTCCCTCTTTTGTTTCTTCTATTCAATTATGCTCAGGTGCAGAATTTCAAAAGCATTATGGGACTGGAAGTCCAATTAACACCCATGTGGGCTGGTGGCGATTTCAGGCATCACAAAGTTCTCTGCAAATCCCGGTGTACAATCCAGGTACTTCCCTCAGTGCCAACAATAAGCGGGTCCGCCGTTGTTTTCTCAACAACAGGGTAACGGAGCAGGAGGACGATTGAGTCAGTGTGGGTGATCCAGGGATGCAGCCTACAACCTTTGAAAAAGAGCGTCTGCTTGAAACGCGTCAGGGAACGGCTGAGACGCGGTGTTAATCTGGGACTTCCCTTGATCTCTACTGGCCTCCTGGGAGTGCGGTTCAACTAGGGGCAACTCTCTTTCTTCTCATATATATATATATATATATATATATATTTTATCTACTGGCGGTCGCCAGTAGATAGTTATAGTTAGGACCGAGTTCCCATAGGAAATCTGAAAATTCTATTTTGAATAACTTGGGCGCCGGTTGACTTATGTTCGTGAAGTTTTCAAAACTAATGGGGCGCTCCACTCAGCTCCTACCCTGAAAGCCTCGGGGTGATTCGTTAAGCGGGGGCCGAGAAAAAAGGGGGGTCCCAAAACACGTTTTCCCCATGCATTTTCCCGTAGGACCTTTAGTCGAAGGTACAGCCCGAACGGCTGAACAGAATTACTTGAAATTTGCCAAAGAGGTAGTCCTCAGGTAAGGCATGTGCCTTTTGATAATATGGTGTAAATCCGTTCAGTAGTTCCTGAGAAAATCAAAAGTAAAATCACATATATATCTGGGCAGAGCCTAACCACACATCTCATCGTGAGATCTGATTGGCTGTCAGCACTTCATCCAAGAAGTGTTGGCAGCCATCTTGGGACCAATATACATGATAGCACCTCATTAAAAAGCATTGCAGTTAATAGAAGGTTTTAAGACTTTAGTTACATTATAAATCATTTGTTGATGGCACCATACTCATTTTAGGAATTGTGGTGTGTTCTAAGGTGATTTTACCATGTGAAAAAGCCTTCTGCTGTGATATCATGAATCATGTTTGAGAGAAAACTATTTTCTCATGCTTTTCCCACAGAGGTTTGGAAGGTGATCAATAAGTTAAACTGAGAGCATATTTTCTGTAGATTCACATTATCTTTCTCAGTCATGTGAGAATGAAGTCTGACATTCTCAGTAAAACATGTACATCCAACAAGGGCAGAGACTGTCAGTTGATTCCTTTGTGTTCTACTGCAGCTTCCCAGAGTGTTCTAAAGAACAACTAGAGCGCTAACAGTCCTACTTATGACAAACGTATAGTACACCTGAAGCCATCTTGGTTGGCATAAAGTGGTAACTCTTAAAACATTTAATTTAAAAAGGAACAAAATGAGGGGGTTCATTTTGCCATAGAAAGTATGATTAGTGCAGCAGAAAGAAAAATTAGGGCACATTTTGAGTGACTTCTCAAATCCTCTTCTATTTCATTAAAAAATTCTGACATGCAGACTGAAACATGCACTTTCAATACCAGCAGCAGACTTCCCTGGTGAGCAGTAGCTTTACTACAGTGATCTAATAAGCAACTAGAGTGCTAACATTCTGAATGTATGGCACATGTGTGACACATCTGAATGCCTTCTTGATGGAATCAAAGTAAAAAACTGAAAGTCTTTCCTACTGAGGAGACTGTAGTAAACGAGGAAATTAGGAAACATCATAACAAATAAGTCTCCCAAAATGGCCACCAGAGACAAAAGAGCCCAAATGTAGCCCAAATATCACGCAGATGTAGCCCAAGTATAGCCCAATGACAGAATGTCCCAGAGTGTTCTAACGAACAACTAGAGCGCTAACAGTCTTACTTATGACAAAAGTATGGCACACCTGAAGCCATCTTGATTGGAATAAAGTGGTAACACTTAAAACATTTAATGTACAAAGGAATAAAATGAGGGGGTTCATTTTGCCATAGAAATTATGATTAGTGCTGTAGAAAGAAAAATTAGGGCACATTTTGACTTCTCAAATCCTCTTCTATTTCATAAAAAAATTCTGACATGCAGACTGAAACATGCACTTTGAATACCAGCAGCAGACTTCCCTGGTGAGCAGTAGCTTTACTACAGTGATCTAATGAGCAACTAGAGTGCTAACATTCAGAATTTATAGCAAATGTGTGACACATCTGAATGCCTTCTTGATGGAACCAAAGTAAAAAACTGAAAGTATTTCCTACTGAGGAGACTGCAGGAAATTAGGAAACTTCATAAGAAATAAATCTCCTAAGATGGCCACCAGAGACAAAAGAGCCCAAATGTAGCCCAAATATCACCCAGATGTAGCCCAAGTATAGCCCAATGACAGAATGTCCCAGAGTGTTCTTAAGAACAACTAGAGCGCTCACTGTCTTGCTTATGACAAAAGTATGGCACACCTGAAGCCATCTTGATTGGAATAAAGTGGTAACACTTAAAACATTTAATGTACAAAGGAATAAAATGAGGGGGTTCATTTTGCCATAGAAATTATGATTAGTGCTGTAGAAAGAAAAATTAGGGCACATTTTGACTTCTCAAATCCTCTTCTATTTCATAAAAAAATTCTGACATGCAGACTGAAACATGCACTTTGAATACCAGCAGCAGACTTCCCTGGTGAGCAGTAGTTTTACTACAGTGATCTAATGAGCAACTAGAGTGCTAACATTCAGAATTTATGGAAAATGTGTGACACATCTGAATGCCTTCTTGATTGAACCAAAATAAAAAACTGAAAGTATTCCCACTGAGGCGACTGCAGTAAATGAGGAAATTAGGAAACTTCATAACAAATAAATCTCCCAAGATGGCCACCAGAGACAAAAGAGCCCAAATGTAGCCCAAATATCACCCAGATGTAGCCCAAGTATAGCCCAATGACAGAATGTCCCAGAGTGTTCTTAAGAACAACTAGAGCGCTCACTGTCTTGCTTATGACAAAAGTATGGCACACCTGAAGCCATCTTGATTGGAAAAAAACTGGTAACACTTAAAACATTTAATTTTAAAAGGAACACAATGAAGGGGTTCATTTTGACATAGAAATTATGATTAGTGCTGAAGAAAGAAAAATTAGGGCACATTTTGAGTGACTTCTCAAATCCTCTTCTATTTCATTAAAAACTTCTGATATGAAGACTGAAACATGCACTTTTAATACCAGCAGCAGACTTCCGTGGTGAGCAGTAGCTTTACTACAGTGATCTAATGAGCAACTAGAGTGCTAACATTCAGAATTTATGGCAAATGTGTGACATATCTGAATACCTTCTTGATGGAATCAAAGTATAAAAACTGAAAGCATTTCCTACTGAGGAGCCTGCAGTAAATGAGGAAATTAGGAAACTTCATAACAAATAAATCTCCCAAGATGGCCACCAGAGACAAAAGAGCCCAAATACAGCACACATATCACCCAGATGTAGCCCACATGTAGCCCAATGACAGAAGTGTGCAAAACACTTATTTTTTGAGTATTTGCAGTTTTATATAGTGCAGACTTGTAAGGTATTGGAGTGCTTTACATGAGCATTGGTTACATCACACAAGACCAAATTCATTTTGGTTGTAGACATGGGGAGATTAAGTGATTTGGCCAGAATCACAGAATGTTGAGCTGAAGCAGAAACTCCAACCTGGTTCCCCAGTTGCAAAGTCTGCAGCTCTGGAAGTAACACCACATCCTCTCCCCTAGGTGCAACATTTAATCAAGTGGTCAACTGGATAAAAAAAACATAAAGAATACAAATAATGTAAAAGTTCTTTGTCGCTATTTGAAAACTCAGAAAATATGTCCTCATTTTAGTTTTTTAGAGCACTAACCATAATTTTGATGCAAATAAGACCCTCTCATATATGTAATTTCTAAAGGACATACTCTAGGTATTACAGTTTTGATTACATCAAGATGATGTCAGGCGTTCCACACTTTTGTAATAAATATAGAATGTTAGCAATCTAGTTGTTCATTGGGACACTGTTGAGAGACAGAGGCCAGGGGCACGGACTCTGAAAATTGAAGGCAGGTAGGAGAGTGCAGATGCAACAATTTGACCACACTGGGCAGGCAGGAAGGGCAGTGGCAGCACAACAGACTATGGAGGGCAGTGGAAAGGGGGGCAGGGGCAACAAACCAACAATACAGGACTGGCAAGAGAGGCTGTGGCAATATAATACACCATTGTGGGCAGAAGGAAGAGGCAGTGGTAGTACAACCATACATGCCAACAGACCCGTTTCAGCCAGGAAACGTCCAATGTTTTTAAGCTCAAATGGGCTTTATTTGATCTTTCTCCTGTCTACAATCTCCTCTTTTTCAATGTAACTCAAAGGGGAAATTCAATACCCCAGTTTTTTTCAAAATCTCCCTCTTACCAAGTTCAAAATGTTCGCAAGTATGGTACATTGGATCATGGTAGGCAGGAGGAATTGGGGTAGGGACATGGACTCGGATAACAGAGGACAGGAGGGACATGGAGAGGTGCACCAAACTGACCCTACAGGGCAGGCATCAGGTTTTGCAGCAGCACAATACACCACACAGCGCATGCGGGACAGGAGTGCAGCACAACAATCCATAGAAAGCAATAGGGAGGGGACAGGACCATGCACATGGACAACAGAGAACAGAGGGGAAAGAGGCAATGGTAGCTAGCTGACCATAATGGGCAGACAGGAGAGAAAGCTGCAGCATAACAGACCATAAAGGGCAGGAGGGACGGATCAGGGGCATTACAATGGAACAGACAAGCCAGGAGGGAGGGAATAGGGGTCTGCACATGGAAACAGAGGGCTGGGGGCAAGGGTGCAAGGTAGGAGCAGCAAGATGACCATGGAGGTCAGGCAGGTTGGGCACAAGAAACAAAACACACCATGGAGAGCAACAATGAGACTATGATGGCATAAACACAGACCATGGAGGGAAGGTGGGAGGGGGTCAGGGGCAGCTAGCTGACCACACAGGGAAGGTGGGAGGGACCATGGCAGCACAGAAGACAATGCATGGCAAGCGGGAGGGTTAGTGGAAGCAGAATGGCTATGATGGGCAAGAAGGAGGGTGCAAGGGCATGCACAAAGGACCATGGAGGATAGAAGGGAGGGTCAGGACTTGGGCACAGACAAGAGAGTTCAGGGGAAGGGGCCTCACAACAGACCGCGCGGGCAGGCAGGAGGAGCAGTTGCAGCACAACAGACCACGGAGGGCAGAAGGGTGTGGCAGTAAAATGGACCATGGAGGACAGGAGGAAGGGGATAGGGGCATGGTATGTGGACAGGCAGGGTGGAGGTGGCAGGGACAGGTTACAGTCATCTGACAATGCTAGGCAGGTGGGAGGGGAGTGGCAGCTCAACAGAACACTCAGAGTAGATAGGAGTGGCAGGTCCATGGAAAATGGTGGGCAAAAAGGATGGAGCAGGGGCATGCACAAAGACATCAGAGGGCAGGGGGAAGGAGAATAGGGGCAGCAAGCTAAGCACAGAGGCTAATCAGGAGGTCAATGATGGGCCATAGAATTGGGCAATGGAGGGCAGGAGGAGTGGACTGGTACATCATGCTAAATGGAGGGCAGTGACAGTGCTCCAGCGCGGAGTGCAAAATCCCTCCCTACCGTTGCGGACCAAAAGATCTCAAACACGCACACTATCCATACATTCGCTGGTGGGGCCCATAACCCCAACACACACTCAACATCAGTCTGTACGAGAGGCTATTATCCTTCCAAGTGCTGGATAATGAGGGAGGAAGATACCACTTTACCCTAATGACCAACAAACCTACAAACCCTTCTTATACTCATTAGGCCCTAGATTCTACATTCGGTATTCCCCTCATGACCTGGATGGATCTGTTAGTTGTAGATTTAAGTGAATTTCTAATACTCTAATTAACCTTTTCATTAACACATTTCAATGAATAAACAACCCAACTCATTTCTGTAGATGTTCAAATCCAAATTTATATTAATATTGCAGATTAAATCATTCATTTGATCAAGTTGCCATTCATATTTACCTATTCTGGCTAAAGTCGTCCTCTATGTCAAATCTGGCAATCTCGCAAATCTATGCCCATCAATTTAGCAGGTTAAGTTCATCAGGATTTTGGGCATTAATTCAGTCCGTCAAAGATTCAGACTAACAGCTGTCCTGCAGTGTCACCGTCCTCTTCGTCAGCATATCATCAGGAAATCGAAGGAGCGACCCTCCAACCTCTCTATTCTATGGGTTTTATAATAATTTCAATAGCAAAATGTAACAATATTGAGTTTTAAACTGTTCTGATTGGCTGATCAGGGGTCAACCTCTCTGTTCCCATAAGGTTTAGTCCATGTTGTCAGCATACTTGCTGGTTCCGGTTCTTTAATAAAGCCTTTTGTCTGTAGCGCTGGCACCTTTCCCAGTGGCCTTGATAAGTACAGCTTGCCTAGGGTCAAAACAGGGCCATTGTTGCTCATCTTTTAGCGCAAAGCGGTACAAAAGGGGGTGGTGATGGACGGAGCATCAGAACCAATCAAACACTCACACCCAGTCAACAGATCAGGGTTTGATCGATCACCGTTCTTTAGCCCACTCTGCCACCCCAGTTCAGACATGGCCATATGCAAATCAGTCTTGCCCTGTGCCTCATGGGAACAGTCCAGCCCGAACTGCCAAGCCATGCCTTCCCTGGACCGGAAACAAGCTTCTTAGGACCGGTTTCTGGCATTTCAGCCGTCTTCAACGAGGCTTGCTTGAATCCAGTTGCAAAGTGAGCAAGGGACTCACGTCTGAGCATACCCTGCCAACTTATGGTGAACAAAGTGGTACAAAAGGGGGTGGTGATGGACGGAGCATCAGAACCAATCAAACACTCACACCCAGTCAACAGATCTGGGTTTGATCCATCACCGTTCTTTAGCTCACTCTGCCACCCCAGTTCAGACATGGCCATATGCAAATCAGTCTGACCCTGTGCCTCATGGAAACAGTCCAGCCCGAACTGCCAAGCCATGCCTTCCCTGGACCGGACACAAGCTACCTAGGACCGGTTTCTGGCATTTCAGCCATCTTCAGCCAGGCTTGCTTGAATCCAGTGGCAAAGTGAGCAAGGGACTTACGTCTGAGCATACCCTGCCAACTTATGGAGAACAAAGCGGTACAAAAGGGGGTGGTGATGGACGGAGCATCAGAACCAATCAAACACTCACACCCAGTCAACAGATCTGGGTTTGATCCATCACCGTTCTTTAGCCCACTCTGCCACCCCAGTTCAGACATGGCCATATGCAAATCAGTCTGACTCTGTGCCTCATGGGAACAGTCCAGCCCGAACTGCCAAGCCATGCCTTCCCTGGACCGGAAACAAGCTTCCTAGGACCGGTTTCTGGCATTTCAGCCGTCTTCAACCAGGCTTGCTTGAATCCAGTTGCAAAGTGAGCAAGGGACTCACGTCTGAGCATACCCTGCCAACTTATGGTGAACAAAGCGGTACAAAAGGGGGTGGTGATGGACGGAGCATCAGAACCAATCAAACACTCACACCCAGTCAACAGATCTGGGTTTGATCCATCACCGTTCTTTAGCTCACTCTGCCACCCCAGTTCAGACACGGCCATATGCAAATCAGTCTGACCCTGTGCCTCATGGAAACAGTCCAGCCCGAACTGCCAAGCCATGCCTTCCCTGGACCGGACACAAGCTACCTAGAACCGGTTTCTGGCATTTCAGCCATCTTCAGCCAGGCTTGCTTGAATCCAGTGGCAAAGTGAGCAAGGGACTTACGTCTGAGCATACCCTGCCAACTTATGGAGAACAAAGCGGTACAAAAGGGGGTGGTGATGGACGGAGCATCAGAACCAATCAAACACTCACACCCAGTCAACAGATCTGGGTTTGATCCATCACCGTTCTTTAGCCCACTCTGCCACCCCAGTTCAGACATGGCCATATGCAAATCAGTCTGACTCTGTGCCTCATGGGAACAGTCCAGCCCGAACTGCCAAGCCATGCCTTCCCTGGACCGGAAACAAGCTTCCTAGGACCGGTTCCTGGCATTTCAGCCGTCTTCAGCCAGGCTTGCTTGAATCCAGTGGCAAAGTGAGCAAGGGACTCAAGTCTGAGCATACCCTGCCAACTTATGGTGAACAAAGCGGTACAAAAGGGGGTGGTGATGGACGGAGCATCAGAACCAATCAAACACTCACACCCAGTCAACAGATCTGGGTTTGATCCATCACCGTTCTTTAGCTCACTCTGCCACCCCAGTTCAGACATGGCCATATGCAAATCAGTCTGACCCTGTGCCTCATGGAAACAGTCCAGCCCGAACTGCCAAGCCATGCCTTCCCTGGACCGGACACAAGCTACCTAGGACCGGTTTCTGGCATTTCAGCCATCTTCAGCCAGGCTTGCTTGAATCCAGTGGCAAAGTGAGCAAGGGACTTACGTCTGAACATACCCTGCCAACTTATGGAGAACAAAGCGGTACAAAAGTGGGTGGTGATGGACGGAGCATCAGAACCAATCAAACACTCACACCCAGTCAACAGATCTGGGTTTGATCCATCACCGTTCTTTAGCCCACTCTGCCACCCCAGTTCAGACATGGCCATATGCAAATCAGTCTGACTCTGTGCCTCATGGGAACAGTCCAGCCCGAACTGCCAAGCCATGCCTTCCCTGGACCGGAAACAAGCTTCCTAGGACCGGTTTCTGGCATTCTAGCCGTCTTCAACCAGGCTTGCTTGAATCCAGTTGCAAAGTGAGCAAGGGACTCACGTCTGAGCATACCCTGCCAACTTATGGTGAACAAAGCGGTACAAAAGGGGGTGGTGATGGACGGAGCATCAGAACCAATCAAACACTCACACCAAGTCAACAGATCTGGGTTTGATCCATCACCGTTCTTTAGCTCACTCTGCCACCCCAGTTCAGACACGGCCATATGCAAATCAGTCTGACCCTGTGCCTCATGGAAACAGTCCAGCCCGAACTGCCAAGCCATGCCTTCCCTGGACCGGACACAAGCTACCTAGAACCGGTTTCTGGCATTTCAGCCATCTTCAGCCAGGCTTGCTTGAATCCAGTGGCAAAGTGAGCAAGGGACTTACGTATGAGCATACCCTGCCAACTTATGGAGAACAAAGCGGTACAAAAGGGGGTGGTGATGGACGGAGCATCAGAACCAATCAAACACTCACACCCAGTCAACAGATCTGGGTTTGATCCATCACCGTTCTTTAGCCCACTCTGCCACCCCAGTTCAGACATGGCCATATGCAAATCAGTCTGACTCTGTGCCTCATGGGAACAGTCCAGCCCGAACTGCCAAGCCATGCCTTCCCTGGACCGGAAACAAGCTTCCTAGGACCGGTTCCTGGCATTTCAGCCGTCTTCAGCCAGGCTTGCTTGAATCCAGTGGCAAAGTGAGCAAGGGACTCACGTCTGAGCATACCCTGACAACTTATGGTGAACAAAGCGGTACAAAAGGGGGTGGTGATGGACAGAGCATCAGAACCAATCAAACACTCACACCCAGTCAACAGATCTGGGTTTGATCCATCACCGTTCTTTAGCCCACTCTGCCACCCCAGTTCAGACATGGCCATATGCAAATCAGTCTGACTCTGTGCCTCATGGGAACAGTCCAGCCCGAACTGCCAAGCCATGCCTTCCCTGGACCGGAAACAAGCTTCCTAGGACCGGTTCCTGGCATTTCAGCCGTCTTCAGCCAGGCTTGCTTGAATCCAGTGGCAAAGTGAGCAAGGGACTCAAGTCTGAGCATACCCTGCCAACTTATGGCGAACAAAGTGGTACCAAAGGGGGTGGTGATGGACGGAGCATCAGAACCAATCAAACACTCACAGCCAGTCAACAGATCTGGGTTTGATCTATCACCGTTCTTTAGCCCACTCTGCCACCCCAGTTCAGACATGGCCATATGCAAATCAGTCTGACCCTGTGCCTCATGGGAACAGTCCAGCCCGAACTGCCAAGCCATGCCTTCCCTGGACCGGAAACAAGCTTCCTAGGACCGGTTTCTGGCATTTCAGCCGTCTTCAGCCAGGCTTGCTTGAATCCAATGGCAAAGTGAGCAAGGGACTCACGTCTGAGCATACCCTGCCAACTTATGGCGAACAAAGCGGTACCAAAGGGGGTGGTGATGGACGGAGCATCAGAACCAATGAAACACTCACACCCAGTCAACAAACCTGGGTTTGATCCATCACCGTTCTTTAGCCCACTCTGCCACCCCAGTTCAGACATGGCCATATGCAAATCAGTCTGACCCTGTGCCTCATGGGAACAGTCCAGCCCGAACTGCCAAGCCATGCCTTCCCTGGACCGGAAACAAGCTTCCTAGCACCGGCTTCTGGCATTTCAGCCGTCTTCAGCCAGGCTTGCTTGAATCCAGTGGCAAAGTGAGCAAGGGACTCATGTCTGAGCACACCCTGCCAACTTATGGCAAACAAAGCGGTACAAAAGGGGGTGGTGATGGACGGAGCATCAGAACCAATCAAACACTCACACCCAGTCAACAGATCTGGGTTTGATCCATCACCGTTCTTTAGCCCACTCTGCCACCCCAGTTCAGACATGGCCATATACAAATCAGTCTGATCCTTTGCCTCATGGGAACAGTCCACCCCGAACTGCCAAGCCATGCCTTCCCTGGACCAGAAACAAGCTTCCTAGGACCGGTTTCTGGCATTTCAGCCGTCTTCAGCCAGGCTTGCTTGAATCCAGTGGCAAAGTGAGCAAGGGACTCACGTCTGAGCATGCTCAGACGTGAGTCCCGTGCTCTCCATGCCACTGGAATCAAGCTATCCTGGCTGACGAGGGCTGAAAGCCCGAAACCGGTCCTAGGATGCTTGTTTCCAGTCCAGGGAGGACCTGGCTTGGCAGTTCGGGCTGGACTGTTCCCATGGGGCACAGGGTCAAGACTGATTTGCATATGGCTGGGTTCAAACTGGAATGGCATGGTGAGCAAAAAAACGATGGATTTAGGCCCAGATCTCTGTACTGGGGTGAATGTATGACATTGTTCTGCATTCTGTCCATCAATTGTTGTTTTTGCATTTGTCACCCCGAGTGGGAAGGGTATGCTCAGACGTGAGTCCCGTGCTCTCCATGCCACTGGAATCAAGCTATCCTGGTTGACGAGGGCTGAAAGCCCGAAACTGGTCCTAGGATGCTTGTTTCCAGTCCAGGGAGGACCTGGCTTGGCAGTTCGGGCTGGACTGTTCCCATGGGGCACAGGGTCAAGACTGATTTGCATATGACTGGGTTCAAACTGGAATGGCATGGTGAGCAAAAAAACGATGGGTTTAGGCCCAGATCTCTGTACTCTGAACATTGTTCTGCATTCTGTCCATCAATTGTTGTTTTTGCATTTGTCACCCCGAGTGGGAAGGGTATGCTCAGACGTGAGTCCCGTGCTCTCCATGCCACTGGAATCAAGCTATCCTGGCTGACGAGGACTGAAAGCCCGAAACCGGTCCTAGGATGCTTGTTTCCAGTCCAGGGAGGACCTGGCTTGGCAGTTCGGGCTGGACTGTTCCCATGAGGCACAGGGTCAAGACTGATTTGCATATGGCTGGGTTCAAACTGGAATGGCATGGTGAGCAAAAAAAAGATGGATTTAGGCCCAGATCTCTGTACTGGGGTGAATGTATGACATTGTTCTGCATTCTGTCCATCAATTGTTGTTTTTGCATCTTTCTTCACCTAAGCCTGGTTCAGCATCGGCAGTTGGGTTAGGCACCAAAAGCAGACATCATTTGATAGGCCAGAATAGCCAACTTAAGCAAAGAAACACAAAAACGTAATTAATACATAGAAATGACTAATTAAATGTTATTCCCTTTGCTAATACCCATATGTGTGTGTATGTATCTAGCCAAAAGCAACACTCAATTCGGTTTATACCTACTAAATAAAGCACGAATCACAATTTCATCACCAAAGCGACATATATCATGCAATGTTCTAATTATCTATCATTAATATGCGTACGAAATTTAGTTCACATCATTAATTAGGCCATGCAGATGCAAATCCCACGTGTATTTCGGTCATTAATAAGGTTGATTAGTTATTTCCACATCACTCCAAACCATTAGTACGATTATGATTAACTAATTAATCTAATTAATAAAACGACATGCAAAATGGGATGGGTATACAAAAATTTTGCCTAACCCGCTCCAGCAGCAGCACATCAGACCATGCATGGCAGGAGGGAGGAGGCTAGTCCATGGATTCAGACAACAGAGGATAGGGAGGAGGTGGATGGGGCAGCAAGCTAACTGTTCAGAGAAGGTGGGTATTAGGAACTTTATTGTTTTTAAAATGTGTGTCTGTGCAAACTACTTAAAATATGAACAAGTATGCAGCATAATCTCACTTTTATTCAGGAAGAAGAGGACGTTTGTGACTGTGACTCCGGGCTCACTTGGCAGAAACACCCCCTGACCCTCCACCCCCTATCGCAAAATGTAAAGCCTGTGAAAACGGTAGGTGGACGCAGTGGTATATAGAACATAGTCCTGAAAGCACGATTGAAAATGAAAACTAGATATAGTATATGGTATAAACTATGCACCAAAAAGTGTTATATAAGATGAACCGGGGCGTGAAATATAATATGCAATACATTGTGCGCAATGACAGATTCATTGGAGAGCGCGAGATAGCACAGGCACTAGCGCGTGCTATGCGATATGCGCCTTGGAGTGTAATATGCACAGGGCAGTGTTGTGTAACCTAACTAGTCTCTAAAGTTGTAATATAAAATATGTGCTGGGGAGTGTAACGTTGCATATGCACTGTGACAAAGATATGGATCCCAGATTGTAATATGTATGGCATAGCGCTGTGCATTATAACATAGGCATCGAGGATGGCACGTTAGATGGGGCAATATAACCTGTGTGAAGGCAAGTGTGGCATGACATATTCATGGGGTGGTGTTACAGTGCACATGGGCTAGAGAGTGTTATAGCATACGCACTAGCTGGTGGAATACAACACAGAGGTGTGAGGCACTCGGCGGGCACTGGTGGGTGTAACATAGCATTGGGCTCAGCCAGGAGCACGCTGTGACTCTCAAGTGAGGTTCGTCTCCTTTCCAGAGAGTAAAATAAAAAGTATTACACATCCGGCGGTGGATGTGTGTTTTATTAACCGTGAGGGGGATTTCTTGCATAGTTTGGTCGAATTTTTGTCGATTCCCCTTTGAATGGCTTGGTGTGCGTGTATATTAAATGTGCCTGTCAATAGCTACCCATGTTTGTATAAATAAACGACAAGAATGTCTACTTGGAGAGTACCCACCGGCAGGGGTGCCGAGATTAGGCACGGTAGGGTGTCAGACACGTCAGAGCTTCACTAGCGGTGTAAATACATTCCATGTGGATTCATTCTATGCATAGTCGCCTTTTAATGAATATCACGCAAATCGTCATGGTGATAGGTACATACGGTTTGTCCAGCATGTCCTAGGTGTTTCTATAAATATATATTTTTTTAAAATAATAAAAAACAAAGGCTGGCCCCGGGGGATGGGGTCCCCGGGGCCATAAGTTGCCTGAGGAGGGGGGCAACGCAGCCCCCTCCTAAAGAATTTTTTTTAAAAAAGGTCATGACCCGGGGGTTGGGGTCCCCGGGGCCGATTAAGGCCTTGAGAGGGCCAAATTAATTTTTTTCAACAAAAAAAATTAGGGTGCAGGCCCTGGGGGATGGGGTCCCCAGGGCCAGTAAATTAGAAAAAGAAGTGGGGCCACACAGCCCTCCTTCTTAAAAAAATAAAATAAATAAAAGACCGGCATCGCGCCGGAGGCCACGCCCCCTCCTTGCAGCACTCTGCAAACGCTCCCCCTGGGCAGTTGTAAATTGGGGAATTAATTCCCTTTCAATACAGAGGGTCCCTGCGGGCCAACTAGCCCAACAGGTATCTGCAGTATGCGCCAGGGAGCTGCGTTGCAGACAGGTGTTCTGAGGCCACGCCCCTTTTTACACCTCTATGCAACGCAGCTCTGTGGCGCTTACTGGAGGTACCTAGTGGGCTAGTTTGACCCTAGGGACCCTTAGGATTCAAGGGGACTTAATCTCTCAACTTAGAACGGCCACAGGGCACATTTACACAGTGGTAAAGGGAGGGGATGGGGCCTGAGGTGACGTGTGCAAACACGCCCTGTGGCGCGTTTTAAGTTGGGGAAATAATTCCCTTTCAATCCTGAGGGATCCTGGGGGCCAACTAGCCCACCAGGTGCTTCCAGTAAGCGCCACTGCTCTGCGTTGCAGAGAGGTGGTGCAGGCTGTGCCCCTTTTTACACCTCTCTGCAATCGCGCTTACTCTACGTACCTAGTGGGCAATTTTGCCCCTAGGGATCCTCAGAATTCAAGGGGACTTAATCTCCCAACTAAAAAAACCGGCCACAGGGCGTGTTTACACAGTGGGGAAGGGAGGGGACGGGGCCTGAGGTGCTGTGTGCAAACACGCCCAATGGCGCATTTTAAGTTGGGGAAATAATTCCCCTTCAATCCTGAGGGCCCCTGGGGGCTAACTAGCCCACCAGGTGCTTCCAGTAAGCCCCACTGAGCTGCGCTGCAGAGAGGTGGTCCAGGCCTTGCCACTTTTTACACCTCTCTGCAACGCAGCTCTGTGGCACTTACTGGAGGTACCTAGTGGGCTAGTTGGACCCTAGGGACCCTCAGGATTCAAATGAACTTAATCTCCCAACTAAAAAACGGCCACAGGGCGTGTTTACACAGTGGTGAAGGGAGGGGACGGGGCCTGAGTCAACATGTGCAAAGAAGCCCTGTGGCGCGTTTTAAGTTGGGAAAATAATTCCCCTTCAATCCTGAGGGACCCTGGGGGCCAACTTGCCCAACAGGTGCTTCCAGTAAGCGCCACTGCGCTGCGTTGCAGAGAGATGGTCTAGGCCGTGCCCCTTTTTACATCTCTCTGCAAAGCAGTTCTGTGGCGCTTACTGGAGGTACCTAGTGGTCTAGTTGGACCCTAGGGACCCTCAGGATTCAAGGGGACTTAATCTCCCAACTTAAAACGGCCACAGGGCGTGTTTACACAGTGGGGAAGTGAGGGGACGGGGCCTGAGGTGACGTGTGCAAACACGCCCTGTGGCGCGTTTTAAGAGGTAGTTTTAATCCACTGCCCTATTATATAATAGGGGCTTAAAGAGGAGGTCATGCTGATCACAGGGGGACCCCAACGCATAGTGTTCCCTAGTGTATGTAGGTGTTTTCACTATATTCTGAGTGTCTTTTAACATAGCACTGGCTCTAGGACTGGTTAGTCAGACTCAGTTACCACCAGTATCCGTCTGAAAAAGTTGAGGGTACAGGATGATTTTGCAACAAGGCTTCTTTCTGCTCTTCTGTTTGTTCTTTCTGCACGTTATCCTTCTTCCTGCACTTTTCTTCATCTTTGAGGACTTCTGTTGCTTCTTTCTGCATTTCTTTTTTTTCTTTCTGTGCGTTTTTTCTTCTTTTTTCACATGTCCTATCTCTGTAGGCGTAGTTAGAAATTAGCATTTAAAAAATCTTTGAAATTCACTGATAAAACCATAGGTTTCAGGCATGTTATAGTTAGGAATTAGCATTTAAAAAACCTTAGAAATTCACAGAAAAAACCATAGGTTTCAGGGGCGTTATAGTTAGCTGGACTTTTCACTCGTACAAAACCATTGAAATTCCCCCGTTATAGTTAGTTCAGCTAACTATAACTCACGCGCCCGCAATGCACTGCTGATGACGTCACATATTACATCACTCATGACATGATCAGTGACATCACTCATGACATCACGGATGACATCTCAAATGACAAAATGGAGGTAAGGGAATGACACCATTTCAACTGGGATCACAGCACACCGGACGTTGGACACTGTTTTTCCTCGACTCCCGGTTGTGTTTCTTTCACCCTCCCCCATACCTTTCCCTCTTTCATTCTTGTCTACCTCCCCTGCTCCTATCCCCTCTTCCCTGAATCTCTCACCTTACCTGCTTTTTCCCTTACGTATATGTTTTTAACACTTGTAACTACGCTCCAGCAACTTGTAACTATGCTCTGAAACTGTGTAACTTGTAACTATGTAACTTGTAACTACGCTCTGAAACAATGCTCGTCCTCATGTAAAGCGCTCTGATACCTCCGGGTCTAGCCAGCGCTATATAAAACTTTTCAAATAAAAAAAATAAAAAAAATCTACACAGATGCAATGTTGTTGTATTACATGTGGGGGCACTTAATTACAGAATTTGCCTTTAGCGCTAATTTTTTGGGTACAGTAAACAAATGTTTATGGACTAGGCAGAATAACACCAATCTGCATTAAGATGTGAGCCCTTTTTTGTGACCAGAAAGCCACGAGTAGAAGTGCTGGTGCATGCTGAACGTGTTAGCATGTTTAATCCACAACCCTGAATGAAGAGTAGTGGCAGGTTTTGCGGTTCTCTGTCGCGGGTTGTAGTGGAGTCAAGTCAGACTCCAGGTGTTAGGAATGGTCGGCAATATTGAAGGGACATCCCTCTGTGAGCAGGATATGGAGCAGCGGCGAGGCGTAGGCTGGGCAGAGTTTGATCTCTTTCATTGTGATTTTACTGTGATTGGGCCCAGAGTTATTCACAGATCTCTTTCCTAAGTACGTTGCCCCACGGAACGCTCCGGTTGGTATTAGAACCGGTGATTTGTAGGCTACAGCTCTGCGGTCCAAAGTCCCACAAACATCGCTTCCATAGGGGTATTACCCCACTGAGAAGTCTGTATGGATGGTATTAAAACCTGTGACTTGCAGGCCCTACGGCCTTGCATCCTAGAATTGCACAAAAATTCCTGTTGTAAGTACTCCTCTTGAACACTCTGGCAATATTAGAATGTGTGATTCTCAAGAGATATACAAATCTATAGTCTATATAAAACCTCCACCTCCAGTGAACTATCTGTCCAGCCTTGAATATTTTCATCAAACTTACGTGTGGTATCCCACTCACATTTTAACCGGCAACATTGATTTATAATATTTTTTCACTTGCTATGTTTATTCGTTTCCCTTTCCTCTCTTTTATACGTAGTTACCGTATGGCTGTAATCTCTAATTCATGTCTTTTTATTGTACATAATTTTTATCTCCTTTTGCTCTTTTCATTTTGCCATTATTCTCTGATCTGTTCCCTTTGTTTTTCCTTCACCATCATCTTTTTCCATCTCTCAACCTTGGTTTATTTATCTTTAAATGTCTTTTAATTCATACTGTTTTGCCCTTTCTCTTTTTATTTGCTGCCTTTTTAAAACTCGGGCGATTCCTACACTAATTTCATATACTTTATTATATTTTTCTGTCAATCATTGCTGCACTCATTCTTTAATTTCCCGCTGTCTCTTTCCATTGTATTTCTTCTTCCTGTCTCTACTTTCTGCTCCTTTGGAACTTGATTTGTCACTGCTGTTAGTGGTGTACTGTGCAGCAGTTCTTGAATTGTAGAGAACACAAACATGGACAGGAGTGCCACAAAACAAGGTTGGAATGTCATAGCACACACATTGCTGGGTCAGTGCAAGTGACCCATAGTGACATCTCTATTGAGATTTCAGGTTTGCTCTTCATACTCAGTAGAGACACCCAAGAGACCATAGTTGGGGTCAGAATTCTGCAACTGTGGTGCACCTCTTCACAAGCTATTTTAGTTCAATAAACCAGCAATTTTTCATTCCTTTATCACCGCGAGGCCATCCTCGAGGTTAGTGACCTTCCGTTTCTGGTGTGGTTCAACAAACAGCTTTCAAACAAACAAGGAGAAACTCCGACCTGTAGAAGCTGAACATGTCATGAACCCAATTAAAGAAAGGTTGTGCGTGCGAGCGTGAACAGGATCTACACAGATGCGAAGTTGTTCTAACACACGTGGGGGCACTTAATTACGGAATATGCAGAAACTGTGTGCTTTGCGGTGGGGACTGTGTTTTTTCGGCCATAGCTAGCAGATTTTTTGCAGGTGTGTCGCCACTCCATGGCCAGTCCTTCGTTTCCAGCATTCATGAACCAGATAAAAGATAGGACTCAGTTGTCAAAAATGACCCAGAGGAAGTTTGGTAAACCCCACTGTCCCAGCAGGCCAGTGCCTTTCTAAAGCTATTAGTCGAAATGTGGCAATTGGACACCTATTTGGTGGCACCTGGCATAGCTGCGGCTGACATTGTCTCAGCCATTGCGCCACTAGATTGACTTTGAAGTGTCCCCACTGACAGTGTGTGTGTCCCATCCACCTACTGATAACAGAACCTGACCAATCATAAAGACACAGTTACAGTCGAAAAAACTTTGTGTCTTTTATTTACTCTGTTGTGGTCAGCCTAAGACATCCATCTCTCAAAGACGTTTAACAATCACAAAACCTTCCACTTGCTTGGATGGATTTTGTCAGCTGGTCAGTGGACAGTAAACAATTGTAAAATGCCAAAGGGATGTGTTCTACACCCAATATATAAACGTGACTAAATTAACAGAAGAAAAAAAATAGTGGGCAGAAATTTGTATTAATACCTCATACATTATCATTTTTTGCAGTATTTTTAAATATAGCACAAATTCGCCCCAATGTTTTTGGAGCTCTGTATATGCGCATCATTTGCATTACACAAGGTCACCTTTATTTTGTTTTTGTAGGCACGGGGAGATCTAGTGATTTATCCAGAATCACAGGATGTGGTACTGCACCCTTTCCCTGCTTCGTACACATTAGAGCAGTAAATGTTGCTGTACCCACAATAATGTCCTGCATAGGTAAGTGCATTTAAGGTCCCAAAGGCGAGACCGATTGCATTGCAAATGCTTGTTTAAAATGGTGTAAATCCATTCAGTAGTTTTTGAGATATTAAAGGAAAAAAATCTTTATATATCTGGGCGGGACCTAACTACACAAGCACAAGCTTGGCTCTAATTGGCTGCTAACACTTCAATCCAGGATGTGTTGGCAGCCATCTTGGTGCAATGCTTTTTAGGTCCCACCTAGTGATGCAGCTTGGATCCGCACACCCTCACGACCACGAGCTTTATTCTAATTGGCTGTCAACACTCCAAATCAGAAAGTGTTGGCAGCCATCTTGTCACAAGAAAAGAGAAAACGAAATGCGAAAAAAAGACAAAGGGGCAGGGTAGAAACACTCTGACCCCCTAGGCCTGCACAGAGGGTCCCACAAGGACCCCCAGGGCCCAAAAAAAGCATTTTTTTTTAAAATCAGCTGAATTCATGCTGGGTGCGCGAATCTGGCCGAGAAAACAAAAAAAAACAATGCGTGGGCTCCCGCGCTTTGTTGGATTGAAGCCCACGGGTGGGCCAGGTCCCAGGGGCAGTGAAAGAATGTGTATGGGGCCCCAATACCCCCCACACTGCCCCGGGGACCGCCACCTCCCCTGGCGCTTCATTTTGAATGAGTGGGGGCCTCCAAGGCCCCCCGAAGCCCTGGGCACCGCCACCCCCAGGGCTTTTATTAATTATTTTGTGGGGGCACACGGTCCCCCCGCAGACCCGGGGACCCCCAACCCCCGTGGCTTTTTTTTAATGTTAAGACCTATATGGGGGGCTCGAGACCCCCACACGCCCCAGGGACCGCCACCTCCCCGGGGAACTATGTATTTAAATGCAGGGGTCCATAACAGACCTCCGAGCCCCGGAGACCACCACCTCCCCGGGGTTGTACAAACATTGGGAGGTGGGCCGTGCGGCCCCCCTCCTGGATCCTGTGATGGCTCTGGGGACTGCCACCCCCAGGGCCGGCTCCTGCAGTGTCCCGGGGTGCCCACCCCCAGGACACTGCTGTTTGCAATGACAGGTCATTGCAAACTGTGGTGTGGGTTTTGAAAGTGAGAGTAGGGAAACCAGCTCTCGCTTTCAAAAATCAAACCACATTTCTTTCCACACGGGTAGCTGCATGTCAGCAGCTCCCCATGTGGAAAAGCAATGCCGGCATCCGCAGGACACGGGGAGCCGGCAGGGACCGTGGGGGTATTGGGGCTCCCCCACGGTCCCTAACGAAGAGGCCAGGCCCGAGGGATGGGGTCCCCGGGGCCAGAAGTGGCCCCCCTCCATCAAACAAATAAAAAATAAAAAAATAAAAGAGGCACAGCCCCAAGGGATGGGTTCCCCGGGGCTAATAATAGAGGCCTCAGGAGGGGGGGCACGCAGCCCCCCTCCTAGATTTAAAAATCTTAAAAATCTTTTAAAAATTATGGCCATGCCCCGGGGCATGGGGTCCCCAGGGCCAAAATTGGCCTCGAGATGGGGCCACGCGGCCCCCTTCTCGTTTAAATTTTTTTATTTTTATAAAAAGGTGCAAGGCCCTGGGGGATGGGGTCCCCAGGGCCCAAACAAAGGAAAGAGGAGGGGGGCCACACAGACCCCCTTCTTAAAAAAAAAATGTAAAAAATAGCCGCATCTCGGCTAAGCCCCGCCCCCTCCCTGCAGCACTCAGCAAATTCACCCCTGGCACGTTGTAAGTTGGGGAATTAATTCCCCTTGAATACTGAGGGTCCCTGGGGGCCAACTAGCCCACCAGGTACCTCCAGTATGTGCCAGGGAGCTGCGTTGCAGAGAGGTGTTCAGAGGCCATGCCCCTTTTTACACCTCTCTGCAACGCAGCTCTGTGGTGCTTCCTGGAGGTGCCAGGTGGGCTAGTTGGACCCCAGGGACCCTCAGGAATCAAGGGGACTTAATCCCCCAACTTAAACCGGGCCACGGGGTGTGTTTGCACAGTGGGGAAGGGAGGGGGCAGGGCCTGACGTGACATGTCACAATTTGCGAATAGTTACTGCATACGCTAAAGACACTGTGAACTGCTTTCGTTGGACATACAAGTGTTTCACAAGTAGGAAACGCACAACGCATCTACCAATCTGCTGAACTTCAACAATATCATCATGTTTTATGGCTAAGTATTCCACATAATTTCTGTTTGGATAATTAATACATTTCTCAACTTTACCCATTGTGCCATTCACTAGTCCTTCTTCAACATTTAAATTACGATTTAAGATTACACAACAATTTTTACAGATACCTAACAGTTTTTTTAATCTTGCAGTTTTTGACAGACTTTTCTAAACTATCCAATGTTGATTGCAGTGTTTCTGTTAGTAGCGTTGTAACTCCTTGATGTTGCATTTTATCATTTGCTCTACCTTCGATTATCTCTTTTTTTCAGTTGCAACAATTGTTCATTGAATTTACTACACTCCTCAAGAGATGTTATGAAACAAACAATAGACTTGTCTTCCTAAACAAAATAATGCATTACTTACGCACTGAAACATTACTTGGAAACACATTTTTGATGAGGCAGGTTTGTAATACTGTCTTTCCCCCTTTTGTGAGGACTCCCACTCATGTCCTTTACTATATCTCCATAATGTATATCTGAAGCTTGCCGCATATTTTGGATTAACTCTTTGTATTGAAAGTTTTCCCAAATGTTTACATTTCCAATACTTCCTAGTGAATTCCTTGTTTCATTATGTAGTAGTTTCTTGATTACAGATTGTCCATTTGCAGGAGTTCGTTGTAGCAGGTCTCCAAAAACTAATAAGTGTTTTCCTCTGAAAAGTACATTGTAGTCAGTTGTTAATATTTTGTGCATTTTAAAATGTATATAAGCTAGCATTAGGTTAGACACCATGCTGACTTCAATAATTAGGAGCTTTAATTTCTTTAATACTTTTGCCACTTCATAACAAGCATCACCAGATAATTTGTTGTATTGTAATTTGTATTAATGTTCAACAAGCAGCATTAATAATCAATGACTGGTAACTCCTTTAACATTTTGAGCAGCTAAGCCTGTTGGTGCAGTGACTACACACGACAAATTGGAATCTACTGTCTTCTGCAGGCAATGTCTCAGTACTTTAATCAAGAACTGTTTATGTTGCCACTCCAGAAAACGAAACTAGTGATCTGAGGGCAGAGGCCCTGCAGATGGCACACGAGGTGTAGGAGCCCAGTCGTGTGCATCGGCGGGGCAGAGAAGTGACAAGCACCACTACCCACAAAAAAGGTAACGAGGGAACTGAATAACACAGGACTTTCTCTTTGTACCTGGCAGGAACAACAAGGTTAAAATGCCCTAGTTCCAAAATGTAGAATTAGTGCTACAATGGTCTTCAAGAGGACCTGCGATGGTTGCCGCTTCTGCCTCCCGTACCCTGGAGGTGGCACATGGGTCACACGGTACGGTCATACTGTGGAGGGACGCACACTTGTTGACCTCTCATGGCACTGCTCCACCCTTCAGGGAGGACGCTTTCCATTAGCTGTGTTTTCTGATGACGTGTCCCGCCGGCCCCGTGTAACAACAGAACTTCTTTAGATCCAAACAGACTCTTCCACTCTCTCACCAGAAGTGAAACCAGGCCACGTGGACACTTTCACAAAACAACAGTCGGGAATGCACTTTTGGGTAAAAAAACACATGCCATTATCCTAATTTATCAAATAAACGACTCACTGGAGAACAGGGGCCAGCTTAGATTGGTAAACAGACGTTACAGCGACTTTTTTACTTCGCGATACCATTCCAACGCATGCATTACCATGCATGCGTTGAACATCGCAAAGTCATTACTATGCATTTGTTTTAGAACGCATGGTCATTTACCACGCATGCCTTTGCAACAAATTTCATTGTAAAGGTATGTATGGTAAATGACCATGTGTTCTAAAAATATGTAGACAATCCACGTTGTTGTAAGGAAACAGAGGCTGTTCCACCCCTCAGAGATGACGTGAAGCAGGAACGATGAGGAGAGAGGAACCATCAGGATTGAGAGGTAAGGGGGATTGGGCATGGGGTGGGGGTTAATTTTCTAGGGTTTAGGGTAGGGCAGCAGTGTTTGGATAGTGTAGAGGGTCGTGCTGGGGGTAGTGTTTTAGGGTTTAGGGTAGTGCAGTGGTGTTTGGGTAGTGTAGGAGGTCGTGCTGGGTGTAGTGTTTTAGGGTTTAGGGTAGTGCAGTGGTGTTTGTGTAGTGTAGGGGGTCGTGCTGGGGTAGTGTTTTGGGATTAGGGTAGTGCAGTGGTGGTTGGGTAGCTTAGGGAGTCGTGCTGGGGGTAGATTTAGGGTTTAGGGTAGTGCAGTGGTGTTTGGGTAGTGTAGAGGGTCATGCTGGGGGTAGTGTTTTAGGGTTTAGGGTAGTGCAGTGGTGTTTGGGTAGTGTAGGGGGTCATGCTGGGTAGTTTTTTAGGGTTTAGGGTAGTTCAGTGGTGTTTGTGGAGTGTAGGGGTAGTGTTTTAGGGTTTAGGGTAGTGCAGTGGTGTTTGTGTAGTGGGTCATGCTGGGGTAGTGTTTTAGGGTTTAGGGTAGTGCACTGGTGTTTGGGTAGTGTAGGAGGTCGTGCTGGGGTAGTTTTTTAGGGTTTAGGTTAGTGTTGTGGTGTTTGTGTAGTGTAGGGGTAGTGTTTTAGGGTTTAGGGTAGTGCAGTGGTCTCTGTGTAGTGGGTCGTGCTGGGGTAGTGTTTTAGGGTTTAGGGTAGTGCAGTGGTGTTTGTGAAGTGTAGGGGGTAGTGTTTTAGGGTTTAGGGTAGTGCAGTTGTGTTTGGGAAGTGTAGGGGGATGTGCTGGGGGTAGTGTTTTAGGGTTTAGGGTAGTGCAGTGGTGATTGGGTAGTGTAGGGGGTGGTGCTGGGGGTAGCGTTTTAGGTTTTAAGGTAGTGCAGTGGTGTTTGTGTAGTGTAGGGTGTCATGCTGGGGATAGATTTAGGGTAGTGCAGTGGTATTTGGGTAGTGTAGGGGTCGTGCTGGGGGTAGTGTTTTAGGGTTTAGGGTAGTGCACTGGTGTTTGGGTAGTGTAGGGGGTCGTTTTGGGGGTAGTGTTCTAGGGTTTAGGGTAGCGCAGTGGTGTTTGGGTAGGTAGGGGGTCGTGCTGGGGGTAGATGTAGGGCTTAGGATAGCGCAGTGGTGTTTGGGTAGTGTAGGGTGTCCTGCTGGGGGTAGTGTTTTAGGGTTTAGGGTAGCGCAGTGGTGTTTGGGTAGTGTAGGGGGTCATGTTTTAGGGTTTAGTGTAGTGCAGTGGTGTTTGTGTAGTGTAGGGGGTCATGCTGGGGGTAGTGTTTTAGAGTTTAGGGTAGTGCAGGGGTGTTTGTGTAGTGTAGGGGGTTGTGTTTTATGGTTTAGGGAAGTGCAGCGATGTTTGGGTAGTGTAGGGGGTCGTGCTGTGGGTAGTGTTTTAGGGTTTAGGGTAGTGCAGTGGTGTTTGGGTAGTGTAGGGGGTCATGCTGGGGGTAGATTTAGGGTTTAGGGGGGGTGCAGGGGTGTTTGGGTAGTGTAGGGGGTCATGCTGGGGGTAGATTTAGGGTTTAGGGTAGTGCGTGTAGTGTAGGGGTCGTGCTGGGGGGAGTGTTTTAAGGTTTAGGGTAGTGCAGTGGTGTTTGTGTAGTGTAGGGGGTCGTGCTGGGGGTAGTGTTTTAGGGTTTAGGGTAGTGCAGTGGTGTTTGTGTAGTGTAGGGAGCGTGTGCACATTTGCTGTCCAGGCACGTGCACCACTCCTGTCCCCCTTCAGAAGAAAAATTGGCAACAATAGATCTCGCCAAGCGTGCAGCGCGCTTCCATATATTGAAACTTTATTTTTGGGTTTTCTCAGCAACGACTGAATGGATTTACACCATTTAATAAAAAGGTCTCTTTCTGAACCAAGGGCTACCGTTTTGCCAAATTTGGTGTAATTCCGTTCAGCAGTTCAAGCTGTAACCGTGTCTTAAGTTTCCTATGAGAAATTGATTTTCCAACCTCTATTTTTTGAATTTCTCAGGAACTACTGAATGGATTTACACCATTTAACAAAAAGGTCTCTTTCTGAAACAAGGGCTACCTTTTTGCCAAATTTGGTGTAATTCCTTTCAGCAGTTCGGGCTGTGGCTGTGTCTAAAGTTTCCTATGGAATTAACATGGAGAAAACACGTTTTGGGACCCCCTTTTTTCTCGGCCCCTGCTTGCCGAATCACCCCGAATCTTTCAAGATAGGAGCTGACTGGAGCGCCCATGAGTTTTGAAAATTTCGCGAAGATTTGTTAACCGGCGCCAAAGTTATTGGGAAAACAAAAAACGCTTTTCCTATGGAAACTAGGTCCTAGCTATAACTACCTACTGGCTATCGCCAGTAGGTAATATATATATATATATATAGGATCAAGTCCCCTAGCAGGGACGAAACGCGTAATGGCTGCTACTCTGTGGATGTAACCTAAGGATATTAAAAAACTATCGATCTCAAAGGATTGTGGTCCGTGCTCTTTTTCCGTGGCTGGTGGCAGAATCGCGGAGTGGAAGAGTGCTTGTGAATATATATATATATATATATATATATATATATATATATACATTATCTACTGGTGGTCGCCAGTAGATAGTTATAGTTAGGACCTATTTTCCATAGGAAATCCGCAACATTCTATTCCCAATAAGTCTGGCGCCGATTGACAAATGTTCATGAAATTTTCCAAACTTTTGGCCAGTTCTGCTCCGCTCCTACCCTGAAAGTTTCATGGTGATTCGTCAAGCGGGGGCCAACAAAAAAGGGGGGTCACAAAATACGTTTTCACCCATGCAATTTCCCATAGGATCTGTTGTCGCAGCTACAGCCCGAACTGCTGAACGGAATTACACCAAATTTGGCAAAGAGGTAGTCCTCAGTTCAGACTCGTGCCTTTTGCATAAATGGTGTGAATCTGTTCAGTAGTTCCTGAGAAAATGAGGGTAAAAAAGTTAGTGATATCTATGGCCGGGGAGGATCCACGCACCCTACCCGCACCGTAAGCGCACCCTCCCCAAACTGAGCGCGCACCCTGACGATCACGCACTGAATGCTAATTGGCTGTCGAGTGTCTGTCTACATTCGAAACCAGAAACTGTTGGTGGCCATTTTCTGCCTCGGTAGAAGCGAGGCTGAAGAAGCAAGGGGAATAAGTGTGTAGAACATATAAAGGGGCAAAGTGGAAATACTCTGACCCTCTAGATCTGCTTAGGGGGTCCCAGAAGGACCACCTGGGGCCCCCTTTTAAAAAAAAAAGAAAACGGCGAAATGCGCGCAGGGTGCGCGCATCCTATCGCGTTGGGTGCACGGATTCTCTCGCGTTGGGTGAGCGGTTCCTAACGCGTTGGGTGCGCGGATCCAAGAATTAAAATTTTTGGGAGATAAACATCAAGCTTAAGTGTTTTGTTCTTGAGTGGCTCTAAAAAGAGCCGTTGTGTTCATTGAGAGTTTTTTGTACTTATAAGTAAGTACCTATACAGAGTCTAAAGTTGTTGAGGAAGACTCTGTTTCCTTCATCAAGTGCAAGGGATAGTGTTGTTTGTCTAGAATCACCCAGTGAGTCTGTGTGCATTTGGGAGTCACTGTGAGAGAAGCATTTGGTAACATCATGTATTTGCTGACAGATAACTGTTTTAAAACCTGTCATGTTGTGAAGTTTTAGTAGCATTAGAAACCAGTCTTTGCTTATGCATTGATAAAATGAGTCATGTTTTGACACTAATGCGCTGTACTTTAATTTGTAGATTGTGTGCAGTCCCCTTACCCCTTCCACAGTAGTGAATGAGTTTTGGTAAGCTGCTAGGGATAGTGTTGCTTGTCTAGAATCACACTGTGAGTCTGTGTGCATTTGGGAACCACTGTGAGAGAAGCGTTTGGTAACATCGTGTATTTGCTGAGAGAAAACTTTTAAAACCTGACATGTTGTCAAGTTTCAGTAGCATTAGAAGGCAGTTTTTGCTTATGCTTTGATTAAATGAGTCAAGCTTTGACACTAAAGTGCAGTTCTGAAATATGTAGTTCGTGTGCAGTCCCCTTACCTCTTCCACTGTAGTGAATGAGTTTTGGTAAACTGCTAGGGATAGTGTTGCTTGTCTAGAATCACACTGTGAGTCTGTGAGCATTTGGGTAAGGATTGTGAGAGAACCATTTGGTAACATCGTGTATTTGCTCACTTATTACTGTTTTAAAATCTGTATTGTTGTGAAGTTTTAGTAGCATTAGAAGGCAGTTTTTGCTTTTGCTTTGATTACATGAGTCAGGCTTTGATACTAAAGTGCAGTTCTGAAATATGTAGATTGTGTGCAGTCCCCTTACCCCTTCCACAGTAGTGAATGAGTTTTGGTAAACTCCTAGGGATAGTGGTGCTTGTCTAGAATCACACTGTGAGTCTGTGTGCATTTGGGAACCACTGTGGGAGAAGCATTTGGTAACATTGTGTATTTGCTGACAGATAACTGTTTTAAAACCTGTTATGTTGTCAAGTTTTAGTAGCATTAGAAGCTAGTCTTTGCTTATGCATTGATAAAATGAGTCGTGCTTTGACAGTAATGTGCTGTACTTTAATATGTAGATTGTGTGCAGTCCCCTTACCCCTTGCACAGTAGTGAACGAGTTTTGATAAACTGGTAGGGATAGCGTTGCTTGTATAGAATCACACTGTGAGTCTGTGTGCATTTGGGAACCACTGTGAGAGAAGCATTTGGTAACATCATGTATTTGCTGACAGATAACTGTCTTAAAACCTGTCATGTTGTCAAGTTTTAGTAGCAATAGAAGCCAGTCTTTGCTTATGCATTGATAAAATGAGTCATGCTTTGACACTAATGTGCTGTACTTTAATATGTAGATTGTGTTTAGTCCCCTTACCCCTTGCACAGTAGTGAATGAGTTTTGGTAAACTGGTAGGGATAGTGTTGCTTGTCTAGAATCACACTGTGAGTCTGTGTGCATTTGGGAACCACTGTGAGAGAAGCATTTGGTAACATTGTGTATTTGCTGACAGATAACTGTTTTAAAACCTGTCTTGTTGTCAAGTTTTAGTAGCATTAGAAGGCAGTTTTTGTTTATGCTTTGATTAAATGAGTCAGGCTTTGACACAAAAGTGCAGTCCTGAAATACGTAGATTGTGTGCAGTTCCCTTACCACTTCCACAGTAGTGAATGAGTTTTGGTAAACTCCTAGGGATAGTGGTTGTTGTCTAGAATCACACTGTGAGTCTGTGTGCATTTGTGTAACCACTGTGAGAGAAGCATTTGAGTACTTCATTTCTTTGAAAATGCATAACTGCTTAAAAATTTCCTGTTCTCAAGTTTAGGTAGAATTAAAAGGTAGTCATTCCTTATGTATTCACCGAGGAACTGTCCTTGCAATACTGTAAACATTCAGTTAATATTCTAGTAGTAATGGAGTGAGGCAGGCCTTTGCACATGCATTGATTCAAATGCTTATCTACTATGCATGCAGTTCTCTAACCATCTACATAGTTCTCTTTCATACCTTTAATTCCACATTCAGTATCCATACACTTCAAGCAAACACCCTGTCACTCCCCATGTACTCCTCTAGTGACCCATTCAGCACCATGTACTAATCCATTCACTGCACAAAAACCCAAACACTTATAAATTCTCCCAGGCACTCTCTTTGCAGTACTTTAATCATTCAGTCAGTGTCTAAGTACTCATGGTGTGAGCCAGGCCTTTCAACATGGACTGCTTTAAACCCTATACAGTATGCATTCAGGCTTCTAGTCACCTACACACTCGTCTTTCACTTCTTTAATTAACTAGTCAGTATCTATATATTTCAATAAACATCTTGTCAGTCATATTGCAATCATCCAGTGACTGATTCAGTACCATGTACTATTCTCTTCACTGCGCCAGAACTGAACATTTAAACGTTTTACCCAGGCACTGTCCTAGCAGTAGTCTAATGATTTAGTCAGTTTCCAAGTACTCATATTGTGAACCATGCATTACCACATAGACAGCTTCAAATGTCTGTGCAGTATGCATGCAGTCTTCTAACATACTATACATTTGTCTTTAACAGCTTCAATTCCCCAGTCAGTATCCATGTACTTCCAGCAAACATTCTGTCACTCCCCTTGCACTGTTCCAGTGACCCATTCCGCACCATGTAGTAATGCATTCACTGCGCCAAAACTGAAACACTCATAAGTTCACCCAGGCACTCTTCTTGCAATAGTATAATCATTAGGGGTGGGCGAAATTTGCGTAATCGCGTTACGCAAATCTCCGCGAAACGGTAAAAAATCTCCGCGAACATGTAGAATTTCCACGAACACGCGGAATTGCTTGTTCGCGATGCTTTTTTCCTGTTCACAGTTGCTGTTTGCGTGCTCGGGGAGAAATATCTTGCAAACACGCATTTTGAGAACGCGAGCAAGAAAAAATTTCGCGAAGTCGCGGAAAGCAGAATTTTGGGCAATTTCGCGTTCTCCGCGGAACACGAAATTACCAAAATTCCGCAAATTCCGCGAGCGGAACCGAATTTACCGCCCAGGCCTAATAATCATTCAGTCAGTACCCAAGTACTAATGGAGTGAGACAGGCCTTTGCATATAGATTGATTCAAACGTGTTTCCACTATGCATGAAGGCCTCTAAGAACCAACACAATTGTCTTTCAGACCTTCAATTTCCCAGTCAGTATCTATAAATCCAATAAACACTCTGTCACTTCAATTGCACACATCCACTGACTTATATGGCAATAAGTACTAATCTATTTAGAAAAACAAAAAGAGATTCCCGAGCAAGAACAAGGCAATTAGGCCTTTAAACATCAATTTTCAATAACAATTGCAGAGAGACTGATTTAGAGTCCAGTAAATCAAACAAATAAATTTCTTCTTTTATTTCTTTAATGTTCTTTGTTCCTTCTCAATTCTTCCATCGTGACATATTGGCATCGTTAGAAACGCCACAACGAGCTCAGTAGCCAACACGTGTTTCGTCTCGGGTAAATTGCCCGGCGACTTCCTTAGGGCTACAACAACAACAATAAAAATTGTTCTGTTCAAAACATTTGTCACTTAAGAATCATATTCTCACAAGATCTCAGTACACAAAAGGTCCACATAGATGGTGCAAATGTGACTCAGATAGAGAAAGAAAAGTAACCCTAAATCAGGGGAAAAAGAATATATCCACCAAGTGAAAGCTAACCGAAGACGTAAAAGTGCTGCCCAGCACCAAACAAGCAAAAGGGAAAAAAGCGACAAAGAAACTATTTCAAGTGAAAAAGAAGCTCCATACTAGAAGTTTAATTAATTCTCATCATTGTGAAAATAAAGGAAGGGAATATAACAGTCCCAGTGTGTCATAAAGATAAAATGTAACCCAATTACGTCCACATGTTTTCCCTAAAAGATTTTTTAACTCACCATAAAAACAAGTGTCAAATGAAGTATATATTGTTGTTTTTTTCGCCACACTTATGACAAATCCTGAGTGTAGATCCTTACACTTTCATTCGTGTATACATAAAAGGTCTAAGGGGAAAAGAATGTGAGACAAGACATCACCTTGTGTCTTATCCCCCACAGGTCAAATCATAACCATTGATCAAAAACGTACGACTTTCTTAGACATCATTTCAGACTAAAGAGAACCTTTCTCTCCATGCCTCGTACCTTGAGCAGTTTAAATATATCAGTAAAGCTAAAAACGACTAAAAAGTGAACCAGGTTCAGTCTATGTTATTCAGCACGTGACCTATGGCGAATCATATTCATATAAGAATCACTCGAAACGAGTATCAGTCATATTAAAGGAACATTAAACGGAAAATACCTTCAGCGGATTACAATCCCGATCAAAAGCATCAGATGACGGGGAAGGTTAGTATATCTGAAAATAAAAGACCGAATATAGGTCATACACATCTACCACAAGACCATATCATCAGTAGTCTATCCAACAAAACTAAGATATATATTTATATCAGAATAGCTAGGGGATGACCTACACGACACTACCTATGTCCTGTTATCCTATACATTTTCTAAAGTCAGAGACTGCATGTCAAAAGAGCTACTTAGTTCTCATTTTACTGGGACGGGGAATCACAGGCAAATATATATCAAAATCCTTCAACTGTCTAATGGGCATCGTGGTTTACTAAAAACACAGATAATTAACAGCATATCAAGTGAGTCACGCCATATTTACGCGTCATTACCTATTTAAAGCACAACCTAAAGAAATTGGTAAAGAACAAGCAAAAAGATATAACCAAAAAGTTGTACGAGTTTCTTCAAGTTCCCGGCAATGCTCACATAAATGCCAACAATAGCTTTCAGTTTGGAACGAGAGCTTACCTGGAATAGCGAAGAAGAAAAGGAGAGTACTCCAAGCGTCACCAGTAACGTTTCTTATGTGTCAAGCCGAACTCACCCCTGTAAACAAAATTTATACGTATGCGTGCCAATTAACAGTCGCGGCTTCGACAAACAGTTAGACGAAGGACCAATAGTTTCGATGTCTAAAACGGCCGCCATCTTAAAATGTGCAAAACCCCCATGTGCATCAGCCGAACTGTATGTCACAGTATTAGGGACCCTTAACATTATCAGTACCAAATAAAGCCTCTTGCCATAAAGGTCTTAGTGCTGAATTCCAGATCAAACAACAGCCTGTTTAATGATTTACTTATGTATTAATGCCACGTATTGACACCGCCATCTTGGATAGGTCAGTGTCCTCAACCTGTAAAATCCTTAATGTTCAAGTTTATCACTACTAAAAGGAATCAGTACTAAGCTTATCAGATAGATGATCGATCAATTCTATGTCCCAAAAGTTAAAGGTTTAACCACTGTATAGCGCTTACAAAGGGATGATATCTCCATTAGACAAAGAGGAAAGCCCAGCTTCCTTCACAACACGTAAATAAATTCAGAAAGCTTCCATTATAAGTAATCAGTAGCAGTGTCAAACAATTGTAATGGTATCGTTGGTCAGACACCATTATTGCTTTGTTCCAATAGTACCAAGGGGACGGAAGTAGAAAAACGAGAGTTGGAGAAAGCCATAAACAGGACTAAGAAATATAAATAATAAATAATGACACTCCCATTAGGTAAAAGGGGGAAGGGAAAATAAAAGGGATAAAGAGCAGACTTTGTAATATATGAGGCAAAAGGAAGAAAGAAACCAGAGACCCAAAAGGTGAATTAATAGACCAGATTCTATCACATAAAATAGTACATTGGATTGAACATAGTCAAACATGAGGAAATAGTAAGGTAAATGATTTCGTCAAAAAGGCACAAAAAAAGGCAAAAAAAAAAAAAAAGAGAACTTTAGGCATATAAAGGTGCCACTAAGTTGATACAGTCATATGTGGGTAAAACATGTTGCTGTAATCAGGGAAATTCAGTAAGACAGCAAAGCATATATCTAATCATGAAGAAAATAATGTAACTCATGATCAACGTTGATCCCACATTCCACCGCACGTAATTTAAGAATCCATCGGGCCTCACATTGGCGTAATCTCAACTCCCTATTGCCACCACGGGAGTCAAGCTTGACAGTCTCTATACCATGAAAACGAAAACCCAGTGATTTATCCTGATTGGGGCAAATAGATGCATGGTAACCTAAAGGGTATCTGAGATCAAGATTCTTCAGCACACGAAAATGTTCAGCCATCCGTTCTTTAAGAGGGCGAATAGTGCTGCCCACATATATTTTCTTGCACTTACATTGGATAACATAAACCACATATTTCGTCAAACAATCTATGTGGTCATATATCTGATATCTACGGGAACCATTATATTCAAATGCCTTTATGCCTCTTTCAGTCAATCTGCACATATTACAGGCACCACAAGCAAAAAAGCCAATCATTATTTGTCTCAGCCAAGAATACTTATTTGGCAGTTGTTTCGGAGAGCTAGGGCTGATGAGACTCTGAATGGTTCTACCTTTCCTGTAAACAATGTTAGGTGATTTCGTAATATACTGTTCCAAAGTACTATCAGCAGTTAGTAATGGCAAATTTCTCTAAAATATCCCATATAGTTTATGGGACCAAGGATGATAGTTAGTCACCAGTCTCACTTTCGTGTTTAGATTCTTTGTTTTTTTAGGAATATTAATCAAAGTGTCTGGTCGTTGGATTCACATGGCTCTCTTTTTTGCCTTGTGAATCGTGTCTTGTGGGTATCCTCTAACAAGGAACCTGGTAACAATGTCCCTCAAATTCTTGTTAAAATCCTCCTCCCTACTACAATTTCTACGTGCTCTTAACATCTCACCAAACGGTATTGCATTAATTTGGCTCTTTGGATGCGCACTCCTAGCGTGCAATAAAGAATTGCACGCCGTAGATTTCCTGCACATTCTGCTCTGTATTTTACCTTCATGATGGAATAGTTCTAAGTCAAGAAAGATGATCTTCTCCAGATCCGACATCATAGTAAATGACATGTTATGGGTATTATTGTTCATATGTACAAAAAATTCCCTGAGTTCCTCATTGCTGCCTGTCCATATAAGTAGACAGTCATCAATCTATCGTCCAAAATAAAGAATGTAATTATGCCACTTAGCTCCCGATGGGCCCCAGACATGCTCCGCCTCAAACCATCCCATAAAGTGACAGGCAAAAGACAGAGCAAATCTGGAACCCATCGCAGTACCGCAGACTTGTAGGTACCACTCTTCATTGAAGAGAAACGCATTATTCTTTAGGATCAGAAGTGACATCTCAATCAGCATTTCAGAATGTTCCAACAATTCTACAGGTCGTCGATATAGAAAGTGTTTTAAGGCTTGTTTGCCTTGTTCATGCAAGATATTTGTATATAATAAAACCACGTCCATCGTAACAAATCTCATGCCATGGTCCCAAGTGAGGTCATTAAGGATATTATGCACATGTTTTGTATCCTTGATGTAGGAAGGGAGGTTATTTACATAGATTTGTAGAAATGTGTCTTCAAACTCAGCAATTCTTTCTGTGGGTCCCCCAATCCCAGATATTATGGGCCTGCCTGGAGGTGCGGTCATGCTTTTGTGGACCTTTGGGAGAGTGTACATACATGGATATCTTGGTTTGTATATCTTTAGATAGGAAAACTCATCAGGCCACAGAAGACCTTGTTCATGCCAAATAGCCAATTTAGAATTGATTAGTTTCACTATGGCAAACATAGGATTATTGTCAAGCTTCCTATACCAGGTTGGATTATTAAATTGTGATAGAATTTCCAAATCGTATTTAAATTTGTCCATTACGACCATATTGCCCCCCTTGTCAGCCTCTCTTACTATAAGGTCAGAGTCCTTAGATAGATCATTAAGGGCCTCTCGCTCCTTAAAAGTCAGATTGCGTGACCCCGGGGTAAATTTATTGGTGATCATGTGTCTATCCCACTTATCTATTTCGATGTTAACCATTTTGTGAAAAAGATCGATATTATTACCTGGTGCCAGTTGGGGAGTCCAACGGGACTTATTCTTAAGTCCACTATCCATGCTCAAATTTGTGTGATGTTGTAAATCAGAGGCTACATCATGAACATTCACCGGTGCATTTGTATCCTCATCCAATGATAATAACATGGTCACATTATTTGCACCATGAATTGACATACCACCAGTAATTTGATCACATCTCTTGTATACAACAGGTTTGGGATTGTTCTCAAAATGCTTTTTTGATTTCAAATGTCTAACAAATTTGAATATATCAATGTTGACATCTGTCACATCATAAATCCAAGTGGGGCAATAGTTCATCCCTTTTTGTAATGCCGAAACCAAATCCTTGGATAAGGCCTTACTGGACAAATTAACTACCTGTAAATCCTCCCTCGCCCCATCATTATTATCTGTTCTTGTTCCATGACCTCGTGTGTACCCTCTCTCTTTCCCTTGTTTCTTCTTCCACCCCTTTTTCCTCTCCTTGTCTTCCCTTGACATCCTGGTTCATTCTCATCTCGTTCCCCTTGTTTCCCGTTCTGATTCTCTGGACCTCCTTGAAAAAAGAATTATCAGGCAGGGCTACCAAGGGTCCTCTACCGGAGCCCTCATCCCCACTACTAGAAATATTACCGGATGAGCTAGCACTGATACCGCTGACAGTTGGTGTCTTATTGCCCAATTTCGGTTGATCTTTCCTGATGATATCGTCAAACTTTTTCGCAACAGTAAAAACCTTGCCATTGGCATAATCAATTTCATCACGCCTCAGTTTGCGAGCTTTACGTTGTTTGATATCCTCTTCATATCTGGTCAATATACCATCTAGGGTAGCATAATTCTTTTTGGTAGGTTCAGCCATATTGAGATCTATAATTTCTTTCTCCAATAAATCCACTTCTAAGGATGTTTTTTTAACCTTACGTTCAGCATTTTCAATCAAGATATTCATTAGTCTGAAACTGTTATCGTTAAGCTCTTTTTCCCATATAAGGAGCAGATCTTCTTCCTAGTCATCATACGTTGGGAAAATCTGTGAGAGCAACCCTCGTGGGACCCTTTTCAACATGATATATTGTTTGAGGGTTGCGCCATCCCACCATTTGGAGATTTCAAATTTCCTTAATCTCTCTAATCTAACAAATTTAGTTTTAAGGCCCCCATTTGGTCTTGAGGCACCCTGAGTCACTGCTTTATTAACAGGTAACCCAGCATGAAGATTGTTGAAAAGATCCTCTGCCACTTTTTCCCGGTCTGATCTAGAACTCATTATACCATTAGTATTAAAGACAGAAAGATTAGAACTGCTGCAAGAACCCAACTAATAACAATGTGACTTCAAACCGTGGCAGGGTTACAGTCTTGCGCACATCCAAAGTCCTGTCAGCTTTGTCAATCAATATCTGGAAAGTGCTCTAGGGAAAATCAAGGGGAACAGCCACTTATGCCCCAATGTTCCTCCGTCACAAAAGTCACAGAGGAAAAAACAGAAAAACAAAAAGAGATTCCCGAGCAAGAACAAGGCAATTAGGCCTTTAAACATCAATTTTCAATAACAATTGTAGGGAGACTGATTTAGAGTCCAGTAAATCAAACAAATACATTTCTTCTTTTATTTCTTTAATCTTCTTTGTTCCTTCTCAATTCTTCTATAGTGACATATTGGCATCGTTAGAAATGCCACAACGAGCTCAGTAGCCAACAAGTGTTTCGTCTCGGGTAAATTGCCCGGCGACTTCCTCAGGGCTAAAACAACAACAATAAAAATTGTTCTGTTCAAAACATTTGTCACTTAAGAATCATATTCTCACAAGATCTCAGTACACAAAAGGTCCACATAGATGGTGCAAATGTGACTCCGATAGAGAAAGAAAAGTAACCCTAAATCAGGGGAAAAAGAATAAATCCACCAAGTGAAAGCTAACCAAAGACGTAAAAGTGCTGCCCAGCACCAAACAAGCAAAAGGGAAAAAAGCGACAAAGAAACACCTTGAAGTGAAAAAGAAGCTCTATACTAGAAGTTTAATTAATTCTCATCATTGTGAAAATAAAGGAAGGGAATATAACAGCCCCAGTGTGTCATAAAGATAAAATATAACCCAATTACGTCCACATGTTTTCCCTAAAAGATTTTTTAACTCACCATAAAAACAAGTGTCAAATGAAGTGTATATTGTTGTTTATTTCGCCACACTTATGACAAATCCTGAGTGTAGATCCTTACACTTTCATTCGTGTATACATAAAAGGTCTAAGGGGAAAAGAATGTGAGACAAGACATCACCTTGTGTCTTATCCCCCACAGGTCAAATCATAACCATTGATCAAAAACGTACGACTTTCTTAGACATCATTTCAGACTAAAGAGAACCTTTCTCTCCATGCCTCGTACCTTGAGCAGTTTAAATATATCAGTAAAGTTAAAAACGACTAAAAAGTGAACCAGGTTCAGTCTATGTTATTCAGCACGGGACCTATGGTGAATCATATTCATATAAGAATCACTCGAAACGAGTATCAGTCATATTAAAGGAACATTAAACGGAAAATACCTTCAGCGGATTACAATCCCGATCAAAAGCATCAGATGACGGGGAAGGTTAGTATATCTGAAAATAAAAGACCGAATATAGGTCATACACATCTACCACAAGACCATATCATCAGTAGTCTATCCAACAAAACTAAGATATATATTTATATCAGAATAGCTAGGGGATGACCTACACGACACTACCTATGTCCTGTTATCCTATACATTTTCTAAAGTCAGAGACTCCATGTCAAAAGATCTACTTAGTTCTCATTTTACTGGGACGGGGAATCACAGGCAAATATATATCAAAATCCTTCAACTGTCTAATGGGCATCGTGGTTTACTAAAAACACAGATAATTATCAGCATATCAAGTGAGTCACGCCATATTTACGCGTCATTACCTATTTAAAGCACAACCTAAAGAAATTGGTAAAGAACAAGCAAAAAGATATAACCAAAAAGTTGAACGAGTTTCTTCAAGTTCCCGGCAATGCTCACATAAATGCCAACAATAGCTTTCAGTTTGGAACGAGAGCTTACCTGGAATAGCGAAGAAGAAAAGGAGAGTACTCCAAGCGTCACCAGTAACGTTTCTTATGTGTCAAGCCGAACTCACCCCTGCAAACAAATTTATACGTATGCGTGCCAATTAACAGTTGCGGCTTCGACAAACAGTTAGACGAAGGACCAATAGTTTCGAAGTCTAAAACGGCCGCCATCTTAAAATGTGCAAAACCCCCATGTGCATCAGCCGAACTGTATGTCACAGTATTAGGGACCCTTAACATTATCAGTACCAAATAAAGCCTCTTGCCATAAAGGTCTTAGTGCTGAATTCCAGATCAAACAACAGCCTGTTTAATGATTTACTTATGTATTAATGCCACGTATTGACACCGCCATCTTGGATAGGTCAGTGTCCGCAACCTGTAAAATCCTTAGTGTTCAAGTTTATCACTACTAAAAGGAATCAGTACTAAGCTTATCAGATAGATGATCGATCAATCCTCTGTCCCAAAAGTTAAAGGTTTAACCACTGTATAGCGCTTACAAAAGGATGATATCTCCATTAGACAAAGAGGAAAGCCCAGCTTCCTTCACAACACGTAAATAAATTCAGAAAGCTTCCATTATAAGTAATCAGTAGCAGTGTCAAACAATTGTAATGGTATCGTTGGTCAGACACCATTATTGCTTTGTTCCAATAGTACCAAGGGGACGGAAGAAGAAAAACGAGAGTTGGAGAAAGCCATAAACAGGACTAAGAAATATAAATAATAAATAATGACACTCCCATTAGGTAAAAGGGGGAAGGGAAAATAAAAGGGATAAAGAGCAGACTTTGTAATATATGAGGCAAAAGGAAGAAAGAAACCAGAGACCCCAAAGGTGAATTAATAGACCAGATTCTATCACATAAAATAGTACATTGGATTGAACATAGTCAAACATGAGGAAATAGTAAGGTAAATGATTTCGTCAAAAAGGCACAAAAAAAGGCACAAAAAAAAAAGAGAACTTTAGGCATATAAAGGTGCCACTAAGTTGATACAGTCATATGTGGGTAAAACATGTTGCTGCAATCAGGGAAATTCAGTAAGACAGCAAAGCATATATCTAATCATGAAGAAAATAATGTAACTCATGATCAACGTTGATCCCACATTCCACCGCACGTAATTTAAGAATCCATCGGGCCTCACATTGGCATAATCTCAACTCCCTATTGCCACCACGGGAGTCAAGCTTGACAGTCTCTATACCATGAAAACGAAAACCTAGTGATTTATCCTGATTGGGGCAAATAGATGCATGGTAACCTAAAGGGTATCTGACATCAAGATTCTTCAGCACACGAAAATGTTCAGCCATCCGTTCTTTAAGAGGGCGAATAGTGCTGCCCACATATATTTTCTTGCACTTACATTGGATAACATAAACCACATATTTCGTCAAACAATCTATGTGGTCATATATCTGATATCTACAGGAAACATTATATTCAAATGCCTTTATGCCTCTTTCAGTCAATCTGCACATATTACAGGCACCACAAGCAAAAAAGCCAATATTCATTTGTCTCAGCCAAGAAGTGTTATTTGGCAGTTGTTTCGGATAGCTAGGGCTGATGAGACTCTGAATGGTTCTACCTTTCCTGTAAACAATGTTAGGTGATTTGGTAATACACTGTTCCAAAGTACTATCGGCAGTTAGTAATGGCCAATTTCTCTAAAATATCCCATATAGTTTATGGGACCAAGGATGATAGTTAGTCACCAGTCTCACTTTCGTGTTTAGATTCTTTGTTTTTTTAGGAATATTAATCAAAGTGTCTGGTCGTTGGATTCACATGGCTCTCTTTTTTGCCTTGTGAATCGTGTCTTGTGGGTATCCTCTAACAAAGAACCTGGTCTCAATGTCCCTCAAAATCTTGTTAAAATCCTCCTCCCTACTACAATTTCTACGTGCTCTTAACATCTCACCAAACGGTATTGCATTAATTTGGCTCTTTGGATGCGCACTCCCAGCGTGCAATAAAGAATTGCACGCCATAGATTTCCTGCACATTCTGCTCTGTATTTTACCTTCATGATGGAATAGTTCTAAGTCAAGAAAGATGATCTTCTCCAGATCCGACATCATAGTAAATGACATGTTATGGGTATTATTGTTCATATGTACAAAAAATTCCCTGAGTTCCTCATTGCTGCCTTAAGTAGATACTCATCAATCTATCGTCCAAAATAAAGAATGTAATTATGCCACTTAGCTCCCGATGGGCCCCAGACATGCTCCGCCTCAAACCATCCCATAAAGTGACAGGCAAAAGACGGAGCAAATCTGGAACCCATCGCAGTACCGCAGACTTGTAGGTACCACTCTTCATTGAAGAGAAACGCATTATTCTTTAGGATCAGAAGTGACATCTCAATCAGCATTTCAGAATGTTCCAACAATTCTACAGGTCGTCGATATAGAAAGTGTTTTAAGGCTTGTATGCCGTGTTCATGCAAGATATTTGTTTATAATGAAACCACGTCCATCGTAACAAATCTCATGCCATGGTCCCAAGTGAGGTCATTAAGGATATTATGCACATGTTTTGTATCCTTGATGTAGGAAGGGAGGTTATTTACATAGATTTGTAGAAATGTGTCTTCAAACTCAGCAATTCTTTCTGTGGGTCCCCCAATCCCAGATATTATGGGCCTGCCTGGAGGTGCGGTCATGCTTTTGTGGACCTTTGGGAGAGTGTACATACATGGATATCTTGGTTTGTCTATCTTTAGATAGGAAAACTCATCAGGCGACAGAAGACCTTGTTCATGCCAAATAGCCAATTTAGAATTGATTAGTTTCACTTTGGCAAACATAGGATTATTGTCAAGCTTCCTATACCAGGTTGGATTATTAAGTTGTGATAGAATTTCAAAATCGTATTTAAGTTTGTCCATTACGACCATATTGCCCCCCTTGTCAGTCTCTCTTACTATAAGGTCAGAGTCCTTAGATAGATCATTAAGGGCCTCTCGCTCCTTAAAAGTCAGATTGCGTGACCCCGGGGTAAATTTATTGGTGATCATGTGTCTATCCCACTTATCTATTTCGATGTTAACCATTTTGTGAAAAAGATCGATATTATTACCTGGTGCCAGTTGGGGAGTCCAACGGGACTTATTCTTAAGTCCACTATCCATGCTCAAATTTGTGTGATGTTGTAAATCAGAGGCTACATCATGAACATTCACCGGTGCATTTGTATCCTCATCCAATGATAATAACATGGTCACATTATTTGCATCATGAATTGACATATCACCAGTAATTTGATCACATCTCTTGTGTACAACAGGTTTGGGATTGTTCTCAAAATGCTTTTTTAATTTCAAATGTCTAACAAATTTGAATATATCAATGTTGACATCTGTCACATCATAAATCCAAGTGGGGCAATAGTTCATCCCTTTTTGTAATGCCGAAACCAAATCCTTGGATAAGGCCTTACTTGACAAATTAACTACCTGTAAATCCTCCCTCGGCCCATCACTCATTATCTGTTCTTGTTCCATGACCTCGTGTGTACCCTCTCTCTTTCCCTTGTTTCTTCTTCCACCCCTTTTTCCTCTCCTTGTCTTCCCTTGACATCCTGGTTCATTCTCATCTCGTTCCCCTTGTTTCCCATTCTGATTCTCTGGACCTCCTTGAAAAAAGAATTATCAGGCAGGGCTACCAAGGGTCCTCTACCGGAGCCCTCATCCCCACTACTAGAAATATTACCGGATGAGCTAGCACTGATACCGCTGACAGTTGGTGTCTTATGGCCCAATTTCGGTTGACCTTTCCTGATGATATCGTCAAACTTTTTCGCAAAAGTAAAAACTCTGCCATTGGCATAATCAATTTCATCACGCCTCAGTTTGCGAGCTTTACGTTGTTTGATATCCTCTTCATATCTGGTCAATATACCATCTAGGATAGCATAATTCTTTTTGGTAGGTTCAGCCATATTGAGATCTATAATTTCTTTCTCCAATAAATCCACTTCTAAGGATGTTTTTTTAACCTTACGTTCAGCATTTTCAATCAAGATATTCATTAGTCTGAAACTGTTATCGTTAAGCTCTTTTTCCCATATAAGGAGCAGATCTTCTTCCTAGTCATCATACGTTGGGAAAATCTGTGAGCGCAACCCTCGTGGGACCCTATTCAACATGATATATTGTTTGAGGGTTGCGCCATCCCACCATTTGGAGATTTCAAATTTCCTTAATCTCTCTAATCTAACAAATTTAGTTTTAAGGCCCCCATTTGGTCTTGAGGCACCCTGAGTCACTGCTTTATTAACAGGTAACCCAGCATGAAGATTGTTGAAAAGATCCTCTGCCACTTTTTCCCGGTCTGATCTAGAACTCATTATACCATTAGTATTAAAGACAGAAAGATTAGAACTGCTGCAAGAACCCAACTAATAACAATGTGACTTCAAACCGTGGCAGGGTTACAGTCTTGCGCACATCCAAAGTCCTGTCAGCTTTGTCAATCAATATCTGGAAAGTGCTCTAGGGAAAATCAAGGGGAACAGCCACTTATGCCCCAATGTTCCTCCGTCACAAAAGTCACAGAGGAAAAAACAGAAAAACAAAAAGAGATTCCCGAGCAAGAACAAGGCAATTAGGCCTTTAAACATCAATTTCCAATAACAATTGTAGGGAGACTGATTTAGAGTCCAGTAAATCAAACAAATACATTTCTTCTTTTATTTCTTTAATCTTCTTTGTTCCTTCTCAATTCTTCTATAGTGACATATTGGCATCGTTAGAAATGCCACAACGAGCTCAGTAGCCAACAAGTGTTTCGTCTCGGGTAAATTGCCCGGCGACTTCCTCAGGGCTACAACAACAACAATAAAAATTGTTCTGTTCAAAACATTAGTCACTTAAGAATCATATTCTCACAAGATCTCAGTACACAAAAGGTCCACATAGATGGTGCAAATGTGACTCCGATAGAGAAAGAAAAGTAACCCTAAATCAGGGGAAAAAGAATATATCCACCAAGTGAAAGCTAACCAAAGACGTAAAAGTGCTGCCCAGCACCAAACAAGCAAAAGGGAAAAAAGCGACAAAGAAACACCTTGAAGTGAAAAAGAAGCTCTATACTAGAAGTTTAATTAATTCTCATCATTGTGAAAATAAAGGAAGGGAATATAAGAGCCCCAGTGTGTCATAAAGATAAAATATAACCCAATTACGTCCACATGTTTTCCCTAAAAGATTTTTTAACTCACCAAGTGTCAAATGAAGTGTATATTGTTGTTTATTTCGCCACACTTATGACAAATCCTGAGTGTAGATCCTTACACTTTCTTTCGTGTATACATAAAAGGTCTAAGGGGAAAAGAATGTGAGACAAGACATCACCTTGTGTCTTATCCCCCACAGGTCAAATCATAACCATTGATCAAAAACGTACGACTTTCTTAGACATCATTTCAGACTAAAGAGAACCTTTCTCTCCATGCCTCGTACCTTGAGCAGTTTAAATATATCAGTAAAGTTAAAAACGACTAAAAAGTGAACCAGGTTCAGTCTATGTTATTCAGCACGGGACCTATGGTGAATCATATTCATATAAGAATCACTCGAAACGAGTATCAGTCATATTAAAGGAACATTAAACGGAAAATACCTTCAGCGGATTACAATCCCGATCAAAAGCATCAGATGACGGGGAAGGTTAGTATATCTAAAAATAAAAGACCGAATATAGGTCATACACATCTACCACAAGACCATACCATCAGTAGTCTATCCAACAAAACTAAGATATATATTTATATCAGAATAGCTAGGGGATGACCTACACAACACTACCTATGTCCTGTTATCCTATACATTTTCTGAAGTCAGAGACTCCATGTCAAAAGAGCTACTTAGTTCTCATTTTACTGGGACGGGGAATCACAGGCAAATATATATCAAAATCCTTCAACTGTCTAATGGGCATCGTGGTTTACTAAAAACACAGATAATTATCAGCATATCAAGTGAGTCACGCCATATTTACGCGTCATTACCTATTTAAAGCACAACCTAAAGAAATTGGTAAAGAACAAGCAAAAAGATATAACCAAAAAGTTGTACGAGTTTCTTCAAGTTCCCGGCAATGCTCACATAAATGCCAACAATAGCTTTCAGTTTGGAACGAGAGCTTACCTGGAATAGCGAAGAAGAAAAGGAGAGTACTCCAAGCGTCACCAGTAACGTTTCTTATGTGTCAAGCTGAACTAACCCCTGCAAACAAATTTATACGTATGCGTGCCAATTAACAGTCGCGGCTTCGACAAACAGTTAGACGAAGGACCAATAGTTTCGAAGTCTAAAACGGCCGCCATCTTAAAATGTGCAAAACCCCCATGTGCATCAGCCGAACTGTATGTCACAGTATTAGGGACCCTTAACATTATCAGTACCAAATAAAGCCTCTTCCCATAAAGGTCTTAGTGCTGAATTCCAGATCAAACAACAGCCTGTTTAATGATTTACTTATGTATTAATGCCACGTATTGACACCGCCATCTTGGATAGGTCAGTGTCCGCAACCTGTAAAATCCTTAGTGTTCAAGTTTATCACTACTAAAAGGAATCAGTACTAAGCTTATCAGATAGATGATCGATCAATCCTCTGTCCCAAAAGTTAAAGGTTTAACCACTGTATAGCGCTTACAAAAGGATGATATCTCCATTAGACAAAGAGGAAAGCCCAGCTTCCTTCACAACACGTAAATAAATTCAGAAAGCTTCCATTATAAGTAATCAGTAGCAGTGTCAAACAATTGTAATGGTATCGTTGGTCAGACACCATTATTGCTTTGTTCCAATAGTACCAAGGGGACGGAAGAAGAAAAACGAGAGTTGGAGAAAGCCATAAACAGGACTAAGAAATATAAATAATAAATAATGACACTCCCATTAGGTAAAAGGGGGAAGGGAAAATAAAAGGGATAAAGAGCAGACTTTGTAATATATGAGGCAAAAGGAAGAAAGAAACCAGAGACCCCAAAGGTGAATTAATAGACCAGATTCTATCACATAAAATAGTACATTGGATTGAACATAGTCAAACATGAGGAAATAGTAAGGTAAATGATTTCGTCAAAAAGGCACAAAAAAAGGCAAAAAAAAAAAGAAGAGAACTTTAGGCATATAAAGGTGCCACTAAGTTGATACAGTCATATGTGGGTAAAACATGTTGCTGCAATCAGGGAAATTCAGTAAGACAGCAAAGCATATATCTAATCATGAAGAAAATAATGTAACTCATGATCAACGTTGATCCCACATTCCACCGCACGTAATTTAAGAATCCATCGGGCCTCACATTGGCATAATCTCAACTCCCTATCGCCACCACGGGAGTCAAGCTTGACAGTCTCTATACCATGAAAACGAAAACCTAGTGATTTATCCTGATTGGGGCAAATAGATGCATGGTAACCTAAAGGGTATCTGACATCAAGATTCTTCAGCACACGAAAATGTTCAGCCATCCGTTCTTTAAGAGGGCGAATAGTGCTGCCCACATATATTTTCTTGCACTTACATTGGATAACATAAACCACATATTTCGTCAAACAATCTATGTGGTCATATATCTGATATCTACAGGAAACATTATATTCAAATGCCTTTATGCCTCTTTCAGTCAATCTGCACATATTACAGGCACCACAAGCAAAAAAGCCAATATTCATTTGTCTCAGCCAAGAAGTGTTATTTGGCAGTTGTTTCGGATAGCTAGGGCTGATGAGACTCTGAATGGTTCTACCTTTCCTGTAAACAATGTTAGGTGATTTGGTAATATACTGTTCCAAAGTACTATCGGCAGTTAGTAATGGCCAATTTCTCTAAAATATCCCATATAGTTTATGGGACCAAGGATGATAGTTAGTCACCAGTCTCACTTTCATGTTTAGATTCTTTGTTTTTTTAGCAATATTAATCAAAGTGTCTGGTCGTTGGATTCACATGGCTCTCTTTTTTGCCTTGTGAATCGTGTCTTGTGGGTATCCTCTAACAAAGAACCTGGTCTCAATGTCCCTCAAAATCTTGTTAAAATCCTCCTCCCTACTACAATTTCTACGTGCTCTTAACATCTCACCAAACGGTATTGCATTAATTTGGCTCTTTGGATGCGCACTCCTAGCGTGCAATAAAGAATTGCACGCCATAGATTTCCTGCACATTCTGCTCTGTATTTTACCTTCATGATGGAATAGTTTTAAGTCAAGAAAGATGATCTTCTCCAGATCCGACATCATAGTAAATGACATGTTATGGGTATTATTGTTCATATGTACAAAAAATTCCCTGAGTTCCTCATTGCTGCCTGTCCATATAAGTAGATAGTCATCAATCTATCGTCCAAAATAAAGAATGTAATTATGCCACTGAGCTCCCTATGGGCCCCAGACATGCTCCGCCTCAAACCATCCCATAAAGTGACAGGCAAAAGACGGAGCAAATCTGGAACCCATCGCAGTACCGCAGACTTGTAGGTACCACTCTTCATTGAAGAGAAACGCATTATTCTTTAGGATCAGAAGTGACATCTCAATCAGCATTTCAGAATGTTCCAACAACTCTACAGGTCGTCGATATAGAAAGTGTTTTAAGGCTTGAATGCCGTGTTCATGCAAGATATTTGTATATAATGAAACCACGTCCATCGTAACAAATCTCATGCCATGGTCCCAAGTGAGGTCATTAAGGATATTATGCACATGTTTTGTATCCTTGATGTAGGAAGGGAGGTTATTTACATAGATTTGTAGAAATGTGTCTTCAAACTCAGCAATTCTTTCTGTGGGTCCCCCAATCCCAGATATTATGGGCCTGCCTGGAGGTGCGGTCATGCTTTTGTGGACCTTTGGGAGTGTGTACATACATGGATATCTTGGTTTGTCTATCTTTAGATAGGAAAACTCATCAGGCGACAGAAGACCTTGTTCATGCCAAATAGCCAATTTAGAATTGATTAGTTTCACTTTGGCAAACATAGGATTATTGTCAAGCTTCCTATACCAGGTTGGATTATTAAGTTGTGATAGAATTTCAAAATCGTATTTAAGTTTGTCCATTACGACCATATTGCCCCCCTTGTCAGTCTCTCTTACTATAAGGTCAGAGTCCTTAGATAGATCATTAAGGGCCTCTCGCTCCTTAAAAGTCAGATTGCGTGACCCCGGGGTAAATTTATTGGTGATCATGTGTCTATCCCACTTATCTATTTCGATGTTAACCATTTTGTGAAAAAGATCGATATTATTACCTGGTGCCAGTTGGGGAGTCCAACGGGACTTATTCTTAAGTCCACTATCCATGCTCAAATTTGTGTGATGTTGTAAATCAGAGGCTACATCATGAACATTCACCGGTGCATTTGTATCCTCATCCAATGATAATAACATGGTCACATTATTTGCATCATGAATTGACATATCACCAGGAATTTGATCACATCTCTTGTGTACAACAGGTTTGGGATTGTTCTCAAAATGCTTTTTTAATTTCAAATGTCTAACAAATTTGAATATATCAATGTTGACATCTGTCACATCATCAATCCAAGTGGGGCAATAGTTCATCCCTTTTTGTAATGCCGAAACCAAATCCTTGGATAAGGCCTTACTGGACAAATTAAATACCTGTAAATCCTCCCTCGGCCCTTCACTCATTATCTGTTCTTGTTCCATGACCTCGTGTGTACCCTCTCTCTTTCCCTTGTTTCTTCTTCCACCCCTTTTTCCTCTCCTTGTCTTCCCTTGACATCCTGGTTCATTCTCATCTCGTTCCCCTTGTTTCCCATTCTGATTCTCTGGACCTCCTTGAAAAAAGAATTATCAGGCAGGGCTACCAAGGGTCCTCTACCGGAGCCCTCATCCCCACTACTAGAAATATTACCGGATGAGCTAGCACTGATACCGCTGACAGTTGGTGTCTTATGGCCCAATTTCGGTTGATCTTTCCTGATGATATCGTCAAACTTTTTCGCAAAAGTAAAAACCCTGCCATTGGCATAATCAATTTCATCACGCCTCAGTTTGCGAGCTTTACGTTGTTTGATATCCTCTTCATATCTGGTCAATATACCATCTAGGATAGCATAATTCTTTTTGGTAGGTTCAGCCATATTGAGATCTATAATTTCTTTCTCCAATAAATCCACTTCTAAGGATGTTTTTTTAACTTTACGTTCAGCATTTTCAATCAAGATATTCATTAGTCTGAAACTGTTATCGTTAAGCTCTTTTTCCCATATAAGGAGCAGATCTTCTTCCAAGTCATCATACGTTGGGAAAATCTGTGAGCGCAACCCTCGTGGGACCCTATTCAACTTGATATATTGTTTAAGGGTTGCGCCATCCCACCATTTGGAGATTTCAAATTTCCTTAATCTCTCTAATCTAACAAATTTAGCTTTAAAGCCCCCATTTGGTCTTGAGGCACCCTGAGTCACTGCTTTATTAACAGGTAACCCAGCATGAAGATTGTTGAAAAGATCCTCTGCCACTTTTTCCCGGTCTGATCTAGAACTCATTATACCATTAGTATTAAAGACAGAAAGATTAGAACTGCTGCAAGAACCCAAATAATAACAATGTGACTTCAAACCGTGGCAGGGTTACAGTCTTGCGCACATCCAAAGTCCTGTCAGCTTTGCCAATCAATATCTGGAAAGTGCTCTAGGGAAAATCAAGGGGAACAGCCACTTTTGCCCCAATGTTCCTCCGTCACAAAAGTCACAGAGGGAAAAACAAAAAAAGATTCCCGAGCAAGAACAAGGCAATTAGGCCTTTAAACATCAATTTTCAATAACAATTGCAGAGAGACTGATTTAGAGTCCAGTAAATCAAACAAATACATTTCTTCTTTTATTTCTTTAATCTTCTTTGTTCCTTCTCAATTCTTCCATAGTGACATATTGGCATCGTTAGAAACGCCACTACGAGCTCAGTAGCCAACACGTGTTTCGTCTCGGGTAAATTGCCCGGCGACTTCCTCAGGGCTAAAACAACAACAATAAAAATTGTTCTGTTCAAAACATTTGTCACTTAAGAATCATATTCTCGCAAGATCTCAGTACACAAAAGGTCCACATAGATGGTGCAAATGTGACTCAGATAGAGAAAGAAAAGTAACCCTAAATCAGGGGAAAAAGAATATATCCACCAAGTGAAAGCTAACCGAAGACGTAAAAGTGCTGCCCAGCACCAAACGAGCAAAAGGGAAAAAAGTGACAAAGAAACACCTTGAAGTGAAAAAGAAGCTCTATACTTGAAGTTTAATTAATTCTCATCATTGTGAAAATAAAGGAAGGTAATATAACAGTCCCAGTGTGTCATAAAGATAAAATGTAACCCAATTACGTCCATATGTTTTCCCTAAAAGATTTTTTAACTCACCATAAAAACAAGTCTCAAATGAAGTATATATTGTTGTTTATTTCGCCACACTTATGACAATTCCTGAGTGTAGATCCTTACACTTTCATTTGTGTATACATAAAAGGTCTAAGGGGAAGAGAATGTGAGACAAGACATCACCTTGTGTCTTATCCCCCACAGGTCAAATCATAACCATTGATCAAAGACGTACGACTATCTTAGACATCATTTCAGACTAAAGAGAACCTTTCTCTCCATGCCTCGTACCTTGAGCAGTTTAAATATATCAGTAAAGCTAAAAACGACTAAAAAGTGAACCAGGTTCAGTCTATGTTATTCAGCACGTGACCTATGGCAAATCATATTCATATAAGAATCACTCGAAACGAGTATCAGTCATATTAAAGGAACATTAAACGGAAAATACCTTCAGCGGATTACAATCCCGATCAAAAGCATCAGATGACGGGGAAGGTTAGTATATCTGAAAATAAAAGACTGAATATAGGTCATACACATCTACCACAAAACCATATCATCAGTAGTCTATCCAACAAAACTAAGATATATATTTATATCAGAATATCTAGGGGATGACCTACACAACACAACCTATGTCCTGTTATCCTATACATTTTCTAAAGTCAGAGACTGCATGTGAAAAGAGCTACTTAGTTCTCATTTTACTGGGACGGGGAATCACGGGCAAATATATATCAAAATCCTTCAACTGTCCAATGGGCATCGTGGTTTACTAAAAACACAGATAATTATCAGCATATCAAGTGAGTCACGCCATATTTACGCGTCATTACCTATTTAAAGCACAACCTAAAGAAATTGGTAAAGAACAAGCAAAAAGATATAACCAAAAAGTCGTACGAGTTTCTTCAAGTTCCCGGCAATGCTCACATAAGTGCCAACAATAGCTTTCAGTTTGGAACGAGAGCATACCTGGAATAGCGAAGAAGAAAAGGAGAGTACTCCAAGGCGTCACCAGTAACGTTTCTTATGTGTTAAGCCAAACTCACCCCTGCGAACAAATTTATACGTATGCGTGCCAATTAACAGTCGCGGCTTCGACAAACAGTTAGACGAAGGACAGATAGTTTCGATGTCTAAAACGGCCGCCATCTTAAAATGTGCAAAACCCCCATTTGCATCAGCCGAACTGTATGTCACAGTAATAGGGACCCTTAACATTATCAGTACCAAATAAAGCCTCTTGCCATAAAGGTCTTAGTGCTGAATTCCAGATCAAACAACAGCCTGTTTAATGATTTACTTATGTATTAATGCCACGTATTGACACCGCCATCTTGGATAGGTCAGTGTCCGCTAGCTGTAAAATCCTTAGTGTTCAAGTTTATCACTACTAAAAGGAATCAGTACTAAGCTTATCAGATAGATGATCGATCAATCCGATGTCCCAAAAGTTAAAGGTTTAACCACTGTATAGCGCTTACAAAGGGATGATATCTCCATTAGAGAAAGAGGAAAGCCCAGCTTCCTTCATAACACGTAAATAAATTCAGAAAGCTTCCATTATAAGTAATCAGTAGCAGTGTCAAACAATTGTAATGGTATCGTTGGTCAGACACCATTATTGCTTTGTTCCAATAGTACCAAGGGGATGGAAGAAGAAAAACGAGAGTTGGAGAAAGCCATAAACAGGACTAAGAAATATAAATAATAAATAATGACACTCCCATTAGGTAAAAGGGGGAAGGGAAAATAAAAGGGATATAGAGCAGACTTTGTAATATATGAGGCAAAAGGAAGAAAGAAACCAGAGACCCAAAAGGTGAATTAATAGACCAGATTCTATCACATAAAATAGTACATTGGATTGAACATAGTCAAACATGAGGAAATAGAAAGGTAAATGATTTCGTCAAAAAGGCAAAAAAAAGGCCAAAAAAAAGGGAACTTTAGGCATATAAAGGTGCCACTAAGTTGTTACAGTCATATGTGGGTAAAACATGTTGCTGCAATCAGGGAAACTCAGTAAGACAGCAAAGCATATATCTAATCATGAAGAAAATAATGTAAGTCATGATCAACGTTGATCCCACATTACACCGCATGTAATTTAAGAATCCATCGGGCCTCACATTGGCGTAATCTCAACTCCCTATTGCCACCACGGGAGTCAAGCTTAACAGTCTCTATACCATGAAAACGAAAACCTAGTGATTTATCCTGTTTGGGGCAAATAGATGCATGGTAACCTAAAGGGTATCTGACATCAAGATTCTTCAGCACACGAAAATGTTCAGCCATCCATTCTTTAAGAGGGCGAATAGTGCTGCCCACATATATTTTCTTGCACTTACATTGGATAACATAAACCACATATTTCGTCAAACAATCTATGTGGTCATATATCTGATATCTACGGGAACCATTATATTCAAATGCCTTTATGCCTCTTTCAGTCAATCTGCACATATTACAGGCACCACAAGCAAAAAAGCCAATATTCATTTGTCTCTGCCAAGAAGTCTTATTGGCAGTTGTTTCGGATAGCTAGGGGTGATGAGACTCTGAATGGTTCTACCTTTCCTGTAAACAATGTTAGGTGATTTGGTAATATACTGTTCCAAAGTACTATCGGCAGTTAGTAATGGCCAATTTCTGTTAAATATCCCATATAGTTTATGGGACCAAGGATGATAGTTAGTCACCAGTCTCACTTTCGTGTTTAGATTCTTTGTTTTTTTAGGAATATTAATCAAAGTGTCTGGCCGTTGGAGTCGCATGGCTCTCTTTTTTGCCTTGTGAATCGTGTCTTGTGGTATCCTCTAACAAGGAACCTGGTCTCAATGTCCCTCAAATTCTTGTGCTCTTAACATCTCACCAAATCTATTCACTGCACCAAAACCCAGTCACTCTTTTTGTAGTACTGTAATGTAATGTACTGTAATGATTTAGTCAGTACTCAGGTAGTTTTGCAGTGATCCAAGTGTTACTCTATGGACTGTTTTAAACGTCTATCTACTATGCATGTAGTACTATGCATGTAGGTTTCTAGCCACCTACATACTTGTCTTTCACACCTTCAATATTACAGACAGTATTTATCCAGTTCCCACAAACACTCTGTCACTCTCCTTATACTTCTCCAGTGACCCATTCAGCACCATGTACTAATCCATTCACTGTGCCAAATTCTAAACCCTTATAAATTCACCCAGGCACTCTCCTTGCAGTACTCTAATCATTCAGTCAGTACCCAAGTACTCACGCAGTGAGCCAGGCCTTAGCACATGGACTACTTCAAACGTCTATGCACTATGCATGCAGTTCTCTAACCATCTACACACTTCTCTTTCACACCTTCAATTCCCCAGTCAGTATAGATACACTCCAGCAAATACCTTATCACTCCCCCTTGCACTCCTCCAGTGACCCATTCAGCACCATGTACTAATGTATTTACTGCGCCAAAAGCCAACCACTTATAAATTCACCCAGGCACTCTCCTTGCAGTACTCTAATCATTCTGTCAGTACCCAAGTATTCATGCATTGAGTCAGGCCTTAGCACATAGACTGCTTCAAACGCGTATTCACTATGCATGCAGTCCTCTAACCCCCTACACAGTTGTTTTTCACACCTTCAATTCCCCCTCAGTATTCATTCACTTCCACCAAACACCCTGTCACTCCTTTTGTACTCCTCTAGTGACCCATTCAGCACCATGTACTAATCCATTCACTGTGCCAAAACCCAAACACTTATACATTCACCAAGACACTCTCCTTGCAGTATTCTAATCATTCAGTCAGTGCCCAAGTATTCATGCACTGAGCCAGGCCTTAGCACATGGACTGCTTCAAACGCCTATCCACTATGCATGCAGTCCTCTAACCACCTACATACTCGTCTTTCACACCTTCAATTCCCCATTCAGTATATATACACTCCAGCAAACACCCTGTCACTCCCCTTGCACTTCTCTAGTGACCCATTCAGCACCATGTACAAATCCATTCCCTGCGCCAAAACCCAAACACTTATAAATTCACCTATGCACTCTCCTTGCAGTACTGTAATCATTCAGTCAGTACCCAAGTACTCATTCAGCGACCCAGGCCTTAGCACATGGACTGCTTCAAACCCCTATCCACTATGCATGCAGTCCTCTAACCACCTACACACTTGTCTTTCACACCTTCAATTCCCTAGTCAGTATCCATACAGTCCAGCAAACATCCTGTCACTCCCTTTGCACTCCTCTAGTGACCCATTCAGTACCAAGTACTAATCCATTCACTGCGCCAAAAGCCAACCACTTATAAATTCACCCAGGCACTCTCCTTGCTGTACTCTAATGATTCAGTCAGTATCCAAGTACTCATGCAGCAACACAGGCCTTAGCACATGGACTGCTTCAAACCCCTATCCATTATACATGCAGTCCTGTAAACACCTATACACTTCTCTTTCATAACTTCAATTCCCTAGTCAGTATCCATACACTCCAGCAAACACCTTATCACTCCCTTGCACTCCTCCAGTGACCCATTCAGCACCATGTACTAATGTATTTACTGCACCAAAAGCCAACCACTTATAAATTCACCCAGGCACTCTTCTTGCAGTACTCTAATCATTCTGTCAGTACCCAAGTACTCATGCAGTGAGCCAGGCCTTAGCACATGGACTGCTTCAAACGCCTATCCACTATGCATGCAGTCCTCTAACCACCTACACACTTGTCTTTCACACCTTGAATTCCCCAGTCAGTATTCATACACTTCTAGCAAACACCCTGTCACTCACCCAGTGTGTTTCCTTATAGTACTGTAATCATTCAGTCAGTTAGCATGTAGTCTTTTAGTGAGGTAGGCTTTAGGGCATGAACTGCTTCAAAGTAGTATGCACTATGCATGTAGTGTTTTAACCATTGTCACACGTGTGCTCCAGGGCTATAGTTTCTTAGTCAGTTTTTATATAAAATGTGTTTCTTCAGTAATAGAATAGTATAAATTTGAAAGTTATTAATATACATTTATTTGTGATTCTTTTTTACAGATACTGTTTTTCAACGTTAAAATAGAGAAATCATGCCAGAAAAAAAAAGAAAAAGAAAAGAACAGAGACAGGAGGATTACTTGAAGAAATATCAACCACAAGTATTGAATGTACAAGATAATGTGGCTAAAAGGAAAAAATCTTCTGGTAAGATCACAAAGCAATTTATTAAAAATGTTTGTAGGACCAAACAGAATGTACATAGTGCTGGAACTACTGAGAATGCTTCAACTAAGAAAAAAATTAAAAATAAGAGGAAAAGCAAAAAAGCAAATGGCTCTCAATGTCTCTCAAAATCTTGTTAAAATCCTCCTCCCTACTACAATTTCTACGTGCTCTTAACATCTCACCAAACGGTATTGCATTAATTTGGCTCTTTGGATGCGCACTCCTAGCGTGCAATAAAGAATTGCACGCCATAGATTTCCTGCACATTCTGCTCTGTGTTTTACCTTCATGATGGAATAGTTTTAAGTCAAGAAAGATGATCTTCTCCAGATCCGACATCATAGTAAATGACATGTTATGGGTATTATTGTTCATATGTACAAAAAATTCCCTGAGTTCCTCATTGCTGCCTGTCCATATAAGTAGATAGTCATCAATCTATCGTCCAAAATAAAGAATGTAATTATGCCACTTAGCTCCCGATGGGCCCCAGACATGCTCCGCCTCAAACCATCCCATAAAGTGACAGGCAAAAGACGGAGCAAATCTGGAACCCATCGCAGTACCGCAGACTTGTAGGTACCACTCTTCATTGAAGAGAAACGCATTATTCTTTAGGATCAGAAGTGACATCTCAATCAGCATTTCAGAATGTTCCAACAATTCTACAGGTCGTCGATATAGAAAGTGTTTTAAGGCTTGTATGCCGTGTTCATGCAAGATATTTGTATACAATGAAACCACGTCCATCGTAACAAATCTCATGCCATGGTCCCAAGTGAGGTCATTAAGGATATTATGCACATGTTTTGCATCCTTGATGTAGGAAGGGAGGTTATTTACATAGATTTGTAGAAATGTGTCTTCAAACTCAGCAATTCTTTCTGTGGGTCCCCCAATCCCAGATATTATGGGCCTGCCTGGAGGTGCGGTCATGCTTTTGTGGACCTTTGGGAGAGTGTACATACATGGATATCTTGGTTTGTCTATCTTTAGATAGGAAAACTCATCAGGCGACAGAAGACCTTGTTCATGCCAAATAGCCAATTTAGAATTGATTAGTTTCACTTTGGCAAACATAGGATTATTGTCAAGCTTCCTATACCAGGTTGGATTATTGATAGAATTTCAAAATCGTATTTAAGTTTGTCCATTACGACCATATTGCCCCCCTTGTCAGTCTCTCTTACTATAAGGTCAGAGTCCTTAGATAGATCATTAAGGGCCTCTCGCTCCTTAAAAGTCAGATTGCGTGACCCCGGGGTAAATTTATTGGTGATCATGTGTCTATCCCACTTATCTATTTCGATGTTAACCATTTTGTGAAAAAGATCGATATTATTACCTGGTGCCAGTTGGGGAGTCCAACGGGACTTATTCTTAAGTCCACTATCCATGCTCAAATTTGTGTGATGTTGTAAATCAGAGGCTACATCATGAACATTCACCGGTGCATTTGTATCCTCATCCAATGATAATAACATGGTCACATTATTTGCATCATGAATTGACATATCACCAGTAATTTGATCACATCTCTTGTGTACAACAGGTTTGGGATTGTGCTCAAAATGCTTTTTTAATTTCAAATGTCTAACAAATTTGAATATATCAATGTTGACATCTGTCACATCATAAATCCAAGTGGGGCAATAGTTCATCCCTTTTTGTAATGCCGAAACCAAATCCTTGGATAAGGCCTTACTGGACAAATTAACTACCTGTAAATCCTCCCTCGGCCCATCACTCATTATCTGTTCTTGTTCCATGACCTCGTGTGTACCCTCTCTCTTTCCCTTGTTTCTTCTTCCACCCCTTTTTCCTCTCCTTGTCTTCCCTTGACATCCTGGTTCATTCTCATCTCGTTCCCCTTGTTTCCCATTCTGATTCTCTGGACCTCCTTGAAAAAAGAATTATCAGGCAGGGCTACCAAGGGTCCTCTACCGGAGCCCTCATCCCCACTACTAGAAATATTACCGGATGAGCTAGCACTGATACCGCTGACAGTTGGTGTCTTATGGCCCAATTTCGGTTGATCTTTCCTGATGATATCGTCAAACTTTTTCGCAAAAGTAAAAACCCTGCCATTGGCATAATCAATTTCATCACGCCTCAGTTTGCGAGCTTTACGTTGTTTGATATCCTCTTCATATCTGGTCAATATACCATCTAGGATAGCATAATTCTTTTTGGTAGGTTCAGCCATATTGAGATCTATAATTTCTTTCTCCAATAAATCCACTTCTAAGGATGTTTTTTTAACCTTACGTTCAGCATTTTCAATCAAGATATTCATTAGTCTGAAACTGTTATCGTTAAGCTCTTTTTCCCATATAAGGAGCAGATCTTCTTCCAAGTCATCATACGTTGGGAAAATCTGTGAGCGCAACCCTCGTGGGACCCTATTCAACTTGATATATTGTTTGAGGGTTGCGCCATCCCACCATTTGGAGATTTCAAATTTCCTTAATCTCTCTAATCTAACAAATTTAGCTTTAAAGCCCCCATTTGGTCTTGAGGCACCCTGAGTCACTGCTTTATTAACAGGTAACCCAGCATGAAGATTGTTGAAAAGATCCTCTGCCACTTTTTCCCGGTCTGATCTAGAACTCATTCTACCATTAGTATTAAAGACAGAAAGATTAGAACTGCTGCAAGAACCCAAATAATAACAATGTGACTTCAAACCGTGGCAGGGTTACAGTCTTGCGCACATCCAAAGTCCTGTCAGCTTTGCCAATCAATATCTGGAAAGTGCTCTAGGGAAAATCAAGGGGAACAGCCACTTTTGCCCCAATGTTCCTCCGTCACAAAAGTCACAGAGGGAAAAACAAAAAAAGATTCCCGAGCAAGAACAAGGCAATTAGGCCTTTAAACATCAATTTTCAATAACAATTGCAGAGAGACTGATTTAGAGTCCAGTAAATCAAACAAATACATTTCTTCTTTTATTTCTTTAATCTTCTTTGTTCCTTCTCAATTCTTCCATAGTGACATATTGGCATCGTTAGAAACTTTTATGAAGTAGGTGACACACGCCTCTTGATGGAACAGGAGTTTATTAGTAGTACAGTACAGACCCCTGGGACATAACTGCTTACAAGTCCAACTGCAACTCCTCTGCCACCCGTTTATCCTCAGATGGATGTTGCTAGGGGACTGCAGTATTCCATTACCTCATGACATCATGACCAACCATGGTAACTAACATAAAGCAAGCTATGTAAAATACAACACATCTTCCCTCTTTAAAACAAAAAAAAATAAAATAAAATTATGTACATACATAATCTTTATATCTTGCAGGCATTGTACGTTGTCTTACATTTGTTCTGACCTTAGCAACAGGCAATCCAACAAGATCAGTCTTAACTTTGCATGCAACAATATTTTGTTGAGCCCTTGGAGGCAAAACAATTTCAGTATCAGAACATGGTTATACCTTCCTAGTGTTCCACCAATTTCCATCATCCAACATAACACTGTTACCCTTAACAACAATAATTTTTTTGGGAGAAGACCATTTAGAATGCTCTTTTTTTGCCTTGTCTCCAACAAATACTCTCACAAACATTCCTTGCATGAAACTACGTTTTGGCTTCACAATGTTTTCATTAAAGCGATCACAATAATTTTTTTGATATGTTTCTACTCTATTCCGCATTTCCTCTAAGTTGGCATTGTATATTCCCGCTCTATTCATCCAAGGTGGAACAGCCACAGAACAAGGAATCCTTCCCTTAAGTAAAGAAAAAGGCGTTTCTCTAGTCACAGAATGTGGAGTTGTGCGGTACGACCACAACATGTCCTTGACACACTGTCTCCATAACTCTTTGTTTTTGCATGCCAATTGGATACATTCAACCAGTACTCTGTTGAAACGCTCCACCAACCCGTTTCCCCTCGGATGATAGACTGGCGTGGTAGTGTGCTTGATTCCCCACCTCCTCAGAAAACTCTCAAATTCCTCTGATATGAATTGGGGTCCATTATCCGTAACAAGTTCAGTGGGACAACCTTCTCTTCTAAAAATGTCTTCACAAAATGAAATAACATTTGCAGTCTTGACCTCCTTAACAAAAGCAACTTCTGGCCACTTAGAAAAGTAATCTACCATAACTATGGCAAATCTCTCTGATACATTTAAGATATCGAAAGGTCCACATATATCAATGGCTAATTTATCCCATGCACCTTTAGGCATGGGCGACGCACTTATAGAAGTTTCTTGCGAAGAATGAGTCTTGTCGCTACACGCACAAGCCATGCAATCTCGAACAAAACGTTCAATTTGCACATCCATACCAGGCCACCAAAAATCTACTCTAATCCTTCTCTTCATAGCAGACATACCCCCATGCCCCTCGTGCATGATGTTTAGTAATCTGTTTCTTAAACTCTCAGGAACCACTAATCTATTACCTCTCCTAAGTATACCTTCTATTACATTCAACTCAGACCATATCAATTTGAAAGAATTTAAATCCTTATGTACCTTCCATCCTAGTTCACCACTTAAGACTTTTATAACCATGCCCAATACAACATCTTCCTCCATGGCTTTCTTCCACTCAACTTCACTGATGGCTGTACACACATCCTTTATTTCGGCAACCATCCATTCATCATCTTCCTCCTCATCTGTATTTTCCAATGGTAGTCTAGATATGCAATCTGCATTTACATTCCTTGCACCTGGAATATACTTCACATCAAAAACATATTCTTGCAGACGGTATAACCATTTAGCTATTCTGGGAGTGGCCTTGCTTGCACCTCTGGTGGAGAATAGATCTATCAAAGGTTTGTGGTCAGTATGTAATTGGAACTTAGTTCCCCACACAAATGTCCTGAAATATTGTATGCCCCACCAACAAGCTAAAGCTTCCTTCTCTATGGTAGAATAAGAGTGTTCTGCCCCTTTTAGTGTGCGGGACGCAAACGCCACTACCCTTTCTTGTCCCTTGTGCCTCTGAATTAGTACCGCACCTAACCCATTATTACTGGCATCAGTAGTGATGATAGTTTGGTCGTTAGGATCAAATGGCCTTAATGACACAGCATTTATGATGCATTTCTTTATAGAAACAAAGTTTTGTTGACTAGCCTCAGTCCACTCGAATTTGACACCTTTCTTCATCAAATTCCTAAGCTCTTGTACTTTGTCTGAAAAATGATGAACAAATTTCGAGTAGTACTCTGCTAACCCCAAAAATGACCTGAGTTGATCTCTATCTCTTGGGGCGGGAGCCTTTTCAATGGCTTCAACCAAACTACGTTTTGGTTTTACACCTTCACTGGACAAGGTATGACCAAGATACTCCACTTCATTGACACCAAATTTACATTTTTCTAATGCAATAGTGAGACCAGCTTCAGAAAGTCTGATGAGAACCTCTTCCAAGATCAAATCATGATTTTTTACATCACTCCCCCATATCAACACATCATCTTGAAAGACCACTACATTTTTAAGACCAGTTAATATTGATTGCATAACCCTTTGAAAAACAGCTGAAGCGGACGCTAACCCAAATGGCATGCGCTTAAACTGAAAAGCTCCTTCTGGAGTAATGAAAGAAGTGATGTGCTTTGAGTCTTCGTGTAATAATATTTGGTGGTATGCATTAGATAGATCTAAAGTGGTGAAATATGTTCCCCCCTTGATAGTAGCTAGCATTTCATTTATTCGTGGGAGCGGATACCGATCTATCCATATATTATCATTTACATCTCTCAAATCAATACACATCCTAATATTTCCATTAGGTTTTCGGGCCAAAACTATTGGACTTAACCATTCAGACGCCTCAATGCGTTCAATAATATCTTCATTACACAATCTAACCAACTCATTTTTAAGTTTTTCTCTTAGAACCAAAGGTACATTTCTTACCTTATGTACTTTAGGGGTAGCATCTGCTTTCAAAATGATTTTGTGTTTGAATTTTTTCAAACATCCTAATTTTTTACAGAATAATTTTGGAAATTTATTAACCCATTTGGAAGTTGTACTTGGTGAGGTTAGCAAAACTTGTTGAGGATGATTAGGATTCAAAATTATATTGAGTGCTCTCTGTTCCTTCCACCCTAAAAGAGATATTCCCTTTTTTACAACAAATAATTTTGCAGTAATCTTTCTGTCTAAAAAACGCATCTCAGTTTCTATACACCCTAACACAGGAAGCTTTTCACCACAATATCCCTCTGGAACAACATCGGTGGGTTGCAATTCATTCAAATTACCACCTAAATCCTCCCAAACAAACTTGTCTATGATAGTAAATGGGGAACAAGAATCCGCCCATACATGTACATCCTTGTTCTTAATTTTGATGATGCATTTGGGTGGACGATAACTATCTTGTTTGTTAGTTTCACATTTTAGAACTTGACTTGACTCAATAACCATAACTTCGATATCCTCATTCTCACCCTCACTATCATAGAACAACTCCTCCTTGTGAGGCATATCGTCTTGAACTAGTGCATTGACAGACTTAGATGTCACAGAAGAACTAGCACTTCTACACCATCTTGCAAAATGTCCTAACCTTTTGCACTTATGGCACCTTGTTTTAATTGCAGGACAATAGGTAGCGTCTGCTGTGTGTTTCGGGCTTCCACACCTATAACAAACTTTAGGTTTAAATCTCACACCTTCTGGTCTGTTGGAAGATATAGGTTTGACTTCTACTTTCTTTGTATTCCTTTTTATATTATGTATAGTATCATCTTCTTTTACTATTTTTGGGGAAGATGTATTTAACTCTTTTACATATCTGGAAGTATTTTCCATCCGTTTGGCTACCGATAATGTTTTATCTAAAGAGGGATCCTTTAAACCTAATAATTTTTCCTGTATTTTTAAATTAGACATCCTGTTAATAAGTTGGTCCCTAATTAGATCATCTCTCATATCATTAAATTTACATGTAACAGCCAACATTCTTAAATTTGCTACATATTGTTCAATAGTTTCTCCTGCAGCCTGTACTCGTGAAAAAAACTTGTGTCTTTCCACCACCACACTGACTTTTTTTCCAAAATTCTCCTCCAATGCTTTCAACGCAACTTCGAAAATGTCAATGTTGCTGTCTCCAGCTTCACTATCGGCGCTGGTTTCAGTCACTATGGCTTCCATTGCAGGTAATGTTTTTAAAACATTTCTTCCCTCCAAGCCTAAAAATTGTTTTCAAATCGCTAATTTTCTTTTTGAAACGTAGTCGTCACCCCCAATGGCTTCTAAATAAGTTTCAAAAGTTTCCTTCCAGTGCTCCCATAACATGCACGGTTCACCAGGACTCGGTAGAAAATAAGGTAATGCAGGAATCACTTGTGACGACATTGCTCACACCCTGTTATAGTGGATTTCCAATAAAATTTGAGTGATGCTACGTTCCTTGTAATGCTTCTGTTTTACTTTAAGTTATACTTATTAATTATTTTTTTAATTATTAATTTTTTTTTAATTTCCTTTGAAATAAATACGAAAAAAAAATTATAATTAAAATTATAATATCTGCGTAAAAATAATAACTTCAAACGATTCCTTTCCTTCTCTTTAAAATGGATGCATAGCTTTGAATCTTAGTCCTTTGTTAGTGTTCTTGTTCAAATGACCAAGGAAGTAACAATAGTCCCTCTTTTGTGTTCTTTTTTTTTTTACTCAGGATCCTTTGCGAAGAAGAAACGAACACTCACTGGCTCCACACTCCAATGGCTGCACACGAGGAAACAACAAAGAGAAGAATGTCGCTGAACGAAAACTCCAGGTAAGAGCACGCTAGTTTTAATTTAAATAATGCCGAAATGCCGATTAACAACTCGTGCGCGTAAATATGAAACAAAAACCTTCGGCATGAATTCCTCGGTGTTACCCAATGCCGCTTGACAATTCGGTAGAATCCCAGGTTAACACTCCCAAATCCTTGTAGCACTATCGCCAGCAAGTCGTACTCGTACTCGGCTGAATGACACACGTAATGTCGATCCGATGTCAAACTTGACGAAGCTTCACAACCTCGCATCAAACACTGTCACAGCTACACCGCACTGAAATCCGAATGAAATCCAAGATCAGCAGTTTCAATAATTAATTTAAATGACTCCGCAACAGAGCCAATTCAGTTAATACATGAGGAACACTCAGTGCCGCTTCCCTGTATACTTCGGATTAGAGATCTCCACAAATAGATATAAATGTAGATGCTTGAATGTCGATGAGCAGTCAATGTCACAGCAAGGAATAATCCAAAGGTCACTCACAGTCCCAATTAGCAGAAGCAGGACTGTAAAATGTTCATCTGTTGTAGGGTTACCTCCACGTTCGTCGCCAGTTTTATGAAGTAGGTGACACACGCCTCTTGATGGAACAGGAGTTTATTAGTAGTACAGTACAAACCCCTGGGACATAACTGCTTACAAGTCCAACTGCAACTCCTCTGCCACCCGTTTATCCTCAGATGGATGTTGCTAGGGGACTGCAGTATTCCATTACCTCATGACATCATGACCAACCATGGTAACTAACATAAAGCAAGCTATGTAAAATACAACACAAACGCCACTACGAGCTCAGTAGCCAACACGTGTTTCGTCTCGGGTAAATTGCCCGGCGACTTCCTCAGGGCTAAAACAACAACAATAAAAATTGTTCTGTTCAAAACATTTGTCACTTAAGAATCATATTCTCGCAAGATCTCAGTACACAAAAGGTCCACATAGATGGTGCAAATGTGACTCAGATAGAGAAAGAAAAGTAACCCTAAATCAGGGGAAAAAGAATATATCCACCAAGTGAAAGCTAACCGAAGACGTAAAAGTGCTGCCCAGCACCAAACGAGCAAAAGGGAAAAAAGTGACAAAGAAACACCTTGAAGTGAAAAAGAAGCTCTATACTTGAAGTTTAATTAATTCTCATCATTGTGAAAATAAAGGAAGGTAATATAACAGTCCCAGTGTGTCATAAAGATAAAATGTAACCCAATTACGTCCATATGTTTTCCCTAAAAGATTTTTTAACTCACCATAAAAACAAGTCTCAAATGAAGTATATATTGTTGTTTATTTCGCCACACTTATGACAATTCCTGAGTGTAGATCCTTACACTTTCATTCGTGTATACATAAAAGGTCTAAGGGGAAGAGAATGTGAGACAAGACATCACCTTGTGTCTTATCCCCCACAGGTCAAATCATAACCATTGATCAAAGACGTACGACTTTCTTAGACATCATTTCAGACTAAAGAGAACCTTTCTCTCCATGCCTCGTACCTTGAGCAGTTTAAATATATCAGTAAAGCTAAAAACGACTAAAAAGTGAACCAGGTTCAGTCTATGTTATTCAGCACGTGACCTATGGCAAATCATATTCATATAAGAATCACTCGAAACGAGTATCAGTCATATTAAAGGAACATTAAACGGAAAATACCTTCAGCGGATTACAATCCCGATCAAAAGCATCAGATGACGGGGAAGGTTAGTATATCTGAAAATAAAAGACTGAATATAGGTCATACACATCTACCACAAAACCATATCATCAGTAGTCTATCCAACAAAACTAAGATATATATTTATATCAGAATATCTAGGGGATGACCTACACAACACAACCTATGTCCTGTTATCCTATACATTTTCTAAAGTCAGAGACTGCATGTGAAAAGAGCTACTTAGTTCTCATTTTACTGGGACGGGGAATCACAGGCAAATATATATCAAAATCCTTCAACTGTCTACTGGGCATCGTGGTTTACTAAAAACACAGATAATTATCAGCATATCAAGTGAGTCACGCCATATTTACGCGTCATTACCTATTTAAAGCACAACCTAAAGAAATTGGTAAAGAACAAGCAAAAAGATATAACCAAAAAGTCGTACGAGTTTCTTCAAGTTCCCGGCAATGCTCACATAAGTGCCAACAATAGCTTTCAGTTTGGAACGAGAGCATACCTGGAATAGCGAAGAAGAAAAGGAGAGTACTCCAAGGCGTCACCAGTAATGTTTCTTATGTGTTAAGCCGAACTCACCCCTGCGAACAAATTTATACGTATGCGTGCCAATTAACAGTCGCGGCTTCGACAAACAGTTAGACGAAGGACCAATAGTTTCGATGTCTAAAACGGCCGCCATCTTAAAATGTGCAAAACCCCCATTTGCATCAGCCGAACTGTATGTCCCAGTAATAGGTACCCTTAACATTATCAGTACCAAATAAAGCCTCTTGCCATAAAGGTCTTAGTGCTGAATTCCAGATCAAACAACAGCCTGTTTAATGATTTACTTATGTATTAATGCCACGTATTGACACCGCCATCTTGGATAGGTCAGTGTCCGCAAGCTGTAAAATCCTTAGTGTTCAAGTTTATCACTACTAAAAGGAATCAGTACTAAGCTTATCAGATAGATGATCGATCAATCCTATGTCCCAAAAGTTAAAGGTTTAACCACTGTATAGCGCTTACAAAGGGATGATATCTCCATTAGACAAAGAGGAAAGCCCAGCTTCCTTCATAACACGTAAATAAATTCAGAAAGCTTCCATTATAAGTAATCAGTAGCAGTGTCAAACAATTGTAATGGTATCGTTGGTCAGACACCATTATTGCTTTGTTCCAATAGTACCAAGGGGATGGAAGAAGAAAAACGAGAGTTGGAGAAAGCCATAAACAGGACTAAGAAATATAAATAATAAATAATGACACTCCCATTAGGTAAAAGGGGGAAGGGAAAATAAAAGGGATATAGAGCAGACTTTGTAATATATGAGGCAAAAGGAAGAAAGAAACCAGAGACCCAAAATGTGAATTAATAGACCAGATTCTATCACATAAAATAGTACATTGGATTGAACATAGTCAAACATGAGGAAATAGAAAGGTAAATGATTTCGTCAAAAAAAAAAGGCCAAAAAAAAGGGAACTTTAGGCATATAAAGGTGCCACTAAGTTGTTACAGTCATATGTGGGTAAAACATGTTGCTGCAATCAGGGAAACTCAGTAAGACAGCAAAGCATATATCTAATCATGAAGAAAATAATGTAAGTCATGATCAACGTTGATCCCACATTCCACCGCACGTAATTTAAGAATCCATCGGGCCTCACATTGGCGTAATCTCAACTCCCTATTGCCACCACGGGAGTCAAGCTTAACAGTCTCTATACCATGAAAACGAAAACCTAGTGATTTATCCTGTTTGGGGCAAATAGATGCATGGTAACCTAAAGGGTATCTGACATCAAGATTCTTCAGCACACAAAAATGTTCAGCCATCCATTCTTTAAGAGGGCGAATAGTGCTGCCCACATATATTTTCTTGCACTTACATTGGATAACATAAACCACATATTTCGTCAAACAATCTATGTGGTCATATATCTGATATCTACGGGAACCATTATATTCAAATGCCTTTATGCCTCTTTCAGTCAATCTGCACATATTACAGGCACCACAAGCAAAAAAGCCAATATTCATTTGTCTCTGCCAAGAAGTCTTCTTGGCAGTTGTTTCGGATAGCTAGGGCTGATGAGACTCTGAATGGTTCTACCTTTCCTGTAAACAATGTTAGGTGATTTGGTAATATACTGTTCCAAAGTACTATCGGCAGTTAGTAATGGCCAATTTCTGTTAAATATCCCATATAGTTTATGGGACCAAGGATGATAGTCACCAGTCTCACTTTCGTGTTTAGATTCTTTGTTTTTTTAGGAATATTAATCAAAGTGTCTGGCCGTTGGAGTCGCATGGCTCTCTTTTTTGCCTTGTGAATCGTGTCTTGTGGTATCCTCTAACAAGGAACCTGGTCTCAATGTCCCTCAAATTCTTGTGCTCTTAACATCTCACCAAATCTATTCACTGCACCAAAACCCAGTCACTCTTTTTGTAGTACTGTAATGTAATGTACTGTAATGATTTAGTCAGTACTCAGGTAGTTTTGCAGTGATCCAAGTGTTACTCTATGGACTGTTTTAAACGTCTATCTACTATGCATGTAGTACTATGCATGTAGGTTTCTAGCCACCTACATACTTGTCTTTCACACCTTCAATATTACAGACAGTATTTATCCAGTTCCCACAAACACTCTGTCACTCTCCTTATACTTCTCCAGTGACCCATTCAGCACCATGTACTAATCCATTCACTGTGCCAAATTCTAAACCCTTATAAATTCACCCAGACACTCTCCTTGCAGTACTCTAATCATTCAGTCAGTACCCAAGTACTCACGCAGTGAGCCAGGCCTTAGCACATGGACTACTTCAAACGTCTATGCACTATGCATGCAGTTCTCTAACCATCTACACACTTCTCTTTCACACCTTCAATTCCCCAGTCAGTATAGATACACTCCAGCAAATACCTTATCACTCCCCCTTGCACTCCTCCAGTGACCCATTCAGCACCATGTACTAATGTATTTACTGCACCAAAAGCCAACCACTTATAAATTCACCCAGGCACTCTCCTTGCAGTACTCTAATCATTCTGTCAGTACCCAAGTATTCATGCATTGAGTCAGGCCTTAGCACATAGACTGCTTCAAACGCGTATTCACTATGCATGCAGTCCTCTAACCACCTACACAGTTGTTTTTCACACCTTCAATTCCCCCTCAGTATTCATTCACTTCCACCAAACACCCTGTCACTCCTTTTGTACTCCTCTAGTGACCCATTCAGCACCATGTACTAATCCATTCACTGTGCCAAAACCCAAACACTTATACATTCACCAAGACACTCTCCTTGCAGTATTCTAATCATTCAGTCAGTGCCCAAGTATTCATGCACTGAGCCAGGCCTTAGCACATGGACTGCTTCAAACCCCTATCCACTATGCATGCAGTCCTCTAACCACCTACATACTCGTCTTTCACACCTTCAATTCCCCATTCAGTATATATACACTCCAGCAAACACCCTGTCACTCCCCTTGCACTTCTCTAGTGACCCATTCAGCACCATGTACAAATCCATTCCCTGCGCCAAAACCCAAACACTTATAAATTCACCTATGCACTCTCCTTGCAGTACTGTAATCATTCAGTCAGTACCCAAGTACTCATTCAGCGACCCAGGCCTTAGCACATGGACTGCTTCAAACCCCTATCCACTATGCATGCAGTCCTCTAACCACCTACACACTTGTCTTTCACACCTTCAATTCCCTGGTCAGTATCCATACAGTCCAGCAAACATCCTGTCACTCCCTTTGCACTCCTCTAGTGACCCATTCAGTACCAAGTACTAATCCATTCACTGCGCCAAAAGCCAACCACTTATAAATTCACCCAGGCACTCTCCTTGCTGTACTCTAATGATTCAGTCAGTATCCAAGTACTCATGCAGCGACACAGGCCTTAGCACATGGACTGCTTCAAACCACTATCCACTATACATGCAGTCCTGTAACCACCTATACACTTCTCTTTCATAACTTCAATTCCCTAGTCAGTATCCATACACTCCAGCAAACACCTTATCACTCCCTTGCACTCCTCCAGTGACCCATTCAGCACCATGTACTAATGTATTTACTGCACCGAAAGCCAACCACTTATAAATTCACCCAGGCACTCTTCTTGCAGTACTCTAATCATTCTGTCAGTACCCAAGTACTCATGCAGTGAGCCAGGCCTTAGCACATGGACTGCTTCAAACGCCTATCCACTATGCATGCAGTCCTCTAACCACCTACACACTTGTCTTTCACACCTTGAATTCCCCAGTCAGTATTCATACACTTCTAGCAAACACCCTGTCACTCACCCAGTGTGTTTCCTTATAGTACTGTAATCATTCAGTCAGTTAGCATGTAGTCTTTTAGTGAGGTAGGCTTTAGGGCATGAACTGCTTCAAAGTAGTATGCACTATGCATGTAGTGTTTTAACCATTGTCACACGTGTGCTTCAGGGCTATAGTTTCTTAGTCAGTTTTTATATAAAATGTGTTTCTTCAGTAATAGAATAGTATAAATTTGAAAGTTATTAATATAAATTTATTTGTGATTCTTTTTTACAGATACTGTTTTTCAACGTTAAAATAGAGAAATCATGCCAGAAAAAAAAAGAAAAAGAAAAGAACAGAGACAGGAGGATTACTTGAAGAAATATCAACCACAAGTATTGAATGTACAAGATAATGTGGCTAAAAGGAAAAAATCTTCTGGTAAGATCACAAAGCAATTTATTAAAAATGTTTGTAGGACCAAACAGAATGTACAAAAATTCAAAATAAGAGGAAAAGCAAAAAAGCAAATGGTCAGTCAAAGGAGATAAAGTATGGTAAAAAAAGGCAAAATCAGTATAAGGAATTACGCCAAAAAATATTTTACAAGAGAGTAGTGCATAATTTGCTGAAAGATGTGAAGAAATATAAAAAGAGAGGTTTATTTTATAAAAAGCAGAAGCATATTGATAACATTGTGGAAAAGGCTTTTGAAATAAAAAGGAAACTGTTTATTTTAGTATTAAACAGAATTCGATCACTAGATAAACCAATCCATGTAATGAAGGCCAAAAGTAGGAGGAAAAGAGTTATTATAAAAAAAAAAAATTGTGATGTTTTTTTGGGAGAATGGATACACAGTTCCAGTTCAGAGCCTTTTTTAACTAAGAGAGTTATTCACAGAGCGAAAAATTATTGTATGCAGTTGACACCAGTGGTAGAGGTTATGAGGTTAGAGACGGTTGTCCAATTGAGAAAGAGAAAATGGTTGAAAGAAATGCAGAAGAAGTGATAGCTGATGAAGTTTTAGGGAGACGTGCTAAAAACCCTGTTTACACTTGGGATTGCAGTAGTATTTGCAGTATATGACAGGAATCTATTGAAAAATCATGTAGTTTTTTACAAGCCTATGCTAAAAAAAGTGTAAAACAAAAGATTAAGCTGTTGCAAGGACTAGACCCTTGCAGAGTGAGAAAACATACTGGTTTGCAAGGTCATTCTCTGGCTTGTCTTTCTAGGAAAGTTTGTCAACGTGTTTTTCACCATTTCAGAATGCTGGCAGTACGTCATACTCAAATGCGGAAGTTAGTGAGAAGGTTGTATTATGCAAAAAGTCCAGCACTAAAGTTAATTGAGTTGAACAGTGCTCTTTTGCGTGGGTCAGTATCAGATGTGAAGCAGGTCTGTGATGATATTGAGTTTTGTTACTTTGGTCCTCAGCAAGAGAGTGAAGAAACTGACACATTAGTAGAACAAAATGTTGAAGACAATGTACTACCCATAATTACAGAAAAATTTGAGGATGAAATCACAAAGTTTAAGGTATTTTCAGGTGAAAGACCAAATGTTGCTTGTATTTGTTGTCGGCGAAGTCACTATAAAAATCAGACTAGGGGTGTCAATCTGTATTTAAAAAGTGAAATAGAAGATAATGATAAGTGGATGGAATTTGCAACTTATTTGTTGGTAGAGGATTGTTTTGATTTGGGATCTGAGCAGCATATTTGCAAATATTGTTATAACAAATTAGATGAGAATAAAATGCCTGCTAGAGTTGTTCATAATAATCTAGAGTTGGTTGCTATTCCACCAGAGCTGATAGATTTAAATACGTATGAGTCTATTCTCATACAATGTGTTCACCCTTTTCAGGCTATTGTTCATATGGAGCCCAAAACAGGTAAATTACCTCCATCAGAGTTGCAAAGAGGATTGAAAGGAAGAGTTGTGTATTTACCATTAGATTTAAGGAAAAATATTGAAACTATTGGTGTAGACCATGCAGAAAATGAGCCACTAGCCATTCTAGTTAATGGTGTTCCTACTAAGAATAAGAACATTTGGCAAGAGTTAGTGGATGTTAGAAAAGTGCAAAAGGCGTCATTGTATCCGTTAAAAAATAATGAGTACTATAGAAATGTGTTTGTTGGAGAAGAAGAAATAGATTTAGCAGCAGATACTGAAACAATAAGTGGAAAAATAGAAAAAGTGGACATGTCCAGATGTGAAGAGATCTATGAACATTACAGTGTACATCCACTTCAATCCAAAGAGGTGATGGGGAATACAATTGAGTTGTTTCAAATGAAAAAAGCAACAGGAAGTCCCATGAGTGTATGGGAAGAGAGCTTGGGAGCTCGTTGTTTCCCGCAGTTGTTTCCAACAGGAAAAGGTGGACGATATGATGAACGTCCTGTGCAGATTCCTGCATCTGAATATTGGACAACAAGATTATATGCAGAAGATCCAAGATTTCGACAATGTATCTCTTATATATTTCATCTTCTGTTTGAAAGTGACTTGTCTGGACTTTCATATGCAGTAAATCACATTTTAAAAACTGGAATGCATCTTCAAAATGTAACTGCAAAGTATTTTATGGATAAAGTGCATCAGAGAGATGATCATTTAGAACCTCAGTTGATTAATCTGATGGCATGTCAGCGGGGACTAATGAATATTGGTACCGTCGACATGGAGAACTGAAATGTATGCTACGGAACTAGGGAACTCCTACATGGTTTGTTACACTAAGCTGTTATGAGTATGCTTGGGATGATTTACTTGAATTTCTTCGAGAGGCAAATTCCAATATAAAAAATATTGAATACAAGACACCTGGAGAATTGTGCTCTTTGGATCCTGTCAATGTATGCAGATATTTCAATCATAGATTTGAAGCTATGATGTCTTTCATCTGCAATTAAAAGAATCCTCCTCTTGGAGAAGTTGTGGATTTCTTTTGGAGAAAGGAGTATCAAGCAAGAGGTGCTCCTCATATACATATGTTGTTATGGATCAAGGAGCCCCCAAATTTGGAACAGATTCAGATGAAACTGTTTTGTTTTTCATTGAAGATTATGCTACATGTGCTCTTCCCAATAGCAGAGAAGATAAAAACTTAAAACAACAAGTCTTACGATTTCAAAGCCACAGGTGTGGAAAATACTGTCGACAAAAGTACAAGTCAAAGGATAAGTTCTATACGAAATGTCGTTTTGGATTTCCACGTCCTGTATTATCCAAAGGAAGAGTGAACAGTTTTATGTCAGCTATGCGACATACCATCACAAGAAAGTCTCCGAAAAACACCTACAACTTAAGAAGAAGCGAAGAATCGAAATACATAAATGACTACAATCCAGTTATTTTATCCATGTGGAACGCTAACATGGATATTCAGTATGTTGCGGACAATTCCATTGCTGTTGCTCGATATGTAACGTCTTACATTACTAAATCAGAAAAGACTGAATTGAAAGAAATGTGGGAAGAGATTTCTCACCAGAAGACTCTAAGTAAGAAATTATACAGTTTCAGTTTGAAGATGTTATCGCATCGTGAAATTGGAGCATATGAATGTTCAGATCGGTTATCATCTGCAAGTCTATACTCCAAAAGTAGAAGAATCATTTGGTTGAGTCTAGGTCTTGCAGGAATGCGAAATAGGGTACTGAAATCTGTTCAAGAAATTGAATATTTAGCAGAAAATGAACCAGAAAGTACAGATATTTTGAAAACGAATATGTTGGACACATACTACCCAAATAGAAGTCATCATCTTGAGAACATATGTCTCTATGAAGTGCTGCAAAACTACACTTTTAAACAGAATACTACAGAGAACATCAACGATGGAAAATATGCAGTGATTGGTTCCGAAGGATGTCTGGTGAAACAAAGGAAAGGATATTTAATTAATCACAGGAAACTGAGTTGTGACGCTGCTGACTAAAAGGAATCTTACTATTTAGCCCTTTTGCAAATGTTCAAACCATGGCGTTCAGAACTGGAATTACTTGGAGATTTTCCCAGCTATGAAGATTCATTTAATGCTTCTAAAGATAGCATATAATGCAGCGCTTTCGCACATTATATCAAAATGTTGAATGATGAAATTGATCAAGAAGCTACAATTGCAGCTGAGATTGCTAGAGACAGTTCTCAAGACAGTCAAAGTTCTGCTGCACTGAGTCAAGATCCACTAGGACAACCAATTGTTGAAAATGAAGCAGCGATTGCAATGAATGAGGTGGAAACAGCAATGTATGAAGCTCAAGAAGATGCAATACAGTTAGGAAACTTGGAAGAACAACTAAATGTTGAACAGAAACAAATATATCAGCAAGTGAAAGAGCAGATTGACCATGGATTACTTCAGGAAAAGAGAGGGTGCTCATGTACATCATTTCAACCTATCCGAATGTATGTGAGTGGTCAAGCTGGAACAGGAAAAAGTTTCTTAATTAAAGTAATTACAAGTTATCTGCAGAAAACAACTGATTCACATTGGTCTTGTGATGTCACTGCTCCAACTGGGTTGGCACTGGCAGCACATAACATTAAAGGAATTACTTAACATTGTTTACTAATGCTGCCAGTAGAGCATGAGAACAAATTGGAATACCACAAGCTATCTGGAGAAGCTTGTTGTGAAGTTTCAAGAGTCCTGAAGAAAATTAAACTTCTCATTACTGATGAGGTGAGCATGGTCTCAAACTTGATGCTTGCCTTTGTGCATTTAAGAATGCAGCAAATTCTTAAAACAGAGTATGACGTGTTATTTGGGGGAAAACACGTCATAGTTTTTGGAGATCTACTGCAACTGACTCCGGTAAAAGGACAACCGGTATTTAAAACACTAGCCCATGAAGATACCAGAAAGTCTCTTGGCAATGTTGGTAATGTGAACATTTGGACTCATTTTGAATACAAAGAACTGACAACAAATATGCGACAGGCAAATGATGCTGAATATGGAAGTATTCTTCAAGATATAAGAATTGGAATTCTTTCAAAACAAGGCAAACAAGCTTTGGAGAGTCGATTACTTTGCAATGTCTTTCCAAATGAAAATGCAGTTCCTGCAAAAGTGTACGTGGAAATTGCTAAAAATAAATCAGTGATTTGCTTAATGCCAACACTGCGCGAGTGTTCCATATTCAACGAAGAACTATTGAAACTGGAAAATGAAGAAATTGTAAAAATGGAAGCCATCGATAAAATACAGCATGAAGGAATCACTATTATTTTGACGGGAAAGTTGAGATCAAAACTGGATTGTTTAGAAAAATAAATAAATAAAACTGCTGGTTTAGAAAAGACACTATATGCGTGTGTAAACTGTCGGGTAATTTTAAGGCGTAATTTGGATGTAGAGAAAAGTTTAGTTAATGGTGCAATGGGTAAAGTGGTGGATTTTGTGAATTATCAGAAAAAAGAAGGAATTTAATTTAAAAAAATTAAATTTGATCAGATTGATGAAGTTAAAGAAATTGGACGTTGTTCAGTTCGTTTTTTGCTTGTTAAAGATTTATATGTCCGTAGGAAACAATTTCCATTTTCTCTGGCATACGCAGTAACTATTCATAAATCTCAAGGATTAAGTGTAGACAGTGCATTGGTGAACATTGGATCTACCGTATTTAAAGAGGGTATGGCATATGTTGCTTTGTCGCGAGTCAGAACATTATCTGGTTTGTTTTTGATTGATTTTGATGAGAGGAAGGTTACTGCAGATGCAAACTGTGTAAAAGAGTATAATAGGTTAAGAAGGGTTTATGCTCCAAATTTAGGTCAATATCCTGTATTTGAAAAGCGTGTGGTTGGTCGAAAAAGAAGGTTAGAGAATATCTGTTCTGAAGGTGTCAAGAAGGGAAAAGAACAAGATAATGTTGTGATTGCAGGTAAAAAGAAATTGGACACTGTTGAAGAGATTGTTGGTTATAAGTTTGAAAATAGTTCAGGTGTCAACTGCTATGCTAATGTAGTGGTCAATGTTGCTTTTTATCTGGAAGGTTTGCGAGAACAAATTATGCAGAATCGGCAAAAAAGATTTTGTTCTCTGTTGCATTCTGTTTATGAAAAGTTGACAACAGATACAAGTAAAATACAATCTGTTTCAGATGTTCGTAGTGTTTTGGATGTGTGTTCTGGTTCTACAGAATTTTCACAAAATATCCAACAAGATGCTCAGGAATTTTTAATGTATATGCTTACCATTTTTGAAAATGAAGGTGTAGAAATAGAAAATATTTTTGGCCTTTCTTACAAATGGGAACATCATTGTGAAAATTGCACGTATACATGTAGCACCAATGTAGACACTGAGAGATTTCTGTATTTAACATTACCAGACTGTAAATCAGTGTCTTTCAATAAATTAGTTAAAGGTGCAAATCAAAACATGGAGTGTAGCCAATGTAAATCAGAAATGTTATCCACATTATTCTTACCAAAATATGGAAAATACATATTTTAATGATGCAACGTTGTACAGCTGACGGAAGAAAATTGGATACTTTAATAAAGCAATTTGTAGCAGCACAACTATCAATATCAGGAAGAACTTTTGTAGCAATTGCTATAATTTTCCATGATGGTCCTTCCACCACATCTGGACATTACACTGCCTATCTAAAATGTGACAAAGGCTGGACACTTTGTAATGATTCCCAGTTGGTTTTTAAACAACTTTGCCTAGGGAATTACAAAATTCCTACCTAATATTTTTAAAGTCAAAGTTTTAGGAAGATAATTCATTCCCTGAGGAATTTATTATTATAATTTAATAGGACTACCATTGGACAATTTACATAAAGAAGGAGTGCAAAAATACCATTTGGCCACAAGGAAAGGTATATTTTTGAATTATGGACTTTTTGGTGGTCATTGATTCAGTGAATATTTAAAGCGGCAATATTTACAGTTTTTATAAGTTAAAGTTATAAAATTTTGTGAGCCGTAAGCATTTCATATATGCGTGATTTTTATTTTCTGGTATTTTACTGAGAATAGCATGTTGTTTTTTTTTAACAATCTTTCTGATTGTTTTTTTTTTGCCCGCTGTTAAGTTATGAGTACGATTGAAATCACTATTTCTAGTGAAATTCAGTATATTCTGAGTACAGCAAAAAAGGCAAACAAATTACTTTGTGGAAATTATGATGTGTTGTAAAAAAATTATTATTACATGTTATAATTTTTTTTTTCTTTTCTTTCACAGATCCAAATTTTAAAATAAGCAATTTATATCAATTTAGATTGCAATGAAAATCTGAAAAAAATGTATACCATTTTTTATTCCTATTACTGTGAAGGTAAGTTTAACTAAGTCTCAATATGCAGACTGAGGAGGTCTGCAAGAAGCTACAAAGTTGAAACACGTTTCTAAAAACACTCTGTTTATACATATGTAGTTTTGAAATCTGACCATAATCAGATATCATGTGACCTGCAAAAAAAGAGATTTGAGGGGTTCATAATATTTCCCGTTGTACCTATTGAAGGACCGCAATCATTTCAATCATTCTTCTTTGAACATCTTTGCAGACAAAACTCTGTGCTTACCTTCTATCATTCGCAAGGAATTTTAAAACCGGAAATATGTAAATTTTTGTAACATAGTTATTGCACAAGACATTCTTTCATATTTACAAAGAGAGGAAAAGGCACTCTGTGTACTTTTTCTTCTCCATGTAAATACAACCTCATCATGCACACCACTTTGCGTTGACAGGGTGTTCTATAAGTGTTGTTGTGCATGATTGCACTGAATACTCATAGAACAAGACACATCTCTAGATTTATCAGAAATCATAAATCTCAATATGTGTGTGAATGCTGCACCATTCTAATATTGGTGTAGGAAAGCACAACAAGGAGAATTGTTTTCATTTCTCCTCATTTTTATTTCTTCAATGCATGCTAAAATGTTCAGCATACATTGAAGGAGAAAAATGCATTTTGTCATTGTTTTTGTGCAGGAAGGTGTGTCTTCTTGCAGAAAAACAAACAGCACATGACACAGATATCCTTGCACTATGGTGCAAGGGTGCCTGTGTCACCACATGGCTGCAGTTTAAGCAGCCGTTCAGAGAGAAGCATAGATTTGCAATATATTTATGTACAAATGTTGCATCCCTGTACTTCGGAAGTACTACAGCACACTGCAGTTAAAGAGGTTACTGTGTGATGCTGCAGCACTTCCTCATAGTTCTGCACTTATACATTCACCATACGCTACTAATGCATTCATTCAGTCAATTACGTACTACACATACATTCATCTAAACTTTCACACACTAACAAAGAAATTTAGCTATTTTTTTAAACCAGGAAAGTTAGTTCTTAGAAGAACTTTTTTTTTTCTTCTTTCTTCTTTTATATATTTTTTGGGGGTTTTCCAACAATTTTGTGATTTTTTTGGTTTTTCTGGAAAAAAAAAACAAAAAACAAAACAGGAGGAACAAAACAATGAACTTCAGGGGAAAAAACACCAAAAACTAGCAATGGTGACTTTCTTGTCGGTGGCAGATCAGATCGATCGAATGCTCACCGTAGCACAAAGTCGCATTGCACTTAGTGCAGAGCACTTTTAAAAATTGAAATTGAAAACGGATGTCCAAGTTTTGGGCTGACGGATGCACTCTTGAAGTGCTCGGCTGCGATGAGGTAGAAGGCGCAGGAGCAGGAGTGTCTCTCATCCATCGGCCTTCTTCTCGTGCAAGATCGACAGGATGAAGGGTAGGTGCTTCATCATGCTGGCTGTCCCGCATGAGTATTTCTTTGTCGGATCCCCTCGAGACATCACTTTTTTACAAATCTTGCACGTGACCAAGGTGGCATTGGTCTTCTTTTGCCCCTCAGGAAAAGAAAAAAATTTCAACACAACTGAAGAAAAACGTGGTGTGCGTGGTGGCTCCTCCAAAAAAACATCCTCAGATGTATTAGGAGATGCAGGTGATGCCTGCTGCCCTGAAGCCATTGTTAGGAGAAAAAAGTTAGAGCTAAGTGTAAACTTAGTCCAAAAAATCTTCTTCTCTCAAAGAGATGCTCCTCCAAAGAAGGTGAAAGAAGAATGATTGAAATGGGTGGGGTCTTTCAATAGTTAGAACAGGAAGTGTAATGAACCAATCAAATCTCTTTTTTTGCAGGTCACATGGGATCCGCGCACCCTGCGCTTACGCAGCACGCAACCAGCGCGCATCCGCAAAATTGAATTAAAAAGAAATATAGGATTAGATGTACAAATATATTACTTTTAAGACTAGTTTAGAGTTTGTCTTCAATTAATATTCACATGAAATACATATATAAATGTTTTTTTAAATGTTAAATATGTTGCGGGATCCGGGCACCTACCGCGTCATACACGCATATGACGCATCGCGGAAGTGCGTAAACGTCGCGTTACGTTACATCGAACGTGACGCCTATAGGATGGGAGTCGCATACCGGTCGCATTGCCATCGCGCACTAAACACGTACCCAACGCATACCATGTGCGGATGCTATCGCGTAGGGATCGAGAACGGTGCGCATAGGTTGCGCGGATCCAAAAAACATGGTAAAAAAATATCAAAATAAAGTTTTGAACATATAGTTACACAAATATTTTTAAAAATATAAAAAAATATGTTTGAAAAACCCAATAATAACAAATAATATTTTTTTAATTTGGAAAGATTTAAATGAAAAAATAGGTTAAAAAATAGTGTTAAAAAAGAATTTCAAAAAAACATAATTAATGAAATTGACACACTGAAATTGAAAAATATAGAAATCCAATGAAAATCATTAAACATGATATCTTTAGAGATAAGTTATAGATAGGAATTAGCATTTAAAAAACCTTTGAAATTCACTGAAAAAGCCATAGGTTTCATGCACGTTATAGTTAGGAATTGGCATTTGAAAAACCTTTGAAATTCTCTGAAAAAACCAAAGGTTTCAGGGGCGTTATAGTTAGGAATTGGCATTTAAAAAACCTTAGAAATTCACTGAAAAAACCATAGGTTTCAGGGGCGTTATAGTTAGCTGGACATTTCCCTCGTACAAAACCCTAGAAATTCCCCCGCTATAGTTAGTTCAGCTAACTATAACTCGCGCCCCCGCAATGCACTGCTGATGATGTCACATATTACATCACTCATGACATGGTCAAATTAGGATCAACCGCCAAAAAACACCGACCGCGGGGGAACGGGGCCAGGAAAAAATGCCAGTAGCGGGCAGAGATGGCCAAAATCCGTCCACGGCGTTCGGATTCGCTGTGGATAAAACAACCAACCCGTCGCAAGTATAGCGGAGACACCACACGGGAAATTAGGATTTCCCCGATGGTCCCGCAGTACGTTTTGCTATTTCCGACCGCTGCGGTCGCAAACAGTAATGAATGTGAGAGCCGGCAGAGGAGCTGCAGCACAGCCACCGCTGCGTTCGATCTGTGAAAAATATGGCGGCCGAATGAAAAAAACCACAAAAAGGCAACAAAGTGCACACAGCAAACTAGCCATGCCCCCCAAAAACACAAAACACACCCCAATGCCACAACCACATTGCAAAAAGAAAAATACAAATCCCAGGACAACACACACAACACACCTGGCAGCAATACCCCATTTGAACACACCCACATAGCTGAGTATAAAACCAGCCCCTTCACTGACCACAATCCTTTGCAATACTCCAGGAGTGAAAGGAGAGGCAAAGAACACAACATTACTAGCCACACCACACACAGCACTTACACCCCTGCACCCACAACCAGTTTGCACACCTCACACCATGGCAACACATAAAATGTCCACATTCACAGAGAGTGAGTTGACAGTAATGATAGATGAGATAGTCAGAGTGGAACCACAACTGTTTGGTAGCCTGGTCCAACAGACACCATTAGCCACAAGAACACAAATGTGGGCAAGGATAGTCGAGAAGGTCAATGCAGTAGGGACCACCCCGCGATCAAAAAAGGAAATCATGAAGCTGTGGCATTACTTGAAGAGGGTTGTCATAGAGAGGAGGAGCAAGGACCATGAGCTGGCTGACAGGACTGGCGGTGGCCCTCCCATTCCACCAAAACCATACACACCATGGGAGGAGAAGGTGCTTGCAATACTGCTTCCAGAGAGTCTCACAGGAGTACCCAGGGGAGTGGAGGCTGATAAGTACAAATGACTACCACCACACTGCTATGTACTGTCTTGCACAACTACAAAGCTACACCGCCTAGGACAAATTCCATTAATCTGCACTACACACTCACAAAAACATGTCTCACAGATCCAACATCCACTCACTCCCATTCACCCCAAACGTAGCTAGCAACATTACCATGGGGGCATGTGTACAGGCAGCCAGCACTACAACTCCCACCAGGCCCCCTTGTCCCACAGCATCAGCAAGATGGAGCCCTCTCCCCACCCCACCCAGAAGTATGAGTCAGTCATTACATAACCCACATCAAACTTACAGGTAGGTAGCCATCTTCCCTGGGAGGGTGTTTGTGGGTGGGAGGCCTGTACCACAACTACCACCATGCCCCCTGTCCCACACCTCAGCAGTATAAAGCACTCCCCCACCCTGAAACAGTTGGAAGCCATTGCAGTGCATCACACAAACTTACAGGTAGGTAGCCATCTTCCCTGGGAGGGTGTTTGTGGGTGGGAGGCCTGTACCACTACTCCCACCATGCCCCCTGTCCCACACCTCAGCAGGATGGAGCACTCCCCCACCCTGAAGCAGTTGGAAGCCATTGCAGTACATCAAACAAACTTACAGGTAGGTAGCCATCCTTCCGGGGAGGGTGTTTGTGAGTGGGAGGCCTGTACCACTCCTCCCACCATGCCCCCTGTCCCACACCTCAGCAGGATGGAGCACTCCCCCACTCTGAAGCAGTTGGAAGCCATTGCAGTATACTAAAACAAACTTACAGGTAGATAGCCATCTTCCCTGGGAGGGTGTTTGTGGGTGGGAGGCCTGTACCACTATTCCCACCATGCCCCCTGTCCCACACCTCAGCAGGATGGAGCACTCTACCTCCCTGAAGCAGTTGGAAGCCATTGCAGTACACCAAACAAACTTACAGGTAGGTAGCCATCTTCCCTGTAAGGGTGTTTGTGGGTGGGAGGCCTGTACCACTACTCCCACCATGCCCCCTGTCCCACACCTCAGCAGGATGGAGCACTCCAACACCCTGAAGTAGATGGAAGCCATTGCAGTACACCAAACAAACTTACAGGTAGGTAGCCATCTTCCCTGGGAGGGTGTTTGTGTGTGGGAGACCTGTACCACTACTCCCACCATGCCCCCTGTCCCACACCTCAGCAGGTTGGAGCACTCCACCACCCTGAAGCTGTTGGAAGCCATTGCAGTACACCAATAAAAACGTACAGGTAGGTAGCCATCTTCCCTGGGTGGGCAGTATGGGGGTGGGATGCCTGAACAACAACTCACCCCAGGCCAACTTGTCCCCAGATCATCACGATGGAGCCTCCCCTCCCACCCAGATGCATGTGTCAGCCATTGTATCACCACAAACAGAATAACAGGTAGGTAGACATATCATGCTTGCTAGTCACACCCCTGAGCAGGATGCAAGCCCCCACCACACATACACACAGATGTGTCAAGTCAAAGCCAAATGGAAAAACAAAACGGGTAAGTATAAGTAGCCAGTATGTGCACACAGCCAGTGTCCGCAAAAACATGGTGCCACATGACAACACCAGCCCCCTCATTGCACACACATACACACAGATCCCTTTTGCCACTCATAGTGTGCACACAGCTAAGCCAATGAGACTGTCACAGCAACCAAAGTGTGATACACCAATGCTCATGTAGGAGAAAGTCTGGGCACAATCATGCACAGCAGTGAATTCCATGTGTAAGTGCCATGGGGTCAGAGCAGCAAGGACCAAATGTGAAACTAAAAGCATGGTTGGTGGTACAAATCCAGATATGCACATGACAAGACAAATGTATGCAGGAGATGACAATGGCCTGTTCATGGCCAGATATAACGTCTGACAGGATTGAGTGAGCAAAAAGGAGTCCTCACAGATATTTTTCCCTGCACTAGTCCCTAGATGGCAACATGTCCCTTTACTCAGAAATCATGCACGTAGCACATGGTAGGTATTGACAACTCACAACATGGACAAGTAATGCATGTCAGGAGGCACAGTAGTGCGCGTACAACAAAATGTGATGATTAGTCAACTGTGTGGTGTACAAACAGTGAATGACATACAGTTCACACAAAGCTTTCAGTGTGCACTGCAATGACCATCTCCCATCTGACCCACAGGTGACCAAGAACTCACTGCAGAGGACAACACCAGCAACCTGCACAGCCAGCCCCCCCCCGGTACATGGACTCACGAATGTTGACTCCCGGGATTCTCTGGATGATGAGCTCGATGCCGGTCCAACTGGTGTGCTAGGGCGCAACAGGTCCCAGGACCCCATTGGCCCCCCACCACATCTGCTGCACTAACAACATCACTGCAGAGCCCTGCTGTTACGGCCTGTGCATCCACCGCAACCACCACCACCACCAGCGCTGCCTGCAACACCCCCCCTGTCCCAGAGGATGACCACCCCACACCACCGACTGAGGAGGGCAGGGAGATGATGTGTGTGACTATAGTGGTGAGGCAACAGGTCTGTGGCAGCAGGGAAGTTGGGAGGGGCAGGGTCACCCACAGACAACAAGTGGCTGGGACCTAATCCCTGGACAACATCACCAGAGTCCTTGGGGCATATGAACGGGCCAGTTGGATGAACTGTTCCGCGAGCTCATCCTGCTGGTGAGGTCCATCGACACCCGTATGGGACAAATTGTGGAATTCTTTGGCCAGCAAGTGGCGGTACTGAGGGACAGGCCTGCGCTACAACCAACAACTCCACCGCCCTCTGGTGGCCTGCAGGATGACAGTTCACCATCCTCCCCTGCGGCCACAGAGAGGGGTGAGTCCTCAGACCCCACTGGCCTTACTGCAGGCCCCCCCCCTGCCAAGCAACGAAGGGGCCTTCCGAAGAAAACCCTGGGAGTAACAGGAGTCAAAGCACCTGGCAAACGCCAGTCACGGAGCCAGCCATGATGGCAACCCTCTTCACCACTGCATTGACTTTATTGACTGTCTTTCCCCACACTGCCTTGTGAATGGCATCTGTCTGTTGGACTGGTTCACCACATCAATCTTGTGACTACTCGACTATCTCATTTACCACAACTGTCAACTCACTGCTCCACTAATCACCTCAACGTAAATGTTCACCCCAACTCACATGTCACCATTGGAAATAAAAAATCCTTACACACAAATTTTTGTGTCTGCTCCGTCTTTATTCCAGGATGTACAGTCTTCACCATGATTGCAAAGTACCAGGAGACTGGATTGTATGTAGGCAAGGATAGGTTGAAGGCATCTAGGAAAACACAACAGAACAACATTCACTAGTCTGTGTGTAGCACCACAGACATCACACAACACTTCACAACAAGAGAATCCCACATGCACACATCACAATGGGCAACAAGTGTCAACATACACATCCTGTAGATGTTCCTAAATGAACTGTCCCAGAAACATTGTCAGCCACCACTCAGTCTGCAATCGGCTCCTGTCACAAATCTCACATACACCTTCACAACAACAGCAACATAATCAGAAAATGGGTATGTTGTACATTGTCACCCACCTTCAAGTGAACTAGCGGGTGTTGAGCTGTTGATGCAGGTCAACACCATCCTCCTCTCCACTGTCCTCATCACTGGACACGGGTTGGTTTGCAGGCGGGGGCCTTGGGTCCTCATCATCATCCAGAATCAGGGGAATCTCCTTGCGAATGGCTAGGTTGTGGAGCATGCAGAATGCCACTACAATCTGACACACCTTCCCGGGCGAGTATATCAGTGCACCTCCGGTCTTGTCCAGGCAGCGGTAACGTGACTTCAGCAGACCAAAAGTACGCTCCACCACACAACGTGTTCTCCCATGGGCATCATTGTAGCAGACTTCAGCCGGGGTCCTGGGAGCAACCAGGGACAGTTGGGATATGCAGTGTCACCTAGGTGTGACAAACACAAATAAACATTGCTATGTCGCTGAGTCAGAAGGCAGCAGGTCACACACCCAGCATGACATATGACTAGGCATACTCACCCACAATCCATGCACAGTCGGGAAGCAGATTAGACATCAGCTGGGGTACAATGCTGTTCTGCAGGATGTATGAGTCATGGGCCGAGCCTGGGAATTTGGCACACATGTGGGAGATGATCATATCTGCCAGGCACACCACTTGCACATTTATGGCGTGGTAATGTTTACAATTCCTCTAGATGTGCTCACGAGTCTGTGGTGGCACAAGACCAACATGGGTGCAATCAATGGCACCAACAACATGGGGGATGTGTCCGATGGGATAGAAATCTCCCTTCACAGCTGCCAATTCAGGTCCCCTGGGGAAATGCATATATCTGTCCTTGTAGATCATCATGGCGGACAGTACATCACGCAGCACCATGCTGAACATCGGTTGTGACATCCCACCTGCGCTGGCCACCATGTGCTGGAACGATCCAGTGGCAAACAAATGCAGGGCCACCATCACCTTATACGTTTGGGTGAAAGCTGTTGGATATGTTCTGTGAGGCTGCAGGTGGAGCTCCAACATATCACAAAGGGTCTTTAGGGTGGCTCTATCCAGATGGCATTTTCGGATGATCGCCTCATCCTCCATGTCTTCCAGCACTATCAAGTGACGAAGCAGGTTTGGTCTCCTCCTAGTTGAGATGAAAGTGGACACATGTCAATGCAATACATCATGAGATGGGCAGATCATCTCACATCCTGGATAACACAACACCAACAATGACTGTCATCAAAATTGAGTTACAGACCAGCCTAAATGTATGGACACCTTCAGCTACACAAATGGCACACTTGTAAACTTACACAGAGCAAGTACCTCAAACACCACCTCGGTCAATGTGAATGCACATAGGGATATGGCCACAATTACCATGGGCACGCCTGGGAGGATAGCATCCAGCATATGTGTAACAAATCAACCCCACTGTCTCATACCTAGCTGCTGTACCTGACACACCTTCATGCATCATTTGAACCTGGCACACATCAACAACACAATGACCACAGTCTGAGCAGAAATGACGATTGTGTGCATGAGCAGACATGAGAGGACATGCAAAAAAGAACATCATTCATTGAGACAAACATTGTTGTTATTGACACAGCACCTCAACACATTGACATGCGTACACATTGTGGAGTCCATAACAACACTGTCCTGTGTACAGGACCATCAATATCACAAGTGAAATGTGAGGGAGTACATGCCAATCTACGAAATCACATTCACAAACATGGCATGTGTAGTCACCAGTGGAGTAAATTGAACATTGGCATGGTGTGCACAATGATTTGCCATTTACCATGTGGCCACTGTGCACTGTTGATGTTTGCCAGATGGCCATTGCCATTGTATGGCACCCAAATCGCGGTAGCTACCACCTGGCCCCAGCGGTGTGTCACGAGCAATCCCCATATACAGAATTGCAGTAGTGATAGCCATGGAGACATGCCCAAATGGCGGTTGGCATGCTCCACCACCCAAATCGTGGAAGCTACCGCCTGGCCCCAGTGGTGTGTCACCAGCAATCCACAATACACAAGTGCGGTAGTGATACATATCCATGTATAGCCAAATGGCGGTTGGCATGCCCCGCCACCAAAATTGCGGTAGCTACCGCCTGGCCCCAGCGGTGTGTCACCAGCAAGCCCCATATACACTAGTGCGGTAGTGATAGCCATGGAGACATGCCCAAATGGCGGTTGGCATGCTCTGCCACCCAAATCGCGGTGCCTCATGGGAATGTATGGCACACAAATTGCGGTAGCTACCGCCTGGCCCCAGCGGTGTGTCACCAGCAATCCACAATACACAAGTGCGGTAGTGATACATATTCATGTATAGCCAAATGGCGGTTGGCATGCCCCGCCACTCAAATCGCGGTAGCTACCGCCTGGCCCCAGCGGTGTGTCACCAGCAATCCACAATGCACAAGTGCGGTATTGATACATATCCATGTATAGTCAAATGGCGGTTGGCATGCCCCGCCACCCAAATCGCGGTAGCTACTGCCTGGCCCCAGCGGTGTGTCACCAGCAATCCAAAATACACAAGTGCGGTAGTTATAGCCATGGAGACATGCCCAAATGGTGGTTGGCATACTCCGCACCAAAATCGCGGTAGCTACTGCCTGGCCCCAGCGGTGTGTCACCAGCAATCCCCATATACACTAGTGCAGTAGTGATAGCCATGGAGACATGCCCAAATGGCGGTTGGCATGCTCTGCCACCCAAATCGCGGTGCCTCATGGGAATGTATGCAAAAAGAACTATTGATGGACAGAATGCAGAACAATTTCATACATTCACCCCACTACAGAGATCTGGGCCTAAATCCATCGTTTTTTTGCTCACCATGCCATTCCAGTTTGGACCCAGCCATAGGCAAATCAGGCCTGACCCTGTGCCCAATGGGAACAGTCCAGCCCGAACTGCCAGGCCAGGTCCTCCCTGGACTGGAAACAAGCATCCTAGGACCGGTTTTGGGGTTTCACCCCTCTTCAGCCAGGATAGCTTGATTCCAGTGGCATAGAGAGCATGGGACTCACGTCTGAGCATACCCGTCCCACTCGGGGTGACAAATGCAAAAAGAACTATTGATGGACAGAATGCAGAACAATGTCATACATTCACCCCAGTACAGAGATCTGGGCCTAAATCCATCGTTTTTTTGCTCTCCATGCCATTCCAGTTTGGACCCAGCCATAGGCTAATCAGTCCTGACCCTGTGCCAATGGGAACAGTCCAGCCCGAACTGCCAGGCCAGGTCCTCCCTGGACTGGAGACAAGCATCCTAGGACCGGTTTCGGGGTTTCACCCCTCTTCAGCCAGGATAGCTTGATTCCAGTGGCATAGAGAGCACAGGACTCACGTCTGAGCATACCCGTCCCACTCGGGGTGACAAATGCAAAAACAACAGTTGATGGACAGAATGCAGAACAATGTCATACATTCACCCCAGTACAGAGAGCTGGGCCTAAATCCATCGCTTTTTTGCTCACCATGCCATTCCATTTTTAACCCAGCCATATGCAAATCAGTCTTGACCCTGTGCCTCATGGGAACAGTCCAGCCGAAACTGCCAAGCCAGGTCCTCCCTGGACTAGAACCAAGCATCCTAGGAACGGTTTTGGGGTTTCACCCCTCTTCAGCCAGGATAGCTTGATTCCAGTGGCATGGAGAGCACAGGACTCACGTCTGAGCATACCCGTCCCACTCGGGGTGACAAATGCAAAAACAACAGTTGATGGACAGAATGCAGAACAATGTCATACATTCACTCCAGTACAGAGATCTGGGCCAAAATCCATCTTTTTTTGCTCACCATGCCATTCCAGTTTGAACCCAGCCACATGCAAATCAGTCTTGACCCTGTGCCTCATGGGAACAGTCCAGCCCGAACTGCCAAGCCAGGTCCTCGCTGGACTAGAAACAAGCATCCTAGGACCGGTTTCGGGGTTTCACCCCTCTTCAGCCAAGATAGCTTGATTCCAGTGGCATGGAGAGCACGGGAGTCACGTCTGAAAATTCCCGTCCCACTCGGGGGGAAAAAATGCAAAAACAACAGTTGATGGACAGAATGCGGAACAATGTCATACATTCACCCCAGTACAGTGATCTGGGCCTAAAGCCATAATTTGTATGCTCACCATGCCATTGCAGTTTGAACCCAGCCATATGAAAATCAGTCTTTATCCTGTGCCTCATGGAAACAGTCCAGCCCGAACTGCCAAGCCAGGTCCTCCCTGGACTAGAACCAAGCATCCTTGGACCGGTTTCGGGGTTTCACCCCTATTCAGCCAGGATAGCTTGATTCCAGTGGCATGGAGGGCACGGGACTCACATCTGAGCATACCCGTCCCACTCGGGGTGACAAATGCAAAAACAACAGTTGATGGAGAGAATGCAGAACAATGTCATACATTCACCCCAGTGCAGAGATCTGGGCCTAAATCCATCGTTTTTTTGCTCACCATGCCATTCCAGTTTGAACCCAGCCATATGCAAATCAGTCTTGACCCTGTGCCTCATGGGAACAGTCCAGCCCGAACCGCTAAGCCAGGTCCTCCCTGGACTAGAACCAAGGATCCTGAAGAAGTGTGACATACCCTGAAACTGGTCCCAGGATGCTTGTTTCCGGTCCAGGGAGGACCTGGCCTGGCAGTTCGGTCTGGACTGTCCCATGGGGCACAGGGTCAAGACTGATTTGCTTATGGCTGGGTCCAAACTGGGGTGGCGTAGTGGGCAGAAGAACGATGGATTTAACCCAGATCTTTTGACTGGGGGAGAATGTTTGCATTGTCAGCATTCCGCTCATCATTTGTTTGCTGTAACACATCATGTAAATGTATGGCACCCAAATCGCGGTAGCTACCGCCTGGCCCCATCGGTGTGTCACCACCATGGAGCATGCCCTTACAGCCAATGGGAACCTGGATTGCGGTGGCATAATGCAATTTTGAAAGTCGTGGTAGGCGTGCTCCGCCACCGTGGAGCCGGTCATTGGATGAAATTGAAAGATGCACCATCACGGTAGCGCCCGCCTAACCACTGCAGTGTGTCACCACCATGGAGCATGCCCTTACAGCCAATGGGAATCTGGATTGCGGTGGCATGATGCAATTTTGAAAATCGCGGTAGGCGTGCTCCGCCACCACGGAGGTGGTCATTGGATGCAATTGAAAAAGGAAGACCTGGACTACCAATTGCTGCAGCTTGGCACCTTTGAAACAACCCCAGGGTGTGGGAGGGAGCCTCACATTTCCACTGATCCCATAGCCTGATGCCAGAGACCCCTCACCTGCTGCTGCCTCCAGGGACTGTTGCCAGAGACGCCTCACCTGCTGCTGCCTCCAGAGCCTGCTGCCAGTGACCACCCACCCACCTGCTGCTGCCTCCAGGGACTGCTGCCAGAGACCCCTCACCTGCTGCTGCCTCCAGGGACTGCTGTCAGAGACCCCTCACCACCCAATTTCGCCGCTGTTGTCTCATGTCCACAGTGATGGCAAGGACAGAGAAGATCCGTGCAAGTCCCCTTCACAAGCGAGGAGCTGGAGGCCCTGGTGGACGAGGTGCTCACACAGTACCCAAGGCTATATGGTGCCCCAAATGTCATGGTAAGTCCTCAACAGTGGGGGAAGGGCGGGGGGGCACACATGTTTTTGGACTGAGGCAGTATGTGCCTGAGACTGTGTGGTTGTGTTATACACTGCCTAACATGCTGTCTCCAGGGGGAAGGTGTGTGTATACCCAATGCCACAGGTTTCCCTGCCTGCACATGTATGTTTGAGTGACCTTTGTTTTGTTGTCAGCCATACAGTGACACAGAAAGTTGTTCATGCATGAGTCAGGACAGTGATTGTTTGGCTGAATGGCTGTGTGTGCCCCTGTTGTCCATCTCAGTGTGTGCCCAGCTGGCCTTCACAGTCCCTGCCCAAAAGGACATGGACACATCACTTCACTTAAAGAGTTTTACATCAGTCTTTTCTCATTGCACTCCAGCTATGAGCCATCTCAGCACTGTAGCTTGCACACGAGCTGCCCTGTGATGAGGATTTTGGATTTGTGAGATCATGTCCCTCAATGTGACATCCGTGACACAGTTATCTATTCATGGACATTGATGGCTGTGCAGTCTTGGACACAGTGAGTCTACCCCCAGACACAGGTCGATATGTGATGTATGTGTTGCTCAACCTAAAAATGGATTGGAGATGTGGGCAGGCTACTGTTCCCCCTCACACCTGCATGAATTTACATCAGTTTTTCCCATGCCGATGTGCCATGTTAGATGTATTCTTGTCTCTGTTAGACATATCTGTGGATTTGTGAAGACTTTGTATCTTGCTGCTGTACTGAGAGATGTAGGTACATAACACTGTGTCAATCACTGATCTTTTCCCCCTCTTGTCTCCCATGCCTGCAGCTCAAGGTACACCAGCGTAAGGCTGTGTGGAGGGCAATTGCAGCCAAGGTGCGGGCCCTGGGTGTCTCAAACTGACGGCACACCCACTGCCACAAGAGGTGGGACGACATCAGCCGGCTGGCAAAGAACTTGGCAGAGATGACATTGGGGCTGCTTCCTCACACTGAGCATTTGGCACGGTGCAGCATGACACCACTAATGGTCCGCATTTTGGCAGTGACACAGCCTGAGCTGGATGCACGTTTGAAGGATCAACAGCAGCAAGCCAGGGGTGAGCATTCTGGAAAGGGTGACTTTGGCTGGGAGTGGCTGCATGTGTACAGAGCCTGTGCCAGCACTGGTCGATGTGATGTTGGTAGTGTGATGCAGTGGCATGTAAGTGGCTGCTGGGCTGGGTGCAGGTGTTACACATTTGCCCTACCTGTACTTACAAAGGTAATTTGAGTACTGTGCATTCCCATTGCACTATGAGTCGTGGTCTGCAGGTATCGTCTGCATTGTGGTAGTCTGGGGAATCCCATGGGAGGGAACGGCAGTGTGCCCGATCTGATTGTGCCTTCATCAATACGTCCATTGTCTGCAGTCAGATTTGGGAGGCCTGGAGATCTGACAACAATGTGCACCAGTCTTTGGGCCCCAAAGTACAACATGGTGTGTGGCATGAGCTCATGGCCATTGTGTAATGTCATGTTGTAGTCTGTGTTGTCCACTCCTGTTCCATCCCTATCTGTCATTGGCAACAACTAGTGTGCCCCCATCATGTCCCTAGGTGTGCTCAGAGCTATTTGTGTGTCTGGTTGAACAGAGCCACTAGCAGGGTGTTGTGCTGTGTGGTCATCACATGCTCACTTATGCCTGAATTTCCAGTTTCCATGCACTGTTTGAGTCAATATAGTGAGTTAGCACAATGTGACTGCACAGGGTGCTGTGCAACATGTAGATTTAGTCATCTTTTTTCTGATGCTTTGCTTGCATATGTTTGTTCTGTTGCTGCCACTGAAGTGACCCTACATCGCTGTCTCTCATGCATCATCTCCTGTGGTCACGGAGGGACAGGAGACGGACACCAGTGGGGGTGAAACAAGCACAACAGCTGCAGAGGAGCCCAGTGACACAGATGTCACCAGCGCCTCAGAGGCTGACAGGAATCTGCTGGAGATATCCCACCCTGAGACGCAAAGTACCACATCATCTGATGCCAGCGGGGATGCATCCAGTTTGGCGGGCACAGGGAACAGGGACTCTGCATCATCTTCCACCACACAGTGGCCAGTGCCCACCCTCCCAGCCACTTCCTCTGGTGCTGCCCGTGTTCGCCCCAGTAAGAAGGGGGAGAGTGTCCTTAACCCCGGGCACCGCTATCCCTGCCCCTGTCCCCCCTGCTGTCATCAGTGCTGAGTCTGTGGACCTTTTGTGCCAGCTGTGTGTAGGCCAGACAGCTCTCCTCAATGCCTTCAATGACCACAACAAAAAATTGGCACAGGTGGTTGCTTTCATGGAGGGCATGCATTCAGACATGGGAGGGCTGCATCGTAATGTCAAGGCTTTGTCCTCCACAGTGACGTCAGCCCTTCAACATGTACATACTCACAGTCCAGCTCCGGTCCCTTTGTACACCCCCCCAGGCATTGGCCACGTCTGACGATAGTGACCACGGTCCACATACCTCAAAGTCATGATACAGCACACGAAGCACACAGCAGCAACAACCCAAGCGGTCACGGGCGCAGACATCATCCCCACAGAAGACCAACGCCAACCCAGAGCACAAAGACAAAAGCCCGTCAGGCAACACCAGGGGCCAAAATGCAAAGAAGCAGACCTCAGGCTCACATGCCTCCGAGACACCCCCAGCCAAGGACTCTCCTGTCCCTAAGGCATCTCGCAAAGAGAAGCATACAGTTTCTGTGCTCATCGAGAAGGTGGTGCATGCCAAGGGTACATCTAGTAAGGGCTCCAAGGCAGATTCACCCACTACCTCGACTCCCATTCCAAGCCCAGTGAAGCAGGGGAAAGAGGGCACAAAAGGGGTAACACCTAGTAAACAGGGGATGGAGGGGCAAAGGCGAAGCCAGGCAAAGCGTTCCGCTGGATCCAGCACATCACCAGAGGGTGTGCTAGTGTCTGCACCTGATGCAGCTTTGGTGGTGAGTGTGCCTGTTGTGTCCACACCACTTCCCATTGATCAAAAGTCAGTCAAGCCAGTTGTGATCCCCAAGAAGTGGAAAGGCACCCCTCCACAATCTCCCAGCCACACCGTGTCTCCTGTCTGCATGACTCCGCCTCCAAGTGCCACTACACCTAGTCCAAGCAGCCCTCCGGCTTGCAAAGCCACTGATAGCTCTACCTCAGCTGGTCCGCTCTCTCCCCGGTCAAGTGCCCCAACAGTCCCCGAGACACAGCCAGCTCCCAGTTTGCCTGACAGCCAAGGCTGAGTGGTAGTCACCCTCCCACGCCTGTCGCTCACACAGGTGGACCTGTACTGCAAATTGTTACCCAATGACAGTGTTGCTGACCATGGAAAGGTATAGTCACACACATTCCCTGTGCAGCCTCTCCTGGACATACTCTGCACTTCGTTTTTGCCACTGGCCTTGTTGCTCTTTGCTGTATTCAAGTATTCCCTGTGCAGCCTCTCCTGGACTTACTCTGCACTTCTTTTTTGCCACTGGCCTTGTTGCTCTTTGCTGTGTTCAAATATTCCCTGTGCAGCCTCTCCTGGACATACTCTACTCTTCATTTTTGCCACTGGCATTGTTGCTCTTTGCTGTGTTCAAGTATTCCCTTTGCAGCTTCTCATGGACATACTCTGCACTTTGCCCTGCCCACTGGACTTGTCATTCACTGCTGTGTGCCCCTTGCCTGTGCAGCTTCTCCTGGACATACGCTGCACCCTGAACTGGTCACTGGACTTGCTGTTTTGCCCTTGCCTGTGCAGCTTCTCATGGACATACTCTGCACTTTGCCGTGCCCACTGTCCTTGTCATTCACTGCTGTGTGCCCCGTGCCTGTGCAGCGCCTCCTGAACATACTCTGCACCCTGAACTGGCCACTGGACTTGCGGTTTTGCCCTTGCCTGTGCAGCTTCTCATGGACATACCCTGCACTTTGCCCTGCCCACTGGCCTTGTCATTCACTGCTGTGTTCCCCTTGCCTGTGCAGCTTCTCCTGGACATACTCTGCAACCTGAACTGGCCACTGGACTTGCTGTTTTGCCCTTGCCTGTGCAGCTTCTCATGGACATACTCTGCACTTTGCCCTGCCCACTGGCCTTGTCATTTACTGCCGTGTGCCCCTTGCCTGTACAGCTTCTCCTGGACATACTCTGAGTGTTGATGTGTGTGTGCCCCTGCATTCTTAACTACACACATGTGTCACCCAGGAGCTGTTTGCCTGTTGTTTTGATTGTTCAGCCCTGTGAATGTGGTTGTATGCACATGTGTGAGTTATATGTTGTACTCTGTGCAGTGTGTTGGTGTGTCCTTGCAGTTCTGGCTGACTCCTACTTGTTGTTTTCGTCACTTGTGATCATGCAGAGTGTGCGACTGGCAAGTCAGTGTTGTGTTTTGTTGATCAGCCATGTGTCTTGATACTGTTTGTGGAGACTGTGCAGACCTGCTGCTCCACACTACCATTGTGGTTGTGTTTTCTCATGCGTTGCTGTCACATGGTGCCTTTTTTGCACCCTATATGGCATGTTGTGTGTGGTGTCATACCGTCCCCTATCTGTGCTTCAGATGCCTACCCATTGTGAGTCTGCACTACCTCTATTTGTGTATGGTACACTTCTGCTATGTCCCCTACGGACATGCAGAACACTTCAATTTGATGTCAGCTGTCCCCTTCATTTACATGTGTGTGCCTCCCCATCACCTCATTTGTGACACTGTGCTTTGTGGTGCAGTTCTTTGGCCAGGATCAATGTGTCACTCAGGGCATTTCCCCAATGGGTTATATGTGATGTTCTTGTGCTATTTGGCAGTCATGGTTGCTCATATGCACTTCAACTGTGTGTGCTGCCCAGTCCTCTGGTCAAGTTGTTTCCATCTTTCTGCCCCTGAATTGTGCATCTGTTGGTGTTGTGTTGGATGTATGTGTGTTGGCTGTGGTACTGCTTCACTTCCTGGGTGTGCTGTCTTTGTGCTGTGCTGATTGGTGGTGTGTGGGTTAATGTTGTGTCACTCATATCTGTGTGGGGCTGGTATGCTTGGTGTGCACACACTTCTTGTTGTGCATGCAGTGCTGTGGGTGTATGTTGCCTTGTCATTGCCTGGTGTGCATCCCCTGATGTCCTGCTGTGTTTGCTATGTGATTTTGTTGCCTGTGCATCTGTTGTTTGTTTGATGTGGCTGTGTTGTTCTGTGATGGTGCACTTATTGTCTGTGTTGTGGTATGTTGTCTGTGCATTGTTCCTGAGTGATGAGGTTGTGCACTCCTGTTGTGTCTCTGCTCCCATTGCCTTTCCACAGTTTAGCTGCACAGGGCATGTGTGGTCTTGTTGTTGTTCTGTGTGTGTTTCTGTTGGGTTATCTGTTTGTCTGTTGCTTTTTGTGCAGACATTTGTTCTGGCATCCCTGTGTGTGTGTGATGTTTGTGGCTACCACCAGGGTGTGTGATTGTTTGTCTGTGTATTGACTGGCAAGTATTGCCACCCTTCAGTGTGTTTGAAACTGGTGTTGTGTGCTGCTGGTGTGAGGGGGGATATGTGTGTAGATTCCTACTAGTGTTTGGCAGTCATGGAGTGTGTCAATGGGCCCTGTTTGTTGTGATGCTGGCGTACTCCTGTGAAGTAGTTGTATACACATGTGTGGCTGTTCACATTTTGACTTCAGGGCCTTCCTTTCATCCTTGTGCCTATGCATGGGGTGCCTTGCTGTCTCCCTGTGTTGTTGCACTGAGCTGTCTGTGGTTTGACTTCACTCACTGTGCCAGCCATGTGTGCTTTGATGGACTGAGGGTGTTGTTCTATGTTCCTTGTCTTGCATGTGATGTACACATGCTTGTTGGTTGTCTCCATGGCCTTCCATTTGTGTGCACCCCACTTTGGCTTTCCTATTTTCTGTGTTCCATTGCTGGTGGCATGTGGTGTGTGTATGTGTCTGTGTGTCAGTATGGGTTTTGTCTCTGTGACTTGGCAGGCTGTGTGTCCAGTAGGATGTTTGTTCCTTGTATGTGTGTGTGTTCATTTGGTGCTTGTACTCATCTTCCTTGCCATGAGTGTGGTGTTGTTGTGGTGTGTGTGTTTCCCTGGCCCTGTGCTTCTGTGCTGTGTGTTCCTCTGCATCCGCTCCTGCTGTGGCTGTCTCCCTGGCTGTTTGGTGTGTGGTGCAGGGTGTGGATTCACCTGGCTTGTTGTTGTGCATGGGGGTGCACAGGAGGGGCACAAGGCATGTGCCTTCAGGAGGGGCTAGTGTGTGGAGGGTGGAGGTGTGGCCCTGTGGTCTTTGTGCCCTGCCCATGCCTGGCGCTGGCCCTGCCTTCTGCATTGTGCACAGGTATTCCCTTGTCTTCTCCGCTGTGGTGACATGACAGTGCTGCATGCTCGCGGACAATGTGTGTCCTGGATGCGGAGGGGTGACTTGGTGGCAGGTGGGTCATGTGTGGGTACACTTGTGGATGTGTTCCTGTCCCCACCAGGGTGTCTGATGTGGATTTGGACCCTGTATGAGCCCATGAGTTGTGTGCTGTGTTTGTGTTATTGCGTACCTGCGGTGGCATCCGCGGCACTCCATGAGTTGCTGGTGAGGTATCAGGTACAGCACTGGAAAAACATGTAGGGCTGGGTACATTGCGGTCGTGTCCGGGTGGTGTGGACCGGGACTCTGGTTTCACGCTCCACTGTCGAGCTTCCGCCGTCTCTGGTTGGGTGGTTTCTCCACTGTGGTGCCACTGGTTTGGGGCATCCTAGTTTGTGGAGTGGGGCGGACGTCATTCGGCATGGCGGTGAGTCTCTATTGGCTCACACCGCCGCGGTGGCAGGCGCACTTTGATGGCGGTTCGCGTCGCACCGCGGTGGACGGGAAATGGGCTATGTTTGGCCATACTAATATGGCAGGTGTGAGGTCCGCTGCTCGCGGGGGTGGTAAAATGCATTTTTCCACACTGCCAGTGCTGCGGTGGTGCCACCGACTGCCATCCTCATAGGCCCCCTATATTTTTAACATAGATTTTTTTGCCAATATTTTTGTACTTACCTGTTTAAGCATAGGGAGTCGATATTTTTGCACTCTTTATTTTTTCATCTAAATTTTTTACATCTAGTCAGTGAACCCTCTCTTTTGCTTCCTCGTCTTGAACTCAAAATCGAGTCCATCAGATAGTATTTGAGGTGTTCCAGATTGTTGCTGTTGATTTCTTTAAAATGGGGAGCAACTGAATATGTTGGGACAGACTTGGTAATTGCCCGTATGTGTTGGAGTATCCGCTTGTGAGTTTGTAGTTTTGTGCTACCTACATAATGCAATCCACAGGAACACTCAAACACATACACCACAAAGTATATTTTTCTGGTATGGAACTTCTTGATTAAATTGAGTTTGTCACAGAATGATGTTGTATTGACCCCAAATTTGCAAGTTCGGCATGTGTTACATTTAGACAACCCCTTTCTTTGCGTCAGCCACTTTCCCACTACCAAAATTTCCGGACTGCTTTTGACTAACGTGTTACTCAGGGAAGTGGCTTTTCTAAAAGTTATAGAGGGTGAGTTGGACAGAAGAGGACCAATGATGGGATCTTCCAGTACCAGTAGCCAATTTTTTATGATTGTATGTCTTAGCTGTCGTTCTTGTTTGTTGACTGTAAGAATTAGCCTGTTTTTTTTATCTCCTTTCTGTTTTCGTGTGGATTTGGGGATTACGCTACTGCTGTTAATACCGAACAATAAGTCAGATCTATTTGCAATTTGTGTTTGTATAATTGCTGAATCTAATGCTTGTTCGGAGTATCCCCGTGCCATGAATCTTACTTTGGTGTCACTTTGGACTGATTTAAGGTCTATCTCATTGCTGCAGATTCTTATAAGTCTGAGCATTTCCCCATAGAGGTTGCTGTATATTAGGTGGCTTGGATGAAAACTGGTAGCATGGAGTACAGAGTAACCAGCTGTCTCCTTGTGATGTAACTTTGTTTCTATCCTTTACTTTGCAATGTAGACCTGTATATCTTAGAAGTTGACCGATTCTGCACTCACAATTGCTGTAAAATTAAGATTAATATCATTGACATTAATTTCAGACACAAATTCAAGTGTACTTTCTCTTGATCCCCTCCAAATGACAAATAGAGAGGCAATGTATCTTAACCATATTATTACATGTCTGTTGAGAGTTTCCCTATAGTTAGCCAAAAGGACGAGCTCCTCCCACCAGCCCATGTGAAGACATGCGTAGCTGGGAGAGAAGCTGGCCCCATGGCGATCCCCCGAACTTGCTGGAAAATCTGGTTTTGGAACATAAAGAGATTGTTCTCTAGGCAAAATGACGTCATGTTGATTAAAATCTTGCTGTGTTGGAATAACCATATCGGTCTGTTGACCAAAAGTGCTCCAATGCTCTAATGCCATCTTTATGGTCGATGTTCGTATAGAGCGTTGTGACGTCCAATGTCATTAATAGATAGTGTTCTCACCTAGGAAAGTTGTAAATGTGTTCTAAGAAAATCGCTGGTGTCTTGGATGAATGATGGTAATTGTCGAACATGTTCCTGTAGAAAGTAATCGATGTATCAAGATGTGTTCTCCAATAGACTTTTACGTGCAGAGATTATTGGCCTGCCATGTGGTTTGGTGGGATTCTTGTGAATTTTAGGAATAAAATAGATTACTGGCATAACTGGAAAGTCGTTCTTGAGATAGTTATATTCATCGGAACTCAGAAGTCCTCCACTTTTCCATGCTAGTAGTTTTGAATAGAATTCATTATATGTGGCTCGCGTTGTTTGGATGTTACTTCTTTTATAGCAGTCTCGATTGTTTAATTGGTTAAGGTCTTCCTCCATATAGTCTGCTTTAGGCTACATTACGATATTGCCACCCTTGTCTGAATTGCGAATGACAATGTGATTATTATTTTGTAGTTTCACCAGTTGACGATATTTCTAATCCCGGTTACTATGACTTGCACGCGTTCTTTGTATGTGGTGGTTGGGTTTCTTGATTTGAGATATCAGATGATCATTAAATATGTCTAAAGAATCACGTGGCATGACTGGGCGAAATGTGGATTTGGGCCTAAAAGACGTGGGAGCCGTTCCAGATGTATTTAGCTGTAGTTGAGCAATTATAGATTGAGTAGAGGCTGAGCTGGAAGATGTCAGGTTTTCAGTTTCATTTTCTGAATTCTGCAATTCAGGTATCAGCTGCATATCCGAAACTAGCAGGTTACTGTGGCTCGGGGAAGAGGTACCTGGCAAAGGATCATTGCTGGTTTCACCAGCCTTACGCAGGAGATGGTACCTTTAAAGTTTACGGTGCAGATTTACAAGCCCCTTGCGCCACTTTTGTGGCGAAATGGGAAAAATGAAGCAAAAGTGGCGCAAGGGGCTTGTAAATCTGCCCCTACGTTTTCAAACGAATTTATAAACATCCATCGCTGTTTGTGAGTATTTAAAGCTGCTTTCTGGGCAAAATTAGATATATATATGTATATTACACACACACGGGCGCACGCATGCACTAAGGGTAAAACCATTTGCTACAGTGCTTTAGAAAACAAGAGATAGGTCTCCTTTGTGTCATTCTATTACCTTTTATCTTTCAGAAAGGTTACAAAAAAAAGATTACATTGATATAATAGTCGGTCAAGAAATTTAAAAAGCCTGCTTTAATAACGGGATTTATGTTGAATCTCAATAATTGAAAGCGAAATTACTATAAAATTATTTAAATAAGGATACTGTAAGACCTAATATTTATCGAGACATTTAAACACAAATTGTGGAACATTTTTATTTTTGAGGGGTCATAAGATTTATCATCCAAGGGTTTTTGATAAGCAAACGTGCATAGGAAGGCCATTAGCATAGAGATAGAAAATATTATAGGAAACTATTTTAACTGCTAAAATGTGCTTTTAATAGCACATTTTGTAACCAGTCTGGCAATTATGTAAAAAAATGCTGTTGTTGCGCAGAAACTGTGACCAGCATAGTTTATGGGTCATAAATTAAGAGCTATTAGATTTTGATTTTATGTATAAAAATTCCTCCTGGCTGAGCACAACTAAGAGAGGTCACAGGGCAAGAAAATATAACGTTAGGCTGGGTATTTGCATAGCAAACTAGAAATTATAACGCTTAAACATTCATGAAATTCCTATACCAGATTTCACCGTGTCACTGGGTTTAGGACATGTGGCCATTGTGTGCAGAGTGCATGAAGCCGTCACACTAAAACCCCAGATGGTTAAAACAAAAGGTCTCAGCTCATATTGCAGATATAAGCACTTAACAATACAGCTTACATTCAAGGAAAAAATGATGGCCAGGGGAAAGATGAACAGGAAAAGGAAAATGACAGCATTTCAAAGGTAATGTTTGTGCAAATTTATGCACAATGGAATGTCATAATTGGACTCAAATAATTTTTTTAAAAAAATTCTAGCTCTTTAAAAACCAGAAAGAGACCACTATCTTTTCTAGATAATAACACCAAGCAGCACAATATGTACTAATACACGCTCATCGGACAAAAATGATATTTATGCAGTTCACAGTCAAACTACTTTTAGCTGTACCATAAATGTAGGGCATTGTAGAAAAAACATATATCTACCGTTCCTTTATCAGGTAGTAGCTATCAAATGATCTCATATAATAAACATCACAAACCTAAGTTGTGAAGTGCTGTTTCATTCCTCAGTTTGGAGGAGAACTGTGGACAAATCGTAACATTCTGATCTGACACTTCACACCCTTCTGTGAGGCGCTCATCTGACTTGTGAATGGCCTTGCCACACACCTTCAGTGGAAGGGACATGTTAATACGGCGGCTCCAGGCCGTAGAAGCTATGCACCACCCCACAACCATTAAGGGGGCTCCACGAGGGTAGTTACTCCTCGCATAGAGAGACTTAGCAGTGAACATGTAACGTTAAGCGGCATCATCACAACAGGAGGCCCAATGGAGGGCTGCTGTAAAGATGTCCTGGAATAATTGTGAGCAGGCGAACTCACCAGAAGGAGAGATTATGCAAAATAACACTACAGTGACCAGCATGCAATGGGAATGACAAGTTGAGTCAAATTGGGGCACACCAGAAGCCATTTAAATTGTTAGCATGCAGAGGTCTGTGGTAATGCAACTAAACACGCCTGCTTACTTTGGCCCTGGAAGAAGGAGAGAGAATCCTCCGAAATGCGTCGACCACAAGGACAAAAATGACAGGTTGTGAAGCTGCCGTTTGTTTCAATAAAGGCTGTTAACCTACCTGCAAGTGAGTGCGGCTTCATTCGCGCTGGGCGAACTTTGGGACATATATATATGTATATATTCACTGAAAAAACCATAGGTTTCAGGGGTGTTATAGTTAGCTGGACTTTTCACTTGTACAAAACCATTGAAATTCCCCCGTTATAGTTAGTTCAGCTAACTATAACTCACGCGCCCGCAATGCACTGCTGATGACGTCACATATTACACCACTCATGACATGGTCAGTGACATCACTCATGACATCACTGATGACATCTCAAATGACATCACTGATGACATCATCCAGTGAATGTGTGTTTTTCTGAAATTTAAATATGTTTTATATATGTATATCTCAAGGTCGATGGAAGAATACATGGGTATATAAGTGTCTGAATGGATGATTTGTTTTTGAAAAATTGATTGTGTAACTGACTGATTAAGTGTATCATAGTGAATACATGGCTTAGTGAGTAATGTTTAAATATGTAAATATCTGTGTCAGTCTCTCACTTTGTGTATAAGTGGCTGCATGGGTTGGTGAGTAGCTACATGAGTGTCTATATAGGTTATTAGTTGTTTTTTGAGTATCAGTATGAGTGTCTGAGTGTCTGTATGGTTCGGTGGGGGGTATGACATAGTGCATAGGTGCATGAATGAGTGACTCACTCTTTGTATGTGTTGAAGACAGCATGTGTGCAGGACTGTATGGGTGGATGAGTGTGTGTATGGGTGTGTTAGTGAGTGAATGACTGTCTCAATAGTGTCTTTATGAGTAACTACATATGTTTTAAACTAGTATATGTGACTATTGGTGTATATAAGAGAGTATATGTGAGAGTGACAGATTGAAAGAGTTCCTGTATGAATAAGTATGTGTTTCTATAAGTGATTGTTTAAAAGACTAAGTATGTGTAAGTTTCCGTAGAAGTAAGTGTGGTGGTGTGTGTATAACTGTATATGCAAGTAAATGTATGTTTGATTCTTTATTAGCATGAGTGACTATGTGTGTGAGTAACTCTATGGATGAGTGGCATTGTGTAACTTCCACAACAAGATCGCGGACATACACAACAGCTTCAGCATTCAACCGACGCACGCCACGACCGCAGCAACACCGCCCACCACCACCCTCCGCGCCTGGACTCCGATCAGCACCGAAGATACCATCCGCATGATGAACTCCATCCACTCCGGATCTCCGACCGACCCCTGCCCTCACCACGTCTTCAACATGGCCGACGCTGTCATCGCACCCCACCTGCGGGACATCATCAACACCTCCTTCGACACCGTCACCTTCCCGGAGAGCTGGAAACACGCCGAACTCAGCGCTCTACTCAAGAAACCAACAGCCGACCCCACCGACCTCAAGAATTACCGCCCCATCTCGCTCCTCCCGTTTCCAGCTAAAGTCATCGAGAAGACCGTCAACAAACAGCTGGCCGCCTTCCTCGAGACGAATGGATCCCTCGACCCCTCACAGTCTGGCTTCCGAGCCAACCACAGCACCGAGACCGCCCTCATCGCTGCCACCGATGACATCCGAGCCCTGATGGACAACGGAGAAACAGCGGCCCTCATCCTCCTAGACCTCTCCGCGGCATTCGACACTGTCTGCCACCGCACCCTAGTGCAGCGCCTCAGCAACGTCGGAATCCAGGAGAAGGCACTGGAATGGATCATCTCCTTCCTCGACGGAAGAACACAGAGAGTCCGCCTACCACCGTACAAGTCAGAGGCCACCGGAGTCATCTGCGGCGTCCCTCAAGGATCCTCGCTGAGCCCCACCCTCTTCAACGTCTACATGAGCCCCCTCACGGCCATCGCACGCCAACACAACCTCAACATCATCTCCTACGCCGACGACACCCTGCTGATCCTCACCCTGACCAACGACCCCGCCGCCGCCAGAGCCAACCTTCACGAAGGGATGAAAGATGTAGCCGAGTGGATGACGACCAGCCGCCTGAAACTGAACTCAGACAAGACGGAGGTCCTCATCCTGGGCTCCTCGCCCTCCGCCTGGGACGACTCCTGGTGGTGCCCCGCCCTGGGCACCGCACCCAAACCGACGGACCACGCACACAACCTGGGCTTCATCCTGGACTCTTCCCTCTCCATGACCAGACAAGTCAACGCCGTCTCCTCGGCGTGCTTCAACATCCTGCGCATGCTACGGAAGATCTTCCGGTGGATCCCCACCGAGACCAGGAAGACTGTCACCCAGGCCCTCGTCACCAGCCGACTGGACTACGGCAACGCCCTCTACGCCGGAACCACCGCCAAGCTCCAGAAGAGACTCCAACGGATCCAGAACGCCTCAGCCAGACTCATCCTCGACATCCCACGTAACAGCCACATCTCCGGACATCTGAGAGACCTGCATTGGCTCCCCGTCAACAAAAGAATCACCTTCCGTCTCCTCACCCACGCACACAAAGCCCTACACGATCAAGGCCCGAGCTACCTCAACAACCGCATCAACTTCTACGCTCCCAAACGCCACCTCCGATCAGCCAGCCACGCCCTCGCCGCTGTCCCCCGCATCCAAAGAGCGACAACAGGAGGAAGGTCCTTCTCCTACCTGGCCGCCAAGACCTGGAACTCCATCCCGACCAACCTGCGCCTGACCCAAGACCACCTCTCCTTCAGGAAGAAGCTCAAGACCTGGCTGTTCGAGCAGTAACGGCACCCCCCCCCCCCAAGCGCCTTGAGACCCTACGGGTAAGTAGTGCGCTCTATAAATGTCTTTGATTGATTGATTGATTAGGTGTATGAGTACATATGATGAGTGAGTACATGTATGAGTGACTGTATAGGACTGTTGGTGAATGAGTGGATGTGTATGTGGATCTTAGAATTACTGAAGAGGTTGTTGTAACTGGTATTGGTATGTCCATTGTTTTGAAAATTTTAGTCTCTATTTTAGAACGTGTGTATATCAAAGGTTATATTTGGGTGAGAGGAGGTCTGCCACTCTATCACAAGGATGATGTCATCAGTGATGTCATCAGTGATGTCATTTGAGATGTCATCAGTGATGTCATGAGTGATGTCACTGACCATGTCATGAGTGATGTAATATGTGACGTCATCAGCAGTGCATTGCGGGCGCGTGAGTTATAGTTAGCTGAACTAACTATAATGGGGGAATTTCAATGGTTTTGTACAAGTGAAAAGTCCAGCTAACTATAACACCCCTGAAACCTATGGTTTTTTCAGTGAATTTCTGAGGTTTTTTAAATGCTAATTCCTAACTATAACGTGCCTGAAACCTCATCGAGAAGACCGTCAACAAACAGCTGGCCGCCTTCCTCGAGACGAATGGATCCCTCGACCCCTCACAGTCTGGCTTCCGAGCCAACCACAGCACCGAGACCGCCCTCATCGCTGCCACCGATGACATCCGAGCCCTGATGGACAACGGAGAAACAGCGGCCCTCATCCTCCTAGACCTCTCCGCAGCATTCGACACTGTCTGCCACCGCACCCTAGTGCAGCGCCTCAGCAACGTCGGAATCCAGGAGAAGGCACTCGAATGGATCATCTCCTTCCTCGACGGAAGAACACAGAGAGTCTGCCTACCACCGTACAAGTCAGAGGCCACCAGAGTCATCTGCGGCGTCCCTCAAGGATCCTCGCTGAGCCCCACCCTCTTCAACGTCTACATGAGCCCCCTCGCGGCCATCGCACGCCAACACAACCTCAACATCATCTCCTACGCCGACGACACCCAGCTGATCCTCTCCCTGACCAACGACCCCGCCGCCGCCAGAGCCAACCTTCACGAAGGGATGAAAGATGTAGCCGAGTGGATGACGACCAGCCGCCTGAAACTGAACTCAGACAAGACGGAGGTCCTCATCCTGGGCTCCTCGCCCTACGCCTGGGACGACTCCTGGTGGCGCCCCGCCCTGGGCACCGCACCCAAACCGACGGACAACGCACACAACCTGGGCTTCATCCTGGACTCTTCCCTCTCCATGACCAGACAAGTCAACGCCGTCTCCTCGGCGTGCTTCAACATCCTGCGCATGCTACGGAAGATCTTCCGGTGGATCCCCACCGAGACCAGGAAGACTGTCACCCAGGCCCTCGTCACCAGCCGACTGGACTACGGCAACGCCCTCTACGCCGGAACCACCGCCAAGCTCCAGAAGAGACTCCAACGGATCCAGAACGCCTCAGCCAGACTCATCCTCGACATCCCACGTAACAGCCACATCTCCGGACATCTGAGAGACCTGCATTGGCTCCCCGTCAACAAAAGAATCACCTTCCGTCTCCTCACCCACGCACACAAAGCCCTACACGATCAAGGCCCGAGCTACCTCAACAACCGCATCAACTTCTACGCTCCCAAACGCCACCTCCGATCAGCCAGCCACGCCCTCGCCGCTGTCCCCCGCATCCAAAGAGCGACAACAGGAGGAAGGTCCTTCTCCTACCTGGCCGCCAAGACCTGGAACTCCATCCCGACCAACCTGTGCCTGACCCAAGACCACCTCTCCTTCAGGAAGAAGCTCAAGACCTGGCTGTTCGAGCAGTAACGGCACCCCCCCCCCCCCCCAAGCGCCTTGAGACCCTACGGGTAAGTAATGCGCTCTATAAATGTCTTTGATTGATTGATTGATTAGGTGTATGAGTACATATGATGAGTGAGTACATGTATGAGTGACTGTATAGGACTGTTGGTGAATGAGTGGATGTGTATGTGGATCTTAGAATTACTGAAGAGGTTGTTGTAACTGGTATTGGTATGTCCATTGTTTTGAAAATTTTAGTCTCTATTTTAGAACGTGTGTATATCAAAGGTTATATTAGGGTGAGAGGAGGTCTGCCACTCTATCACAAGGATGATGTCATCAGTGATGTCATGAGTGATGTCATTTGAGATGTCATCAGTGATGTCATGAGTGATGTCACTGACCATGTCATGAGTGATGTAATATGTGACGTCATCAGCAGTGCATTGCGGGCGCGTGAGTTATAGTTAGCTGAACTAACTATAATGGGGGAATTTCAATGGTTTTGTACAAGTGAAAAGTCCAGCTAACCATAACACCCCTGAAACCTATGTTTTTTTCAGTGAATTTCTGAGGTTTTTTAAATGCTAATTCCTAACTATAACATGCCTGAAACCTATGGTTTTTTCTGTGAATTTCAAAGGTTTTTTAAATGCTAATTTCTAACTATGCCTACAGAGATAGGACATGTGAAGAAAGAAGAAAAAATGCACAGAAAGAAAAAAAAGAAGTGCAGAAAGAAGCAACAGAAGTCCTCAAAGACGAAGAAAAGGGCAGGAAGAAGGATAACGTGCAGAAAGAACAAAAAGAAGAGCAGAAAGAAGCCTTGTTGCAAAATCATCCTGTACCCTCAACTTTTTCAGACGGATACTGGTGGTAACTGAGTCTGACTAACCAGTCCTAGAGCCAGTGCTATGTTAAAAGACACTTAGAATACAGTGAAAACACCTACATACACTAGGGAACATTATGCGTTGGGGTCCCCCTGTGATTAGCATGACCTCCTCTGTAAGCCCCTAGTATATAATAGGGCAGGGGGATTAAAACTACCTCTTAAAACAGGCCACAGGGCATTTTTGCACACGTTAACTCAGGCCCCGTCCCCTCCCTTCACCACTGTGTAAACACGCCCTGTGTCCGTTTTTAGTTGGGAGATTAAGTTCATTTGAATCCTGAGGGTCCCTAGGGTCCAACTAGCCCACTAGGTACCTCCAGTAAGTGCCACAGAGCTGCGTTGCAGAGAGGTGTAAAAAGTGGCACGGCCTGGACCACCTCTCTGCAAACCAGCTCAGTGGTGCTTACTGGAAGCACTTGGTGGGCTAGTTAGCCCCCAGGGTTCCTCAGTATTGAAGGAAAATTATATCCCCAATTTAAAACGTGCCATAGTGCGTGTTTGCACACGTCACCTCAGGCCCCGTCCCCTCCCTTCACCACTGTGTAAACGCGCCCTGTGGCTGTTCTATGTTGAGAGATTAAGCCATGGCCCCTCTCACCTTCCCTGTGTGGTCAGCTTGCTGCCCCTGACCCCCTCCCACCTTCCCTCCATGGTCTGTGTGTATGCCATCACAGTCTCAGTGTTGCTCTTCATGGTGTGTCTTGCATCTAGTGCCCATCCTGCCTGACCTCCATGGCTATCTTGCTGCTCCTGCCCTGCCCCCTTGCCCCCATCCCTCTGTTTACATGTGCAGACCCCTACTCCCTCCCTCCTGGCTTGTCTGTTCCATTGTAATGCACCTGATCCATCCCTCCTGCCCTTTATGGTCTGTTATGCTGCAGCTTTCTCTCCTGTCTGTCCATTATGGTCCTGCCTCTTGCCCCTCTGTTCTCTGTGTCCATGTGCATGGTCCTGTCCCCTCCCACTTGCTTTCTATGGATTGTTGTGCTGCACTCCCGTCCCGCATGCCCTGTGTGGTGTATTGTGCTGCTACAAACCCTGATGCCTGCCCTGCAGGGTCAGTTTGGTGCACCTCTCCATGTCCCTCCTGTCCTCTGTTATCCAAGTCCATGTCCCTACCCCATTTCCTTCCATGATCCAATGTACCATACTTGCGAACATTTTGAACTTGGTAAGAGGGAGATTTTGAAAAAAAACTGGGGTATTGATTTTCCCCTTTGAGTTACATTGAAAAAGAGGAGATTGTAGACAGGAGACAGATAAAATAAAGCCCATTTGAGCTTAAAAACATTGGACGTTTCCTGGCTGAATCGGGTCTGTTGGCATGTATGGTTGTACTACCATTGCCTCTTCCTTCTGCCCACAATGGTCTATTACATTGCCACAGCCTCTCTTGCAAGTCCTTTATTGTTGGTTTGTTGCCCCTGCCCCACTTTCCACTGCCCTCCATAGTCTGTTGTGCTGCCACGGCCCTTCCTGCCTGCTCAGTGTGGTTAAATTGTTGCCTTTGCACCCTCCTACCTGCCTTCAATTTTCAGAGTCCGTGCCCCTGGCCTCTGCCTCTCAACAGTATCCTAATGAAGAACTAGATTGCTAACATTCTATATTTATTACAAAAGTGTGGAACGCCTGACGTCATCTTGATGTAATCAAAACTGTAATACCTAGAGCATTTCCTTTAGAAATTACATATATGAGAGGGTCTTATTGGCATCAAAATTATGGTTAGTGCTCTAAAAGACTAAAATAAGGACATATTTTCTGAGTTTTCAAATAGCGAGAAAGCACTTTTAAATTATTTGTTACCTTTATGTTTTTTTATCCAGTTGACCACTTGATTAAATGTTGCACTTAGGGGAGAGGGTGTGGTGTTACTTCCAGAACTGCAGACTTTGCAACTGGGGAACCAGGTTGGAGTTTCTGCTTCAGCTCGACATTCTGTGATTCTGGTCAAATCACTTAGTCTCCCCATGTCTACAACCAAAATGAATTTGTTCTTGTGTGATGTAACCAATGCTCATGTAAAGCACTCCAATACCTGACAAGTCTGCACTATATAACACTGCAAAAACACAAAATAATAGGTGTTTTGCACACTTCTGTCATTGGGTTATATTTGGGCTACATCTGGGTGATTTTGGGCTACATTTGGGCTCTTTTGTCTCCGGTGGCCATCTTGGGAGATTTATTTGTTATGAAGTTTCCTAATTTCCTCATGTACTGCAGTCTCCTCAGTAGGAAATGCTTTCATTTTTTTACTTTGAGTCCATCATGAAGGTATTCAGATATGTCACACATTTGCCATAAATTCTGAATGTTAGCACTCTAGTTGCTCATTAGATCACTGTAGTAAAACTACTGTTCACCATGGAAGTCTGCTCCTGGTATTAAAAGTGCATGTTTCAGTCTGCATGTCAGAATTTTTTAATGAAATAGAAGAGGATTTGAGAAGTCACTCAAAATGTGCCCTCATTTTCTTTCTTCAGCATTAATCATAATTTCTATGGCAAAATGAACCCCCTCATTGTGTTCCTTTTTAAATTAAATGTTTTAAGTGTTACCAGTTTATTCCAATCAAGATGGCTTCAGGTGTGCCATACTTTTGTCATAATGAAGACAGTAAGCGCTCTAGTTGTTTTTAAGAACACTCTGGGACATTCTGTCATTGGGCTATACTTGGGCTACATCTGGGTGATATTTGGGCTACATTTGGGCTCTTTTGTCTCTGGTGGCCATCTTGGCAGACTTATTTGTTATGAAGTTTCCTAATTTCCTCATTTACTGCAGTCTCCTCAGTAGGAAATACTTTCAGTTTTTTACTTTGATTCCAAAGGCATTCAGATGTGTCACTCATTTGCCATAAACTCAGAATGTTAGCACTCTTTTTGCTCATTAGATCACTGTAGTAAAGCTACTGCTCACCAGGGAAAACTGCTGCTGGTATTGAAAGTGCATGTTTCAGTCTGCATGTCAGAATTTTTTAATGAAATAGAAGAGGATTTGAGAAGTCACTAAAAATGTGCCCTAATTTTTCTTTCTGCAGCACTAATCATACTTTTTATGGAAAAATGAACCCCCTCATTTTGTTCCTTTTTAAATTAACCTCTTCTGTGCCCATGACGAGATAGTCTCGTCATGGAGCACGGTCGCGCTGTGCCCATGACGAGACAATCTCGTCATGAACCCCACCCACTAATGCAACGCCCGGCACAGGAGGGGGAAAGGGTGTGGCACTGAAGGGGTTAAATGTTTTAAGAGTTACCACTTTAATCCAAGCAAGATGGCTTCAGGTGTGCCATACGTTTATCATAAGTAGGACTGTTAGCACTCTAGTTGTTCTTTGGAACACTCTGGGAAGCTGCAGGAGAACACAAAGGAATCAACTGACAGTCTCTGCCTTTGTTGGATGTACATGTTTTACTGAGAATGTCAGACTTCATTCTCACATGATTGAGAAAGATAATGTGAATTTACAGAAAATAAGCTCTCAGTTTAGCTTATAGATCACCTTCCAAACCTCTGTGGGAAAAGCATGAGAAAATATTTTTCTCTCAATCATGATATCCCAGCAGAAGGCTTTTTCACATGGTGAAATCACCTTAGAACATACCACAATTCCTAAAATGAGTATGGTACCATCAACAAATGATTTAAAATATAACTAAAGTCTTAAAACCTTCTATTAACTGCAATGCTTTTTAATGAGGTGCCATCATGTATATTGGTCCCAAGATGGCTGCCAACACTTCTTGGATGAAGTGCTGACAGCCAATCAGATCTCAGGATGAGATGTGTGGTTAGGCTCCGCCCACATATATATATGATTTTACTTTTGATTTTCTCAGCTACTACTGAACAGATTGACACCAGACCTGCAAAAGGCACATCCCTGACCTGAGGACTACCTCTCTGCCAAATTTCAAGTAATTCTGTTCAGCCGTTCGGGCTGTACCTTGGACTAAAGGTCCCTATGGAAAATTGCATGGGGAAAACGCGTTTTGGGACCCCCCTTTTTTCTCAGCCCCCGCTTGACGAATCCCCCCGAGACTTTCAGGGTAGGAGCGGAGCGGAGCGCCCCACCTATTTTGAAAATTTTGCGAGGATTCGTCAACCGGCGCCAAAGTTATTCCAAATAGAATGTTGCGGATTTCCTATGGAAACACGGTCCTAACTATAACTATCTACTGGCGACCGCCAGTAGATAATATATCACTCAAAAAAGGCTCTAGCCGAAACGCGTCGTCTTTGTGCATAATAAAGTATTATGCTGTCTGGAGGTGTGCCGCTTTGTTTGGTCTTGGATTTCCAGGAAGCCCATGGGAAGAAAATATATATATGTATTTATCACGGTTGTTTTCTTGCCAAATAAACCCGTACTCACAGTGATTCCGAGCGTGTTGGAGTCTGTCCAAATTTACTGGCAGGTTTTTGTTGTGGATATATATATATATTCACTGAAAAAACCATAGGTTTCAGGGGCGTTTTAGTTAGCTGGACATTTACCTCATACAAAACCCTAGAAATTCCCCCGTTATAGTTAGTTCAGCTAACTATAACTCGCGCCCCCACAATGCACTGCTGATGACGTCATATATTACATCACTCGTGACATGGTCAGTGACATCACTGATGACATTACTGATGACATCTGAAATGACATCACTGATGACATCACTGATGACGTCATCCAGTGAGTGTGTGCTTCTGAAAATTAATATATATATAGGGAAAAACCTATGGAAGAATGAGTGGGTGTATAAGTGTGTGAATGGATGATTTAGTAGGTGTGTGACTGACTCTATAAGTGAGTCATTAAACGTATCTTACTGCAGATTAGTGACTAAACTGTGTGAATGTCTGTATCTGTCTGCATGGTTTTGTGAATAGCTATATGAGTGTCTCTATGGGTTATTGATTGGTTGTCTGAGTATCTGTATAGGTGTCTGAGTGTTTGTATGGGTGGGGTGTGTGTGACTCTGTGCATACATGTGTGAGTGGGTGATTCTATGGGTGCATGGTTTTAAGAGTGCATCTGTGATGGACTGTATGGTTGGGTGAGTGTATGTATGGGTGTGTTAGGGATTGAATGTATATCTCAGTGGTACATGTGTGACTAACTACATATGTGAAAGGCAGTATATATGTGTGTAAGAGTATATAAGTGGGTATATGTGAGAGTGTGTGATTGTGAGAGTGGCTGTATGGATGAGTGTGTGCTTGTATCAATGATTGTATAAGAGCGTAAGAATGTGATACTATTTTTATGAGTAAGTGAACTTGTGTGTGTATAACTGCATAGGTGAGTAAATGGGATTGTGATTAATTATTTGCATGACTGACTAGGTGTGAGAATACCTCTATGGATGATTGGTGGTGTGTGAGTGTCTATGTAGGTGTATAAATGCATATGATAGTCCTGTACTGAGTGACTATAGGTATGAGTGACTGTACAGGTGAGTGAGTGGATGTGTGTGTAGATCTAAGAGTCAATGAGTGGGTATGTAGTTATTGGTATTGGCGTATCTATGGTTTTGAGAATGGAAGTCTGAAATTTTGATTGAGTATATCAAAGGGTGTGAGAAGATGCACTAATTTATCACATGGATGACGTCATCAGTGATGTCATTTCAGATGTCATCAGTGATATCATCAGTGATGTCACTGACCATGTCATGAGTGATGTAATATGTGACGTCATCAGCAGTGCATTGCGGGGGCGCGAGTTATAGTTAGCTGAACTAACTATAACAGGGGAATTTCTAGGGTTTTGTACGAGCGAAATGTCCAGCTAACTATAACGCCCCTGAAACCTATGTTTTTTTCAGTGAATTTCTAAGGCTTTTTAAATGCCAATTCCTTACTTTAATGCCCCTGAAACCTTTGGTTTGTTCAGTGAATTTCAAAGGTTTTATAAATGCCAATTCCTAACTATAACGTGCATGAAACCTATGGTTTTTTCAGTGAATTTCAAAGGTTTTTTAAATGCTAATTCTTATCTATAACTTATCTCTAAAGATATCATGTTTAATAATTTTCATTGGATTTCTATATTTTTCAATTTCAGGGTCTCAATTTCATCAATTATGTTTTTCTGAAATTCTTTTTTAACACTATTTTTTTATCCTATTTTTTCATTTAAATCTTTTCAAAGTTAAAAAATAATATTTGTTTTTATTGGGTTTTTCAAACATATTTTTTTATATTTTTAAAAATATTTTTTTAACTATATGTTCAAAACTTTATTGTATATATTTTTTTCCATGTTTTTTGGATCCGCGCACCCTATGCGCACCGTTCTCGATCCCTACGTGATAGCATCCACCCATGGTATGCGTTGGGTACGTGTTTAGTGGCGATCGCAATGCGACCGGTACGTGACTCCCAGCCTATACGCGACACGTTCGATGTACGTGACGTGACATTTACGCGCTTCCGCGATGTGTCATCTGCGTCTATGACGCGGTAGGTGCACGGATCCCGCGAAATATTTAACATTTAAAAAAACATATATATGTATTTCATGTGAATATTAATTGAAGACAAACTCTGAACTAGCCTTAAAAGTAATATATTTGTACATCTAATCCTATATTTCTTTTTAATTCAATTTCACGGATGTGCGCTGGGTGCGTGCTGCGTATGCGCACGGTGCACGGATCCCATGTGACCTGCAAAAAAAGAGATTTGATTGGTTCATTACACCTTCTGTTCTAACTATTGAACGACCCCACCCAATTCAATCATTCTTCTTTGACCTTCTTTGGAGGAGCAACTCTTTGCAGAGAAGAAGATTTTTTTAGACTAAGTTTACACTTAGCTCTAACTTTTTTCTACTAAAAATGGCTTCAGGGCAGCAGGCATCACCTGCATCTCCTCATACATCTGAGGATGAATTTTTGGAGGAGACACCATGCACACCACGTTTTTCTTCAGTGGTGTGGACATTTTTTACTTTTCCCGAGGGGCAAACGAAGACCAATGCCACCTTGGTCACGTGCAAGATTTGCAAAAGAATGCTGTCTCGAGGGGATCCTAACAAGAAATACTCTTGCAGGGCAGCTAATATGATGAAGTACCTAAGGACCCTTCATCCTAACAATCTTGCACGAGAAGAATGCCGACGGATGAGAGACACTCCTGCTCCTGCGCCTTCCACCTCATCGCAGCCGAGCACTTCAAGAGTACATCCATCAGCCCAAAACTTGGACATTCGTCCTCAATTTCAGTTTTTAAAAGTGCTCTGCACTAAGTGCGATGCGACTTTGTGCTACAGTGAGCATTCGATCGATCTGATATGCCGCCGGCAAGAAAGTCACAATTGGTAGGTTTTTTTATTTTTTTATTTTTGTTCCATGAAGTTCATTGCTTGGTTCCTCCTGTTTTGTTTTTGGTTTTTTTTCCAGAAAAACCAAAAAAATCACAAAATTGTTTGAAAAACCAAAACAAAATATGAAAGAAGAAAGAAGAAAAAAAAAGTTCTTCTAAGAACTAACTTTCCTGGTTTAAAAAAAGAGCTACATTTCTTTGTTAGTGTGTGAACGTTTAGATGAATGTATGTGTAGTACGTAATTGACTGAATGAATACATTAGTAGCGTATGGTGAATGTATAAGTGCAGAACTATGAGGAAGTGCTGCAGCATCACACAGTAACCTCTTTAACTGCAGTGTGCTGTAGTACTTCCGAAGCACAGGGATGCAACATATGTACATAAATATGTTGCAAATCTATGCTTCTCTCTGCATGGCTGCTTAAACTGCAGCCATGTGGTGACACAGGCACCCTTGCACCATAGTGCAAGGATATCTGTGTCATGTGCTGTTTGTTTTTCTGCAGGAAGACACACCTTCCTGCACAAAACAATGAGAAAATGCATATTTCTGCTTCAATGTATGCTGAACATTTTAGCATGCATTGAAGATGTATAAATGTGGAGAAATGAAAATAATTCTCCTTGTTGTGCTTTCCTATACCAATTTTACAATGGTGCAGCATTCAAACACATATTGAGATTTATGATTTCTGATAAATCTAGAGATGTGTCTTGTTCTATGAGTATTCAGTGCAATCATGCACAACAACACTTATAAACCCTTTCAACGCAAAGTGGTGTGTATGATGATGTTGTATTTACATGGAGTAGAAAAAGTGCACAGAGTGCCTTTTCCTCTCTTTGTAAATATGAAAGACTGTCTTGCGCAATAACTATGTTACAAAAAGTGACATATTTCTGTTTTTAAAATTGCTTGCAAATGATAGAAGGTAAGCACAGAGTTTTGTCTGCAAAGATGTTCAAAGAAGAATGATTCAAATGATTGCGGTCCTTCAATAAGTACAATGGGAAATATTATGAACCCCTCATATCTCTTTTTTTGCAGGTCACATGATATCTGATTATGGTCAGATTTTAAAACTACATAGGTATAAACAGAGTGTTTTTAGAAACGTGTTTCAGCTTTGTAGCTTCTTACAGACCTCCTCAGTCTGCATATTGAGACTTAGTTTAACTTACCTTCACAGTAATAGGAATAAAAAATGATATTTATTTTTTCCTGATTTTCATTGCAATCTAAATTGATATAAATTGCTTATTTTAAAATTTGGATCTGTGAAAGAAAAAAAAAAAAATTATAACATGTAATAATACATTTTTTACAACACAGCATTATTTCCACAAAGTAATTTGTTTGCTTTTTTTGCTGTTCTCAGAATATATTGAATTTCACTAGAAATAGTGATTTCAATCGTACTCATCACTTAACAGCGGGCAAAAAAAAAAACAATCAGAAAGATTATTTAAAAAAAAACAACATGCTATTCTCAGTAAAATACCAGAAAATACAAATCACACATATGTGAAATGCTTACGGCTTACAAAATTTTATAACTTTAACTTATAAAAACTGTAAATATTGCCGCTTTAAAACGTTCACCGAATCAATGACCACCAAAAAGTCCATAGTTCAAAAATATACCTTTTCTTGAGGCCAAATGGTATTTTTGCACTCCTTCTTTATGTAAATTGTCCAATGGTAGTCCTATTAAATTATAATAATAAATTCCTCAGAGAATAAATTATCTTCCTAAAACTTTGACCTTAAAAATATTATTTAGGAATTTTGTAATTCCCTAGGCAAACATTGTTTAAAAACCAACTGGGAATCATTACAAATTGTCCAGCCTTTGTCACATTTTAGATAGGCAGTGTAATGTCCAGTTGTGGTGGAAGGACCATCATGGAAAATTATAGCAATTGCTACAAAAGTCCTTCCTGATATTGATAGTTGTGCTGCTACAAATTGCTTTATTAAAGTATCCAATTTTCTTCCGTCAGCTGTACAACGTTGCATCATTAAAATGATGTATTTTCCATACTTTGTTAAGAATATTGTGGATAACATTTCTGATTTACATTGGCTACACTCCATGGTTTGATTTGCACCTTTAACTAATTTATTGAAAGACACTGATTTACAGTCTGGTAATGTTAAATACAGAAATCTCTCAGTGTCTACATTGGTGCTACATGTATACATGCAATTTTCACAATCATGTTCCCATTTGTAAGAAAGGCCAAAAATATGTTCTATTTCTACACCTTCATTTTCAAAAATGGTAAGCATATACATTAAAAATTCCTGAGCATCTTGTTGGATATTTTGTGAAAATTGTGTAGAACCAGAACACACATCCAAAATACTACGAACATCTGAAACAGATTGTATTTTACTTGTATCTGTTGTCAACTTTTCATAAACAGAATGCAACAGAGAACAAAATCTTTTTTGCCGATTCTGCATAATTTGTTCTCGCAAACCTTCTAGATAAAAAACAACATTGACCACTACATTAGCATAGCAGTTGACACCTGAACTATTTTCAAACTGATAACCAACAATCTCTTCAACAGTGTCCAATTTCTTTTTACCTGCAATCACAACATTATATTGTTCTTTTCCTTTCTTGACATCTGTGGTAAATAATTTAATTACCGGGACTTAATTTGATACAGAAACATAATAAAATAGCTCAGTAAATAAGAGGCAGAATCCGTGGTATTAGAGGTTCGGAATGGGCTTTATTCCAATGGTCGATTCGAATCGGTTGCTCCAAGTTCCATCACCACGAAGGTTCAGGAAGTGAAGTACATACTTTATTGATAATTAATTACTTTTATACAATAGGCATTACAGTGAAGCAAATGCAAGAGGCGTAACAATTGATAGTGTGGATAATATATTCATGCGTAGCAAAAATAGGCGTAACTGGGTGTGACTTAAAGAACATCATCAGGTGTGATGTCATAATAGGGTGGTTACATGAAAGAATTTCGCAATGTCAGCAGAAATACTTGGCAGAAATGCGCGCGCAGCAGCATGACGTGTAATTGACGTGCAACTAGGGGGTGAAGGGGACTTGACATTTAGCTCTACATGTGGCGACAGAAGTCTGGAGGGTCAAGTCAACCTAATCCCAAATCATATCTAACATCCTATGTTTAAAGAACTATGTTATCCAAAAGAGAGGTCTCTTAGAGTAGAATCTTATTCTATACTGACTATACTGACTGCTAGTGCGTGTACGAGCATCTAAGTGTCTACACTAGATGCGAGGGCGGAAATCTTCCATAATAATAGGGCTATGAATTACTTGCATAAAGACAGAGAAGCCGGGCCTTTGCTCGGTAGCTGGAAGAATGTTTACTTAAACTACTAGACAGGAATGCATTGGGCAGGGAACGGAGCAGATAATTTCGAAGGTGAAATACAGTTTTTGGCAGGCAACAGGCTGATGTCAGGCTTCGTGAGCCGCGCAGAGAATGAGACAAAGTTCATGGTCACAGATGCAGGCTCAGACTGGAGCTTTCAGAGGCAGAAGGCAAGAAAAGCTTGATGACAGAATCAGGGCCTACTTGCCTGGACTGTAAAATGGCATAAGTGAACCATATAAAGCCGGTGGCCTTTCATACTTAGGAATGGAATATCCGGCCTATTCATGGCGGATCTGAAAGAGGACATGTTGACGGTGGACGCACATGTGTTTGCGTCTTCATAACTGGAACTGGAGGGAACATACATGTACTTGTGATTCATACATGAAACCGTTGGGGTCCAAGATAGGGGACATAACTGATCAGAAAAATCCATATTTCCACATTCCCTCCTTGTCCCCTACTTGCCCGTTAAGTGATATCAATCTTCATCAATCCGTTGATCTGTTCATATAGCATCATTTGTTCTTCTTTCTTCCTCCGGGATGAATGAAATCTTGGTGGTGGAATACACGATGTGGCGCACAGACCACAGATCGCTGGTCCACATTGTAGACATAGACAGCAACTGAATAGTATGAGAAGGCCAATACCTAGGAAGGATAGGACCTTCCATCCAAAGGTAGATAATACACTCCAAAACCAACCGGACCAAGTCCAGGTGCCTGGGTTCTGGTGTATCTGGCTTACAATCTTATGAAGGCGAGTTATGGCTTTATATACAGATGGCGAATTTTCTGGTATGAAAATGCAACAGCTTGATCCGATGACCCTACAAGCTCCGCCCCTATCGGCCAGGATGACGTCAAGGACAAGACGATTTTGAAGCACAACAATCCGCATAGCAGACTGCTCTTCTGTTAAATTGCCTAAGGCGGAAATAGTTTCGTTCACTACTGCTTCAAGGGTTCTAGTTAATCTACGTATCAGCTTACTATTAGTAACTGTACCTATATAGGGAAAGAGACCTTTATTGAAATCTGTGTATTTTTCCCATGCTGTTTCAGTGTAATCGACTATTGGGAGATCTCTCCTTACTCTATTATATACTAAGTGAGTATTTCTGTGATAATCAGGAGGAGCTAGGAAAACAGGTGGCAAAAGGAATCCAATGTAGCAAGTACCATCCCAATCTAGAGGCAAACGTACATATGCCGTCTGACCACATATGAAATAAGAATGGCGGGAAGCTCTAAATGTAGACTTGCCTTGATCACTAAATTCTACTACAGTGGTGCATCTACTATGGCCCATATGTATGGAACCATTCTTTCTTACACATAATTCACCTTTTACTGGAAATATTGACATAGCGGGCAGAATTGGAGTAGCTTCAGATTCGACATTTAGGATCATAAGATTAAGCGTAAAATTACCTAATCCATACACTTCATTTTCTAGATCAGTTCCTGTTCTCTGGGGAAGTCCCTCCTTGTTAGGGTAGCAGACTTTAAGTAAAACTAAGTTCAAATTTCCCCATACCCAGTTATCTTGATAAACTGCAGAATTCGAATCTAGAGAATTAATTAAACTAAACCATGCTCCACAGGAGCCGTTGTGTGTGAACGGGTATGGAAAGAGAGGTAGAATTCCTTTATAATTCTGATAGGGAGGGAGTCGGCCACATATCCAACAATTTGTAGCATTGCTAACCTGATGGGAATGATGTAACATACTAATAAACGTGTTATTGCGCAGCGCAAATCTATAAGACAACTCAAGCGGAGGTAATTCACTAAAAGAATGTTCAGCAGTAATATTATAAACATGTCTAGAGATAGGATAATATATGTGCAACAATATACTTGCAGTAATTATTAAGAGACTTAAGACAAACAAAATTAATAACGTCACTATGCAATGACTACGCAGTGATTTACAGTACGCATGTCGTTTCAACATTTTTCGGGTGTGTTCTCTATTCAGGTCTAAGGGATACATGTCAGAGACAATTCAACCGCTTCACCTTGGAGAGGACTTAAACAATCAAATTGCTTGACTGATTAGACCTGAGTTTTAGTTTATAAAGTTCGGAATTACTCTTTTCAACAAAAGGAAGTTTTGAGTCAATGGGTGAAGACACACGAGGTGTGGTATTCACATCCGATGGTAGTCCATGAAATTTCTTGATATGACTTGAATGAATCCAGCCTTTCCTGCCCTCGATCTTCACGGCTGTCCTTGTGGTGAGCAAGACCAGCTGCGGCGACTTCCACCTAGGATCCAGCTGAGTCTTTCGATCAAAGTTCCTCACCAGGACCAGGTCTCCCGGAACTACGTCATGGGGTTTCACCTCAGTGTTGTCAGGAAAAGCTGCAGCTACCTGTGAACGACAAGATTGTAGTGCAGACATCAAGGAAGCCAAGTAATCTGTCAGCATATTACAGTCAATATCAGTTATTTTTCGTGGTATGGGCATCCCCCACATATTCGGTGGTCTGCCAAAGATCACCTCATACGGGGATAGCCCTGTTCGAGAGTGTGCTACCATTCTCATGTAAAAGAGTGCAACTGGTAATGCTACTACCCAGTCGACACCTTTCTCTCTGCATATTTTGGACAGTCTGATTTTTAGGATCTGATTATGTCTTTCTACGAGACCTGCTGCCTCGGGGTGTCGGACACAGTGGAATTTCCACTGATAACCTAACAAAAGTGAAACGTGTTTCATTAATTCGGATGAGAACGGCTGGCCATTATCTGAGTAGACAACACGTGGTAAACCGTATCGTGGGAAGAATTCTCGAACCAACTGTTTGGCAGTAGTCGGGGCAGTGTAATCTGAAACCGGGTATGCCTCTGTCCAACGGGAAAGAGCACAGACAACTACGAGAACATATTTGAATCCTCGACATCGTTCCATCTGGATATAATCCATCTGGAGGACTTCAAAAGGGTGATCAGGAGGCTGAAATCCACCCTGTTCTACGGGAACGCTTTTTCCTGGGTTGAACTGACAACAGATCATACAGGTACGAACTTTTTGTTTAGCTGCTGCTCGTAAATGTTTATTGAACCAAATGTGTTGAATGCTATCTAGCATAGCTTTTTCTCCTAGATGTGCTGGACTATGTACAGTATTAATTATAACTTGGACCATTGAATCAGGAAGGAACCACACAGATTTTTCCTTCATCATCCATCCTTGATCCGTTTGGATCCCTCCTAATTCAGTCCATTTCTTTATTTCGTCTGGTGTAGCATGTGTCTGTATATCAATTACGTCAAGAGTAGGATCTTTAATCGTCATACAATGTGTTGGCGTCGGGACTATTGTCTTTGTCATGTCGGATGTCTGAGTTTGAGCAGTCTGTTTAGCTGTTCTATCAGCTAGATCATTGCCTTGGGAAATGATATCAGTAACTTTCGTATGAGCTTTACATTTCATAATTGATATTGCAGTGGGTAGATGTATCGCATCTAATAAGGCATGAATGAGGGGTCCGTGCTGAATGTGGGCACCGTGAGTAGTTAAATAACCTCTCTCTCGCCACAGCACGCCGAAGTCATGTACAACTCCGAATGCATAACGTGAATCAGTGTATATGTTGACTTTTTTATTTGTGGCTTGAATACAGGCTTGTGTCAGAGCGATGAGCTCTGCGGCTTGAGCTGACAAGGTATTTATGCAATTTGTTTCAATGATTTCAGTATCTGTTGTGACTGCGTAAGCGGCCACTAGTTCTCCTGTACCTGTTCTCATACATGAACCATCTACATACAACGTCAGGTCTGGGTCTGACAATGGGACATCGGTTAAGTCTTGTCTGGGTTTCGTCGTGATTGTAATAACTTCAATACAATCATGAGCTAGTGGGTCTGTTCCGATTACAGGTAAAAGTGTGGCAGGATTCAATGTGTTACAACGTCTGATTTCTATATGTGGCTGAAACAATGTTAATTCATACCCTGTAAGTCGCGCTATAGTCAAGTGTTGTGTTTGCGTTCTATTCACAAGAACCTCTACTGCATGTGGTACTTGAACTGTCAATGGATGTCCTAACACTATGGCATCACTTTGTCTGATTGCTAAAGCGGTTGCTGCCACTGATTTCAGGCATGCAGGCAAAGCCTGAGCTACGGGATCTAATGTACTAGAAAAATAAGCACATGGTTTGTGTGATCCTGCTTGTTCCTGTGTGAGTACTGACAAGGCAGTACCTTCGCGTTCTGTAACAAAAAGTGTAAACTGTTTACTGTAACATGGTGTTGCTAAAACAGGTGCTTGGCATAAGGCTTTCTTTAAGCTTTCAAAAGCTTGTGTATGTTCCTGAGTCCAAGGGAGAACAGTCGATGTGGCTGCCTCCTGCGTTGTCAACTGAATGAGTGGTTTTGCTAGAAATGCATACTGAGGGATCCACTGCCTACAATATGAAGTGAGGCCTGTGAAAGCCCGTACCTCCTTTTGTGTCTTGGGTATTGGCATGTTAGCTATTAACTGAATGCGGTCGGGTGTAAGCTGCCTTCCCTCCTTGGACAGCGAGTGTCCAAGATAAACAACTCGCTGGACACAGAATTGCAGCTTAGAAGGGGACACCTTGTGCCCCTTTTCGGCTAGAAATTGTAAAACTGTCAGTGATGCTTTCTCACATTCGGGTTCGCTTCTCGCGGTGATCAGCAGATCGTCGACATATTGAAGCAAGGCAGTGTTAACTGGCATGTGGATACTGTCGAGTTCTCATTTCAGTGCTTGGCTATAGATGCTGGGGCTTTCTGTAAATCCTTGAGGTGCGCGTGTGAATTTAAAGCTTCGTCCATTTAAACTAAATCCGAACAAGTATTGGCTTTCCGGATCTATTGGGACGCTGAAAAAGGCATTTTTGAGATCAATTACAGTAAAGAATGTTGCTTCGGAATCAATAGCTGTCAGTAATGACGAGATATCTGGGACCACAGGGAATTGTGGCACAATGCATTTGTTCAATTCGCGCAGATCAATAACCAATCGATATACTGGCGGGGCCTTCGGATCTGTTCGTTTAAGAATCGGAATTATCGGTGAATTACATACATTGGAGTCTGTTTCCACAACCACTCCTTGTGCAATGAGCTCGTCAATGATTTGCAGTAAAGCCACTACAGCATCTGGTGGTAACTTGTATTGTCGCATTCGTGGTAGTACTACTCCTGCCTTTAGTGTAACTCGATATGGTGTAATATTCATGCAACCGACATCAGTAGGGCCTTGTGCCCATAGATGTGTAGGTAAAGTCTGCAGTCGGGGATCCATGTCTCTAGACACATAGTGACCTTTAAAATCACGTAAAAACAATCTTACTCCTTCCGGAGAACAACATATTATAGCTCCTAGAGCTTTCAGTGTTTTTATACCTAACAGGTTTTCTGGACATGATTTAGTAAGCAATAAATCTGTAGTTCGGGTCAAAGGTCCTATCGTAAGTGGAAGAGGCTGTGACACTTCATTAACAATAGGTTTTCCTGAAAAACCAAGGGAAATATTCTGTGAGCCTGAGAGGGGTGCCCCTGGAACTTCACTACGTTTTATGGTTGTTCGACTTGCCCCTGTATCGAGTAAAAATTTTCTATCTTGGCCTAATAATTCACTGTGTACATAAGGTCCTTCTTGGTCTACAGGGACCTCAATAAGGGGTAAGTCAACTTCCCTCTCTAGGCTGGTTCATGCGTATCGTTGATAATCAGGATAGTCATACTGTGCGGTCTGGTACAGCTGTCGTGTCGTGGTTTGTGTGGCAGCAACAGGCAGCGCTGGTGCAGCTGGCACAAACTGTATAGACTGTGGTGGAGCTGGCATGGACTGTGCATGCTGCGGGGCTCCTTGTTCATTCTGATCCTGTCTAGGTGGCCGTGGTCTTTCCTGTGTTTTACCTGTGGCGATATTACGCTTCAGGACTGGGCAATCGTGTATGTAATGACCTGGCTGTTTACAATAGTTGCATGTCCCTTTTACAGGACCTGCTGAATCACCGGAATGTGTCGTACCCTTTTTATGTCCTTCAGCTGGAACTGTCTGGGAGACTAGCATTTTCATTTTCGTGTCTTTCATGCGTCTTTGTTCATGTTCTTGTTCCTCTCTAATTCTATTGTGATGATACTGTAACATTTGTAACATTTGTGATGGAGTGTTACCTTGCCAGGTACTCTCGAATTTTAATACTCTATTCTTCACTTGAGGCAAGGAATTTTCTACTAATTTTGTCACAAACAGATGTGGGTATGATTCGCTACTTGCTTTTATGCCACTATTTATACCAAAACATTTTTCAAATCGGGCATAGAAATCACTAGTGTCTTCATCTTGCTTCTGTTTACAGGCTGAAATTGTACCCCAGTCTTCCTTTTTCGTAGTTAATAAACGTGGCAGTACCTGTACTAGTAAACCTGGTAGTGCTTTAGTTTTATCCCCAAGCCCTGCTCCTGCAGTTCGGGCCTTTTCTTCTGCTTCTAATGCTGACCATTCTATCTTTTGGTCTCCCACCTCCCACTCTTTTTCCTTGAGTTTTTCATAAATGCCAGCAGGCATTAATACTTTTAATATTGTCATAATGTCGGGATAGGTATACTCTCCCATGAGTAACATGTCTTTAATTTCTCGGTGGAAACCCGCTGGGTCTTTGTCATGACTGGGTACCACTTTCTTCATTTGTAACAGTTCTATTTTCGATATAGGCGTATATACAAATACACGTTTAAACTCATTGTCCTCGCCTTTTATTGGGTGTACTTCTCGTAAGGGATTCTGTCTGTCCATGTAATACGTGGTTCTTTCCTTGATGGGCAGTGAGACATGTTCTGGGCATACAAAAAGAATGTACTGCTTTCTTGATTCTAGTATTTCTTTAATTAATTTAGTACCTGAACCTCTCCATCTATTTGTGAGTAATTCAGTCAATATATCAGGTAAGGGACCAGGATCTGAATGCTGACTCTGATATAGTATAAGGAGTTGTTGAATCATATAAATCCCAGCTAAACGCTGTTCATCTGGGGTGAGATTCAAAAATGTGTGTGCTACTGTATCATCACCATACTTTCCAGGACTGTCAACCCATTGAACGGCTGACCTGGCTAATTCTTGTTCATCCATAGAATCGAGAAAATGATAACCCCTTCGTTCTCGGAGTAATTTGTCAGCGGCTTAGAACGAATGCTCGGGGGACCTTATATTTATTATAGGTGTTTGGAAATTCCTGTTATTATCTGGACATATCGGACGTATCGGGTCAATAAAACATCTAGTACTATTACAAGATCTTCCTCTACCTACATAGGCTATGGTGTCTGACTGTCCTGTGGGCAGTCCTGATCCTTCCTCCTCGCTTTGTTCGAACTGGTCTACCGCTAATCTCTCTTCGTGTAGGCGTTCTATTTCTTTACGGATCTTTCGGCACATGGCTATTATACAATTTTGCTTATCATGTCTCCCTTCTGATATATTCTGGCTCCATCTGGTAAGTGTTTGCATTGCTTCCGGGTCTACCCCCGGTCGGTCTTGATTTCTGATCACACAATTTATGAGGAAACGTAACAGTTCCCCCTGTATCTCCACTTTCTGGTATTCCATAGCTCTGTTAATACATTCAGAATCTCGCCCTGTTTGGACAAAATGATATATATTATCTAGATGCGCAGTCATTCCGGGTAACTTCCCTAAATACACCGCGGCTCGTCTGATACGTAACGATGCCATGATCATTTCGTCCTCTTTGCCGGGCACAGGGTCATATCTACAATCTATAAGAAGTTCCTTAAGCGTGCGGGCATTTATGAGTTTGGGGGTACGTGAATGTGCTGACTCTTGGAAGGTAAGTTTATTTACTCTGGGTGGCGTAGAAAAAATGTTGGTAGCACCTCCCGTAGCCCCATCTGGGGTATCGGGCGTGAAAGGATTCGTTGAACGCGACACAGCAACCATAGGTGTGGACACAGCTATAGAAGTAGCTGTAGGAACAGATGTAGAAACAGATGTGCTTGCCGGAACTTGTGTCAGGATTTGTGGCTGTAGAGATACAGATACTGGATCTTGGCGTTGAACCTCCCTGGCAGGCGGTCTATGTGGGGCGGGATTTGCGTACTCGGGAGCTGCGTCATCTAAATATGAGGAAAGAAAAACATCTTCTGCGGTTCTAGGATGCCCCTTAGGATGCATTTTTATTGGAAACAATGGGGGTGGCAAGTCTTTTGGTATTTCCGGAGTAGCCTTAGGTAATCCCTCGGCCAGGAGGGGATACATACCATTCATAAGGGCATTTCTTTGTCTGTCTATTTGTTCTGATTTCACTCGTGTACCTTCTTCAATTAATAGATTTTCTCGGACTTTATTTGAATTCTCTTTATTTTTCTCTTCCTGTCGGAGTGCTTTTTCTGTACGTCTATGAGATTCTTTACGCCATAACTCAACGGCGTCTTTCTGTGACTGTCTGACTTTCCTTTTCCATAACTCTTCCTCTACTTTCATGATGCACTCTGCATCCCAGGTCCCAGCTGCGGGCCACCTCTGACTTTCTGGTAATTCCTTGGTGTAGTCTACCCATAAATCAAGAAACAATATAGCGTCTAAGCCATGTTTATGATACATGAAGTACCCTGGAGTGTCCCTAGGAGGAATAGGAACGGCTTCTTCGAGTACCCCTTTTCTAGTTGTGATCTGTCTTAATTTCGAAAAGAGCGGCATATTGAGAACTGATCTGATACTTGATTTTGAACAAACTTAATACAGTAAACACAATAATGAACAATCATTCATACCACAATATGCAGAACGTGTTTAAAACATTTAACATTTAACATTTAACTGAGCAACAATGATGATGACGATCTAAGGAAAACTTAATCACTAAACATAATACTCGACTTTAACTGAGTTATTCTGAATTTATATACTTGATATACTAGATATACTGCTAAACAGTACAGATACACTGCTGAAACAGTGCAGACCGGATTTGTGTACCCAAACCCGTCTTGACCGGCACAACCTATGTGCACGTCAGAACGCCTCCCCAGTAATGGTACTCACCGGGTAGCTCGGAACGGAAGGCCTCGGAACTGAACTGAACTTGAACCGGACTGGACTCGACTGGACTCGACTCGGGACTTCGGGAACTGGTGGGCCTCTGTATACCTCGGATCTTGCTCTCTCAGCTAGGCTCTGGTCGGGATACTTCGCACTTCTCACCGCCTCGTCTGGGTGTTGATCGCAGCCTCAGTCGCCCCCGCTTGACCGGAGGGAGATACAGGAAATCCTGCTGGTACGCGTTGTTGTCCGTCCAGCTGTGGCAGGAGACCGGGCCTGCAACTCACCGCCGGCGCGTGAGATGAGAAAGTGTCCCTGTTCGGGCGCCATTCATGTGGTAAATAATTTAATTACCGGGACTTAATTTGATACAGAAACATAATAAAATAGCTCAGTAAATAAGAGGCAGAATCTGTGGTATTAGAGGTTCGGAATGGGCTTTATTCCAATGGTCGATTCGAATCGGTTGCTCCAAGTTCCATCACCACGAAGGTTCAGGAAGTGAAGTACATACTTTATTGATAATTAATTACTTTTATACAATAGGCATTACAGTGAAGCAAATGCAAGAGGCGTAACAATTGATAGTGTGGATAATATATTCATGCGTAGCAAAAATAGGCGTAACTGGGTGTGACTTAAAGAACATCATCAGGTGTGATGTCATAATAGGGTGGTTACATGAAAGAATTTCGCAATGTCAGCAGAAATACTTGGCAGAAATGCGCGCGCAGCAGCATGACGTGTAATTGACGTGCAACTAGGGGGTGAAGGGGACTTGACATTTAGCTCTACATGTGGCGACAGAAGTCTGGAGGGTCAAGTCAACCTAATCCCAAATCATATCTAACATCCTATGTTTAAAGAACTATGTTATCCAAAAGAGAGGTCTCTTAGAGTAGAATCTTATTCTATACTGACTATACTGACTGCTAGTGCGTGTACGAGCGTCTAAGTGTCTACACTAGATGCGAGGGCGGAAATCTTCCATAATAATAGGGCTATGAATTACTTGCATAAAGACAGAGAAGCCGGGCCTTTGCTCGGTAGCTGGAAGAATGTTTACTTAAACTACTAGACAGGAATGCATTGGGCAGGGAACGGAGCAGATAATTTCGAAGGTGAAATACAGTTTTTGGCAGGCAACAGGCTGATGTCAGGCTTCGTGAGCCGCGCAGAGAATGAGACAAAGTTCATGGTCACAGATGCAGGCTCAGACTGGAGCTTTCAGAGGCAGAAGGCAAGAAAAGCTTGATGACAGAATCAGGGCCTACTTGCCTGGACTGTAAAATGGCATAAGTGAACCATATAAAGCCGGTGGCCTTTCATACTTAGGAATGGAATATCCGGCCTATTCATGGCGGATCTGAAAGAGGACATGTTGACGGTGGACGCACATGTGTTTGCGTCTTCATAACTGGAACTGGAGGGAACATACATGTACTTGTGATTCATACATGAAACCGTTGGGGTCCAAGATAGGGGACATAACTGATCAGAAAAATCCATATTTCCACACATCTTCAGTACAGATATTCTCAAACCTTCTTTTTCGACCAACCACACACTTTTCAAATACAGGATATTGACCTAAATTGGGAGCATAAACCCTTCTTAACCTATCATACTCTTTTACACAGTTTACATCTGCAGTAACCTTCGTCTCTTCAAAATCAATCAAAAACAAACCAGATAATGTTCTGACTCGTGACAAAGCAACATATGCCATACCCTCTTTAAATACGGTAGATCCAATGTTCACCAATGCACTTAACTTAATCCTTGAGATTTATGAATAGTCACTGCGTATGCCAAAGAAAATGGAAATTGTTTCCTACGGACATATAAATCTTTAACAAGCAAAAAACAAACTGAACAACGACCAATTTCTTTAACTTCATCAATCTGATCAAATTTAATTTTTAAAAATTCAATTCCTTCTTTTTTCTGATAATTCACAAAATCCACCACTTTACCCATTGCACCATTAACTAAACCTTTCTCTACATCGAAATTACGCCTTAAAATCACCCGACAGTTTACACACGCATATAGTTTCTTTTCTAAACCAGCAGTTTTAGATTTTTTTTTTCTAAACAATCCAGTTTTGATCTCAACTTTCCCGTCAAAATAATAGTGATTCCTTCATGCTGTATTTTATCGATGGCTTCCATTTTTACAATTTCTTCATTTTACAGTTTCAGTAGTTCTTCGTTGAATATGGAACACTCGCGCAGTGTTGGCATTAAGCAAATCACTAAATTATTTTTAGCAATTTCCACATACACGTTTGCAGAAAATGCATTTTCATTTGGAAAGACATTGCAAAGTAATCGACTCTCCAAAGCTTGTTTGCCTTGTTTTGAAAGAATTCCAATTCATATATCTTGAAGAATATTTCCATATTCAGCATCATTTGCCTGTCGCATATTTGTTGTCAGTTCTTTGTATTCAAAATGAGTCCAAATGTTCACATAACCAACACTGCCAAGAGACTTTCTGGTATCTTCATGGGCTAGTGTTTTAAATACCGGTTGTCCTTTTACCGGAGTCAGTTGCAGTAGATCTCCAAAAACTATGACGTGTTTTCTTCCAAATAACATGTCATACTCTGTTTTAAGAATTTGCTGCATTCTTAAATGCACAAAGGCAAGCATCAAGTTTGAGACCATGCTCACCTCATCAGTAATGAGAAGTTTAATTTTCTTCAGGACTCTTGAAACTTCACAACAAGCTTCTCCAGATAGCTTGTGGTATTCCAATTTGTTCTCATGCTCTACTGGCAGCATTAGTAAACAATGTTAAGTAATTCCTTTAATGTTATGTGCTGCCAGTGCCAACCCAGTTGGAGCAGTGACATCACAAGACCAATGTGAATCAGTTGTTTTCTGCAGATAACTTGTAATTACTTTAATTAAGAAACTTTTTCCTGTTCCAGCTTGACCACTCACATACATTCGGATAGGTTGAAATGATGTACATGAGCACCCTCTCTTTTCATGAAGTAATCCATGGTCAATCTGCTCTTTCACTTGCTGATATATTTGTTTCTGTTCAACATTTAGTTGTTCTTCCAAGTTTCCTAACTGTATTGCATCTTCTTGAGCTTCATACATTGCTGTTTCCACCTTATTCATTGCAATCGCTGCTTAATTTTCAACAATTGGTTGTCCTAGTGGATCTTGACTGTCTTGAGAACTGTCTCCAGCAATCTCAGCTGCAATTGTAGCTTCTTGATCAATTTCATCATTCAACATTTTGACATAATTTGCGAAAGCACTGCATTGTATGCTATCTTTAGAAGCATTAAATTAATCTTCATAGCTGGGAAAATCTTCAAGTAATTCCAGTTCTGAACGCCATGGTTTGAACATTTGCAAAAGGGCTAAATAGTAAAATTCCCTTTTGTCAGCAGTGTCGCAACTCAGTTTCATGTGATTAATAAAATTTCATTTCCTTTGTTTCACCAGACATCCTTCAGAACCAATCACTGCATATTTTCCATCATTGATGTTCTCTGTAGTATTCCGTTTAAAAGTGTAGTTTTGCGGCACTTCATGGAGACACATGTTCTCAAGATGATGACATCTATTGGGGTAGTATGTGTCTAACATATTCGTTTTCAAAATATCTGTACTTTCTGGTTCATTTTCTGCTAAATATTCAATTTCTTGGACAGATTTCAGTACCCGATTTCGCATTCCTGCAAGACCTAGACTCACCCAAATGATTCTTCTACTTTTGGAATATAGACTTGCAGATGATAACCGATCTGAACATTCATATGCTCCAATTTCACGATGCGATAACATCTTCAAACTGAAACTGTATAATTTCTTACTTAGAGTCTTCTCGTGAGAAATCTCTTCCCACATTTCTTTCAATTCAGTCTTTTCTGATTTAGTAATGTAAGACGTTACATATCGAGCAACAGCCATGGAATTTTCCGCAACATACTGAATATCCATGTTAGCGTTCACATGATAAAATAACTGGATTGTAGTCATTTATGTATTTCGATTCTTCGCTTCTTCTGAAGTTGTAGGTGTTTTTCGGAGACTTTCTTGTGATGGTATGTCGCATAGCTGACATAAAACTGTTCACTCTTCCTTTGGATAATACAGGACGTGGAAATCCAAAACGACATTTGATATAGAACTTATCCTTTGACTTGTACTTTCGTCGACAGTACTTTCCACACCTATGGCTTTGAAATCGTAAGACTGATTGTTTTAAGTTTTTATCTTCTCTGCTATTGGGAAGAGCACATGTAGCATAATCTTCAATGAAAGACAAAACAGTTTCATCTGAATCTGTTCCAAATTTGGGGGCGTCCTTGATCCATAACAACATATGTATGTGAGGAGCACCTCTTGCTTGATACTCATTTCTCCAAAAGAAATCCACAACTTCTCCAAGAGGAGCATTCTTTTTATTGCAGATGAAAGACATCATAGCTTCAAATCTATGATTGAAATATCTGAATACATTCACAGGATCCAAAGAGCACAATTCTCCAGGTGTCTTGTATTCAATATTTTTTATATTGGAATTTGCCTCTCGAAGAAATTCAAGTAAATCATCCCAAGCATACTCAGCACAGCTTAGTGTAACAAACCATGTAGGAGTTCCCAAGTTCCGTAGCATACATTTCAGTTCTCCATGTCGACGGTACCAATATTCATTAGTCCCATGCTGATATGCCATCAGATTAATCAAGTGAGATTCTAAATGATCATCTCTCTGATGCACTTTATCCATAAAATCCTTTGCAGTTACATTTTGAAGATGCATTCCCGTTTTTAAAATGTGATTTACTGCAAGTGAAAGTCCAGACAAGTCACTTTCAAACAGAAGATGAAACATATAAGGGATACATTGTCGAAATCTTGGATCTTCTGCATATAATCTTGTTGTCCGATATTCAGATGCAGGAATCTGCACAGGACGTCATCATATCGTCCACCTTTCCTGTTGGAAACAACTGCGGGAAACAACAAGCTTCCAAGCTCTCTTCCCATACACTCATGGGACTTCCTGTTGCTTTTTTCATTTGAAAAAACTAAATTGTATTCCCCATCACCTCTTTGGAATGAAGTGGATGTACACTGTAATGTTCATAGATTTCTTCACATCTGGACATGTCCACTTTTTCTATTTGTCCACTTAATGTTTCAGTATCTTCTGCTAAATCTATTTCTTCTTCTCCTACAAACACATTTCTATAGTACTCATTATTTTTTAACAGATACAATGATGCCTTTTGTACTTTTCTAACATCCACTAACTCTTGCCAAATGTTCTTATTCTTAGTAGGAACACCATTAACTAGAATGACTAGAGGCTCATTTTCTGCATGGTCTACACCAATTGTTTCAATATTTTTCCTTAAATCTAACGGTAAATACACAACTCTTCCTTTCAATCCTCTTTGCAACTCTGATGGAGGTAATTTACCTTTTTTGGGCTCCATATGAACAATAGCCTGAAACGGGTGAACACATTGTATGAGATTAGACTCATACGTATTTAAATCTATCAGCTCTGGAGGAATAGCAACCAACTCTAGATTATTATGAACAGCTGTAGCAGGCATTTTATTCTCCTCTAATTTGTTATAACAATATTTGCAAATACGCTGCTCAGATCCCAAATCAAAACAATCCTCTACCAACAAATAAGTTGCAAATTTCATCCACTTATCATTATCTTCTATTTCACTTTTTAAATACAGATTGACACCCCTAGTTTGATTTTTATAGTGACTTCGCCGACAACAAATACAAGAAACATTTGATCTTTCACCTGAAATTACCTTAAACTTTGTGATTTCATCCTCAAATTTTTCTGTAATTACGGGTTGTACATTACATCGTCTTCAACATTTTGTTCTACTAATGTGTCAGTTTCTTCACTCTCTTGCTGAGGACCAAAGTAACAAAACTCAATATCATCACAGACCTGCTTCACATCTGATACTGACCCATGCAAAAGAGCACTGTTCAACTCACTTAACTTTAGTGCTGGACTTTTTGCATAATACAACCTTCTCACTAACTTCCGCATTTGAGTATGATGTACTGCCAGCATTCTGAAATGGTGAAAAACACTTTGACAAACTTTCCTAGAAAGACAAGCCAGAGAATGACCTTGCAAACCAGTATGTTTTCTAACTCTGCAAGGTTCTAGTCCTTGCAACAGCTTAATCTTTTGTTTTACACTTTTTTTAGTATAGGCTCGTAAAAAAGGACATAATTTTTCAATAGATTCCTGTCGTACACTGCAAATACTACTGCAATCCCAAGTGTACACAGGGTTTTTATCACGTCTCCCTAAAACTTCATCAGATATCACTTCTTCTGCATTTCTTTCAACCATTTTCTCTTTCTCAATTGGACAACCGTCGCTAACCTCATAACCTCTACCACTGGTGTCAACTGCATACAATAATTTTTCGCTCAGTGAATAACTCTCTTCGTTAAAAAAAGGCTCTGAACTGGAACTGTGTTTCCATTCTCCCAAAAAAACATCATAATTTTTCTTTTATTAATATCTCTTTTCCTCCTACTTTTGGCCTTCATTAGATGGATTCGTTTATCTAGTGATCGAATTCTGTTTAACACTAAAATAAACAGTTTCCTTTTTACTTCAAAAGCCTTTTCCACAATGTTTTCAATATGCTTCTTCTTTTTATAAAATAAAGCTCTCTTTTTATATTTCTTCACATCTTTCAGCAAATTATGCACTACTCTCTTGTAAAATATTTTTTTGCGTAATTCCTTATACTGATTTTGCCTTCTTTTACCATACTTTATCTCCTTTGGCTGACTATTTGCTTTTTTACTTTTCCTCTTATTTTGAATTTTTTTCTTACTTGAAGAATTCTCAGTATTTCCAGCATTATGTACATTCTGTTTGCTCCTACAAACATTTTTAATAAATTGCTTTGTGATCTTACCAGAAGATTTTTTCCTTTTAGCCACATTATCTTGTACATTCAATACTTGTGGTTGATGTTTCTTCAAATAATCCTCCTGTCTCTGTTCTTTTCCTTTTCTTTTTTTTCTGGCAAGATTTCTATCTGTAAAAAAGAATCACAAATAAATGTATATTAATAACTTTCAAATTTATACTACTCCATTACTGTACAAACATATTTTATGTAAAAACTGACTAAGAAACTATAGCCCTGAAACACAAGTGTGACGATAGTTAAAACACTACATGCATAGTGCATACTACTTTGAAGCAGTTCATGCCCTAAAGCCTACCTCACTAAAAGACTACATGCTAACTGACTGAATGATTACAGTACTATAAGGAGACACACTGGGTGAGTAACAGGGTGTTTGCTAGAAGTGTATGAATACTGACTGGGAAATTGAAGGTGTGAAAGACAACTGTGTAGGTGGTTAGAGGACTGCATGCATACTGGATAGGCATTTGAAGCAGTCCCTGTGCTAAGGCCTGGCTCACTGCATGAGTACTTAGGTACTGACTGAATGATTAGAGTACAGCAAGGAGAGTGCCTGGGTGAATTTATAAGTGGTTGGCTTTTGGCGCAGTGAATGGATTAGTACTTGGTACTGAATGGGTCACTAGAGGAGTGCAAAGGGAGTGACAGGATGTTTGCTGGACTGTATGGATACTGACTAGGGAATTGAAGGTGTGAAAGACAAGTGTGTAGGTGGTTAGAAGACTGCATGCATAGTGGATAGGGGTTTGAAACAATCCATGTGCTAAGGCCTGGGTCGCTGAATGAGTACTTGGGTACTGACTGAATGAATACAGTACTGCAAGAAGAGTGCATGGGTAAATTTATAAGTGTTTGGGTTTTGGTGCAGTGAATGGATTAGTACATGGTACTGAATGGGTCACTAAAGAAGTGCAAGGGGAGTGACAGGGTGTTTGCTGGAGTGTATATATACTGACTGGGGAATTGAAGGTATGAAAAACAGGTATGTAGGTGGTTAGAGGACTGCATGCATAGTGGATAGGCGTTTGAAGCAGTCCATGTGCTAAGGCCTGCCTCAGTGCATGAATACTTGGGCACAGACTGAATTATTAGAGTACTGCAAGGAGAGTGCCTTGGTGAATTTATAAGTGTTTGGGTTTTGCACAGTGAATGGATTAGTACATGGTGCTGAATGGGTCACTAGAGGAGTGCAAAAGGAGTGACAGGGTGTTTGCTGGAAGTGAATGAATACTGACTGGGGAATTGAAGGTGTGAAAAACAACTGTGTAGGTGGTTAGAGGACAGCATGCATAGTGAATAGGCGTTTGAAGCAGTCTATGTGCTAAGGCCTGTGTCGCTGCATGAGTACTTGGATACTGACTGAATGATTAGAGTACAGCAAGGAGAGTGCCTGGGTGAATTTATAAGTGGTTGGCTTTTGGCACAGTGAATGGATTAGTACTTGCTACTGAATGGGTCACTAGTGGAGTGCAAAGGGAGTGACAGGATGTTTGCTGGACTGTATGGATCCTGACTAGGGAATTGAAGGTGTGAAAGACAAGTGTGTAAGTGGTTAGAGGACTGCATGCATAGTGGATAGGGGTCTGAAGCAGTCCATGTGCTAAGACCTGGGTCGCTGAATGAGTACTTGGGGACTGACTGAATGATTACAGTACTGCAAGGAGAGTGCATGGGTGAATTTATAAGTGTTTGGGTTTTGGCGCAGTGAATGGATACGTACATGGTGTTGAAAGGGTCACTAGAGAAGTGCAAGGGGGAGTGCAGGGTGTTTGCTGGAGTGTATATATACTGACTGGGGAATTGAAGGTGTGAAAGACAATTGTGTTGTTAGTTAGAGGCCTCCATGCATAGTGGAAACACGTTTGAATCAAACTATGTGCAAAAGGCCTGTCTCACTCCATTAGTACTTGGTTACTGACTGAATGATTATACTATTGCAAGAAGAGTGCCTGGGTGAATTTATAAGTGTTTCAGTTTTGGCGCATTGAATGCATTACTACGTGGTGCTGAATGGGTCACTGGAACAGTGCAAGGGGAGTGACAGAATGTTTGCTGTTAAAGACAAGTGTATAGTATGTTAGAAGACTGCATGCATACTGCACATACATTTGAAGCAGTCTATGTGGTAATGCATGGTTCACAACATGAGTACTTGGAAACTGACTAAATCATCAGACTACTGCTAGGACAGTGCCTGGCTAAAACTTTAACATTTTCAGTTCTGGCGCAGTGAGGAGAATAGTACATGGTACTGAATCAGTCACTGAATGAGTGCAAGATGACTGACAAGATGTTTATTGAAATATATAGATACTGACTAGTTAATTAAAGAAGTGAAAGACAAGTGTGTAGGTGACTAGAAGCCTGTATGCATACTGTATAGGATTTAAAGCAGTCCATGTTGAAAGGCCTGGCTCACACCATGAGTACTTAGACACTGACTGAATGATTAAAGTACTGCACAGAGAGTGCCTGGGAGAATTTATAAGTGTTTGGGTTTTTGCGCAGTGAATGGATTAGTACATGGTGCTGAATGGGTCACTAGAGGAGTACATGGGGAGTGACAGGGTGTTTACTTGAATTGTATGGATACTGACTGTGGAATTAAAGGTATGAAAGAGAACTATGTAGATGGTTAGAGAACTGCATGCATAGTAGATAAGTATTTGCATCAATGCATGTGCAAAGGCCTGCCTCACTCCATTACTACTTGAATATTAACTGAATATTAGGGAATCCAAGATGGCGGAGTACGGATCGGTGCCGAGTAGCTCACCTGGAGGCTCTTCCCCTTACCTCCCTCGGCGAAATGTTTGTAATGGAGAGTGTTTAACTGGGCATAATATCTAAAAGTGTAGGAAGACTACGGGGGCCCCTAACGAGAAAGAAAGAAATCAAAACTCTGCACAGCGGCTGAGTCGGAGGCGGAGGCGGCAGTTCTCACCGACGTTAAAGCTCCCGGACACTGTTTGGCTTATTCGGCAGACTATACAAGGGCTGCTAGGGAGCTCGGGGTTCAGCTGGTTAAGCCTTAATATCCGGGTAGTCTCTTACTCTATGCTTCGTTCCTGGCAGCTTAGGAGAATGTCTCCGAAAAATCCGCCGCGAACATCGCGGAACAGTAAGCAACCAACAGGAGCTACGGCCCCCTCAGCTGCTGCTGCACGCGCGACGGCGGTGGTTACAGCTGTACTTCCCCTAATTGCTCCGACCACTACCGATGGGTGCCCCGTGCTAACGAGCGATGGACGCCTTGCCCTGGAAAATGAGAGGATGGAAACGGAGCCACTGCAGCAGGAGAGAGGTAACACTGGCAAACAGATATTGAGACCCCCAACTTTACTTGCGGGCTCGCATCTCAAGGGCTCTAGCAGAAACTTAACTAAAACAATGGCTAAATCTCCGGCAGGAAAGGGAGCGATAGTTGGGGTTAAAACAGACAGTCTTCTCTGTGTTTCAGAAGCTACTCCCCAGAAAAATCCCCTCGCTTCTAAGGAGATTCACCCGGGCTACGTAGAAAAATGCAATATACAGGGGCTTAAACAATTAAAGTTGCCTACCTGTAATACTCCTGTGGTGCACGACGCGATACCTACAGACCCCTTGATGGGGCAGACAGAGGCTGGGGGTGCTACGGCGGAAGCTGGTGAGGTCCTTTGCCCCTGCTCCGGCTCGGCTGTGCGGGCCCCGGTCAGGGGGGTATGCTCCGGCACATCGGATCAACTGCCTGCCGTTGAGCTTGTTGGAGGATCTCAACGCTTGCTGCAGGACATCGGGACATATGTGGCAGAGGAGCATGTTCTTGGGAGAAGAGGGTTGCCAATGGGACACACGGCACTCATCGAGCCCACCGAGCTAACTGAGCCCACTGAGTCCTCCGAATCCACCGAGCCCACTGAACATACAGAGCTCATGGAGCGCATTGTGGTCACCGAAACCATCGAGCAAGATTCCTTTGAGGATCTGGACGCAGAGGACAGAACAGAGGACGAGGCTAGGACAGAAGACGAGGTTGGGGAGAGGCGAGAGAAGGAGTCCTACACGGACAGCAAGGCAAAATCCCGTGCAGAAAGAGGACGTAGACTTAAAAGCAAGTCCAGGGCCAAAAGAGGTTGCAAGGCTGTTGCCATACCAAATCGGCCCACCATAAATAACACTCAAAACCTAAAGAAGACCCATTTGGATAAAAGCCATTTAAGAAAATGGATTGAAGTAAAAGGCCTAGTCAAGAACATGACGCAGAGACTATCAGGAGCAAGCACTACTGATTCTTTAGAATTCTCAGAGCCTCTTCCCACTATAGAAACGCTTTTCCCTGCTGGCAGTCCTTCCGCACTGGAAAACTACGCCCTAACTGCCCCACCTAATTTGTCATCAGATGGGCTAATCGCTCAAGAACTGCTTCTGACCCAAGAACAAGGGGGCGATCCTGCAGTGAGTGTAGGCGTAAATCTACATTCTAACGCAACTATAGCTTCTGTACCGATACGCCATGTCTCACTTCCTTCCATTGAGAACCCTACTATTATTAAGAAGCCTCCAGCCCACCAAATGAAACATTCACGTATCACCAAAAAAGGACAAGGGCAAGGACAAGTATCCACTGATCTCTCCTCAGTAGATACAATACTTCAGATCTTGAACGACCAACGGGCCGAAGCCCAGGAACACTATTTCCAAATGAGGGAAGACAATAGTAAAATGCAAACCTCGCTGCAAGAACTTACTTCCAAACTGGGGGGATCTCGCAAGACATTGCCGGACTTCAACAACGAGTGGTCGAAATCGAGGAGACAAGCACAAGAACGATTGCCGTAGCAGATAAACATGATACTCAGCTGTTGGCTCTTCAATTAAAGGTAGAAGATTTGGAAAACCGACAAAGACGCTCCAACTTGAGACTTTTTGGGATTCCAGAGGGTCTGAGGGTTCTGATCCGAGGGCTTATTTAGTGGAGCTGCTTCAGAAAGCTTTCCCAGACCTCGCAGACTGGGATTGGGACTCACAAATCCAGCGTGCTCATCGTCTGCCCTTGGTTATGAGAAATAGGGAAAATCAGTTTCCACGTCCTTTTTTAATTTTTTTTGGTAACTTCTTATTGCGTCAAGCCGTCTGGCAGAGAGCACGCCCCAACGCTCCTATAGCTATAGGGGAATTTTCAATTTTCGCTCACTCAGATCTAAGCAAGGAAACAATGGATAGACGCTGGATGCTTCGCAAACTGATTGATCCCATTAAATCTAGTGGTGGTCAGGTGTTTCTACAGGAACCTGCCCGTCTTAAGGTTATTAAAAACGGACGCACTCACTTCTTTAATGATGTTAAGGAACCTGAAGCGTATATTTTTAGTTTTAGTGTGGGCAAGAATCAGACCCAAAAATAATTTGAAGACCCTGCTCTAACTAAAATATGTATAAATATAACCTACAACTGGAAGCTTTGGTTCACCAAATACACTGGTTGTTGGGGGGCTTCTCTATGTACAGATAAGGTGTGTGTCGGACCCTCCACTTAGAAACATTGGAAACACTGGCTGATTTTCCGGGCTCCCCTGTCAACTATTACTTACTACTGAGAAAATGAAAAATGCGCCCATTAAGGGTTTTTTTTTTTCTCTCTCCATTATAAAAAAAAAAAAAATCTTTTCTAAAGGGAGGGAGGGGTTGGGGTCTCTTAAGGTGACCCGCTACATGCGCTGCCTATTCAGCGGCAGCTGTTACTCAAGGGTGGTTCTTCCCCGGCCGGGGTAAGAGCCAGGGTGGAGAAGGGAGGGGGGGTTTCGGGGGGGGTAAAAATTAGTAAAAATTGTTTACAGGCTGATAGAGAAGAATGTTGTGAGGACACATTCGTTTTATTTTTTTGATTTTTGTTTACAAGCAACAGGAAACATACTAAGGTACTCGGAGATGGGTTTAAGGTCCTAATCGTTTACAAATGTATGAAATAGAGTTTTTGGCTTGGAACGTAGCAGGGCTAAATAGCAAAAATAAGAGATTGCTGATTACAGAAGAACTTAAATGACACAATCCTCATATCGCTCTTCTCTCAGAGACACATATTGCTGGGAAGGATAAGAAATTACTTCGGATCATAAGGCAATAATTCTTGTAATCACTATACCACATACTAGGACTATGCCTAGACCATTCTCCTTCCCTAGGCACTTAGTCTCAGACACATATTATGTGACGCAGCTTAAATCGCACCTGATAGAATTTTTAGACATTAATATGGACTCAGCCACATGCAATACAGTATGGGACGCTTGCAAAGCAAGCATTAGGGGTTTTACTCAGACTTATGTGATCAGACAAAACTTAGAACGCATAAACCGTGACGCCCAGCTGATCTCCAAAATTACCACTCAAGAAGAAATGCTGATTTCTGCACTCCGATCAAACTCACCAACGATTACAGAAATAGGCCTCACACTTGGCTTTCTAAAAAATGAAGTAAAAATTAAGTTTATTCAGAAGAGCAGCGCAAGCATTCACAAATTTAAAATAGCACAATATGAGGGTGGGGACAAAATTGGTAAAATCTTGGCCTATAAAGTCGCTGAGGATAGAGCTTGCACCCTGATTACAAGTATCCGGGGAGATGACAAAAACATTTACAATCAGCCATCAGATATAGTAGAGCAATTTGCCGAATACTATAGAATACTATATACCCCAGAAAATATACCTAATTTAGATACAATTCGGGACTATGTGGACAATCACTTAACAAACTCACAGGTCATTTTAGGAATGGATTTACTGTCTGACAACATTACTTTGGCAGAACTACATCAGGCTATAGCCCTACTACCCACAGGGAAAGCGGTGGGGGAGGACACAATACCTTTGGAGATATATAAACTATGCTTAGCTGAATTGGAATCTTTGCTATTGAAGGTAATGCAATCTGTTGGGCTCAACGGAAAAGCTCCAAAATCATGGAACAGGGCGAAAATAATCTTTTTCTTGAAAAAAGACAAATCAAAGGAGGAGAGAGGGTCATACCGACCCATAACTTTGATAAATACTGATGCAAAAATATCTGCAAAAATTCTAGCCTTAAGACTATCTCCTATTTTGCCTCAAATTATTAATCCTCAGCAACACGGGTTTATAACCGGGAGGGATACAACAACACATGTAAATATGGCCATCACGGCATTTGATGTAGCAGAAACAGAGTCCACCCCACTCGTCATGATCTTATTAGATGCCGAGAAGGCTTTTGACCGAGTGGGTTGGGACTATCTCTGGTGTGTCCTGTCTAAAATGGGGTTTGGGGGGCAATTTTTGCGCGGCATCCAGGCTCTGTATGACTATCCAACGGCTTGTACCTGCTATGGGGGCCTGACCTCTTCAGACTTTTTTATCTTACGCGGCACTCGCCAGGGATGCCCTCTGTCACCCCTTTTATTTGCCCTTTCATTGGAACCTTTTTTGTTTGCTCTTCAGTCCCAAACCCAAATTGTACCTTTTAGGTCCGGCTTACAAGTGCTAAAAATAACAGCTTACGCCGATGACATCGCGGTCTACTCACAAGACATTGTGGAGGCATTACAAGGTATTGTCTCCGAGGCTGGTAAATTTGGGAATGTGTCCGGGTATAAGCTAAATCTACAAAAGACTCAAGTAATACCTAATTATACTCCAGCCGTAGCGGTTCCCGAGATCTGTAATAGTGCCACATATTTGGGAGTCAAGTTAACGGCTAAAATTCAGGAAATCAACAATATAAATTACAATGAATTAACCAAATCTACTATTTTACTATTAAAAAAATGGCATAGACTACCTCTGAACTTAATTGGAAGAATTAATTTAATTAAGATGAAGGTATTGCCTAAATATGTGTACCTATTTCGCTCTATTCCACTGGCTTTAAATAATACGTTTTTTAAACAACTTGATGGTGCACTCAGCAGATTTATTTGGGGCTATAAAAAAGCGAGAAGGTCGTTGAATCTCTTAAAAAACAACACGAACATGGGAGGGCTCAACTTTCCTGATTTTAAGCTATACTCTTGGTCTTCTTTTGTTTTGCATATCCGCTCTTTACTGAACAGAGGAGGAGTACTCTTTTTCCACTCCTTTATGTTAAAGGACGACTCTAACATGTTTTTGCTACGAGCTAATGACCCTAACTACTTCAAAAGAGTCAAATTTAAGACCGCAAGAGACTTAAAAAGATTTGGGGCAACATATTAACTTTTTGTAAAACTACATTTTTTCATTCAAAGTATCTGTTGTGGGGTAACCCGGGTCTTCCGGGAATTTTCAATGAAAACAACGCTTATAGCTGGTCCAGGTTAGGCATTAGTGTTTTAGGGGATTTATATGGCATGCAAGGGTTTCTAGATTTGAACACCCTTAAATTACTGTATGATCTCCCCGAAACCATGAGGTATAAACATCTACAGATGCACAACTATCTGATTAATAAAAACCAACTCCTAGAGGTTTCAGACTGCGACATATGGACCTGTCTATATTCTATAAAAAACAAATCGGTAATAAGTGACACTTACAGCCTCTTAATTAGCCTTAAACCAAACGATTGTTCCAAATTAGCTGACAAGTGGGGTAGACTATTAGGCTTAAATATTACTCAGAGAGAGATAGAGGTTCTCTGTCAAATATTAATAAGCGGGTACGATCTTCTAGCTTAAGGCTCCAACAATTCAGAACGAGCTGTATGTTATACTACACGCCCGAAATAATCTCGAGATGGTCTTCTAACAATTCCTATAGCGACCGCACAAAATGCCCTAAATGCTCCACCGAGGCCGCTGATTTGGTACATATGCTGTTTTCTTGCCCTACTCTTAAGGACTTTTGGGGGGACATTCAGAAGGTTCTTAAAATTAAGCTCATCCAGCTTCCCTCATTTACTGCTGCCTCAGTTTTATTAGACATCTATCCCACTCCTTTCTCACAGGCTGCTCTGGTCTCAATTCTTATGTCCTGTGCTAAATTAACTTTGGCCAGAGCCTGGACCTGTTCTGATCCACCAACGGCGTGGGATTGGTGGGCATTGGTAACCGAGATTCACTCGATGGAGTTGGCATTAGCGAATCTTAGGGGGATACGCTCTATGAGCAAGCATGAAAAGAATTGGGGTACTTTTACGGAATGATGTGGCTCTTTCCCTGTTCAGTATTATCAATTATATTTCTCTCTTTATAAACCTGTTTTCATAGTTTTGTATTTTGGTTCTGTGTCGAAAGAATGCTATAATCTATAAATATTCTTTTTTTTTTTCTTTTTGATGCAAATACGTGTATTAATGTATGTTTTACTTGTCAGCCTGTTCTCAAATAAAAAAAAAAGAATATTAACTGAATATTTACAGTATTGCAAGGACAGTTCCTCGGTGAATACATAAGGAATGATTACCTTTTAATTCTACCTAAACTTGACAACAGGACATTTTTTAAGCAGTTATGCATATTCAAAGAAATGAACTACTCAAATGCTTCTCTCACAGTGGTTACACAAATGCACACAAACTCACAGTGTGATTCTAGACAACAACAACTATCCCTAGGAGTTTACCAAAACTCATTCACTACTGTGGAAGTGGTAAGGGAACTGCACACAATCTACATATTTCAGGACTGCACTTTTGTGTCAAAGCCTGACTCATTTAATCAAAGCATAAACAAAAACTGCATTATAATGCTACTAAAACTTGCCAACAAGACAGATTTAAAACAGTTATCTGTCAGCAAATACACGATGTTACCAAATGCTTCTCTCACAGTGGTTCCCAAATGCACACAGACACACAGTGTGATTCAAGACAACAACCACTATCCCTAGGAGTTTACCAAAACTCATTCACTATTGTGGAAGTTGTAAGGGAAGTGCACACAATCTACATATTTCAATACTGCACTTTTGTGTCAAAGCCTGACTCATTTAATCAACGCATAAGCAAAGACTAGCTTCTAATGCTACTAAAACTTGACAACATGACAGGTTTTAAAAGAGTTATCTGTCAGAAAATACATGATGTTACCAAATGCTTCTCTCGCAGTGGTTCCCAAAAGCACACACACTCACAGTGTGATTCTAGACAAGCACCACTATCCCTTGGAGTTTACCAAAACTCATTCACAACAGTGGAAGAGGTAAGGGGACTGCACACAAACTACATATTTCAGAACTGCACTTTAGAGTCAAAGCCTGACTCATTTAATCAAAGCATAAGCAAAAACTGCCTTCTAATGCTACTGAAACTTGACAACAAGAGAGGTTTTAAAACAGTTATCTGTCAGCAAATACACGATGTTACCAAATGCTCCTCTCACATTGGTTCCCAAATGCACACAGACTCACAGTGTGATTCTAGACAAGCAACACTATCCCTAGCAGCTTACCAAAACTCATTCACTACTGTGCAAGCGGTAAGAGGACTACACACAATCTACATATTAAAGTACAGCACATTAGTGTCAAAGCCTGACTCATTTAATCAAAGCATAAGCAAAAACAGCCTTCTAATGCTACTGAAACTTGACAACAAGACTGGTTTTAAAACAGTTATCTGTCAGCAAATACACAATGTTACCAAATGTTTCTCTCACATTGGTTCCCAAATGCAAACAGACTCACTGTGTGATTCTAGACAACAACCACTATCCCTAGGAGTTTACCAAAACTCATTCACTACAGTGGAAGTGGTAAGGGAACTGCACACAATCTACTTATTTCAGGACTGCACTATTGTGAAAAAGCCTAACTCATTTAATCAACGCATAAGCAAAGACTGCCTTCTAATGCTACTAAAACTTGACAACAAGACAGGTTTTAAAACAGTTATCTGTCAGCAAATACACGATGTTACCAAATGCTTCTCTCACAGTGGTTCCCAAATGCACACAGACTCACAGTGTGATTCTAAACAAGCAACACTATCCCTAGCAGCTTACCAAAACTCATTCACTACTGTGCAAGGGGTAAGGGGACTACACACAATCTACATATTAAAGTACAGCACATTAGTGTCAAAGCATGACTCATTTTATCAATGCATAAGCAAAGACTGGCTTATAATGCTAATAAAACTTGACAATATGACAGGTTCTAAAAGGGTTATCTGTCAGAAAATACATGATGTTACCACATGTTTCTCTCACAGTGGTTCCCAAAAGCACACACACTCACAGTGTAATTCTAGACAAGCACCACTATCCCTAGGAGTTTACCACAACTCATTCACTACAGTGGAAGAGGTAACTGGAATGCACAAAAACTACATATTTCAGAACTGCACTTTAGAGTCAAAGCCTGACTCATTTAATCAAAGCATAAGCAAAAACTGCCTTCTAATGCTACTAAAACTTGACAACAAGACAGGTTTTAAAACAGTTATCTGTCAGCAAATACACGATGTTACCAAATGCTTCTCTCACAGTGGTTCCCAAATGCACACAGACTCACTGTGGGATTCTAGACAAACAACACTATCCCTTGCACTATACCAAAACACATTTCTTCATCTAGAAGGAGTACTACATTTTAGTGTAGAAACATAACTCATTTTACAAATTCATAAACAATGACTGGTTTCTAATCATACCAAAATATAAAAACAGCACAGTTATCTGTCTGCAAACACATGAAAAACACAAATGCTTATCACAGAATTGTTTCTACATGCACACACACTGTCAATAAGATTGTAGACAAAAAAAGTACTCCCTACACTTTAGCAGGAGAAATACATTAGTCTGATTAAAATCAAAATAGTCTACATACATCCCCTCAAAATTAAATAACTCACCTTTCAAGTTGTTTTGTAGATGAAGAAGTATATCAGTCACACACCAGATATCAGTCACACACCAGATTTTCTTATACAGAATCTCTGCACTGTGCACCTCTCAGCAAAACCAAAGAATGGCAAAGTTTCCCTCTCATTTTCCACACATATACATGTAAACATCAAATCACATTCCTTCCCACATAAATTCAAAAGCAAACACACATTTCTATTGGTTAAACATTTCAACCCTTTCCAAATGACATAAATTTAAACCCTTCCCCCAATCTGCCTTCTGCCCGTTACCATAGAAATAGGTCATGGAACACTGTACTGAGCACACAGGTCACAAGTTCAGCGCACAATGTTGCTAATCAAGACAGCAAGTGTGCTTGACTTTTGAATATATCAGCTTATCATATATAATTTTCCTTACAATCAGTTTTTTTAACCAATAAGAATCATGCGTTTAAAAAACAGAAATATACACCCTAACTTTCAGTGTAGAAGGTTGTCAAACAACCAATGATTTCTTGTCTTTTTTCAAAACTGCATCTTAGCCACCATTTTAGAAACATCTTACTTTCCAAATTGCCATTTTATTTACAGAGACCAGCTGAGTGCATCCAGACCTCCTTTCAAGATGCTTAGAGTGTGGATTGTGGGACACAGCTATATTTTCTGGAGCCAAAGGTATGCAGAAAACAAAGGCAAGTAGGACACTGTTTCCTCTTCCCACATCTGTAAACCTTTACTCTTATTATTCAAATTTTTGTTTTCCATTTTCTCTGTATATAGCCTTGCATCACATTTTGTGGTAGGTAAATAATTTGCCTAATTTTGGTGCTCCAGCAGTGAGCTTTCTTCTTTCTAAATAAGGTTTCGATCTCGAAACCATACGACAGAGTTGGATGGAGAATGCCCATCTGTGGGCTTTATAGTTACGAAATACCAACTCGGGTTTTTTTGGGTTTGAAAGCCACGATGTAGGACTTATTTAACAATGACAGCCCATTCAGGGCATAATCATATGAAGATGCAATATATATGTATATGTATACGTATTTCATGCTGATGAAATGTCTTTATCAATAATGAATTCATTGTTTGATCACATTTGCACGTTTAAAGATGGCCGAAACTTTTCTTTGAACACATTGTTAAGTCCTCATTTGATGTTTGTTTAATGGAGCACCACATCACCAATCATTGCAAAGCTTGTGATTTAAATTATGCTGTCCCAGGACGCCGTGTAAAATTGACAAAGGCAGTCGCCGAAACGCGTCTCTTGTGTGATTTTTAGCCAAATAAACCTGGTTAAATAATTCCCCATGAGTGCTGTACTTCGTACCTTCGAGCAGTGTATATATATATATACATCCCAGGTTTTGTTGGGATAGAATAAACACGACGAGACGCATTTCGCCATCCGCCTTTTTCAGTAGTGGCCGGCGCCGACATGAGACATTTAAATAACAATGTGTGAACATCACACCAGACTTCCTTCAGTCCCATGGTGTCAGCCATTTATAAACATGCATATTCATTATTGAACATAACATAAAACACAGCCTCATAACTTTGTAATACCGCCCTGAATGAGCATTTCCCATGTCACGAAAGCTTGTGAATTTATGATCCAAAAGTAAACTTCTGTCTTTTAACATTTTACAACTTGCACTGGTCAGATTAAGCCCTGAATGGGCAGTTCTTACAACAACACTGATACCACCCTGAATCGGTTATATCACTCAAGTCTTTGCGATCAATACATTCGACTTGTTGAATCATATGATGTCACATCAGAAGAAAGAAAGATACCAGATTCCCTTAAATCAACAATACTCTATCTAATTTCTACAAGTAGACAGCCATTTCCTCCCCACTATTCAGTCCTTGTGGCATTTTTGTTTGGTTGTCGTTGATATACCTCGACTCCAATCTGCGTAGTTGCAACTGCCTATCCCCATCTCTCACATTCAGGGGTACGTGATCCATACAGAAGAATCGTCCCTGTTGCTCTGATGATGTGCCTCGAAGTGCCGTGCCACCGGATACATCACATCTTTATTAGCGATGGCTCTAAGATGTTCTACAATAGGCACTTTTGTGGGGTGTATTGTGCTTCCAATGTAGCGCAAGCCACACGGACATACCAAACAGTACACCGTGTGGCTTGTGTTCAATTCATCAATTTCTTAATTCTTCTTGGTTCCTCAAAGCCCGGCACATTATAGCTTAAAACCTTACTGCTATTTTTACATGACCTACATTATTGACCGGGAAAGAAACCTACTATTTTGCCAAAAGCAGGTGGCCTATTTTCTGAAATGCAGTGACTCTGAACTAGGCTGTCTCATAATGTCCTCGCTCTTCTTAATGTCATCAAAGGCGCTTTAGGTAAATCTTTCCCTATTATTGGGTCAGATTTCAAAATGTGCCAATTCTTCCCAAGTGCCTTTCTAATATCCAAGGAATCACTGGAATACTCCGTGATAATCCCAAAATTGTTCAAAGCTGGAGTCTTCTCATTGTTTTTCTTAGTACGAAAATTGTCACTGATTAATTCAAGTCTGGATTTCACATCCACTTTTGCCTTGGCTTCTATGAGAGTCTTTTTATGATAACCTCTAACCTCAAATCTCTGTATGCTTTCCTTGGCTGCAATTTGATAGTCACAATCATGTGTACAATTCCTCTTTATTCTTAGCAGCTCGCCATAAGGAATACTAGTTATAGTTTTTCCCGGGGGGCAGCTGCTTGCCTGTAGCAAGGAATTTCCTGCGGTGGACTTCATGTGCAGAGAAGTACACAGTCTACCCTCCACAGGAAATACAGTGTGATCAAGGAAGTTAACAGAGCTTCTGCTGATCTCACCTGTAAATCTAAGGTTGAGGTCATTCCAATTGAGCACATCCAGATACTCCTTTGCTGACTGTTCTGTGCCCCTGAAAATAATAAACAAATCGTCTATGTATCTATTCCAGCTTATGACTCTGCAGGTCCAATTCTCTTTGGTCTCTGCCCAGGCCACATGCTTCTCCCACCAGCCTACGCAGAGGTTTGCGTAGCTGGGGGCGAAGCAGGTGCCCATTGCAGTACCGCATGTCTGTCTGAATAACAGGTCCTGAAACAGAAAAATATTATTACATAGACAAAAGTCCACAAATTTTTTTTTTTTTTTTTTTAAAACCTTTATTTTGGTAAATGCACAATACACAGCGTCTGCCTACAACCCCTCGGGGCCGGCCGCTATGACATATCAGAAAAGGATAAAAGAAAAAGAAAAAAAAAAAAACAATTGGGCAGAGCGCCGTTAAAGCAATCTCTGAGTGAAAAGTACCGTGTAGAACATAGAACAATAATGTCAGGATAAGAAAAGGTTTAATTTTATGATTTTGTCGAGTACAATGTAGTAAACTACGAAAAGAGTCGAAGCTGATCACTGACCAGGAGAGACATCACCGTTCACGGAGCACCCAGAAGGAGGCGTTATATAGGAAGGCATTTGTAAGGAAACAGGTGGCCACCATCCAGGAACTAAGAGCAAACGCTATACCACAGAATGATAGAACACAATAAACTCCCTACTAACACTGAACCCCGACCCCGAAGAAACAAAGAAACATAGAAGAGAAAGAAACCGAAGAAGAAGAAAGAAAGAGAGAGAAAGAGGGCCATAGAGACAAAGAAAAGTCCACAAATTTAATCAGCATATTGTTGTGCTCAACCAAAGTTATCGATCATTCTCCCAAAAAGTACTTCGCAGCTTCAATTCCTTGTACATGATCAATACTCGTATACAGACTTGAAATGTCAAGTGTCATCATCACCAGGTCATCCTCCCAGATCCGATTCTCCACCCGTTTTAAAAAGTATTTTGTGTCTTTGATATACGAGACCAGTTGTTTCTGCACTTCTCTTCCTTTTTTCTGCACCCCTCCTGCCTCTTTCTGTACCTCTCTTGCCTCTTTGTGCACCTCTCCTACCATTTTCTGCACCCCTCTTGCCTCTGTTTGCACCTCTGTTGGTTCTTTCTGCACTGCTCTTGCTTCTTTCTACACCTCTGGTGCTTCTTTCAGCAATTCTCTTGCCTCTTTTTGCACTTCTCTTCCTTCATTCTGGAAGAGAAGTGCTTCTTTCAGCAAATTTTCTTTGCCTTTTTCTGCACTTCTTTTGCTTGTTTCTGCACCTCTCTTCTGTCTTTTTGCACCTCTGTTGCCTCTTTCTGCACCCCTCTGGCCTCTTTCTGCACTTCTCTTGCTTGTTTCTGCATCTCTTTTGCGTCTTTCTGCACTTCTCTTGCCTCTTTTTATTCCTCACTTCCATCTTTCTGCAGCCCTCTTGCCTCTTCCTGCACCTCTCTTGCCTCTTTTTGCACCTTCTCTACCTGTTTCTGCACCTCTCTTGCCTCTTTGTTCACCTCTCCTACCTCTTTCTGCACCCCTATTGCCTCTTTTTGCACCTGTGTTAGTTCTTTGTGCACTGCTCTTGCTTTTTCCTGTACCTCTCTCGCCTCTTTCTGTACTTTTCTTGCCTCTTTCTGCACACTTTGAGCCTCTTTCAGCACCCCTGCTGCTTCTCTCTGCACTTCTCTTCTTTTGTTGCACCCTTCCTGCCTCTTTCTGTACCTCTCTTGCCTCTTTGTGCACTTCTCCTACCTCTTTCTTCACTTCTCGTGCCTCTTTCAGCACCTCTTTCTGCACTACTTTTGCTTTTATCTGCTACTCTCTTATACATTTCTGCACCCATCTTGCCTCTTTCTGCACCTCTCTTTCCTCTTTCTGTACCTCACTTGCCTCTTTCTGCACTTCTCTAGCTTCTTTCCACACCTCTGTTGCTTCTTTCAGCAATTCTCGTGCCTCTTTCTTCACTTCTCTTGCTTGTTTCTGCACCTCTCTTGCATCTTTCTGCACCTCTGTTGGCTCTTTCTGTATCTCACTTGCTTCTTTCTGCACCCCTCTTTCCTCTTTCTGCACCCCTCTTTTCTCTTTCTGCACCTCTCTTGCCTCTTTCTGTACCAATGTACCCTCTTTTTGCACCTTCCCTGCCTGTTTCTGCACCTCTCTTGATTCTTTCTGTACATCTGTTGCTTCTTTCTGCACTTCTCTTCCTTTTTCTGCACCCCTCCTGCCTCTTTCTGTACCTCTCGTGCCTCTTTGTGCACCTCTCCTACCTTTTTCTGCACCCCTCTTGCCTCTGTGTGCACCTCTGTTTGTTCTTTCTGCACTGCTCTTGCTTATTTCGGCAGCTTACTAGCCTCTTTCTGCGCATCTCTTGGTTCTTTCTACACCCCTGTTTGCACCTCTGTTGGTTCTTTCTGCACTGCTCTTGCTTCTTTCTACACCTCTGGTGCTTCTTTCAGCAATTCTCTTGCCTCTTTTTGCACTTCTCTTCCTTCATTCTGGAAGAGAAGTGCTTCTTTCAGCAAATCTCTTGCCTTTTTCTGTACTTCTTTTGCTTGTTTCTGCACCTCTCTTGCGTCTTTTTGCACCTCTGTTGCTTCTTTCTGCACCTCACTTGCTTCTTTCTGCACTCCTCGTGCCTCCATCTGCACCCCTCTTCCCTCTTTCTGCACCTCTCTTGCCTCTTTTTGCACCTTTGTTGGTTCATTCTGCACTGCTCTTTATTCTTTCTGCACCTCACTTGCCTCTTTCTGCACTTCTTTTGCTTCTTTCTACACCTCTGTTGCTTCTTTCAGCAAATCTCTTGCCTTTTTCTGCACTTCTTTTGCTTGTTTCTGCACCTCTCTTGCATCTTTCTGCACCTCTGTTGCTTCTTTCTGCACCTCACTTGCTTCTTTCTGCACCCCTCTTGCCTCTTTCTGCACACCTCTTTTCTCTTTCTGCATCTCTCTTGCCTCTTTCTGTACCAATGTACCTTCTTTTTGCACCTTCCCTGCCAGTTTCTGCACCTCTCTTGCCTCTTTTTGCACCTTTGTTGGTTCATTCTGCACTGCTCTTTATTCTTTCTGCACCTCACTTGCCTCTTTATGCACTTCACTCGCTTCTTTCTACACCTCTGTTGCTTCTTTCAGCAATTCTCTTGTCTTTTTCTGCACTTCTCTTGCTTGTTTCTTCACCTCTCTTGTGTCTTTCTGCACCTCTGTTGGCTCTTTCTGTACCTGAATTGCTTCTTTCTGCACCCCACTTGCCTCTTTCTGCACACCTCTTTTCTCTCTCTGCACCTCTCTTGCCTCTTTCTGTACCAATGTACCTTCTTTTTGCACCTTCCCTGCCAGTTTCTGCACCTCTCTTGCTTCTTTCTGTACCTCTGTTGCTTCTTTCTGCACTTATCTTCCTTCTTTCTGCACCCCTCCTGCCTCTTTATGTACCTCTCTTGCCTCCTTGTGCACCTCTCCTACCTTTTTCTGCACCCTTCTTGCCTCTGTTTGCACCTCTGTTGGCTCTTTCTGCACTGCTCTTGCTTCTTTCTGCAGCTCACTAGCCTCTTTCTTCACATCTCCTGCTTCTTTCTACACCTCTGGTGCTTCTTTCAGCAATTCTCTTGCCTCTTTCTGCACTTTCTGCAAATCTCTTGCCTTTTTCTGCACTTTTTTTGCTTGTTTCTGCACCTCTCTTGCTTCTTTCTGCACCTCACTTGCTTCTTTCTGCACTCCTCTTGCCTCTTTCTGTACCCCTCTTCCCTCTTTCTGCACCTCTCTTGCCTCTTTTTGCACCTTTGTTGGTTCATTCTGCACTGCTCTTTATTCTTTCTGCACCTCACTTGCCTCTTTATGCACTTCACTTGCTTCTTTCTACACCTCTGTTGCTTCTTTCAGCAATTCTCTTGTCTTTTTCTGCACTTCTCTTGCTTGTTTCTGCACCTCTCTTGCATCTTTCTGCACCTCTGTTGCATCTTTCTGTACCTCACTTGCTTCTTTCTGCACTGCTCTTACCTCTCTCAGTACCCCTCATCCCTATTTCTGCACCTCTCTTGCCTCTTCCAGCACCTCTGTTGCTTCTTTATTCACTTCTATTCCCTCTTCCTGCACCCCTCCTGCCTGTTTCTGTACCTCTCTTGCCTCTTTGTGCACATCTCTCACCCTTTTCTGCACCCCTCTTGCTACTTTTTACACACCTGTTAGCTCATTCTGCAGTTCTCTTGCTTCCTTTTGCACCCCTGTTGCTTCTTTCTGCACTGCCCTTGCTTATTTGTGCACCCCTCTTGTCTCTTTATGCACCCTTGTTTTCTCTTTTTGTACCCCTCTTGCCTCTTTCTGCACCCCTGTTCCCTCTTTCTGCACTTTTCCTGCCTGTTTCTGCACCTCTCTTGCCTCTTCTTCTACCTGTTGCTTTTTTCTGCACTTCTATTGCTCTTTCTGCACCGTTTGCGCCTCTTTCAGCACCTCTGGTGCTTCATTCTGCACTTCTCTTCCTTCTTTCTGCACCCCTCCTGCCTCTTTCTGTACCTCTCTTGCCTCTTTGTGCACCTCTCCTACCTTTTTTCTGCACCCCTGTTGCCTCTCTTTGCACCTCTGTTGGTTCTTTCTTCGCTGCTCTAGCTTCTTTCTGCACCTCACTTGTCTCCTTCTGCACTTCTCTTGCTTCTTTCTATAGCTCTATTGCTTCTTTCAGAAATTCATTTGCCTCTTTCTGCACTTCTCTTCCTTATTTCTGCACCCCTCCTGCCTCTTTCTGTACCTCTCTTGCCTCTTCCTGCACCTCTCTTGCCTCTTTCGGCACCTCTGTTGCTTCGTTATTCACTTCTCTTCCCTCTTCCAGCACCCCTTTTGCCTCTTTTGACACATCTGTTGGCTAATTCTGCAGTTCTCTTGTCTCTCTTTGCACCTCTTTTGCTTCTTTCTGCGTTGCTCTTGCTTATTTCTGCACCCTTTTGTCTCTTTCTGCACCCCTCTTTTCTCTTTTTGCACCCCTCTTGCCTCTTTCTGCACCCCTTTTCCCTCTTCCTGCACTTTTCCTGCCTGTTTCTCTACCTCTCTTGCCTCTTCCTGTACCTCTGTTGCTTTTTTTGCACTTCTTTTGCCCTTCCTGCAATGTTTGCGCCTCTTTCAGCACCTCCGTTGCTTCTTTCTACACTTCTCTTCCTTCTTTCTGCAGCCCTCTTGCCTCTTTCTGTACCTCTCTTGCCTCTTTTTGCACCCCTGTTGGTTCTTTCTGCACTGCTCTAGCTTCTGTCTGCTCCTCACTTGCCTCTTTCTGCACTTCTCTTGCTTCTTTCTACAGCTCTGTTGCTTCTTTCAGAAATTCGCTTGCCTCTTTCTGCACTTCTCTTCCTTATTTCTGCTCCCCTTCTGCCTCTTTCTGTACTTCTCTTGCCTTTTTCTGCACCTCTCTTGCCTCTTTCTATACTTCACTTGCTTCTTTCTGCACCTCTCTTGCCTCTTTCAGCACCTCTGATGCTTCTTTCTGCACTTCTATTGCTCTTTCTGCACCGTTTGCGCCTCTTTCAGCACCTCTGTTGCTTCATTCTGCACTTCTCTTCCTTCTTTCTGCACCCCTCCTGCCTCTTTCTGTATCTCTCTTGCCTCTTTATGCACCTCTCCTACCTTTTTCTGCACCCCTCTTGCCTCTCTTTGCACCTCCGTTGGTTCTTTCTTCGCTGCTCTAGCTTCTTTCTGCACCTCACTTGCCTCCTTCTGCACTTCTCTTGCTTCTTTCTATAGCTCTATTGCTTCTTTCAGAAATTTGCTTGCCTCTTTCTGCACTTCTCTTCCTTATTTCTGCACCCCTCCTGCCTCTTTCTGCACCTCTCTTGCCTCTTTCTGCACCTCTCTTGCCTCTTTCGGCACCTCTGTTGCTTCTTTATTCACTTCTCTTCCCTCTTCCTGCACCCCTTTTGCCTCTTTTGACACATCTGTTGGCTCATTCTGCAGTTCCCTTGTCTCTCTTTGCACCTCTGTTGCTTCTTTCTGCGTTGCTCTTGCTTATTTCTGCACCCCTTTTGTCTCTTTCTGCACCCCTCTTTTCTCTTTTTGCACCCCTCTTGCCTCTTTCTGTAACCCTGTTCCCTCTTCCTGCACTTTTACTGCCTGTTTCTGTACCTCTCTTGCCTCTTCCTGTACCTCTGTTGCTTTTTTTTGCACTTCTCTTGCTCTTCCTGCACCGTTTGCGCCTCTTTCAGCACCTCCATTGCTTCTTTCTACACTTCTTTCCTTCTTTCTGCAGCCCTCCTGCCTCTTTCTGTACCTCTCTTGCCTCTTTTTGCACCTCTGTTGGTTCTTTCTGCACTGCTCTAGCTTCTTTCTGCTCCTCACTTGCCTCTTTCTGCACTTCTCTTGCTTCTTTCTACAGCTCTGTTGCTTCTTTCAGAAATTTGCTTGCCTCTTTCTGCACTTCTCTTCCCTATTTCTGCTCCCCTTCTGCCTCTTTCTGTACTTCTCTTGCCTTTTTCTGCACCTCTCTTGCCACTTTCTATACTTCACTTGCTTCTTTCTGCACCTCTCTTGCCTCTTTCAGCACCTCTGATTCTTCTTTCTGCCCTTCTCTTGCCTCTTTCTGCACCTCTGACTTAGAGGTCATTTTAACCCCTCTGCCCTATTATGTACTAGGGCCTTACAGGGGAGGTCATGCAAATCACAGGGTACCCCAACCCAGAGTGTACCCTAGTGTATGTAGGTGTTTTCACTGTATTCTAAGTGTCTTTTAGCATGGCACTGTCTCCCTAGTCAGAGTCAGTTTCCACCAGTACCAGTCAGCAAAATGTTTGGGGCACAGGATGACTTTGCAACAAGGCCTCTTTCTGCACCTCTGTTGGTTCTTTCTGCATATCTTTTGCACTTGTCTTCGTCTTTCTGGACTTCTGTTGCTTCTTTCTGCATTTCTCTTGCTTCTTTCTGTGCCTTTCTTCCTATTTCTGCACATGTCCTACCTCTGTAGGCCTAGTTAGAAATTAGCATTTAAAAAAACTTTGAAATTCACAAGGTTTCAGGGATGTTAGATTTAGAAATTAGCATTTAAAAAACCTTTGAAATTCACTGAAAAAGCCATAGGCTTCAGAGACGTTATAGTTAGAAATTATCATTCAAGAAACCTTAGAAATTTCACTCGTACAAAACCAGAGAAATTCAGCCGTTATAGTTAGTTGAGTTAACTATAACTCGTGCCCCCGCAATGCACTGCTGATGACGTCACATATTATATCATTCCTGAAATGGTCACTGACATCAATGTTGTATCCAAAAATACGCCGCACTTGATAAAATCCCGGTTCTATTCTTTTATTTAGAACGCAAATACTCCACCAACGCATTTCAACCACACAGCGTCTTTTTCACGGTAGGTGAGTCTGTTTTAAAAAATGCTTATATACTACTCTCACAGTTGCTCATTGGGAAGCATTATGGAAGTTGGAGTTACACCGTCTTTATTTACAAGCACAAAATAATAGTGCTTTTTGTCAACATTTTTATATTTCCTATTAAGTTACTTGTGTCAACATGTTTTATCGTTTTTAACAATATGTATAGTACATGATTGGTAGCATTCTCAGTTTTACAAATCATAAAATACACCAACATGATGCAAGTATTATGCCTTTGAGTGTTAGAACTAGTATTCACTATGATAGTTGTTAAATATTTTATCTCTGTAGATATTGAATTATAATATTATTTTCTTTACCCAATTGTTGGTGTAGTACCATCCTATTATTCAGTTCTTTGTTGGTATGTTAATGTTAGCTTGCAACTACTTCACTTCTAATAGCACTGCTGTGGGCATCAATATATGTTAAACAGGTTTTTGGGTATTCTTTCCAAAGTCCTTTTCTCATAAATGTACATATAACTCATCAATATTATTCAGAGCGGTCGGTGCCTTGGTTTTGAGTCTGATAATGTAGCGTGATTCTAGCAGTCATAATTTTTGATTTCTATTACCTCCACATTCAATCCAAAGAATCGTGTCTAACACAAAGAATTGCATTGACTTCCAATTGGTGTTTTGGCATTCAGCAAGATGTTTTGCTGTATCAAAATTCAGATGCTTGTTTTTGCCTGCTCTTATGTGTTCTAGCAGTCTCTATTTCAGCATGCATATAGTACTCCCTTCATATTGTAGTACACAGGCACATTCAATGACATATACTGCGAATTTGGTATTGCAGGTACTTTTTTGATGGATTTTGATTATTTTGCCTTCTGTGTCTTTAATGCTTTTCTCAGTGATTCCTATTTAGCATTCCTTGCAATTATTGCATTTCATGAAACCATTATGTCGATCTTCCAGCTAATTCTTTTTGGGGTTATCTTGAAAGTGGCTTTGTAACAGCTGGTCTTTTAGGGATCTAGCTTTCCTGTAGGTTACTAATGGCTGTGGTCCTAAGGAGGTTCTAATAACTGTGGCCTTGGATATCAGATGCTAATGTTTTTGAATTAATGATTTTCTCGCTTTATTTACTGTACGTTGTTATTAGTCTTGGTGCTTCCTGTTTTTGTTGTATGGGTATCTTGTTGTTCTCTTGGAGTAATCAATGTCTCTGCGTGTGATTTGTTTTTTACTCTTTCTACACATTTTTGCAAATGTTTTTGGTTGTATCCTCTATTTTTCAGTCTGAGTACGGTATCTGAAAACTTCACTTCTGCATCTTTGTCTTTAGAGCAATTCCATCGCATTCTGACAAATTCTCCATACAGAGTGCTTTTAATAAGTGATGCCGGATGGAAGCTTGTTCCATGAAGTATGCTATTGGTTGACGTTTCTTTTCTATACAGTGTAAAGTAAATTTCATCTTTGTCAATATAAATCTGTATACACAAGAAGTTTATTCTTGTGTTACTGGTTGTGCAGGTGAATGATAATCCTACATGTTTTAGATTCAATTTGCCAAAGTGCTTCATAAAATCGTTGTTGTTTCCCTTCCAAATTAAAAACTTGTCGTTTTTGCATCCGACCCATAGTACTATGTTCTCCACATCTTGTTGGTTTTCTGTTCTCCAAGCAATTTCCTTTTCCCAATAGTCCATTACAATGTTGCCATAATTTGGTGAAATAGATATGTTCATGGCAGTTTCGCATTGTTGTTGATAAAACTCGTGGTTAAAAAGGAAAACAGTATTCATCAGACACATTTCAATCATTGTTAATAGCATCCTATAGATTTGTAATTCTGCGGTTTGCCTTTGCTTTAAAATATAGGTGCAGGTCTGTTACCCTATTTCATGTCTAATCGATGTATACAGAGATACTACATCTATTGCTACCATCATTACATTTTCATTCCAACTAGTCTCCGCTAGTATGCGTAGGAAATCTCCTGTGTCTCTTATAAATGAACTTAGACTGTAAACAAAGGGTGGCAAGTATTGGTCCACATATATTGACACATTCTCATATAGGGAATCACCAGAGGAAACAATGGGTCTTCCAGGGGGATCGCAGAGAGTTTTATGAATTTTAGATAAAAGTATATTGTAGGAATGGTCGGTTGGTCTTTTAACAAAAACATGATATTCATCATCGTTGATTAGATTTAAGTTGTATGCATACATAGAAATGGGGCTGATCAGATTAAGTCACTACAATGCAGAGGTAAATTGGCAAGACAACATGTTTTTAAAACTGCCCTCACCCACAGAAATCTGTGGCATGCTTCATCATAGGGCTGCTAACACACCTCCGTGCAAGCCAATGACAGAGGTGGAGCAATAGGGAGGGGGAGACAAGACAAACAAAAAGAAGAACTATGGTGGATAAACATGGAAAAAGGTGCAGAAAAAATAATGTTAAAACTAACACAGGGAACTCCAGATTGCCCCTATTAGTGGACTCCCTGGTTAGATTAAAAAGGTTTTGAAAAACCCTGTGGATGGTGGTAAATTGGGCAATAATGGGTCCACTACCCTTCCACTTTGCAAACTGTCGACATGTTTCAGCTGGTTTATGCATTGTCCCCAACTTTTATCTGGACTATGAAGATAGATCCCTTGTACACTCTCCCTACCTCCTAACTTGTGGAGCAGAGTGAAGTCACAAGCTGAGTGAATTCTTAGGTCAAATAGGTTTCGTAACTTACTTCTAGAATCATTCGGAGTTTCTACCTATGCAGCGCCTGGAGCAGTGATGGCTGGTGACATTTCAAAGTGGTAGGGCGTAAAAGTTGTGGAGGTAGTGAACAGGCAAAGCGAGGGAGCCAGTCTGACGCATTGTGAGTGGCGGGGGGGGAGGGGGAGTGTCAAAATGGGGCCAAATTATTTTTTAAAGATACTTCCAATAACGAATTTTGTGAAAAGCAAGATTCATAAAGCAATTTTGAATGTGTGGTCTTGAAAGATTTAAAACCATTAAAGAATGCCCCTAATCTTACTATACTAAAAATGTTCAACAGTTTCTGCCTCAACAAGTCTACCTGGGTGAGTTCAGGTTGTCAGGGTGTTTATGACAGTGCAGTATTAAGAACTCTGGAGTTGAGCACCTGTCATTATGTCATAATAGTGTTCACATTATAGGCACATTCAATCGTTAGCCTCTCTGCAGACCACATTGAAAATGGTAAAGCACTAATTTTGAGAAAGCACATAAAGGTCACCCAGTTGTCAAAATGTGTACAAAAAAGAAGGAAAAGATGCTGTGCTAACAGGTGAATGGAGTGGGTATGTTGTCTGTACAAGGGAGACAGAGAAGTGGAGGAGATGAAAGAAAGTATGTGCAAAAGGGAGAGAGAGAAAACTGTAATGAAGAGGGTAAAGAGTTTATGAGAGATATGTAGATGCAGGATTCCAGAAACAAGTGTGGAGAAAAATGGGCACACATTTTCAACAGAGAGAGACTGCAGATTAAAGTGGTGTGAAAGGCATACATGCCAACATTTCAGAAGAGCAAAGTGGGAGATTAAAAAAAAAGAAATCGGGAGAATGGGGTCTTGAATCGGGTTACTGTCATGTATGGGCTTTGGAAGTGTGCTGCTGCAGGATTGGACATTTGAAAAGCAAATGCACGTTTTTTCTTTTCTTTCAGAAGCATGACGGTTGCTGGCAGTGCATATTACCCCAGCCCTCCCCCTCCACCCCCCACCGCCCCCTGTGTGGCAGCCCGGGCTGAAACAGCTTCCCAGGCACACACACAACCGTAATTCACAGGTCTTTAAAAGACCATTCGCTTGTTAATGAGGCTTTGTTGGGTTTTCACCCCTTCTAGAGCCCCTGCATCGCCACTCTCACTGTAGCTGAAAGAATTAGCACGTTACACAATACCAAGCCCCCCTGTCTGCTGAAACCCCCCAGGAATCGGGTCTTTGATTGCAGGAATCGGGAGGCGGGAGACTAGCCTTGAAATCGGTAGTCTCCCGCCTGAATCGGGACTCGTGAATGTCGCCAGCGTAATTAAAAGTTCTCCCAGGCCGAAGTAGAATTACCTATCCTGAGTACCTAACGCACCAACACCCCTCAGCAGGAGGGGAGCCAGGACGGGGGTAATCCGCCCAGAATTCATAGCGGGAAGGGGGTCACTGACTGCCCACCCCCCCTCAGAGTCAACAAGGTCTGTGGGCGTCTCACTTATGGGGCAGGAACAGGTCCGGGGCAAGGCGACCCTCGTCCACACCCCCCTCGCCTGCACTCGGACCGGTTCTCCAAAAGCTGACCCAAGCAGAGAACTGTGAAATGTGTCACGTTAAATTACAACGAATTGTGGCTCCTCCGAGCCCCGCCCTCGCTGTCAGGTCTCAGCTGGCCTCTCGCGAGGGAGGTACCTTCTGGCTCCATGCACAACTGAACCCAGAGTTTCAGATGAGGTGAAGGGATGTACCTCACCCTGCAAGGGGCCCCTGAGGACGCAACGCTACACAAGAGTCAAGATAGATGTGCCTCCTCCGCTGTGCCAACCAAACATTGCTCGTAGCAGGTTAGTGTTGCCCCCGGTTCAATGACCGCCCCCCGCTTTCACTGTGTGTCCTCCACCCCCAGAAGTCGCCAAACTTTCAGACGAAGCAACTGTGAAACTATAAACAGTGTATAAACGTGATAAGAGTGCAGCTGCCTTGCACAACCACAACTCACCCGCGAGGCGATGCAAGTGGGGAACTGTGTAATAGTGTCCGATTGTGCAACACCCAATAAAACCTACACAAGTAATCTGTGAGATAGTGAAACCATGATACAGCCTACAGTGCAACAGCCTTACACAACACTCCTGCAAGGCGATGCAAGTGGGGAACTATGCAATAGTGAGCGATTGTGTAACACCGAATAAAACCTAGACAATGAATCGGTCAGATAGTGAAACCGTGTGAGGAAATACAACTGTGAGACAATTACATTGGGCGAAGTGAAACTGTGAAACAGCAAGACAATGAAAGTGTGAGTCTGTTACATTGTGAGATACAGTGAAACTGTGAGAAAATGAAACAGTGAGACGGTTACATTTAGGGACACATGAAGCAGGGTGGGACGACAGGGGAGTGAGACAGTGAACGCATGAGACAAACAGTGAGACAGTTACATTTAGGGACACATGAAGCAGGGTGGGACGACAGGGCCGTGAGACAGTGAACGCATGAGACAAGCACACTGCGAGACAGTGAAACTGTGAGACAAAGAAACAGAGAGACAGTTACATCTAGGGACGCAAGAAGCAGTGCGGGACGACAGGGCAGCGAGACAGTGAACCTGTGAGACAGGCCCGTTGCATTCGTCATGATAAAGGTGATCTCGTGTAACTGCGTGAGGCAATGTAACCCTGAGCAGTCAGTGAGTTTCCAGGCGGGTGTCACTCTCAAAGATGGCCGAGGGTTGGCATGTCTGGTGAAAGGGAGAGTGGAACTGCCTGAGGTACTCTGAAGTCCATTATCAATTAAACAGGGCTTAGTAATACTTAATTCACTAAATGGGAAAAAAATACAAGAAATAAAACTAACCGTCCCGTGCCATCTTCTGGGTGGGTCTCGAATCCCGCCATCCGGTCCTGACTCGTGCTGTGTTTCCCAGTTCCGGGCCGGCCGGCTGCAGCTCTCCTCGTCATCAGCCCTCCCTCCCCTCCGCCAATCACAACTTGTGAGGCGAATCTTGAGAGCGCCCCATCCGGGCCCTTTTCTCTATGTAGGCTGCTGCATGCAGCAGCCTACATAGAGAAAAGGGAGAGTGGGCGTTCCTGCTGGAGGGCAGAGCGGGAGAGGCTCGGCCATTGTTGTGCATACTGACTATTTGGTCGGCCCCAGGGCCGACCAAACAGTCATTATGCACAACCGTGGGCAAGCCACTCCCCCCCTGCCCTCGAGCGGGAACACCCACCCCCAACCAGACACTTCTGCTTTCTCGCAGTGCGAGAAGGCAGAAACATAAATGGTAGTTATTACCATTTATGTTTCTGCCTTCTCGCGCTGCGAGAAAGCAGGGGGGCGGCGCCCAAACTCCCCTATAGAGGAGCCGCCCCTGGCCTGGAGGGACAAGTGGTCCGAGACGAGCTCACCTTGATATAAGTGTGACTACAGGGAGCTGTCCTCTCTCCCCCGCCAGTTCAAGCATTTTTATCAATCAAACTCGGAATGATTCTCGGAGTAAGTTACAAAACCTAATTGACCTGAGCATTCACTCAGCTTGTGACTTAGCTCTACTTCACAAGGTAGGAGGTAGGGAGAGTGTACTAGGGATCAGTTAGCAGCCATATGATGAAGCATTGCCACAGATTTCTGTTGGTGAGGGCAGTTTTAACAACATGTTGTCTTGCCAGCTTACCTCTGCATTGTAGCGACTTACTCTGATCAGCCCCATTTCTCTGTGTGTGTAAAGCTGTGTAATAAGAGGTCGGAGTGGGGCGTTTCCTCCTACCCCTCATCTACTGTGTGTGTGTGTGTAGATTTAAGTTGTGCCATTCTTTGAGATTGTTGCTCAAATCCATTGTCATTCGATTGATAGGATTGGAGTTTAACTTGATGTAACTGGTTGTGTCATTTATTTGTCCATAGGCTTCTCCTAGATAGTCACTTTTGTTAAGTAAAATTATATTGCCTCCCTTGTCTGCAGGTTTAATTATTAAATGATCATTTTCCTTCAAATTTATCAGGGCTGTATGTTCTCTCAGTGAGAGATTTTCCTTTTTCTCAGGATTTCTTATTTTTGTCATTTTTTCAAATTCTGTTATGATTGCGTCTGAAAAGAGATCAAGATTATTTCCTGGGGACAATGAGGGACACTATTTTGATTTATTTTTCAATTTACTAAATGAATGTTTGTTTGTTTCTATAGACAATTTCTGTAAAATGTCTTTTCCGTCATGTCTTCTTAATTAAGAATGTACATGAGATCAAATATATTCTTGATATCTGGAATTTGTTTTATTGTGAGATCGGTTCCTTGTTCTTTGTTTTCTATTTGAGGGATTCGTTTTTGAGTTTTTTTAGCGTGTATTTTTGCCAATTTGAGTTTCTGTATGTATTTGTGAATATCAATCCTTGTGTCTGTATAGTTGAAGTTGCGTTCAGGGCAAAAGGAGAGGCCTTTATTGAGCAATGTCAGTTCATCTTTGGTTAGTTCATGATTAGAAAGATTGATTATTAAGCTCACATCATCATTTATTACATCTTTGTGCTCAGATTGCGTTCAGGATATTGTCTTTTATCTGGTTGATCTTTTTTTTCTAGTGCTTTTGAAGACTTTGAATCTCCTTTGCCATGTCCTCTACCTCCTTGTCTTCCCCTGACTCTTCCCCTTGTCATGGTCTGATCCCGATGCATTCATCTCATTTCTTCTATAAAGGTTGTCCTATGTTGAAAAGTGGAGCAGCTTGTTCCTTCACCTTCACTTATATCTGATTTGCTTGTGACTTTTCCTGGAGCTAGTTTCAGCTTGTTTTTGGAATAATTTGGTTTTAAAGCTTCAAATCTTTTGGCAAATTCTGCCTTGTTTGTAGTCCATCTCGTCTCATAGGAACTTTCTTTTTTTTCTTCTTGTATTTTATCTTCATATTTTTCTAATCTAATTTCCAATTTTTTCCTGAACTTTGTGGATTCTTCTTTGTTTGTAAACGAGGTAACCTTGAGCTCTATTTCCTCAAGTATTGCCTGTGCTTCATATAGGTCAAATATGGCATGTTTTGTTTTCATCAAATTTTAAGAGCACAGCATATTATTTTGACCCCGTTCTTCCAATATTTCTGTCCTGATATCTGAATGTGTGGGCATGGTGAAAATTCCAAGCCCTCTTGGGACTCGGTTGACTTCTATATATTTCTCTAATGTGATCACCTCCCAATTTTTGTTTATTTCTTTTTTGTACATTTGTTCTAATTGCAAGAACAACCATTCAAGGATGTTCCTTTTTCTTTCTGTGTAGTGTCATCACTAGCAGTTTCTCTCCATTTCCCAGTGCCTGCTTGAAACATTGTTGCTGCTTTTGAAGCTCTTTTTGCTATGCGTGCTTCCATGATAATTGTTAACTGTTTGTTAAGATTACAAACACAATGTTAATTCGATTCAATGTTCATAAGGCTCACTTGTCATAGTCTAGTTCAAAGGATTGTGTTGGATTTTATCACTTTTTGTTAGTTTTTTTTAAGCCGTTTCTCAAGAAATTTTATTTTTTGAAGAAAAAACATTCAAGCCGCTTCGGCTACAACACTGCACAGTATTCAGACAGTCTGACTCACCCCTCAGAGAGACTTCCGTATGGATGATGCCCTCCGTTTCCGTCTTTCGACACTCTACCCTGTTAAATGATCCTTCCTTCATGTTGTGCCGAGCGCTGCCGAGATTCGATACTTCTAAACATTTCAGTCCTTGCTCGGTGTGCTCAATAGTGGGTGCTGGCATGGGGCTGAACCACTGTGTCCAAATCAATGTTGTATCCCAAAAAAACGCTGCACTCGATAAAATCCAGGTTATATTCTTTTATTTAGAACACCACTACTCCACCAACACATTTCAACCATGCAGGGTCTTTTTCACGGTAGGTGTTTTAAAAAAATGCTCCACCCACTGCATTGTGAGTGGCAGCTTTGATGGGCTTTGGTGGAGAAAGTGAACTTATGTATGTATATGTATATGACAAGGGAACCGCAGGAAGTAAAGCGAATTCCAGTAAACACTTACATCAGTTTCCCCAGCAGAGCAGTTTCAGCGACAACCTCACATGGCAGTAAGCTTACAAAGAGAAAGCTGACTTATAGTGCAATGGAGACGTGCTATAAGGAACACTTACATGGTAATTTAGGTTTAAATTGAGAAAAAAAAATCCAATACAAACCTAGCCACAAATAGAAAATATTATTTACAAAGTAATATGCAACATAGCTGACCGATGGACAAAGCGAGGACAGCTCTTGAAAGACATGTTTGGAGAAGAGGGAGCATTATCTGCAGCGCATAGCAAATCACTTGCTAACAACTCAGGATCTATGAGCACGCCGAAACAACTTGAGAGAATTAGAACAAGCTAGAATTATGGAGGTTAACAAATGGTGGAAAAGTGTCACATTGAAAAAGTATATAGACTGCAAAAAAATACCCAGAGGTCTGAGAATCTTTGTTCTACCAACCCTAAGTGATCTGGAGCCTGACCTCCTTTCTAAATGGCAATCTGATACAACTAAATGCTCCATGAAGTTAATAAATACGCTGATCACGCATGCGGAAAGAATATTAACTCAAAAAATGGAGAAGGTTAATGATCTGGAAAAATCGTTGGAACAGCTCAAGGAAACACCAGAAAGTATCAAATTATTTGAAGATCTTAAAAAAAGACTAGATAAACATGAAAAAGAGGTACAAAATAAGAGAATCTGTAAATTTGAACGAGATAAAATGGATTACGCCACGGGGAGAGTGTATACATTTGCATGGAAATATGATGCAAACTACAGTAAACGATCCATGGATCGAGTACAGGAACAAGAACAAATGAGGATGTCAAGTGCTGAGAGTTCTGAGGTGAGCTCAGAAGATGAAGGAATGTCCAGTGGCAGACAGAAGGTGAATTTTTCCAGGGAGATGCGTCTCCTATGAATGACAATGCGAGGCAGAGGACAGGGCTCTTTTAAAAAAACAGAACATCAGCAAAAAGAACCAGACGGGGCCATATAAAACAAGCCCAAAAGAATGAAAAATGGCTAAAAAATGAATTAGTAATTAATTTATCATCTAGGAAACTAACCACTAAGCACCTTAGATATTTGAACAAGGGGCTAACATTTTACCCCACCTATGGCAGGGACCTGGCCATATCCAGAGTGGATTTAAATAAATTCTGCCGGAAATTGAAACTAAAAAATAAGACTGGGCAAAGCACTACGCTACGCTCGCATAGTTTGCGAAGTTTGCGCTACTTCGCACTACGCGAATTGCACGTAGCACAGTGCAAACATGCGTAGCATAGCATTGCGTAGTGCAGCGGTAATTTTTTGCTTGCTCGCTGTCCTCAACATCAAGTTGGCGACCACGAGCAAGCAAAATGACATCCCGGAGAGACTTTTTCCTTGTTCGCGATCAGCAACATCAAGTTGCCGATCGCGAGCGTGGAAAATAAACATGCTGGCGAGATTCTCAACGCGAGGAGGTCAGGTTTCTCATTGCGAGTGGTCGCTTATGCTCGCGACCGCTCGCGATGAGAAACTACCGCGTTGAGAAATCTGTCGCTCGAGTAAAAATCTACTCGAGCAGCAGAAAACTACAGCTCGCACTGTGCAAGATGCCGTTTTCAATGATTGCACAGTGCCGGATGCTTGTCCGCGCTGTGCAATCATTGAAAACGTCATCCTGCACAGTGCGAACAGGGTACTACGCAGTTCGCGAAGTGCTACGCGTAGCTCGCGTAGTGCGAAGTGCACTTTGCGTAGCTTTGCGTAGTGCTAATTCGCGAACTACACCCAGACTTACTAAAAAAGCACTTTGCAAACATTCCCATGAGATCCAGGGAACAATACAATCAGGGTACACTCTCACCACTGACCTTAAATGACATCCCACCATTAAGATCACTACGTTGCCTTGAAACTGAAAGCCTTGTTGACATCCCTATAACTACTATAGATACCATGACAGACATACAGATATGTGAAGAGATGGCTATTACAACCAATATGTCCATCAGCAGTAACAGTAAGACCCAAACTAGATTCTGCCCACAACTACCAGCAGGGAATAGGGTAGATATCTTTCAAGAACTTGTGACGGAGGAATTGCGAGAAATTTACATTAAGGAAAGGAAATAGAATCACCAATGACCTGAAAACATGACCAAAGATGGCAAATGGGCACTAATTGACTAAAGATTGGATGATAACATCATCATAAAGCCCTTGGATAAAGGGGGTAATATCATCATGATGGATTCCCAAAAATATTATCTTGAAATTAAAAGACAGTTAAATGATGTGAACAACTATGAAAGGCTTAAAGAAGATCCAACGTTAATAATCATGGATACATTTCACAGCATGCTTTGTAGTTAGCACACAGATGGGCTGCTGGATGAAAATGAACTGGAATATCTTTTAATAATTCGTCCTATCACTCCAACTATATATGTGTTGCCAAAAGTTCACAAAAATCTGGAGAATCCACCAGGACGTCCCATTGTGAGCTCCTGTGGGTCACTTTTAGAGAACACTTAAAGGTTCTTGGACATTTTCCTTTTCCCGTATGTGCAAAACTTGCCTTCTTATATCCGGGATTCAATGGATTTTTTAAACAGGATCGCAGGCCTTCCTTTGAAAGAAGACTATACAATGGTGACCATTGATGTGGTCTCATTGTAAACATCGATTAGACATGGGGATGCGATCAAAGCTCGTGAATGTTATCTCCGATCACGATCACTGAGTGTTCCTGGACACACCAATAAGATCTTAGAAATGATGCACTTCTGCCTCACGAATAATGTTTTTATCTTTGATAAGAAGTTTTACAGACAAAACAAAGAAACCGCGATAGGGACTCCCTTTGCGCCCACGTATGCCAACCTGACGATGGGCATGTGGGAAGCAGAACACATCTGGTCTGACATAAACAAGAAAGTGATGGAAAACATGATACTCTGAGTGCGTTATATAGACAATTTGTTTTTAATCTGGGAGGGCACTACAGAGAATTTTAATGCCTTTCTCAAGCTCTTAATAAAAATGCATTCCAGTTTAAATTCACCTATAATACCAGCAAGAAGGAGATAGATTACCTGGATATACACATCTACATTAAAAACATAAATATGTACGGCATGTTTCTGTAAGCCAACAGCTTGTAACAGTATTCTCTCAGCTAACAGTGCTCACCCAAAATGTCTGAAATGGAGCGTCCCCTATGGGGAATTTCTTTGAGCACGCAGGAACTGCTCTGAAGATCAAGAGTTCATCTCATAGATTGACCAAATGTACAGCCGGTTTTTAAGGAGAGGATACCCAATGGTGGTATTGGACAATGCCAAAATAAGGGCGATGAAAAAGAAGAGAGAGTCCTTATTGCATCCCTAGAGCATCAATGTGAAGCAGAGGGACCAACCTGAGGAGGATAAAATAAGATATATCACACAATTCAACTCCTCAAGCAATATGATTAGAGATGCTCTACAAAATCAATGGAAAATATTGACAAAGGATGAGGATGTAAAGGTGTTTGCATCCAACCATCTAAGCATCACCTATAAAAAGGCATCCTCTCTGGGAGATCTGCTGACACACAGCCACTACCAAAAATCAGACCAGAGTAGAAGTAAAAGTCAATGGTTAAGAGCAAGGGTTTTTTTCAAATGCTAAAAAATGCAAGGCATGTAAGCATGGCCAAAATCGACAAGAAGTAAACACCTTAATAGGGGAGAAAATCAGAATCAAGGAAAGGATTACATGTGAGACTAAACATGTTGTCTATGCCCTAAAATGTAAATGTGGAAAACAGTACATTTGGAGTACAGTAAACTAATTAAAACTACGTATTCTCCAACATCTTAGAGCAATTAAAAATAAAGATTTTACTTATGCCGTTGCAAAACATGTGTGGAAAGATCATGAAGTCAATTTTGAAAATCTATCATTTTATGGCATTGAGCATATCCCCCTAACCATCAGAGGGTGAGACTGGGAATTGACGCTTAGGAAAGCAGAGTCCAAGTGGATAATTATGATGGAAACAGAAATACCATGGGGACTCAATGTCGATGCAGAATTATACACCTTCTTATAAATTGTCATACTGAAGAGAACTGTTTCTAACACTCCGCTTTAAAATGCTTTTAGTGTGGGATGGGTTCAATTAGATTTTAAGGCTGGCACTTGCACTTTAAAACAGAGGAGGAAGAAAGATTTTCAGATGCCCTTTGTGTTGATGAATATTGACCATCAATGAGATAATTGAATATTATGTGTAGGAATATGTGACTATATTGATACTTTATCATGATTATATGGAAACATGTGACCATATTGATTCTTTATCATGATCCGTTGTACACATGTAACAAGAAATTCTAGAGAATAGTGCATTTTATCATCTTTTTTTATTGAACTTCATAATGAGAATAGATGTAGGATACATTAAGGGTTATCTGGTAAACCTATATATGAAAAGTTAGAGAAAAAAGTGTATACATTATAATATTGTGAATTGAATGTGCGAACATTGATTACTTAGGTACTTTACCAGACTCAAGATACATGTAGACACCTTTTTATAACTTGGTGTATGTTGTTATTTATTGCAGTTCGCACTCTACTGCATTCCGCACTTTACTTGTATTTTATGTGAAGTGTGCTAATGGAATGAGAAAAAGCTGCCTAGTCATGCGATGACTTGGGTACTTCACCAAATTCAAGATGCACTCTGACACTTTAATAACTGTGTAAATGTTTACATTTATCGCACTTGGCCCTTCATCGCTTTCCACACCTTGTATGTGGACAAATTTAGTGTTTAATAATATTGTTTTATAAAGTAACTAATGAGGATGACTCAGTGATATTATGAATTTTATGAAATTTCAAAGATGTTATATGTGCACAATTTTTATTGAAACCAGATCGAGTTTGTCACTAAAACACATAATTAACTTTGGTTAAGAGAATGATTCAGTGGGTACTTTAACCTATATAATACTTTCAAGCAAATGTAAAAGATGGTCTAAGTGAGTCCTCTTCCCACTCAGCCCTTCTGTGTAAGCAAAACGTTTTGTACACAGACTGTAGTGCTAACATCAGTGCATAAAGCTGGCAAGAGAAAAAGAAAACAAAAAATAGTTTAAAAAGTGTAATGTCCCTTTAATAGCCAACCAGTACCAAGAATTATTTTTAACAGAGGGAAAGTCCAACCAACCTCTGTATAATCACGTTGCACTTTACACCTTGACCCAGACGAATGCCTGAGGCCGAAGCGCGTAGGTCATTTTCTGTCTCCATTTGCACTAACTGCACTTTGCATTTTATATCAATGAAAACAATGAAAATAAATGAAAAAATAAAAAGACTTCTGCAAGTACAACCTGTTGTGAGCTTGCTGCTTCATGTGCTGCCTTTCTGTGTCCTTCATTGATGGAGGTGAAGCATATGTGATGGTAGTCATGGAATACTATATATATATATTTATGTATCACCAAGTTGGTCGCACACTGCTCCACCCACTAGCGTGTTACCCCGAAGAATTGTGGTCCCTGTAGTCAGCGTCGGCGGGTACGCCTATGCTGAGTGGTGCGTGCAAGTCAGAGTAGCGTTAGCCATCCCTGGACACGTGTTTCGCGGTAGTTGCCGCTCGTCAGCAGGGAGTAGGAAGAGTGCAGGGTTGCTTGTGTAGGCTGCTAAAATCATATCAGGTCTGTACCTCTCGTAGCGAACGCAGGTGCGTAACCATGAGCCCGTCGACTCCGGGGCTCAGAGAGCCACTAAATATGTATCACCAAGTTGGTCGCACACTGCTCCACCCACTAGCGTGTTACCCCGAAGAATTGTGGTCCCTGTAGTCAGCGTCGGCACCCCTTCACACTGACCTGCTCCCTGCTGACGAGAGGCAACTACCTCGAAACACGTGTCCAGGGATGGCTAACGCAACACATACTGTTCTTTTTACACATCGTGGCATAGGCGTACCCGCCGTCGCCACTACATTTACCACAGTCCTTTGGGGCAACTTGCTGGTGTGACGAGCAGTGTGCGACCAACTTTTGCATAATTTATTACGGCTCTCTTGAGCCAACGGGCTGACGAGCCTTGGATCTGCACCTGCACGCCATGAGAGGTACTTGACCTGTTTTAATTACATTTTGGCAGTCCACACGGAACCCCTTCACACTGACCTGCTCCCTGCTGACGAGAGGCAACTACCTCGAAACACGTGTCCAGGGATGGCTAACGCAACACATACTGTTCTTTTTACACATCGTGGCATATGCGTACCCGCCGTCGCCACTACATTTACCACAGTCCTTTGGGGCAACTTGCTGGTGTGACAAGCAGTGTGCGACCAACTTTTGCATAATTTATTACGGCTCCCTTGAGCCAACGGGCTGACGAGCCTTGGATCTGCACCTGCGCGCCATGAGAGGTACTTGACCTGTTTTAATTACATTTTGGCAGTCCACCCGGCACCCCTTCACACTGACCTGCTCCCTGCTGACGAGAGGCAACTACCTCGAAACACGTGTCCAGGGATGGCTAACGCAACACATACTGTTCTTTTTACACATCGTGGCATAGGCGTACCCGCCGTCGCCACTACATTTACCACAGTCCTTTGGGGCAACTTGCTGGTGTGACGAGCAGTGTGCGACCAACTTTTGCATAATATATATATTTATATATATATATATATATATTCACTGAAAAAACCATAGGTTTCACACATGTTATAGTTAGCGGAAATTTTACTGATAAAAAACCAATGAAATTCCCCCGTTATAGTTAGTGCAGGCAACTATAACTCACGCGACCGCAATCCTCTGCTGATGCTAATACTGTATTTAGACACTTATTTGCCCATGTCTTCTTCCATAAATTTTTAGCTATACATATATTACAAATATTTTTTTTTCATAAAGACACATATGTCATCAGCAGAAGATTGCGGTTGCGTGAGTTATAGTTGCCTGCACTAACTATAACGGGGGAATTTCATTGGTTTTTTATCAGTAAAATTTCAACTAACTATAACATGTGTGAAACCTATGGTTTTTTCAGTGAATTTGCAAGGTTTTTTAAATGCTAATTCCTAACTATAACGTGTGTGAAACCTATGTTTTTTTCAGTGAATTTGTACGTTTTTTTAAATGCTAAGTTACTTTACGCCATTCGTGGCGTGCGCGCCCACTTAACACAGTTCGTTCCGTGCGCGCACGGTGCGCTTCGCGCACCGTGCGCGCACAGTGAGCACGCGGTGCGCTTCGCGCACCGCGCGCCCACTTTACGCAGTTAGTGCTGTGCCCACGTTACGCTAGATGGGCCATGTACGCACGATGCGCTTCGCGCACCGTGCGCACATGGAGGACATATGATGCACTTCGTTTTGAAAGGTAATATTTTAATTTTTCACACCTGTTATAAGCCATGCACAAAAGGTGCCCTTCGGGCACCATTTGCACACGGGGTGGGGAGAGTGTGGATAATTTTTTTTTTTTTATATTTTTTTACCGTACGCGTACGGTAAGCGTAATCGGTGAAATTAGCGAAAAAATAAAAATTCCGTTTTTGGCCTTGGGGGAACTTTGGGGACTCCCTCAACATGGCTAGGTGTTTTGGAGCTGTCCAAACAGCCCCTTTACATGTTTTTGTGCTTTGTATTTTAATCCACACTCTCAGTGCGAGAGAGAAAATGGCGGCCGCCGCTTCCTGGTTTCGGCCGATTCGAATGTTTACTAAGATCTAAGAGCCAATCAGAATCGCGCTCGCGCACGCCACCGTACGCGTACGGTAAGCGTACCGTAAGCGCACCGTAAGCTGGCTCAGATATATATATTGATTTAAAGGCTATTTTCTCAGAATCTACTGAACAGATTTACACCAAACCTACAAAAGGCACTTCCTTGACCTGAGGACTTCCTCTCTGCCAAATTTCTAGTAATTCTGTTCAGCCGTTCAGGCTGTAGCTGTGTCTAAAGGTCCTATGGAAAAATGCATGGGAAAAACGCATTTTGGGACCCCCCTTTTATCTCAGCCCCCGCTTGACGAATCCCCCCGAGACTTTCAGGGTAGGAGCGGAGCGTAGCGCCCCACCTATTTTGAAAAATTTGCGAGGATTCGTCGACCGGCGCCAAAGTTATTCAAAATAGAATGTTGCGGATTTCCTATGGAAACGTGGTCCTAACTATAACTACCTACTGGTGACCGCCAGTAGGTAATATATATATATTACCTACTGGCAGTCGCCAGTAGGTAGTTATAGTTAGGACCCTGTTTCCATAGGAAATCTGCAACATTCTATTTGGAATAACTTTGGCGCCGGTCGACGAATCCTCGCGAAATTTTCAAAATTGGTGGGGCGCTACGCTCCGCTCCTACCCTGAAAGTCTCGGGGGGATTCGTCAAGCGGGGGCTGAGATAAAAGGGGGGTCCCAAAACGTGTTTTTCCCATGCATTTTTCCATAGGACCTTTAGACACAGCTACAGCCCGAACGGCTGAACAGAATTACTTGAAATTTTGCAGAGAGGTAGTCCTCAGGTCAAGGAAGTGCCTTTTGTAGGTTTGGTGTAAATCTGTTCAGTAGATTCTGAGAAAATAGCCTTTAAATCAATATATATATCTGAGCCAGCTTACGGTGCGCTTACGGTGCGCTTACCGTACGCTTACGGTGACGTGCGCGAGCGCGATTCTGATTGGCTCTTAGATCTTAGTAAACATTCGAATCGGTCGAAACCAGGAAGCGGCGGCCGCCATTTTGTGTATTTCACTCAGAAAAAAAAGGGTGATAACTTGAAAAGGGGGCAAGGAAGAGTTACAGACCCCCTAACATTTGTAAGGGGGTCAAAGAAGGACAGAAAAGTACAAAGAAAACATTTATTGATTTTAAAAAAAATCGCGGGGTACGCATACGGTAAGCTCACCGTACGCGTACGGTAAAAAATAAATAAAAAAAAAAATGAAATGCAGATTTAAGTGTTTAGATATTAGTAGGCTCTAAAAAGAGCCGTTGTGTTTATGAAGTGATTTTTTATTGGTACCTACAAGTAAGTACCGATGCAGAGTCTAAGGTTCAAGAGGAAGACTCTGTTCCCTTCATCAGTGAAGTGTACACCATCTCCTCTATGAATGTCTTGCATGTCGTAACGCAAGTTGTTGTGGTAAATGGAACCCATACCATAGTCACGGAGGAAAGCAGAAACAGATTTGTTGACGTGCTTTCTTGCTTTGTCAATCTGTGGACAAAAATGATTGGACCAGTTCCATTTTTGCCTTTGGCATATGTTAGAAAACACAAAGGCAGTTTTAGGGAAAAGTGAAAACAGTTGTGCAAAGGTCTCCTTCATAAGCATTTCCAGACCTACCCCAGTCAAAGTGCCTAGGTCATTGCCACCACAGTGCACTATTATGAGGTCAGGGTGTTGGATTTGCATGAAGGATTTCACCAATGGCATCAATTGGTGCCACTTTAACCCTCTCTGACCAATCCATTTAATGTCTACATTTGGCAAAGCAAGGTCTCTCACCATATCTGTTTTCTCTGCATACTTTTCACTCCAGAAGACATAGCTGTGCCCTACAATCCACACTGTGAACATCTTCAAAGGAGAACTGGATGCACTCAGGAGGTGTAATTCAGTAGAATGGTAAAAAGAAATGAAAGACAGTTTGGAAATGGAGGCATACATATTTTTTTTATAAAAAAAAGAACTGATTGGCTGTTTCATACCATTCTAGAATAAAAACGAGGCTGTATGTGTAAATTTATAGAAGCATGTTTTGTATTGGTACAGAAAAATGTGTTACCAAAGAACAGTACTATGGATTTGCTGTTAGGTTTGAAAAGTCAAGCACTCCTGCTCTTTGGAAATGAAACATTGTGTGGCGAACTTCTGACCTAACTCCACACAGCAGTGTTCCATGAGCTGTTGCTATGGTAGCAGGCAGAAGTCAAGTTGGGGGAAGGGTACTAGGCAGAAGTCAAGTTGGGGGAAGGGTACTTTTGGAAAAGGGTTGGTTTTCAACCAATAGAAATGTGTGATTACATTTGAAAAAAAGGGGGAAGCACTGAGATTTGAAATTAACATGTATATGTGTGGAAAAAGAGAGGGAAAGTTTGCCATTATCTGGTTCTGCTGAGAGGAGAGAGGTGCTGCGTTAACTGGGCGCGCACGCCACGAATGGCGTAAAGTAACTTAGCATTTAAAAAACCGTACAAATTCACTGAAAAAACCATAGGTTTCACACACGATATAGTTAGGAATTAGCATTTAAAAAACCTTGCAAATTCACTGAAAAAACCATAGGTTTCACACAAGTTATAGTTAGCTATTCATTTCACTCGTAAAAAACCAATGAAATTCCCCCGTTATAGTTAGTGCAGGCAACTATAACTCACGCGACCGCAATCCTCTGCTGATGACATATGTGTCTTTATGAAAAAAAAATATTTGTAATATATGTATAGCTAAAATGTAATGGAAGAAGACATGGGCAAATAAGTGTCTAAATACAGTATTAGCATCAGCAGAGGATTGCGGTCGCGTGAGTTATAGTTGCCTGCACTAACTATAACGGGGGAATTTCATTGGTTTTTTACGAGTGAAATGTACAGCTAACTATAACTTGTGTGAAACCTATGGTTTTTTCAGTGAATATATATATATATATATATATATATATATATTCAGGCTCCAAGTCCCATCCTTGCTGCTGCACTCAGGGCGGGTGCTTTTGAACCGCTGGTCGTGGGGATGAGACCACGATAATAAATCCTGGCTACAAAATGCGAAGCACTCACGGGACAGTTTTCACATTGATTTATTGATGCAAATGCATTTCGGCATATCAGCCTTCCTCAGTGCATATCAACTGGCACTTTGACATGATGTCTGTTTAAATGCGTTAAAGAAAGATTTCATTGGAGGGATGTGTTTTCACCACAAGTGACGAAGGACTGGGATAGTTCAGGGTCCAAATGCCTTTTCTTTGGCTGCCATGTCTGTCTGTGTTGATTCAGATGGAAAACAAATCGTTTTTAACTCTAAAGTCTTGATCTTGCATAGACGATTAAAAAGCAAATTGCAGTTCCACTTACATGGCAAATAATTCAACCAGCCCTTCCAGATTAGTCCGGTTGCAATGTCCCCAGAAAAAACGCGTGCCTTGATGTTGTTAGGTCCCTCGCCTGCCAAAAGGGGAAAGGTTTGGCATCCTGCAGGTTTCCGTATGGATTACTTCAGTCCTACAATTTATATAATTGTCAGCAGCGCTGGTAGGATGTTTCGCCGTTCTTCCTTTCGGCGGTGCAGGCAGTAATTACGTTCAGGCTCCAAGTCCCATCCTTGCTGCTGCACTCAGGGCGGGTGCTTTTGAACCGCTGGTCGTGGGGATGAGACCACGATAATAAATCCTGGCTACAAAATGCGAAGCAGTCACGGGACAGTTTTCACGTTGATTTATTGATGCAAATGAATTTCGGCATATCAGCCTTCCTCAGTGCATATCAACTGGCACTTTGACATGATGTCTGTTTAAATGCGTTAAAGAAAGATTTCATTGGAGGGATGTGTTTTCACCACAAGTGACGAAGGACTGGGATAGTTCAGGGTCCAAATGCCTTTTCTTTGGCTGCCATGTCTGTGTGTGTTGATTCAGATGGAAAACAAATCGTTTTTAACTCTAAAGTCTTGATCTTGCATAGACGATTAAAAAGCAAATTGCAGTTCCACTTACATGGCAAATAATTCAACCAGCCCTTCGAGATTAGTCCGGTTGCAATGTCCCCAGAAAAAACGCGTGCCTTGATGTTGTTAGGTCCCTCGCCTGCCAAAAGGGGAAAGGTTTGGCATCCTGCAGGTTTCCGTATGGATTACTTCAGTCCTACAATTTATATAATTGTCAGCAGCGCTGGTAGGATGTTTCGCCATTCTTCCTTTCGGCGGTGCAGGCAGTAATTACGTTCAGGCTCCAAGTCCCATCCTTGCTGCTGCACTCAGGGCGGGTGCTTTTGAACCGCTGGTCGTGGGGATGGGACCACGATAATAAATCCTGGCTACAAAATGCGAAGCACTCACGGGACAGTTTTCACGTTGATTTATTGATGCAAATGCATTTCGGCATATCAGCCTTCCTCAGTGCATTTCCCCTTTTGGCAGGCTAGGGACCTAACAACATCAAGGCACGCGTTTTTTCTGGGGACATTGCAACCGGACTAATCTCGAAGGGCTGGTTGAATTATTTGCCATGTAAGTGGAACTGCAATTTGCTTTTTAATCGTCTATGCAAGATCAAGACTTTAGAGTTAAAAACGATTTGTTTTCCATCTGAATCAACACACACAGACATGGCAGCCAAAGAAAAGGCATTTGGACCCTGAACTATCCCAGTCCTTCGTCACTTGTGGTGAAAACACATCCCTCCAATGAAATCTTTCTTTAACGCATTTAAACAGACATCATGTCAAAGTGCCAGTTGATATGCACTGAGGAAGGCTGATATGCCGAAATGCATTTGCATCAATAAATCAACGTGCAATTTGGTCCTTTGTTTGTATTCACAGCTCCTCACTCTTTTTAAGTTCGTTGTCACTGCAGCACTGTTATTCACGTGATCAAGGCTTGTGAAAGTCGAAACGCGTTGTGAATAAACACCCGTTTCTCTATTCCGCTATCTGTGTTGAACTATTTGTTCCTGAGAGCGCACGACATCTGACAATTTGGAATATTTAATTTCCGGCGTGCTCCGCCGGCGTGTGCGCCAGCTCCCTTGGGTCCCAGCAATCAGAAGGAGCGCTGTCTTTGGAGTTTATACTATTGAAGATTGCACCGGACCGGCCATCCTCCATGTGTACAGAGAAACTGTGATTTCCGGCAACCCGACACTTCGAGGAGCACGTAGTACTGAGGGTAAGTGCTTGACCCTGTCTGTCCGCCCCTTGGGAGGCGAGGGTGGGGGTCTTTGGTGGCGCTCGTCTCTCCTCTCCCGGGGAAGCGGCGGGGGGGTCGCGCTTTAATCTCTTATCATTACACGTAGCTGCCATCACGGCTTGTGTCCTCTGGGTTTGCGGCGGTTAGACACACTCTCTCTACACAGGGTACCCGGACAATTTCCAAGCACCACTTGGCTGCAACATACATACAGAGCAACACGCGACTATCAGATTAACTACGATAGCGCGGTATCTGCTCTACTGACCCCGTCCTTGGTGCATACTGCCGCATCGTGGCACGGCAATTTTCATCAAAAGAACTTTTACATCATGGGTCATTAGAACTAACTTGCAATAGTCAGGCGGTTAGTGCAGCATTGTTTTCATCAAGGTGGAGCTTTCCAGGCACCCTTTACATCAGTTAAACCTTGGACTGGCAGGAGCAACTTGTATTGTACAAGGGGAACATTACCCACACATTTAGCGGATATTGCACTCGGGTGTAGTGCACATGGAAGAAGAGGAAGAACGCAGGGCGGCTGCCCTGGCGATATTTGCCAAGAAACCCAAAAGCCTGACAGTCACTAAACCAGGAACAACATCGACGATATCCACTGATGACAAATTGAGCAAACTTGAGAAACTCAAAAGAACGGAAATCTCGAAATGGTGGGAGGCCATTTCACTCCAGAACTATATTGACCAAGAAATGGTGCCCAGGGGTCTAAGAATTTTTACAACACCGACCTATGAAGCACCCAATCCAGCCATGCTTAAGGAATGGTCCGAGAACTCAGCCACTAGCTCCAGGCGTATGCTTGAGATCCTAGTCAAATACGCCTGGATTGATAGAGAGACAATTCTCAAACAAATACAGGAAATCACTGACGAATTGAGAACCATTATCGATAAAGAGACCATAGAGAAATCTCTACAAAGTATGAAAGAACGGCTGAAAAAGCATGAAGAGGAGATCAAAGCGCGGAAGGAGAGAAAGATGAATAGAGACTATAATGATTATGAGTCTGGCAGAATTCTCACTTTTAGCCGCAAATATGACCATCTCTACGAGCACAAAGAAAAACCACCTTCCATGAGGGAAGACAGAGCTATGGAACCAACACCATCAACATCCACAGCGAGTGACATTGAATCTGACGTTTCCACGGAAGAAACCAACAGCCTGGAGACAACAACACGGCAAGTGAATTTTTTAGAGGAGTATCGTCACCTGCTCCGGAGCAGACGGACGACAAAGGAGGCTCCGGCAAAGACAGCACCAGGATGGAGGGGACGAGGACGTGGAAGGGGACGAGGAAACGAAGGAACAGAAGAAAGAGAATCCACCAACGATGGGAGGAGAGGCAGAGGAAGGGGCGGCATGGGAAGCTACAGAACCCGCTCCAGAAGGATGCGATAATGGATATGACAATGGTAAATAAAACTGTCATTAATCTGTCCAACAGGGTTATGAGTGATTTGGAGAAAAGAACTCTCTGCCTGGGTCTGTCCTTCTGCCCTTCCAGATCTTTTAACTTCACTGAGACCAGGATTGATTTGTTCAAATTCACTCGCAAATTAAAGCTGAAAAAATGGCATGCACTCAAAAGATTGGGCAATACTGTTGGTACAAAATCATTCATCCCAAGACGCCACAATGAGATCTCCACAGGATATATGGATGCCCTGATCAATCTCATTGAATTGGAACGAGAAGTAACTAGCGCCACAGATGTGAACATCCACAATGTTACCAATGTTGATGGTAATAGTGTTCCGACCACCAATACTCAGACCCTTATTGAATGTGGGGTCATTATGGATGACAGTGCTTTATCGGGTTTCAAACCCAAATCTACATTTCTCCCTTCCCTTCCACACGATAATATTGATACATTCCATGACTGTGTTGCCAAAGCCCTATGTACTTACAGAATTAAGAAAAAGAAAAATATCACCAATTGTAACAACCTATCCTTTGGTCAGAGGCAGGCTCTCCTTGAACTTGCCAATGACTCCAGTGTGGTAGTACGCCCTGCTGATAAGGGGGGCAATGTTGTCATTCTCAGTCGGGACAAGTATGTAGCGGAAGCTCTTAGACAGCTGGACGATTCCCGGAGTTATGTCTCTGTTTCCATGGAAACATACAATCTCAGCATCATCGATCTATGGGACAAACTTCTTGTATGGAAAGACAAAGGGATCTTAGAATGGGAGGAGTACAGATACCTCAAAAACGATCATCCTGTGCTCCCAGTACTATACCTCCTGCCCAAGCTACACAAAAATCCTATAGATCCCCCGGGACGCCCCATCGTGTCATCGAGAGGGAGTGTAACGGAACACGTCTCGAAATACGTGGACCATTTCCTTAGGGAGTATGTCATGGCACTTCCCAGCTATGTGAGGGACACGAAAGATTTTCTTACCAAGATCCAAGACATCCAGTGGGAGGAGAAATTCTTTCTCATCACACTTGATGTACAATCCCTCTATACAATCATCGATCACAGACAAGGATTGAGGGCCTGTGAACATTTCCTCAACGAAAGACCTCTCAGACTCAGGGAACATAGCAGGATGCTGTTGGGGATGATAGAATTCTGTCTCTCCAACAACATTTTTCTATTTGATGGCACACTCCACAGACAAACAACAGGTACCGCGATGGGATCTTGCTTTGCCCCCAGCTTTGCCAACTTATTTATGGGTTACTGGGAGGAGAACATAGTGGCCAAGCAAGAACTTGCCCATCATTTCGCGCATGTCATTAGATGGATGCGCTATATTGATGATCTTTTTATTGTCTGGGATGGTGATGAAGACGAAGCACTAGATTTTATCCAATGTCTGAATCAGAATTCCAGCAATATTGTTCTCACGGGACATGTCAGCAGTACAGTGGCAGAATACCTAGATGTCAAAATTGACATCATTGACAACCAACTACGCACCACTCTCTTTAGAAAGGCCACTGCTGGCAATAGCATCTTGCATGCATTGAGCAGTCACCCAGAGACCCTGAAATGGAGCATCCCCTTTGGAGAGCTCATGAGGGCCAAAAGAAATTGCAATTCAGAAGAAGCCTATTTGCAAGTGAGTGAGGGGATGTTTGAACGTTTCAGAGAGAGAGGCTATCCCAATCGGGTACTTAACAGAGCTAGAGACAGGGCCAGCGGGATTTCTAGAAATTCCACGTTGACAAACGAACAGACACTGACATCCAAGGAGGATGATGACACCACGCGCATCATCATGACGTACAACAACAATTCAGATAACATCAAACATATCCTGACCAAACATTGGAATGTTCTCACTACTGATAACATCATTGGCACCAGTATTCCCAAGAGACCCAGTATCACGTACAGGAAGGGTAAGAACATCAGGGACATGTTGGTACATAGTGATGTGACTATGTACCCTGACAGACACACACATGGGCTGCAGGGATTTTTTCCCTGCGGCCATTGCAAGGCATGCAAACAAAGTACATTCCTCAAAACGACCACGTACAATGGAGTGGATAAAGAGATAGAACAATTCCTTACATGCAGTACCACATTCGCCATCTATGTGATTGTATGTCCTTGTAACAAGTGGTACATAGGGAGTACTACCCTCCAGGCCAAAAAACGGGTACTGGAACACAGTAGGGCCATAACACACAGAGACGAAAAGTATCCTGTCGCACGTCACTACAGGGACCATCATTTCTCTGACTCTACATTACTCAGATACTTCATTTTGGAACAAGTCCTCAGTAATCCCAGGGGAGGAGATAGGGTACTGAGGCTGAGACAGAGGGAATCCAAATACATTGTTGACTTTCAAAGTAAGGACCCGGGCGGCCTTAATCAGGATGAAGAATTGGCCATACACCTCAGAGAATGATGTATTCAGATTATGTGCTAATTTGTTTATGCTTGATGTGCTTAAGGTTGTATTATGTCTTGTTGTTGCAACCAGTGTGTTCTTTCTTCCCTTCTTCCAATTTTTAGAACTTGCACTAGAACTGTACAAGATGCAGACTCATTTGCATCTGTTTTAACAATGTGTTCTCATTTTGATTTTGTTTACTTCTTTTCAGGAGGAGAGGAAGGGGCCCCAACACTGACACTCACTCTGCACGGGCAGCCTACCCTCTCTCCCCTTCATCTCACCGAGGTCATCACCAGTTCTGGACACATGGGCGTGTGAAAGACTTTGGTCCATCTCTTGGTTAACACGGTTAGCCCCACTTGGGGAACACATACTTTCCTCCCTCTGTCGCTGTTTGTTGTCCACTGCTATGCTTGATTTTGACTTCCCGCATACACAGATTTTCTGCCTTTGTAATTTTGTCTCTCTAAATGGAGTCACATGGGGTGGTCTGAATAACACACCGCAGGCACTTGCTAGGTACTATGATACCATGCTGTATGGAAGTCATTAATTTTGTTTACATGATTTGTGGTTTATTTGTTCCCTATGCCACATTAGGACAACATGTGAGTGATAACATTCATGCCAGAGACGGTATTTTGACCACTCTAAGATGGTCGCCACAGTGGGATGCTGTATTGTTACCATGCAATTTGGTCCTTTGTTTGTATTCACAGCTCCTCACTCTTTTTAAGTTCGTTGTCACTGCAGCACTGTTATTCACGTGATCAAGGCTTGTGAAAGTCGAAACGCGTTGTGAATAAACACCCGTTTCTCTATTCCGCTATCTGTGTTGAACTATTTGTTCCTGAGAGCGCACGACATCTGACAATTTGGAATATTTAATTTCCGGCGTGCTCCGCCGGCGTGTGCGCCAGCTCCCTTGGGTCCCAGCAATCAGAAGGAGCGCTGTCTTTGGAGTTTATATATATATATATATATATATATATATATATATATATATATATATATATATTAGAAAATGGATTGGGTTACAGGTAAACTGCCCGGCGCTGAAAAAGTCTCAGACACTGGTCCCCACCAGTGTAGTTTGAAATATTATACAAAAGTACATCTGAGAGTAATATACATCCAAAGTTCCGTGATACGCAACAAGTTAGTCTTCTTGTTTTTTCATGGTGTTTTTATTTTTGTTTCTTTAGAGGTTACATTTCCCAAAGTTACTTCAAGAGAGCCAACACGTGTTTTGCGCCACATGCGCTTCTTCAGGGCTGTCACATAAACAAAATAATATACTTAGAATACACAATTACATAGGTGTGACATTATACACTTACATATAACCATCTCATATATGTGAAAACCTAAACAATATTCAATCTACCTCATCACTATATACTGTAATGAAATTTAGAAAGAAAAATAAAGAAAGAAAAATATTTTGTTACAATAGACCAAGGATTCAAGTATTTTAGGAAATATAAAGAAAAAGAAATAAAGGAGAAGAAAAGAGAAAAGGAAAAAGGGGGCTAGCACATAGATAAGCCTATTACAATAACCAGTTTGACAATCTGTACATCAAAAACATTTATTGAGAGGTTAGAGCAGGGACAGAGTTTACCTCGTCTTAAAAAATCTGTCTCTTTATTAACGCATGGCACGATAGAATCTTCGCAAGTGATCAACATGATACGTATTGAAGCAGTTCCTAAAATTGAAATTACCCCATTGTTTATTGTTTCTAAATCTTTCTACCATAGTAACTTCAGTCTATTATCTCTAACATATTATAATAGCACTCTCACCTTATTTTAGGGTATATTCTACTCAAACGATCTAGTTAATAGAGTTTGAATGATCTGTTCAATTAACAGCGGTCCATGATACGATCTGAAAAGAGTAATAAGTAGCAGTCTACTTAATATTTTGAGCTCTCTCATGAGAAAGGGATATTATTATTTAATCGGAACTCAAAATTTTATTAATTTTTAATACTATATTTTCATCCCATTAATGAGGATCTGATATACACGTAAAGTTTTACACCAGTAGTATAAGTCTAGAGCTTCATTTAATATATTAGACTCACTAAATCCATTGCAAGTGATTGTACATTCACATATTGGAGACCAAGTGTATCGCAGTAAGTAGATGTCAGTAGAGGTTTGTTACATTTCGATTGCCAAGGCGGTGAAGAAAAGATAGAATTACAAAGCAACCCGTTATTTCTATAAACCGCTTTAGATTGTACTAAAAACTTTTAGCTTCTTAAACACATATCTGTTCTGAGTTCTAGTCTTTAAGCTAATGTTCTTACCGCAAAATGAGAAAGCGTCCCGTGTTGGACAGTTCCGTTTGCTTCCGCGGGTAAAGTAACGTTAGTACCTTCCCGCTATATATACACTCCTTCCCTAATTGGTCAATTCAAAAGCGGCGGGAAAATTCTATACGTTCGCTTTTAACTAGACAACGTTAGTTTCTTAATTGCTCAACTTCGTCAATACGAATTTAATTCTTCTTTTCCGACTGTGTGTTGTCTATAAGTGTTATTTAATTACAAAATTTTAAAGTTGCGATAATAGGATCATTATTGACATAACCATCATAAAAGTAAAGAAAACTTTTTAAATATATTAATGAGCAGCCTTCCGTGCCGTGGAAGGCTGCACCATTTCTGCTAAGTAAAGGAGAGGCTGCGCGGCAGATGGAACTATGCCGAAGCCGCGGTCAGCACAGCAGTTGTGAGTAATTCTAACTGGCATGACATTTGGGGGCCCACTGAAGGGTGAATAAACTCTGCTCTTTAATCATGAAACACACGGACCTTACTACACGGATTTCAATGCTTTCTCCAATCGGGACTCGATGTCCCAACATGCTCAGCACTAAACAAATGCACTGTGCGTGACCCACTGGGGGTCTGCGCATGTACTTAAAGATGATTGGAGCCATCTGTGTGGAGAACTTGAGCTGCACATGAAGAAGGGACTACGGTCTCGAAACGCGTCGGCAAAAATATTCCTACCTCAAGTGAAGATGCTGGTTCTCTGAAATAATAAAGCCGTCTCGTTTCAACTGCTGTGAGTGCGTCTTCAAAAGCTTCAGGCCATTGTTTACATATATACATGTATATATATATATATATATATATATATATTCACTGAAAAAACCATGGGTTTCACACACGTTATAGTTAGGAATTAGCATTTAAAAAACCTTAGAAATTCAATGAAAAAACCAAAGGTTTCACACATGTTATAGTTAGCTGGACATTTCACTCGTAAAAAACCATTGAAATTCCCCCGTTATAGTTAGTTCAGCTAACTATAACTCGCGCGCCCGCAATGCACTACTGATGACGTCACATATTACATCACTCATGACATGGTCAGTGACATCACTCATGACATCACTGATGACATCTCAAATGACATCACTGATGACATCATCCAGTGAATGTGTGTTTTTCTGAAAATTAAATATGTTTAATATATGTATATCTCAAGGTCGATGGAAGAATAAATGAGTATATAAGTGTCTAAATTGATGATTTGTTTTTGAAAAATTGATTGTATCTTTTTGAATACATGGCTAAGTGAGTAATGTTTAAATGTGTAAATACCTGTATCAGTCTCTCACTTTGTGTATAAGTGTCTGCATGGGTTGGTGAGTAGCTACATGGGTGTTTATATAGGTTATTATTTGTTTTTTTGAGTCTCAGTATGAGTGTCTGAGTGTCTTCATGGTGCGGTGGGGGGTATTACGTAGTGCATAGATGCATGAATGAGTGACTCACTGTTTGTATGTGTTGAAGACAGCATGTGTGCAGGACTGTATGGGTAGATGAGTGTGTGCATGAGTGTGTTAGTGAGTGAATGACTGTCTCAATAGTGTCTTCATAAGTAACTACATATGTTTTAAACTAGTATATGTGACTATTGGTGTTTATAAGTGAGTATATGTGAGAGTGAGAGATTGGAAGAGTTCCTGTATGAATAAGTATGTGTTTCTATAAGTGATTGTTTAAAAGACTAAGTATGTGTAAGTTTCTGTAAAAGTAAGTGTGGTGGTGTGTGTATAACTGTATATGCAAGTAAATGGATGTTTGATTCTTTATTAGCATGAGTGACTATGTGTGAGTAACTCTATGGATGAGTGGCATTGTGTTACAGGATGTTTAGGTGTATGAGTACATATGATGTGTGACTACATGTATGAGTGACTGTATAGGACTGTTGGTGGATGAGTGGATGTGTATGTGGATCTTAGAATTACTGAATAGGTTGTTGTAACTGGCATTGGTATGTCCATTTTTTTGAAAATTTCAGTCTCTTTTTTTGAATGTTTGTATCAAAGGTTATATTAGGGTGAGAGGAGGTCTACCACTCTGTCACAAGGATGATGTCATCAGTGATGTCATTTGAGATGTCATCAGTGATGTCATGAGTGATGTCACTGACCATGTCATGAGTGATGTAATATGTGACGTCATCAGTAGTGCATTGCGGGCGCGCGAGTTATAGTTAGCTGAACTAACTATAACGGGGGAATTTCAATGGTTTTTTACGAGTGAAATGTCCAGCTAACTATAACATGTGTGAAACCTTTGGTTTTTTCATTGAATTTCTAAGGTTTTTTAAATGCTAATTCCTAACTATAACGTGTGTGAAACCCATGGTTTTTCAGTGAATTTGCAAGGTTTTTTAAATGCTAATTCCTAACTATAACGTGAGTGAAACCCATGGTTTTTTCAGTGAATTTGCAAGGTTTTTTAAATGCTAATTTTTTTTTTTTTCTTCTTTTTTTTTTTACATATTTTTATTTTAATTGTCTATCCTTTTTTAAAGACTATGGTTAAATTTTAAAAATTCTACAATATGTTTTTATTTTACCATTTTTTTAAAATAAACAGGTAAAAGTTATTAGTATTACATATTTATTTTTTTTTCCTTTTTTTTTTTTTATTTTTTTTTTTACCGTGCGCGTACGGTAAGCGCACGTCTTGCTGTAATTACGTTAGATTTCTACGCTGTTTGCGTTCATTTACGCAATTTGCGTAGACGCACGTCACGCGCGCACAGCGCGTAACGCGTACGCTGCACGCGCACGTTACGCGGAAGTGAAGGGGCGTGCCTGTTTTGCGCATGCGCGCGTGCACGTGTCTTTTTTAAGCGCATGTGTACTTTTGCCGTAAGCGCACCGTAAGCGCACCGTAAGCGTACGGTGGGTCATGTGATCATGAAACACAACTTTTGATTGGTTGAAACTACTTTCAGTTCTAGAACTCTCCTACACCACACCCATTCCCCTCATTTCTGCTTGTGATCCCTTAGGAGAAGGAGCTGGGTTGTCTTTGTGATACGATGGCAGAACAGCAGAGCCCTTCTGAGAGTGAGGCTAGCAGCACTACCTTGAGGCAGAGAGCGAGGAAACAAAAGACCTCTTTCATATGGGAGTATTTTTCTTTTCCAGAGGGCCAGCAAAAGGTAAATGCACCCTTAGTGACTTGTAAGCTGTGTGGCCGTGTACTTTCAAGAGGGAATCCCGACAGGAAGTATTCCTTCGGGAATCACACCATGTTGAGACACCTTAAGGATGTACACAGAAGGACACATGCTCGACTTACTGAAGGTAACCCTTCAGTAAATCAACCAAGCACATCCACAGCAGCTTAGCCTGGACCATCATCTGCAGTGCCGAGTCCTTCTTCTGCAGATCAGGTGAGCCCTTAATCTGTGGGGGGAGCATCTCCTTTTTCTTCTCCTCAGGAAATTAACCCTCGGTTTCTGAGGGTTGAAATACGGTGCGCCACTTGTCATGATCTAATTTGTTATAGGGAGACCAGTATTTCCCTAGTGAACAATAAAATAGATCAGCACACTTGTCGTACCGTCTAATATTCCCATTCTTTCTTTCCTCTGTCCCTGCATGAACACAACGGCTCTTTTAAGAGCCAACCTTACCTTTCATCTATTTTTTATATATGTTTTTAAAACTTTTTTTTTTTTTTTACCGTACGCGTTTTTTTTAAAAACACTCAAAATCAATTATCACATTACAAGGTCCTTGAGAGACTACAATGAAAAACTGAAAATGTGATTGTGGAGAAGTGGAAAAAAGGGACCATGATATTTTTGACTTACCGTACCCACTCAAAAAAATATTTATTCATTTAAATTTGTTTTTAATTGCTTTAAAAATGGTTCTAGTTTTCGAAAATTTTCTATCTCAATCTGAAAAAAAAAAAAAAAGTATTAATATTTAATAAAACAATTTTATAATACAGTACACATATTTACATATTTTTCAAAAAAAATGTTTGCCTTTTTTTGCTGTTTTCAGAATATATTGCATTTCACTATAAATTGTGAAAGCAATTACATTCATCATTTAACAGCGGGCAAAAAAAAAATTAACAATCTCAAAGATTGTTTTAAAAAAGCCCACAATCTCTTTTTGCATAAACATAACTTTATAGAAATGCATAATATTCTTAAAAAATATCATCTAATATCAATACTTATTTCTTTAAAATACCGTCTGATATTTTTGTTTCAGAAGTATAATCACAAAAATATATCTCACATAACTCCACAATACATCTGGTTCCATTTCCTTTAGGCCAAATAGTAATTTTAAAATTCTTTTTCGATTAAATTTCCAATGTTAATCCAATAAAAATCTAAAGTTTAAATTGTACAGATCCCACCGATTCTCTGTAACATTTTGGTTTCCGAAAAATTTATTAATAATTAAATAAGTCCACAATAGAATTGTTTACCTTTCCGCATGGCCAAATAGTAATTTTAAAAATCTTTTTTGAATAAATTTCCAATGGCAATCCAATAACATTCTAAAATTTAAATTGTGCAGATGTTACCGATTTTTTCTAAATTTTTGGTTTTCCAAAGTTTCATTTAAAATTGAAAAAGTCCACATTACAATTGGTTACCTTTCCATTAGGCCAAATGGTAATTTGTAAAATCATTTTTTTTGAAAATTCCACTGGTAATCCAATAAAATGGTAAAATTGTTTTGTCCAGATGTTGCCAAATCGCTCTAAAATTTAGGTTTCAGGAAGATTAGATAGGAATTTGCTAAATCAAAAGGCAAACGTTGCTTAAAAATCAATTGGGAATCATTACACAGTGTCCAGCTTTTTTCACATTTAAGATAAACTGTGTAATGTCCAGAAGTTACAGTAGGTCCATCATGGAAAATTATTGCAACTGTTACAAAAGTTTTTCCTGAAATTGATAATTGCTGTCCTGTAAACTTCTTTATTAAAGTATCTAATTTTGAACCATCAGCTTTACAGCGTTGCATCATTAAAATTACATACTGTCCGTATTCCTTTAAAATTAACGTTGAAAACATGTCAGATTGACACTCACTGCATTCCATGCTATGATTAGCATCTTTAACTAATTTAGCAAAAGTGACTGTTTTACTTTCTGGCAATGTTAAATAAATAAACCTTTCAGAATCAACATTAGAGCCACATATATTATAACAGTTTTCACAACTATGTTCCCATTTATAAGAGAGACCAAATACATTTTTAATGGGAACCCCTTCTTATTCCAGTACCTGAAGAAAAAACATCAAGAATTCCTGTGCGTCTTGCTGTACATTTTGAGAAAACTGTGTTCGTCCTGAACATACATCTAAAAGTTTTCTAATTTCAGTAGCACTTTCTATTTGAGTTTTATCATTACTCAGCTTTTGAAAAAGGAGACTCAACTCAGAACAGAATCTTTTTCCCTGATTTACTATTATCTGCTCTTGCACACTTTCCAGATAAAATGCAACATTCAGCACAACATTAGCGTAGCAGTTGACACCAGAGCTATTTTCAAAATGACATCCTACAACCTGTTCTTCATTTTCCTTTTTCTTTTTGCTTGCAATTACATCACTCCTCTTTTTTTTCCTCCTCTCTACATCTTCATTACAGATATTCTCATTTCTCCTTTTACGAGAAACTACACGTTTCTCCAACACAGGATACTGACCTAAATGAGGAGCATAGCTTCTTCTTAATCTATTATACTCCTTTACACAATTTGCATCAGCACTAACTTTTGAGTCATCAAAGTCTATCATGAATAAACCTGATAATGTTTTCACTCGTGACAAAGCAACATATGCCATACCTTCTTTGAACACAGTTGAACCAATGTTCACAAATGCACAATCTACAGTCAATCCTTGAGACTTGTGAATAGTTACAGCATATGCTAGAGAAAACGGAAACTGCTTCCTACGTACATATAAATCTTTCACAAGCATGAAACGAACTGAACAACGACAAATGTCTTTAACTTCTTCTATCTGATCAAATTTTATTTTTAAACATTCAATTCCATCTTTTTTCTGATAATTAATAAAACCCACAACTCTTCCCATAGCTCCATTAACTAAACCTTTTTCAACATCCAAATTTCTCCTTAAAAATACTCTACAGTTCATGCAAACATATAGATTTTTTTCTAATCCAGCTGTTTTGGAAATGTTCTTCTCTAGTGAATCCAATTTATTTTTCAGTGTGCCTGTTAATGTGACAGTAATTCTTCCATCCTCAATTTTGTCCACTGCTTCCAATTTCCTGATATCTTCCTTTTCCAATTTCAAAAGCTCCTCATTGAATATTGAGCATTCACGTAGAGTTGGCATTAAGCAGATGACACTTTTCTTTTCTGCAATGTTCTTGTATATCTTCTCTGCAACTATTTCTTCCTTTGGAAATACATTATGTAGCAGCCGACTCTGTAATGCTTTTTTGCCAGCTTCAGTGAGTAGTCCAATTCTGATATCTTTCAGAATATTTCCATATTCTTCATCGTTTGCTTGCCTCATATTAGTAGTAAGTTCCTTGTACTGAAAGAAGGACCAAATATTTGCATTACCGATGCTTCCCAATGACTTCTTTGTGTCTTCATGTGTCACAGTATTAAACACTGGTTGTCCTTTAACTGGAGTAAGTTGCAAAAGATCTCCAAAAACTATGACGTATTTTCCTCCAAATAACACGTCATAGTCTGTCTTCAGAATTTGCTGCATTCTTAAATGCACAAAGGCAAGCATTAAGTTTGATACCATGCTCACCTCATCAATAATGAGAACTTGCATCTTCTTCAATACTCTTGAAACTTCCAAGCATGCTTCTCCAGTTAGCTTGTTGTATTGTATTTTGTTCTCATGCTCCACTGGTAACATTAGCAAACGATGTAAAGTGATTCCTTTTATGTTATATGCTGCTAACCCAGTTGGAGCAGTAACCACACAAGACAAAGTAGAATCCGTTTTTTGCTGTAGGTAGCTTCTGATGACTTTTATAATGAAACTTTTTCCAGTTCCAGCTTGTCCGCTTACATACATCCTGATTGGATGAAATGATGTGCATGAGCACTCTTTTTTTTCATGTAGAAATCCGTGATCAATTTTGTTTCTGATCTCTTCATAAATTTGTTGCTGCTCTTCGTTCAGTTGTCTTTCCAAATTTTGTAAGTCTATAAATTCTTCTTGAGCTTGATTCATAGCTGTTTCCACTTCATTCATGGCTATTGATGCTTCATTTTCAACGATTGGTTGTCCTAGGGGATCTTGACTGAGTGTTCCTGAACTTTGGCTGTCCTGAGAACTGTCTCTAGCTATTTCTGCTGCAATTGTAGTTTCCTGTTCAATTTCTTCATTTAACATTTGCAGATAAGTTGAGAATGTACTGCATTGTATGCTGTCTTTGCAAGCATTAAAAGAATCTTCATAGCTTTGAAATTCTCCCAGTAGTTCATCCTCTGTACGCCATGGTTTAAACAGCTGTAAAAGAGCCAAGTAGTAAAATTCCTTTTTGTCAGTAGTGTCGCAACTCAGCTTCCTGTGATTTATCAAACTTCCTTTTGTTTGCTTCACCAAACATCCTTCCTCACCAATAACTTTATATTTTCCATTGTTGATGTCTTCTGTGGCTTTCCGTGAATAAATGTAGTTCTGCAGCACTTCATAGAGACACATGTTCTCCAGATGATGACTTCTCTTGGGATAATATGTGTCCAACATGTTTGATATCAAAATATCTGTACTTTCTGGGTCATTCTCGGCCAAATATTCAATTTCTCCAACAGATTTCAGTACCCGATTTCTCATTGCTGCAAGGCCTAAACTTGCCCAAATTATTCTTCTTGATTTCGAGTAGAGACTTGCAGAAGATAACCTATCTGAACATTCGTAGGATCCAATTTCTCGATGCGATAACATCTTCAAACTGAAACTGTACAGCTTCTTACTGACAGTCTTCTCGTGAGAAATCTCTTCCCACATTTCCTTCAATTCTGTTTTTTCTGATTTCGTAATGTAAGACGTTACATATCGAGCAACAGCAATGGATATCCATGTTAGCATTCCACATGGATAAAATGACTGGGTTGTAGTCATTTATATTTTTTGATTCTTCTTTTCTTTTAAGGTTGGGTATTCTTAGGTGATTTTCTTGTGATAGTATGTCTCACAGATGACATAAAACTGTTTACTCTTCCATTTGAAAGAACAGGTCTAGGAAATCCAAATCGACATTTAGTGTAGTATTTATCTTTGCTCTTGTATTTCCGTCGACAGTATTTTCCACACCGATGACTTTGGAAACGTAAAACTTGCTCCTTTAACTTTTTATCTTCTGTGCTTTTTGGTATAGCACATGTTGCATATTCTTCAATGTAAGATAACACTGCTTCATCAGCATCTGTTCCAAACTTTGGGGCATCCTTGATCCACAACAGCATATGAATATGAGGAGCACCTCTTGCCTGGTACTCTTTTCTCCAAAAGAAATCCACTACTTCTCCTAGAGGTGGATTTTTTTTATTGCAGATGAACGACATCATAGCCTCAAATCTATGATTGAAATATCTGCAAACATTAACCGGATCCAATGAGCACAGTTCTCCTGCTGTCTTGTATTCGATGTTTTTAATGTTTGAATTTGCCTCTCGTAGAAAATCCAGTAAATCATCCCAAGCGTACTCAGCACAGCTTAGGGTAACGAACCATGTTGGTGTTCCTAAATTCCGTAACATGCATTTTAATTCACCATGACGTCGGTACCAATATTCATTTGTCCCACGCTGACAAGCCATCAGATTGATCAGTTGTGTTTCCAAATGATCATCTCGGTGCTGCACTTTCTCCATAAAATCCTTAGCAGACACATTTTGTAAATGTACTCCACTTTTTAAAATGTGAATTACTGCATAAGACAGTGCAGACAAGTCGCTTTCAAATAAAAGATGGAACAAATAAGGAATACTTTGTCGAAATCTGGGATCTTCAGCATATAGTCTTGTAGTCCGATACTCAGAAGCTGGAATCTGTTCCGGACGTTCATCGTATCGTCCTCCTTTTCCTGTAGGAAACAGCTGGGGAAAACATCGAGCTTCCAAGCTCTCCTCCCATACACTCACGGGAGTTCCTTTTGCTTTCTTCATCTGAAACAGATCAATATTGTCTCCCATAACTTCTTTTGAATGAAGAGGATGTATGCTAAAATGTTCATAAATTTCTTCTTCCTTTGACTTGTCCACTTTTTCAATTTGTCCAGTTGGTGTTTCTGTGTCTTCTTGTAAATCTTCTTCTTCTTCTTCTTCTTCTTCTATATAAATTGATTCATACCATTTGTTATTCCTTTTCAAATACAAATTTGCTCTTTGTACTTTCCGTACATCTACCAGCTCCTGCCAAATCTTCTTATTCTTTGTAGGTACACCATTAACCAGAATAATTAATGGTTCAGTTTCCAAAGTATCCGCATCAATAGTTTCCATATTTTTTTTCAAATCCAAGGGCAAATACACCACTCTACCTTTTAAACCTCTCAGTAAATCTGAAGGAGGTAATTTACCAGTTTTGGGCTCCATACGTACTATGGTCTGGAACGGATGAGCACATTGAATGAGTATAGACTCATGTATTTAATTCAGAAAGTTCAGCAGGAATTGCATCCAATTCTAAATTATTATGTACAGCTCTGGTCGGCATTCTATTTTCTTCTAACTTATTATAACAGTATTTACAAATACGCTGAACTTCACCCAATTCAAAACAATTTTCAAGAAATATATATGTGGCAAAATCCTTCCACTTATAATTATCTTCATTTTCACTTTTTCTATAGAGATCAACATACCTGGTTTGTTTTCTATAATGAGTTCTGCGGCAACAAATACAAGTAATATTTGGTCTTTCATTAGAGATTATTGCAAATTTTGTTATGTGATCATTAAATGTCTTACTTACAGAGGGTTCTACATTCTCTTCCACTTCTTCCTCATTTACTGTGTCCTTTTCTGCACTGTTTTGTTCAGGACCAAAGTAACAAAACTGAATTTCATCAACAACCTTCTTTACATCTGATACCGATCCACGGAACAGAGCCCTATTCAATTCATCTAACTTTATTGCTGGACTTTTAGCAAAATACAACCGTCTCACAAACTTTCTCATTTCAGTATGATGAACAGCCAGCATCCTAAAATGATGGAAAACACTATTACACACTTTTCTAGATAGACAAGCCAGAGAATGACCCTGCAAACCAGTATTCTCTCTCACTCTGCATGGATCCAGACTTTGAAGCACCTTAATCTTCTGTTTTACACTTTTTTTACTATATTCTCTTAGAAACTCACGAAATTTATCAATAGATTCCTGACGCACAGTGCAAATACTACTACAATTCCAAGTGTACACTGGGGCTTTAGGACGTCTCCCCATAGCCTCATCCGCCATCACTTGTACCTCATCTCTTGGAACCATTATCTCCTTCTCCATTATGCAACCATTTTTCACTTCGTAAGCACGACCTCTGGTGTCAACTGCATGCAGCAAACTATTACTTTGAAAATAGCTCTCTTCATTAAAAAAAGGTTCACTACTTGAACTATGCATCCATTTTCCTAAAAACACTTTACAAAAGTTTGTTCTGTTCACTACTCTTTTCCTTTTGCTTTGTGATTTCAGTACATTAACCATTTTATCTAATGTACGCATCCTATTCAAAATTAAAATGAATAGTTTCCTTTTTAATTCTAATGCCTTTGCTGCAATGGCTTCAATTTCTTTTTTTCTCTTATAAAACTTAGCCTTTTGCTTATATTTTTTCACATCCTTTATCAAATTGGACATAACTCTTCTCTGAAACATTTTTCTACGTATCTCTTTAAACGCTGTTTTTCTGTTTAAGTTTATCTTTTTAGTTGCAGAAGGTATATTTGCATTAACTAAATGCTCAATTTTTTCCTCTCCTTTTCTATTGAAAACATTTTTTTCAGTACAGACATTTTGTACATTTTTCCTTTTTTTGAATATGTTCTTTAAAAAATCTTTTGTTTGCTTACCAGAAGATTTTTTCTTTTTCCCAACATGAGCATCTCCAACTAACTGAGGTCCTCCAGTTGTCTTCAAATATAGGTTTTTTTTGTGGTCTTTCTTTACTCTGGATTTTGTAGGCATCTTAAATTTTGTTCACTGCTCTTCAGCAATACCTGAAAAAAACTAAAAAAAAATTCCTTTATTTTATTTAAATATATTACTACATTTTTTATGTTCTTTAGAAATCTTAAAATACTATAAACCCCTTTCCTATAAATGAAAATCACAATAACACCTTCACAAATTAAATTTCTAAAAATAATTCCTGTGTGCACACAAAGTCATGCTTTGAAATTAGGCAGAAAACGAAATTTCTTTGCCAATTGCAAAGCATACTTTCTACTACTTTTTAGGCAAGTGAAAAGTACTTTTACAGACTGACACATTTTGAATCCACTTTTTAGATTCTTAAAAAAGCACATGTCCAAACTGCTTTTTCAGACCAGCACCATGTGTAACCTGGGTGACTGACTACACTCCAGCAAGGGCAACCAGCCTTAGTGATGCTGAATGTATTTGCATTACTGACTGAAACCTCAAACCCCACTCGCTTGTGAATACTGTGCATGATTCCACAGGGTAAGCAGCTGGGTGTGTGCTAAGAGTCTGCTTCTGCACCAAAAAATGGCTCCCCCTTTCCATCTAATGCAACTGTGAAATCACCAGAGCAATACGCAATAAATCTCTGCCTGTAATTCCTATATGCACACAGAGTCATGTTTTCACATTAGTCACAAAACGAAATTTCTTTGCCATTTTGAAAGCACGCTTACTACTCTTTTTTTTGGCAAGTGATAAACACTTTTACAGTCTGTCACATTTTGAATCCACTTTTCAGATTCTTAAAAAAGCACATGTCCAAACTGCTTTTTCAGACCAGCACCATGTGTAACCTGGGTGACTGCCTACACTCCAGCAAGGGCAACCAGCCTTAGTGATGCTGTATGTATTTGCATTACTGACTGAAACCTCAAACCCCACTCGCTTGTGAATACTGTGCATGATTCCACAGGGTAAGCAGCTGGGTGTGTGCTAAGAGTCTGCTTCTGCACCAAAAAATGGCTCCCCCTTTCCATCTAATGCAACTGTGAAATCACCAGAGCAATACGCAATAAATCTCTGCCTGTAATTCCTATATGCACACAGAGTCATGTTTTCACATTAGTCACAAAACGAAATTTCTTTGCCATTTTGAAAGCACACTTACTACTCTTTTTTTTGGCAAGTGATAAACACTTTTACAGACTGACACATTATGAATCCACTTTTCAGATTCTTAAAAAAGCACATGTCCAAACTGCTTTTTCAGACCAGCACCATGTGTAACCTGGGTGACTGCCTACACTCCAGCAAGGGCAACCAGCCTTAGTGATGCTGAATGTATTTGCATTACTGACTGAAACCTCAAACCCCACTCGCTTGTGAATACTGTGCATGATTCCACAGGGTAAGCAGCTGGGTGTGTGCTAAGAGTCTGCTTCTGCACCAAAAAATGGCTCCCCCTTTCCATCTAATGCAACTGTGAAATCACCAGAGCAATACGCAATAAATCTCTGCCTGTAATTCCTATATGCACACAGAGTCATGTTTTCACATTAGTCACAAAACGAAATTTCTTTGCCAATTTGAAAGCACACTTACTACTCTTTTTTTTGGCAAGTGATAAACACTTTTACAGACTGACACATTATGAATCCACTTTTCAGATTCTTAAAAAAGCACATGTCCAAACTGCTTTTTCAGACCAGCACTATGTGTAACCTGGGTGACTGCCTACACTCAAGCAAGGGCAACCAGCCTTAGTGATGCTGAATGTATTTGCATTACTGACTGAAACCTCAAACCCCACTCGCTTGTGGATACTGTGCATGATTCCACAGGGTAAGCAGCTGGGTGTGTGCTAAGAGTCTGCTTCTGCACCAAAAAATGGCTCCCCCTTTCCATCTAATGCAACTGTGAAATCACCAGAGCAATACGCAATAAATCTCTGCCTGTAATTCCTATATGCACACAGAGTCATGTTTTCACATTAGTCACAAAACGAAATTTCTTTGCCATTTTGAAAGCACACTTACTACTCTTTTTTTTGGCAAGTGATAAACACTTTTACAGTCTGTCACATTTTGAATCCACTTTTCAGATTCTTAAAAAAGCACATGTCCAAACTGCTTTTTCAGACCAGCACCATGTGTAACCTGGGTGACTGCCTACACTCCAGCAAGGGCAACCAGCCTTAGTGATGCTGAATGTATTTGCATTACTGACTGAAACCTCAAACCCCACTCGCTTGTGAATACTGTGCATGATTCCACAGGGTAAGCAGCTGGGTGTGTGCTAAGAGTCTGCTTCTGCACCAAAAAATGGCTCCCCCTTTCCATCTTATGCAACTGTGAAATCACCAGAGCAATACGCAATAAATCTCTGCCTGTAATTCCTATATGCACACAGAGTCATGTTTTCACATTAGTCACAAAACGAAATTTCTTTGCCATTTTGAAAGCACGCTTACTACTCTTTTTTTTGGCAAGTGATAAACACTTTTACAGTCTGTCACATTTTGAATCCACTTTTCAGATTCTTAAAAAAGCACATGTCCAAACTGCTTTTTCAGACCAGCACCATGTGTAACCTGGGTGACTGCCTACACTCCAGCAAGGGCAACCAGCCTTAGTGATGCTGTATGTATTTGCATTACTGACTGAAACCTCAAACCCCACTCGCTTGTGAATACTGTGCATGATTCCACAGGGTAAGCAGCTGGGTGTGTGCTAAGAGTCTGCTTCTGCACCAAAAAATGGCTCCCCCTTTCCATCTAATGCAACTGTGAAATCACCAGAGCAATACGCAATAAATCTCTGCCTGTAATTCCTATATGCACACAGAGTCATGTTTTCACATTAGTCACAAAACGAAATTTCTTTGCCATTTTGAAAGCACACTTACTACTCTTTTTTTTGGCAAGTGATAAACACTTTTACAGACTGACACATTATGAATCCACTTTTCAGATTCTTAAAAAAGCACATGTCCAAACTGCTTTTTCAGACCAGCACTATGTGTAACCTGGGTGACTGCCTACACTCAAGCAAGGGCAACCAGCCTTAGTGATGCTGAATGTATTTGCATTACTGACTGAAACCTCAAACCCCACTCGCTTGTGGATACTGTGCATGATTCCACAGGGTAAGCAGCTGGGTGTGTGCTAAGAGTCTGCTTCTGCACCAAAAAATGGCTCCCCCTTTCCATCTAATGCAACTGTGAAATCACCAGAGCAATACGCAATAAATCTCTGCCTGTAATTCCTATATGCACACAGAGTCATGTTTTCACATTAGTCACAAAACGAAATTTCTTTGCCATTTTGAAAGCACACTTACTACTCTTTTTTTTGGCAAGTGATAAACACTTTTACAGTCTGTCACATTTTGAATCCACTTTTCAGATTCTTAAAAAAGCACATGTCCAAACTGCTTTTTCAGACCAGCACCATGTGTAACCTGGGTGACTGCCTACACTCCAGCAAGGGCAACCAGCCTTAGTGATGCTGAATGTATTTGCATTACTGACTGAAACCTCAAACCCCACTCGCTTGTGAATACTGTGCATGATTCCACAGGGTAAGCAGCTGGGTGTGTGCTAAGAGTCTGCTTCTGCTCCAAAAAATGGCTCCCCCTTTCCATCTTATGCAACTGTGAAATCACCAGAGCAATACGCAATAAATCTCTGCCTGTAATTCCTATATGCACACAGAGTCATGTTTTCACATTAGTCACAAAACGAAATTTCTTTGCCATTTTGAAAGCACGCTTACTACTCTTTTTTTTGGCAAGTGATAAACACTTTTACAGTCTGTCACATTTTGAATCCACTTTTCAGATTCTTAAAAAAGCACATGTCCAAACTGCTTTTTCAGACCAGCACCATGTGTAACCTGGGTGACTGCCTACACTCCAGCAAGGGCAACCAGCCTTAGTGATGCTGTATGTATTTGCATTACTGACTGAAACCTCAAACCCCACTCGTTTGTGAATACTGTGCATGATTCCACAGGGTAAGCAGCTGGGTGTGTGCTAAGAGTCTGCTTCTGCACCAAAAAATGGCTCCCCCTTTCCATCTAATGCAACTGTGAAATCACCAGAGCAATACGCAATAAATCTCTGCCTGTAATTCCTATATGCACACAGAGTCATGTTTTCACATTAGTCACAAAACGAAATTTCTTTGCCATTTTGAAAGCACACTTACTACTCTTTTTTTTGGCAAGTGATAAACACTTTTACAGACTGACACATTATGAATCCACTTTTCAGATTCTTAAAAAAGCACATGTCCAAACTGCTTTTTCAGACCAGCACCATGTGTAACCTGGGTGACTGCCTACACTCCAGCAAGGGCAACCAGCCTTAGTGATGCTGAATGTATTTGCATTACTGACTGAAACCTCAAACCCCACTCGCTTGTGAATACTGTGCATGATTCCACAGGGTAAGCAGCTGGGTGTGTGCTAAGAGTCTGCTTCTGCACCAAAAAATGGCTCCCCCTTTCCATCTAATGCAACTGTGAAATCACCAGAGCAATACGCAATAAATCTCTGCCTGTAATTCCTATATGCACACAGAGTCATGTTTTCACATTAGTCACAAAACGAAATTTCTTTGCCAATTTGAAAGCACACTTACTACTCTTTTTTTTGGCAAGTGATAAACACTTTTACAGACTGACACATTATGAATCCACTTTTCAGATTCTTAAAAAAGCAGATGTCCAAACTGCTTTTTCAGACCAGCACCATGTGTAACCTGGGTGACTGCCTACACTCAAGCAAGGGCAACCAGCCTTAGTGATGCTGAATGTATTTGCATTACTGACTGAAACCTAAAACCCCACTCGCTTGTGGATACTGTGCATGATTCCACAGGGTAAGCAGCTGGGTGTGTGCTAAGAGTCTGCTTCTGCACCAAAAAAAAGCTCCCCCTTTCCATCTAATGCAACTGTGAAATCACCAGAGCAATACGCAATAAATCTCTGCCTGTAATTCCTATATGCACACAGAGTCATGTTTTCACATTAGTCACAAAACGAAATTTCTTTGCCATTTTGAAAGCACACTTACTACTCTTTTTTTTGGCAAGTGATAAACACTTTTACAGTCTGTCACATTTTGAATCCACTTTTCAGATTCTTAAAAAAGCACATGTCCAAACTGCTTTTTCAGACCAGCACCATGTGTAACCTGGGTGACTGCCTACACTCCAGCAAGGGCAACCAGCCTTAGTGATGCTGAATGTATTTGCATTACTGACTGAAACCTCAAACCCCACTCGCTTGTGAATACTGTGCATGATTCCACAGGGTAAGCAGCTGGGTGTGTGCTAAGAGTCTGCTTCTGCACCAAAAAATGGCTCCCCCTTTCCATCTTATGCAACTGTGAAATCACCAGAGCAATACGCAATAAATCTCTGCCTGTAATTCCTATATGCACACAGAGTCATGTTTTCACATTAGTCACAAAACGAAATTTCTTTGCCAATTTGAAAGCACACTTACTACTCTTTTTTTTGGCAAGTGATAAACACTTTTACAGACTGACACATTATGAATCCACTTTTCAGATTCTTAAAAAAGCACATGTCCAAACTGCTTTTTCAGACCAGCACCATGTGTAACCTGGGTGACTGCCTACACTCAAGCAAGGGCAACCAGCCTTAGTGATGCTGAATGTATTTGCATTACTGACTGAAACCTCAAACCCCACTCGCTTGTGAATACTGTGCATGATTCCACAGGGTAAGCAGCTGGGTGTGTGCTAAGAGTCTGCTTCTGCACCAAAAAATGGCTCCCCCTTTCCATCTAATGCAACTGTGAAATCACCAGAGCAATACGCAATAAATCTCTGCCTGTAATTCCTATATGCACACAGAGTCATGTTTTCACATTAGTCACAAAACGAAATTTCTTTGCCATTTTGAAAGCACACTTACTACTCTTTTTTTTGGCAAGTGATAAACACTTTTACAGTCTGTCACATTTTGAATCCACTTTTCAGATTCTTAAAAAAGCACATGTCCAAACTGCTTTTTCAGACCAGCACCATGTGTAACCTGGGTGACTGCCTACACTCCAGCAAGGGCAACCAGCCTTAGTGATGCTGAATGTATTTGCATTACTGACTGAAACCTCAAACCCCACTCGCTTGTGAATACTGTGCATGATTCCACAGGGTAAGCAGCTGGGTGTGTGCTAAGAGTCTGCTTCTGCACCAAAAAATGGCTCCCCCTTTCCATCTAATGCAACTGTGAAATCACCAGAGCAATACGCAATAAATCTCTGCCTGTAATTCCTATTTGCACACAGAGTCATGTTTTCACATTAGTCACAAAACGAAATTTCTTTGCCATTTTGAAAGCACACTTACTACTCTTTTTTTTGGCAAGTGATAAACACTTTTACAGTCTGTCACATTTTGAATCCACTTTTCAGATTCTTAAAAAAGCACATGTCCAAACTGCTTTTTCAGACCAGCACCATGTGTAACCTGGGTGACTGCCTACACTCCAGCAAGGGCAAACAGCCTTAGTGATGCTGAATGTATTTGCATTACTGACTGAAACCTCAAACCCCACTCGCTTGTGAATACTGTGCATGATTCCACAGGGTAAGCAGCTGGGTGTGTGCTAAGAGTCTGCTTCTGCACCAAAAAATGTCTCCCCCTTTCCATCTAATGCAACTGTGAAATCACCAGAGCAATACGCAATAAATCTCTGCCTGTAATTACTATATGCACACAGAGTCATGTTTTCACATTAGTCACAAAACGAAATTTCTTTGCCATTTTGAAAGCACACTTACTACTCTTTTTTTTGGCAAGTGATAAACACTATTACTGTCTGTCACATTTTGAATCCACTTTGCAGATTCTTAAAAAAGCACATGTCCAAACTGCTTTTTCAGACCAGCACCATGTGTAACCTGGGTAACTGCCTACACTCAAGCAAGGGCAACCAGCCTTAGTGATGCTGAATGTATTTGCATTACTGACTGAAACCTCAAACCCCACTCGCTTGTGAATACTGTGCATGATTCCACAGGGTAAGCAGCTGGGTGTGTGCTAAGAGTCTGCTTCTGCACCAAAAAATGGCTCCCCCTTTCCATCTAATGCAACTGTGGAATCACCAGAGCAATACGCAATAAATCTCTGCCTGTAATTCCTATATGCACACAGAGTCATGTTTTCACATTAGTCACAAAACGAAATTTCTTTGCCATTTTGAAAGCACACTTACTACTCTTTTTTTTGGCAAGTGATAAACACTTTTACAGTCTGTCACATTTTGAATCCACTTTTCAGATTCCTAAAAAAGCACATGTCCAAACTGCTTTTTCAGACCAGCACCATGTGTAACCTGGGTAACTGCCTACACTCAAGCAAGGGCAACCAGCCTTAGTGATGCTGAATGTATTTGCATTACTGACTGAAACCTCAAACCCCACTCGCTTGTGAATACTGTGCATGATTCCACAGGGTAAGCAGCTGGGTGTGTGCTAAGAGTCTGCTTCTGCACCAAAAAATGGCTCCCCCTTTCCATCTAATGCAACTGTGAAATCACCAGAGCAATACGCAATAAATCTCTGCCTGTAATTCCTATATGCACACAGAGTCATGTTTTCACATTAGTCACAAAACGAAATTTCTTTGCCATTTTGAAAGCACACTTACTACTCTTTTTTTTGGCAAGTGATAAACACTTTTACAGTCTGTCACATTTTGAATCCACTTTTCAGATTCTTAAAAAAGCACATGTCCAAACTGCTTTTTCAGTCCAGCACCATGTGTAACCTCGGTAACTGCCTACACTCAAGCAAGGGCAACCAGCCTTAGTGATGCTGAATGTATTTGCATTACTGACTGAAACCTCAAACCCCACTCGCTTGTGAATACTGTGCATGATTCCACAGGGTAAGCAGCTGGGTGTGTGCTAAGAGTCTGCTTCTGCACCAAAAAAATGGCTCCCCCTTACCATCTAATGCAACTGTGAAATCACCAGAGCAATACGCAATAAATCTCTGCCTGTAATTCCTATATGCACACAGAGTCATGTTTTCACATTAGTCACAAAACGAAATTTCTTTGCCATTTTGAAAGCACACTTACTACTCTTTTTTTTGGCAAGTGATAAACACTTTTACAGTCTGTCACATTTTGAATCCACTTTTCAGATTCTTAAAAAAGCACATGTTCAAACTGCTTTTTCAGACCAGCACCATGTGTAACCTGGTAACTGCCTACACTCCAGCAAGGGCAACCAGTCTTAGTGATGCTGAATGTATTTGCATTACTGACTGAAACCTCAAACCCCACTCGCTTGTGAATACTGTGCATGATTCCACAGGGTAAGCAGCTGGGTGTGTGCTAAGGGTCTGCTTCTGCACCAAAAAATGGCTCCCCCTTTCCATCTAATGCAACTGTGAAATCACCAGAGCAATACGCAATAAATCTCTGCCTGTAATTCCTATTTGCACACAGATTCATGTTTTCACATTAGTCACAAAACGAAATTTCTTTGCCAATTTGAAAGCACACTTACTACTCTTTTTTTGGCAAGTGATAAACACTTTTACAGACTGACACATTATGAATCCACTTTTCAGATTCTTAAAAAAGCACATGTCCAAACTGCTTTTTCAGACCAGCACCATGTGTAACCTGGGTGACTGCCTACACTCCAGCAAGGGCAACCAGCCTTACTGATGCTCTATGTATTTGCATTACTGAGTCCAACCTCAAACCCTTAAAGTATTCTTTATTTTTACCAGTACACCTTAATTTATGGTGAAAACATAGTCCATATTATTTTACATGTTCCTCACATTTAAATTTCTCCCAAAACAGAAAATAATAAACACAACTTCAACAAAAGGAATTCCATTTCTATTATTCATTTCTTAATTTACCATATACATCCCCTCTCAAACTCTAAACTCACCTTTAAAATTAGTTAGCTGTGAAAGAAATGTGGCACTCAAACAACAGATTATCAGAGCCAGGATCTCTGTTCTTTACACCTCTCTCCTCTCAGCAGAACCAGATAATGGCAAAGTTTCCCTCTCTTTTCCACACATATACATGTAAGTTTCAAATCTCAGTGCTTCCCCCTTTTTTTCAAATGTAATCACACATTTCTATTGGTTGAAAACCAACCCTTTTCCAAAAGTACCCTTCCCCCAACTTGACTTCTGCCTAGTACCCTTCCCCCAACTTGACTTCTGCCTGCTACCATAGCAACAGCTCATGGAACACTGCTGTGTGGAGTTAGGTCAGAAGTTCACCAAACAATGTTTCAATTCCACAGAGCAAGAGTGCTTGACTTTTCAAACCTAACAGCAAATCCATAGTACTGTTCTTTGGTAACACATTTTTCTGTACCAATACAAAACATGCTTCTATTAATTTACACATACAGCCTAGTTTTTATTCTAGAATGGTATGAAACAGCCAATCAGTTCTTTTTTTTATGAAAAAAATATGTATGCCTCCATTTCCAAACTGTCTTTAATTTCTTTTTACCATTCTACTGAATTACACCTCCTGAGTGCATCCAGTTCTCCTTTGAAGATGTTCACAGTGTGGATTGTAGGGCACAGCTATGTCTTCTGGAGTGAAAAGTATGCAGAGAAAACAGGTATGGTGAGAGACCTTGCTTTACCAAATGTAGACATTTAATGGATTGGTCAGAGAGGGTTAAAGTGGTACCAATTGATGCCATTGGTGAAATCCTTCATGCAAATCCAACACCCTGACCTCATAATAGTGCACTGTGGTGGCAATGACCTAGGCACTTTGACTGGGGTAGGTCTGGAAATGCTTATGAAGGAGACCTTTGCACAACTGTTTTCACTTTTCCCAAAAACTGCCTTTGTGTTTTCTAACATATGCCAAAGGCAAAAATGGAACTGATCCAATCATTTCTGTCCGCAGATTGACAAAGCAAGAAAGCACGTCAACAAATCTGTTTCTGCTTTCCTCCGTGACTATGGTATGGGTTCCATTTACCACAACAACTTGCGTTACGACATGCAAGACATTTATAGAGGAGATGGTGTGCACTTCAATGATGAAGGGAACAGAGTCTTCCTCTTGAACCTTAGACTCTGCATCGGTACTTACTTGTAGGTACCACTAAAAAATCACTTCATAAACACAACGGCTCTTTTTAGAGCCCCCTAATATCTAAACACTTAAATCTGCATTTAATTTCATTTTTAATTTTTTTTTTACCGTACGCGTACGGTAAGCTTACCGTACGCGTACCCCGCGATTTTTTTTAAAATCAATAAATGTTTTCTTTGTACTTTTCTGTCCTTCTTTGACCCCCTTACAAATGTTAGGGGGTCTGTAACTCTCCTCCTTGCCCCCTTTTCAAGATATCACTCTTTTTTTTCTGAGTGAAACACATGAAATGGCGGCCACCGCTTCCTGGTTTCGACCGATTCGAATGTTTACTAAGATCTAAGAGCCAATCAGAATCGCGCTCGCGCACGCCACCGTACGCGTACGGTAAGCGCACCGTAAGCGCACCGTAAGCTGGCTCAGATATATATATTGATTTAAAGGCTATTTTCTCAGAATCTACTGAACAGATTTACACCAAACCTACAAAAGACACTTCCTTGACCTGAGGACTACCTCTCTGCCAAATTTCTAGTAATTCTGTTCAGCCGTTCGGGCTGTAGCTGTGTCTAAAGGTCCTATGGAAAAATGCATGGGAAAAACGCGTTTTGGGACCCCCCTTTTATCTCAGCCCCCGCTTGACGAATCCCCCCGAGACTTTCAGGGTAGGAGCGGAGCGTAGCACCCCACCTATTTTGAAATATTCGCGAGGATTCGTCGACCGGCGCCAAAGTTATTCAAAATAGAATGTTGCGGATTTCCTATGGAAACAGGGTCCTAACTATAACTACCTACTGGCGACCGCCAGTAGGTAATATATATATATATATATATATATATGTATATATCACCCAATCCCCCGCAAACATCCAAAGGAAGACGACGCCGTGTCCAGGCTCGAAAAATGTATTATTTACTCAGCCGATTTGTACGCGTTTCGGGCTTGATCACCAACATGCATAACATGATTCTTTAAGTTAGTCATTAAATGTATCTTACTGCAGACTAGTGACTAAACTGTGTAAATGTGTGTATGTGTCTGTATGTTGGTGTATAAGTGGCTGCATGGTTTTGAGAACAGCTATATGAGTCTCTATATGGGTAATTGATTGGTTGTCTAAGTATCTGTATGGGTTCATGAGTGTTTGTGTGGGTAGGGTGTGTGTCACTCTTTGCATAGATGTGTGAGTGGGTGATTCTATGGGTGCATGGTTTTAAGACTGCATCTGTGATGGACTGTATGGTTGAGTGAGTGTTTGTTTGGGTGTGTTAGGGATTGAATGTATATCTCAGTAGTACATTTGTAACTTACTACATATGTGAAAGGCAGTATACGTGCGTGTAAGAGTATATAAATGAGTAGATATGAGAGTGTGTGATTGTGAAAGTGACTGTATGGATGAGAGTGTGCTTGTATCAATGATTCTATAAGAGTGTAAGAATGTGATACTAATTTTATGAGTAAGTGAACTTGAGTGTGTTTCACTGCATAGGTGAGTAAATGGGAGTGTGATTATTTGCATGACTGACTAGGTGTGAGAGTACCTCTATGGATGATTGGTGGTGTGTGAGTGTCTATATAGGTGTATAAATGCATATGATAGTTTTGTATGGAGTGACTGTAAGTATGAGAGACTGTACAGGTGAATGAGTGGAGGTGTATGTAGACCTAAGAGTTAATAATTGGGTATGTAGTTATTGGTATTGCAGTATGTATGGTTTTGAGAATGGAACTCTTAAATTTTTAGTTGGTGTATCAAAGGTTATATTAGAGTGTGAGAAGATGTGCTACTCTATCACAAGGATGATGTCATCAGTGATGTCATCAGTGATGTCGTTTGAGATGTCATCAGTGATGTCATGAGTGATGTCACTGACCATGTCATGAGTGATGTAATATGTGACGCGCACCCAATGGGTTTTTTTTTTAAAAAAAAAAATCATTTTTTTCACCTTTAGTAAACCTTCAGGGACTCCCTGACAAAGAGAGGGGAGTGGCAAAGTAATTAAAAAAAGAGATGGTGTACATTTCACAGATGAAGGGAAGAGAGTCTTCCTATTAAACTTTAAACTCTGCATCAGTATTTATGTATAGGTACCCAAAAAAGATAATAGCTCATTTTAGTGCTGCATTAGAATTGCCTGTATTTACAAGGAGAGGAAAAGACACACAAAGAGGCTTATCCTCTCCTTGTAAATATGGAAAAGCACCCTGCGCCACTAGTTCATCAAGAAAATTGACGTAGTGGTGGCGCAGGTGGCTTGTAAATGTGCCCCAGAGATGTTAAGGAAATTAAGGGTAAAACAGACAAACCAAGAGTGACAGATACAGACACAGAGAACAAAACAACTGAGAAGGAGTAAGGCAGTTAAAAAGACTAAGACATATGTATACAGAAAAAGAAACATGGATGAAAAATTAGTGATGGAGGTAGTAAAGGTAGGGGAGTAGTAGAGAAGGAGTGAGGGAGTTACAAAAGAGTAGTAAAGCAGGAAAAGAGAGTGAGAAGAGAAATGAGAGAAGTAGAGTAAGGAGAGTAAGGAGAGGTGAAGAAAAGGAAGCATGAAACGAAACCAGTGACACATACAGATATGTTAAACTTACCTGACCATCAAAATAAATAATTTAGAATTAAATGTTTTTATTTAATTGCAAAGATAACTGAATTACATCTTCTAAATTTTCTTTCTAGTTCTGAAAAAAAGAAAAAAAGTATTAATATTCAACAATACACTTTATTAAACAGCACATGTTTTTTCATATTTAGCAAAGCAATTTTTTGCCCTTTTTTTGCTGTTTTCAGAATGTTTTGATTTTCACTGAAAATAGTGAAATCAATTGTATTCATCATTTAAAAGCGGGCAAAAAAAAAAACAATCTGAAAGATTGTTTAAAAAAGCCCCAAATGTATCCTCACTAAAACATACCTTAATAGAAATGTCAAAAATACCTTTTAAGAACAATAACAATTTTCAAGAAATTACGTCTGTAAACCTTGTTACAAAAGAACATTTTCCAAAATAATATCTGTCAAAGAAGTCCACAAATGTTTGTTTTACCTTTCCTTGAGGCCAAATGGTAAGTTTAAAATCTGTTTTGAGCGAAATATCCAATTTTAAGCCTTTTAAATTTTAATAATGCTTTCTTCCGATGATGATGTTAGTATTTAAAATTTGGGTTTCAGAAAAATTAGGCAAGAATTGGGTAAATCATAAGGCAAACATTGCTTGAAAATCAATTGAGAATCATTACACAGTGTCCATCCTTTTTCACATTTAAGATAAACTGTGTAATGACCAGAAGTTATAGAAGGACCATCATGAAAAATTATTGCAACTGCTACAAAAGTTTTTCCAGATATAGATACTTGGTTGCCAACAAACTTCTTTAGTAAAGTTTCCAATTTTGTTCCATCAGCTCTACATCGTTGTACCATTAAAATTAAATGCTGTCCATATTTCTTTAAAAATAACGTTGACAACATTTCAGATTTACATTTAGAACATTCCATGTTGTGATTAGCATCTTTAACTAATTTACTAAAAGTCACTGTTTTACTCTCTGGTAATGGTAAATATATGAACCTTTCAGAATCAACATTAGTATTGCTTGTGTTCATACAGTTATCACAACAATGTTCCCATTTATAAGAGACACCAAATAAATTTGCTACTTCTACCCCTTCATCTACTAGTACCATCAGGATATACATCAAGAATTCCTGTGCATCTTGCTGGACATTTTGTGTAAACTGTGTACGTCCAGAACATACATCTAAAAGATTTCTAACATCAGAAGCACTTTCTATTTCAGTTTTATCATTACTCAGCTTCTCATAAAGGAGACTCAGCAAAGAACAGAATCTTTTTTCATGATTTAGTATTATCTGCTCTTGCAAAAAATCAAGATAAAATACAACATTCAGCACTACATTTGCGTAGCAGTTGACACCAGAGCTATTTTCAAAATGACAACCAACAACCTCTTCCACACTGTCCTTTTTCTTTTTGCTTGCAGTCACATCACTATCTTTTTGTTTTCTCTTCTGTACATCCTCATTACAGATATTCTCAAATCTCCTTTTCCGACAAACAGCACGTTTTTCAAACACAGGATACTGACCTAAATGAGGAGCATAGCTTCTTCTTAATCTATTATACTCCTTTACACAGTTTGCATCAGCACTAACTTTTGAGTCATCAAAGTCTATCATGAATAACCCAGATATTTTTTTCACGCGTGACAAAGCAACATATGCCATACCTTCTTTAAACACAGTAGATCCAATGTTTACAAAAGCACTATCAACAGTTAATCCTTGAGATTTGTGAATAGTTACAGCATATGCTAGAGAAAACGGAAACTGCTTCCTACGTACATATAAGTCTTTCACAAGCAAGAAATGAACTGAACAACGACAAATGCCTTTAACCTCTTGTATCTGATCAAATTTTATTTTTAAACATTCAATTCCAACTTTTTTCTGGTAATTAACAAAACCCACAACTCTTCCCATAGCTCCATTCACTAAACCTTTCTCTACATCCAAATAACGTCTTAAAATTACTCTACAGTTCATACACACATAAAGATTCTTTTCCAAACCAGCTGTTTTTGAAATGTTTTTCTCCAGAGAATCCAATTTAGTACCCAATTTGCCTGTCAATATAATAGTTATTTGTTCATGTTCTATTTTATCCACAGCTTCCAGTTTTATGATCTCTTCATTTTCCAATTTCAAAAGTTCTTGATTGAATACAGAGCATTCGTGTAGTGTTGGCATTAAGCAGATTACAGTATTTTTTTCCGCAATTTTCTTGTATATTTTCTCTGGAACTATTTCTTCTGTTGGAAACAAATTACATAGCAATCGACTCTGTAATGCTTTTCTGCCATGTTCTGTGAGTAGTCCAATTCTTATATCTTTCAGAATACTTGCATAGTCCTCATCATTGGCTTGCCTCATATTGGTAATGAGTTCCTAATACTCAAAATATGTCCAAAAATTTACATTGCCTATACTTCCTAACGACTTTTTCGTGTCTTCATGTGTAAGAGTATGGAATACCGGTTGTCCTTTAACTGGAGTAAGTTGCAAAAGATCTCCAAAAACTATGATGTGTTTTCCTCCAAATAACACGTCAAAGTCTGTCTTCAGAATTTGCTGCATTCTTAAATGCACAAAGCCAAGCATTAAGTTTGATACCATGCCAACTTCATCAATAATGAGTACTTTCATTTTCTTCAATACTCTTGAAACTTCCAAGCATGCTTCTCCTGCTAGTTTGTGGTACTGTATTTTGTTCTCGTGCTCTACTGGTAACATTAGCAAACGATGTAAGGTAACTCCTTTGATGTTATACGCTGCTAACCCAGTTGGAGCAGTAACAACACAAGACAAAATGGATTCCATTTTCTTCTGTAGGTAGCTTCTAATTACATTAATTAAGAAACTTTTTCCAGTTCCTGCTTGTCCACTTACATACATTCTGATTGGTTCAAAAGATGTGCATGAGCACTCTTTATTTTCATGTAGTAATCCGTGATAAATTTTTTGTCTGACTTCTTCATAAATTTGTTTTTGTTCTTCATTCAGTTGCTCCTCCAAATATGTTAAGTCTACTAAATCTTCCTGAGCTTGATTCATACCTGTTTCCACTTCGTTCATAGCTATTGCTGCTTCATTTTCGACGATCGGTTGTCCTAGAGGATCTTGAATGAATGTCCCAGAACTTTGACTGTCTTGAGAACTGTCTCTAGCTACTTCAGCTGCAATTGTTGCTTCTTGTTCAATTTCTTCTTTTAACATTTGAACATAAGTTGTGAAAGTACTGCATTCTATGCTGCCTTTGCTAGCATTGAAGGAATCTTCTTCATAACTCTGGAATTCTCCAAGTAGTTCGTCCTCTGAACGCCATGGTTTAAACAGCTGCAAAAGTGCCAAGTAGTAAAATTCCTTTTTGTCAGGAGTGTCGCAACTCAGCTTCCAGTGATTTATCAAACTTCCTTTTGTTTGCTTCACCAAACATCCTTCCTCACCAATGACTTTATATTTTCCATTGTTGATATCTTCTGTGGCATTCCGTTTAAAAATAAAGTTCTGCAGCACTTCATAGAGACATATGTTCTCAAGGTGATGACTTCTTTGTGGATAATATGTGTCCAACATGTTTGTTCTTAAAATGTCTGTACTTTCTGCTTCGAACTCTGCTAAATATTCAATTTCTCGAATAGATTTCAGTACCCGATTTCGCATTCCTGCAAGACCTAAACTTGCCCAAATTATTCTTCTGGATTTTGAGTACAGACTTGCAGATGATAACCTATCTGAGCATTCGTAGGATCCAATTTCTCGATGCGATAACATCATTAAACTGAAACTGTATAGCTTTTTACTGACAGTTTTCTCGTGAGAAATCTCTTCCCACATTTCCTTCAATTCCGTTTTCTCAGATTTAGTGATGTAAGATGTGACATAGCGAGCAACAGCAATAGAATTGTCAGCCACATACTGTATATCCATGTTAGCATTCCACATGGATAATTATATATATATTTTGACTCTTCTTTTCTTCTTAGATTGTAGGTATTTTTAGGTGATTTTCTTGTAATAGTATGTCGCACAGCTGACATAAAACTGTTTACTCTTCCTTTTGAAAGAACAGGTCGTGGAAATCCAAATCGACATTTTGTGTAGAATTTATCTTTACTCTTGTACTTTCGTCGACAGTATTTTCCACACCAATGACTTTGGAAACTTAAAACTTGCTCTTTTAAATTTTTCTCTTCTGTGCTTTTAGGTATAGCACATGTTGCATATCCTTCGATGAAACTTAAAACTGCATCATCAGAATCAGTTCCAAATTTTGGGGCATCCTTGATCCACAACAGCATATGAATATGAGGAGCACCTCTGGCTTGGTACTCTTTTCTCCAAAAGAAATCCACAACTTCTCCAAGAGGTGGATTTTTTTTTATTGCAGATGAAGGACATCATAGCCTCAAATCTATGATTGAAATATCTGCAAACATTAACCGGATCCAATGAGCACAATTCTCCTGCTGTCTTGTATTGGATGTTTTCAATATTTGAATTTGCCTCTCGAAGAAAATCCAGAAGATCATCCCAAGCGTACTCAGCACAGCTTAGGGTAAGGAACCATGTAGGAGTTCCTAAATTCCGTAACATACACTTCAATTCTCCATGGCGTCGGTACCAATATTCATTAGTCCCACGCTGACAAGCCATCAAATTGATCAATTGAGATTCCAAATGATCATCTCGCTGTTGCACTTTGTTCATAAAATCCTTTGCAGTCACATTATGTAGATGTACTCCAGTTTTCAAAATGTGATTTACTGCATAAGATAGTGCTGACAAGTCACTTTCAAATAAAAGATGGAACAAATAAGGAATACTTTGATGAAATCTAGGATCTTCTGCATATAATCTTGTAGTCCGATACTCCGAAGCAAGAATCTGTACTGGACGTTCATCAAATCATCCTCCTTCTCCTGTAGGAAACAGCTGTGGAAAACAACGAGCTTCCAAGCTCTCTTCCCATACACTCACGGGAGTTCCTTTTGCTTTCTTCATCTGAAACAGATCAATAGCATTTCCCATAACTTCTTTAGAATGAAGAGGATGTATGCTGAAATGTTCATAAATTTCTTCTTCTTTTGACTTATCCACTTTTTCAAGTTGCCCAGTTGGTATTCCTGTGTCTTCTAGTATTTCTTCTTCATCTTCATCCATATAAATGGCTTCATACCATTTATTATTTTTTTTCAAATACAAATTTGCTCTTTGTACTTTTCGTACATCCACCAGCTCCTGCCAAATTTTCTTATTCTTTGTAGGTACACCATTAACCAGAATAACTAATGGTTCAGTTTCTAAAGTATCTGCATCAATTGTTTCCATATTTTTTTTCAAATCCAATGGCAAATAGACAACTCTTCCTTTTAAACCTCTTTGTAAATCCGAAGGAGGTAATTTACCAGTTTTTGGCTCCATACGCACTATGGTTTGAAATGGATGGACACATTGAATGAGTATAGACTCATACGTATTTAAATCAGAAAGTTCTGGAGGAATATCAACCAATTCTAAATTATTATGTACAGCTCTAGCTGGCATTCTATTTTCTCCTAACTTGTTATAACAGTATTTACAAATACGCTGATCTTCACCCAAATCAAAACAATTTTCCAGAAATATATATGTTGCAAAATCTTTCCACTTATAATTATCTTCATTTTCACTTTTTTCATACAGATCAACATTCCTTGTTTGAATTTTATAATGGCTTCTCCGGCAACAAATACAAGTAATATTTGGTCTTTCATTAGAGATGATAGTAAATGTTGTCATTTCATCTTCAACATTTTTACTAACATTAAGTTCTACATTCTCTTCCACATTTTCATCAATAACTGTGTCATTGTCTGCACTTTCTTGTTCTGGACCAAAGTAAGAAAACTGAATCTCATCAGTAACCTTCACTACATCTGATACAGATCCACGGAACAGAGCATTATTCAACTCATTTAACTTTAGTGCTGGACTTTTAGCAAAATACAATGTTCTCACAAACTTTCTCATTTCAGTATGATGAACAGCCAGCATCCTAAAATGGTGAAAAACACTTTGACACACTTTCCTAGATAGACAAGCCAGAGAATGTCCTTGCAAACCAGTATTCTCTCTCACTCTGCATGGATCTAGTCTTTGAAGCACCTTAATCTTCTGTTTAACACTCTTTTTACTATATTCTCTTAGAAATTCACGTAATTTATCAATAGATTCCTGACGCACAGTACAAATACTACTACAATTCCAAGTGTACACTGGGGCTTTAGGACATCTCCCCATAACCTCATCAGCCATCACTTGTTCCTCATTACTTGGAACCATTTTCTCCTTTTCCATTACACACCCATCCTTAACTTCATATGCTCTACCATTGGTGTCAACTGCATGCAACAAACTATTACTTTGAAGATAACTCTCTTCATTTAAAAATGGTTCAGTACTTGAACTATGCTTCCATTCTCCTAAGAACACTTTACAAAAGTTTTTTTTTTTACTTCTCTTTTCCTTTTGCTTTGTGACTTCATTGCATTGACTAATTTATCTAATCTACGCATCCTGTTCAAAACTAAAATGAATAGTTTTTTTTATTTCTAATGCCTTGGTAACAATACTTTCAATTAATTTCTTTTTCTTATAAAATTTTGTTTTTTTCTTATATTTTTTCACATCCTTCAGCAAATTTAACATCACTCTTCTCTGAAACATTTTTCGACGAATGTTTTTAAAATCTATTTTCCATGTTAAGTCACTCTTCCTAACTTCTGAGTCTATATTAGCATTTTGTTTTTGCTGTCGACTCTGTTGTAGTTTTGTACTTCTAACACTGTTTGAATTTATCTTTCGATCATTTTTTTTTTGGAAGATAATTTTTAAAAATTCTTTAGTTTGCTTACCAGAAGACTTTTTCTGTTTTCCAACACACGCTTCGCCTCCTATTTTTTTTTTACCAGTCGTCTTCAAATATAGTTGTTGTTTCTTTCCTTTTCTTTTTCTTGACTTTATAGGCATCTTTATATGTTTTCACTGTTGCTCAGCAATACCTGCAAAAAACTAAAAAAAAATACCTTTATGTAATTTTAATTCATTTCAAATTTTTTTTTCTACTTTTCAAATCCTATCACATGAGCTGATCCTTTCCTACGAGTTCAAGTCTTACAAAATAGGAGAAACATGAATTAAATCTCTGACAATAATTCCTGTGTGCACACAGACTCATGGTGTGATTCTAGGCAGAAAACGATATTTGATTGGAAATTTGAAAGCACATGTACTTCTGTTGAGGAGCAAATGATAATTACTGTGACAGCCTGACACATTTTTCTTATATTTTAGAGAAGTAGAAAAGAGCACATGTCCTTACAGCTATTTGACACCATGACCATGTGTTACAGGGTGAGTGATTAGACTACAGCAAAGGAAATCAGCCTTGATGACGTTGAATGTGTTTGCTATTTGTTTGCATTTGCCTCACATTTTTGAGATACTGATTTCTGCTGAGTGCTAACCAACACATTTGAAGAAAACAAGGTGGCCCTTTACTGAATATGCAAGTTTTACAGAACAACAGCAACACAAATTGGAACGCTGACAACAATTCCTGTGTGCACACAGAGTCATGGTGTGATTCTAGGCAGAAAGCGATATTTCCTTTGGCAATTTGAAAACACATTTAGTAGTGTGGTAGAGCAAGTGATAATTACTGTGACAGCCTGACACATTTTTCTTATAATTTACACAGACAGAAAGGAGCACATGTCCTAACAGCTCCTTGAGACAATGACCATGTGTTACAGGGTGAGTGATTAGACTAGAGCAAAGGAAATGAGCCTTGGTGACATTGAATCTGTTTGTGTTACACACTACTATCTAAAACACCACACACAGCTGACTATTATACATGGGAGTGTACGAGAAGCTGCTGCGTGTGTGCAAAGAGTGTGTTTCTGGAAACTGTGTATTGTCAGCTGCAAGAGAGATCTGCATGGAGACTTCCACAACTGCATGAAGAGTGCAGACATGTGTATAAGACTACATGTGTGGTAAGGGTTAATTAGACTTTTCAACATGTAGGAACCACCTCAGCCATTGCCAGAATTGATGAAAAATGTACCATGCTATTTTCACATGTGTTATTGCATTTGCCTCACATTTTTGAGATACTGATTTCTGCTGAGTGCTAATCAACACATTTGAAGAAAACAAGCTGGCCCTTTCCTGAATATGCAAGTTTTACATTACAACAGCAACCCTAATTGGAACGCTGACAACAATTCCTGTGTGCACACAGAGTCATGGTGTGATTCTAGGCAGAAAGCGATATTTCCTTTGGCAATTTGAAAGCACATTTAGTACTGTGGTAGAGCAAGTGATAATTACTGTGACAGCCTGACACATTTTTCTTATAGTTTACTCAGACAGAAAGGAGCACATGTCCTAACAGCTCCTTGAGACCATGACCATGTGTTACAGGGTGAGTGATTAGACTAGAGCAAAGGAAATGATCCTTGGTGACATTGAATCTGTTTGCGTTACACACTACTATCTAAAACACCACACACAGCTGACTATTATACATGGGAGTGTACGAGAAGCTGCTGCGTGTGTGCAAAGAGTGTGTTTCTAGAAACTGTGTATTGTCAGCTGCAAGAGAGATCTGCATGGAGAGTTCCACAACTGCATGAAGAGTGCAGACATGTGTATAAGACTGCATGTGTGGTAAGGGTTAATTAGACTTTTCAACATGTAGGAACCACCTCAGCCATTGCAAGAATTGATGAAAAATCTACCATGCTATTTTCAAATGTGTTTGCATTTGCCTCACTTTTTTGAGATACTGATTTCTGCTGAGTGCTAACCAACACATTTGAAGAAAACAAGCTGGCCCTTTCCTGAATGTGCAACTTTTACAGAACAACAGCAACCCAAATTGGAACGCTGACAACAATTCCTGTGTGCACACAGAGTCATGGTGTGATTCTAGGCAGAAAGCGATATTTCCTTTGGCAATTTGAAAGCACAATTAGTACTGTGGTAGAGCAAGTGATAATTACTATGACAGCCTGACACATTTTTCTTATAGTTTACACAGACAAAAAGGAGCACATGTCCTAACAGCTCCTTGAGACCATGACCATGTGTTACAGGGTGAGTGATTAGACTAGAGCAAAGGAAATGAGCCTTGGTGACATTGAATCTGTTTGCGTTACACACTACTATCTAAAACACCACACACAGCTGACTATTATACATGGGAGTGTGCAAGAAGCTGCTGCGTGTGTGCAAAGAGTGTGTTTCTGGAAACTGTGTATTGTCAGCTGCAAGAGAGATCTGCATGGAGACTTCCACAACTGCATGAAGAGTGCAGACATGTGTATAAGACTACATGTGTGGTAAGGGTTAATTAGACTTTTCAACATGTAGGAACCACCCCAGCCATTGCAAGAATTGATGAAAAATCCACCATGCTATTTTCAAATGTGTTTGCATTTGTCTCACATTTTTGAGATACTGATTTCTGCTGAGAGCTAACCAACACATTTGAAGAAAACAAGCTGGCCCTTTCCTGAATGTGCAACTTTTACAGAACAACAGCAACCCAAATTGGAACGCTGACAACAATTCCTGTGTGCACACAGAGTCATGGTGTAATTCTAGGCAGAAAGCGATATTTCCTTTGGCAATTTGAAAGCACATTTAGTACTGTGGTAGAGCAAGTGATAATTACTATGACAGCCTGACACATTTTTCTTATAGTTTACACAGACAGAAAGGAGCACATGTCCTAACAGCTCCTTGAGGCCATGACCATGTGTTACAGGGTGAGTGATTAGACTAGAGCAAAGGAAATGAGCCTTGGTGACATTGAATCTGTTTGCGTTACACACTACTATCTAAAACACCACACACAGCTGACTATTATACATGGGAGTGTGCAAGAAGCTGCTGCGTGTGTGCAAAGAGTGTGTTTCTGGAAACTGTGTATTGTCAGCTGCAAGAGAGATCTGCATGGAGACTTCCACAACTGCATGAAGAGTGCAGACATGTGTATAAGACTACATGTGTGGTAAGGGTTAATTAGACTTTTCAACATGTAGGAACCACCCCAGCCATTGCAAGAATTGATGAAAAATCTACCATGCTATTTTCAAATGTGTTTGCATTTGTCTCACATTTTTAGATACTGATTTCTGCTGAGTGCTAACCAACACATTTGAAGAAAACAAGCTGGCCCTTTCCTGAATATGCAACTTTTACAGAACAACAGCAACCCAAATTGGAACGCTGACAACAATTCCTGTGTGCACACAGAGTCATGGTGTAATTCTAGGCAGAAAGCGATATTTCCTTTGGCAATTTGAAAGCACATTTAGTACTGTGGTAGAGCAAGTGATAATTACTATGACAGCCTGACACATTTTTCTTATAGTTTACACAGACAGAAAGGAGCACATGTCCTAACAGCTCCTTGAGGCCATGACCATGTGTTACAGGGTGAGTGATTAGACTAGAGCAAAGGAAATGAGCCTTGGTGACATTGAATCTGTTTGCGTTACACACTACTATCTAAAACACCACACACAGCTGACTATTATACTTGGGAGTGAACGAGAAGCTGCTGCGTGTGTGCAAAGAGTGTGTTTCTGGAAACTGTGTATTGTCAGCTGCAAGAGAGATCTGCATGGAGACTTCCACAACTGCATGAAGAGTGCAGACATGTGTATAAGACTACATGTGTGGTAAGGGTTAATTAGACTTTTCAACATGTAGGAACCACCCCAGCCATTGCAAGAATTGATGAAAAATCTACCATGCTATTTTCAAATGTGTTTGCATTTGTCTCACATTTTTGAGATACTGATTTCTGCTGAGTGCTAACCAACACATTTGAAGAAAACAAGCTGGCCCTTTCCTGAATGTGCAACTTTTACAGAACAACAGCAACCCAAATTGGAACGCTGACAACAATTCCTGTGTGCACACAGAGTCATGGTGTAATTCTAGGCAGAAAGCGATATTTCCTTTGGCAATTTGAAAGCACATTTAGTACTGTGGTAGAGCAAGTGATAATTACTATGACAGCCTGACACATTTTTCTTATAGTTTACACAGACAGAAAGGAGCACATGTCCTAACAGCTCCTTGAGGCCATGACCATGTGTTACAGGGTGAGTGATTAGACTAGATCAAAGGAAATGAGCCTTGGTGACATTGAATCTGTTTGCGTTACACACTACTATCTAAAACACCACACACAGCTGACTATTATACATGGGAGTGAACGAGAAGCTGCTGCGTGTGTGCAAAGAGTGTGTTTCTGGAAACTGTGTATTGTCAGCTGCAAGAGAGATCTGCATGGAGACTTCCACAACTGCATGAAGAGTGCAGACATGTGTATAAGACTACATGTGTGGTAAGGGTTAATTAGACTTTTCAACATGTAGGAACCACCCCAGCCATTGCAAGAATTGATGAAAAATCTACCATGCTATTTTCAAATGTGTTTGCATTTGTCCCACATTTTTGAGATACTGATTTTTGCTGAGTGCTAACCAACACATTTGAAGAAAACAAGCTGGCCCTTTCCTGAATGTGCAACTTTTACAGAACAACAGCAACACAAATTGGAACGCTGACAACAATTCCTGTGTGCACACAGAGTCATGGTGTGATTCTAGGCACAAAACGATATTTCCTTTGGCAATTTGAAAGCACATTTAGTACTGTGGTAGAGCAAGTGATAATTACTGTGACAGCCTGACACATTTTTCTTATAGTTTACACAGACAAAAAGGAGCACATGTCCTAACAGCTCCTTGAGGCCATGACCATGTGTTACAAAAAACAAGCTGCCCCTTTCCTGCGAGTGCAAGGGTAATAGAGCAAGACCAACACGAATCAAATCTCTGATAACATTTCCTGTGTGCTCACTGTCTCATGGTGTGATTCTAGGTAGAAAACAGTATTCCTGGGTGATACCAGTACACCTTAACTTGTAGTGAAGACATACTCCATAATATATAACATGTTTCAGCCGCTTAAATATCTTCCTTAACATAAAATGAAAAACACAACTTTTAAAGTAGTAGGAAAATGTACCATACTATTTTCAAATGTGTTTGCATTTGCCTTTCATTTGTGAGTAACTGATTTCTGCTGAATGCTAAACATCACACTTTAAGTTAACAAACTACCCCTTTTCTGCGAGTGCAAGGCTAACAGAACAAAAGCAACACAAATCTCTGACAACAAATCCTGTGTGCAGACAGACTCATGATGTGATTCTACGCACAAAACGGTATTCCTCAGTGATAGCAGTACACCTTAACTTACAGTGAAGACATACTCCATAATATCTTACAAGTTCAAAACAGTTAAATATCTCCTAAACCACAAAATGTAAAACTCAACTTTAAAAGAAAAATGACATGTCTATTATTTATATCAAAATACACCACATACTTCCCCTCTCAAACTCACAACTCACCTTTAAAATTAATTAGTTGAGAAATAAATGTGGCACTCAAACAGCAGATTACAGTGATGTAATATCTGACGTCATCAGCAGAGGATTGCGGTCGCGTGAGTTATAGTTGCCTGCACTAACTATAACGGGGGAATTTCATTGGTTTTTCACGAGTGAAATGTCCTGCTAACTATAACATGTGTGAAACCTATGTTTTTTTCAGTGAATTTGCAAGGTTTTTTAAATGCTAATTCCTAACTATAACGTGTGTGAAACCTATGGTTTTTTCAGTGAATTTCAAAGGTTTTTAAAATGCAAATTTTTTTTTGAGATTTTTGTTAAAAAATAATATCCAACCTATGCATAAAATAATATATGTACTATATCCTGCATTATGGAATGGTTATTTTTTTTTTAAATTAATGTTTACAAATAGTTGTACATCACAGTTATTATCTTCTACAACCCTTGAAACTTTAAATTATTTTTTTTTATGGATTTTTTGCCGTGCGCGTACGGTAAGCTGACGCTACGCGCTCCGTATGTCATAAGTACGGTGCGCTTACGTGATACGTACGTGACGTACGTACGCATGCGTACTTCTTTTGCAACGCGTACACGCATGCGCGTTGCGCGGAACCAACGTCGCGGTTACGCGGGTGCGTGTAATGCGCATGCACGAGTGCGTCCTACGTACGTGCTCCATAAGCGCATGTTTACGTCACGTTTGCGCATGCGTACTTGTTTACGAGCGCGTAGCGTAAGCTTACGGAGCGCGCACGGTAGGTCATGTGATCCACAAAGAACACTTTTCATTGGTTTAAACTACTTTCAGTTCCAGAAACTTCCAACACCACACCCATTCCCCTCATTAATGCTTGAGATCCCCTAGGAGAAGGAGCTGAATTGACATTGAGATACAATGGCAGAGCAGCAGTCCTCTTCTGAGAGTGAGCCTAGCAGCACCATCATCAGATAGAGAAGGAGGAAACAAAAGGATTCTTTTGTGTGGGAGTATTTTACTTTTCCAGAGGGGCAGAAAAAGGTGAATGCTCCATTGGTCACTTGCACACTTTGTGACCGTGTTTTATCTAGAGGAAATCCAAGGAAGAAGTATTCCTTTGGAAATCACTCTATGATGAGACACATTAGGGATAAACATCCCAGGACCTTTGCTCGACATACTGAAGAAAACTCTTCAGTAAGTCACCGGAGCCCAACCTCAGAAGCTCAGCCGAGTACATCATCGGCAGCTCAGCTGAGCCCTTCCTCTGAGGTGGGAGCATCACCTTCTTCAGCTCCTCTGGACATTAACCCTCGATTTCGGAGGGTTTCAATGAGGTGTACAACGTGTTGTGGTCTTATTGTTTTTGGGGAGACCAGTGTTTCCCTTATTAACAATAAGATAGACCAGCACGTTTGTAGACGTTCATAATATTCCCATTCTTTCTTTCCTCTATCCCTGTATTAACACAACGGCTCTTTTAAGAGCCAACCTTACCTCACAATTTTTTTTATTTTTTTTATAATCTCTGGTTTTTGAAAACATTTTTTTGCCGTGCGCGTACGGTACGCGTAGTTGCGGAATCGTTACGCGAAGTTCGCGGAATTTTTCCGTTTACGCCGTGCGCGTACACTACGCGCATTCCGCGATTTTTCGAAAAAAAATTACAATTAATTTTTGCCCTTGGGGGTCCTTCTGGGACCCCCTGACAAAGGCTAGGGGGTCAGGAACTGTCCACCCTGCCCCCTTTTCACGTTCTCCACCTTTGTTTTTCACCCCCTCAGAGTGCGAGAGACAAAATGGCGGCCGACACTTCCTGGTTTCGACCGATTCGAATGTTTACTAAGATCTAACAACCAATCAGAATCGCGCTCGCGCACAGCGGCGTGCGCATACGGTAAGCTTACCGTACGCGCTCGGAGCGCGCCTATAGATATATATATTGATTTAAATGCTATTTTCTCAGGAAATACTGAACAGATTTACACGAGACCTTCAAAAGGCACATCCCTGACCTGAGGGCTACCTCTCTGCCAAATGTCAAGTAATTCTGTTCAGCCGTTCGGGCTGTAGCTCGGACTAAAGGTCCTATGGAAAAATGCATGGGGAAAACGCGTTTTGGGACCCCCCCTTTTTCTCAGCCCCCGCTTGACGAATCCCCCCGAGACTTTCAGGTAAGGAGCGGAGCGGAGCGCCCCACCTATTTTGAGAATTTCTTGAGGATTCGTCAATCGGCGCCAAAGTTATTCCAAATAGAATGTTGCGGATTTCCTATGGAAACACGGTCCTAACTATAACTATCTACTGGCGACCGCCAGTAGATAATTATCTACTGGCGGTCGCCAGTAGATAGTTATAGTTAGGATCGTGTTTCCATAGGAAATCTGAAAATTCTATTTTGAATAACTTTTGTGCCGGTTGACGAATCCTCGCGAAATTTTCAAAACTAATGGGGCGCTCCGTTCAGCTCCTACCCTGAAAGTCTCGGGGTGATTCGTCAAGTAGGGGCCGAGAAAAAAGGTTGGTCCCAAAACGCATTTTCCCCATGCATTTTCCCATAGGACCTTTAGACACAGCTACAGCCCGGACGGCTGAACAGAATTACTTGAAATTTGGCAGAGAGGTAGCCATAAGGTCAAGGAAGGGCCTTTTGCAGGTCTGGTGTAAATGTGTTCAGTATTTCCTGAGAAAATAGCATTTAAAAGCATATCAATATCTATAAGCCCGCAGGGTGCGCGCACCGTGCGAGCACCCTAACGTGCGCGAGCGTAATTCTGATTGGTGGTTACATGTTAGTCAACGTTCGAATCGGTCGAAATCAGGAAGTGTCGGCCGCCATTTTGTTTGTTTTCAGTGCGAGAGTGAAAAAGGAAGGTGGCGAACGTGAAAAGGGGGCAGGGTAGAGAGTTCCTGACCCCCTAGCCTTTGTCAGGGGGTCCCTGAAGGACCCCGAAGGCCGAAATTTTATTTATTTATTTTTAAATCGTGGGGGTGGGCGCACCGTGCGCACACGGTAAAAAACAAACAAAAAAAATATATATATATATTTTTTTTTAAATCGCGGACGGTGAAAACCAAAAAAAATAAAATAATTTTTAATACGTAGTTTATTGTAAAATAAATATATAAAAAAAAATAATAATACATAAATAAATTAGCATTTAAAAAACCGTACAAATTCACTGAAAAAAACCATAGGTTTCACACACGTTATAGTTAGGAATTAGCATTTAAAAAACCTTGCAAACTCACTTAAAAAACCATAGGTTTCACACATGTTATAGTTAGGTGGATATTTCACTCGTAAAAAACCAATGAAATTCCCCCGTTATAGTTAGTTCAGATAACTATAACTCGCGCGACCGCCACTCTATCACAAGGATGATGTCATCAGTGATGTCATGAGTGATGCCACTGACCATGTCATGAGTGATGTAATATGTGACGTCATGAGCAGTGGATTGCGGGCGCGCGAGTTATAGTTATCTGAACTAACTATAACGGGGGAATTTCATTGGTTTTTTACGAGTGAAATATCCACCTAACTATAACATGTGTGAAACCTATGGTTTTTTAAGTGAATTTGCAAGGTTTTTTAAATGCTAATTCCTAACTATAACGTGTGTGAAACCTATGGTTTTTTCAGTGAATATATATATGTATATATATTACCTACTGGCAGTAGGTAGTTATAGTTATAACTTAGTTTCCATAGGAAAAGCATTTTTTGATTTGCTAATAACTTTCGCGTCGTTTGACAAATCTTCACGAAATTCTCCCCAGGAAAAGTCTATCCTGGTCAGCTCCTATCCTGAAAGTTTGGGGGTGATTCGTCAAGCCGGGACTGAGAGAAAAGGGTGGTCCCATAACACATTTTCCCCATGTTAATTTCCATAGGAAATTTTGAGTCGGGCTACAGCCCGAACTGCTGAACGGAATTAGCCCAAATTTGGCAAAAAGGTAGAGCTTGGTTCAGAAAGCGACCTTTTTTTCAAATGGTGTAAATCCGTTCAGTAGTTTTTGTGAAATTGAGAAAAATATGAGTCAAAAAATCAATTTCCCAGAGGAAACTTAGGGCAAGGCTACAGCCGAAACTGCTGAACGGAATTACACCAAATTTGCCAAAAAGATAGTGCTTGGATCAGAAGGCGACCTTTTTTTTAAATGATGTAAATCCGTTCAGTAGTTGCTGAGAAATTACAAAAATAAAAATATCAATATCTAGAGGCACAGTGGATCTGCGCACCCTCCCGACCACGAACTTTAATTGGTTGACAACACTCCAAACCAGGAAGTGTTGGCAGTCATCTAGTGACTTGGTAGAACCGAGTCACAAGAAAAGAGAAAAACAAATGCGAAGAACAAGAAAAGGTGGCAGGATAGAAACACCCTGACCCCCTAGGCCTGCTCAGGGGGTCCCACAAGGACTCCCAGGGCCCAGAAAAGCAGTTTTTTTTTATTTCGGCCGAATTCGCGCTGGGTACGTGAATCTGGATGAGAAAACAAAAAGAAAAAGAAGCGCGGATTCCCGCGCTTCGTTGTATTGAAGCCCTCAGGTAGACCAGGTCCCTTGGGCACTAAAAAATGTGTGGGGCCCCCAATCCCCCCACACTGCCCCGGGGATGGCCACCTCCCCGGGTCTTGATTTGAGAGTTGCGCGGGGCACGCAGTTCCCTGCAGCCCCGGGGACCACCACCCCCTGGGGCTAATTTTTTAATGTGTGGGGGGCCTCCAAGGTCCCCCCAAGCCCTGAGGACCTCCACACCCCGGGGCTTTTATTAATTATTTGTGGGGCGGCACACAGCCCCCCGCTGCCCTGGGGACCACCACCCCGGGGTTTTTTAATACATTTTTAAACCTCTGTGGGGGGTTCAAGCCCCCCCACATGCTCCGGGGACCGCTACCTCCACGGGGCACTAAGATGCAAATGTGGAGGTCCGTTACAGACCCCCGAGCCCCAGGGACCACCACTCCCCGGGGCTTCGCAAACTTTGGGAGGGGGGCTGCGTGGTCCCCCTCCTGGAGCCCTTCCTGGCTGGGACCGCCACCCCCAGGGCCGGCTCCTGCAGTGTCCCGGGTGCCCACCCCCAGGACACTGCTGTTTGCTATGGCAGGGCGGTAGCAGTGCGGCTCCCGCCCTGTCATAGCAAACTGTGCTTTGGATTTTGTAAGTGAGAGCAGGTTTCCTGCTCTCGCTTTTCAAAATCCAAACCACATTGCTTTTCCACAAGGGGAGCTGCATGTTAGCATACCTCCAGTATGTGCCAGGGAGCTGCGTTGCAGAGAGGTGTTCAGAGGCCTCCCTGCAACGCTGCTCTGTGGCGCTTACTGAAGGTACCTGGTGGGCTAGTTGGCCCCCAGAGACCCTCAGGACTCAAGGAGAATTAATCCCCTAATTTACAATGTGCCAGGGGGCGCATTTGCACAGTGGTGCACAGAGGGGGCTGGGCCTGACATACCAAGTGTGCAAATGCACCCCCTGGCATATTGTAAATTGCGGGATTAAGATCCTCTTCAATCCTGAGGGTCCCACGATAGCTGCCCTGGAGCGTTTTAAGTTGGGGGATTAATTCCCCTTGAATCCTGATGGTCCCTGGTGCCAACTAGCCCACCATGTACCTCCAGTAAGTGCCAAAGAGCTGCATTGCAGAGAGGTGTAAAAAGGGGCGTGGCCTCTGAACACCTCTCTGCAACGCAGCTCCCTTGCACACTTGTCACATCAGGCCACGCCCACTCCCTGCACCACTGTGCAAACGCACCCCCTGGTGCATTGTAAATTGGGGGATTAAGTCCCCTTGAGTCTTTCTCACCTTTATTCTGCCTCTTTCTGCTTGTTTCTCACCTTTATTCTGCTCGTTTCTAACCTTTATCTTGCCTCTTTTCGCTTGATGCTGACCTTTATTCTGCTTTTTTCTGCTAATTACTGACCTTTATTCTGCCTCTTTCTGCTTGTTTCTGATCTTTATTTTTCCTCTTTCTGCTATTTTCCCCACAGGAGCGTGGGGGAGCCTCAAGGCCCCCACAGTCCCAGCTGGCTTCCCGCCTTCTGCGAGAGGAAATATTGCTGTGACAGACAGGGAGCTGCTGAAAGGCAGCACCCTGTCTGTCAGAGCAAATGTTTTCATCTGTTTCCCTGCAAGCATATTTGCATGCAGGGAAACAGAAGAAAACTGGCTTTCTGAAAGCCAGAGCTGTTTGACAACTCTGGCTTGCACAAAGTGGAGTTCTGTTTGCTTTTGCTTGGTGGGAGCTCTCAGCAGTTAACTCTTTAGAGAGGTTTAGCTTTGTCCAGACACAAGGGAGCACGCAGTATAAATCAAAACAATACGTTTTCAGGCATAGAGTGCCTAAAATATTTATTCATTCTAAGTTAGCTTGGATGGTATTTTACCAATTGAAAGCTGTAGTACTGTGCCTGGAGTGTTAATGGGTTTTGTCATTTTACAGATCGGCGTGGATGGCATTTAGCTAATCCTATGCTGAAAGACTTTGCTGTGGAAATGGCAGAATACTTTACCGTTTCTATCTCGAGTGGATGGTAATGTGCTATTCCTATGCCTAAAACTTTGATAGAAAAGCAGACATTTGAGGTGAGTAATTTCATAGTGTTGCTTGTATTGTAGGGTGCTCCATATAGGAGATTCTCTCCACCTAATCTTGGAAACTACCCAGAGTTTTCTGCTTCATTTTTGCATAATCTATGTGGCACTCTATGCCTGAAAGGGTATTGTTTTGACTTATAGTGGATGCTCCCTTGTGTCTGGACAAAACTAAACCTCTCTGAAGAGCTATAACGATAGTAAAACACGTGTTATTCGTTCCAAGTTGGCTTGGATGGTATTTCACCAATTCAAAGCTGTAATACAGTGCCAGGAGTGGTAAAAAGGTTTTGTCATTTTAGAGCTCAGTGTGGATGGCACTGTTGTAATCCTATGCTTAAAGACTTTGCAGTGGAAATGGCAAAAGACTTTGTCCTTTTTTTTCTCAGCGTGGAAGGCAATGTGATAATTCTATGTTTACAAACTTTGATAGAAAAGCAGACATTTGAGGTGACCAAATTCAGAGGGTCTTTGGTGTTGTAGAGTGCTCTATATGGAAGCTGCTCTCCACCTAAACTTGGGAACTACCCAGAGTTCTGTTACATGGTCTCTGTAGGCCATTTTAGAAGAGAAATGTGATCGCTGCAATGTTATATCTTGTCTAAAATCCAGATTGTGCCCAAAACACTCTACTTCAAAGTTGTCAAGTAAAGAAAATGAGCAACAGAACTTGGTTAACCTTGGTGTAAAATCAAGGGTAACTAAAAAAGAGTGGCAATATGTATACTGTGGGCTAGGGCAGCAGAACCAAAGTGCGTGAGTCAGGGGGCTAATGCTAAATTGAGCCATTTGACCCATTTCTTGGCATCTAATGTCAATGACCAAATTTCTTTGGTAAGATAGACTTTTTTATGTGTCCAAAGTAAGTGGTTGTTATCTAACCTCATGAAAGGTATTTCACACCAAGTTTACAATAGCTTCTAGAAGTGTAAGTAAACTAGACTAAACGATACAGTATTCGATGTAGTGAGCAATGGTGCAGTCAGTCCAGAACATGAATCTTCAACAAGAGAGTCATGACTTTCCACATACAGTGTGAATGGAAGCAAAGTCACTGCTGGCAACCTAAACACTTTTAACAGTCGCTTGTTCTACTTTACAACCACTTGGTGTGATAACTGAATAGCCTGGGACATAGGCCATGGTGTGAAGCGTAGTATTGTGTGATTTATTGAATAACAGTTTTGCAAGCATGGTATTGTTCATGACAAAGGAGCAGGTGAAACTGCCTTCTTTCTATTAATGCATGCCTTGGGAGGGTAAAGAGTTCCACACCAGGGGAAACATGAAGAAGGCATGTGCTATATGCCAATCTATGTATTCCTTTCTCCTTGTGCACAGGTACAAGAGTCTGGGTTATTGGGTACTCTTTCCTTGCCTGGGCAGCATAATGAGAAGGAGTGAACAATTGGAACCATGGCCTGGTTGGGAAGGTAAACTAGATTGGCGCCCCTGTCTACATTGAAACCAAAATTCAGGCACCTTTTGAGGATAGGTGAGAATGTCCCTAACATATTGGTGACACACCTGGGAGGGGATGATAATGATCTAACTGCAGTTCACAGAGGCCCACTGCTCTACTGGTCAATAGCCTAGGTGGGATTGTGTGATATAATTTGGTCAAAAATAATTCTCCGGCAAGTATGGTGGGTAGCCTGGTCTTAAAAAGCCATCAAGATTTCAAAGTTTCCAAGATGGCATAAGGAGACACAGACTTGATGATGTCAGGCCATAGTGGGCCATGAGAAGAATGAGATGGCGAGCCCTTTATCCTATAAGAACAGCTGGTATCCTGACAACGTGTGGTTAACCTCAGTCTGCCCCATATTGACACCAGTGCAGAAACTCGAGACCTGCATGGGGCCACATTCCCATGGGAAATGGCAAGAACCAGATGGTGAAATCCTGCTCTGGCTTGGGTTTAGGACGGGGGTTAGCTTCTAGTCTAAAACAGCGCTCGACAGCCTGGTAACCTGTAAGCCAATAGTGCTACAAATCAATAAACGTGCGACACTTTTTCTGAACAATTTACAGGGGTCATTTTTGCGATGTATAATTACAGATTAGTAAAACCTCCGAGTCTGACAGTTACTCTCTTTGGTACATAGCTGTTAGCATTAAACGGAGCCATTTCATGCCGTAAACACAAGTTTACAGTAGTATATGGCTCTGTGAACCGGGCCCTGTTTTGCGTTGGGCTGCTCTCCCTGTAAGCACGCCAGATAAGCGTTTCAACAGAATCCCTCTCATACTTTTCTCACGCGCTAGTCCTTTGCGCGCCATTTTCCTTTGTGAGCTTTATTTACATCACACCCTCAACTGACCTTTATGAGAAGATCAACAGATTTACAACTTCCAAAAAGCACATACCTTGCTCCGGAATCTTGGCCTAGCCAGTGGATTTTCCTTTACATATAATCCTTTTCGTGTGTGCCAGTTAATTTCTCAGCCAACATCATTCCTTCTCGAGCATCCTGCTGATTGGAGGTGCTTTGTGTGTGCAAGCGCTGGCGCCGTTTGAAAGGCTGGATGTTGTAGCAGAATGCGAGGTGACACACATGGAAAACTGAAGATAGGCATAACAAAGTGGGCTTACTCGGTGTTGTAAAATGACAAAAGTAAAATGCCTCACGCAAATCTACAGCAGAGGAAAATGGATAGCAGAAGGTACCGTGGATATTGGAAAGAATCTTTCTCTAACCCCTGTGTATAACCTGGATTTTGTTTCTGCTGCTCTTCTGTGTTTTAGTTTGAATGACCAGCCCGGTATTACCTACAGGAATTACTTCACCAGTGTCATGATCAGTCGCGTAGTTTCAGGGGGAGTGTTTGGGCTGTTACACCCCCCAGTTAGTGTATTTCCAGGTAGATAGGTGGCTGCAGAGGCTTTCTGTCTGGTTTTGAGGTCGGGTGTGGGGTGTCTGTTAGATTTCACCAGGAATTGTTCCATACACACAGACAAAAAAATTAAACACACACTCTCGCCCGCTCTTTTTTTAAATGCTTAAAAATGTTGGTTTTGTATTTATTGTATTTTTTCTCTGTTAGTACCCCACTAACCCGTATTCTTATTCCCTTCCACTGCCCCTTTAGCCCCTATCCCGCCCCCTGCTTGTTGTATAATTTATTTTAACATAATAAGCCAGCGTGATTTTTGGGAAATCTGCAGCTCACACCCACCCAAATCTTACCGACCAAGCCCCTGGTGATGATTGCCCACATTGGCGCATGGTATTGAGCCGACCTTTGTCAATCTTTTCATGCCATGTGTATTACTGCACAGTTAATGATCACTTAGTTATTTAATTGTATCTATTGCATGTGGATAAGAACTGACTTTCATGACTGTAAGCCTTCAAAGGGTGTCTCATCGTGTTATCCTTACTAATTCAATCCATTGAGAATTAATGCACTCAGCAATAAAAACAACTGTTATTTATACGAGTAGAAAACAGTACAACTGTTATTAAGCACTATATAAAACAAGTTATTATTAATATTAGTAGTAGTAGTAATAGTAGTAGTAGTAGTGGTAGTAGCAGGAGGAGGAGAAGGGGGAGGAGGAAGAGGAGGAACACTATTAAAAAGTTAATTTGCATTTAATAGCAGGTGAATTATTTTCCTATTAGATTCATAATCAATAGCAGTGCAAGTCTGTAATGACAAGATTATGTCACTTGTCACAATGTATTACAGGCCAATAGTGACGTCGCTATGCTCACAGCCTTGCAGCAGAACAAAACAGATAGCATTCACTGAGATGACTTGAGGCAGGATAATTAGGCAACCCAAGCATGGCCTCAGTCCACAAGCATCATGGTGAACAGCATATCCTTACTGCTTCCACAAGTACAGCGCTCAAGCACCAGCACACTACTATCCCTCATAATTTGTGAGAGAAGGCAGGTTTTCATTGTGCAAAACGGCAATGCAACACTGGTTAAAAGAAAAGAAAAAACATATCTGAAGAGGAGAGGGGATAGATGACAGGACTGATTTGATGTAAGGGTACAGAGAAAGCAACCACGTCTCCAAATGTATTTGCAAATAAAAGTGATTGAAGAAAGAAGGAATTTGACAGATTCGTAATGAAAGTTTGACATTTTTTGGGAGGAGAAGTGAGTAAGGCTCATAACAAAATGGGAAAATTCACACATTGAAACGGAAGAAAAACCTCTAAACAGTACCTTTACAAGAAATATGGTAGTCATCACAGAGTTCCATGTCCTTTTAAAGGTAATCAGATTGCGGCCTCCAGCTTCTATAAATGCAAAAAGAACAATCGATGGACAGAATGCAGAACAATGTCATACATTCACCACAGTACAGAGATCTGGGCCTAAATCCATCGTTTGTTTGCTCACCATGCCATTCCGGTTTGGACCCAGCCATATGCAAATCAGTCTTGATCCTGCGCCCAATGGGAACAGACCAGCCCGAACTGCCATGCCAGGTCTTCCCTGGACTGGAAACAAGCATCCTAAGACCGGTTTCCGGCTGTCAGCCCTCATCAGCCAGGATAGCTTGACTACAGTGGCATGGAGAGCATGGGAACCACGTCTGGGCATACCCATCCCACTCGGGGTGACAAATGCAAAAAGAACAATTGATGGACAGAATGCAGAACAATGTCATACATTCACCCCAGTACAGAGATCTGTGTCTAAATCCATCTTTTTTTGCTCACCATGCCATTCCAGTTTGGACCCAGCCATATGCAAATCAGTCTTGACCCTGCGCCCATTGGGAACAGTCCAGCCTGAACAGATCTGGGTTGTGATCTCACTGCGCCAGTGGAATCAAGCTATCCTGGCTGATGAGGGGTGAAACCCCTAAACCGGTCCTAGGATGCTTGTTTCCGGTCCAGAGAGGACCTGGCTTGGCATTTCGGGCTGGACTGTTCCCATGAGGCACAGGGTCAAGACTGATTTGCAATGGCCAGGTCTAAACTGGGGTGGCATGGTAAGCAAAAGAATGATGGATTTAACCCAGATCTCTTGTCTGGGGGGTGAATGTTTTGATTACTTCTGCATTCCGTCCATCAATTGTGTGTCTTTTGCTTTCTCACCCTAAGTGTGCCAGGTATGCCCAGACGTGGGTCCTGGGCTCACTGTGCCACTGGAATCAAGGTATCCTGGCTGACGAGGGGTGAAACCCCGAAACCAGTCCTAGGATGCTTGTTTCTGGTCCAGAGAGGACCTGGCTTGGCAGTTCAGGCTGGGCTGTTCCCATGAGGGACAGGGTCAAGACTGATTTGCATATGGCCATGTCTAAATTGAGGTGGCATGGAGAACAAAAGAATGATGGATTTAACCCAGATTTCTTGACTGGGTGTGAATGTTTTGATTTGTTCTGCATTCCATCCATCAATTGTGAGTCTTTTGCTTTCTTGCCCTAAATGCGCCAGGCATGCCCAGACATGGGTCTTGGGCTCACTGTGCCACTGGAATCAAGCTATCCTGGCAGATGAGGGGTGAAACCCCGAATCCGGTCCTTGGATGCTTGTTTCCGGTCCAGAGAGGACCTGGCTTGGCAGTTCGGGCTGGACTGTTCCCATGAGGCACAGGGTCAAGACTGATTTGTATATGGCCAGGTCTAAACTGGGGTGGCATGTTGAGCAAAAGAAGGATGAATTTAACCCAGATCTCTTGACTGGGGTGAATGTTTTGATTTGTTCTGCATTCCGTCCATCAATTGTGTGTCTTATGCTTTCTCGCCCTAAGTGTGCCAGGTATGCCCAGACGTGGGTCCTGGGCTCCCTGTGCCACTGGAATCAAGCTATCCTGGCTGATGAGGGTGAAATCCCGAAACCGGTCCTAGTATGCTTCTTTCCGGTCCAGAGAGGACCTGGCTTGGCAGTTCGGGCTGAAATGTTCCAGTGAGGCACAGGGTCAAGACTGATTTGCATGTGGCAAAGTCTAAACTGGAGTGGTATGGTGAGCAAAAGAATGATGGATTAAACCCAGATCTCTTGACTGGGGGTGAATGTTTTGATTTGTTTGCATCCCCTACATCAATTGTGTGTCTTTTTCTTTCTCGCCCTAAGTGCGCCTGGTATGCCCAAATGTGGGTTCTGGGCTCACTGTGCCACTGGAATCAAGCTATCTTGGCTGATGAGGGGTGAAATCCCGAAACCGGTCCTAGTATGCTTGTTTCCGGTCCAGAGAGGACCTGGCTTGGCAGTTCGGGCTGAAATGTTCCCGTGAGGCACGAGGTCAAGACTGATGTGCAAATGGCCAGTTCTAAAGTGGTGTGGCATGGTGAGCAAAAGAATGAAGGATTTAACCTAGACCTCTTAACTGGGGGTGAATGTTTTGATTTGTTCTGCATTCCGTCCATCAATTGAGTGTCATTTGCTTTCTTGCCCTAAGTGCGCCAGGTATGCCCATACGTGGGTCCTGGGCTCACTGTGCCACTGGAATCAAGTTATCCTGGCTGATGAGTGGTGAAACCCCGAAACCGGTCTTAGGATGCTTGTTTCCGGTCCAGAGAGGACCTGGCTTGGCAGTTCAGGCTGGACTGTTCCCATGAGGCACTGGGTCAAGACTGATTTGCATATGGCCATGTCTAAACTGGGGTGGCATGGTGATCAAAAGAATGATGGATTTAACCCAGATCTCTTGACTGGGGGTGAATGTTTTGATTTGTTCTGCATTCCGTCCATCAATTGTGTGTCTTTTGCTTTCTCACCCTAAGTGTGCCAGTTATTCCCAGACGTGGGTCCTGGGCTCACTGTGCCACTGGAATCCATCTATCCTGGCTGATGAGGGGTGAGACCCCGAAACCGGTCCTAGGATGCTTGTTTTTGGTCCAGGGAGGCCATGGCTTGGCAGTTCGAGCTGGACTGTTCCCATGAGGCGCAGGGTCAAAACGGATTTGCATATGTCCAGGTCTAAAGTGGGGTGGCATGGTTAGCGAAAGAATGATGGATTTAACCCAGATCTCTTGACTGGGGGTGAATGTTTTGATTTGTTCTGCATTCCGTCCATCAATTGTGTGTCTTTTGCTTTCTCACCCTAAGTGCGGCAGGTATGCCCAGACGTGGGTCCTGGGCTCACTGTGCCACTGGAATCAAGCTATCCTGGCTGATGAGGGGTGACACCCCGAAACTGGTCCTAGGATGCTTGTTTCCGGTCCAGAGAGGACCTGGCTTGGCAGTTCGGGCTGGACTGTTCCTATGAGGCACATGGGCAAGACTGATTTGCATATGGCCAGATCTAAACTGGGGTGGCATGGTGAGCAAAAGAAGGATGGATTTAACCCAGATCTCTTGACTGGGGGTGAATGTTTTGATTTGTTCTGCATTCCGTCCATCAATTGTGTGTCTTTTGCTTTCTCGCTCTGTGTGTGCCAGGTATGCCCAGACGTGGGTCCTGGGCTCACTGTGCCTCTGGAATCAAGCTATCCTGGCTGATGAGGGGTGAAACCCCAATACCGGTCCTAGGATGCTTGTTTCCGGTCCAGAGAGGACCTGGCTTGGCAGTTCGGGCTGGACTGTTCCCATGAGGCACAGGGTCAATACTGGTTTGCATATGGCCAGGTTTAAAGTGGGGTGGCATGGTGAGCAAAAGAATGATGGATTTAACACAGATCTCTTGACTGGGGGTCAATGTTTTGATTTGTTCAGCATTCCGTCCATCAATTGTGTGTCTTTTGCTTTCCAGCTTCTATATAGTCTGTTTAGTGGTTTGCAATGTATTCTTTATGTACTATAGGCATTAATATATGCAATTCGTTATTTTTAACATTATTATTATTATTTGCTCTGACCAAAAGACAACTTTAGTTATCTTGCCAACCTTATGTTTTATGTATATAGGGGGCAGTTAGTAAATCCACTTTATCCAGTGGGCCCCTAAAATATCTCTTAGATTTTGCTCCCTCCCATTACAGTATACAGCATAGGACACTTGGCTAGCTCACTTTATCCTTTGGACACCTTTACTCGTTCACATGTATACATCATTAATTTACTAAAACAGAAAAAAGTATTTTCCAAATTTGGTAATTTGAATAGGCTTGTATTTATCAATGTCTGCTAGAACCGATGTACACTAGGGTGCTATCATTCACTTTGATAAAATCAAGAAATGTATTGAAATCTGAAAAATTACCCCCTTTTCATAGACAAATTTGGTATATGAATTGATCCTGAGGAAAACAAGCACAAATCATCAACATAGCAAATGTTCTTATGCAAATATATATGTTGGAGCCACACCCCCCTCACTTTGTGAAGACCATTTGAAGCACTGCTATGTGACAGGAGAGCAACTGATAATAACCTCTTGAGGTACCACAGCTTCTATGCTTTGGCTTCTTACTTAGGAACCACTAGTAATAACTTGAAGTGCTTCAGGTTTGTGGTGACTTCAGTTGGTTCAGACTCAAAAAGAACACCTATTAAGTGCTTGTAGTATTGCAGCATTGTGAGATAATTTTATGGATTTTGCATCTGACTGAAGAGGGACCTATAGAAATGGCTCAAGGTAGTGCAGGTATATGTTTGTGTAGAAGTACCTTTCATCAAATATCTTTAGCTCCTGCTTTTCTCAACTCACACTGACATTTTGTTTCTTCCTATTGTGGCACATCGTAGGCCTAAGGGCTTTAATGTGATCAATTACAATTATTTGCACACAAGTACGGTGCCACTAAAAAAGAGCTTGATAAGAATAAGGAACAAGAAACAGTTACTGCCAGTATAGATGTATAATAGGATGCAATTGGAAGTGTTCCACTGTAATAAAAACATTTTTTGAAAGTTGCAATATTTACTCATCATCATAAACCAGCTTTGGAATGGTGCTCCTGATGGCTTGATTTCATCCACTCATCTCTGACTGGTGGAGGAATTCTGTGCAGCCCTTCCAATACCAGCCAGCAGAACACTCACTTGCCTGCAGTCCCAGGCAGGTTCCAGAGCACCCTGGCTGTCTTGCAGGGCACCCAGAGTGGCAGTAAAGTCTCGGACCTTCCCCAGCTGGTCCTTATGGGGCATAAGAGAGCTAGAGCCACAGGCCCTGGAAAGAGTCATCTAGTCCTGGGAGTCAGCTGGAGACAAAGACCTTAGCAGGTCATCGGGTGGCTCCTCCTTCCAACTCTCCATGACTCTTGTGTTGTTCTTGTCAAGGTCCGAGGTCATGCTCACTGTCTCTCCTTTGTGCAGGGGTTTATAAGCATGGGTGAAACATTCTAGATACCAGGCACCCCTGGAAAGTCTTAGGATGCCACATCGTCCCTCCACCCCTTCCCATCCCTCCTGCATAGCATTCCTGGACAACAAACTATGGCAGAACTCCTCTTCCCTTGGTCAGAGCTCGCTGTGCCCACCCAGAGGTGCGGCTATGGTAATGGGCAAACCCGCCCTTGTGATCACTCCAAATCAGTTCTGGAGCAGCTCCTCTTTCCACTAGTTTTGGAGCCAGGTTGGCTAGAGGGGCATCTGCTTGTGACAGGTTAGGACTATTTGAAGTGTAGCTAGTCCTTGTGCACAGCCCCCAAGGCCTTCCTGTCATGGGAAGGCCAGCACTTCCAAACACCCAAGCCCCTTGTCCTATGTCTGGGAGCAATCCACATCTCACCACAGGGGAGTCATCTGGCTGCCAGGTGAAAGGTGAATACTTACAAGCTTTAGGCAAGAACATTTTAACTTTAAGTACCTGTTGGTTAATGGTTAGACAAAATTCAATTGTACCTTTTGATTGATTTATGATGACATAAATATGAGTCCTTGAATTATTTCCCTAGCGGCTATTCATCTTACTTTAACATTTATTAAACGTAACAATGTAGCCCACTGCTTCCCTCTGGAAGCAGCCAGCCTTGCTACATTGAAAAAGGGCTTTTAGTAGGCCTGGGCGAAAATTTCGTTCCGTTCGCGGAAATTGCGATAATTTGACATTTTCACGTTCCGCGGAGAGCGCGAAAATGTCAAAATTTCCGCTTTCCGCAGCTTGGCGATAATTTGTTTCTTGCTCGCGCTGTAAAATAATACATTCTCGCGCGCGCGCGATCGTCTTACCTGAATCCCTGCGTTCGCTGACAAGTTTTCTTGATCCGGTCACGTTCTCCATGAGATGTTGGATTGTTTTTAGCCATTTCCGCTGTCTCGCGACAGTTCGCGCCCGCAGTGATGTCATGCATCACGCGATCACGTCTTTCTTCTCGCGATCATGCACCGCGAGATAACTCAAAACAAGATGGCCACGCCCGCGAGCAACCACATGGGTAAGTTGGCGACCCGCAACCATGCAGAAAATCTCGCGAACATGCGGGAAAAAAAATTCTGCATCTTCGCGATATTTCCGCTTGTTTGCGATAATTTTAAACATTTTCGCGATAATTTGCGAAAGTGGATTTCGCAAATTCCACCCACCCCTAGCTTTTAGGGATCATTTATAGTACAAAGTACATTTTCAATATTAACTTTTACATGTCCTACCTTTAAATACCATGCACCCTTTCTTTATAGAAATAAGATCAACTTAGGTGTGAACTAATAATATTATGCAGGAAGATTTATTCTTATCAAAAGGGATTATTTTGAAGGGTCAAATTTGCAGTTTAAAACTGCAACAGGCAAGATACCTGCGTGCAGTTTCTGGGCTGCACACAATGGTAGGACAAGTTCAAGTTCCATCCGGCCACAATGTCCCCTAAAAGACGAAGGTGTTGTTCTACTGCAATTCCGTCCTGGAGAAACGAGTGAAGTGTGCACAAATTCTGATACTTTCAGTTACCTCACTTTTCATGCATAATTATCCCAGGCAACTGAAAGGCGCTGGGTTGCCATACTACAAGCAGATTGTACAAATGTGAAGCAAAAATACGTAAGAAAATCATACACTTTGCAACGCATGGGACACAGAAAAAGTTGCCATCAAAAATTGTGTTTACAATGTTGGAGCGTCGAGGATGTTGGCTGCTGTACGTAGCTATAGTTGCATACTGGAGGATAATCGTAAGCCATTTGGCAGTGAAAGTGGCAGCTGTGTCAAATGCATCTAAGCTTGCCCAATGAGTGGTAGTGGTAGTGCATTTTGTTCAAAGACTGGCCACTCCACCACATGTCCTTTGTCAAGAGAATGAACTGCACAGCCCAGTCACTTAGTGCATCTGAATGCAGTGACAATATCCATTTGTGAAAATACAGCATAAGAATCCTCGAGAAGTATGAGTGACTTGGCACTTTACACCATGGGCAACTGGCTTCCAAACTCTCAGGAGTTCGTGGCCGTGTGGTCAAGTGGTAACATTTTGACCCGATGCGAGGTGACTATTTTCACAATATTTGAATGAGTCTTGTTAAAGATGGATATAAACAGACTCTCCCTGCAGAAATGACAAAAGGAAAACTATACAATGACATTTCTGTGCCGCACTGAAGTTGCAGAACAAGGACTTTCTGCCCTGGATGCAGAATGACGTTATCTGATATCTCTGCATCACCATCATCTTCATCATTCCCTTTATTGCCAGGCACAGGTATGCACTCATCATCCCCTCCCTGGGATTTGTGTGATAATTATGCCGCACAATGATTATCTTTCAAGTAACTGCACTGGCGCCTAGTTCCATATTATTAACTTATCCTCCCATGATGTAGCGTTTCCTTGGCGAGTCTGCACACCATTTCATGGTCTCTTAGCATACCCACATCTAAGTTATTCCACACCAGGGATTCTTTCCTTCTGGGGATGCTCATAGTGTAATAGGGCAGCCATCTTATCATGTGGTGGGCCCAACAGTTAATGGTCAGTTTAGAGTATGTAGACAGCCACTAAATATGTTCCTGGATTTGACCATGCTGGAAGGGTACACACTTCTTTGCAGAGCTATGTAGAGCACATTAGTATCTAACATAGTGGCGTAGCCATCTTGGAAAAAAAATTGCCAAAAAGAAAAAGTTTGGCATCAAGGAAAGAACCTATATTAACTGGCAAGGGTATTGAGAGTATACTTTTATTCTAAGGTCTAACATACTGACATACGAAAAAGTTCTTGAGGAGCCATGGTAACATAACAAGTTAGTGGTTAACAATATAGAGATGATAAAAGATGTTATATAAGTTACCTGCGGGAGGATCAAATGATGAATAATGAAAAACAAAATGGGTTCAGTCTGCATAGCGTGTAGATTCAAGTTGAAAGTGCCAGAATGAGAAGCTAACAGCAAATAATGATGAATTAAATAATTGTCAGTCAACTTAATTCACAAATCCGTGCAAGTAATATCAGATCACATGAGAGTGCATCTTTTCTACTAAAAAAGAGGTGCTTCCCTCTTTACCATTAATGGCTCTCGTGATATATAGTTACAGTGCCAACCCTTCTATTTTCATTTTGTTCTTAGTCGCCAGTTACGGTCATTGTTTTAAAAATCATGTTTAATTAATCAATAAAGATTTGTTTTCACATATTATTATACAGAACGTATTGACTTAACAACCCCTTTAAAAGACAATTATATAAAAGTAAAAGAAATCTTGTGATCATACTTATTTTTTTCAGTTTTTAATTACCAAATGCACAGGAAATTTAAAAAACAATTGGATTTAAGTAACGAAAAAAATAAATCGACAGGTTATCTGACAGGATCGGAGCTAGCATTAAGGAGGAGGTCTCCAAGGTCCTGGGGTTTGTGATTATTGATCCCTAAAATTGCCCTTGGTCCAGCCCTGTGGTGTTGCTCCCCAATGCTGCTCCTCCAGGTGTCACTCTAAAACTTATGTTCTATGTGGACTACTGCTTGTTCAATACAATCACCAAGATTGATGCACACCCTATCCCCCGAGCTGATGAAAGCTGATGAGCTCATAGATCAGCTAGGAGTTGCCAAGGTCCTCAGTACATTTGATTTAATGCCTGGGTACTGTCAGATTGGCTTGACCGAGGGGGCCCATGAGAGGTCTGCGTTTTCTACCCCAGAAGGGCACTTACAATTTCGGGTAATGCCCTTTGGGTTGATGAATGCCTCTAACACCTTCTAGAGGTTGGTCAACCAGGTCCTGGCTGGGTTGGAAAACTTAAGTGCCCCCAATCTGGAAAACATTTAGGTCTTCAGTTCTAGCTGGGGGGGACCACCTGTGCCACCTCAGAGAAGTGCTTCAGGTTCTGCAGAGGACAGGCTTGGTCAGTAGGGCAGGGGTCAGTGGTCTACTTGGGTTACCAAGTGGGAGGAGACATCGTGAAGCTTAGTGCTTCCAGTTGGAGTTTCATTTTTGTTACAGGAGCATCGTGCCAGAATGATTCCTGCCCTGCATATTTACCCAAGAAGATGCCACCGTTTTGTGCAATACCTCTACTCGAGTACTTTCTACTGGCTAATCAGTAAGTGCTAACTTTGCCACGGCGCCGACGGCCCTGGGGTCCCTCGAGTCAGCTGTCCATCATAGTGGGGGAAAGGGCGGGAAGACGTTGCCTACCGCTGGTGTGTGGGGCGGGGCTTCCATGCAGTTCACATGCCTCTTGTTTATAAAGGGCCAGAGACCGATCAGAGCAGCAGAAGAGGAGACAGAACCTCCTGGTGTCAGGAACTACAAGGGGATTGCGCTGGAGAAAGTCATGGCTGCACAGAGCTCCACCAAAGATCACAGGTAATTTTTGACAGTAGATATGGGGAGAAAAGCACACCTGCCCAGCCTCGGCCTAGCTCCCGAATGTTTTGTGCTGATTAATGCGTTACTGAATTTGAGCTTCAACTCGGGCCCCTGCTTTATTTATATCTGTAAGTGCTTCCTGTTGAGGTTTAATTTTTGTGACAGGAAAGGAAGGACTCAAGGCGACAATTTCCGTTCCCTCGCGGAAATTGCGACAATTCGACATTTTTGCGTTCCGCGCGGAACGCAAAAATGTCGAATTGTCGCAATTTCCGCGAGCGGAACAGAAATTGTCGCCCACCCCTACTAGACAGTCAACACAATGGGAGCTTAGGTGTGACTGCATGGGCCATCACTAGCAGGATAGGAGGGAGGAGCTGAGCACAATCCCACCTAAACTTGAATAGGCTGTGGCCTATTCCCACATAAAGGGTTGTATACTTTCTGTTGTTAGTCTAGACCCAGGGCAGGGAAGGCTGGGCATCTGTGCACCTCAATGACATGCCTCTAGAAGCTTTTCCCCACTTCAAAGGCACAACTGTGTATAAAAGAAGGACCTCAGACACCATCACTTCAGTACACTTCTGGACCTGTGGATACTCTGCCAGGAAGAGGGACTGCTGTGCTGCTACAAGGACTGACACTCTGTGGGACTACTGCTCTAAAGGAACTGCTGCTCTACTGTGCTCACCTGATGCCCTCTTGCCTGGTGAAGAACAACTGGACATGCAACTCAATCTTGAACTCAGGACCTTAGAGTGACTCAAAGGACTAGTCTGTTGGCCTCCTGATCTGAGCCTCAGTGACATAAAATGCTCGGCAACAGCTCCTGGACCCGTCTTCATGAGTTCCAGAGCCTCAAGTGGTGCCTCTCAGGATTGTGATTGCTACTTGACCAGGGCTCACACCCCTGTCAACCAGTAACCCAATTTCTAACACTAGTCCATATGTTTCCAAGAGCCATGATTGTTCATATTCAAATCTGGCGGTTGGGGCAGAGCCACACCACAGACCAAGATGGCCTCCTCACTCTGGGCGACCGAGGGAAATACATGACCTCGCCTATGCCCCACCATCCTGCACAACGTCCTTTGGTAGAGGGATGCTCAGAGACCCCCAGTACTCATGGCAAACCCTCTTTAAGGACTGGGTGATGCACCAGACAAGAGACTCACCGTGTACGCTGCTCCCAAAAGTTGTGATGCTACCTTTCTTAGTGCTGCAGTGACAGAAACAAGCTGGATCTACTCAAGTGTGGAGTGCGCTAGACCTTCGCTGAAAAGAGGGCAAAGCCACTGTGGAGCACCAGCACCCCTTCATCTGATGGCCAGCCGGGATGTGGTGCACTGCTGCATCCCACTATTGCATGGGGCCCTGCTTTTTCCTTCCCCTACTGCCTGGTGCTAGGCACTGTGGGTACTGTGCACAGTCGGGGACATCTCTGAGACTCCACTGCACCCAGTTAATGAGTGGTGCAAGGTTCTATGAGCCCTGGTGCCCAGGATACAGTGGGGTGCAGCTGATACTGCGTCCAATAGCTTTAGGAAGGCGAAATGTATCCAGAGACAGTCTGCCCTGGCCAGCCTCCTCCTGAGCCCTCCAATATTTTGAATCACTAGTTATGTCTATCCTACACTAGGAACATCTTGCCTTAGGCCACCGTTGGACTCCTGGGTGTGGTAGACCAGCCAACAACCGCTACCTCCATGCTGATAATGCTACAGGACAGTGAGGCCTGATTTTGCTCCCTCGCCCTGTCTTGGCCCTTGCTCTTCTTACCAAACCCAAAACTTGGAGATGGCATCAGGTAAACTTTCCTGTCAACTGCTCTTTACAGAGGCTGTGGGGGGAGTCAATGTGACTCTTGTTTTTCCGTCTACACTCTTGATGCTATTGTAAAGGAACTCATGTCCATTGGCACTTGACCATGGTCAATAGATTAGAAGATTATGGACCTTATGCTAGAGGTAAAAACCGTCAAGGCCGACATCAGCTTGTTCCAAGCCAGAGTAGATGTACTGGACCAATGTCTGTCTGTGACTGAGGACCACATGGGTTGCCTGGAGATGCTAGCTCCCACTGCCCAAATCCTCCACCACAAACTCGTGGACCTGGAAGACTGAATATGGCGTAATAATATCCACTTTGATGAAGTCCTGGGAAAAAAGGATGCTAAATAGTTTCTTTTGGACTTAATACCCCTTATCACTGGTCTCTCGTTCACTCCTCTACTGGAAATACAGAGGCACATAATCTTGGATTTCTCCCCGAGTGATCCTTCTATATCCTTCTATATCCCCCAACAGACCACAACCCTTGGTAGCCTGTTTCCTCCAGCTTGCCAAACTAGGTTTATCCTTGCAGAAGATGGCGAACATGGTCCCTTTGATGTTGACGGCTACTGGTTACATGCCACAGTGGATTTTTCCTCAGAGACCAATGCCACAAGGAAAGCCTTTCTTTCCCTATGACCACAGCTGTGGAAATAGAACATCAAATATATGCTGCTTGAGCCAGCTACCATGTGGCTCACAATTGGCGGCCACTCCAGGGACTACCATGACCTAGCTGAATTATCTCATTTTGTGTGCTCCTTGCAGGCATGGAGACATTACCTATAGCGTCCCAAAGGCATGACCAGGAAACAACAGGTGATGAGGGGCAGCCCACTGGGACCGCTAACATGAACAATTGAACAAGAACCAATCTGAGAGAGGCAGAGCACTCCACACAGCAGAAGCACTCACCCAAGTCGACGAGATGGACAAGTTCAGATCAACTTTGAAGGCCCCCACATCAGAGGACACTGGGACTGCTCCACTGCCCACCTGCTTGGATGAACATGACTGAAATTCCCTAACCTTGACATAGATGGGACACTACCTCTTGCCAATGTCCATGTCCAGTATTACACCTGCAAGGTTTTGTTTCACATCTGAGGCTATGACCCCCTCACAATCTTGCACCAAGTTGGTCATGTTGGCAGCCCCCACTTCCTATATGCTACATCATGTATGATGTTTGTATTGCCTGCCATGTTAAACCCCTCACCAGTGCCCTGCCTGGAAAATATGGTGACGTGTATTTCTGCTGGAATCAAAAAATAATTCTGAGAGCAGAATTCATCCCAGGTCATCTGAACACAAGCGCAGATTGGAATTCGAGGTTCCTAAAAGACTCAAGCTACTGGAAGATGAACCCTTTGATTTTCAAGAAACTTCAAGATCTTTGGGGTCCTTTCGAGATAGATCTCTTTGCCAGCAGACTGACTTTTCAATTAGATTGCTTCTTCAGTTGGAGACCAGACCCTTTAGCAATTGCAGTGGACGCTCTACTCCAACCATGGGACACACCAGGTTGTTATGCCTTCCCTCCTTTCGCACTAATTCAGAGAGTACTCCTGAAAGTTCGAATGGAGCATTGCCGCATTGTTCTAATTACTCCCTTTTGGAGTTCTCAGGTATGGTTCCCAAGCGTGATGGAGTTAGCGATAGAAACTCCACGATTTATCCAGGGGAATTTAGACCTCATTCAAGGCCCAGAGGGAGAGGTACATCCTCTTCTTTTAGAGAAAAAAATGAACCTTCTTGCCTGGAAGATTTCAGGGGTTCAAGAAGATTCTCAGGCCTTTCGGGAAAGGCTAAAAACCTTTTGGACGAATCTTGGGCTCCAGGAACAAGGAGATGATACACTGGGGCTTGGAAAAGATGGTGTAGTTGGTGCCTGGAACGAAATATGGATCCCGTGGACGCACCTGTAGTTGATGTAGCAAACTTCTTAGCGGACCTCTTTAAATCAGGTCTTTGCTTTAGAACAGTTAATTTTTATAGATCAGCAATTTCTGCAGGACACTCCTTATTAAATGACTTCTCTATTGTTACTGACCCCCTAATTCGTAGAGTCATGAAAGGTATAAGACTCAAACGTCCTCCTAAGGCCAAATATGATTCATTATGGAACGTAAATCTCGTATTTGAGCTTTTTTCGTCTTGGCCTGATAATTCCTCCCTTACGAGAAAACAACTTTCCATTAAGTTAGCTACTCTACTTTGCCTTATATCTTTTAGACGAGTGTCAGACGTTAAAGCATTAGAAATATCTAATAGGTTTTACTCTCCTGATGGTGTATTATTTGAAATTTGGAAGAGAACAAAAACAATGTCTGAGAATATTTTCTACCCTTTCTTCTTTGACTGTCCCAAACTTTGTGTGATAAGTTGCATGAAAGTATATGAAGAAAAAATGAATGTATTTAGACCTTTAAATGAAAACCAGCTACTGATTTCCTTTGTTAAACCCTACAAGGCAGTCTCTTCTGCTACTATCTCTAGATGGGTTAGTTATGTTTGAAGCAGGTATAGACCTATCGAAATTTGGTGCACATTTCTCACGAGGGGCTATGGCCAGCAAGGGTTTCTGGGGTGGAGGCTCTCTTTCAGATATCCTTAAAGCAGCAGACTGGTCAAATGCTTCCACTTTTGTAAGATTCTATCTTATACCTGTAGAACATGTAAGCAATGTAGTATTACAAAGCTTTAAACTTGCATAATGTAGTCTGCGGTCTTGTAATGAAATGACAATTCTCCAATTATCATACAGAGAGAATCTTGATTTCATTAAAGACAACGGAGGCTGACATTATCCCTCCCACCACTCCCTGGTGGATGCATATGTATATGTTAATTCTTTTCTCTCAAAATATTTTGTCTACCAATATTCTTTTCTTTTTCAGACTCATCTTCTTTGTAAATTCAGATCGACATCTAACGTGAAGAAGTTGTTCCTATTTTTTGCAGCTCTAAGAGGAAGATATTTGGTTGCTATGGCACATTGTTATGTTGATTGGAATGTTTTATTTGTGATGTAATGGTTACACTTTGAGAGGCTGCATATCTTGGGCAGCAATAAAAGTCTTGCATAATGTCAGCCTCCGTTGTCTTTAATGAAATCAAGATTCTCTCTGTCTGATAATTGGAGAATCGTCATTGCCTGCCATGTTAAACCCCTCACCAGTGCCCTGCCTGGAAAATATGGTGATGTTTCATTTACATTACTTATGCTGTTTATCTCTGCTCAAGATTGCATGTTTGCACCTCTGAGGTTGTTTTCATGTCATAATATGATATGACCCAATTCAGGTTCTAACGGGCTGAACCCTGGGTGCCCCTGTCGTTTCTCTGCCCATGGGATGCTGGGATTTTCTCCTCCCCCCTGGACATCGCACTGGGGAACAGGTGATATCCTGTAGGGGGACCTGGACTTTGACCACAGGTGTGCAATAGACTATGGTATCTGGACCCCATGATGACCCAGTGTCCACTTGAGGTCGGACCCACACCGCTGCTCCACCCACTTACTCTCTATTCTCCTGCTTCTCCAGCACAGAAACATATATGGGGCATGTTACACTACCATTGAATACCTGGAGGTCCTTGTCTCCATGCTACATCCCCCCTACCTCTCATCACTTCTGCATTCCATTAGCTAATGGCTTAGTATATCCATGCACAATCAACCACTGTGTATACCCTCTGGTCTTTGCTCTTGTCTCTTCGAGTGGGAGTAATCAGCTGAAGACAGTTCCTACACACCTCTGTACTTTAACTGAACCCACAGGCCTTGCCTGCCCTGTCTAGCCTGGTTCAGTGTTCGGCCCAGATGTACATCCCCCTGTCCATCATTGCCATCAGTCCCTGTCTCAATCCCTGTGTCATAACTTATGGAATACTTTATAGAGCTCTTTCCCCCTTCCATCCCTACCCCACCTGCCCCTACTACATGTATTCTTTCTCTTCTGTTTTCTGAGCTGGCTCCCATCACCTCCTTCTGCTTATCTGCTCCTTTCTGTCCCATCTTCAATGCCCCCTACTGCTGATCATAACAATGGGTTTTCCTGCCAGCTATCATCATGAGTTCCCAACCCTTAACTACCATCTCGCTCAATGTCAATAGCTTGATGTCCTACGCCAAACACTAAAAGATATTGTCCTTTTTGACCTCTTAACATCTGGACATAGCCATTATACAAGAAGCACATTTCAAAGCAAAAGAATCAACTAAGCTCAAACCTGACTATGTGGGCAAGCTTGTCTACAGCTGCGGATTGCAAATGGCACCTGGGACTGAGGAACTGGATGCCACTATCCCAGGCTCTAGGAAATGTGACATCTCCATACTCCTACATAAAGCCCTTCCTTGTACAGTATTGTAGTCTGATGATGAAGGGTGCTACATATTTGCCAAGGTTAGGGTTGGCACAAGGTGTTCAGTGTGGGCTCTGATGATGAAGGGTGCTACATATTTGCCAAGGTTAGGGTTGGCACAAGGTGTTCAGTGTGGGCTCTGTTTATGACCCAAGAGGCAGTAAGATCGCCTTCCTCCCCCACCTCATCAGGCCCCTTGCAGAACTCCAAACCTCCCATATGATATTTGGTGGATATTTAAATATATCCCCTGTTGCAGTCCTGTACTGCATAGGCCCCACCGATCCTTAAAATAAGAAGGATAGGGCCCTTCTCTGGGATCCCCCCTTAGACCAAGGCCTTCAGGACCTCTTTCATCTGACTGAGAGGGAATATATCTTCTTACCTGCGGTACATGGTACTCAGTCTCACCTTGATTGCTTCCTAATCCCCCAGCCAACCGTCTGCGCAGTGCTGGACTGTGTGATCTTGCCCGGCTCCCTTTGGGACCATGCTCTGGTCTGCCTAACTAATGACTAGTAGTACAATAGGGAAGCTGGTCCCAGTGGAACAATTCTAAATAGTACACTTGTCAAAAAATAAATAGAAACGTGATAACTAATGACTAGAACATCCAGCAGTCCATTTGGAAACCATGGCTTCTTAATACTGTGCACTTTAGGATACCCTGGGAGAAAACAAGGTTGAAATCCCACATGCCCACATATCTCACCAAAAACAAGGACTCCCTGAACTTGGCTCAGATTCTTTGGCCAGAAGCTAAGGCCACCCACAGGGGCCAAATGATGCTGGATACTGCAATGTCAAGCAAACTTAGAGTGCTAACATGGGTGACCCTAATGCATTACATCCTGGCCCACACCAAGACCTGCACCAGGTAGCCATCCCTTCGAGAACAAACTGGAGTGGGCTAAACTGTACCAGGCTAAAATTGAGCTGAAATTCCTCTATATATCTCAAGTAGAGTACATGCTTTATAGGCTGAAAGCCTACCACCATGAACAGGGGCAGAAAGGGGGTCAGCACTTAGCTGCTTAACTTCATAAAACAGAGGATGCTAGGGCCCTCCTGGTGATCAGAGATGGCAAAGGAAGGGTTCTCCACACCCTGCAGCAAATTGCCACCACCTTTGGGGCATACTACCCCCAGCTATATAAATCTGAATCAGACAGTAACATGGACAGGGTGAACACCTGCCTTGATGCCCTTCCCATCCCAAGCCTCAATATTGAAGGGTGACTGCTGGGTGGGGAGATCTCTAAAGAGGAGATAACAAAAGCCTTCTCCTGACTCCTGTATAATAATGCTCCGGATGAAGATGACTGCCTGGGCGAATTTTACCGCTGACTTTCGGAGAAGACTGTTGACTGCCTCCACACAGCCTTTCAGGAGGCTGACTGTACAAGTTCCCAGTCACACATGTCCAAGTGGGTGCTGATCTCAGTCCTCCCATAACCTGGATGAGATCTATTATTCTGTGGTAGTTATCACTAAGAGTGGGTGGAACTTGCGGAGTTTCACTCTTGGAATTCTGCTGAGTTACATGAACACTGCTCATGCTGATTTTTAGCTCCAGGAGCTTGTTCCGTGCTGCATAATCAGCATGAATGACACCAAGTGGTGCACCAGAGGGTGCTGCTTCTTTGCTGCCAGTCAAGTAGATTTTCTATTCGAGCGGCAGCATTCTCATCGTGAACATTCACAGCTGGCTGCGACTGGCCATGACCACCCACATTCAGAAAATCTCACCGGGTGCCCTCCATATGCCTGAAAACCAAGCTAGGGGACCCCAATTCTTGCTTGCATTCACCAACTTACCGTTAGTGAGCTGCGTACAAGAAAAACTCCACCACATGGCAGTGGGCGGAGTTTTGCCAGAACTCTGCATTACAAGCATAACAAGGAGTGGGCAAAATTCCACGAACTCTGCTGGTGGAGCGGAATGTATCACCCACATCTATTTATCACTCGATCTCCCTCCTGAACTCAGACACAAAGATTCTTGCTAGCATATTGCCCACTCAGCTTTAACAAGTGATACCCAACCTGATCCATAAGTCTCAGGTGGGGTTCATTCTGGGAAGCTTGTCTCGTAATCATCTAAGATCCCTAGCACACCTGCTCTGGATGTCCAAGGACTCCCACAAGTGGCTATAGCCCTTTTGTTGGATGCTGAAAAGGCATCATAGCACATTTATGAGACTACATGTGTTGCTCATTGAGGTAGTTCAGCATCAGCTATGACTTTATTTCAAAAGTCAGGGTCTATGCTCCTCCCCTATGGTGAGGATTAATTGTGGAGGCTGTCTCACAGATCCATTTCTGGTCCACAAGGGCACCTGACATGGTTGTCACCTGTTCCCGCTATTGTTCTTGTTGGCAATGGAACCCCTGGCTGCTGGCATTCGTCAAGCCCCAACATACAGCAGCAGGACAGTCAAAACTATTTTTAATGTGGCTGGATACTTCCCTATCTGCCCTTATGTCCCTTATTGCTGATTTATCAGCAATATCGGGATATAAGATTAACTGGAAAAAGAGTGACGCTTTACCCATGACCAGATTTATGACCAGAGCAGCCATTGAGAACTTTCCGTTCAAGTGGGTGCCGCAGCATATAAAGTACTTGGAAATTTTCATGCCCAGAGGTCCGGAGGGGATGGTTTCTATCAAGCTGGATTCACTCCTTGCTCAGACCACCGCAGACTACACTAAATAGATCCACCTTTACCTGTCCCTGTGGGGGCACTTAGAGGCCATGAAAATGGTTGTGACCATCTGCTTCACTTACTTTCTGGGCATGTTACCCATCAAGGCGAGGATTAAGAACCTTCACTCAATTGAAAAGGGAATACGCTCCTTGGTCTGGGGCACAAACCACCCCAGCTTAAATACATCTAAATTGATTGTCCAGCACCGGAGTGGGGGCATAGGTCTGCCTACCATTGAACACTATCCCCTGGCACTATACCTTGCCCGACTATCCTCCATGAGAGCTGGGTCGGTGGACCCATCACCCCAGGTGTGGCTCAAAATGGGACATGTCTGGCTGCAGCCCCGGTCTGAACCTCGTCTACAGTTATCGAGCCCCATCAGCATCTCCTAACACTGTCATGCAAACAATGGTTGGGCTATGGAACAAAGCTCACAAACTGCTGAAATGTCACACCCGATTACAACTGTACGCCCTCCTATGGAATAATGCCATACAAATCAGAGGCGTTCCCATACTCTGGGAGTTGTGGTGGAAATCTGGAATTAACTATCTGAACGGCCTTGTGGCAGATGGAGCCACAAAGTAATTTGCAGTGTTACGAGAGGAATTTCACTTCCACCACTCACAACGCTGGTGGTATGGTCAGCTTTGACCATACCTCCATGATGTTCTTGGATCTAGACCTTTGGAAACTTATTGACTCCCCAAAGCTTAATACCTGAGAATCTGGGGCTCCATTAAGGGGGTGGTGAGGTTTCTATAATCTTTTTAGTCAAACACCTGCAATTGCATTGCGTCACCTTCTGACTCTCCTCCGCGACACATGTCAGAGGTGGCTCCAAACACATTATGAGGAGCAGGACTGGAAGGAACTAATAGAGGAACTGGACAGGGGGACCCTCGAGTCCAGGATGAAGTTCTACCTCTTCAAACGATCCCGAATTGGTACTGGACACCATGGAAGCTTGTAGCATTCAGCCTTTTCCATCACTCCCAATGGTGGCACTGCACAGCACCTGACTGCGACATAACACATATCCTCTATGACTTCCCTGAGGTGCTGGGTCTGCGGATGCAAGTCAGTTCTATACTTTAATTTGCCACACACTCTTCTGCGCACATTAATTATGCTACACGACACAGGGGACTTCTGCCCATGCGTGCAGACTGCTCACTTTGGCACTGACCACAGCCAAACTTTGCATCCTCCAGCACTGGAGATTGCCACAGTTAGACTCTTGCGATGACTTACTTTCTGCAATGCACAAAGTGGCATCATATGAGCACCTCACATGCCGCCTACAGGACTGCATGAATCACATATATCATTGACAGTGTCTGATCATGAGACACATGGACCCTCCACCGACCACAAACTTGTGACAGACAAGGAGGACTTGTGAAAGCCCACTGCAATGTGATTGGCCTGCCATTCTGGAGGGGGGACGCTCCCCTAGTCAAGCCCTCAGATTTCCTCCCCCTCCTGTCTCATATTTTGGGCTCCTAGGACACTAATTCCCCACTTCCTCTGTCCCTCTACCGGCACTAAAGTGCTGTAGCCTTCCCCCTTTATACACCTCCTATTTCCCTCCCCTTCTACCAACCACTTCCCCCTCCCCTTTCTCCCTGGCGTGGGTCCTCTCACCCTTCCTACCCCACTCCCTCATTTTTACTCCTTGGATTCTGGATTCACTTCAGCTCATCCACACATACAGATTTCTTGTACCCCCCTTGGATACTCTGCATTTTACCACCCATTGCTTTGGGATAGTCACACTGATCCTTTTCAGGTGGACGATTTCAACTGCCCCTTGTGCCCTTTGAGTAACAAAGGCACCTGTGGAATGGATTCTGCTAGCGACGATTCCTCTACCCATTTTTTGCACACTAAATTAGGAGACGTCTTAAACGGTCCAACATCTCATTTTAATTTATCTTATGTAAATGAGTTGTGTCTTCCACCAAAGTGCTTTAAACCAACTTACAATGGGAGAGGCTGTCACACCACAATCGATTATACCCTGATATCCTCAAGGTATTCAGGGATTATACTTGATTGGGAGACCCTTGATACTGCTATTAGCGACCATTATCCTATTGTGGTGACTTTAAAATTATCCCTGTACGTTAATCCCAATGTAAGGAAAAACCCCTCTTATTCCCCGCCACTTAAGCTGGGAACTACCACTGGGCTCTATTTAAAATGGGACAAAGTAGTCCCCTCTGCCTTTCTTAACTCACTGGTCAAGAACACCTACGAGCACATACAGATATGCTTGTCAACAACAGAAAATCCCCAGGCAATCAGCTATTCGTTCTCCATAATCTCGTCGGAGATCAAAAGATTACTTGCACGAGCTCCTAGGAAAACTCCATCGTGCAGTCAAGGGAGGTTTGATAGGACTTGCACTAAAGCTCTGAAATCTTTAAAAACTGCCCTAAAATCTAATCCGAGAAATCAGATAGAATTACGGCAAGCCAGACATAACTATCGTGCAGTCCGACTGGCTAGGAAAAACCAGCTGAAATCAGAGGCTTGGCAAGCCCTGCAGGATGCCTCTACTAAAAGGGATAATACCCCCTTTTGGAGGGCAGTTAATGCACCTTTCCTGCGATGCTCCCAAAGATGGACTTAGCCATAACAGCCGAAACCTGTGTCAAACATTTTAGCACCTTATATAATCCATCAGATTCCATAGAACAGATGTGTGCGCGGGAAAGTCACCCTAATCCCCAGACAGAGTCACACATTTCCAGTCTTTTTCCCCTGAACATCTTTTTTGACTGTGAAGAGGTACTCGTGGCACTAAAAGAAAGCCCTTCTGGGAAGGCCCCGGGTCCGGACTGTGTACCAATAGATGTTTTTAAATCACAACCGGAATTGTGGGCTCCTTTGCTTACTAACGTTCTGAATTCCCTGAATGCCACAGGCTTCATTTCCACCTGGCCTGCGGCGGTCGTAGTTCCGATTTTTAAAAAAGGCGACAGGAATAATCCCTCCAATTACCGCCCAATCTCATTGCTCGATTCCCTAATGAAGGTCGCAGGGAGAATTATTTTAAATAGAATCCATAATTGGATAAGCGACCAAGACATCATCTCCAATCTACAATATGGTTTCAGACAAGGCAAAGGTACCATCGAGCAAGACCTGAACTTGACCCTTATAATTGCCAAATACACCCAGGCAAAAAAGGGAAACCTTTTTGTAACCTTTGTAGATCTCAGCTCCGCATTTGACTGCGTTGACCATGAGCTACTCTGGGAATCTCTTTTAGAGATTGGATTAGAACCTTCCATTCTTGCATTCATTAAAGAGCTTTACAGGGGAGCATCAGCCCGTGTCAGATACGGTAGAAGTGGAGAATGCTCTGACAGGTTTTATATTAGGAGAGGTGTAAGACAGGGATGCATATTAGCCCCCTTACTTTTCACCCTCTATATAAATTCTGTCGGCCACTATCTAAACAGAACTTACCACGACTACCCTACTATTAATGGCAAACCTATACCCATACTTCTTTATGCGGATGACGCATCAATAATGTCACAGACCCGCATAGGGCTACAAAGGGCAGTTGATGAATTTACTGATTTTATGTCACGGAGAGGTTTAAATGTTAATGCCTCTAAAACCTTTACCATGTCTTGCGGCCTAGGGATCGGAAAAAAACAATGTTCCATCTTTTTAAAAGGCAGGAAATTGGATAGTATTGACAGGTTTCCATATCTGGGCATTGTTTTCGATAAGAGGGGCACCTGGCGGGCTGCTGCCCAAGCTAGGGACATTGCGTTTTCTAAAGCTACAGGTGCGCTGACCAACTTCTCCAAAAAGCTGGGGGGACGTCCGATTAACCCCTTATTACAGATCTATCGGGCCAAGTGTATTTCGACTGGCACTTATGGATCTGGGATCTGGGGAATCGAGCACGCTGATCAAATTCAACGTTCCGAGAACTTATTTTTGCGCTACCTCCTGGCCGTCCCACGTGGTACATCAACCTACGTGGTGCACAATGAACTTGGCCTTACGCATATTGCGGACATCATAAACTCTTCCCCTATCATCTTATGGCACAAAGTCTGAACCAACCAAGAGACACTTTTTAACAGGGAAATTATCACAGATTGTCTTAGACTGAATGAGGTTAATAACATCAAGTGGCTGAATTATGTAAGAAACTTGTCTTCCGACTTAGGGCATCCTGAATTTTTCTCTGAACCCTCAACTCTGAACAAAATATCGAGAGTTACATTAAAACCACTAGTCTTAAGTCATCTGACTAGCCGTCGTTGGTCATCCGAAAAATATAAGAGCACGGTAGTGGATTACCAACATTCCACTACAACCGAAGGGATTCAGCAATACCTATCCTTAATACCATCACCTTTTACCCGTATGCTCATGACTCGTTTCCGCACTGATACCTTCTTCAGACTATTAACATTTCCCAATCAAAATTGTTGGTCCTGCGACCTGGAGAAATGCCCTTGTGATGGTTTGTCAACACAATCCAATATTCATTGTATTTTATTCTGTAGGTACTATCAACTGCTGAGGGCTACCCTTTTGAAACCTCTGCTCAAATCATGGGGACTACAATCCTGTAGAGTGGCTTTTTATAAATTAAAAACATTGGACACTCCTTTCACTATGGCCGCCGTCTCCTCTTACTTAACCTCTTCAGTGCCCATGACGAGATAGTCTCGTCATGGAGCACGGTTGCGCTGTGCCCATGACGAGACTATCTCGTCATGAACCCCGCCCGCTAATGTAACGCCCGGCACAGGGCGGGGAAAGGGCGTGGCACTGAAGGGGCTAAAAGTGATTGTGAGAGTGAGGGCATCAATGCAGCCTTAGACGATATATGATTTAATGCTTGTTCTGTACTTTTATTCTAAATGACTCTGTGACAGCTGCTAAACAATTGTGATTACCCCCAGTGTACTCTTTTTAATCTTTTTATGACCCTTTGTGGTATTTTACTACTGAATTATTATTGATTCTTTTTTAAACTCATTTGTGTGTACTTTTTTGATATTGTTTTTACATATCGAATTAAGTTTGCAATTAATTGATCCTTTTCAGTCTCTGTTGATTTCCCTTTTAACTAGTGCCCAATGATTGTCTCATGCCCTTCGTTTTTTCTTCTTCTAGGGGTAATGATACAAGTCTCCACCCCCAGGTTATGACCGCAGAGGGAATTGATATCACCTGACACACCGTCCCTATGTATCAGAGTGCTGAATGTTGTCTATACTCCTTGGCTACAATGTTGTTCTGTTTACTCTGTCAAACTTTAATAAAGAGTTGAAACACAAAAAAACTGGGTGTTAAGTACCTTTGAGGCACTTCTTAAAATAGTGTGATTATTTATAGTCTGGGCAGAAGGGTGTCCCTCCTGGTGTGTTTGAGTTTGTGCAGTGCCACTGGCATGTGGCTTTTCCACTTGCCTTTGTTTCTCACAAGTACCCCTGACATTAAACTGCCTGTGATAGAAAGTAGGCAATTCAGAAAAATACAAAAAATCATAAGAACAATAAACAGGGAACAGAAAGCTTAATCGCCAAAAATGATGCCTCAGTTACAAGACCTCTTCAACTTTTTAATGACTAGGCATGAATTTTCTGATCTACTATGGCCTTTACTCAGTAAATTCGGTAGAGGAAAATCAGGTGACTTGTGATCCGGACGAATGACCCATACACTCTGACACTCATCGGCCTGACGTGTAATGAGGGCCAGAGAAGAACGACCTGTGTCCAGGCATAAGGAAATTATCTGTTTATATCAGTCTCAGACAGAAAACATTTTGCCTCTCTAAAGTCTACCTGTGATGTCAGTAATACTTTACTATTTGAACCAAGCAATAGGGGAATATTAAATGTTCAAGGTGTTTGGTATAGCAAGGGCACCGTTTCAAGAAGCAGTAAAAAACTTTAGAAATAACTATTTTAGTTCAGTATAGGTTTCACAGACCAGATCTTCAAATACACACAAAATAGTGGTTCTAAGGGTCACTAGTAACAAGATAACATACAGTCGGGCGAGTTTGGGAAGAACCTAATCTACACTGCACAACTCGTTTTAAAAAAATAGTTCCATGAAACTAAAGTGCTTTGCACTGAATCGCCATAGTTTTAAAATGTCTGACAAATGCCCAAGCCGAGTTTAGAACCGAGGTCTCTACTTCTCAGCTACACAGGTTATTAAATAAACCACAATGCACATCAAATAAAAAGTATACAAGCGCTTGCACAGCACAAAATAATGTAGTTCTGCACACGTGGCCTTTTACAATAGTAATTACATTTCTACTATATTTTGTATTTTGCATTCAGTTGCGCGAGCACCTGCCACCTGTGTACAACTTCAGCAAATGTGGGCCCATATGTCCTCATCTTTAAACTTTACAAAGACTGTGGTAGTATAAAACAGTCCCTGGATATTAGGGGATTTACATTCACATCGTACCCTGCACTCTGAGCCATCATTCTCCAAAAGACATAAAGCGTACATCTGACCAACACGGGGCTCGGCATTTGACGTATATCATGTGTTTGCGAGAACAGCAAAACACTAAAGCTGAAGGGTGCTGCTTATAAAAAAAAATATGTGCTCACATAATATGATCTCTGTTTCCTAATTAATTAATTCATCAGCAGATTTCACTGGAATAAAACATGTCATCTTAATGAGCTGCCTGGGTGATAGGAAATGCCTCATTTATCTTGCGAAATATCAACTTGAGAGCAGTTCTTCTGTCAGGCAAAATAATGAAGGACATCCTGGGAGCGCACAACCCTGTAATACAGTCAAAAAGACATGCCTGCGATCAGTCATTTGGTGTACATCCTGCTTGGAGCATGCAGAAGAGTTGTACTTGAGGGACATAGAAAAAATACATAAAAGTAACGCAGCCCGGCGTTCGGGAAGGAAAACAAAGATTCGAGGAACAGCGGGAGTCCAATCTCAGCCTATTTCATCTTCATCTTTGTGGCTGTAAACAATTAGGGGAATTAATTATGGATTTTTAATAAGATTCCTAGTTGTTATATTCGCCAATCTTGAATATTCTCTCTGCAAGAGACAAGGTCATAGTGACGCTATTGTCAAAGAACACTGAGTACGATATTCACATTTTCGCTTCAAGCACATTTAGTTCACTTTTTTTCCCAGTTTTTTTTCAATGTATGAGGTTTCACTGGACTTTGCTCTCGAAGTCACAAACCCTTAACAAGCAGGTGCAAACGGGCGAAGTGGTAGTTACGCCTGCGAAAGAAGGCGCTGAGTTTACATATATTGCACGGTATTACCACAACTGTACCGGGGTATTTAAAAGCCTTACATCTGGAATGGGGATTAATACATGGGAATCTGTTTCGGTGCTGAGTTTTGAGGTATTCCATATGATTTCCCTGATTATTACTCACACGTTTTGCCTACTTTCAAAAGTCAAAGGGGAAGATTTACAAGCCCCATGCGTGACTTTTGCGCTGTAGTTGCGTTACTTTTTTGATGCAACAGCGGCGCAAACAATGCGGCCTATTTACAACGTGACGCATCTAGGGAGATGCGTCACGTTGTAAAGCCCTGCATCACATTATACCTGTGTCAGGTATAATGTATGCAGGGTGGGCGTTCAAACGCAGGAAGGCCTCGTAAAAGTGACTCAGTGAAATCCACTGCATCAGAACCTTACGCCTGCTTCAAGCAGGTGTAAGTAGTGACGCAGTGTAGTGGGAATAGGCCTCAACACGCATTGCTGGAGTTGCATCGTGCTTGCGACACGACTCCAGCAATGCGTGACTTTTCCTCCAACAGATGCGTCAGAATTTCTGACGCATCTGTCAATCCTTGCGCCATAGTGCGCCGTATTGTAAATATGGTGCATCTATGGTGGCGCAAGGGTTTCTAAGGGTGGCGCAGGAAAAGTGACGCATCTGTACAGATGCGTCACTTTCTTGCAAATCTGCCCCAAAGTATCTGGGTGAAGCACTCCTGACCCACACTCTTCTTAATTCAAGACTTTAAATCCCAATGTCACTGTAACATTACTGATGATGGAGTGGGGTTTTCTGTATCTCAGTCTTTGAGTGTAATTAATAAACCCCATCACTGGTCATGTGGACCTTTGATGGTCGACGAAGAGAAATGAGGGGCACTCATCTACATAAAAAATACAACGTTAAATACTTTTTATTGAGTCAATAAAGAGAGTTAGTGTGAGTTAAAGAGTTTTTATTTTCAAATCATTTAGGTTTATGTCTATTTATTTTTTTGACAATCTTACATTTCAGTATTAGAAGTTAATATAATCCATAAACCGATGTTTGATTATAAAATCGTCACCGGGGAGGAGCACAGTACACAACTAGGTGTTCCTGCGGAGAACGCACCTTGACGAAAGTTTGACTACAGGGGTTCTCCTTTACTCCCCCTCCCATGGAGTACATAGGGTTAAGGCTGTAGGGTACTTTTTGACCAATATAAACAACAGAGAGTGACTACAGTCTCTCCACCGCTTATTTCCTTTAACCACAGTATTGGTAAGAGTGGAGCCCGAAATTTGATTTAAAACTAAGGTCCTGATGAATGCCGAGTACCTCTGTTGACATAAGGCAGAAACATGTCGACCCATTTTCAGACCAATATTCATACGGCGAGGGGATAATAACTTTCCCAATTGCGCCGTACACTTGTTTTTATAAACCATATAGTTTCCTAGATCATTAAAAAAGGAAATGAGGTTACTATAATGGCTTTTTAATCTCACTTATTCACTTTGGGCCCCACTTAGGTAGAAGTGCATCCCTGTCGTCAGGTGTATGCCCGCCCTCTATCAAACCAAGTTTTTAGAGGGCGAGGACTGGCCGATCATGAGGCATGACACCAGGTGGTGTGTGAGGCCAGTCTGTAACTTTTAGTGAGATGTCCACATGCATATCCACATAACACTACTCAGCATTTTTTAGGTCATTCTAATAGGAGCGGCCCTATTTGTGTGAATCTGATTATAAAATAGAACAAAATATTCATCAAGATAACAGCCAAAAAAGTAATACTGGCTCAATCGTGTTCCGTACAGAAACTCCCTACTCTAAATAAGCTGAGATAGAGAGGAAAGGTGTCAGTTCCGATATCCATAAATAGTTCTGATTCAGAGAGACAGACAAATGCGCAAGCAAAAAGCTTTTGCAAATCAGACTGGAAATGTATTGTCAGACATAATTCAGCAGAGAAATAGAATTAGGCTAAGTAACCTCTCATGTAGAGAAGTCTAGGAGATCAGAAACATGTCTCTAGTCAGAATGTCATAGAAAGGAATCCCAAGATCTTCCTCTCAGGTATGAGAGCTGTCTAAGAACAGGCACTAATATAAACACACAAATCCTATGTTGCAACATTATTTTCTTTTGTTTTCTTCATCGACCAATAGAATATCTGCAAACTCCTGGGAACAGGATCACTCCCAATGTTCTCACCAGAGCATAATACACTTTCAGACATTTGACCTAGGAAAGGTAACAACGTTATATTCTTGAGGTCCAATCTTCTTCCCATGAATCATTCTTCCTGTTGTTATTGTTTCTTCCTGAGGAGAACCTCACTGTCAGTTGTCTAAAACAAAACAAGAATCTATTCACTAAGTAGCAGTAAGTTCTCGACGTTGAAACATCTGCAACAAAGAGAAGAAAAACATCTTCCACAAACACCTATTCAATATGAAAAAAGTCAACACATTATTTTTCATTTAACATGACATCGACAGTTTGACTAACTTAGTCCAGTATTTGATTTACATGCAGCCCTATAACATTCAAGTATGAGTACCTACTACAAATTTTGCATTTAGCACATGCTTTATTTAAATGTAATATTGTGGACAATATTGATATACGTTTTTTCAATAGCAAATTAATATTTGCTGCAGCACTGGCCCCACTGGGATTAACAGACCACTTGCTAATAAGGAGTATCAGTGATTATCTAAACAATAGCATACCAGGGCAACCATGAAGCAAATTAATGTTGAACCATTATAGATACTTTGAAATGAGGAGTATGACACACATAAGGTGCCCTTCTTTGCTTCTGTGTCTAAGTACCTGCACTTTTTGGTATTACAAAATGTTTGATACCAAATGAGATCCCTCGAAGAGGATGATAACACAATTGTGACCTGGATGGAGCTCTTTTCTCTGTTGTTTGTGAATTTATTATATTGAATGTGATGGTTCTTGTAAGTGATGCAGCTCATCTTGAAGATAATCCAGCCTGGAAGGGGAGCCAGTGTAGGTCTTTTATCATGGGGTGATGTTTTTGAATTACTTCTCAAACCCATGCTGAAGCATGTAGGATATGTTTCAGGGGTGCTAATAGAGCAGTGGAAAGACCATTAAGCAGGGCACAGTGGTGTTGTAGAGGTTGAGGATAGTATTGACATCTGTGGTGGCTGGAGGAGGTTTAGCAGGTTGTTTAGTTAAGTGCTTAATTTCTGCTGTTATTTGCTGGTGCTTGGCACCAACACTTATGTCTCAACACCTGCACTTATTTGTGATAAGCCACCACATGGCAGCACTGTCTATATATTGTTTGATAAAAACACATCAGCAGAGCATTTAATAATTCGGTATACACTGAATTTAAAATAATGACACCTTGTTCTAGTCATTTTACCGTTTTGGCGAAATGGAATAATCCATATTGCCACATCTCTTAGATTGCGATGGAACTGGTATGTGAGGGCGCTGGTAGGTGTGCAAGTTGTAGTGGCCTGTGAAATACCTTGGGTCCTGGCACTTATTCCTAATTTTTTAACAAATTAAGAACTGGTTTAGTTCTTTTAGGACTCTCTTTACATGGATGTCTTTAATACAGAAGGTTGTTTTTCCCTTTTTTCTATGTGACATCTCTGGCACTCGATAATAGAGGATACTGATAGAATTGGAAGTGGGAATGTTAGGGTCTTTAGGGGGCGCTGATAGGATGAGGTTGAGTGAATTAACTCAATCAGTAAGTTAACCTAACCAATAAGCAGGAAAAATAGAATCAGTTTCCTCCATTTTGCCTGATGGTTTATATCCACAATCTTCAGAGATACAGACGTTATTAGGTGCGTCCAGTCTCAAACTGCTCAAGGTACTGAACTTCTTCTGTCTCTATATTCCACATTAACTTACAATTATCTTGGGGTCTAAGTCATCTATTGTTCTCAAATACAAAGGTGAGTGTTATCCAGCCACACCCTATTATCAGCCTATTAATCCCAGGAACCACAGCTGCAAAGGCAAACAAGCCCTCAAAACGTCAGATGCTAGCAGTCCTCAATAGGGCTACAAGTGCTTGCTCTGTAATAGACAGATGGCCTCAGTAAGCACTCTTTCCTCTCTGGGTAGACATGGGGGAGCACTCAGGGCTATGCTCAAGTGAGGTGGTTTAGGTCAGATGTGACCATAGTACAATACCATTTCCACATCTGCAGTAAAGATGTCAATACCTAGGCAGAGATGTGAGTTCACAACATTTCAAGAACAACTGAGGAAAATGTAATTATATTTACAGCATAAATGGTACATTAGTTTATGAAACTACCCAAGTCAATACACAAGACTTAATACACAAAGAAAGAGTGGCATAAACAATGTAACCATAAAACCAAAGGCCCTCTCAATGCAAACTTGATACTGTTCATGATGACTGGATGATTGTGAGCACTGGCATGATCCTGCAATGAAAGTACATCATCGCAGCAATTGCTAAAATTTGTCAATGTCTGCAAATAATAGAAGATTGTGATCACTTGCTGACCATGACCTACACGTCGAAAAAAGAATGATCTGCAATCCTGCCCCTACAATGGAATGGCATTGTTATTAGTCGGTCATGTTATTGGTTGCAACCCTGGTACTCCCAGACATCTGAAAAGTACAACATAAACCTAAAACAATGGCAAAGGATTAGCAGAGTATCTGGAGACCTGGAATGCAAGCCTACATCTTGGGTTTAGAGGTATGTCTATCCATTGCCTAAAATGGGGATACGTGTTGCCTAGTGGACATACAGGCTTCAGGTTTTGGGCGCCACTGGTAGTTAGGACCTTCTTCAGTGGTGGTTGGGGAAGACCAATGACTGACCCACAGAATTGGAATGCAGCTGTAATTCTTAAAGTGCTCCACTTAGGTGTTCCAGATCTTTTTAGAATTCGGATAGATGATAAGCCAGTTTGGTGCTAGACCACTACAACATGACAGGATGAATGAAAGAAACTGAAATAGTAAAGTGCAGAGTGGGAGTTGCTTTCTAGACAGAGTCCCCAATCAGTTACCCTACACTTTTCTTGGGTAGAGCTGCTCTGTTTTCTGGATACAGGTATAGAGGGCTTCAAGGCACCGTGTCCGAATATCTGGATATCTTGGGCTGGCTCTGGGCTTCTACACAGGTGAGGTCCGTAGGAGGGAAGGCCAACCACACTACCAAAGGGCCCTCAAGGCTTCTAGCAGGAGGAAACGCTCAGCACTCAGCTCCACCTTCTAAAAACACCAACAGTAGTAGGGTTGGTGCAGGGCCATGTGCCAGAAGTATTTAACAGCATAGAATGAACCCCCAATTCTGTGGCCATATTGAAACAGTTTTGCAAAGTACCTTCTACATATTCAAAAGATCTAGCCAATCAGGCAGATGCACAGTTTACCTCCTCAAATAGGAATCTGGGAAACCTCTATTCCAAGAATGTAATAGAGTGGTCACTTCCTGCATGGACAATACACTTTCTCGGGGGCCGGTCTTAGGAGAAGCCATATGTATTTCCTACAGTGAGACCTGGAAATCGAGGACATTGAAGAATAAGAAATTGGGGATGTGGTTTTTTCCATATGGGAAACATCCACAAACCATTTTGCACCTTGCACAGAAAAAGGGAGATACTAAATGGCGATGGTGCACGTTGTAACGCAAGCCTTCGCAGCCCTGTGGTGTTTGGGAAGGGCCCCAACCCTTCATGGGGGTCTCACATAGCCCATGACCAATTAATATCTTTGAGATGTGAGAGACTAAGGGGTCTCTCTTTACATTCTGCATGGGGTGCCCCATAATTTCGCGTTACACAACTGCAATGGCGCACTGAATGTCTGTATCAAAGAGGTCAATGAGAAAATGAGAATGCATAGTCCACTGTATTGTTACATAATTGTGTTTACTGAAAGGGGAAAATATTGGATGGACATGAACATTGTAGCCTATCACCTAGTAGAAATGGACTTCAAAAGAACAGACCAATGATTTAATGTGTGTTGACACTTTACTACTTTTCCACCTCAAATATGAATTCCTCCAAATAGGATGGTGAACTTGGAGCCTTAACTAGCTCGACATCAATTAAGAGATTATTCCTCAGTCCATTTGTCTGACTGCCTTCATCTGCCTGTCAGACAATTCATTCTGTAGGAAATGACCATCTTTTGCATGATGTCTCCCCAAATTTGTGCTCTATTTTCTTAGCTGATTTACAACTCAGTCCACTTTAACCCTGCTAACTAGGAATAAAGTGCCTCTACTCCCCTTTAAAACATGTCAACATAGTTTAGCTCTGATTGCCACATTTAATTTGGCAGCAACTGCTACCCTGATCCATAGACCTGTCAAAATGACCCTTTTAGTTGGTAGAAAAATCTGATTTTAAATATTGAATAAGCCACGCACAAGTACACCTTGCTACCCACAAGGTAGGGTGCAGAATAGAGAAAAAGAGTGGAACTTTTGTGGCATTAAAACAGTCATGTTCTTTCAGTGATCAGGCCCAAAATGAGAGTATCACTGGTCAGTCTGTAAGTTGGACACACAAAAAATAAAACTATTGATTATGCATTCTAATCTATACATTTTGACCGGTACCAGCTATAAATGGCATTCAAATATTAAAAACCTAATATAAATGCAATCTAATGGTAAATACATTTTTTTATTAAATATATTAGAAATGCAACTTTTAGGGAGTTACCATTTACCTGTCTGAGCTCTCAGAAAGCTAATTCAAATTAACCTCTACCAACTCCCAGATTGCCTTAATGAGGTGTGAAATTCCTCCCATAAACCACACAATAAATCACTGTGCTAGAGAGGTTGGCCTGAATAGATAGGGAGACGCCATCTGTGTCCAGCAGAGAGGGTGTGGAGCTGTTTGCAACACAGTGCCAAATCTTGCCAACCAGGTCTTTCTAAGCCACATTGCGCATTTGGAAGGGAGCATACAGGATCCCAGAACAAGTCTTGCGTATCTGTTACGTACCGGGTACAGACGACTGCTGTCCACTCACCAGACCGGCCGAAATGAAAAGAGTTCTGGGGAAAGCCACCGTCATCCACCAGAGGCTGCAGACGGGCTGGCGAGATGGAGCAACCGGTTGCTTCTGCGCCCACTGCAGAGAAAAACTACCCTACTCAAGCAAACTGTGCGGCGCACAGGAAATTACGCAGCGTTAGCATCCCAGCAGGCTATGCAAGCTGGATCAGAAGGAGGAAACGCTGCAGAGTATCCTCTGTTGGGTCACAGTGCCAGGACGAAGGACTCCAGAGCTATTGCAGTACCCGGTGGGGAAAGGGTGTCTCTGACACCACCGTTTGCGATTTTCCTTGAGCTGATCTTGGCGGCTTACATTCCGCTTCTGTGTATATCTGTACAAAACTCTCCGCTTGTTTTCATGGTGAATAAACCGGATTCTAGTTACAGGCTCAAGTAATGCAACATAGTTGTTTCTGAGGTTATCCTCATACAACAGAGACTTGACTCTCATATATACAAGGTGGTATATTATCCTCACTTCAAAGGCACTTACGCACTCGAAAGGAATTATTGACAACAATACCTGTTTGCTACAGTGTGCTATGCTACCCAGCTTGCTCAGCTAACGGTAATTTTGTATGTGGAAAATGTGTGTTTTTTTGTTTGTCTTCTAGCAGGGGGAACAGTGAGAGGTAGCTGAACTAACCCCTCTCCTTCCTTCCTTGTGAGGCTCATGCACACACCACTACTGGTGGGTACCATTATGTACAAACCGAAGTGTCTCTGGTTTAGAGGTGTTTATTAGATATCGCCTAATCTTATGTTTCTGTTTGCAGTTTCTAACTGTCTGAGCTATGGGTATAGGCCCCTTCTAAGCACTAGAAAATGCGGTAGCTCTGTGAAAGTCTTGATGAATACTAAATCGTCCTTCTAAACGCTGCTGCAAGAGCTTGTTATTTTGCTTTACAGATATACAGGGGTAGAGTACTATTGTGTGTTTCTTATAGAAATGTTCCAGGTATATTTCTGTGCAGAGTTTCTATAACTAGCCTTTCTTCTTCACAGGTCTCCCTTCCCGCTGTTCCCATCCTTTCCTTCGCCTGATTGACCCCCTCAACCTTCCGTGCTCTAATGGCATTTCGGAATTGAGGATGTCAATAGGTGGACCCATTTGAGCAATGAACCGATCCTGAGAGGCCTCCAAGGGACACGTGTCAGAATCCCCTGCCTGGGCACTGTATGACCCTGCCTTTGTCCTACCATACTTCTGTCTCCTGGTTTATTGTGGTACAGTGCCTGCTTCAAACTGGATTTTAGTATTAGATGTGGGAGGGCACTAATGATTACCATAGTGCACTCCCCTACACACCCACAAATTTCTGCGCCCAAGTTTGGTGTAAATGGAGACCTTCATCATCTTGAAAATCCCCTTGGCAAGACATTTTGTTATTGCTTGCAATAAAGCAAACAGGACCTACTGAAAAAAAGAGTGGGTTGCCCCTGGGAACATTTATCCCATTGATTAGGCAGTGCCCCAGAGTCACCCCCACCCACTAGCTAGTGTCAGACATAAATATGGCATCTCCAGGAATCCTCCTCAGAGCACTTTTGGGACCTGTGGGAAAAGGGTTGGACTTGCTGTCTAACACCTGAGAGGAGCCGAGAGGATTGAACTGCTCCTTCTTTTACCCAGAACAAACAAGTTGACTCCAAGTGTTAGTTGCTGACCTCATGTGTGGGTACAGGAAGACAGCAAACTGCAAGAGACCTTTTGCCCAAAGTGCCCAGCTGACCAGTGGCAACCGGACTTGGACTAGACTCGCCTGCGAGTCTCTAAATGCCTTCCCTCTAAGGCCTGGGGCCATTATAAAGGCACTCCTGTGTTTGTTGGGGCAGCTGAAGAAAATTCGGAAACTTTTGAAAAGTTTTTTAATGAGCTTTTTAGGGGCAAGTGTCCACTCAGCAGTTATATGGTGTCCGGCTGAACTGCAGCTTTGTCCCGCTCAAGACTCCAAGCAGCTCCAAAAAAATGACCATGTCTTATTCTTCGTTGAGACTGAGAAATATTTCGGTACGAAATCTCCAAATGTCCTTAGTTCCAGCTGCGCCAATATACTTCAAGCATCCAGCCTTTGGTTCCATGATGGCGGCTACAATTTTAGCGGCAGCCCGCTCAAGAATTTCTCTTCTCAAAAAGTGACAAAGTCCATTTCTGCATTGGGATTTACAATATATTCTGAAGTTTTTACTTCCAGTACTCACTGGGACCAATACACGTTTTGTATCCCACTAGGATTCTATTGCGGCTTGCCTCAAATCGCACCTTGGTGCAGGTCTTTCACTTTCATAGACCATCACTGAATGTAAGAAGCTGGCTCTCTATACAGTGCACTAAAAATAAGTACACTGTGTAAAGAGTCCAGTGAGTTGCCACTGGCTGACAGAGGCAAAAGTAGATGATACTAACGCTCTATTTGTGGTAGTGTGGGTAAGCAGTTTGACTTATCAGAGGGCAGTGCTAATATTTGTTGCACTGACAGAGGCACTAAATGAGACACAAACTCAAGAATAAATCCGAGACCAATGTAGAAAAATAACAACCCTTTTGATATACATTTTCAAATCGAGAGCTGTGTTCACAGGTAAGTATTGTATTTCTTTTGTGTTTTCAAAAGATAGGAAATAGTTCAAAGTTGTGCGTAATTATGCACCATACACTTCTGTGGGAGAAAAAGCAGGTAAATAAATCACACAGCACAGACTGTTGTTGGGGTTCTACTTCAGGGTTTTGAGTAGCAGGAAGATAAGGTTCTACCAACAGGTCATTGGGTGTGCCCCAAATTTCGTCAGGAGCAGGGAATTGGTGTCATTGGTAGCTGACGCTCTACAGAGAAGGGAGGCCCTCTAAAAACAGGCTGCACAAGAGGACTTTCAAGCAAGTCTGAGAACTCCCAAATGGGGGCTGGGGTCGCAAGGGCCTTAAAGAAAAAGGAGCACACAGGGATACTCATTACTCTGACCGGGTGGGCTGGGTGCAGAGCAGTTAGGTTGGCCAGCTCTGGTGTGTAAGGTTCTCCTAGCGGTCAAGGGCTTACAGCTGGCAGAGACAAATTCAGGACTGCTGTGCCACTCACAAAGTGAGTCTCAGGGGGTGTGATGTACCTCTATGGCTGCTGGGCTCTGGTACAGGTGGAGTCCGGGACTAGACTCTTCAGAGTCGGTCTTGGTTGCAGTCCGCCAGTAATCTAAGATTGGCACTGCATGGCTCCAGCCAGTCCTAGTACCCCCACACTCGAAAGAGAGACGGAGCGGACCTTCCAGAGCATGAGTACCTCTTCCTGGTAGGTTGCGGCATCGGTTGGGCCACTGAGCTGCAAGACAGTGTACCGGACTTTGCTGTACTCGGTGCCTGTGGACTGCAGGGGAGTAGCTCCCCTACTCCAAGGGAGTTCTTGGCATTTGGAGAAGGCTGGGGTTCCTCTGGGGTTCTTGAAGGCCACAGAGCAGCAGGACAAGACAGTTCTCCTTGAAGAGCCTTGAAGCAGCAGGCAGGGGCACGCACCAAAACTCTGCAGCAGGGTCTCAGTTCTTGGGTTCAGCAGCTCTTCTTTGTCCCTTTCTTGTTTAGGTCTGTCGAATTAGAAGTTCTGAGTGGAGGGGTGCCACCTAAATACTCAATTTAGGAGTGGTAAGGGGAGCACCAGGCAGTAGCCAATGGGCTAACAATGTTAGGGTGACTAAGCCGTCTTTATGACCACTTCCTGTGGGGAGTGAGCAAAACCCTGACCCTAAAATGCTCATACCCTCCAACACAAGATGGAGGATTCTAAAAAGTGGGCTCCACATCAGCTGCCCCAGCTTAGGGGTGGTGCTGGCCAGTTGTGGACCCACCCCCTAATCCAACTAATTTTCCTACCAGTCTTACCACCAAACGTGGGGTCTGGACAGGGGGTTGGCATCTTAAACTAACTGGAGAGGCCTGGGTTGCATTTCAAAGGTGGCGTGACCTTTGAAGCTTCCTGCCCTGGAAGGGAATTCATGCAGGGATGAGCTGTGAACACCACTGCCCAGAGCAGGCTTTGTTCTTGGCCTCTTAGAGTGAAGGCTCTCACCCCAGGAGGCTAGAAACATGTTTAGCGATGGCAGGCTGGCTGAGACCAGTTGGCAACCACAGTATTAGTCAGTAGGTTTTCAGAGGGCACCTCTAAGGTGCCCTGTGTGTGCATTTATTAATACATCTGACACTGACATCAATGCAGGCTTATTAAGCCAAGATGTTTGATACCAAACATCTTGGGATACAGAAAGGCATCATGGAGTGGGGGACTTTGTAATGATGAATTTCCAGTCCATGTACTCGTTATGGCTTCCCTGTTCACCTACAATATCTAAGAATGGACTTAGAGATTGCAGTGTCATATCTGCTCAGACAGATATGTCAACACCTGGGATATAGTCATTAGAGTGCACCCTGACTTTGGGATGTAAGGCCTGCAGTACTGGTGGCTTACCTATATCTCATGCAGTGTCTGCAGACATGGCACACAGTGTGCCATGTCTACTCTTCGGGTTTGTTTGCACCAAGATACATAGCCTGCAATGGCAGTTTGCATGATCTTTGTGATAGGTCCCAAGGGTGGCACAATTTGTGCTGCAGCCCTAGTGGACCCTCTTCCAGCCCAATATCCTAGGTACCAGGGGTACCATGTTCTAGGGACTTACAAAGGGGGGTGAAGGTGTTTCAATTTTGAAACAATGGTACAGTTTTGGGAATGATCTCTAGCACTGGGGACCTGGTTGAAATCACATCAGGTATCAGGCAAAAAAGTGAGGGTAACCATGTCAAAAAGGGGCACTTTCCTACACAAATACCCCCAAATGAAGGAAGATGAAACTAACTTTTCCTAAGTGTGTCTTTATCTTCTAAGTGGAAGAACCTGGAAAGGCCATATGCATTGGCATGGTCAGTCCTAGGTCGGTGTTCCACTGTGAAGTCCATTCATTGTAGAGATATGGACCACCTCAACAGTTTGATATTTTCAACTATCATTTGCATCAGCCATCTGAGAGGCCTGTGGTTGGTTTGAACAAGGAAGTGAGAGCCAAACAAATATGGCCTCAGATTCTTCAGGGATCAAACCACAGCAAAGGCTTCCTTCTCAATGGCACTACAATGCTGCTCTTGAGGGAATAACTTCCGACTAATCAAAGCAACAGGTTGGTCATGGCCATTGTCATTGCTTTGATATAGGACCACTTCTATCCCATGTCTAGAGGCATCTGTTTGCACTATAAACTGCTTAGTGTAATCTGGAGCTTTCAGAATGGGTGCTGAGCACAATGCTTCCTTCAATGTGTCAGAAGCCTTTTGACAGCTACCTGTCCCATTAAGTTTCTTGGGCATCTTCTTGGAAATCAGTTTTGTGTGGTGGGCTACAATGGAGCTGTTCCCCTTCACAAACCTCCTGTAGTACCCAGTCAAGCCAGGAAAGGCCCCAACTTGAGTCTGGGTGGTTGGAGCTACCCAGTTCAGAATTGTATGGATCTTGAGTTGTAGGGATTGAACTTAACCTCCACCTACAAGGTGGCCCAAGTATGCAACCAAGCCCTGCGCTATCTGGCACTTCATTGCCTTGCTAGTGAGGCCTGCACTTCGCAGAGCCTCAAGGACCTTCCTAAGGTGGATCAGGTGATCCTTATGGGTGGAGCTAAAGACAGCAATATAGTGAAGAATAAAGCAAGGACTTTATTCACTAACCTTTGGAAGGTGACAGGGGCATTCTTGAATCCAAAGGGCATAACAATGAACTGATAATACCCATATGGTGTAGAGAATGCTGAATTTTCTTTTGCTCCATGGGTCAGACATATCTGCTAGTACCCTGATGTCAGATCAAAAGCACTAAGATATTTGACTGCCCCTAAACTGTCAATTAACTCGTCAGCCCTAGGAATTGGGTGTGCATCAGTCTTGGTCACAGAATTGAGCCCCCTATAGCCTGCACAAAACCTCAGCTGATTCTTTCCACCCTGGGTGTGAGGTTTGGAGACTAAGACAACAGGGCTGGCCTAGGTGATCTTAGAGGGTTCAATGACTCCCAATTCAAGCATTTTGCCTACTTCAGTCTTGATGCTCTCTTTGACATGATCAGACTGCCTGTAAATTTTGTTTTTGACAGGTAGGCTGTCCCCAGTGTCCATATCATGTGTACACCAGTTGGTCTGACCAGGAGTCAAAGAGAAGAGCTCAGCCTACTGATGTAGTACTTGCCTGCAATCAGTTTGCTGTTGGGCAGTGAGGGTTACTGACAAGACAACTTCTTCCACTGACCCATCTTTAGGGTTGTTTGAAAGGAGGTCAGGGAGAGGTTCACTCTCTGTTTCCTGATACTCATCTGTGACGGCCAGCATGGTCACTTCAGCTCTGTCATGATAGGGTATAAGGTGGTTGACATGGATCACCCTCTTTCGGTTCCCGGAACTGCCAAGGCCCACCAGATAGTTGACCTCATCTTTATTTTCACGTATGGGATAGGGCCCACTCCATTTGTCCTGGAGAGCCCTGGGAGCCACAGGTTCCAAAACCTGCAAATTCTGACCTGGTTGGAACTCCACCAATGCAGGCTTTTGGTCATACCAGAGCTTCTGGAGCTCTTGGCTGGCCTTGAGTCTTTTAATTGCTTTTTTCATGTACTCAGCCATCTGGAATGAAGGCCAAGCACATAATCCACAATGACCTGTGTGGGTTCTTTGAGAGGCCTTTCCCATCCTTCCTTCACAAGACACAATGACCCCTTTATAGGCTGACCATACATAAGTTCAAAGGGGGAAACCCCTACTCTCTTTTTTGGCACTTCCCTGTAGGTGGAAAGCAGGCATGGTAGTAAGACATCCCATCTCTTTCTGACTTTTTTAGGGAATCCACCAATCATACCTTTCATGGTCTTGTTGAATTCTCAACAAGACCATTGGTTTGAGGGTGGTATCAGATAGTGAACATACAGTCACTTCACATTCTGCCCACATGTGTTTTTTAGGTACCCAGACATTAAGTTTGTACCTCTGTCTGAGACCCCCTTCTTTGGATAACCTCACTCTGGAAAAGATACCAATGACTGCCCTAGCTACTGCAGCAGCAGTAGTTGCCCTTAGGGGAATTGCTTCAGGATATCTGGTAGCATGATCCACTACTACCATAAATATTTGTTTCCTGAGGCTGTTGGAGGTTCAAGGGGACCTACAATGTCAATCCCTTCCAGTGATTAGGGAACACTAATCACTGGAAGTGAAATTAAGTGGGCCTTTAGGTGACCACCTGTCATGCCAATGACTTGATAGGTGGCACAGGAGTTACAAAACTCCTTCAACTTCTGAGACATATCTGGCCAGTAGACGTGGTTCACCAACCTACTCCAAGTTTTGTTCTGGGCAAGATGCCCAGTTAGGGGATGTCATGGGCCAATATGAGGAGGGATTCTCTAAACTGCTGAGGCACTACCATTCTCCTACTGGCACCAGGATTGGGGTCTCTGGCCTCAGTGTAAATGAGTCCCTCCTCCCAATAGGTCCTGTGGAAGCCACTCAAATCTCCCTTTTCCAATCAGCAGCTTGCTGTCTCAGGCTTTCAAGAGTGGGACAGGTCCACTGCACAGAACAGATCAGATCTTCCCTAGGGGGTCCACCTGGGCACAGGAGCTCTGCCGTGTAAGGCCCAAGCTCCTGGGGCTCAATTACTTCTTGGGCTGATAGGTCTTCTCCCTGAGGAGGGAGACCTGATCTGGTATCTGTTTACAAGCTGGTTTCCCAGTCTTGCCCTTTCTCTTGGAAGATTGGTCCATTATCCCATGCTCCAACACTTCTTGTTCACCCTGGGCTTTGCTTTGTGCTCTGGTTTTCACTCACCCCCATTCAGGTATACCCAGCATGGCTGCATGGGTTTTTCTTTTTACCTCAGCCCATGCTGAGGACTCCAGACCATTTCCTAGCAGACACTGTACGGGAATTGCAGAAGTAAATCATCCCCACTCTAAGGATACCATTGCCATTGGATGTACTTTAGCCTGATTATCAGCGTTGAGGACTGTATAGGTCTCACCAGCCAAGCATTGGTCTGAGGACACTAGTTGCTAAGTCACCATAGTGACACTGACACCCGTGTCTCTCACTGCTTCTCATCTAACCCCATCGATATGCGGTTGTTGTCTGTACTCGTACAGGTTACTGGGCCAAACAGCCAGGGCACCTACATCCACCCACCCTCTGAGACTAGAGTTGCCTTAGTGAGCTTTCTGACATGATCAGGGTTCACCTGTGATCCCATCTGGAGACGTACCACTGCATTTACTACAGGTGCACTAGAGGCATTCTTTTTGCTTTTAGAGCTAGGGTCTCCAGTTCGGTGTCCAAGAGCTCTACAGTCATAAAACCAAGCCTTTTTGAGATCCCAGTTCTTAACCTGGTACCCACCCTTAGACTGTGTAGAGTTTCAGAGCCCACCCTCTTGAGAAGGTTTTTGGGGGTCAGGAGAAGACCCTTTGTTTTCATCCTTTGCTTGATCACCCTTTTTCCTTGGGGGACTTTTCAGCCTCTGTTGTATGGTCTCCCCCCAACAGTGGACACTTTGGTAACCCTTGTTTTGACCCAGTGGTCTGCCTTCTTGCCCACCTCTTGAGGAGAAAGTGGACCTAGGTCTACAAGGTACTGATATCATTTCTCTTGATAACAATTACTCAACAGATGCTCTTTCGTTAATAAATAAATTGTAAAACTTATCATAGTCATGCACATCATTACCTTTTAACCAGTCACCTAGTGTTTAAACCGAAAAGTCTACATCATCTATCCAGGACTGACTCTTGGTTTTTCTAATCTCCCAGAACCTGACATGGTATTCTTCAATAGTGAGTCCACAGCCCTCAATAAGGGTACCCTTCATGAGGTCATAGGACTCAGCATCTGTTTTGTTCAATGTCAGGAGCCTATCCCCATGTTTACCAGAGAACAGTTCCCACAAGAGAGAGCCCCAATACTGTTTGGTTGATCTTTCTAGCTATACAGGCTCTCTTGATCACTGTGAAACATTTTGTAATGACATCACCATCTGTATACTTGGGGACAATTCATATAGGGATATTGGGGTCAAAGGTTTCCTCTAAGTCCCTAGGCATTATTTTGCTGCCAGCATTTATTGGTATAAAACCCAGTTTTGCCCTTGTCCTTTCAATAGCCAGTATCTGATCCTTCAGGCAGTAGTCTTTGGGCCAATCTTTCCAGAAAGACCTCCTTCTCTGAAGGGTCTTCTGTGTACCTCAAGCCACCTGAGCTATCCTTACTAGAGGCGGGTACCCTTGGCACACGGGGTCAGTTTTGGGGTCTAGGCACGGTGACCTTTCCTTCGAGTGCAGGCATATTCAAGTCATCTTCCTCACTCACTTCACCTTGGTTCTCAGGGTCAGTGGTCTCATCCGAAGGATGGGCCAGCTCATACTCTTTCAACTGCTACTCATGCTTTATGGTGGTAGAGGTTGAGCCTGTTTTTATTTGGTATCTTTTGCAGGGGTGGGAGGGTCTCACAGAGTTTCACTCCACGGAATTCTGTAGACTGACTTAAAAACACTCTGCGAATTTCCACGTAGTTCCACTTGCCACGGAGTGCACAAACATTGCAGTAATCCTGGCAGAAAAAGATGGGGTAGAAGGCTAGGGGCCTGTGCAGAGGTGGTGGGAAGGCCAAGGATGTTGTCACCTCTTGCAGTATGTTGGCAGGGAAGGCATTTGTTAGTGGCTTGCTAATAAACAGCCTACACTTGTTCTTCTGACTGTCAAGTGATAATAATTAACTAGCTCCAGCAGCCTGGGGGTGTGGAAGAGGTTAAAGATTGTGAGAGGAAAGGATTCCATACTTACTGACATTAGCCTTGCAGCGCAGTATTAAAGCTGCCCGAAGCCATGCACAGTTGCTACGCCAGTATGATTTACAAATTTTACATGCGGTGTACTAGCTCTCTCAGTTAAGTGGGGGCACCGTACAGCTGTAGGAAGGGGAGGGCTGACTTTCTAGTCAATTGGCACTGCTGGTTTCACCGAGACAGCATTTTAACCTGTCATAAATATGCTGCATTAACCCCCTTACCCCCAGGTAGGCGAGGAGCGAGCCCTCCCTCCTCCCACTGTGCCACACTCAGGTGGAACAGGCCTTACTGGCTTGTGATGGGCAAGGCTGTCCGATTCCCCAGTGACAGCCACATCTGGTTGCACATGCCCTGCACTTTTTGCCTGTGTTTCAAGGTGTAGTTTTACATACAGAGAGGTGGTCGGGGTAAGTTGTCATCTTGCAGAATCCTCCACAACTTAAAACAAGTTGTACCATGCATGTGGCCTTAGGAATGGCATCACGCTAAGACACCCCATGTGTGCAGCCTTAGGTGCGGCATCACGTTAAGAGACCTGGTCATGCCCGGTCTGATATCTCTGTAAACCATCAAGCATCCATAATTATAGCAACAGGTTGAGTTGGTCTAAATCAAAGATAAGTGAAGCAGAGCCTTTTGCCACCCCCTCTCTCAACAGAAGCAATTAATGGAATAATGCACCCTGCACAGCTGCACTCTACACATGGTGCATTGTTAATGTTAATGCATGGTCATATGCTTCCACCATTCCTCTTGTGACATCGGTGCTTCTCCCCCATCATACCATGGCATAAATATACAAAATAGAGGCTTTTTACCTGTGAACTCTCAGCTATCACAGCCACATACATCCTCCTGAAAGTGTAGGTTGCAGCTGCAAGCCACACACACTTCAACCACCAATGTTGCACTTCTGGCGCATTCTGCCTGCCACAGGAGAAAGTTACCAGATTGCTTTCCAAGCCTCACAAACCACCTCGTACGCACAGGTAGTGATTCCTCTGGAGTTTTGCAATCCTGAGTCCCATGGCAGGAAGAGCCCAATGTTCCCTAAGTGGAGGGCCTTCACTATGCTCCACCCGCGGAGCTCATGGAGTTTTATGCCAAACTCCACATTCCAAGTGGATTGTGGAGGTACAAAAACTCGGTGAACTCGGCAGGCTGAGCGGTGTTTACCGTCCACCTCTAATCCTTTGCAGAGGACCCTCAACTGCTTAAAAGTAAGCTGTTGCTAGGGATAAGGTCGAGCTCCTTAACCACATTATCTACAAGATCCATTATCACACTTATGTTAGGACCTTTTTGGAACTAGAAAGAAATCCTAACTCAGGTTTTGCAGTCCTAACTATAGTGAATTTTAAATTCAAAACAATTTTAAAGTACAGGGACTTAACCAAGACTTTAACAGTTAATTTTAGAAATGTATAAAAAAATCGATCAATTGGAAAAAATTAACTAAAGGCAATTTGGGGATTTATTCGTGTGGTTACTTATTGACAGAGTCAAAAGTGGCAAAGTCACAGACCCCACCGCTGATCCATCAATGTAGGAAGCTAGCTAAAAAAAGTACACTACATAGTAAGTCCAGTAAGTCCTCAATTAACAGGCAGAGGCAAAAGTAGATAATACTAACACTCTATTTGTGGCAGTGTGGACGAGCAGTCAGGCTCATCAGAGGGTAGGGTCTATCATTTGTTGTACTCACAGAGGCAATAAATGAGAGACACACTCAAAAATAAATCCGAGATCAATTTAGAAAAGTAAAACTCTTTTTATATATATTTTCAAACCAAGAACTGCGTTCACAGATACGTACTGTATTTCTTATGCGTTTTCAAAAGATAGGAAATAGTTCAAAGTCACGTGCAATTACTCACCATACAGTTCTATTGGAGAAAAAGCAGGTAAATAAATTGCACAGCGCAGATGGTTGTAGAGATTCACCTTCTAGGTTTAGGGTAGCAGGAAGCCAAGGTTCAAGGTTCCACCAACAGATCATCCGGTGCGTTCTGAATTCTACCGGGAGCAGGGTGCTGGTGTTGTTAATAGCTGATGCACTACTGGGAAGGGGGACCCTCTAAAAACAGGCTGCGTAAGGGGACTTACAAGCAAGTCCCGGAACTCCCAAATGAGAGCTGGGGTCACAAGGGCCTTAGGAACAGGAGAGCACAGAAAGATCATCATTACCCAGGCCGGAAGGGCTGGGTACAGAGCAGGTAGGTTGTCCAGCTCTAGTGTGTAAAGGTGCTCCTCCCAGTCAGAGCCCAATAGCTGGCAGGACCGAATTCAGGACTACTGGCCCACTCAAAACGTGGGTCTCAGGGGTCGTGATGTCCCTCAGCGACTGCTGGGCTCTGGTATAGTTGGAGTCCCGACTGGACTCTTTGGTGTTGGTCTTGATTGCAGGGCATCCGGTACCACAGGGATTGGTACTGCATGACTCAGGTCTGTCATGGTGCCTCCATACTTGAAGGGGAGACAGGTCTGACCTTCCAGACCACAAGTACCTCTTTCTGGTAAGTTGCTGCGTTGGTCGGGCTGGTGAGCAGCAAGTCTGGTAGATCAGACTCTGGAGTATTCGGTGCCTGTGGACTGCAGGGGAGTAGCTCCTCTACTCCAAAGGAGCTCTTGGCAATTGGCGAAAGCTTGTGGTCCTCTGGGGTTCCTAAAACCCACACAGCAGCAGGACAAGACAGTTCACCTTGGTTGTCGAGTCTTGAAGCAGCAGGTAGGGGTTCATGCCAAAACTCAGTGCCAGGGAAATAGTTTAAAGGTTCAGCAGCCCTTCTTTGCCCTTTTAATTTCTTTAGGTCCCATGAATCTGAAGTTCTGGGTTGAGGGGTGCCACCTGAATACTCAATATAGGGGCGTTAATTGGATTACCAGGTAATAGCTAATGGGCTGCCTACCTTAGGGTGACTACACCCGCTATAGAACCAGTTCCTGTGGGGAGTGGGCATAATCCTGACCCTAATAGGCTAATGTCCTCCAACACATGATGGAGGATTGTAGAATGTGGGGTCCACATCAGCTGCCCCACATTAGGGGTGGTGCTGGCCAGATGTGGGCCCACCTCCTAATCCAACTAATTTTCCCGTCAGTCCTCCCACGTAAAGTGGGGTCAGGACATGGGGGTTGGCATCTTCCACTAATTGGAGAGGACTGGGTTGCATTCCAAAGGCGGCATGGCCTTTGAGGCTTCCCACCCTGGAAAAAAATTGCTTGAACGAGGTGTGCCATGTCGACACTTCGGGTTTGTTTGCATCAAGACACGCAGCCTGCAATGGAAGTTTGCATATTTTGGTGAAGGGTCCCCAGGGTGGCACGATTTGTGCTGTAGTCCTAGTGTTATATTCCACATAAGTACCTTATATAGGCGCAGGTAACATCGCTACCTTTTACCTATATTCTTCCCTACATTACATACATAACGGTTCTTAGGCACTGACCTTTTACCTAGATACGACAATGCATTCAGAACACGGGTTTTCCCTAGTTCAAATCTCATACATTATGCATGAGGTTTCTTGGAAGCACAGCAGGACCACCATCTCCTGTATAATATCTTTGTATAAAGTTCAGGCCCAACGTCATCCTCTAGGCCGACACAGTAACACTACAAGGTAGGACACCCGGGGAGACCTGTGGGTATATATACATCACATCTAGCTTTTGAAAGGCAGAGGAGACCGTGACTTCCCGGCTGACACAATGACCAGAGACGCTGAGGTTCCTACATGCAGACACTCCAGCTCACAGTGGTCTAACATCCCTCGCGGGGTGTCCAATTCAAGACCAGGATGGGGTCCCATATTCTCTCATTCTCAGGTAATGGGGTTGACTAGATCCTAGAGGGATTCTTGGCAAAACCCCTACACAGATGTTAGGTACATTTTGGTACATCTAGTTAGGGAGGCATCGTAGGAGTACGTACTTTTTGTTATGTATTTTATGTACTTGTATATATTCATGATTACTGCAAAATGGTAGAACTGTACCATCCCTTTACTTTCATAGTACTGCTAATCATATATCTCTGCTACTGTCTAATGGTTGTTACAGCTCATCTATGTTATACTAGAATAACAACTGTTCAATACATTCTTATTGACAAATGCCCAGTATGTTTATTCTGTGTATCTCTGAGACAAACTAAATGAGCACGAGTAACTGAGAGAAAGGTAGTATATTGTTCCCACGATTCTGAGGGATCAGGGTTGTCATGTTGCCAGAAACTATTCTCTCCCCAATAAGAGGAGATTCTAGTGGCACTGTGAGCTAGCTGGTACAGACAGGCTAACATATCTGGTGTGGGTGCATGGAACCAGTCTGCCACCAATCCCACAGTTTATGTTACCCAAACACGCAGATCCTGTATAGGGTATATAGGAACTACACTACTCTAGTGGACCCTCTTCAGTCCCAATGCCCTAGGTACCAGGGTTACCATTTACTAGGGACTTACAAGGGGACTGAAGTTGTGCCAATTGCAGAACAATGGTACAGTTTTGGGAAAGAGCTCTGGCACTGGGCTCCTTGTCAGCAGGGACGCAGTGCACTTCCAGTCAAAACCACATCAGGTATCAGGCAAAAGGTGGGTGTGACCATGTCAAAAAGGGGCACTTTCATAGAATTACATTTTGCGCTTTTTGATGCTATTTTTACTTAAAACTTAAAAAACTTCATATAGACTGTTCCCCTTATTGGATTATCTTTTTGTTGGTTCATTGTTTTTTTTATTAAATTGCACTTTGGATTGGGATTTTTTTGGTGTTTTGACTTCATTACTGTTTTGGTATTGTCTAAATTCTTTACATAGTATTCTGAATTAATCCAGTCTGTCCTGTGCTATAGTTATCGGGGGCGGGGGGGGTCAGGTTAATACATCAACTTTGAAGGTTCAACCTGACAAGAGTTGTAATTATTCCCTGGCATGGGCACTCGTCCAATCCAAATAATATTAAAATGTCTTGCACAACCTTTATCTGTATGTGTTTCTATCTGAGTTGTCTGATGTAGTGATGTTTGGGGCTTTACTTGAATCTCTGAGTTCAGTCAGTATTCGTGGGACTTTCTGAATGTGTCGGTTTTCCATAGGCATCTGGATATCTCTTGGTTTGTTCTATAGTGGCTGTATGACTGATTGTCTATGAGCTGGGTTGAATGTGGGACTGTGACTCTATGTGAAAAGACCTAATAGGTCTCGGTGATGGAGTGCATGTTGGTCGGGCTGGTGAGCTGCAAGTCTGGTAGATCAGACTCTGCAGTATTCGGTGCCTGTGGACTGCAGGGGAGTAGCTCCTCTACTCCAAAGAAGCTCTTGGCAATTGGCGACAGCTGGTTGTCCTCTGGGGTTCATAAAACGCACACAGCAGCAGGACAAGACAGTTCACCTTGGGTGTCGAGTCTTGAAGCAGCAGGTAGGGGTTCATGCCAAAACTCAGTGCCAGGGAAATAGTTAACAGGTTCAGCAGCCCTTCTTTGCCCTTTTAATTTCTTTAGGTCCCATGAATCTGAAGTTCTGGGTTGAGGGGTGCCACCTGAATACTCAATATAGGGGCGTTAATTGGATTACCAGGTAGTAGCTAATGGGCTGCCTACCTTAGGGTGACTACACCCGCTATAGAACCAGTTCTTGTGGGGAGTGGGCATAATCCTGACCCTAATAGGCTAATGTCCTCCAACACATGATGGAGGATTGTAGAATGTGGGGTCCACATCAGCTGCCCCACATTAGGGGTGGTGCTGGCCAGATGTGGGCCCACCTCCTAATCTAACTAATTTTCCCGTCAGTCCTCCCACCAAAAGTGGGGTCAGGACATGGGGGTTGGCATCTTCCACTAATTGGAGAGGACTGGGTTGCATTTCAAAGGCGGCATGGCCTTTGAGGCTTCCCACCCTGGAAAAAAATTACTTGAACGAGGTGTGCCATGTCAACACTTCAGGTTTGTTTGCATCAAGACACGCAGCCTGCAATGGAAGTTTGCATATTTTGGTGAAGCGTCCCCAGGGTGGCACGATTTGTGCTGCAGTCCTAGTGTTATATTCCATATAAGTACCTTATATAGGCGCAGGTAACATCGCTACCTTTTACCTATATTCTTCCCTACATTACATACATAACGCTTCTTAGGCACTGACCTTTTTCCTAGATACGACAATGCATTCAGAACACGGGTTTTCCCTAGTTCAAATCTCATACATTATGCATGAGGTTTCTTGGAAGCACAGCAGGACTACCATCTCCTGTATAATATCTTTGTATAAAGTTCAGGCCCAACGTCATCCTCTAGGCCGACACAGTAACACTACAAGGTAGGACACCCGGGGAGACCTGTGGGTATATATACATCACATCTAGCTTTAGAAAGGCAGAGGAGACCGTGACTTCCCGGCTGACACAATGACCAGAGACGCTGAGGTTCCTACATGCAGACACTCCAGCTCACAGTGGTCTAACATCCCTCGCGGGGTGTCCAATTCAAGACCAGGATGGGGTCCCATATTCTCTCATTCTCAGGTAATGGGGTTTACTAGATCCTAGAGGGATTCTTGGCAAAACCCCTACACAGATGCTAGGTACATTTTGGTACATCTAGTTAGGGAGGCATCGTAGGAGTACGTACTTTTTGTCATGTATTTTATGTACTTGTATATATTCATGATTACTGCAAAATGGTAGAACTGTACCATCCCTTTACTTTCATAGTACTGCTAATCATATATCTCTGCTACTGTCTAATGGTTGTTACAGCTCATCTATGTTATACTAGAATAACAACTGTTCAATACATTCTTATTGACAAATGCCCAGTATGTTTATTCTGTATATCTCTGAGACAAACTAAATGAGCACGAGTAACTGAGAGAAAGGTAGTATATTGTTCCCACGATTCTGAGGGATCAGGGTTGTCATGTTGCCAGAAACTATTCTCTCCCCAATAAGAGGAGATACTAGTGGCACTGTGAGCTAGCTGGTACAGACAGGCTAACATATCTGGTGTGGGTGCATGGAACCAGTCTGCCACCAATCCCACAGTTTATGTTACCCAAACACGCAGATCCTGTATAGGGTATATAGGAACTACACAACTCTAATGGACCCTCTTCAGTCCCAATGCCCTAGGTACCAGGGTTACCATTTACTAGGGACTTACAAGGGGACTGAAGTTGTGCCAATTGCGGAACAATGGTACAGTTTTGGGAAAGAGCTCTGGCACTGGGCTCCTTGTCAGCAGGGACGCAGTGCACTTCCAGTCAAAACCACATCAGGTATCAGGCAAAAGGTGGGTGTGACCATGTCAAAAAGGGGCACTTTCATAGAATTACATTTTGCGCTTTTTGGTGCTATTTTTACTTAAAACTTAAAAAACTTCATATAGACTGTTCCCCTTATTGGATTATCTTTTTGTTGGTTCATTGTTTTTTTTATTAAATTGCACTTTGGTTTGGGATTTTTTGGGTGTTTTGACTTTATTACTGTTTTGGTATTGTCTAAATTCTTTACACAGTATTCTAAATTAATCCAGTCTGTCCTGTGCTATAGTTATTGGGGGGGGGGGGTCAGGTTAATACATCAACTTTGAAGGTTCAACCTGACAAGAGTTGTAATTATTCCCTGGCGTGGGCACTCGTCCAATCCGAATAATATTAAAATGTCTTGCACAACCTTTATCTGTATGTGCTTCTCTTTGAGTTGTCTGATGTAGTGATGTTTGGGACTATACTTGAATCTCTGAGTTCAGTCAGTATTCGTGGGACTTTCTGAATGTGTCGGTTTTCCATAGGCATCTGGATATCTCTTGGTTTGTTCTATAGTGGCTGTATGACTGATTGTCTATGAGCTGGGTTGAATGTGGGACTGTGACTCTATGTGAAAAGACCTAATAGGTCTCGGTGATGGAGTGCATGTTTATGTGTTTTTCTGTGTGATCTGGTAACTTTAAGTCTGTTAACTTTTGTGCATAGGTGCATGTAGTACTCATGGTGTATTTGCCTGAATGTCTGCACATTTGCTGTGTTTTGTGTTTGTGGCTGTTTGTAAGTGAGTTGCCCTATTGGCATATGTACATTCATGTCTACTATATGTCAATGTCTACATGAATTTTGTGTTTCTCTGTGTGCATATAGCATAAACAGGTAAGCCTATTATCAAAGCTGGTTTATTTTGCTCATTTGGAACCTGCCAGTTACAGTTATAATAGCCATACTTTCATGGAGCACTTTACCATGTGTCTGGTTTTAAAGGCATTGGGAACACGGTATATATTACCCAATGGTACTCATTTTATTAACCTCAGAAGTATGAAAGACTGAGTAGACACTCAAGGATTCATATCTGTGACCTTCAGGTATCAAACAAAGTTTTACAATGGATGCATCGTGCACTGAACTATCACATAGTTTCAAAATGCTAAAAAGAATAAGACATTACAATATGTGTGTCCGTCATTTACTTTCCACGATTGTATCCTTTAATTATCCTTCCTCTCTGTTGCTTCTTACTTCATAGATGTTAAAGTCTGAAATTAGGAACATGTTGGAGCACAAGCAGGAACATGTTTTGTCTCCAATTGTAATGTAGTGAAGTATTTTTATACAGGGGTGGGACATTTGTAGAGAGGTAGCTCATTTAAATTGCCAATGTAGCTTAAATGCATGCTCAGATTCAGGAGATGTACATTTAAACATACGTAAATACTTTGCAATAGTGTAGTTGCAATGAACATTTTTTCATTTGTTTCCCTAAAAGGAAAATGCGTTTCCCCCTGGAGAACCACTTTGCATCGCACACTTACCAATTGTGTAAGTGACTGATATCGATGCCCCACTTTGGACCAGGATTTACTGTTGCCATCAACAGGAGCAAATCTCCAACTTTACTAATTGAGTGAACATGTCTTTCAAACGTTTTTGAATGCCCACAATATTCTACATTTGTAGATATTCACCTACTTTCCAAACCGCTGCACTCTAAAAATGCCCACAACTCTCTGTAAGCAGATCTGCTCAAACATAATATTACATCACTTTAGTGCAATTTTTTCACTAAGCCAATTTCATTTTTCACCTTACAAGAAATCTGCTGTACAAAGGAGTAGACAACTTTATAAAACAAATACTTTAAAATAAATTACAGTGAACAAGTCTGAGCTTCTAATAGCTTTTTGCACATCATCCTTCTGCTTCTATGGTTTGTACATATTTTTAAGATATACTGACTATAGAAGGAGATTGGCCTAAGCGTTTTAACTGCTTACCTTCTATGTTACGGATGTCTCTGGTAGAAAGCAACTAGTGTGAATAACTAGATTAAATGCACTAACTCACTGCTATGACACAGCAAAAGTTAAGAAATGCTCTTCTCAACTGTTGCTATGTCAGAAGCGAATTCCAAGCTTGTTTGGATGGGGAGGAAATCCTCTGGAGAAGAGTGCACAGAGATGATGAGTGCAGCCTTGAAGGACAACTACTTCTGTGTTCCTTTGGCTGCATCAAGGTAGTCTAGGTTATGCAGCTTCTGGTGTTAGGACGGGAATATTCATGGTGAATACTGCCTGTGCTTCCCTTTTTCTGCTACTCTGCAGCCTTTTGATATCCTTTTTCTGCAACTTATCAAGAGCAATCTTCTGACTGTGTGATGGACTAACCGGATGCATCATGAGTGTTTACTTACAGTAAGAGGCTATTGTGAAAAAATAAGAAGGTATTTCCCCATCGCACCTTTTCTGCATATTCTACATGCCTTTATTGCTCCCTCCACTTCAAGGAAACACACACCATACATGTACAGCTGAAGTGCATGAGTGAACGAGTCTGGTTCTTAACTCTGGCTAGCTTGTCAGAAGCGACTAACCAAGTTTTAGCCATTGAATAATTGTATATGAATGTTTCTGTTCTGATTGTTCTTTCAATCCTCCAGCCTGGTGTGGTTCAAAGGAAGAGTGCAGCAGTCATTAGACCATAACTATACCACTTGAAGCATTATTACCTGTATGCTCCATTGAAGTTGATAGTCGGTGATATTATTTATTCGCCTAATGGACCCATATCCATATTCATAGAGCTTAGTGGGGTTCACAGCCACATAATATGCCTAATCGGGCCATCCCTGTATTGCCCGTTTGGTTACATTTATCAAGGAGATTGCATAGTGGAGCCATACTGATAACGTCTTATGGTGGTCGATTATATTCAGTGCCAATACTTTGATTGGTAGGGGCGCTTCATGGATACCTTAATTTGTGTACATTGGTGAATGCTACAAATATCTGCGCGTGTGCTTGTTTGAGTGTTGTAAGTATGCGAAAGGATGACGCTATGTATTGTTTTGTGTGCATATGCCAAGGTGTTAAATACATGGATTTACAAGCCCCTTTTGCCACTATGTTAAAAGTGACGCAAAAGTGGCGCAAGGGGCTTGTAAATCTGCCCCATAGTGCAGTTGGTTTCGTTAATGAACATTCACTTTGCCTTGCTAAACTTGCCCGTTCTGCACGTACAGGCTAGCGGGAGCTGTCCAACGTCCTGAAATCGTTTTCTGTTACCAACAGGGCAGCGCAGATCAGGTACTTGGGTCTGTCTCACACTGTAGTTAAATGTATGTGGGGCGGACAAGGATTATCCTGAAATATGAATTCTTGGGATTTAAATCAGTAGCGTAGCAGGGGTGCAGCAATGGGCCTGGGTGCAAGACAGACAAATGGGCCACATTACTGCTGGACGGTAAGTAAAATACAACAGTAAATGAGGGTATGTGGGCCACTGCACCGGCTGCACGCTTGGTACCTTCGTCCCTGAAGCTTTGCCCCTGGTTTAACTGAAGCTGGTCGTGAATATGACGTGCTATATCGCAATATAATGTGTGCCAGTGCTATTGATGCTGAAGCTGCCGTGTTTCCATTTGTTGACGTTCCCCGCTTCTGGAATTCTGCGTTAGATGGCAGGATTTAGATAGGTGTCTATTGAACATGCTATCGTATGTCCCGGAAATATGTATTCATGTTACAGCTGAAGATTCTGTCTCTCAAAAAAATCATTAATTGTCATGCTGATGTGTCCCATCCCACTAATGACTATAATTTGAGAACATATTTTCTCAGCCCTCTGCGCGTAAAGTGCCGTTTTTAAAATGTGTCAGTGTAGAGGGTATCTCTCAGCTCGGAGTGTACATGTTTTGGTGCTGATGCTGCTTCAATCGCTCTTTGTTTACGTGTCACTGGCGCAGACGCTGATCCCCTCGCACTGCAGAATCCCTTTGCCTCCGTCCGCTGGTTTTGCATCGAGCTCTCAGTGCGCAGCCTCCAGCCTGCCTCGCCCGGCTGCTGGGTCCCCTAGCCGCCTCTGCCGCCGCCGCTGCAGCCGGCATCATGGCTCTCAACAACTTCCTCTTCGCCCAATGCATCTCCTACTTTTTGGCCTTTCTCTTTGGCTTCATAGCGGTGGTGCCGCTGTCCGAGAACAGCGCCGACTTCCAGGGCCGATGTCTACTCTTCACCGAGGGCATGTGGCTGAACGCCAACCTGACGGCCGAGAGGCAGCGCTTCACCGTGGACGAGTGGGGGCCCGAGTCGGCCTGCAGGTTCAGCGTTTTGGCCGGGGGTCTAGCGCTGCTGGCGGCCGCGGTGCAGGCCTGGAGGACTCTGTTTTTCCTCTGTAAAGGGCACGACGAGTAAGTACCGGGAAGGGGGAGGGAGGGGGTTGGATAGGTAAAAGGAAGGTAGGTGTCCCTTAAGTATAGTGAAGGCGGCGGTGGGAGGGGCAAAAGGAAACAGATGTGCATAGTGTACATGGAAGGCAGATGAGCAGTTATTATATAGATGCTGTGTGTGTGTATATGGTACGTGGAAGCCACATGTTCATGGATTTAAAGAAATGCAGCTGTGCGAGGGATGTAGGCAGATACGGTACAGACGAGCTTAAGGTGGAATGATAATGTATAATGGAGTTCATTGCATGAAAATGGCAGGGATAGATTTCTGAGTGCGAGGACACAGCAAATCACAAAGAGGACATTAGATGTAAGGGATGTGAGGGGAAATCCAGACAGGAAGTTGTCATTCATTCCAGGGAGGCGACGGTCAAAGCATGGCATGGAAATTATAATTTGATTGAAGGGAATATGGGGCGTAGTTCAAGTCACGCCATCTTGGATAGGGCAAGGGTTTACCTGTCCAGCATTGGAGGGTTGTAACTTGATGAGCACAGGACAGAGACAGTGCAGTCAATCTGTAGACACTGTACACTACTCAAAAATGTAATTTCAGCGATATTTTAAAGTTTTTGGTATCATGCTTTGCAAAACACGTATTTTCATGGCTTGGCATTCAGATACGTTTTATGCAAGGAGATTCTGTAGAATTCAGCATAAAAATGTTTACTAGATTTTTTTTAGTGTAACGCAAATTTATTTGTGCCCATTATTTTTTATGAGGCCCGATAACAACCTTTTCTATCGTTTTGTTCCAGCATGTTAGAGTTTATAAAACTCAAATCAGGCCTCAATGGAATAAACAAGGGTGTATTTATTTGCTGATACGTTTGGAGTGTTCCTCTTTCAGAGGTGTGTATTACAGGGACAGTTTGCGATCAGGAAGAACTTTTAAGGGAACATATAATGGCTGCTTAAATACTGATGCTCATATTCAGTTTGTGTTATCACTTATGTATGCCAATATTCACACACCCTGTTTTACCTGCCCCTCAAACATCACCTCTACTGATCAGAGACTTGGGTATTTCAGAATCAATGGCTCTCCAAAATCTTTTTTACAACAATACTTCACACAGGTAAACCATATTTTTATTTTCAAAAAGTAGGCTATTCATTTGTGAACGTACAACCTTTGCTAACTTAATAAACACTTCTTGGTTAGGTCTCAACACAAGTCTCAGAGTTACTCTACTCAACCACTGGTAGAAATGACACAAGCAGCTGACACGTCCTCTGAGAAATGTGTGTTAAGTTCAAGCAGGTCCAGCAATTTTAAAGTCAATAAATCAACTCAATAAAATTCCCAGACCAATTAGGAAAAATACGACTAAGGAAAAATACACCACAACCACTAAAATCTGTTGAGAGGAACCTGAAATGTGATTTTTAAAATTTCTATGGCAAAAAGCAACTAGAAAAAGTAAAGTGCCAATCAGAGGTAGCATATCACAGTTGACTGGGTCCTAGATGCAATTCCATGTCAACCATGATGGAACGGAAGTTGGATATACCAAGCAGGTCTTCTCGTTCAAAGTTTCATCCTAGGATTTATGGCCTGATTTATATTTTGACGGTAAGGATATTCCATCGCTCTGGCAATGGAGTATCCTTACTGCCAAGATGATGGTACGCTCATCCGATCTAAATGTGGGTGGAACGTGGGTTGGCCAAGGTGAAGACTGTTCTGTCTTTGCTGTTGCCAAACTTCTCCGATCGTGCAGAGGAGTAAGGGCCACCGGATAAATGGCTGTAAGTCTGCCCACCTAATTTAGATGGGCAGACTTATGGCCATTTTTTTACGGTCCATCACAGCCAGCAAAGCCTGGTGGTACGGGGCAATAAAAAATGAAGAATACCCCCTTGTCATGGGAGAAAACTCCCATTGCAAGGGGGACATTTGTTTTTATTTTCAAGAAGAACATCCCACTTTGTCATGTTGAGGGAGCTGTGCATCAAACTTAAAAAAGTATTGACAGTTGCCGCTGTGACAGTGGTTTCTGCCAATGCTTTAGAAATGACCACTGGCTTGGTGGTCATTTTGGAATTTTGCGGGTGGGGACTCTATCAGGGCAATGGGGTAATATAGATGGAGTTCATTCCTTCCTTCCGCCAAGATATAAATCTGGCCGCTAGTCTCTGCAGTGGAAGTCAAAATCCTTCAGCGACAATGTCCAAAGCTGGGGCTGGTGAGGATTTCAAATACGTCACTGTTGTACTTCTGCTGAAGCTGCTGGTTTTGGATCCAAAAGCTCCAGGCAGGACAAAGTGGGATTTCATAGCTGCCGAGGTTCCTTCTTCACTGGGATGGCTTTGCCGCCTTGGACTTGTTACATTTTCTGTTCTCAAAAAATCCTCCAACAGGGCAAGGCAGGATATCTTTACTATGATATCGAATTTAACTCCTTTGTAACATGGCAAAAAGCTCCATGTGGGGTGAGGATGGCAATCTTGCCCCCTTATTGTGCAACCTCCATTGGCAAACCGCAGCATTTAGCCCCAGACCTCCAGAGCCTGAAACATTTCTAAGTCCAGTTTTTCTCCAAATTCTGAGAAAGTTCTTTCTTTTCATTTCTTTTCTTTTCATTCCGGAGCCCCCAGGTCCTCAGGTCATGATTCTAGGCACCACGTCTCTCCCAGTCATGGCTCCAGCAGGGACCAGTCCTCTGTAGTCAGCTGGATCCTGATGGGGTCTAGAGTCCTTTTGCTTTTTGTGTCCTGTCAATCACTGTCAATCAGTGGGCCATCTACCTCACCCTTGTATCCCAACAGAAGGCAGCAGTCAGGAGTTTTCTTATTTCCTGCAGGGCAGTCTTCAGGTGTCTTCTTTCCGGGTCAGTGAATGTTCTGAGGAAGTAGTGGTGAGGTGCCGGTCTAATCCTGTGCACTAGCCAGTGATTGGAGAATATTTCACTACCAAATCCTGTCTCCTTTCTAGCCCTTTGCCCACCTTCTTTTGACACACTTCCTCTTGACTTTACTGTACAAATCCCAGATGTCCTCAATCTGAGATGGCCGATCTCCTCTTCCAACAGAAGCGGACCTGGCTCTCTCCATAACCACTCCCCTACGGAGAGGAGGTCTCTTTTTTGACAAGTTCCAAACTGCTTCTCTCTCCTGCTGGGGTAGGTTCATTGGGGTCTTGGGGGTTCTCAGAATGAATAGCAGCAGCCCCACTTGTCAACTCCAATTCAGAAGTTGTAGTTTCAAGGCTGTCATTTGCTCTGGCAACAGTTCCTCCTTCCATCCATGTATCTAATCCCTTCCAAGTGGTCGAAGTTTGACAACTCCCCTGGCTTGCTTGGCCTGTGTTTTCTTTGTTAAAGTGTATGTGTTGGAACGAGAATGTTCCCTGAACTGTTTTACAGACATGCACCCCTGCCCTGAGGTACTCAATGGTAGTTTTCACTGCTACTCTAGCTTTTTTATTTCCAGTCTGCACAACAATCGTGCATGTGGCTGCTGACAAGGCTGTTGAAAAGGTTCTGAATCCCTGAGCAGGCCTAGAGAGGCACAATAATTCTGACTTCCTAGGACATAGGCCTACTGTCCGTAGCCCTGGACATAAACATGGTATGGTGGTTGTAGCATACAGATTTTTATGATCTGTAGAAAAGGACATACCTTGTTACTGTCCATAAACAGTGAGATTCCTACTGGCCACACTCAGGTACATTTCTGCTACCTTGATGTGCCCGAACCCTGCCCTGACATCCATGAGTGAGGTGTGGTGTATGAGTATATCTGGTGAATGGTTGTGCAACACTATGTTGAATGTAAACATGTCACTGTGGGGCCAGTGTGATCCAATTTGGATCGCCCCTGGAAAAACATGCACAGGAAGAAGACTAAGATACAGTTGGCAAAGTATGCATTCCTGAGCTTTGGGTTTATTATCAGATACTTAAAATAATTAAGGTGTGGGAGGATGGAGACAGTGCAGCTACAGTTATGCTGCAGTGACGTTTGTTCAGCAGAGGCCTCCTTATTACCACTTTCTGAACGCATCCATTTGGCTTGATGGAGGAGTAGGGAGATAAAGACACCAGGCCTGCCCCCTTTTCTCTTCCATATAGGGTGCTCCCAAAGACTTATGGATGCCGGGTGCAAGGTCTTCAAATATGATTGTGCTCATGGTGTGGGTGCTCCTGTTTGAGACACCCCTCATCACTACCTGCTGTGGAAACCATCAGCTGAAATAAATAGTATGTTCGCTTTGCAGAGAAGAGGTATACTAAGAGAGGGAACTGCTTTGGACAGGTTCCAAGACAATGATAGTGGAATGAGTATTTCCTGCCTGGAACATGACTATAAAACTGGGATTGAAAGTTCACCACTTGAATCCTGATTTCTCGCTGACCAAAGAGGTGGTACTGTGCAGAGTACCAGATTAATTCATGAGATCTAGAGATAATGTGGCTGACAGATAGTTTCTTAAATATGAGCAGACTTCATCTGAGAAGTCTGCAAGGTACTACTGGGGAAGATGTGGGACTACTTGGTATTGGAGCTTTCCTGTCTACTAGAGAAGAGAGTGGAATGTATCCCTGCAATTGGAAACTCACCAGAGGAGCGTAGCCACTTTGCCCAAGTGGATGTGACAGCCCAAAAGTGGGGACTAGCTTGGGAATGAAGCATGAGCCAACCAGTACTGTAGTGTCTCCATGCCTGCCCGGTCCCTGTTCTATCCCCATTACAGGACTGTGCCCAAGAAGAAAGAAGGTAAGACATGCAGGAGCTGACCTGAGTGTTGGGTCTGTCTCTTTGACTCCTCATCACTTCTTAAACCATCACGGGGAGCATGACTGCATCTGCGACCCCTAAAGATTGTACCAAACACCAACGTTCTGTGTCGACCCTGCTGGTGATTGCAGAATAGCTGAAGACTGAAAAATCACCTGCATCAGAGGATGGGATCCACAGTTGTTTGCAAGGGGCAGCTGTTATTATGGGCCTGTTCCCCCGCAGGAGTTAGCAGCCACCGCCTCCGACTAGTTGCAGTCTGAATGGATCCTCACACTGGGGATCTCTCTATGGCTATCCTCAGGTAACTCCTGCATCTTTGAGCTTGTGCTCACTAGAAATCTTTGGGGGTTAGGAAAACCTATGTTGGGGGTTGCCGGTGACTAAGTCATTGCAGGTCTGTTTATACTAATTAAAGTTACCGTGCACTTGTGAGCTTATTCTAAACCAGATACATATTTGCCTACTTTTTCAGTAGTACATTCTATTGAACTATTTGCCCACTCGCATATTTCTTTATGTGATATATCCTAGAATAATTCTTCACCTCTGTATGGGTTTAAATTCATCCATGAGATTAATCCAGCAAGGCATGCCCCCTATTAGGAGACCCCTAAGAATTTAGAGTACCCAAGACCTTTTGGTAATGTGAACTATAAAAAGACAATTTTCTGCTGACAGGATCCCCGATGACAAAATGAGGGACTTTCTCCAGGATTATATCATTTTCTGCATGAAACCCAAACACTTCATAAGAATGTCCTTTATACTTGGGCCGGAATTATTAAGACTATCTAAGATTCTGGGTTTGCAATTCCATGAGAGCAATCAGTCACCACCAATCAAACTCTCATTCATACTGTGCTGCCTGCTGCCCTAGTGGCCAGCTTCAGAGCATAACCTTCTGTTAATCCACCTATTTCAAAACCCTATTGGTTCACCTTTAATCCCATAATTACCAGGGCCACCACTCGCATTGTGGAGCCACATGAATGTACGTTTTTTTTGTTCTAATGAAAGGGTTCACTAGTTATATGTGATATGCGGTATTGCATGTGTTGTGTGCATTGTATATCATAACTGGCCAATTTCATTGGTTTTTAATGTTTGAGTCAGAAATAACTGTGTTTTTTTATTGAAAAAATTATATGATTGTAGCTATGGTGTTTTTTTATCAGTAGTCCTACGATTACTTTTAACTCATGCATGATATTTATGTTTAATAATGGATTGTGAATCAGCAACATGCAGCATGACTATGCTGCATACCCATTCGCACTGCTTCAAGAAAGCGTTCAAAAACTTTTCAATCTTTAGTTCATTTTATTACTGAAATGTTCAATTGTTTTCCAACTTGACAATTAGTCACGATAAAGTCGTCGAAATGTCCGTAAGCTTTACACAAAAAGTTGTGCCCACAGGCCTCTTACTCGTTGCGGCAAGACATTTGATTCATGAATTGCAGCAAAAAATCTTTTTCCCAATGCATTTCGGGCAACTTTGATAGCCCTTCGTCAGGGGACGCTGTTACAATAAAATGAAACACAACCCATATTAATTTGCCATATTGCTATTCAAAAGTATTTTAACAACTTTGCACATTGTGAACAAAACCTGCTTACTTAACCCTTGGGAATAAGTGTTTAACAGAACCACTAACCCTCACTGCCCTTCTACCAATGTGAAAAGTTGATTCAACGCGGTAACCTCCCCCTCTCCAACCACGATGTAAAACCTGCCAAACTTTGCCCGCATTACTAAATCAACACTAAACAACCCCCAGTAAATGATACGTGTTTTAAACTCAAATTCATACACTTCTGCTCCCAACTAACGTGCATGTATTAACTGCCTGCATTCCCATTCTTTATCATTAGACGAAAATACCCTCCAAAGTTTCCAGATTACCTGCTTTTGGAATGATATATAATTCTAATCTGTACCGTCTCTTATCGTAGGTCGCACTGCCTCGATGTTAATGCGCGCGCTTTTTAAACCCTCACTTGTACGCCAGTCACACCTGTAGCGTTAATTATCTTACCTACGGTTGCAGCCAATCAGAGACTGTCGATCCTAAAACCCACGTATTTCCGCCCTATGCTTACTGCCAATGGTTCACTACTTCATGTCCCATAAATCTTTGCAGACACATTATAAATCAATGCTTTCAACTGAAAACGTGAACATTATGTGCCAAATATAATCACCCTTGCTTAGTCATAAAAGCTTAACAGCCATAATATTTTACTCATAAAAAAGATATTGATTAATAATACGTATGCAGAATTGTTTCAAATCAACATGCGAAAGTCCATATGATTACTGTATGCTGTTGCGATGTTCGCGCCTTATTTAGAGCAAAAAATACACGAGTCTCTTCTGTTTCTCCATGAAACGTGACAACTTTGATCGTCAAGATGTTAGAGTGGTTACATTCATTCATCCTTCGTATCCGGTTCCATATCGGGTGCAACACGGCTTGTGAGGCAAGAAATTTCATTCTGAATACACATGAGAACAGCCGTTGCACACCTGTTTAATCAATTTCCTCTTGGGTTGTCATTATAATCCTTTTTTTGCGTGCAGTCTGGGATCGCGCCTCACCTCTTTGCGCGTATTATTAAGAATCAGCAACATGCAGCATGACTATGCTGCATACCCATTCGCACTGCTTCAAGAAAGCGTTCAAAAACTTTTCAATCTTTAGTTCATTTTATTACTGAAATGTTCAATTGTTTTCCAACTTGACAATTAGTCACGATAAAGTCGTCGAAATGTCCGTAAGCTTTACACAAAAAGTTGTGCCCACAGGCCTCTTACTCGTTGCGGCAGGACATTTGATTCATGAATTGCAGCAAAAAATCTTTTTCCCAATGCATTTCGGGCAACTTTGATAGCCCTTCGTCAGGGGACGCTGTTACAATAAAATGAAACAGAGAGACACATTACTAGTGACTACAGTGTGAACTGTATTTGGAGTGGCTCATCAACTAAATATGTTTCTGACCAATGAGATTGCATTGGAAATTCTATGGGAGGTTGGATTGGTTTATCTGCATATAATGTGGATGAAGGACCAACCAAGAATCCTTTTGTAGAGTTCTAATTAATCTATGCTCACTGCACAACATATATTGAGCATGTATCCAACAATTTAAGAATAAAAATAAAACTGCTTTGATGTAGCATACATTTGTCTGATTCCTTTAAAGGATAATATACATTGTACCTCAATAGGAACACAAATTGATTTCAACATTTTGATTTGTGTTTTGCCAGAAAAGAATCCGATTGCAAGGTGGTATCTGAACTACTTCCCTGTTAGTAATTTTGAGGGTGCACCATGTCAGGACACAACAGCGGTTCACCAAGGACTATCTTTTGAATTTTCTACTGGCAGAATAACAGATTGCAAAACAATGAGACATGAGGTTTTCAGTTCCGATTAAGAGCTTCTCACACCTGAAGGTTATGAAATGAGGTCTGTCGATTTGGGTGAAACCCTTTAAATCCCTGTCCATCTGCACTGTTCCAGTAATGCCACTGATCTTCTCCAATTGACTGATGCAACTCCATTGCCTCTTCTTTTCTTCAAGAGGCAATCCTTCAACCTTCATACTTGCTCACAATACTGAGAACTCACTATCTTATTCACTCTGTCATAAAGCAACACCAGCTAATATCCTGCAATTTCCTTCCTTATCTTCCTTACCAAACCTATAGACTGTACTGTTTCACACCAGCGTCAGTGCTTTTATGAAGACTTAAAGACAACAAATGGCTTGATTACATCTACTTCAATGCACACGGTGTTAGTAATCATGAAAATGCAAATGCTTCGTAACAGAGTCGGCACCCTCATAGATCTGTTGTCATTATTTCACACTGATGTGCACCACATCCTTCTATCTCATGGTCAAGTTGCTAGAGGTCAAAGCAGTGCTCTTTCAGACGTACCTTTTACTTCCTAACTGATACCAAGTGACTTTTCTTTCATCTTCTGAACAAGCAAATGTTTTCAATATTCTTTTTTTGCAAGGATTCTCTCTTTTTATATCTTTACTCTGTGACTGATGTCAAGTGATTGTTCTTTCCCTTTCTAAACCAACCCCCAAATTCTCATTTGTGCTGTTCTGCATCAGTCCTCACTGTCTCTTATTTTACATATATCTCCAGCTCATTACCTTCTTGAACTACTTCTTAAACCTTATGTTCCTATCTTAAGCTAATGACTGCCATATTTGTGTCTGAATAGACAAGAATCCCAACCTCACCTCTAACGGCTATCCACCTCCATAGACTCCAAAGAGTTCCACTTAGGCTCCCTTTCTGCTGCCTCTCAAGAGAAACCACCACATTACTTCATGCCTATCGTCTCTTCACTCAGTGCCAAACATATACAATTCAAGTGATGCTAATTGTCCAAGTCACATTCTAAAAACAAGTCCCCCCTTCGCTCATCCAAATGCCATTACTACAACCTTGACAGAAAATTAACTGGTGCCGCCTCTTTTTCTCTTGAGTGCTTGAACGTGCAGGTATTTGTTCAGGGATAGCACTGTAATCTAAGGATGGTGTATCTTCATGATTTGTATAAACCCCATGGGGACAGGCCATGCTGGGGCCTGTAGGGTCAATGTACATTGTCAACTTTGTAAGTCAAACATAGACAGTATGAAGATGTTGATCTGCGTTTGCTCTATATCCTGAGACATGCCTCTGTCTATTAGATGCCAGATGAGTAGAAGTGACCCTTTCAAACTGCTGCTCTTGTCCTGTTAATTTGTCACAGTGTAAGGTGGTAGGTGTGCCAATACCCCTCTACCATCCAATTCAGATGCTCTAAAAAATATTGAGAGTAAATATACAGTGCATAAAAAATATCTACTACATTACTATTTGAAATCTATAAATAAAAGTAGTGAGGTTTACTATTTGTTAGACCTGGCATCTTTTGACGTGGTTTCCCCTGACATTTTGCTTTCTGGCCTCCGGTTTTTGACTTTGTTTTTGCTGGCTTTAGAACTCTGAGCACTTTATCACTGCTGACTAATGCTAAAGTGCTCATATCTATAATGTGATAACAATTGGTGTATCCATGATTGGTATATTTGATTTACTTTTAGGTCCCTAGTAAAGTTGTATGCCACATACGTAGGACATGTAAACCCACTGCTACTATTGGACCTGCAGCACTGATTGTCCCCCCCACAGAAGTAGCCTTTCAAACTTGATTCAGGCCTGCCACTGCAGGGCCAGTGGGTACAATTCACTGCCACTTCAACTTGGCATTTTCAACTACTTGCCAAGTCTTAAACTCCCCTTGTATTACATATCAGTCACCCCTAAGGTAGGTCCTAGGTAGCCCTAATGACAGTGTGCTGTGTAAGAAAAAGGTAGGGCATGTACGTTTTTGTTTTACATGTCCTGGTAGTGACAATCACCCAAGTTGGTTTTTACTACTGTGAAGCCTGCTCCCCTCATAAGTTAACATTGGAATTCCTTAAATATACTTTTTAAGTCTAACTCTTGATTGCGAAGGAATGGCTACTTTGTTTTATATTATTGGATTGGCAATGCAAATCCTCTTTAGTGGTAAAGTTGGATCTGGCATTTCTAATCCAGAAATGCCACTTTTAGAATGTGGACATTTCTCTCCTCTTAGCTCTCTTGCGTTCCTTACGGCCTGTATCCAATACGCTTCTGGGGTGGGGTGACAGCTACACTTTGTGCATTCCCTCTAGACAGCCATACGTAAAGGTCACTCAACTGCATCTGCATTCATCTGCATACTGATGGGTCTTCCTGAGCAAGAGAAAGGGGAGGAGCAGGCATGCACACTTGAACAGGTAATGGCCTAACCTCCCAGAAAACACTGATTTACCCCCACAGATAGGCTGGCAGACAGAGCCGGGCTGAAAGGAGACTTGCGCATTGCAAAGGTTTTGCTTTGTAGTTACTTTCACTTCAAGGACACATTTGGGTATAAGTATTGGGTCTATGACCCCTTCTCAATAGTTCACTTTACGGTCCTAAGAAGACTGCCAATAAGAGGAGCTGTGCTACAAGAGGGATTGCTACTTTGCTAACTGCTTTGCTGTGTTGGCCTGCTACCTGCTTATTGCTAGGCTACCAGATTGACTGCCACTTTTCTACCTGCTCTGCTGTGTTGGCCTTCTGCCTCTGACCTGGCTGGTAAGAAAGACTGGACCTGTTCTGTACAACCTTTTGCGAACCTTAGCAGCTCGAAGGGCTTGTTGGCTTGATCCCTGTTCAGGAAACATCAAAGATTTCATTCACACAAAAGACAGCCGCTAGGCTCTGCTAATCCAGAGTCTGACTCTGCCTGACTTGTCCTCAACCAGTCCTGAGCCTTCACAGAGAGTCAGAAGCCGCGTTTTGGCATTCACACTCATCAGTGCGGTGTATTGATAAAGAATGCGGGTCCTGATACCAAATCCAACGGCACCACTGCAATCCCCCGAGAAAGGAACTGTGCATTCCGGGACGTACTAGGCCCCTGCAAACCACCAGCGCTCTCATGGGTGGCCCAAATGGAGCAAGTAGACCAGTCTCCCACAAACTTGACATTGCATTTTAACTGTAATAACTTTGGAAGCACTGCTTCATGCAGACCTGGGGAGAAAGTCTGTCTTAGGTTCACAACGTGCATCACTGTCATTTTCCCAGCAAAATGGTAAAAAACCTACTGAAAGTGCAAGGGCTCTTTCAGCATTGTACATTCATGAAGTATTCGTAACTTAAGATGCTTTAATTGGAATCTTATCATTTTTATCTTGTTTTAAAGAGTAAAAGAGATGCTATTTTCATACCTCATTGTGGAGTCTTTTTGTGGTGTTTTCACTGTGTTACTGGATCCACATATGCACAACTGCTTTACACATTGCCTCTTATGTTAAACCTTACTGCTCTGTGTGCCAAGCTATCAAAGGGTGAGTGCAGGCTGATTTGAGTGCGTGACTGACTTACCCTGACTGGAAAAAGGGTGCATACCTCTGCCAACTAGAGACCAGATTTCAAACACTATTTTACTGCCAATCCAACTATAATTGGGGAAAAAGAATGACAAATTCGGGTGCAATTAACTATTCTAAATTCAGCCTCACTAAATGTGGGGAAAGTACATACATTGAAATTAACTATCCCAACTTCAGTTCTACAATTCATCAGTAAGTTCATACAATTAAATGAAATGAGATTTACTTTTCTAACTTCAGTCTTACAAACATTAGCAGTGCATGACATTGACTGTTTTAAATCCAGTCCAAAAATATTTGGGAAAGTGTATAAATCTGCGTGATGTGGGTGAAATGTATTATTGTTACTTAGTGTAATAGACAATTACATTTTAGAAAAAGGTAGAAGTGTTTTTAAGATAAAATGTTTTTTAGAAAAACAATTTTTTCTTAAAACGTATGGGTCAAAAATACTTTCATTTAAAAAAAAATACTGTAAATATGGTAACTAGCCAAATAAATGAACAGGAAGCCAAATTACAAAAACATTTGGAAGTATAATAACATATAAGAGTAATGTAAAAAAGGTAAACTTATTATGAACACTATTAGCAAGTTGCTTTGTCCTACTGTAATTAACTTTGTTCTAGGAAAACAAAGCACATTAAGCTACTGGTCATTTAAATCTGCACTGCAAGACTCCTGTCAGAGCAGAAATCATGGCATCAAGGCAAGAAAACACTTAGAACACTCTGTTATAGCTCATTCAAGCAATGCATCACCAGAAAAATTCTCAAAGCTTCTACGCATCTTTCTTTGTGACTAGTCACATTTACAACTAACAAATATTTCTCATATATGTACGAGTCTGCCCCAATCTACCTTAGATTCAATCTTTTGACTGTTTCTCCAACTGAGCTTGATAGCAAAAGGTCTCCATCTATTGGGTGTCAAATACCACAAACCCTACCTTTGAAATATGAAAAACTATGAAAAAACAGCAAACCATCGAGAATCTCTAAACACCTTCTTTCCTTAATCACTTAAAAGCTGTACCCTTACCTCTATGATACATTATCCAATGTGATTATTTTGTGAAGTGTACACTGTGCCGCCTATTACGATCTCGGTCGGAAAGCCTCCGACCTGAGGTCAGAGGCTTTCCAACCGAGATCGTCGGTTTCAATTCCGACCGCCAAATTACAATCTAGACGGTCAGAATTGAAACAGGCCAATCATTCCGGCTGGACTCCGGAAGGGCTCAAGGAGACCGGCCCCTAATTCCAATGGACGGCGTTTCTGCCATTGGGATTAAGATATTATTTTTCCGACAGGCTTTCCATGCCTGGCTTTCTGACATGGAAAGCCTGTTGTGAAGCGAGTTTGGGGGCCCTTACCAGAGCCCCTATCTCCTTTCGGACTCTGGTTGGGGGCTGAGTGCCCCCCCCCTTTGGTCCCTGCACCGTGTGGCAGGCACACTGAGGTGCCTGCCAAGCAGTGCAGGGATGAACACAACCTTCCATTTCCCTATGGGAGCTTGTGCTACTGACGGTTTCTGGCCACTGCACAGACTCCCATAGGGAAATGTGAGTATGCGACTGCATCATATGCGGTCATATCATAATTAGGCAGTCGGGACCGCTGACCAGCGGTCAGTCAATCCCGATTCCGCGATGATGTCGTACGGAGGCAACTCCGACCAATATCATAATGGGCTCCTAAATGTCAATTACATTTTTAGGTATTTGCACAGTATACTGCTAATTGACTTAATTCAGGTATCTGTTCAAATATGTTGACGTTAATATATGCAGAAATAATAAAGAAATAAGTTGCTCTTTAAAAAATTAAATACCAATGACAAGGAGGGCTGATAAATAAATATATCACACATATAGGCAGAGTGACTGCAGGGACAGATGAATTTTATCTAACAGGAAACATACACACAGATTTCACAAACGAACAAGGAGTCAAAGGAGCACTATTTTTAATTCACGCCACCCTGGTGTGCTTCATTAAAAAGCACTGGGCACCCCAAGGATCGGAACCCACAATGAACAAATTAGTTCATTTACTATACCTCATGGAAACGGGTTGACATCTAACTCGCTGGATCTACCGCGGGATATGCACTCATCAACCATTCCTTTTGACCCTGAAACTTACCAAGTGGGAAGAAGATGTCAACAAACCACTCTCAGACAAAGAGTGGAAAACAATATTGGAATATCCCAAATAAATATCTCGTAACACACAATTTAAATATATCTAATATATGATAACTCAAAGGGCATACTTAACAACACACAAGTTGCATTCTATTTACCCTAGTGTTATGGCATCCTGTCCCAGATGTACTGAACAAGACGCAAATCTCATCCACATGATATGATCTTGCCATGGGCTGCAAGACTACTGGGGTAAGATAATAGCTTCCCTGGATGAGGTGGTTGGAGACATGGGTTGTGAAACAGCAGAAACGTGCATATTAGGTCTATACCGACGACGACACACAGTATAGGCTGAATTTGCAGACCTAGCTTTTATACTAGTGAAAAGAGGTATCACAGGAAGATGGAAATCATCCCCCCTAAGATACAATATGGGTAGGAAGAAGTCAAAAAATGGGGTTTAGCAGAAACTGTAGCTATTCGAGAGAAAAACACAGAGAGCTGCGAAAGAAACCTATAGCCATGAGCTGGGACGCCTTAATAAGAATCATTCAAAGCTTCTGACATACTCAATCCATAAGGATAGCTTGGCACTCACACACGAGCCCCCCTCATGTCCAAAACTTAGATCCTCCCCCTTGAGTGTCAACAGTTATTCCCCTGAGACTATACACCAGTAGATGTAAGACACCATCTCCATACTCACCATTACCCCAAAACTTATATACCGAAACATAGCAAACACTAAATATATGACTCCTTCAAAGACTTCGACCCATGTGTCAACAAAGTCAGCCTGACAGTCAGCACAAACTTGTCCCCCTTTGTTTTTGCGCCCGTCAGCGGGGGAGGTGGGAGGGAAGTTCTGTTATTGAAATGCTGTGTCTTTCATCAATACCATGCAATGTAAATACTTTGACGTACTAGTAAGTTAGATGCCCAATGGTCTCCTGGCTTAAGCTAAGTCAGGTCATGTCCTGAACATTATAAGATTGTATGCACTGGTACATGACAAGAATAATGTACAATTGTAAAATTGAGCTGCTACTATGTGCATAAATACCATAATGCTGTACATAGGGTATTATAAACTGATCAAAAGGAATACAATTTGTTTAAAAAACAATCTAACAGGAAACATCAGCAATCGGCACAATTAAAGGGTGAGATGCAATAGAAAAACGTACAACAGCTCATCGGAATAGAAACACCAGTATTCCGAGGCAAACCGACATATAGTGATCAGACAGAGAAGGCCCTTCAAGGCTCATTAATATCATGAGCGTAACCTAGAAGTGTTTCTATTCCGATCCCAAGCTTCTTGCTGTTTTCTATTGATCTATTTTCCTTTTTCCTCTTTGCTCATCCTTTTTATGCCTTGGAGGGCATTTTCTCTTCCCCGATGGTTGATACCACCGGGTTCTCAATCCGATCATGCACTGTGGGTAACGCCCCTGGTTTGGAGTTTGGACCTAATAGTTTTATATTACTAATTTTGGCTCTTACTCATGAGCTGTTGTACGTTTTTTCTATTGCATCTCACCCTTTAATTGTGCCGATTGGTTGGTACCAGCGGGCTTTCAACCCGATCCTGGATTAAGGGTACGCCAATTGTCAGGGGATGTTTGCACATATAAATTTGGATCTACGGACTTATGGCTCTTATTCAGGAGCAGTTTGACCTTGTATTATAATGCACCCCATACCATTAAGTCCATTTTTATTCTCGTGATAGATTGGAATTTTAGAGTTGGAGCAATAGTACTCGTATCTGACTCTATCGTTTTGGTTCTACTTAGTTACCCTAGTTATTAAAGATATTGAGGTATTTCTTCTATTAATTCCGGGATTTGTTCGCATCTCTGCGCTCTGCGGTCTAGTTGTCCGCTTTTGACTGACGTTATAACGTCAGTTTTTGTCACTTCCGGTTCACTTACGAATTTGAATCCCACTTACTTTGTGGCGTACTCGTCTTGAAGGTAAGAATGGCCTTACATTGGTTTTACTCGTCATCATCAGGGATAGGGACGTGGCACTCGTTTTAATAATTGTTAATTTGGGTTCTTCTTGGTTACGCCTTACCGAGGCGGGGATCGCGAGAGTGTGAGATTTATGCTACCTTTTTACCGACGCCATTGAATAGGTTTATCCTACTTCTGGGGCTCATATTAGTGGTCTTTTGATTAACGTGGTGCATAACATGTACTTATCTTATTCATATCATGACTTCGGAGTTTATCAACTATGGCCACATTAGCAGGACCTACATACTTTTTGTTTCTGTTAGATCCCTAAGAACCTTGGAACTTTAGACCCGTTTTGCTGTTCTATATTTCGAACGTGTGGTCGGGCACCATGGGGCTTCTCTCACAGTGCTGACGTTGTCTTGTTACTTTTCTCGTAGGTCCTTACTCTTAAGGGGTACTCCCCCGGTTTCACACTCATCAAGTGTCCATCACTCACTTTTTTCCGCGCAGCCGGGACGGAATTATAACCGGCGGAGAGTTGAGCTGGTCACTTTCACATGACAAATAACTTTTACCCTGACACGTGTAGATGCCAATTGTGTGACTAATCTAGCTCACTATTTTGCTTATTTTTGTAGATCAGTTACTTTTTTCCTGTTCGCCTATTAGGTAAGTTTATTTGGTTCTGTTTTGTTCACCCCAAAGGCACGATCGGATTGAAGTTCACTTCACCCTTTTTCTACTGACTGTTCTGTTCTTTCCCTCTCTCTCCTACCTTTTTTACGTTCTGCGGAGGTGATCCTATTGGATCCTTACCACAAGTAGTCTATGTGTCCTTGTTCTTATTAGTTATATGTTTACTGGGTCCGACATTCTCTTCAACCAATATGCTTTGAATACTGATAGCCTTAAATGTACTAAGGTCCGTTATGACCTTACCTCCACTATTAGATTGATTCATCCATTCTTGATGTATAATTTACACTGTGCAAGCCTGTATAGGATCTTCGTTGTATTGCCTTTGATTATGGGTCTTTTCTGCACTATTCTGTTATGCACCTATTTCATGGTATCACATGTTAGGTTCTACTATCCTTTACAGGTGCCGTCTCTTTCTTTGGATCCTTTTAACAGATTTTCCATTTCATGGGTATTTTATCTATATACTCACAGTCGCGGTGTCTGGTGTTCCTTATGTTGTAAACAACCATTGTATGTTGAGATTACAACCATTCTACATTGTACCCTTATATGTTTTTGTAGCCCTGAAGAAGTCGTGAGTTCATACCCGGACGAAACATGTGTTGGCTGGGCAACGGAACCATATTATCCAAGAAATATTCACCTTATCGGACTTATTAAGTGTTTCTTGTACTTGTGCTCTCTCTACTACTATATGTACTTACATAATTGACTTGCTGACGTGTGCAAAGGCATCTTATGTTCAACTTATAATTTGCTGTTGTTGTAGGACTTGTTTGTAATCCTAGATTAGACTACTGTAATTCTCAATAGAACATAGGAATGTTGAGAGCTGCTTTGAAAGACAATGGAGTAGTCTCAGGCTTATTATGGCTGGTATAAGCCTTCTGCTCCAGCATTCCAATGTTTGTCGGTGTGCCTGCGGCTGGGGCCTACAACTCGTGTGCAGGACCTTTAACAACCCGTATTGCCCTCGGCAGCAGACTATAAGGCTATATTAGAAAACTGGAACATTGGGAACCCCACTGAAGACAATGAAGTGGATCCATGCTAATAATGGCTGGTATAAACCCTCTAATATAACTTACCATTGTTGGTTTTTCTGTTTTCTCTTTTGAATTTAGAAAATTCTGCCCCCAGTGGATGGAATGCTCTAATAGCTTTCTAGCCTTTTTGCTTCCGGCTATATCAGTTGTTAAAGGCTCTCTCCCTTGTTATAGGCGCTCACCTTTGACGCGGGCCCATAAATCAGGATCAGAGCCTTTAACAACCGATATAGCCCCGAACTCCAACTATAGGGCTAAAGCACCCTGGACAGCATTTGTATTTTATTCTGACTGCAGATGACACAAATTGCTGTTGTTAGAGTAGTAAGATTGTTGACTCTGAGACCATAGCTCTGAAGAAAGTCACAGATCAATCATACTGTTTGCCAGTGAGTGTCAGAACTAAATTTAAGCTTGTCTACTGGTGCTTAACGATTTGTCTTAAAAAGCCCCCTAAAACATTAGGATTTAGATTTATAGACATAATCCTATCTGTGTCCTTCCACCTGGAGAACAGTGTCTATTAACTGGTTCTAGGAAAACCTGTGTTCAAAAGTGTCATGAGCACTTAGGTAGGAGAAGAGGTTTCTCATCTTTTAAATAAGACTGAGGAAACATTTTTATTTAGGTGTCACAGGAAGATAGGAGGGCCTTATAGAGCAAGGTGATGGACACCGAGTGGTTCTACTGCATTATTGAGCCGTGCAATGTCCTACTGACTGAATACTTTATTTAGCTAGTCAGTCAAAAAACCTTTATTCAGGTTTTATAAAACCAAAAAAGATACAGGGAGCAGCATCATAAAAACAAGATTATAAAGACTATACAAATAATCACATGTAAATTAATTTTCTTATGAACCTTAACATTTCGGAGACACTTGAACATATCTAGCAACGATTCCTGAATATAAATATTCAGTCATTCTGATAACATGATGGATAACGCTGAGCACCACAGTACTCATTTGTACAATATAAATTGGTGTAAAAAACAGAAGATTTAGTTTAAATTGTCTAAATTAAATGAGCGCTAGAATGGTGCTAAAAGATGTTTCTTACGTATATTATAAAATTGGCAAAAAAAAGCATAAAATGTGTTGTAGGTTGCAACAAATGATTGCCACACGGTCACAAAGGCAATATCTCCCTTCAGAAACCTGTCTTTGAAAAACTTAGTATGCAATGGATATTGTTTAACCTAAAAAGGTGTCAACAAATGTTGAATAGGTTTCAATATTATCAGTGGTAGAAATTAAAGAATAAACATGAACAGGAGATTTGCAATACTTCTTTGTAAACCTATCCTCCTCAGCCTATCGATAAGCTAACCTTTCACCATGTTTTTGTAGATACATTGATTAATTGGGGATTCACAAATAACTCAGGTTTCCCCAGCATGTCAAACCACTTTTCAACATAATTTACCCAGGGAATACGATTCCCCAAATCTAAAACAAAAAAGTGAGTAATCACCAAGCAATCAAATTTGTCTCAGGCTTGGACCAAATAGAAAGCCATAAAGCTAAAGGGCGTAATCTTAATTACATCTTCCAAATAAGTGAATTCCAAATCCCAAATAAGGGCCAGGCTGCTTTGTGAAATAGCCAATTACCCTTCTTAAATAGGTATTCTTTATGGATTGAATACTGCTTAAATCTGTATAGCCCCACAGATCAATCCCAAAGCATACCCACACAGACACTTTCATAAATAGCAACCATTTCATTAAATGGCTTTGAATCTAACTTCGAAACAACCTTGAAGACTGTTTCTATTGACCTCTCAAACTGCTATGATCAGATACTATGGAGATGATCCTAATTTAAGTCACTAGCCAAAAGAACCCCCAGGTATTGAAAAGTAGACCCTTTGGCGATGTGAGTACCACAAACAAAAGGGTGGCACGTTTTTCCCAATTGAAGGCCATAAACCATGATGAACGATTTTACCAGGTTCGTTTGCAGGTCCAAGTCCTTGATAAAACTAGTGAATTCATCACAAAGGTTTTGAAACCCGTTTGTCATTCTTACCAATAGAACAGCATCATTACTGCGCCTAGTTTGACGATGACTGACTTTTTCCTAAACCTGTATCCTGCAGCTTGCTAAATTGCTGTCCTCTGCCGTGTGAGCCATTAAACCTCATTAGCTTGCTTTAACAGAACGCCTCAGTCGACTTACTCCACTGTGTGAGAGGATGAAGAATCGCGCGCACACCTTCTTCTGATTAAATTGTCAAATGTCATCTCACCTGTTTAGAATTCACAAGGAGACCACCATACATGACAAAAGAGTGGTACAAGTGGAACTGAAGAGCTTGAAAGAGTTAGGTGAAAAGGGGTGGGCAGAACTCTGTGGAATCTCGCAGAGTTTTTATGTAACTGCGGAATTCCGAGGAGTAAAACTCAACGAGTTCCACCCACTCTAATCAGAGAGCACTGACCAATAAGAAGCAAGGAAACAAGACTGACATTAAAGCCAATCAATGCTAAGTAATCAGCGAGCTCAAAGCAAGTTTTAAGCTTTTGTTTTGCGTACAAATGATTTTGGCAACAGTGCATATGCTGTCTTCGGTGAAACCAAATTAGTGGCCCCCATTATAAATCGAGGCAGTTTTGAACTTGTGAAGACACTCTGTATAGGTGTTGTGCAAGGTATGGAAGTCTGCATGCATTTGTGCTTGGTGCAAGCAATGTTTGTGGTAAATGCCAGGAAAATCAACCATAAAACAATGGCCCACTAGACCATATAACAGACCCACAAACAGGAAAAAATGGCCCATACTCTGACCTATTAGACCACCCTTTTCGCACTGTCTGATTATCTGTTAGGCCGGTCCGACCCTGGTCTTAGACCACATATCTGAGCCCTTTATTTAGGCAGTATGCATGAGCCTCACCTGCTTATGATGTCTTGGTTTCAAACTCCTTTGTTCCTTAGGAGTTTTTGAATGAAAATGATTTACTTAAGAACATTGATCTAAGCCGTGGTAATAAGGGGAGAGGATTTTGAACGTTCAGGCATGACTACACCTTGTTATCCTTCTGTACTCTCTTAATTTTCCCTGCTGTGTGGACGCTGATGAGTTCGAACCATGTTACATTTCTAACCCCATATTGGAAATGGCCCTTTTTACAGGGCTACCCTACACTTTTTGCCTTCCTCCTCCTCTTTTACTGATCCTTGTTTTGTTGGCTTAGGACTCTGAGCACTTTACCACTGCTGACCAGTGCTAAAGTGCATATGCTTCTCCCCTAAACATGGTAACATTGGTATACACCTGATTGGCATATTTAGTTACCTGTAACTCCCTTGTAAAGTAGTATACCACATACCCAGGGCCTGTAATCTAAATGCTACCAGTGGGCCTACAGCACTGGTTGCGCCACACACACAAGAAGCCTTTTAACCTTTCTCAGATCTGCCACAGCAGGGCCTGTGCGTGCAGTTTACTGCCACCTCAATATGGCATTTAAAGTCACTTGCCAAGCATTAAACTCCCTTTTATTAAACATAGATCACCCCTAAGGTAGGCCCTAATTGATCCAAATGACAGGGTGCTATGTAACTAAAAGGCAGGACATGTACTTTTAAGTTTTACATGTCCTGGCAGTGACAAAGAGATACATTTGTTATTCACTGCTGTGAGGCCCACTCTTCTTATAGGCTAGCAAGTTGGATTTGACATTCCCATTTTAGAAACATTTAGAAAGTGGACACTTCCCTGCTCTTAACTTTGCTCTGTGTGCATTTAGCCTTTCTCCAGTACCCATTTGGGCTGGGAGACAACTACACTGTGCAATTACTCTAGACAGCCATAAACACAGAAAGGGCTGGGTGCGACAGAGGACTCATCTGCATTCATCTGCATTCTGAGAGTCTTCCTGGGCAGGGAGGGGGAGAAGTGGCTCACACATATATCTGAATAGGCTGTGTCCTGTATGTCCTGACACAAATGGCTGATTACCCCCACAGATAGCGTGGCAGACAGGTCTGGGTTGAAAGTGATCCTTCTGCACTTCAGAGAACTTCTTTTAAGTCACCCCCTACTTCAAAGGCACTGTTGGCTATCAGTACTGGAGCTTTGACCCTACCAAATCAGTACACTACTGGACTTGGGAATACCTCCACTAGAGTAAAGACTGCTGTGTTGTAAGCATTGCCACTTGCTGGGACTGACTGTTATGAGGAACTGCTTCTCTGCTTTACTGAACTTCCCTGCTGCCTGATGATCTCTGCCCTGGGAAGGACAAGGACTGGACCCATCTCTATTGAACACAAATTGACTCCAAGGGCTTGCTTTCTTGCCTCCTGTTTTCTGAAGTCTCAGGGACACAAAAGACTTTCTGTAATCCTGCTGGTGCTGCTGGACTCTGCCATCTGTTAGTCCTACCCTTGGCTGAAGTGCCACCACCAGTCCTGGGCTGCAGAAGTGGGTTCTGCAGCTGATTTCTGCAAAAACCAATACATTACCATGACTGTGTGAGAAATTCTGCTACATCACCCTTCTACGCCGATGCAGAGGCTGCCCGAGGACATTGGATCCACAGCCTACACGACTCAACGAAAACACTCCGCACGGCTCAATGATGGCGCGTTGCATTTATTTCAATAGAGCTCAATGTGGGACCCCCTTTGCGTAGCTCGACAATAATGCATTAGGCTCTCAATTTTGACAGAAGTTCCATCCAAGGTATTGTTACACTTCAGCCTGGAGCACTGTAACAGAAGTGGGTCTGAGGAATGACGCAAAATACGCTTAATCTGTGCAAGGTTTTATACAAATTTTGGGTATCATAAAAATACTTCAGGTGAACCTTGTTTGGTAAATGAATGCAGGCCTTGTCTGTGGAGTCATAAATAAGACCCCTGACAGCAAATGCAGGTGTGCCTGGACCTTGGGTTGACACAAAGTGGGCCAGCGGGTAATGAGTCCAGATATCTGTCATAATCACCGCTTGTGTGCTGTGTCCTGATTAGCTATGTGGTCCAAAGTTTGTGTGGCATCTGACTTTAAGTTTTGAGAATGCACACATCCCTACGGCCATGTGTGCTTTATTGGGGCCAATCTCCCTGGGTCACTGTGATGTCATTGTGCTTATCTGGAGGATGGCCCTGAGTTTCCTGTTCGCACATTTGTCGGCCGATTACGTACCACCCCACCTGTGATGTGTCACTCTTTAACCTTGGACCAATGTCGCAGAGCCTGCCTGACCATGTATTTCTGAGTTGGGGTTGACAAGGAGTTCATGATGGGCGAGTTTGTTAATAATGATGAGATTTCGCTTCTATATGCGAGTGTACCATTATGAACATTGCCATCGATTTTATCAATATTAACAGCATTTCTTCAGCGGGACCTGTGTGGATCCTGTAGCCAGCCTCGGTCAGCTTGAATTTGAATTTGCACCGGTCCCTCGTGACCTCAAGTAACCTTTTGAACGCTAGTGACTTCTAAGCACCGTTTTTACAGTTAATCTTTAAAAATTCATATCTTGACTTCTTATTGGAATTTTGTCCTTTTGGTCTTGATTTACTCAGATACATATACTCTATTTATTGAAACCTGTATGGAGTCTTTTTGTGGTGTTTTGATTGAGTAACTATAATTTAAGGGTTGCACAAATACTTTGCACATTGCCTCTTAAGTTAGGCCTGACTGTTCTGTGTCAGGCTACCAGTGGGTGAGCACAGGTTAATTTAGGGTGACTATCTGACTTACCCTGACTAGAGTGGTAGCCCCTACGTGGACATGGTGCAAAGCTCTGCTAACTAGAGACCCCATTTCTAACACCCCCTGTTTCATGTGTTAGTGTGGGTATAAAGCTTGATGATTTATGTGTCAATTCTATCACTTCTAGAGTTTTCAATTTTATATTGTGGAATATGGAAGAAATTAGCTTTAAATAAATCCTACCTGGGTTCTTTTATTAGGAAATTTGATAATATTTATTTTTTAGAGAACTGGTTTGCTGAGCCTTTCTTTATTGCATAATATTTTCCCCTGGGTACCCCAGCGAGTCCATCAAGAGCGGGGAGGGCTAGGGTGGTGTCTCAACATTAATTGAAATTAATTGTGCTACTTAGGTATTGTGCCATTGCTTGGATTCTGCTTGTTTTATCAATTGATGTGATTGGAGAATGTGGGAACTATGAATATTTTGGTGATCCAGTTTTAGAATAATAATAATTTAACCACAATAATTGTGCGATTGCCACTGCACTTGATTATGATGTAGGGAGACGTAGAGCTTGCAAAGATCAAATTTGGTCGATTTTGGGGTTGGGAGACTTGAACGTCCACCTGTCCAATTTGCCTTCTAAACCAGTTTGTGGTATTGATATCACTTTTGGGGGGATGCACTGAACAACTTTTGATGAAATATAACTTACTTTTTACTTCTGATTTTTTCCCATATTACGGGTTATGGTTCTGACATTTACAGGAAGAGAGCTGTCTTTCACCATAGATTTTATTATTTTTTCAAAAGAGATATGCCCTTTTCCTTCTGATTTTATTGTGGTGCCATGCTGTGCTGGTGACCACAATCTACTTATATTGCCTTTTTTTTAAATGCAGAGGAGTTAAACTGGGAGATAAGTATTCAGATGTGGAACTGGTAAAGAATAAATGGGTCGTCCTCAAATGGTCTAAGGTTAATCTCATTTGGACATTCAACAACGAATCCAACAAAATGGGAATTATGACCTGTTTAGGTGATCAAGAAAACACCTGTATTATTTAGCTTTTTAGACTCTCACCACAAATAGATTACTTATGGTGACCTTAAAAAGGTCTGCAAATCCTTGCTAAACTAAGGTTTGCAGAGACACTTATACCATAGTTTTGGATGCTAGAGAGTCCTGCATAAGGTCAATGGCTTGGGCCTCACTACTGGTGAATGAATGAATGACTGGTATTTTTAAAGCGCACAACTACTCCAGCAAGAGTGTCCCGGCACTAACAGTATTCGCCTAGCTGCCCTGATGAAGGCTTAGCTCTTATAAAGCCATGTTTTCAGCAGTTTCTTGAAGTTGGTCAAATCTGTGGATGCTCTCAGAGCCGCCGGCAGTTTGTTCCATGCTTGGGCTCCTAGGAGGCTGAAGGACCTGCCGCCTCGCCGCACCAAGTGTGCCTTAGGGATGCAGGCCAAATCAGAGGATGATCTGAGTACCCTATTAGGTGTGTAGTGGCTTGCTCACCTTCTAAGGTAGCCAGCGCCCATGCTGTGAAAGGCTTTGAAGAGAATTACCAAGGCCTTGATTACTGGTTAGTGATTTAAACAATAATAGTTAGTGCTTTACACAATAATAGTGCATTTTGGAGATTCATTAATGCACCTTATTTGAAAGCATTTTTATGAGATTAAGGGCCTGATTATGAAATTTAATGGTCCTGGAGCGGGCCACCACTCTGCTTCAGGACCAAAAAAGTTCACAGCCACCCACCTGACATATTACAAGAATGTTGTGGTCCCACTGGGGAGCTGTTTAAAAGCTCATTGTGAGCCTTAAATAGAACCACTGTGGGATTGCCAGTGCAACAATCCTGCATGGGAAGAAATGCACTATGTTGTGCATTCCTTCCTGTGCATGAATCGGGTGTGTAAAAATACAGGGGGGCACAACATGTGCCTCTCTGCATTCACCCCCATGCACAGGGGCAAGAGGGGGTCCTATGTTTCTTTACTGCCACCCTTTTCATTGCAGTGCGACCGCCATGAAAAGGACGTTGGAGAGGCTACTCAAAATATGCTCTGCAGTGCCACTGCAGCTTAGCCAGTATATTTTGGCCTCGAACAGCTGGCAGAACGCCATAGGATCTTTGATCCTCAGCGGGACCACCACCATGACTATGGTGGCCCCATGGACTGTAGTAGTCGTAATAAGGCCCTTAGTCTTCTTTAAATGTATACTTATAAAGTTAATGATGATCTATGGGCACCTTTAGTTACAAATGTTCTAAGGGCTGATGTAGGGTCAAGCCCGCAATCATTATGATCTTGATCCCTTAAAGGGGACAAGGCAGATTCTATCTATTATAAGCCAATTTATTATTGGATTCCATGGTGAAAGTCGTAGGTAGGGTTCCTTTGGCAAAATTAGAAAGCTGGGCCAAGGGGAATTCTATTCTCTCTGACGTGCAGTGTGGTTTTTATCATGGATTAGGCACAACGGAACAGTGCCTAAATCTTGATATATCGTAATCACCAAATGTACAGTGGCCAGACAAGGAACCCAACATTTGACATTCATAGATCTCACCAGTGCATTTGAAGAGGTAAACCAATCTAAGTTCTGGTCCCTAGTGATATCTCTGGGTGTGGATTGTGCATTTCTTTAGACGAATACATGTGGACAGCCTGTCTCCGTTATGGCTCCTGTGAAGAGTGCAATGATTTCTTTAAGGTTGGAAGGGGCATCCATCAGAGATGTGTCTGACCTCATTTCTTTTCACTCTTTACATAAATGTTTTGGACAAGTTTTTGAAGATGACAGGCCAAAACATGCCACAGTTGGGCTCTCACTTGATCCCTGTGCTCCTCAAAGGTGATTGAGCATTTCAGCGGGCCAGCCCGCTTGACAACAGACACCGTTATATGAACGTCATATGAAATACACCTGTTGTGAGCAATATTTGCCACGTCAAACTTCAACATGCACAGAAAGGCCAAGTCCTTTGGGGTCACTCTCTTGAATTAATTAACTACTGGATTAACGCAATTGAAAATTGTTGTACATTACACAACACGCAGGAACAAAAACGTGAAGTGCTGCAAACAATCTCTTTCATGTTTGTTGGCAGGATTACTACAAGACGGAGGTCAGTGGAATGCGCCAAAGCCACAGATATCCTTGAGGTATTCATAGGGCAGATGCACTTGGCTGCTTTCTTTAAAAAAAAAAAAAAAAAAGAAAAATCCTTTTTTTTTACAGAGTTTTATATAGCACAAACTTGACCCGAATCGGGTATCAGAGCACTTTACATAGCACCAGTTACGTTACATGAGGACACACATTCATTTTTGTTAGACACGGGGAGATTAAGTGGTTTGCCCAGAATCGCAGGATGTTCAGCGTCATTGCCAAGACTCGAACCCAGTTCCCCAAATTCAAGGTCGACCGCCCTAGCCGTTAGGGCAACTCCTCTCCCCAAAACCTTCCTTCATTGTTAGCAATGCACCAATCTGAGCAAACTGCTTTGCAGCGCTATGCCTTTTATCGTGCGCACACTGGCTTTGCAGCACTATACTATACCACAACAGGTGCTATTGTTCTCCACCCTCAATAACACTGGCTCTATTGACAGAAAAATATTGAGCGTGGCCCGTCAGTCCCTAGCTGCAGGCAGCCGCGGCCCGTGGAGGGAGTTCCGTGGGGCGGTAAGGCGGGGCGGGGGAGGGGCAGGCTGGGGGGTTCTAAAAACCGGAATATGGATAATTGCAGGTAAGTAAACAATTAAATAAATAAAACGAATTTCGTAGCGCGCGCGATGCAGCGCGCGCTACGAAATTCGTTTTATTTATTTATCTTTGCCACCTTTGCCACCTCCATGACTCTGGATGATCGATTAAGTATTGCATTAGGTACGTCCTGGCGTGCTAATTGTTCTGAATAGGTACAAAAACGAGCATCTCAATTTTCAGTCAACACATCTGAAAGTCAGAAGGTCACTGTGAACTTGTACATTCAAAAGAAGCTGTTAAATAAAGCAACAACATCTATTAATTTTACACATGTTCGCCGCTTTTTTCAGGCTATGCACCTGTAAACTGCTTGCTTTTTTCATCCATTAATATTTCCGTAGGGAGCAGAGGACAGCTTTAAAATCTCTCCTTGAAAATATAATTTGCATAAAACAATTTCCTGCTAATTGATTTTGCTTTATAGTCCCCCCGCCCACGGGTTATAAATACAGTGGCCTTTCTCTTTGACAGGGATCAGAGCAGCAGTCCTTGAACGTGTTGATCTCGCGATCAATGCAGTTGGTAATTGTCATTCTCTTCCACAGGAAACCAGACTAGTTGGGTCAGCTGATTGCCAGGAAAGAAAGACCCTGAATGCACAACTTCCACATATTGTGTACATGCCCGTCGTAAATTAATTTAGACAATAAAATATGTGCCATTAGGGACCTACATTTCAAGGTCATATTTAGAACAACCTTGACATGTTCCTGGTTGACAGTCGAATCTGTTAAATCGTTGAGGTAGTAAAATGCATCCCAGTGCAGCAGGCATTGAGAATTGTGGTTTCTTCCAATGCTTGCTAAAAATCAGCCTTACCGAGAAACTGATTTTATTTGAGTAGACCGATATTAGCACCTGTTATTAATGCTTTACAAAGGCCCTGATTGTGAGTGCCCCGAAATAAGGTATGCTATTCACCACAACCAATACATTTGGTACCCTGGGATTAAGAATTGATTAGGTGTGATACGTGTCACCTAGTACACGTTTTCGGACCAAAATCTTCATAGCATAGTAAATACCGGAAAATTTTTAACTGCTAAATTTCGGCAGGTTGGACCTGCCAAATTGTAATGGGATAACTCCTACTGATGCAGACTTTTTGGAATTATGCTCCTTATACAAACATCGGTTTGCACAGGGACCCCCAAATAATGAGGAGCTCATAGTTTAGGCCAAAAAGGGAAATGTGTCAAAGTTAGTAGCACAAGTTATTACATTAATAGCAGCAGTGCTAATAACCTTTTATGTCCAGATTCGGATCTTTTGAACACCCTCCTCTATTAGTTAAACTATTGATTTAATTCTGGCTGGTGGTAGTAAATAACTTCACAAACTTGCAAACAGTGGCGTAACATAATCCCCAGCGGTGCGAGTGTCCCCTCAGCAAAAGTGGTAGGTGGTGAGCCAGGGAGGGGGGCCCTCTGTGTACCTAGGGGGGCCCTTTAGTTTTCTTACAACACTGCTTGTAAAGTATGTGGAACATGTAGCAAAATAAATATTATTTTCGCAAGGTGATGTTATTGAATCTTTATAAAAAAGCTATCTAATACTCAATGAGTTCCTCATCTGCTATGCAATACCTCTCTGGTACTGCCTACTTTAAAAAATAGGCTGAATAAGATTAGCCATCTGTTAAGGGGCTGTTTCTGGTTGGTGAAGGTATGCACCCTGTCCAAGCAGAAGCACAATCTTAGAAAGCACCAGACAGCAGGACAACATAAGAGAAAAGTAGGCTTTCCAAGTCTTCAGTCCAAAGATGAGTCCTTTAAGCAGGACAGCAGACCTTCTTTTGATAGGGGTTCTGTTCAAGATGCAGAAGTATCTGATTTGATAGGGTCAAAGCCCCAGTACTTATACCCGAAAGTGCCTTTTATGTGGGGTGATGACTTCAAAACAGCTCTCTGAAGTGCACAGGCGCCCCTTTCAGCCCAGTCCTGTCTGTCAGGCTGTCTATGGGTGGTAAATCAGCCCTTTGTGTGGGAACAGGATGCTACCTATTTGCAGTATTAGCCTCTCCCTTCCATCCTGCCTAGGCAAAGCCATCAGAATGCAGATATATGTAAATAGGTACTCAGACACATCTATCCTTCCTTTCTGTCTAGAGGGAGTGCACAAAGTGGAGATAGTCTGTAAGGCACACAGGTATTTAATGCAGTGAAATGTACACTCTCTAAAAGTCACATTCCAAAATAGTAATGTTAAATCCAACTTTACCAGTAAGTAGGATTTATCAATACCATTCCAAACATATGAAACATAAAAATCTACTCCTCTCGGATCGGGAATTACAGTTTAAAAGTGCATTTAAGGATTTCCCCATGCTAACCTATGATAGGAGTAGGCCACACAGTAGTGAAAAACAAAGTAGGCTGTTTGTAACTACCGGGACATGCAAACCATAATAGTACATGTCCTACCTTTTACATACAGGGCACCCTGCCCTTAGGGCTACCTGGGGCCTACTTAGGGTGAGTTAATTGTAATAAAAAGGGCAATTTAAGGCTTGGCAAGTAGTTTTAAATACCATGTCAAAGTGGCAATAAACTGCACAAGCAGGCACTGCAGTGGCAGGCCTGAGACAGTTTTGAAAGGCTACTCAGTGGGTGGCACAATCAGTGCTGCTGCCCACTATTTGCATTTAACTTACAGACCCTAGGTATATGCCCTAGGTATATGGAATACCACCTTACAAGGGTATTAGAAGTAAATTAAATATGTCAATCAGGAGTACACCAATTACACTCATGTTTAGGGAAGAAGCACATGCACTTTACCACTGATTAGCAGTGGTAAAGTGCTCAGAGTCGTAAGGCCAATAATAAGATTCAGCAAAACGTGGAGGTAAAAAGCAAAACGATTGGGGGAAGACCACCCTTAGGCTGACAGGTCCAACATAGGCAACTGGAGCATTTCTCATATTGGCCTTGCCAAGGATAAAACAATTGCCTTAATCACTAAGATAGTGAACCCTATGTATTCTCTGTAAACATTGTAGACCTGATGGTTCAAAACTTGGCTTGGGTAGCCTCCGTGTGCTCTGCCTCAACACGGGGTTCTCTTTCCAGTAACTGGAAGAGAAGGCAATGGAATAGAAAAGCTATTGCCATCAGCAAAAATCACAGGCATTTTGGAATTCAGAGGCTGTCATGTGTGAGACCAAAGTGGATTGAAAGCAGCTACCATAGATATTTGCTAAGATCAGTTTGTAGTTAAAGAGTGGGTAAACTAGTTTAAGAACAATTTATGACTGGTGCACTTTAAGCTGTAAAGTTTTCCAAAAGAGATACATTTCTCTTTATGGTGCCACAGTGAGACCCAGTGACTTTGTAGCACTTTTGAATCCTGAGGGTTGTCTGGATTCTTGAAGCCGCAAGAAGCAGCTTATTTTTTTCCTGTGCCACTCTCCCTCTGAACTTACTACCATGGCTGCACTCTGATGCTCAGAACTCTTTCAATGTTTTTCAGCTGGGGAGTGTTAAGCAAACTGGCCCAATTGATACATTTATTATTTAATGCTTTAAGTGGCTGGATGGATGAATGGATGGGTGGGTGGATATTTTCACAACTTTTTAGTTTAAGGGTCCTTTTGCCCTTTGCCCACATTGGCCTGGATGATACCTCCAAAATCATTGCCCATCCAACTAGAAGGAGAGGAAGAGGGTGACACTTACATTGCAAGGGCATCTGCCTATTTACATTTGGTGCTAACTGTCCACCCACCAGTGCCGATGGGTGGAGGTTCCATCAGGTGGAAGTTTTCTATTTGTGGGTCCATCAGCCCATGACTGTAGGCCAGTATGTGATGCACCTGTGCATAAGTAGTCTAGCCTTTCCTCGAGTTTGTGAGGAGTTCACTCTCTTCAAATAATGATGGGCAATATGTTTTGAAAAGTGCTATTTTTGTGGTACAGCCGAACACTGTGTCTCCCTCTACCTGTTCATAAATGCTTCTAGTACGTTCTCTGGATTAGAAAAAACTACCTGAAAAAGGGGCTTATTTATGAGAGCCCTGCATCACTTTTTCACATGTAAAATGGCACATACATGATGCAGGGTTCTCTTTTCGATTTATGAAGCCACGTAAAGCCACCATGCATGGCTTTGAGCAGACTCATAAATCATTAGTAATACGACCCAACGCAAATTGCTGCATCACTTTACTCTGCACCCGGAAGACGTTCCTTGGGCAATGCAGTCAGTTTTCCCATGCAGCACCCATGGAATTTGATGCTGCCCCAGATTTACAAAGTGATGTAAACCTGAGGAAGCGCCAAATCCGTACACCTCCTAAGGTGAGGCATAAAGAGGAGAAGCATGTTTATTTCTCCTCAGTTTTGTCCTCTTTCCATGTGTGCTGCATTCTGCAGCACACATAGAAAGAGTAAAATGCACCTTAGAATTGTTTTCGTGCAGGAAGGTGTCCCTTCCTTCACAACAACAATACTGCATGCAATGGAGGCACCATTGTGCAAGAATGCCTAGGTTGGCGCTAGGCTGCCAAAACGGTGCCAATGCAGGAAGAAATGACAAGCATGCACTGTATTTATTAAATACGGTGCATTGCTGCCCTTTCACTTTGGCGTAGGGCAGTGCAACAAGGTGCCTTGCTGCGCTGTCTTTTGCTCAAATCCTATAATTAAGCCCCAAAGAGACCAAATATGCGCTATGCTTTTTTGAAGCACTGTGAATGCATGAGACCTTAAATTGTGAATCACATCTCATTATGCTCACCTAAGAATAGCAAATGTTGCATCTTTTTGAAGGAAAACTATCCCTAGGCATATAGTATGCGATAAACAAATTCAATAATTATTTTCAATTTAAATATTCATAGTTCGTGAGGAACTGTATTTTATTCAATCAGAACTTTTATAGCGTCTTGTAAATAATGCACCTGCTTGTTACTACCTGCAGCTGTTTAATGCCAGTACCCAATGGCCTAATTTTGCGAGATCCTTTCACCCCTTAATGTTTTGTCAAATATATGTCATGAAATCGACATACATACATGTCAAATTTTCAAGACAGGTAATAAAATAACACCTAATTCTGTTAAGCAACATCTCAAAACGTGAATTACTTGACTTAGAGATTTTAAGCAATTATCTGTATTAGATCAATACAATGTATTTGTTCCGAATGCAACTACAAAAACTGCAGCGGTCTGCAAATTCTCACTTAAAATAACACACGCAATAAGCAAAAGTGATCCTTAATATTAAGCAATTGTAGGCAGTTTGAGGATCATTCACAGCTAAAGCTCCATGAGGGAATGGGAAGAGCAGTGTATTTATTGGAAAAACCACAATATTTAATCCTGGGCAGAGCTCGCGGAGTTTCACTCCGTAGAATTCCACAGAGTTAGTCAAAAACTCAGCGAGATTCCACAGAGTTCCGCGAGCTAGCAGAGTCACAGTGACTAACAGTCTTAATTAAGTACACTATAGTTTGGAAGAAGTCGGTGTTCATTGCAGCGGGTCGCTAGGTGTTGCCTATGCCACAGCATACATACGTTTCATGAAATCTGTTGTATGATGGACCAGGCTTCGAGGTAAACATGTAACATTACTTTACCTCCATTTGTCCTCCTAATTTCATAAACGACCGGAATTGGAATGCTTAGAAACGATTAGAAATGCACTTAAACTTTTTGCAATATTTTACAATTGAATGTACGCTGATTGTCCTTAACTAATTTGCAGCTCGTTATCTCAAGAAAGTTCAGCACTAGGTACACATACATGTCCTTCAAAAATATGTACATGTACCAAATGGCTATATTTTTATTACTGTACTTATAAAAAGGCACCTCTCCAGTCCCGGTGAACAGCAGGATAAGTTCTGCGAAGTGTACAAATACTTACATCCCGTTGTGCACAAGCACCTCAACCTACAATGCCAGGGAGTCGCAGGCGTACATCTCAGCCTGAAGCCCCTGGGATGTGAGTCCAAGGTCCTGGAGTGCAGGTGGGCAGGGATGGCAGAGAGAGTTGAGGATGCCAGGCAGTCCTAGGATGGCAGCCAGTGCAGTCATAGAGCGCTCCTTCTGTTCTGCCTGCACTGAGCTCATTAGAAGCAGCACAGGAATCCAGGAAGCCCATGCGCTCATTGGAAGAGATGCGGCCTCACTGTCTCCTGGGTCCAAGAGCCAGTAGTGTTGGAGCTCGTCCAAAAACAAGCCTGCTCTTGCGACACTGCATTGGTGAAGCTCCCACCTGTAACACATGAGCTGCGTCCCCTCCACCATGACTTTCAAGTGGTAAGTAAGATGGAATTACATACACACACACGCTCTGGTGGCATAGCTGGGAGCTGCACCAGTGCAATGTTGAAAGAGCAGGCTTGTTTTTGGACAAGCTCCAACAATACTGGCTCCTGGATCCAGGAGGCAGCGAGAGCCACATCTCCTGCAATGAGCACAGGGGCTTCCTAGAGTCCTGATGTAAGACTTGCATTAGGATCGGACACCATAAACCCAAAAAGTCACACCTGTTGTGCTGTTAGCACTCAGAAAAGATGCAATATTCTACAGAAAAAGGCCAGAAGACTGAGAGAAGTCCAAGCCAGAATAACATATTCAGATAGAGAGTCCACTCTATACATTAAGGGCCTCTCAGTAGGTAGCAACTGCGTTCAACCTGCACAAAGAGCAAGATTTCACAACCATGACTACCTGTGGGAGGGCCGCACGCAGTTTGCTGGCATGGGCCTGTTTTCAGCAAAGTCCTTCGTTGTGACCTGAGCTTTCTTTCATTGAGCACATCTCTTTGCCTGCCTTAGTATCTGAATTAAAGGTTTAATCACACTGGGACTTCTCAATCAGAGCTACAGAGCTCCCTGATCATTCCCAACACGTGTTTACATCTTGTGGGTATATGTTGTCTGTTCAAATAACTTTAATCGGTCTAGTTAGATGATAAAAGTATAAAAGCAATCAAAAGACATATATAAAAACACATCAGTGTACAGTGATCCAATAATAAATAATCATTTATAAAAAAAGCCAACATGCAGACAAATAAATAAATCCCATAAAACATCATATACGAACAGTGGCCATCTGCTTTATGGCACGTTCAATGTATACAACAGTAAGAATACAGACCTTAATGGTTGGCAAAGTTTGAAGATTAGTGAAAGCTGCTCTGCAGTGACGAATGTTTGCCTCCCTTAGAATGGGCAATAAATAAAGTTTCCTCAACAGCAGCGGTGTCACTATGGGGGTGCGGGGGGTGCGGACCGCACCGGGTGACACCCTCACATGGGGTGACACCAACAGGGCCGGTGTGCGCCTAGCAACCTAACCTTTCAGGAGGAGGAGGTGCCTGTGCGCAGCGCGCACTGTCTCCTCTCCTTTTTTTTATTTGCTTCCCTGTGAAATGGATCCAAAAAAGAAAATCACTTTTGCTGGAAATCAATGTCCTATTTTTCTGACATTTAAATCCAAAATGCAGCATCGGGAATAAAAATTTAAAAATATGAAAAATAAATAACTAAATAAAGTAAGACAGAGTGGTAGCAAACTGTCCAGATTGATTTTATTCACACCCAAACACATTAGCGCCACTTTTACAGAGTTTGCCAGTGAACCGCTATTTTTGTTGTCTTGGCTTTGTTTTCCCTGGGCTTGGAACTAGTGCACCAATCCTGGAGGTACTGCAATGTGAGGATTGAAAAACAAAATTTGTACTGCTGCTCTGTATCTAGGGATGTTGTCTTTTTTTACCATACTGCTTACTTTTTGTAAGGATATAAGCAACGGCCATTGAAATGGGTCCATTCAGGGCCCTGTTGTCATGTCCTTAACTTTTCAGGCAAAAGCACTCACTGATTTCTGAACAGTGAGTGTAAAAGCGTTAAGGTAACCATGTTGTTCCTGCTTACATTTCACATGGTTTGCAAAATTTTGCATTCCCTATGATTGTTTGCTTTTTCCAGGATGCTGTCACTTTTTTTTGTAAGCCACATATTGCTCTTGCCCAGTGCGTAATTTAAATTGAGCCGCATCCAGGTGTTTATAGCTGGCAACAATTGAGTTGTAGTTGAAGACAGTCTGAGTTTTCCTCAGTGGGGCAGTATGGTGTTCAGTGGGGGAGAGGATGTGGCACTATGGCCAGAGCTGCTGAATTTGGAACTGGGGAACCAGGTTCAGCCTTAATAACCAGTCCGCCAGACCACTCTCCTGAGAGAGCACTATCTCATGCTAGACCTTAGAAGGCTTCGCAAGACATTAGAAGCCCCGGTGTCGTAGCACCAGCAGGTGGACCCTAGCATGACAAGTGTAGGTTAACCTTCAAGGCTTGTCCACCACTATTCATACTGAAGTTCACCTCCAGTCTTGCGGGCAGACCTATGAAGCAGTACACCCTAGAACAGTGACCCTGTCACTGAGATCACAGGACCCTTGAGAAGGGCCAGCTCTAGGGTGGTGCAACCGGTGTGACCGCACCAGGTGCTCACTTTAGGTGGAGGCATCATTTTTGCAAGTATATTATGGTTTTAAAAGCGCTTGCTGCCTCCTTCCTGGCCTCCAGTAATTTTCGGTAACAATAAAAATTTCATGATGACTCTGGTGATTAATGTTCTTCCTAGAGAGAGATCCGAATTTTGTCTAATGGAAGATTTGACTCATGGAAAGGTAGCTCAGAGGGTTAATGTACCTGCTGCAAAGAACATGTACCATGCAGATCACAAAGTGCACATAATGTAAATAGGCCAGTGGGCTACTGCTTTTGTCAGAGAGATCCTTTTGTTACTTGCAGTTCATAAGTTAAAATCCTAACATAGAACAGTGAGCTATTAACTGTCATCTACTCCGCAGCAACAGAAGTCACATTTTTTATTAACTTTTGATACGTTTGAGCAACAAACAATTTATTAGTTTAAATGGTCAGATCATGCTGCAGATCTTGCATTATGAGGCAAATATGGCAGAGCCATTATTATTTAGAAAACATTTGCAAACTAGGATTTTTAGCCATTCATGTTTGAACTGCTGTTTTGGAAAAGGGAGAAGTGCTGATGACAGAAACTCCATGGCTCGGAGAGAAATGGCTTGTGCTTCCACGTTTTATCGTATTTGGGGACATTCTGTGATTAGAAGCATATCCCACTTTGTGAACACATTTTACTGTCAATAACTCATTATAACCTTAAATAATCATGTGTATCCATTGGTTGATAAAACTGGGCAGTGAAACCAAACAAATACAAAAAATTGGGATGTTTGCGCATTCTGGCCACGCCTCTGGCTCTGCCCACAGATCCAATCCTTGGGTTATTCCCGACCTCTGATTCTCCGCCCATAGTTCCCCTACTTTTTTTCCCCCACTTCGACCACTGAAATATCGTGTTGCTGGATAGTGGGAACACCACACCAGTAAAAAGGACCATACCTATGATATTATAAATTCCAATAAACTGTTGACTAGCAGGTAGCCCACTGTACAACCTGATTAATGAATCATTATCACACTGTTGTTAACAGGCACATTTTGTAAATATAGGACCTACATTTACAAACGTTACTAAGGATTCTCTATGGTCCCGTTATTTGCCAACTGTGTCCACTGGCGGACTCGGGGCGGAGGAGGTCCATGCGGTAAGTCGTGAGGGGGTGACACCATGAGTTACCCGCACCGGGTGACACCAACCCTAGTGATGCCACTGCTCAACAGCAAGTACAATTTGCAAAAAATCATAAAACGTAAAGGACACAAAGGTAGGTGGGAAAAATAGGAACCTTGTGACAGAAAAGTAGCCAAAAATTGCATAGTGCATTCCTTGAATCTGACTAGCAACAATTTATGATGTTTATTGCACACCCATATTAAGTATGGTGCGGGACTGATGTTTGAACAAATCCACATAAAAGCCTGGACAATTGGCTTATCTACAGCTCTCCGCATTCTGCCCTCCAGACATCCCTCTAGAAATGCATTCTTCAAGGTGATAATAGAGCTGGCTGATGCACTACGGGGAGAAGTAAACAAATCCCCTGCCGCAAGCTGCGACAGATGTTCTGAATATACTTAATTCATGGGATACTCAGGCAATGGTCGGGTTTCAGGCAGTCTGCTGACACAGGCCTATTGAAGAAGGTCTGGCTCTTGGTCCAAACTCAAAGCTACAGAAGGTGGGGTTGAATTTTAATAAGATCATTAATGTATCCAATCCCTGCCTCTGTGTGGCATATAAAGGAGCTAGTGCTTTGGGGGACAGCTAAGAGACTCTTAAAAAAGCCATTCTTAATTATTTCAAGGCCCCCCTGTCGTCAATGCCCCACACTCCTGCCTCGTAAGAAGCAATAGCACAGCACTTGGCTTGGTAAACAGTCAAAAGCTCTGGCCAAGTCAACATTTAGGACAGCCTCCACTGATTTAGAAAAGGCAATGGCTCTACTGGTCGTCAGAGGTCACCATGAGAGGTGTGTATCAAAGGAAATGCCTAAATTAGAGAAAATGGGAACAGTGCCAACTTTGTTGCTGCTAACTAAGAAGGATACACTATCCTTCTTCCTGCCCCCAAAGATCATTATATGAGTCTTGTTTTGGTTAAGCATAAGATCTAGGCTGTCCATGAACTCATAAAAACGGTCCACAGGCCATATGCAGTCCTGGCAATTAAGACAGTTTTGTATGTATAGATTAGTGTAGGTATACTACGATCTCCTACATTGTGACAATCCACCCTAAGTTTGACTAACTTGTCCTCCAGGCTCTTTATATAAATAGAAAAAATTAAGGGGGCCAAGACATAGCCCTGGCATATGCCCCTGGCAAGACTAATGCTGGTGTAGTTCCCCCACCCAGCCATACCTTACGCTGGCAGTGACATCATAGTGAGAAAATTAACAATATACAGGTCAAACCCCATATTGGTCATAATACCCCTCAGTTTGGACTTATTGACTGAGTCGAAAGCAGAACTCAAATCCATAAATGCCAGGTACAAACTGCCAGGCTTGGCCGTAGTATATTTGGCAATTAGCAAATATAGATTCAATGACTGCTCAACTGAGCCTAGGCTGGAGCGGAAACCAAATTTGCGTTCCAAAAGTATGTTAAGCTCCTCGGCTTATAACTGCAAGTGGTCCAACAAGATTCCTCCCATGATCTTTGCAGTAGAATTTATCAGTGAAATGGAAATATGGGCCATATTAGCAAGGGCAGTGTTGCAGCTTTTGCGGCACTTTTTGCCAATAAAGCGGCGATATTTTTATCGCCCTATTAGCAAGCTGTCGCTAACGACTGTTATCGACAGCTTAATGGCGATAGCGGCCGTTTTTTTACTGCTTTGCATGTCAGCGATATTTATGGTGTTCCTCACTAAAAGTAATAAGAAGAAGTCGCTAACACAAATTCTCCCTATTAGCAATGCCCGCGAAGCGATAAAAAAACTTGCGCCAACAGCGATTATTGCTGGATTTTAACACCTGCTAAAATCCTAACTTAGCCATTGTTTTCTATGGGAGGTGGATTCTACGGCTGAATCCTCACCTGCTTATTAGCAACCTTTTCCTTAGCGATGGGAATTCATCGCTGGAATTCCCGCGTTATTGATGGAGAATCGCCGCTATCGCTGGTTTATTATCGCCTTGGAGATAAACGTTGATAATAACGCGTTATCTCCGTGATCTAAACCAGCGATAGCCAGCAATAAGAAATACAGCGCTAAGCGCGCTTTGCAATGATTATCGCAAGTGCTTGCTAATATGGCCCTCTGTTGTCACTTCTAGCCATGGTGTATTTGGGTCATAGTAAAGTCCCGATTTGATCTATAGCAAAGATTCAGGAGAGGGCCAAAGACTGGTCACATCTTTGGAAGGGCGGCAACCTAGAAAACGGATGTTGGTCACCCTCTTGGCATTTTCCACGATGAAGATTTTTCAGGAAACATCTAAAAATGTACAGCTTGACTGTTGGGTTCATGCTCTTTAGCTGAAATTACTTCCAGGGTACTTATCTTTATACTGAAAGCTGATAGGGTCACCTTCACTTCTTTGGCCCTCATAGATATGGCCTCCAGCCTAACTTTAACCACTGTTACCTTGTATTTAATGCTGTCAGCCATATTTTGAAGGCTTCTTAGTGAAGCCATCAATGCCATTTCACCTCTTATGAGACATGTCACCCTTAAAGTTATTTTCTGAATTGGTACCTCACTTTCAAAACAAATCCTGGTGTGAAAGTAGTTCTTGGTGGACATAGGGTCCTATTTTATGATGATGACTCGTCACTGTGTCTTGAGGCACACCTGTTTCAGTAAGCTGTGTTCCATTACTGCTGGAGACTGGCCACTCAAGAGTCATTTGGTTACTGAAGGATCAAAGTCCACCCCACTAGTCAAGATGGGGGGATCAAGTTTCCATCTCCTCTTTAGGTTTGTGTGCTAGATGGAACTACCCCAGATCTTGTTACCTGCACCCTTCAGAGTGATAACTCATGTTGTTTGAGTCCCACTAGTCCCACCTGGTCCTAGTCCACCACATCATGCACAGCCTCTGTTGTGCTGCACATTGCAATAGTCCAGTGACCTGCCACCAGTGCTTTAAAATGGGGAGCAGTCTATATATCGACTTTTTAATATCGAGGGACAGAAATATCGAGTCAAAAATATCGAATGTACAAAATATCGACATAGATAATATCGATGTGAAAAATATCGTATTTTTTTTTTACTTATATGTCGATGTAAGTAATATCGTTAGTAATAATATCGACATGTGAAAATATCGTCATTGTATGTTTAGTAAATATTTTGAAGTTGTTTGTGTAAATAGTTAAAATGTATATAATATGAGAAATATTTATATAGTTTTAGGGGCGGGATGTTGGGTTATAGGGATAAGGGTGGGGAGTGTTTTAAAAAATTTAATTAATTTTTTTAATATATTGTAAAATTTAATTAGAAATATTTTTTTAAAATGTGAAATGTATATTTAATTTTAGGAGCGGGATGTTGGTTTATAGGGGATAAGGGTGGGAAGTGTTTTAAAAATGTTTATATATTGTTTAATTAAAAAAAAAAATCATTTAGAAATTGTAAATTAAATTTAGAATTTTAAAAATAATTTTAGGAGCGGGATGTTGGTTTATAGGGGATAAGGGTGGGAAGTGTTTTAAAAATGTTTATATATTGTTTAATTTAAAAAAAAAAAAATTAGAAATTGTAAATTAAATTTAGAATTTTAAAAATAATTTTAGGAGCGGGATGTTGGTTTATAGGGGATAAGGGTGGGAAGTGTTTTAAAAATGTTTATATATTGTTAATTTTTAATAAATATTATTTTGAAATAGTAAATTAAATTTTGAATTTTACAAATAATTTTAGGAGCGGAATGTTGGGTTATAGGGGATAAGGTTGTGAAGTTAATTTAAAATGTTTATATATTTTTACATTTGAAAAAATAATTATTTAGAAAATTTAAATATAATTTAGAATTTTACTAATCCCATAATTAAATATAGATTTCAGTCAGAATAATAAATGAATTAAGTTCAGTGTCCAGCACTTATCTTAATTAAATATAGAGTGGAGTGGGAATAGTAAATTAATTCAGTTCAGTGTGCAGCAGCTACTCTAATTTAATATAGGTTGGAGTGAGAATAGTAAATTAATTATGTTCAGTGTCCAGCACTTATCTTAATTAAATATACACTAGAGTGGGAATAGTAAATTAATTCAGTTCAGTGTCCAGCATCTACCCTAATTAAATATAGATTGGAGTGAGAATAGTAAATTAATTAAGTTCAGTGTCCAGCACTTATCTTCATTAAATATAGATTGTAGTGGGAATAGTACATTAATTAAGTTTTGTGTCCAGCACATACTCTAATAAAATATAGGTTGCTGTGAGAATAGTAAATTAATTAAGTTCAGTGTCCAGCACTTATCTTAATTAAATATAGATTGGAGTGGGAATAGTTAATTAATTAAGTTCAGTGTCCAGCACCTACTCTAATGTAATATAGGTTGGAGTGAGAATACTAAATTAATTAAGTTCAGTGTCCAGCACTTATCTTAATTGAATATAGACTGGAGTGGGAATAGTAAATTAATTCAGTTCAGTGTCCAGCACATACTGTAATTAAATATAGGTTGGTGTGAGAATAGTAAATTTATTAAGTTCAGTGTCCAGCACTTATCTTCATTTAATATAGGTTGGAGTGAGAATAGTAAATTAATTAAGTTCAGTGTACAGCAGTTATCTTAATTAAATATAGACTGGAGTGGGAATAGTAAATTAATTAAGTTCAGTGTCCAGCACCTACTCTAATTTAATATAGCTTGGAGTGAGAATAGTAAATTAATTATATTCAGTGTCCAGCACTTATCTTAATTAAATATAGACTAGAGTGGGAATAGTAAATTAATTAACTTCAGTGTCCAGCATCTACCCTAATTAAATATAGATTGGAGTGAGAATAGTAAATTAATTAAGTTCAGTGTCCAGCACTTATTTGAATTAAATATAGATTGGAGTGGGAATAGTAAATTAATTAAGTTCTGTGTGTAGCACATACTCTAAGAAAATATAGGTTGGAGTGAGAATAGTAAATTAATTAAGTTCAGTGTCCAGCACTTATCTTAATTAAATATAGACTGGAGTGGGAATAGTTAATTTATTAAGTTCAGTGTCCAGCACCTACTCTAATGTAATATAGACTGGAGTGGGAATAGTTAATTAATTAAGTTCAGTGTCCAGCACCTACTCTAATGTAATATAGGTTGGAGTGAGAATAGTAAATTAATTAAGTTCAGTGTCCAGCACTTATCTTAATTAAATATAGATTGGAGTGGAAATAGTTAATTAATTAAGTTCAGTCTCCAGCACCTACTCTAATGTAATATAGTTTGGAGTGAGAATAGTAAATTAATTAAGTTCAGTGTCCAGCACTTATCTTAATTAAATATAGATTGGAGTGGGAATAGTTAATTAATTAAGTTCAGTGTCCAGCACCTACTCTAATTTAATATAGCTTGGAGTGAGAATAGTAAATTAATTATATTCAGTGTCCAGCACTTATCTTAATTAAATATAGACTAGAGTGGGAATAGTAAATTAATTAAGTTCAGTGTCCAGCATCTACCCTAATTAAATATAGATTGGAGTGAGAATAGTAAATTAATTAAGTTCAGTGTCAAGCACTTATTTTAATTAAATATAGATTGGAGTGGGATAAGTAAATTAATTAAGTTCTGTGTCTAGCACATACTCTAAGAAAATATAGGTTGGAGTGAGAATAGTAAATTAATTAAGTTCAGTGTCCAGCACTTATCTTAATTAAATATAGACTAGAGTGGGAATAGTAAATTAATTAAGTTCAGTGTCCAGCATCTACCCTAATTAAATATAGATTGGAGTGAGAATAGTAAATTAATTAAGTTCAGTGTCAAGCACTTATTTTAATTAAATATAGATTGGAGTGGGATAAGTAAATTAATTAAGTTCTGTGTCCAGCACATACTCTAAGAAAATATAGGTTGGAGTGAGAATAGTAAATTAATTAAGTTCAGTGTCCAGCACTTATCTTAATTAAATATAGACTGGAGTGGGAATAGTTAATTTATTAAGTTCAGTGTCCAGCACCTACTCTAATGTAATATAGACTGGAGTGGGAATAGTTAATTAATTAAGTTCAGTGTCCAGCACCTACTCTAATGTAATATAGGTTGGAGTGAGAATAGTAAATTAATTAAGTTCAGTGTCCAGCACTTATCTTAATAAAATATAGATTGGAGTGGGAATAGTAAATTAATTCAGTTCAGTGTCCAGCACATACTCTAATTAAATATAGGTTGGAGTGAGAATAGTAAATTAATTAAGTTCAGTGTCCAGCATGTATTCTAATTAAATATAGATTGGAGTGAGAATAGTAAATTAATTAAGTTCAGTGTCCAGCACTTATGTTAATTAAATATAGATTGGAGTGGGAATAGTAAATTAATTAAGTTCTGTGTCCAGCGCATACTGCCAACTCAGTGAATTGTGGTGTACCAGAAACTCACCTCAGAACCCAGAACCCAGTCTCTGGCTAGTATTAGTGTCCCATTCGTTATCTGAGATTAGGCTCAGAGATCACAATGAAAAGACAACCCAGAACAAGCGACTCAGTATACTCTCAGGAATGGTGGGAATCGGAAATACCTGTTCGTATATTATTCTCACATCAGTCCACAACAAGAATCAACAGAGACACGGTGAAAATAAAAAGAGTTTATTTTTATAGACCACGTGTCCTAAAATGCAGTAGTTTGGCTAATACAAGCAGACAAATGATTAAAATCAAAACCATCAGCATCGTTACAATACCATAGAATATAAAAGGGGTGATCATATTATAATGACAGTGGAGAAGTGTAGCTCACTGGTTAGAGGAGGCATACCCTGAAGCAGAGGTCAGACCCAGGACCAGGGTTCAATTCCCGACGCGGCAGGGTCCGGAGCCCAATTGTCCACGGACTCGATAATTCTCGCTTCGGTGCCCACTCTAAGCACGAGTTCACACTATGCAGCTCTGGGCAACAAGCTTGCTTAATCTCCACAACGGCCCCTCTGTGGCGGGATACCTGGCTTTCACCTTGGGGATGCCCAGTATGGGTTATCTCACAGGGAAAAACCAGAATGGGTTCCCAATGCAAGCGCCAAGATGCCCAAGGGTAAGTTGAGCGCTATATAAGAACACATAATAATAATAATACCACCTTCCCTTTACTAAGAAGCTAATATTATTATTATGCTAATAGAAGGTCTCTTAGGCTTCAATAGGCGACCCCATACCTCAAAGATCAGCTTAGTGAAATCACATCACAGGAGCATCAGGAGTCTTGTCGCAGGAAGGCTCGTCTTCGGTCTGAATATTAAATATGATGTCTGCAATATTAAAAGCACCAACTTTCAGGTATTCGCAGCTGCCTGTGTGTTATGGCTAAATAGTGGGTCGATCAACCTGGAGTGGAAAACATGCATTGTCTAACGACCCAGACTGTTTTGTCACGCCATGTACAGACCAAGGTCCCTGCGCAGAGCTCGGGATGGTAACAACAGATTGCTTCCGTGTGAGGCAAAGCTGGAGTCAGCAGTTTGTTTAAGCAATAACATGTAAACGCAGTGTCGTGCGCAAAAGCGGCAAGATGGATTTCTAACATCTAACGCGGTTATGCTAACTTAACAATGTATGTACGTATTAAGGGAGTCCTCACTACATGCCCCCTTGATCGAAGCACTATACAGTAGGCAAGAAAAAAGAGAATGCAAAGTTCAGTTTCGACAGAGCAGAACAAGGCGTATTCAATTAATAAACAATTTATAGTTCAGGCAAAAGCCGAAAACATGAAAAACGAAAAGGGGAGAAAAAAAACACAAACGTGTGATGGGAAAAATTAAAAATTGTTTCTGTGGACAGCAGTCCAAAGGCACGGGAGAAAAAACATAGAGGACCACAGTTTACTCAATCCATGAACGTATATGCAGCATACGTGGCCACTGCTTCCAACAAGAAACCGTTTGCAGAGCCATGAAAAGTTTCAGCCATCCAATTAATCAAAGAAAAGGAACATACATGTTCTTCAATGAGCGGAGCCTCTAGCACAATCAGAGGGCAACCCAATTGTTCCTCCAGATAGCTCATATTCAAGAAATCATAGGCTGCTCTTGCGATGTCCCAATTACCCAGGATACCATGCGCCGCACCACAGGCCATAATCCGAACACCAGAACAGGCAAACTCGTGAGACACTAAGGGCCTCATCAGTCGATCATAATCTGGCACCGGAGACACCGTGTTGGTTAAGCACAAATCCAAAGGCCATTCAAAGGGACAATCTAGGCAGTGAAAGACTGGCTGTACGCAGGTGAAGTAGGAATACCGGAAGGATAATCCATACGCCAGGCTCAAAGTCGCCAATGGCAGCGTACCATAATATTCAAGCATCCTGTCACGGAGAAGATGCAGACGGGATAGGTTGTCGTGTGGCACAGAAAGAGCAGCCATTTCGCAGTATGAAAAGTAAAAGCAGCACTCCTGCCACAAGCGCCAGAATCAGCGGGACACCTCCAAAGATGCTCGAGAAAATAGAATGAAAAAATGCCGGAATCACACCAAAAATAGTTTGGAAAGAGGTCACGAGGCCCGAGCCCAGAAGCTTAAAAAAATGAGCTAGGCCAGTCGTGGACGAGGAATTGAAAATTGTTTGGATCAAAGCACCAAAATGTAGGGGGAGGTCAGTATTCAAAAGCGCATGTACCTCAGTACGCGTATTTGCAACGTGAAGGACAAATGTTTCACCGGAGGAAGTCAATGGCACCTCCTTTTGGGACACTAGCGCCCTTATTCTGCTCATCTTGTTGAACTCTGCCTTCAAGGTCGGAATCTAAGGCCAGATGGAAACATCCAGCCGCCCATGCGGGGGTGGAAATAGAACATTATTGCAGCAGACAACTCTCTGCGATACAGTCACTATGTAAGGGATTCCCACTAACATCCCGCAGCAAGCTTCATTGTTCAGAATTAAATAACTACCGTTTGCAAGCAGCGTGAAAGATGGCGTAATCACTGGCACTGGGATACCTTTCAGGACGCAGGCCAAATTTGGAGCTTGTACATTGTATGCACCGTGTAATTGAATGTGTCTACATACTACAGAATGATCAGGTGTCGTTGTACATTCTTCACCTGTCAGATAAACCTCAGTACCGTCCCTTGTACATCTATACATAAAAGGGAGGGACCAAACCTCATGTATGAAAGCGGTGCCCAGCTGTTCATATCTACCCAGAGCATAGTTTTTTATACAGGACGTAAATTTGAAAAGCGCGAACGGGAGAGTGATCAACCCATGTAATAACCACACGCCTGTATCCAATTCCGCTACAGAGAAAGCTAAAGGTTCTAATTTTTCAATATGTAACAATGAATATGTAGCATCTTTCATGGACATTAACTGCTGTTTTTCAGTAAGGTTAAAGGGAAGAAATAAAGATGTTGTATTAAAATAGTCCCAGGGGACCTTCCCTGCCTTTAACGTTTGTAATGTCCATGTTATTGGTTGTTTTCTGTATGTGGCCTTTCTATTGGATGGTTTGATTTTTTTTTAGTTAATTGGTTTCCTTTTATGGAATATGCTAAGTAAGAGTATATTTAGTTTTAAAGGAGGAGAGTTTTAAATCATTATATATAAAAAGATTGTTTATAATGTGTAGTGAATGTTATTTAAATGTGTTCGAAATGCCAATGTGATAATTATTTCAGTGTTTTTTTATTATGTTGTTAAATATTGAGATCGCTATAAATGTTATGTTTATGTTTAAGTAGAATCTCATTTGAAAAATGTATGTTTTGGGAAAATATTGTCTTTATGTTGTTTAAAATATTGGTTTTATTAGTGTTAGAATTATCGATATTTAAAAAAAAAACGATATTCTTGATGTCTATATTTTGGTTATCGATATTTGTGACATGTGTCATATTTATTTACTCATGTCGATATTTAGTATTGCGATATTTATGTGTGCGATTTTTGTGTGATCGATATAATTGTATTACGATATTGTAGTGTCGATATTAGTGTCGTTTTTTAAATAAGTATACAATGTCGATATTTTTGATGTCGATATATTTGATGCGATATTTGTGTAGTTCGATAATGTGTCTGTCGATAATATGTCAGAGATCCCTTTAAAATGGGCCGGTACTCATCAGTAATGAGTACAAGCACTTTTTTATTTTCTCCCCTTTGAGTACTGGAACTTTTCCTCTGAGAAGGAGACTTATTTGAGAGCTGCCACTGTCCGGCAGTGCATGCGTAAGACAACATGGGAGAGATGGAAAGTAAGAGTCAAAAGTGTGTGAGTTTGTAAGCATGGGTGTGTATGTGAGAATGAAATGTGGAACTTTTGTGTTTGTGTGAAACTGAATGAGATTCAGTGTATGAAATGGAACTTTAAGTGTGTGTGAAAGGGGGCATATGTATTTAGACTTTTTTTGTGCGCTGAAAGAATGAGTGTATTAACTGTCCATCTCTGGCCTTTCCAGAGAAAGTCTGTGATGTTTTGTGATTTTGTGAAATTTTTGTGAAATTCTTTAAGAATCGGGCAAGGGCCAAGAGTTGGCCGCAGAATGTGGGTGGAGTCACAAAGAGCAAAGTCTAAGCATACTTTTTTTTTTTTTAACTCTGACAAGAAGACCAATGTGATAATAAATCTATTTTGGCTTGCTTAACTGATTGCAGCAGGCTGCATTTCAAAATACCACCTGGCACAGAGATTTTTGTGTATCAAGCAAGTTCCCGTGTACAAGGACACTTTATTAACTCTGGTAGTTAGTGAATTTGCTGGAAAGATCTGTGTGCATTCTAATCAAAAGTTCAACTCAGGATAAAATTGCATGGAGGATCAGTGTCCCTGCCATAAAGCAAATCATGAAACATTCAGATCACAGATTTGTTTATGTAGGTAGCTCAGCTGGTTATAGTTTTTGTTGCAGAGATCCTTGTGTTACCTGTAGCTAAAATCCTTCGGATATAGCTTGGCGATTCATGATCATGCATCAAGTAAATGCATGCAAACTACTAGGCATTCGTTGGGAACCTTGCTGCTTTTTCCTCAATATGTTGTTATTCTAAGATTGCTAAAGAAGGGATACTTAGGCTAACAATAAGCACTTATTTTATAAGTACTGTATAAATGGTTTTTAGTGTAATTACTCATGGACAAATCCATCAGACAATCTTACAGTCCATGCAGATTTCTGGAATACAAACCTTAGAAGGCAAAAAACGTAGCCCCACCCCCTTGCCTTGCCCTTAGTACCACCCTCATTCCCACCCTAAACCCCACCCCAGTCCACCACTCCTTTTGGGGAGTACCTACACTTATTTTTGTTCCATTTGAAGCACTTCCAGTAACCTTTGTAAGAGCTGCTCCTGCAGATGCTGGGGGCACTGACCACCATCTTGGATCCACACATGAACGTGGAGCAGTAACTATGATGCCTGTTGGTTCATAGGATCGAGTTACTTTTTGAAGGACGGTCTGTGCTCGAAGGAAGCAGCATCGGTTTAGCTCTGAGGAAAAGGCTTTGGTGTCTGGGGAGGCACCTCTGAGTCATCAGAAGCACAGCTTGTGGTAGCAAACAATGCAGCACAGACATTTTCACAGGTGTGTGCCTTCAGTAATACTGCATCCAGTAAGACCCCAACGCATTATGGTAGATGGAGTCATTGCATCTTGCACTTAGTTCCAATCTTCATTTAACAGTAAAATAGTGAACATTGTCTCAATGAGTTAAAACATTAATTTAAACACTTAACTTTTGCTAAGTTATTTTCTGACATGATGTCTTGATTCAGAGGAGCTTAGCCATGGAACCATGTTATGTGCCGCTGACTCTGAGTGCTGCAGAACAATTTTAATGGTCAAATGATGTTTCGCTTCCACTAAAGCTTGAGCTAACAGATTCTCCTGATGAAGATAATAACAGAGCGCTCCAGGAAGAAACGTCTCACTTCCCGACTGAGTTACAATTTCTTTGACTTTAAGAGTGTTTCAGTAAACTGTATGTTTTTTTCCCCTTAGAACATATTTTCAAATATAAAACCTTGTAGATATCACTATATGATTGTTTGCTGAATAATAATGTTACTTGCCTAAGCTGTATGTCTATATCCTTTCTCAAAGTATTATAAAAATAAGAAGCTTATACATAAAAGTATGATGGACCTATTATTTCGTCTTTGAAATTACCCAAGCTTTAATAGTATAGGTCTGTATAAAAATGTATGTCTTCTTAGATCTATTTTCTGCTTTTTGTGGTTTAGTCAATGTTCTGAAAATAAAATTAAAATAAAAGGCACTACAGTTTTATTGTAGAGGCCCCGTGAAATTATGTTCCAACAGAATAAAAATTACTTGCAAATTTGTTTTTTTATGTGACATGTATAGTTGCCTACATTTCAGCTGTTACGTTGTGTACAATATTTAAACTGGTAATTTCTGATCCTGGCCAGCACTAGACTTCTCTGACTTTTATTTTCGACTTTTATTTCATCATTTCATTGTTTCACTGTAAATGCCAGTTGTGGCATTATAGAGGGTATAAATGTACACTGAAATATAACATTAAGACAGAAAACTGTGCAGCCATCTATTACATTGCATTAGCCTGTGTAAGAGAGGATGCCGGCTCTTTTCCAACAGTCTTACAATTGATCACTACATCAAAGGAAAACCTTTCTAGCAGGTAGTAAAGGCCTCATTAATCAAAAGGCTTCAAGCTTTGGTAAATCAATGCAGTGTTGCATTGATTGCAGCTGTCGCTTTGAGTACTTCTCAAAGCAGCCTTCCACTTTTTCTGGATGAAAACAGATTTGTGGCCTTTACACAATTGTGACTGTATTGTGTTTATTTACATATAAAGTACACGTACTCAGTAGCTTCTTGACGCTAGTGAACTCAAATAGTGGGTTTTAGGAGATTAAAGAAAACAAAAGTGACTAACATTCGTGTCCTTATCACCACTTGCTTTCAGACTCTATGCCACGGGAATGCACTTTAATCAACATATGTGCGCACAAATGCGATGAAATCAACAATTGAAAATACAAATGACAACATGCAAGTACTCGTTGGAATCAAAAGTCTGTAATGACTGACAGTGCTAACGTATACCTATAAAGAGGTGAAAGAACATTTTAATGCAGAAGTGCGAAAAGATGGTGGTTGATGGTTAGATTCAAGCAAGCTTTTCAGCATATCATTCTAGAATACAATTGCATAAAGTTAAGTCTAAATAGGAATCCTTTACACAGTGGTTACCCTAAAGACCTGTCCAGGGGTGGCTGCACCGGTAAGGCGGAGGAACGTCACCCCAATGACTTTCAGCACAGCAAAAAAGGAAAAATAAAATGATAATAATGCGATGTAATGGTCATTTTATTTTTCATGCTGGGGCAGTTTTGTTGAGCGGGGCTAGGCTGCGCAGGGGGAGGAGTGGTGGCCCCCTCCTAAGTGCGCATGAATGTTTAGCCGGCCAAACATTCATGCATACTTTGCATGTTCTCTACCCAAGATGCATTACAGCCTGGGTGGAGAACATGCCCTGGCTCCGATTTCCCATCTAAGTAAACAATTACATAAATAAAACGAATTTCGTAGCGCGTGCTGCATCACAAAATGCGAAATTCGTTTTATTTATGTAATTGTTTACTTACCTCCAATTATCCATATTCCGGTGTTTAGTACCCCCCACCCTGCCCCTCCCCCGCCCCGCCTTTCTGCCCCACGGAACTCCCTCCACGGACCGCGGCTGTTGAAATCCCTTATCATTAAGATTCATGAGAAACGACAAATAACCTCAAATGAAGTACAGGTGGCATCCCGTTGTCCGTCTGGGTGGTGGAGGTAATTACTACTGCCCACCATATTTGGAGATCTCTGCCAACGTGTGGAGAGCTCTCTGCCTTCATGGGAGCCTCTGCAACTGTGGCTTCACTGAAGGCACTGAAAGTATGGTGAGCAGAGGCCTGAGCAGAATTCAGGTTTCCGGTGGCTGCTCTGCTAACTTTTCCAAAAGAGGGAGTTTGTTTGAAAAACGAAAAACGAATGACCCAGATATCATGGGAGATTCCTCCCAGGATTTAGAGGTATTTTTTTTTCAGTTCAGACCTCCAGGATTTCCCTGGCTGTCCCTAACACTAAACAGAGCGGATGGACCTTCATTGTGGCAGACAGGGTACTCTACGACATTACCATTTGTAAATGCTTATTTTAAATGTTATTTATTGTATACATATGTGATGTTTTGCACTTTTATGGTTCTTGATACGAGCCGAATAAAGTAATTTTGACTGACTGACTGACTGACATTAGTGGGATAGTGCCCTGTCTGCCAAACTCTAAATGAGGCCCAATACCCTCTATGAGGCATTTAATATAAGCACTGATGAGAGGCATTGCTTGATTCATCACTAATTTACATCTAACACTTAAGGAGCTGTTCAAAGTTTTAACTTCAAAATTAAAAGACTCAGGTCTAAGATATTGCATCCACATATGAACATTAAAGTACTTAGCCAACAGTTTGGTAACACTGAGATGCAGAATTTTGTTCAGTAATTAATATGCCCTTGACTGATCAACACCAATTCCCATTTAGCTAAAGAAACATGTTGTGTTTGTCTGACTCATTTAAAAATGTCGAGGCCACAACTGATGTTACTGTGTTTGCCATCACAATAAGTATTTGTATTTTAGCAAAAACCTCATTTCAAGCATAATGTGTGGTGCTAGTGTGGCACTTGAAATCGCTGCTCAGGGTTGATACATTTTTCGAAGTTGTTCCAATTTATTTGACCACTTGGTTTGTCATTCCATGTCAAGGGAAAGCAGATCAATCTGAATCCAAATTTCTTGCTTGCTGTAGAATTGCATGTGCAGTTCTTTTTGTAAATGGCCCACTAGTCCTTTTTCTCCATAGTTATATTCGACAAATGCCGCTAATGTCGTGAAACATCCCAAATACCACTAGTGACGTTCGACCTGGTTCCTTTAAGCAATATTGGTCAAATTGTAGTCACTTAATAATTTAGTTGGTAAATATTACCAACTTTGAATGCTCCAGGGCATGTCCCAAAGAAGAGGACATCTAAGACTGCATAGGGATAAGCAGAGAAACATCTACCCTTAGTGTCTTACATTTGTTTTTCCTTTGGGTTGTATTTAACCTTGCTAAAAGCTCCCTATTGTCACATGGTTTCACAGATTTGACAAGTTTCCTCTCACAAGATTTTTCCTGCGATTTCTTCCAGAACATTGATTTGACAGTAATGAGAATTCGAAAACGACTCAGCAGTTAAATGTTTTATTTTAAAAACAAAGAAGGGGCAACTAATAACCATCCTAGCGGCGTATAAATGTATTCCAAATAGTGAGCGTTTTATCCAACTGTTTACTTATTTGCCTTGATGACATCTGATAATGATAAAAAAGGGGTATAAGCACAGGGGAAGGATCAAAAATAGAAAAATCCAAGTTTTGAGGAGTGTGTTATACACAGATAAGTTCTGGATGTTATGAAACTTAAAAGACAGGGTATTCCACGTTTTGGAGTTGATATTTGGATTGAAGATAGTGGGGTCATTTCTTGTAGCTAGCACTGTGAACTAAGCAGAGGGACTTAAAAATGCCCATCACAGTTTTGATAGCTGCTGAAGTATCAGGAAGAAAGTACATAGTTTGCCAGTTTTTGCAACATGAGCGTTTGAACATCTTGAGAGTTTATGGAGAAAACATGCAATTTAAATTATCCTCCCCCCCTTCAAACGCATGTGAAAGTGGCCTTCCACCACCATGAATTAGTGGTAAATTGTTTTCCGTTCATGATCTCCCTTTTGTTTACTTTCACATCAACCCGTGTCCCTTATACCTTCAACCTCTTCCGTAGTGTCCTCCAGGGCTGGACTGGCCTTAGCGGGCACCGGGCATTTCCCCTGTGGGCCGTAGGGGTGGGGCCAGTTTTGTGCTCGTGGGGGCTCGTTTTGTCACTGGGGGCTAGTTTTGCAGCAGTGCTGCAATAAAGGCCCCCTGTGACAAAACCGTGAGTGGTGCTTCTTGCAAGCACACCCCCCTTCCCACTCCCAGGGCCGGTCAAGCAGACGAAGCTTAGTATTAGAGAACTTTATTCGTCTGCGTGTAACTGCCATTCAACTTTCTAAACCATTCTTCATTTCATTCAGCTCTAACACTTACATCACAGTTCTACGGAGGCCATGAGGATCCCCAAAGGGTTCCATCATTTCTAACTCATAAGACACACATTCTTCCATGTCACCCCCTCCATTTACCCCACCCCTGAAAGATACCTGAAAATGTAAAACGTAAAAACAAGTGTCTTTCATATTCAGACTTGGTACATGCATGCAAGATAACCCTTGCATGTATATGTCTTCTGCAGAGAGCGGCGTTACTCTTTAAGGCTACATGCTTCAATTCTAAGCCTTTCTTCTGAAGATGATGAAAACTATTGTCATTGGTTTAGGTAACATGCTGGTAAGCAGGTCCGATTTGTTAATGTAACTGTAGCAGAGATTTGTGCTAAAAACGATGTGTTAATGTAACTGTAGAAGAGATTTGTGCTAGAAAGAAGGGTACAGGTTTGAATCCTGATGAGGGTGATAGATGCTCACTATTCATTGGATGATGAAATGATAGGGTACCATGATGGAGAAAGGTTCAGTGAATCAGTGCATCTCCTGCATAGAAGTCGCATGTTTGAATTCTGATGTGCCTGAATTAGCTTTTCTTCCATCTGCGGATAACAAAATCATGGTCTCTCATGCTACTGTAACCGCAAGCGCATACTTTCTTCCTTCAGAGGATGATTAAAAAAAAACAGTTGGAATTATTAGTCTAACGTGCCGTTAAACACGCACAGTAATTGCAGCAGGCATGTGTGCAACTTGAAGGACATAGCGGCATATCAGCAACACCCGGCGATAATTATCGCTCTGCGCTCTTAGCGTGAGGATAATTATCGCCGGGTAACGTGGATTTTTATTGCTGCGATAGCGTGCTATTAGCAACGCTTATCTCCTCAGCGATAAAAATCCTCACGCTAACTACCTAACGTGAGATTATCGCTGGAAACCCAGCGATAATCTCACGCAATGTGGCGTTAGCTTGCTGATAGGGACTCACAAACTTAGCCATGATATCCACCTTCCATAGGATATCATGGCTAAGTCAGTCCTGAAGCAGGCGTAAGGAAAGTAGCGATAAAAGGGGTTATCGCTACTTTTCCTGACGCTATGCTTCATAGCGTGGGGCTTGATGATAGGAGAAATGTCGCTTAGCGACATTTCTCCTGTCATGTTAGGTCAGGAGCGCCCACTTTGCATCTCATTAGAGATGCAAAGCTGGGCGTAAAGAATCCCCACGCTAAAGCAAGGTTTCACGCGTTAGCGTGACCTTGCTAATTAGGCGATAAAATTATCGCTGCTTTTCGGCCGAAAACGGCCGCAAAAGCGGCGATAATTTTTTAACGCCTGCATGTAAATATGCCCCATAGATCTGAATTCTGATGAGGTTGACTTATCTCTTCATCCTAGTGGATAATATAAACCAGTACCACTAAGAAGGGCAAAATGGCGAGTGAATGGGATGGCTTGCTGTTGAGGGTTTTGTGGAACTTAAAGCATTGGGAACTCCACTATATCAAGGCTACTTGAATTCGTTAACACATTAAGACAAGACCTGTTGTCTTTGCCAATGCTTGTTTCAACTGTACATTGCGATTTTCATTAAAGCAGATACATTCGGGGGCTACTTATCTTCTGCATACACTCAGTGCATGCTATTTAGAGAGACTGCTGATGCAGTGTTTTTGCTGTTTATGAGTTACATTTCTCTTTCCTTTAATTGCAGCTCTTTCTTTTATGCCTTCGTGAATCTGCTGATCAGCTCCTTTGTGGTTTTTATCATCTTTATTGCGAGCACCATAGTCAGTGTTGGATTTAACATGTGGTGTGATGCTATAACAGAAAAAGGAACTATGCCAAACAGGTTTGTATGACAAACAACCTTTCTTAATGTGTGGGTTAATAGAGGCTGCATTATTGCTAAATACACTTGCTAGAATTACATATATAATAGGAGTATTACTTAATCAACATGGAAGGAATCACAGTATAATGCTATTGTACATGGATTAAACTTACCACAGTGATTTTTTTTCTTCCTTAAAATGAGTATGAAAATGATTTGCTTTTGAATATCTTTTTTAATTGCCTTATATTGGGTACACGGATTCACATACAAACCACATAAATGTCCCTGCACAAAAACTAATGCATTTTCCGAGATTGTGTTTTTTCATTCAACATGAAACCATCAGTATAAACAAAGCAATGGTTGTGTCAGATAGAACTTAATAAAATCACAAACAGTTTCTGGTAGTTCGTGTGGTCGGGTGAATACATCCACGTTCCAGTAGAAACTCCCCTTCGTAACAAGTGGTGCGGGCAGAGGGAGGTGTGGGTGCTAGGGGGTAAATAATAAAAAAAGCACTTACCTGTTGCTGCCGCGCCGCCATCCCGGGGTTCTTCTGCTTCGGTCCCTGCACACTCCTCGACGCCAATCGAGATGAGGCTCTCACACTGGTAATACAGCATGAGAGCAGCGCCGAGATTGGCCTGAGCAGGCATGTTTAATGGTTGCTTTGGTCCCAGGAGCCTGTGCCTCTACTCCACCTGGCTGTACAACACAGCCCGGGTTGTCAGAGATCAAAGTGCGGATGACGATTTGGTCGTACTTAGGCAGCCGGCTAAACCGTCATGCGCACTCACAGTGTGCACTACTCCCCCCCTGCTCTCGTCATGGCCCTTCCCCGCTCAGACTTGGCTGCCTTTAGCGGAAAGAAAAATAAAATGATAATAAAATGGATTAAGGATCATTTTATTTTTCGCGTTTCCCTCAGCTGCCTGGCCCTGAGCAGGGGGGTTTCCGTTGCCACCTTCTTGGATTTCTGAAGTCAAGGCACAAAAACAGCGAACCAGATTTAGAATCTATAAGATTGATATTAACAGGGTTATTCAAAAATCAGCATGACTCAATAAAATGTTCCATGTGCAGGGCTTAAAAAATGCTTGTGCTAGGAAGGATGCACACTAGAAATATAGAAAAGAGTTACAAGTAAGTAAGTAAGTAGCATTTTTATTAAGCACGCATATACCGAGGCGTCCTAGCGCTAAGCGTTCCTTAAGTGAAAATACCCATATACTAGGAGTGACTAGACGACAGCCACGTTTTTAACAATTTTCTGAAGAGGGTTCTGTTAGATCGGGATCTCAGGATGAGAGTTCCACAGCCAACAAGCCAAAAAAGAAATACTTCTCCCTGCACATCATTCATTTTCTTTTTTTGGGGAGCTGACATTAATTTTGCAGTGCCAGGTCATAAATTACGTTTAGGCATATGCCAGAAAAGGACTTCTGAAAATATGCTCCACTATACAAGGTCTTCTGAACAAGAACGAGGACCTTAAATTTGACCCGTTTGGTCACCATCAACCAATAAAGGTCATGAATGTCCTTGGAAATGGGATCAAATTTTGGGATCCTCGGGTGCAAATGGGCCTCTGCTTTCTGAAGTGACTGAAGCCTCAGCTGCAATCTTTTCTGGATGCCCAGATATAGTGCATTGCAGTATTCTGTCCTATCTAGGGCTAATGCAACAATGACCAACGTCTGCATATCCACAGGAATTAAAAGAAACACCTTCCTCAACACCCTGAGGAGATGAAAACAAGAGAATGTACCTAATTTATTTGGTCAGAAAAACAAATCTGTTCATGAAACCACACCCCGAGATTTTTCACTTTCTAAACTGGACAAGGAGGGGGCCTAAACTGGTAGGCCACCAAGACATGTTCCAGAAAGAGTTGTTGGAACCAAAGAGGATAACTTCTTTTCAGAATTCAATTTAAGGCAATTTTCTTACATCCGGGTGACAATATTAGACAGGTAATCTTTAAATTTACTAGTAACAGCGTCCACATCCAAGGAGATGGACACAACAATTTGTGTGTCATGTGCGTATGGCACTAATGCAAAACAATAAGATCTAATACGTTTTGCCAAAGGAGTAACGTAGATGCTGAACAGTGTAGGCAATAGTGAGGAGCCCCACATGGTAAAGTAAAGGGATCTGAAACAAAATCCACAAAAGCCATGCTATGTTCTCTGCCTGAGAGAAAGGACGGCAAGGGCTGCACCTCTAACCCTGATCCCCTCTAGTCAGGTGATTAATAGTGAATGATTCACTGTATCAAATGCAGCAGAGATGTCAAGAAGAATCAGCGCAGCCCTGCTACCTGAATCCACGTGCCTTCGAAACTCCTCAGTAGCGACCAACAATGCAGTCTCAGCGCAATGAGATGGCCTAAACTCATGGTGTCAGGGATTCAGAATGTTACGAGTACTGAGAAAAGCCATGAGGTCTGCATTGAGTGCCTTTGCCAGTATTTTAGCTAGTAAGGGAAGATATAGGTCTGTAACTATATAAATAGTCTGTAAAAATAAAATAGTTACACCGGTATCCAAGGTAGACTTTTTCAATAGTGGGGAAATTGACACCTGTTTCCCTCCCACTAGAAAGTAACCTAATGTCAGAATTCTATCAAGCAATATGATAAGGTGCCTAGCCACCGTTCTGGAAACCATATAAAACAAAATGTGGAGGGGCCCAACGGAGACCCTGATTTACTGGTCTCCAAGAGACTCATTGTTCTATCTTCAGTTAAGGGGGTAAAATGATTCAAAGTTGTCTGACTTAATCTAGCAAAATGTCAGAATTCTTGATAAAAGGAAAAGGAGACAGATGTCATATCTGGGCTAGTCCCTTTAGATATGGAGAAGAATTATTCATAGACCCCAGACACCTTTGCCTGAAAGTACTCTGCCAACTTGTCTTTCTTTTTTCTTTCTTTCCTTCTTTCTTTCCTTCTCTCTTTCCTTCTGTTTTTTTCTTTCTTTCTCTTTTTTTTCTATCTTTCTCTTGCAATCTTTCTTTCTTGATGTCTTTTATCCCTTCATTCATTCTCTCTTTTCTGCTGTATTTCATTCTCTTCCTGTCTCTCTTTCCTTTTTTCTTACTTCTCTTTCCTTTTCCCTTTCTTAGCTTACCTTCACCTTCTTTCTTTCTTTCTTTCTTTCCTTCCCTTTCTTTTTTGTTCCTTGTTTCATTCTTTCCTTCTCTCTTTAAATCTCTCCTTCCTTCTCTGTTTCTTCCTTTCATTCCTCCTTCTCTTTCTTTTTCTGTATTTCTCTCCATTTCTTTCTCTTTACCATCTTTCCTTCTCTCTTTTTTCTTCATCCTTTTTCCTTTTTTTTCCTTTTTCCTTCATTCTTACCTTCCTTTGCTATTGCCTTCCTTTGTTCTTGCATTCATTCCTTTGTTCTTGCATTCATTTCTTTCTTTCTTTCTTTCTTTCTTTCTTTCTTTCTTTCTTTCTTTCTTTCTTTCTTTCTTTCTTTCTTTCTTTCTTTCTTTCTTTCCTTCCTTCTTTCTTTCTTTAATGATTGACTTTGTAAGCAATTTGACCGACAATCTAGCCAGCTTTAGGCTCACTCAGATTGTGCGCGGGAGCCTACTCATCAAGCAGGTCATACTTTGGACGGTATTTTTACAAATAATGTCCATATTGAAATGAACAGTTCACTCCCCTTACTTTGGTCAGATCATTATGCTGTCTATTTTATTATTAATATTCCTAACACAAATCTGTGTCGTAGAAATAGACTCCCATTGGTCAAATTCCGTCCCTGGAAGAAAATATCTCAACAAGATATGATCATTGCCTTGAAGGAGAAACCCACTTGTAGCTCAGATCCCAATGAGGCCGCAACTGACTTCAATAACTGGATTAATCAAGCAGTAAATCTGCTGGCACTGGAAGTCACCAAGAAGGCTAGGAGAAGACTTGTATCATCCCCTTGGTACTCAGTGGAGCTCAAAATGATTAAAATCAAATGCAGACTTAAGGAACGCATTTGGAGATCCACGTATAGTTTGGCGCATAAGATCGAATATGGCGCAGCACTAAAAGAATACAAGGGTGCTATAGTTCGTTCTGGCCAAGACAGCCTACTTTATCTCCAAAATTCAGGAATCCACAAATTCCCCAAAGGAACTGTTCAAAACATTAACAACCCTGTCGCGCTGCCCGTGAGATACCATCTTTGCCCCAGATGAAGTCTTTGTGGATAAACTTGCGGTCTTCTTTCAGAACAAGGTCCAGATGGTTTATGAGGATCTTAGGAAGTCATCGGAAGTTAATAGTACAAACCATCTAGAGGTACAGGATGAACACTCCCTCCAGTGTAGCCTAACTCAATTCTCCGCCCTTAGCGAAGAACAAGTTGCAGACTTACTGTTGCAAACCAAATCCGGGTCCCCACTTGACCCCTGTCCCCCTCATATCTTACACCTAGCATTGGATGAGGTCTCTACATCGTTGACCCCTCTAGTAAACCTAGTTATTAGTTCGGTAATTTTCCCTTTGGGTTGGGAAATGGCCTGTATCAGACCTATTTGAAAAGAATCCTCACTGGAGCCCCTGGAGGTTAAAAACTACCGCCCAATCTCCTGTCTACCTCTATCTTCTAAAATCTTGGAGAAAGCAATAACCTGGTAGCTCACGGCTTACCTTGAGGCTAATAACATCGTTGACTCACTCCACCCAGCATGATTTCAGAGCTCAGCATTCTACGGAATCAGCTCTGATTATGGCTACAGAGAGAGGAGATCCGTAGGGTGATGGACAAGGGTGGTAGGGCAGCCTTGATACTGTTAGACCTCACGGCAGCTTTTGATACTGTACACCATGTGGTGTTAACAAATAGGCTGCAGTCCGTTGGAGTCAGCGGCAAGGCCTTGGCCCTTTTAACATCTTTTCTTTCCTCCAGGAACCAAATATTATACTGGGAGGGATTGAGGTCAGAACGGTTCATTCTCCTGGGTGGAGTCCCTCAGGGCTCGGCATTGTCCCCTACACTTTTTAACATCTATGTGGCTCCGCTGGCCAGACTGATTAAAAGTCATGGTTTAGCGCTCGTGTCTTATGCTGACGACACGCAGCTATTGGTGTCTGTCACCCAAAATGGCATCATGTCAGCTGAACGGTTTCACAACTGTCTCTCTTCGCTGATGTCATGGATGAACGCGAATCTTTTAAAACTTAATACTGAAAAAACCGAGATTCTGGAATTCGGCCAGAAATCCTCAATTTGAAGCCAGCTTTGGTGGCCCATTGAAGCCGGAACGTGTCCGTTGCCGGTGTCTAAAGGTAGAAATCTCGGCTTTTTGATAAGCGAAGATCTTACATGTGCTCCTCAAATAAACCAGGTGGCCTCAGCCTGTTTTTTCACTTTAAAGGTCTTTACGTAAGATTCTTCCATTTATTCCGTTCTCCTTGAGAAAAACGGTGGTTGGAGCCTTAGTTCTATCAAGGATAGACTACTGTAATGCCCTTTATTTAGACGCTGGAGTTAAACAGCTCAATAGGCTTCAATCACTGCAAATGCAGCAGTGCGAGCTTTGTATCGTCTACCCAAGCATCATTCCACTTCGGCCAGTATAAAACAACTCCACTGGCTTCCGGTGATACGTTGGGTGGAGTTCAAAGCCCTCTGCCTAGTGCATAAAGCCCTGTACGGAGGTGGGGCGACAGACATACAATTCCTACTCCCCCGCTACATCCCTCCGCGCCGTCTAAGATCTATGGACACTGAGTTAGTTCTTCTTCCCAGGATAAAAACAGTGAGATGGGGAGGAAAACGCTTTTCCTTTTTAGCAGCCAAATTATGGAACTCCCTCCCCATCTCACTGCGACTTCAGCCCGCGCGCACTCTTTTTAGGAAGGGCATAAAATCTTGGCTCTTCATGCCATCCTAATCATAGGGTGGCTCCCGGCTCACACTACCCAGCGCCAAGACGCCTTGGCATAAGTTCGCTCTACAAATATCATCAGTCAGTCAGTCAGTCTGGGGAGGAAATTTGCTCATAAATACTGATATCGCAGGGTGTAGTATTCAGAAGGTTCAGCGCAACCATGTCATGCTGAGTTACGCTTCTTTGGATAGGGTATATTCAGTTATTAAAAGTGTTACCCCATTCTGAGCTGTGATACCCAGAATATTGCAGTTTTCCCTGCGTAATTTGTGTCGGTAAAGAGGGAAATTGACATTACTTATAATACCGGTCTTGGCGCAATTGTCTATTTGTGTCTGATTTGTAATTGATGTAGCCTGTGGAAACATGGTCCTTTGTGGTTAAAAGTTTTTGGGGCTTTATTGTAAAGTGCTTTTTCTTTTTCAGCTGTTTTCAGAAACCTAATCTGGTTACATTACAATATTTTTGGGGAGTTTATTACAAGTTGAAGAAGTTGTTAATACAAAAAATGAAAAGATGATATCGCTATTATAATATGGCTGCAAAGTTTGTGTTGTTTGATAGGTTTAAACAATAGTGTATTTTCTGTCAGTATTTGTCGAATTCACTGTCATTTCTTGTAACATCGTATTTTTTAACTATTTATTTTAGTTGTGAAGAGCTACAAAATATAGACCTTGAACTGAATATAGAAAATTCTTCTTTCTACGACCAGTTTGCAATTGCACAGGTAGGCTCAGCTGTAGTACTATATGGAAAACTGAAATCTGGAATCCTGTTGTTATTGTATCGTCCCTATTAACTTGGTTATTCACATATACAATTACAAGTACATGATCTTCTCCCCATTATTGAAGGGGCCACAGAACACAAATTACGATAGCATGATTAATGTATTCATATTGAAATAAAAAAAAATATGTCAAATTGCTTGAAAGCAGTCAGTTTGTAATTGTGGTTTTAGATTGAAAGTACAACTTTATTGAAACAATGGGTTCAATGCTGTACTTTGCTTTAATTCCTGACATTGATAAATGTTTTGAACAACCCTCGTACCTGGTAAATGTCTACTAACCCACTTCCCTAACTTTCTGGGCACTGAGGCCCAGATTTACATAAAAGTCACAGAACGCACCACAGCAGCCAAAAATGCAGTGCTGCGTAGCGTGACAGACAGGGAGAAGGAAGCGCCATAGCTACAGAGATATGACTCTCTCCTCCCCTCTCCCTAGGGCCGGTGCTGATTTCAGCTGCCGTGCGCCAGACACACACCTTAGCGCCATAGAGCTAGGGTGCATGCCTGAGTCTACCAAAGGTTTTGTACCAGAAGGGAACTGTTTCTGTACAAAATACTATAGGTAGACACACTTTAAATCTTTTCCAACTTTGTATGTTTGCTGCACAGTGCAGCACAAATGCAAAGTCGGAAAAGAAAGGAGAAATAAAAACAATTTTCCTCTTAATGTCTCCTTTTAAATGGCCTTACATTTTGGTGCTAAACTCTGTCTACTGTTGTTTGTAGCCAGGGTTTTGAATCAAAAGGAATGTGTGGTAGCATGGCCCATGTACCACCCATATAACGCCACCTTGGGGCTAAGTAACACAAAGCAGTGCTTAGCACTGCCTTGCATTACTCTCAGGGTACTTTCCAGCAAATAACAAGTTTTGCACTGGAAAATAAATTAGAAAAAAAACATTTAGTGCTGGTTAGCGTTACTTTTGTGATGCTATCCCAGAGCAAAATGTTAGCAGATCTACTCCGAGGGCTCAACAAAATGTTATATCTATTTGGCAATGTTTTTACCTACAGTACAAGTGCAGGTTTTTACATGTAGTTTATACTGTCTAAAAGAAGTAAAATCAAACTTGCTATCATGCCAGAATTTGTACTTGAGACAGAATAACAATAGATGCAACATGCTCATGTTTATACAATTATAGACACAAGGCAAATGTCTCTTTCCAAACCATTAGACTGTAGAGAAATGTACTGTTAAAATGCAGTCTGAATCGTATGTTCAGTGTAAGAATGTGGCTTATTGGTTGAGGAGGGTGGGAGGCTCACTCAAGCAACAGCTATAATCCTTGTCAGGGGAACCAGTAAGGTCACTTAATTAACCTATACTTAAACCTATTGTAGTGTAGCAAAAAAGCAGTCAGGCTTCACTTAGAGACAAAGTGTAAAGTATTTATGCACCACACAAGCTGTAATAAAGTGAAAATACAATACAAGAAAACGTGCAACCCAATTTTGAAAAATTGAGTACACTTAAAAAAATAAAATGAAACCATAACGGCACAAATCTAATCAGTAAAACCAAAAATATTTCATTTGAAATTTCTAAGTAGGTGTAGCAGCTAAAAATTCAAAGTTCCACTCGTGGTCATCTGATCATGCTAAACTGGGTGACATTGAGGCCATCTGCAATGGAGAGTGGGCCGGATGCAAGGACTAGATTAGTTCTGTTCAAAAAGTTACTGTTTTAAAGTCTGGTGTGAAGAGATCTGTTTGGCAGGGAGAGCATGCAGATGGTCGTCACTGTAGTGCGAAGAGAAAGATGTGCTTCGCGGGCTGTCATCGCTGTAGTGCAAAATGCTGGTTGGGTGAAACAGACAGTCATTGCAGGATCTTGACACTTGAGATCACCCCACACCATCATTGCTGTAGAGTGGGGTACAAATCTCACGCTGCCGGTTGAAGCGGGCGGTCACTGTTGCATGAAGAGCTGGGTTCACCAGAGCTTCGCGTTGGTGGTAATCTTGTACTGCAGAATCTCAGCACGAACAGGCCTGTTTACGGTCGCAAAGTGCCCAAATCATCAGGGTTTCATCTTTCATCACAAGAGGAGCTCAACTGATATTAGCCAAGTGTCCAGGACCTAGGGAGGCATCTCTTGGGGATCAGGAACTCACTCCAGAAGATGTAGTCAGGTCTCAGGCAGGTCCAGTTGCAGGTCCTGGCAGGTAAAGTGCAGCAGGTCAACTGGGAAGTTGCATGGAGGTCTCTGGAGCTTGCTGTGTCCTTGTAGCTCAGAAAGGATGTCAGAAGACTGTTAGACCTGACTACCTTAGGGTGATCTTCCCCCCTGCCTCACTCCAGTTTTTTGACCTTGTTTTGCTGGTACAAGGACTCTGTGTACTGTACCACTGCTAACTAGTGCTAAATTGTTTGTGCTCTCTCTCTTGAACTTGGTAAAATTGGTTCATCCCCAAATGGCACATTTAATTTACGTATAACTCCCTAGTAAAGTGGTACCTCTCTTAGACAGAGCCTGTACATTTTTACGCAACTAGTGGGCCTGCAGCACTGATTGTGCCACCCACTAAACTTGCTCTTTAATTCTTTAACCATGTCTCAGTCCTGCCAATGCAGAGCCTGTGTGTGCAGTTTACACTGCCATGCTGACCTGGCAAAATAACCTTTTGCCAGGCCTAAACCTTCCTTTTATATACATATAAGTCACCCCTAAAGTAAGCCCTGGACAACCCAGACGGCCGGGTGCCATGTATTTAAAGGGCAGGACATGTACTTTTAAGTTTTACATGTCCTGGTTGTGAAAAACTCTCAAAGTCGTTCTTCTCTGCAGCAAGGCCTATCTCTCCCTTAGGATAACATTGGTATTACTTATCACATTTTATAAGTGTAATGCCCTATTGTGAAGAGATAAGATCCCCAAGTCTGGTGTCTCTGCAATCCTAATTTAAAATCCTAACATATGGTGACATCGGATTTTAAATTGCAATTGTGAAAATGCCACTTTTAGAAAGTTGACATTTTTACCTTTAGCCATTTGTTACCTGCTGTCTGTCTCTGACCCCATGTCTGGGTTTTGTGACAGCTGGGCTTTGTGTGTCCCCCCTAGACAGTCACACACAATGGGAGCTTAGGTGTGATTTGATGGGTAGGAGGATCTGAACCCAGCCTCACTTATACCTGAATACGCTGTGTACATTTGTTAAGCAGAACTAACGAATACCTATATATTTATAAACATAATTATTATGCACGTTTATACAAAGCAATACAAATATCTAGGTATACATATATAGTCCAAATAAACTAGGCCTGGGCTAAAAATCCATTCCGCTTGTGGAAATTGCGATAATTTGACATTTTCGCGTTCCGCGGAGAGCGCGAAAATGTCAAAATGTCCACAATCCGCATTTTACCGGAAATTTTTTGCTTGCTCGCGCTGTAAAATAATACATTCTTGCGTGTGCGCGATCGCCTTACCTGAATCCCCGCGTTCGCTGACATGTTTTCCCGATCCGGTCGCGTTCTCCACGAGATGTCGGATTGTTGGTAGCCATTTGCGCTGTCTCGCGACAGTTCGCGCCCGCAGTAACATCATTCGTCGCGAGATCACGTTTTTCTTATCGCGATCATGCACCGCGAGACAAGTGAAAACAAGATGGCCGCATCCGCGAGCAACCGCATGGGTAAGTTGGCAAGCCGCGACCACGCAGAACATACCGCGAATGGGCGGGAAAAAAACTTCCGCATCTTCGCGATATTTCCGCGTGTTTGCGGAGAATTTTAAAATTTTCGTGATAATTTGCGATAGTGAATTTCGCAAATTCTGCCCACCCCTAAAATAAACTACTAGCTCCAGAATCACAGGCATGCATAGTGTAAAAGTCTATTGGCTAAAAATGTGAATTGACGCCCATTAGCCTTTAAATTGACTGGTTGTTGAGTCGATCAGTGTCTATAATTCGGTTGCTGCTTGGACACACGTACCTGAAGTAAGTTTGAGTGTGCTGGATATGATACGAGGATAAGCATTACATGCACTTGGCTTGTTACGGTGTATCTTAAGAAATCTTTGCTTTTTGTTTTTTTATGCAGTGTTTTGAATACCTATTGGCCATTTATTCAATTTATTTAGTTGTTTCTTTCCTGTGTTATCCGGGCTGCACCACCTGTTTGGTGTATTTAGCACTGAGGGATTGTGCTTAAAGTTATGTGAAGCCGTTGTTTATATTTCAGATTAAGCAAGGATGCATCTGTATATCTGTGCTTCCTTTGATATTCAGGCAACGCCACCATTCGGTGCACTTAGTGCGGAGGGTGTTTGGCCAAATTATGTTGAGGCCGTCCTTTAGTTCAATCATTAATGCAGTTTGCGTGCATACTTGCAGCCCATATATACCTTATATATATATATTTATATATATATATATATATATGTATATATATATATATATATATCCAACGTAACAGGTTGCCCCAAATGAAGACGCCGCTAACCAGGGTGTAATAACACCTTTAATTGCAGACTTCAGCTTCACAGAGTCACAGTCTCCCACCAACTTCTACACCAGCCCAACGCTTTTCAAGCACTCCTGTGCTCTTGATCACGGGCGAAATGGAGAAGGGAAATGGCAGTCCTTCAATAGGGAACACCTGATAACCACACCAAGTCCCGCCTCAGTGGGCGTATGCATACAAAGCATGCTGGTACTTGGAGTTCCCCATGAGTTTAACCCCCGTGGGTGCCGCCACATCTCTCCCAGTGATCCAAATAAAAGCCCCAGTGGGTTTGGAGGGGGCTGAATACACTGCCATGCTGATTTGTGAATGTCCAACAAAACGGCTATCCCTGGTTCCAGCATGTTTGAGTTTGCAAACACAGGATCTGCACTCGCAGCAGGGTGTCTTCGCGACCGAGCAGGCCACAACACATCCAACGTAACAGGTTGCCCCAAATGAAGACGCCGCTAACCAGGGAGTAATAACACCTTTAATTGCAGACTTCAGCTTCACAGAGTCACAGTCTCCCACCAACTTCATCACCAGCCCAACGCGTTTCAAGCACTCCTGTGCTCTTGATCACGGGCGAAATGGAGAAGGGAAATGGCAGTCCTTCAATAGGGAACACCTTATTACCACACCATATATATATCTATTACCTACTGGCAGTCGCCAGTAGGTAGATATAGTTAGGACCAATTTTCCATGGGAAATCCGCAACATTCGATTTGGAATAATGTTGGCGCCGATTGACGAATCTTCGTGAAATTTTCCAAACTTTTGGCCAGCTCCGGTCCGCTCCCATCCTGAAAATATCATGGTGCTTCATCAAGCGGGGGCCGAGAAAAAAGGGGGGACCCATGCATTTTCCCATAGGACCTGTTGAGGCAGCTACAGCCCGAACTGCTGAACGGAATTACACCAAATTTGGCAAAGAGGTAGTCCTCAGTTCAGACTCGTGCCTTTTGCTTAAATGGTATAAATCTGTTCAGTAGTGCCTGAGAAAATTAGGGTTAAAAAGATAGATATATCTATGGCCTCGGAGGATCCCCGCACCCTCCCCGCAACCTCCCGAGCACGAGCTGAAAGCTAATTGTCTGCCAACACTCTGAATCAGGAAGTGTTGGCAGCCATCTTGTGCCTCGTTAGAACCGAGGCACAAGAAAACCCCCCAAAAAAGGCGCAAAACGCGACAAGGGGGCAAGGTAGAAACTCCCTGACCACCTAGGCCTGCTCAGGGGGTCCCACAAGGACACCCAAGACCCAATTTTTTTTTATTTAAAAAAAAAAAAAAATCGCGTGATACGCTTAGGATCTGCGCATCCCGCTGCCGAAAAAACCCCGAAGAGTGGGCTACCATGCTTCATTTTTATTTAGCCCCCAGGGGGGCCAAGTCCCAAGGGCAATATGTATATTATAATGGGGGGCCCAGAGGGGCCCCCCAGCCCCGGGGACCGCCACCCCCCAGGGCTTATCTGAATTATGGGGCGGGCTCTCAGCCCACCCCAGCCCCGGGGACCGCCACCCCCCGGGGCTTTAGTATACATGGTTGGGGGGGCTCAAAGGCCCCCGGGTGATGAATACAGGCCCCAGCTAGGCCCGCAGGACGCAAGGGTTCGCTCTCCTGTAATGGAATCTATAAGGAAGTTGGCACGGAAACTGCAAAGTACAAAAACAGCGTTTATTAACCCTTAAGGGTGGTCCTACAATCCATACAATACCCTTAAGTATTGCATAGAGTAGCACAAAGAACTTTCGTACACGGTCCCCTTTTATACACAACAGAGGGGCTCATAAGTGGGAGGATACAACATGAGGCGAAGAATGTTACCTTTTATGGACATTTTCAATACAAGATCAATATGTGGGCGGAGCTGACATACTCCTTAAGCCCGCGAAAACATGGTCAAGCAAGGACTAACTGATAACAGATGTGGTCAAGTCTGGGCATGCGCCAGACGGACAAAGGAACTATTTATAGACTGTTACTAGGCAGATTACAAGAGCAACTAACACAAAGATAGGACTCTCCTCGTGTTGCGCACGTGGAGACATGACAATACAAAATGGAGTCTAAACTTCAGTCAACATAACGAAAGAGACACGTGTAAGGCAGGAGAATTCATGTCTTTAGTAAATGCTTAATCACATCGTAGTTGCAATTTACAACAGACGACCCTTTCAGCATTTACTGAAGACATCCGGTTTGTTAGGATAATCATCGTATATATCAATTATCATCATCTCTTCTACTTCCTTAGCTAAACGTTTCTGATAAGTGACATTGGCAATAGCTTTCTTATCGGGGATACAGAATGATACACATAAGGAACAGAGCAAGGGACCACATTGGACACAGATGCAGCAAGAAAACAGAACTGCTATAATTATACAGAGACCAGTTAAAACCTTCCAACCCCAAGCAGTGATCAATGCCCAGAACCATCCAGAAAAGGACCAAGTGCCGTTTTCTGTATGGATTTCAGCTGCAATTTTGTGCAACCTGTTGATTGCATTATAGACTGACGGTGTGTGGTCAGGAATAAACACACAGCAACTACTTCCGATAATTTTACAAGCTCCACCTCGATCAGCTAACATAACATCTAACACCATACGATTCTGCAATGCAACAATTCTGGTAATCTGTAATTCTTCCGTAAGATTCCCAAGAGCAGCAGCGGTTTGGTTTGTCACAGCCTCTACCACTCTTGTTAATCTTCGAACTTTCCTACTATTTAGGGCAGCTCCAACGAAGAAAAACAATCCTAAATTGAAATCAATATACTGCTGCAAACTGGTGTCAGTCTGGTCCACGTCATCAATTGATAGAGTACGTTTATACCTATTTACAGTCACATTATTTAACAACTTTAAATCCTTATGATAGGATGCAGGTGCCAGAAATACAGGAGGCAATAAAAATGCTACATAACATACTCCGGACCAACCGGCTGGCAAACGGTAATAACCTTTATTTCCGCATACAAAGTATGTATTATGGGATGCTAAGAAGGTACTGTTATTCAACCCATCGATGTTTAATATGGTAATACAATCGCTAACACCAACAGGAATATAACCCACACTTTGGACACACAGGTCCGCTTGAGCTTGTGCCACTTGAATCACAAATTTGTCTCTTCCCACAGTGTCTCTGGTGTTCGTGAAAACATATGGAATCGATTCATTGTCTGGTCGATACTCTTCCCATTCCCAAATTGTCCCATTCGCTTGCGGATATCCATGTTTATCCTGATGACATTCTTTATTGAGTCTGAAGAGTAATTGTCCCACTGTGGGTTTCCGAGTGGCAAAAAGCAAAGTGTACCATGCTCTACAAGAGCCATTATGAGAGAAAGGAAGAGGTATGGATGGCGTTCCTCCTTTCTTCTGATGAGCTGGCATCATACCACATATCCAACAGTTCGTAGCATTTGTGGCAACGTGGGTATGATGCAACATCTGGATGAAAGTGTTATTCAAATAAGACTGACGATGCTTCAATTCTTGATACGGAAGGGTATAGAAGTAGTGCTCCGCAGGCACTGGAGTGGTCAACACAAGCAACTCTCGAACAGGAGTCACATCCTCCACAAACCATGTGGTTATCCCAACAATAGCTACTGTGAGCATAAAACCTGTTGCACAAAGGATCTTCTTTTTCTCCATGACAGAATAGAGGATCAATATCTTCCTGAAACTAAAAGGTTTGTCAGAACTCTTCCCCTTGGGCAGCGGTCGATTTCTTCACCAACGGGCCAAGACGGGTGTCGCTACACTAATGCAGGGCTGATCCCCCCCCCTTGCCTCATTGGCTCTCCCTTTCACTAACCCAAGGGCCGTTCTGACAACATGTCCCGATACTGAAGGATTCACTTTCTTGGCCTCAGATGATATCGCCTTCCTCCAGGAGCCGCGTGGTCCGGAAAGAGCTCCTCAGCGTCGTTCGATTCCACAGCACGGCCTTTCTCTGTGGTCAGAATCTCTCGTTGATCGGTCAATACAGCAGGCTCCACCAATCCGGGCGGTACTTTGCGGCAGTGCAGGGAATGGATCCAATTCTTTCTGTTGGAAACTCGCACAGCCGTCCTCGTTGCCAGTAAGACTTGCTCAGGACCAACCCATCTCGGCTCCAGGCTGTTCGTCCTGTCAAAGATTTTCAGCATGACCTTCGCCGGTGGACCGATCAGGGAGCGCCTCCCGGACCTGTTGATGAATAGAAACCAAGTTATCCGTTAACTGTGCCAGATAATCATTCATCATTACACAAGGTACATCATACACAGTCTTAGGTTTTGGTGGACCCCAAATATTCATTGGACGTCCAAAGACAATCTTGTACGGTGTAAGACTGATTCGAGAGTGCGGTACCGACCTAATTGACAACAACGCCAGCGGTAAAGCATCTGGCCAAGTCAAAGACGTAGAAGCTTGAATTTTAGCGATCTTGAGCTTCAGTGTACCATTATACTTCTCGACTAGTCCTGCAGATTGAGGGTGGAATACTGCGTGGAACTTCTGGGTGATGCCTAGACCCTTCAAAACATACTTTATAACATCCGCTATAAAGTGGGGTCCGTTATCACTCCACAGAAGTCTACAAACGCCATATCGAGGGAAGAACTCCTTCAACAGCATCTTAGCGGTAGTCATTGCAGTATTGTCCTTCGTAGGGTATGCCTCAACCCATTTGCTAAAGGCACACACCACTACTAGAACATACTTCAAATTGTTACAATGCTCAAGCTGGATGTAATCCATCTGCAAAACCTCAAAGGGTCCAGTAGGTGTTACAAACCCTCCTGCTGGGGTTCGAGTACCCTTTCCTGGGTTGTACCTCAGGCAGATCATACAGGTCTGCACCACCCTCTTTGCCGTGCTAGCAATCTCTGGATGCTCCCAGACTTGGGTAAGCAATTTTACAATTGCGGAAGCTCCAACATGTGCTAGCCCATGTGCCATCTGAACCATAGGTTGTACAAAAGCCGTGGGTAATTTCCATCTATCCATCTGCTTATTTCTCCAGCAGCCCTCATCATCCAATTCTCCCTCACTGGACCATTGCTCCCGTTCTTTGTCAGAAGCGGTCCTCTGTATTTCTCGCACTTCTTCCTTCGCATCATGCCATCTTTCTACTTGCGACTTCACTACATACATGGCAGTAGCACCGGGCTGCATCGCAGTCTCCCGCGCCACCCGGTCTGCTAACGCATTCCCTTCTCCAACTTTATCGACTACTTTCCTATGGGCGCTACATTTAACGATGGCAATTTTCTTCGGATATGTCAATGCAGTTAAAAGATTATGAACTAACTCCCCATGCATTATTTGTACTCCATGTGACGTTAAGAACCCTCTTTCCTTCCAGAGCAGGCCGAAATCGTGCGCTACTCCGAAGGCATAGCGGCTATCTGTATAAACATTCACACACAATCCTGTACTGAGCTCACATGCTCGTGTTAATGCTATCAGTTCCGCTGCTTGAGCTGATTTCTGTGGTATGCGTGCTGTCTCCACTATTGTTTGCAATGTGGTAATCGCATACGCTGCTGAAGTCGTACCATCTGGTAGCTTCAGGCATGACCCGTCCACCCACAGTTCTCCATCTACATCTGAAAAGGGCGTATCCTGGAGATCAATACGACCCTTTGTTTGTTCCTCGGTCACAAGGATACAATCATGTGCTTTCCGTGCCTCAGACCGAGTCTCGGGGTATGACAACAATGTGGCAGGATTTAACGTCACGCACCTCTTTAACGTAATGTGAGGAGCCAAAAGCGTCAGCTCATATCCTGTTAAACGGGCACTGGTCAAATGCTGCGTCTTTGTCTGATTAAGCAAGACGTCAACAGCGTGGGGGACTAATACCAACAGCTTATGAGATAACACAATTCCCTCGCTTTGGCGTATTGACACAGCTGTTGCCGCAACCGAGCGAAAACAACCAGGCAATGCTCGGGCAACAGGATCAAGTACAGCCGAAAAATATGCACAAGGGCGCTGCTTGTCGCCGTGCATCTGCACTAAAACTGATAATGCACATCCATCTTTCTCATGCACATACAGCGAAAAAGGTTTGGTATAATCAGGAGTCCCTAACACTGGTGCTGAACAGAGAGCCTGTCGCAGTTTCTGAAAGGCAGTGTCACACTCATTCGTCCAAGGAAGCGGGATAGGTGTGTCTTTTGTCAAAAGGGCTAACAATGGCTTAGCTATGTGTGAAAACCCTAGTATCCATTGCCTACAAAACGACACGAGCCCCAAAAATGCACGCACGTCCTTCTGCGTGGACGGCGTCGGCGTGTCCAGAATCACTTGGACACGATCTGGTGTAAGTGCACGCCCCTCCTTAGACAAAAGGTGACCCAGATAAGTCACCTTTGGTCTACAGAATTGCAACTTTTTCCGAGAGACTTTGTGATTGTGGGATGCCAAAAAGGAGAGCAAGGACAACGTACTCCTTTCGCACAACTCCGAAGTGTCGGCCGCCAACAAGATGTCATCGACATATTGAATGAGGGCGACACCCTCATGCAGAACAAAGGAGTCCAATTGTCTTTTCAAAGCTTGACTGTAAATGCTAGGGCTTTCTGTGTAGCCCTGAGGTATTCTACAAAATCGGTAAGACCTATTATTTAGAGTGAAACCAAAAAGGTATCGACTATCGGGATGAATGGGAATTGAAAAGAAGGCATTTTTCAAATCAATAACTGAAAACGTGGTCGCCGTAGGCGGGACCAAAGTAAGCAACGTCGTGATATCAGAAACCACTGGGTACTGAGGTATCACGATCTTGTTTACTTCTCTCAAATCAATGATAAACCGATAGACTTTGGCATCCGTATCCTTTTTCAAAATGGGTAGAATCGGGCTATTACAAACGTTATAGGGAACTTCTTCCACTACTCCCACCTTAATCAAATCCTGCACAATCTGTATAAGAGCCTCTTCCCCCTCCTGCGAAATACGATACTGTGGAAGGCGTGGTAACACCGCCCCCTCCTGGACACTAATGTGAACAGGCGGAATCACCATCTGTCCCACATCAGTATCCGAGGTGGCCCACAGAGCACAAGGGAGGGTAGCTAACACAGCATCTTCTGTAACCACACACATCCGTTCAGACAGGGGGTAATTGTCATTCAATATCACCCGCACTCCAGCAGGGGAACAGCGGATCGTAGCTCTGAAGTGCTTCAGCATATCGAGGCCCATAATATTGTCCGGCGTGTTCGGGGCAAGCAAAAACGGACAGGGTGCAGAAAAGGAATCAACCTGAAATGTGAGGGGCCGCGAAAGAGGGCTTCGGGAGAGTGTACCATCAAACCCTACCGATGTAACCATTAAGCCAGATGGGGGAGCCCTCGGAACCAATTGTTTAGACAGCGCACTACGAGTCGCTCCTGTATCCACTAGGAACTGATCAGTAGAACCCAAAACCTCAGCTGATACGTAAGGACCCTTCTGATCAACCGGCACCTCAACTGATTCTAACCCCCATCCAAAGCATTCCTATGCATGCTGAGAATCATGGTACCCAGAACGGTCAATCCCCGACACTTGATACTGATTTTGTCGATCGAAAACATTAGACCTATCTCGTTGCTGCCCGGCATGGTCAAAACGAGCGTGATCATTAGAATTCCCTCTAAAATTCGAGAAACCCCCTCTACCTCTCGGGCCACCCTGATTGTGTCCCTGACGCGAAGCATGCAACGCTGGGCAATCTCTGGCCCAGTGTCCCGATTGCTTACAATACGCACATTGATTCCTATTCAGATCAGATCGGCCCGAGGGAGGACCATAAAATCCTCCCCTACCTCTATTTACACCCCGTCGGGGCGGACCGTATACTTGTGCTAACATCACCTTTGTTTTTAAATCCTTCGATTTCTTTTCCTCCTGCCCCTTCGCTTCTTGCTCCTGGCGCTCATAGTACTGAGCTATAGTCAGGAGGGCTGTCGGGGTCGCAGTGGACCAAGAACTTTCACTCGCTTTTAGGCGGGCTGCAATCGCCGGTAATAAATTCGCCACATATTTATCAGCAAAAAGGTGTCGACCCGTGTCATCCGTAAGAGACTGACCACTAAAATCATGAAAAGTCTCCTCAAAGCGCGTAAAGAAATCTGCAACTGATTCATCGACTTTCTGCTTGCACGAGGCTAGCATATTCCAGTCAATCTTTTTAGGGGGAATGATTGTCTTCAACTTAGTCAGAATAGCAGCAGGGAGATCTAAGATAATCTGAGGTGGTTTCTGCGCGGGCTTTCTCTCCCTATCCTCATCCTCAAGCTCAGACCATCGTCGAGCCTTAAAAGCGGCAGCATCATCCACCTTCCGCACAGATCGCCACATATCTGGTGGTAGAATAAGCCCAAAGAACAAATCTATATCTGCTAGGGTCATAATACAAGAATTCAAGGCCCCCTCGACTTCTTCGTAAAAGGCCGCTGGATTCTTGCGGGGATCAGGCAACGCATTCTTTAATGCCATGACGTCAGCCCTGTGCCAGGGAGTATAAACCCAATTATACACAAAATATCCCTTAGCATCGGCGGAGGTAATATCCGAGCTAGTCCCCGTTCCTCTAGGAGGAACATACAAAGGCGCCGCCTCTCGCATTGGTTTAGCATGCACTAGATCGCTCTTATCTGATTGAGAGGCGGATGAATGGCCGTCTCCGGTACGCGAATCCGACCGTTTCTCCTCCTCGAGTTGTTGGCGTGCTTTCTCTTTAAGGTCTTTCGCCGCATCCCGCAACGCAAACAGTCGCCGAACCGCCTCCGGCGCCTTAGAGGGAGAGAAAACACCATTACGCAATGCTTTAGCACCCAATACCACATCGTCAGGTTCAAAGACACTGGAATATTTCCGAAAGGCACCAATCACTTCATCAGAAAAGTGTCCCAAGAAATACAACCTTTCTCTATCCTGCCACGACTCCCAAGAATCCAACAACTCAGCAAGGGATAACTTGCCCTTACATGCACGATAGGAAACCTGCCGAAGCTCACCCATTCGCTCAGCCGATAACATGGACCGCATGTCTACCTTACTCGAACCCGATCCAGAATCTTGTGGCCTCGGGGCAGACGCGCCGACATAAGGAGGCGGAGAACGATCTAATAAATAAAAATCATCGTCATGCTTATTAAGGACAGGATAGAGTGGCTGACGAACAGCATATTGACCCGAGACTTGTAACCTGCGTTCTTTCTCTTGCTTCTCCGTCTGTTCTCTTTCCTCCCGACGCTTTGCTTCCTGCGCTCTCACATGATCATTCTTTCGTTGCTCTTTATCAAACAGCGCTTTCTCACGTTTCTCTCGCTCACGCACTTCCTTCACCCATAATCGCACACATTCAAACATGTCTTGACGAGCACGCCGTTTACACATACACTGTTCCACATACTCAATCTTACGCATATCAAACGACCCATACAACGGCCACCGTAACTCAGGATCCTTTCTGGTATATTTCCTCCATACTGTGCTGTACATTATGGAGGAAAGACCATGCTTCACATACATATCCCTATTAGGAGTCCCCTCTGGGGGAGCTGGAGCAGATTCCTCGAGGTTTAACCGGTTTCCAAAGCAGCAGCACCACTTACGGAGTGCGCTAAAAGCAGGCATGCTCAAAAATAATGCAGAATATGCAGTATTATCAAAACAAATGGCACTTAAACGTTGTGCCGTTCAAAGTTACACAGTTCCGGAGAAATATCTCCACATTACCTGCCTATATGTGTTGTAACGCATATATTCTCACAATAATCAATACAAGATATGACCGGTCATCACAAATCAAACTCAAATAGCCAACCCAGGCTTCAAAAACTCGGAGCAAGTACCGTACAACGGTTCTTACCAATCAAGAGTCCAGATTCCAACTGCCAAGCTCCAAAATTCGCCCAAACGGCTGTCACGGCAGGACCGACAGAAGAGGTCTCAGTCGAGGACCAGCGCCACCCAGATGGTCAGGTCGGAAGGGAAGGAAGAAAAACCTCGGGATGCCAGGACTAAAATGCCTCTGGCAGTGATCACATCCCCGGCCAAATTCCTCACCTTCGTCGCGACCAATCCTTCGAGCATCCGAGTCGCCGATGAGCCCCACGTGACGGGCGCCAATTGATGAATACAGGCCCCAGCTAGGCCCGCAGGACGCAAGGGTTCGCTCTCCTGTAATGGAATCTATAAGGAAGTTGGCACGGAAACTGCAAAGTACAAAGACAGCGTTTATTAACCCTTAAGGGTGGTCCTACAATCCATACAATACCCTTAAGTATTGCATAGAGTAGCACAAAGAACTTTCGTACACGGTCCCCTTTTATACACAACAGAGGGGCTCATAAGTGGGAGGATACAACATGAGGCGAAGAATGTTACCTTTTATGGACATTTTCAATACAAGATCAATATGTGGGCGGAGCTGACATACTCCTTAAGCCCGCGAAAACATGGTCAAGCAAGGACTAACTGATAACAGATGTGGTCAAGTCTGGGCATGCGCCAGACGGACAAAGGAACTATTTATAGACTGTTACTAGGCAGATTACAAGAGCAACTAACACAAAGATAGGACTCTCCTCGTGTTGCGCACGTGGAGACATGACAATACAAAATGGAGTCTAAACTTCAGTCAACATAACGAAAGAGACACGTGTAAGGCAGGAGAATTCATGTCTTTAGTAAATGCTTAATCACATCGTAGTTGCAATTTACAACACGGGGCTTATCTGAAGTATGGGGTGGGCTCTCAGCCCCTCCACAGCCCCAGGGAACGCCACCCCCGGGGCTTGTTTTTAAAAAAAAAAACCTGTGTGGGGGGGCTCGAGCCCCCCCACATGCCCCGGGGACTGCCACCTCCCCGGGGCACTAATTATTTAACATAAAAAGTCCGTTACCGACCCCTAAGCCCTGGGGACCACTACCCCCTGGGGTTTTGAATTAAGTGGGAGGGGGGCCACGTGCCTCCCTGGAGCCAATGCTGGCCCTGGGGACCGCCACCCTCAAGGGCTGGCTCCTGCAGTGTCCCGGGGTGCCCACCCCCGGGACACTGCTGTTTGCAATGGCAGGGCGGGAGCCTCATGGCTCCCACCCTGCCATTGCAAACTGCTTTGCTTTATTGAAGCAAGAGCAGGGAAACCTGCTCTCGCTTCAATGAAGCAAAGCATATTGCATTTCCACATGGGGAGCAGCATGTTAGCTGCTCCCCATGTGGAAAAGCAATGCCGACTCCCGCAGGAGGTGGGGGGCCGGCTGGGACTGTGGGGGGATTGGGGACCCCCCATGGTCCCCAACGAGGTGGCCAGGCCCCTGGTAAAAATTAAAAAAATAAAACAAAAAAAACAAAACATTTTTTAAAAAATAAATTTAAAAAAAACGGCCCCGTGGACCCCATCCAAAAGGGGCCACAGGAGGGGGGCAAGACAGCCCCCCTCCAAAATACAAACATTTTTAAAAAAAGGGCCATGCCCCGGGGGATGGGGTCCCCGGGGCAAATAAATTTGAAAAAGAAGGGGGGCTACACAGCCCCCCTTCTAAAAAAAGAAGAAAAAAAAAGACGGGATTGGGCCGGAGGCTACGCCCCCTCCTTGCACCACTCTGCAAACGTGCCCCCTGGCGTGCTTGCAGAGGGGGATCTAATTCCCCTTGAATACTGGGGGTCCCTGGGGGCCAACTAGACCACCAGGACCCTCCTGTATGCACCAGGGGGCTGCGTTGCAGAGAGGTGTAATGAGGCCACACCCCTTTTTACACTTCTCTGCAACGCAGCTCTGTGGCGCTTACTGGAGGTACCTGGTGGGCTAGTTGGCCACCAGGGGACCTCAGGATTCAAGGGGACTTAATCTCCCAACTTAAAACGCGCCACGGGGCGCGTTTGCACAGTGGTGAAGGTAGGAGGCGGGGCCTGAGGTGATATGTGTACAAATACACCCTGTGGCGCGTTTTAAGTTGGGGAATTCATTCCTCTTCAATCCAGAGGTCCCCTAGGGGCCAACTAGCCCACCAGGTACCTCCACTAAGCGCCACAGAGCTGCGTTGCAGAGTGTTGTAAAAATGGGCATGGCCTCTGAACACCTCTCTGCAATGCAGCTCCCTGGCGCATACTGGAGGTACCTGGTGGGCTAGTTGGCCGCCAGGGGACCTCAGGATTCAAGGGGATTTAATCCCCCAATTTAAAACACCCCACGGGGTGCGTTTGCACAGTGGTGAAGGTAGGGGCAGGGCCTGAGGTGATTTGTGTGCAAACACGCCCTGTGGCACGTTTAAATTTGGGGAATTAATTCCTCTTCAATCCAGAGGTCCCCTAGGGGCCAACTAGCCCACCAGGTACCTCCAGTAAGCGCCACGGAGCTGCGTTGCAGAGTGTTGTAAAAGGGGTGTGGCCTCTAAACACCTCTCTGCAATGCAGCTCCCTGGCGCATATCGGAGGTACCTGGTGGGCTAGTTGCCCCCCAGGGGACCTCAGGATTGAAGAGGAATTAATTCCCCAACTTAAAACACGCCACAGGGCGTGTTTGCACACGTCACCTTAGGCCCCGCCCCCTTCCTTCACCATTGTACAAATATTCCTCTAAAATCAGCCGAACTACGAATTCCGATTTACTCACCTGTTATCAGGAGAGAACCCAGTGCTGCATCTTTTAGCCCAGCACTGACCCTGAAAAGTAATTCTAAGCGTACTTACCAGTAACTTGTATTTCCTTCCATAGGAATCCATTGTGTGGTTTTCAGCAGAAAAGTTTCTAAGTGTCCATTTTTGAAACGTACAAATATTCCTCTAAAATCAGCCGAACTACGAATTCCGATTTACTCACCTGTTATCAGGAGAGAACCCAGGGCTGCATCTTGTAGCCCAGCAGTGACTCTGGAAAGTAATTCTTAGCGTACTTACCAGTAACTTGTATTTCCTTCCATAGGAATCCATTCTGTAGTTTTCAGCAGAAAAGTTTCTAAGTGTCTATTTTCACAAACTAAAAATATTCAAAAAAAATCGTCTGTATGACTTAAACACATTCTTTCAACTGTTTACAGGAGATTGGCCAGTGCTGGATTCAGGATCCACCACTGTGTAAGAAGAAGTAATGATAACACTACTTACCTGCTAAGTGAATTTTCTGCCATAGGATAACATTGGTGATTCTATGTGAAATTTTTTCTGTCAACTTTTAAAATACAATAATATTCCTTAAAAATAACTACTGTAACCAAAACGCTTTTACTAAACTGTTTACAGGAGATGTCGAAGGACTGAATCTAGGATCCAGTCCTGTGGTTAGAAACGTATTCCATATAGTAACTAATTGCATTTGACTAGAAATTCACATTGAGCTCAATGTTGCATTGTGTTTGAAATTGTGTTGCCCATTGCAACAGCTGTAACTACTGTACTTAAAAGTCTATTGCCTATTTGCAAAGTATTTAAACTAAAGTAATTCATTCTGAGAAAGTATATTTTGTATTGTAATGTATAATGTAATTATAATATAATAAAAAAAAATATCTAGAAATAAATAGTTTAAAAAACATAGTAAATCAGTATAAAAAAAATCAGTTAAACAATTAATACATTAAAAATTGTAATTTACAAAACCTTTGAAATTCACTGAAAAAACCATAGGTTTTAGGCCTGATATAGTTAGGAATTAGCATTTAAAAAACGTTTGAAATTCACTGAAAAAAACATAGGTTTCAGGCCTGATATAGTTAGGAATTAGCATTTAAAAACCCTTTGAAATTCACTGAAAAAACCATAGGTTTCACGCCTGATATAGTTAGAAATTAGCATTTAGAAAACCTTAGAAATTCACTGAAAAAACAATAGGTTTTAAGGGTGTTATAGTTAGCTGGACATTTCACTCGCACAAAACCATTGAAATTCCTCCGATATAGTTAGTTGTACTAACTACATCTTGCGCGCCCGCAATCCACTGCTGATGATGTCACATATTACATCATTCATGACATGGTCAGTGACATCACTGATGACATCTCAAATGACATCACTGATGACATCACTGATGGCATCATCCACGTGACAATCAGATACACCTCATCATACATTAGTATAACCGTTCATCACTCACTGTAAAATACAGAGTGCCAGATTTAAAACCATTTACACACCAATACAAGTTTCTAAACACCCACTCAGTGATTCCTAGATCTATACACACATCTAATCACTTACCTATAGATTCACTCATACATGCTGTCAATGATCAATAAAACACTATCAAATATACTTATACACCTATATCAACATTACACACCAGCACACATCCTAATCACTTATGAAGTCATCCTACTCACTTATGCAAACAATGGATCATACTTACTTTTACTTAGCTATACACTTATAAAAACACTACTTCATCTATTCATATAGATAATAACTCATGCTTAGTATGTTATAAAAACACTATTACAAGTATACAGTTATCCATAAAGTCACTCATACAATCACTGAGTCTTATGTATACTTATTTATATGCAACAACTGACACATACACTGGCTTTTATTTTCCTAGTTTGTTGGACATGCACCATTGAGACATATATTGGCTCATCGCCACACCCATAAAGATATTCACTCACCCAAACAACTGTTATAACATGTAGTTTTAACTTCATATACCTACTGAATCAACTATTCACACATCTTTGGGCAGTCACACACCCCGCACCGAACCACACACACATTCACTCTCCCATACAAATACTCAGTTAACTAATCAATAAATAATATAGACTTTCACGTAGCTAGTAACCAACTGGTGCAGCAGTTTACACAACAGCTGACAAAGTGATAAAGATATTCACACAATTTAGTCACTATCCAATATATTTAGTGAGACACTATAAATTAGTCAAGTAAACAGTCAATCACACTGCTACTAAATCCTCCATCCAGATATTTATATTTATATATCCACTCATTCTTCAATGCAAATTGCTATATATATAATACATATTTAAATAACAAACCAAACCACATTCACTGGATGATGTCATCAGTGATGTCATCAGTGATGTAATTTGAGATGTCATCAGTGATGTCACTGACCATGTCATGAATGATGTAATATGTGACATCATCAGCAGTGGATTGCGGGCGCGCGAGATGTAGTTAGTACAACTAACTATATCAGAGGAATTTCAATGGTTTTGTGCGAGTGAAATGTCCAGCTAACTATAACACCCCTAAAACCTATTGTTTTTTTTAGTGAATTTCTAAGGTTTTCTAAATGCTAATTTCTAACTATATCAGGCCTGAAACCTATGTTTTTTTCAGTGAATATATATATATATATTTATACTAACATAATCCAGAATATGAAGTAATAAAACTCACTGGTGCCGTGGCCTCTATGCAAGAAGACATTTATTAAAGCAAACGGAAGTCCCTACGCGTTTCGGAGTATCATTCACTCCTTGTTCACTGGCAAGGTTTGTCGTAAATAAATTATTACGAGTTTCAGAATTTCTAGATATCAATACAATTATGCATGAAGCAAAAGGCTGAGTCCGTGGTATCAGGTTCAAAAGGGCTTTATTCAAATAACTCGAGTTATAGGGAGAATAGTTCCATCACCACAAGGGATCAGGACCAGGGTTCTCAAAAAGGTATTCTCAAACTTTATTCACAGAGTACAGTATATATATGTTTGTAATAATATACGTAAGCAAGAGCGCTTCAGGCGGAGCAAGAGAGAATGAGATAAGAGCATGTGGGCGTGTAAGTAGGCGTGAAGGTGGGCGTCCACTTGATGATAATAGGTAAGTGTCATAGGTGGGTGGATGCCTAGAGGGGGTTGCGTGATCAGCTGGAACTTTACTGGAACTTTGCCTTACTTGTGCTCAACTCGAGCATGACGTGTAACTGACGTGTAAAAGGGTTGCTATGCAACCGGGGAGTCTGTAGTCTAGAAGTGAGGCCTTCAGTGTCAGGGTGACCAGCACATCTCGTATTATCTGATATCTATAGTTTGGAGCAGGGACTGATTCGTGACATAGGTTGCCCATCACCAAGGGCCAATGTGGCATTTATTTCTTCGTTTACTGCTGAAGTCTTGCACGGGGGCTATGGGCTTTTCACTGACGTGAGCTTTGTAATCACACAAAAAGAGACAGAAAGGCTAGGCTTTCTCCTTTGCAGATGTCATGTTTATCCCTCCTTCTCCAGGCAGGAATGTGGTTTCGGTAGGAGTAAGCAGATAAACGTGCTCAATACTGTCTCGGACAGTGCCCCTTTGGCTGAGGCCCAAGTGTGCAAGGCCAAGGATACGCAGCTACAGCTTTCAGAGCGTTCTGAGGCCTGAAGCCTCTTTTCGGCTCTGGCTGGGCCACAATAATGGAAATGCGGGAAAACATGATGCAAAACGTGTAGGCCTCAGAGCAGATTTGTCGTTTCTCTCATGGGAGACTGGATTATGGCAGGCTACGTTATAGCATGAGCATCATGATAGACAGGCCATGGAGGGGAAATACGTAGGTGAAATGTATGTGCACATGAGTGTGGGGGAACACACGGGGACACATAGGCCTCATGATATTTTATTTTCCTCATTCCCTCCTTGTCCCCTAGTGGACCCTTACGTCATATCTATTCTCATTAGACAGTCAATCTGTTCTTGCAGCATTATTTTTCCATTTTCAATGCTTTGTAAATGGGGATGTGGGACACATGCAGTAGCACACAGGCCGCAAATGGCCGGGCCACACTGCAGACATAGGCAACAACTGAATATCATCAGTAGTATTAGTCCACAGACCGTCAACACTTTCCATCCCCATGCTGATATTATTTCCCAGAGCCAACTGGACCAAGTCCACGTGCCTGGGTCTTGGTGTATGCTTTGGGCAATCTTGTGGAGTCTTGTTATTGCTTTGTATACAGACGGTGCGTTATTAGGTATGAAAACGCAGCAGCTGGAACCAATGACCCTACAGGCCCCGCCCCTATCCGCTAGGATGACGTCAAGAACAAGACGATTCTGAAGAACGACCATTCTCATAGCAGACTGTTCCTGGGTCAAGTTCCCCAGGGCTGATGCAGTCTCATTAGCAACTGTTTCTAGAATCCTTGTTAGTCTGCGGATAAGTTTACTATTCTGGACGGGACCTACGAAGAAAAAGAATCCTTTGTTGAAATCTGTATATTGCTCCCAAGCTGTTTCAGTCTGGTCAATGCCAGAGGCATCGAGCCCTCGTCTGTGCCTGATAAGTGCTAGTGAAGATTTTGATGATAGTTCGATGGGGCCAAGAAAACGGGTGGTAGGAGAAATGATATATAGCACGTCCCACCCCAGTCTAAGGGCAGTTGTACATAGGCTGTCTGGCCACAAATAAAGTAGGTGTGTCGTGATGCTCTGAAGTAAGACTTTCCTTTGTCTTTGAACACTAGTATAGTGTTACACTCGCTGTGCCCCAACTGTACAGAGCCTTCTTTTCTGACACACAAGTTCCCTTTTACTGGCAGGACTGTGATTGAGGATGGACCTAAATTGTGTATGGGCTTGACATTCAACACTATAAAGTCAAGGGTCGCATTTCCTTGCAGATACTCTTCATTTTCTAGATCGGTACCTTTCCTTTGGGGAAGACCTTCTTCATCTGGGAAACATGCTTTATTCATGACTTTGTTCAAGTTACCCCATACCCAGTCGCCCCTACATTCCTTATCTTGACATTCTTTGGCATCACCGTTGATGGATGTCATTAAGGCAAACCATGCTCCGCAAGAACCATTATGGGAGAATGGAAAAGGGAAAAGAGGCAACACTCCCTTCACCTTCTGATACGGGGGAAGTCGGCCACAGACCCAGCAGTCTGTAGCATTGCTAGTCTGATGTGAATGGTGCAGCATCTGGATAAAAGTATTGTTGCGTAAGGCAAGTCGATACGATAGCTCATGGGATGGCAGATCACTGAATGTGTGCTTTATGGTATCATTGGTAGAGTGTAAGAGTGAGGCAATAGGAGGAAAAATAGCATGTAGTATTAAGCTGATACATATCATCGTGATGCACAGAAGAAATAAAAATATCAGAGTCACTATACATCTACCACGTAATATTTTACAGTATTTGGTTTTCATCTTGCTCTTTTTCTCATCTCCGGTATCCAAGATCTTATGCGAGCCAGAATACATGTTCAACCGCTTCACCACCTAGTGGACTTAATTGATCAAACGGGTTCTGACTTGTTAGATCTAAGTTTGGTTTTGTAAGTCTGCTGGGGAGTCTCCTCTAATAAAGGGGGCTCAAAGTCTGAAGTCTTTATGTCTTTTTTAAACGAATCGTTATTCCCAAAGTAGCGTTTGCAATGATGTAGAAGAACCCATCCTTTTCGTCCTTCGACTTTAACAGCGGTCCTCGTAGTTAATAATATTAGTTTAGGCGTCTTCCACCTTGGCTCAAGAGGGCTCGTTCTGTCAAAGTTCCTTATGAGAACAAAGTCCCCAGGAGCGAGGGAATGTTCCTTGACCTGGGTGTTGTCAGGGAAGGCGGCAGCAACCTGCGAACGACAAGAGAGTAGTGCAGACATCAAGGAAGCCAGGTAATCTGTCAGCATGTTACTACCAACATCAGTGATCTTTTTAGGCATTGGAGTGCCCCACATATTCGGTGGTCTACCAAAGACCTCTTCATAGGGAGATAAGCCTGTTCTAGAATGGGCGACCATTCGCATGTAAAAGAGGGCAACCGGCAGGGCTACCATCCAATCCACACCTTTGTCTGCGCAAATCTTTGCTAGTTTTATTTTTAAGGTCTGATTATGTCTTTCTACAAGGCCTGCTGCCTCAGGATGTCGTACACAATGGAACTTCCAGGTATACCCTAACAGAAGGGACACTTGTTTCATGAGTTCAGAAGAGAAAGGCTGACCGTTGTCGGAATATACGACACACGGTAATCCAAAACGTTGGAAAAATTCTCGCACCAGTTGTCTGGCGGTACTCACAGCAGTATAATCAGGGACTGGATAGGCCTCTGTCCATCTTGATAGGGAACATACTACTACTAGGACATATTTGTAACCTCTACATCTGTCCATTTGGATATAATCCATTTGAAGGACTTCGAAAGGATGGTCAGGTGGATGGAAACCACCTTGTTCCATCGGAATGCCTTTACCTGGATTGAATTGGCAACAGATCATACATGTTCTGACTTTTTGTTTCGCTGCTGCACGCAGGTGCTTGTTGAACCATATATTCTGTAAGCTGTCTAGCATTGCTCTCTCTCCTAAGTGTGCAGGACTATGTGCGGTATTTATGATCACTTGTACCATTGAATCAGGAAGAAACCATGTTTCTTTGCCCTTAGTCGTCCAACCCTGATCAGTCAGTACCCCTCCTTGTTCCGACCATTTCTTTAATTCGTCTAGAGTAGCATGTGTCTGTATGTCTTGTACATCCTTGGAAGGATCCCTAACTGTCATGGCTTTGGACCTTAATGGTACCTGTGATTTCGTCATGTCTAGTGGGGTCTGAGCTGTCTGTTTAGCTGTTCGGTCTGCCAGATCATTGCCTTGAGAAATGGTATCTGTGGCTTTAGTGTGTGCTTTGCATTTCAGGATAGCTATGGCTGTTGGTAAATGTATCACTTCCAGAAGGGCATGAATAAGGGGGCCATGCTGTATCTTGGCCCCGTGAGAAGTCAAGAACCCTCTTTCCCTCCATAGGACGCCGAAGTCATGAACTACCCCATATGCGTATTGTGAATCAGTGTAAATATTTACTCTCAGGTGCTTAGCTCTTATGCACGCTTGAGTCAGAGCGATGAGCTCTGCTGCTTGTGCTGACAGTATGTCTATTCTTTTAGTCTCTATGATTTCAGTAGCAGTGGTCACTGCATATGCTGCCACTAATTCTCCCGCCCCCGTCCTCATGCATGAGCCGTCAACATAGAGTGTTAGGTCAGGGTCTGGGAGTGCAACATCTGTCAAGTCTTGTCTTGGTTTCGTCACGGTATGTATACTTCAACACAGTCATGTGGGGAAACGTTTTCTGTACTGGAGGGCAAAAGAGTAGCAGGATTCAATATGTTGCATCGTCTGATCTCTATGTGTGGTTGAAATAGCGTCAGCTCATAACCTGTCAGTCTCGCTACAGTCAGGTGTTGTGTTTGTGTTCGGTTCAAGAGAACCTCTACTGCGTGTGGTACTTGTACTGTCAGGGGGTGGCCCAGCACTATCGAGTCACTTTGTCTTATGGCTAGGGCTGTTGCTGCAACAGATTTTAGGCACGCAGGCAAAGCCTGTGCTACTGGGTCCAATGTACTAGAAAAATAAGCGCAGGGCTTGTGTTTTCCTGCATGATCTTGTGTGAGGACAGATAGTGCTGTTCCATCCCGCTCTGTCACAAAAAGCATAAAAGATTTGTTGTAATCAGGGATTGCTAAAACTGGTGCTTGACATAAAGCTCTTTTTAATTCTTCAAATGCCACAGTGTGTTCTTGTGTCCAAGGGAGGACTTTAGTAGAAGCTACCTCCTGTGTCGTCAATTGTATTAGGGGCTTGGCTATGTGAGCATACTGGGGAATCCACTGCCTGCAATATGAATTGAGGCCAATGAATGCACGTACCTCCTTTTGTGTCTTGGGCTGTGAAAGACCAGAAATCAATTGAATACGTTCTGGTGTTAGTCGCCTACCCTCCTTGGATAGCAAGTGCCCAAGGTACGCCACTTGCTGTTCACAGAATTGTAACTTCGAAGGGGACACTTTGTGCCCCTTGTCAGCCAGGAAATGTAAAACAGTGAGTGATGCACTTTCACAGTCAGTTTCCGATCGTGCGGTAATGAGAATGTCATCTACATAGTGTATCAGTGCTGTAGTGGTAGGCATATGAATACTGTCTAGTTGTCTTTTGAGCGCCTGACTGTAGATGCTAGGGCTTTCCGTGAAGCCCTGTGGTGCTCTTGTGAATCTGAAGCTGCGGCCTTTTAAACTGAAACCGAAAAGATATTGGCTGTCCGGATGTATTGGGATACTGAAAAAGGCGTTCGTTAGATCAATAACTGTAAAGAACGTAGCCTTCGCATCAATGGCAGTCAATAATGAAGAAATGTCCGGGACCACAGGGTACTGTGGCACCACACATTTGTTTAATTCTCGCAGGTCCACAACTAATCTATAGACAGGTGATGCATTGGGATCAGTTCTCTTAAGAATAGGAAGAACAGGTGAATTGCATATGTTTGACTCTGTCTCTATCACCACCCCTTGTGCAATGAGTTCATCGATAATTTTCAGCAACCCTACTTCAGCTTCAGGTGGAATTTTATATTGTCGAATCCGCGGCAGCACCACTCCTTCCTTGAGGGTGACCTGGTATGGTGTAATGTTCATGAAACCTACGTCAGTCGGGCCTTGTGCCCATAGGTGCTGCGGTACATTTTGAAGCCTGATGTCAACGTCTTTCATAACAAAATGTCCCTTGAAATCACGTAAATACAGTCGCACTCCTTCTGGCGAGCAACAGATAACTGCTCCCAGTTCCTTTAATGTTTTTATGCCAAGTAAGTTTTCTGGACATGATTTAGTAAGCAGTAAGTCTGTTGTATGTATTAGTGGACCGACTCCTAAAGAGACTGGTTCTGAAACCTCATTGATAATAGGCCTCCCTGAAAAGCCCAGGGATATACTCTTTGAGCCCGAGAGGGGTGCCCCTGGAACCTCAGAATGACTGATGGTAGTTCTACTTGCCCCGGTGTCAATCAAAAACTTTTTATTCTGTCCTAGTAAACGTGCATGCACATAGGGACCCGCTTGGTCCACAGGAACTGGAATAAGGGGCAAGTCGAATTCCCTCTCTGGGCTTTTTCACGAATATGCTTGGTATTCTGGATAGTTAGTCTGAGCGTGCTCATACATTTGTGCTGTGGCGTGGGCTGGTGCAGGTGCATGGACAGGCGGCGGCGGTGGTGGAAAGGTGTCTGATGTCTGATGCGTGTTATTTTCTTTGGGAGGATAAGATCGTGGCTTAGTTTTACCTATCGCTATATTGTGTTTCAGGACCGCACATTCATTTACGAAGTGACCTGGCTTCTTGCAATAATTACAGGTCCCAGTATTTTGTTTCGTGCTATTCTTGTTCGTGTTTGTGTTTGCCGGTGTTGATTGGGCCACCAGCATCTTCATCTTTGTGTCTCTCATGCGTCTCTTATCCTGTTCGTGTTCCTCTCTAATTCTGTTCTGGTGGTATTGTAACATCTGTAACATTTGTGAAGGGCTGTTTGCTTGCCAAGTACTCTCAACCTTTGGTACACTATACTTCACTTCTGGTAGGGAATTTTCTACTAGTTTGCTCACGAAAAGATGGGGATATGAATCACTACCAGGCTTAAGACCACTATTGATAGTGAAACATTTCTCGAACCTAGAGTAAAAATCGCTAGTGTCTTCGTCTGGTTTCTGTTTACAGGCCGAAATAGCATCCCAGTCTTCCTTCTTGGTGATTAGTAATCTGGGCAAACTTGTACAAGGAGTTCAGGTAGGTCTTTAGCTCGAGGACCCAGACCAACCCCCGGGCCTCTTCCTGCCTCCTCTCTTTCCAGTATATCCCAACTGAGTCTTTTGTCTCCTACCTCCCAGTCCTGTCCTTTCAATTTCTCGTAAATACCAGCGGGCAATAGTACTTTTAATAACTTTAGAATGTCAGCATATGTATATTCTCCTAGGCGAAGAATGTCCTTTAGTTCTCGGTGAAAACCCCCCGGGTCTTTATCATGGGATGGTAACATTTTCTTCATTTCCAGTATCTCTAATTTTGACAAGGGGGTGTAGACATACACCCGTTGCAGGTCATTGTTTGCATCCTTTACAGGATGAACCTCTCGTAGGGCGTTCAGCTTGTCGTACGACTGTTCCTTCACCTGAGGTGGAGCGGGAAGCAGGGATCTAGTCACGTATACTATATACTTGTGTCGCTGATCCAGAATGACATTAATCAGTTCAGTACCCATGTTCATCCACCTGTCTAGTATTATGTCGTCCAGCAATTTATACAACAGACCAGGACCAGAATATTGACTCTCATATAGCGTGATCAAATGTTGGACCATGTAAACACCAGCTATGCGCTGTTCGTTTGGTGGGAGGCTCAGGAACGTTTGGGCTACGATATCATTATTATATGTATCATATTGGGATATCCACAGTGTAGCTGATCGTGCTAATTCATTTTCGGTCGGGGTGAGGGGCTGATCGTTACCCAGCCATTTATTCACCGCTTTTTCGGTGATCTGGAACAAACTTTCAAGGGAATATCTTTCTTTTATGGCAGTTCCCTGTTTACGGTGATTGAGGCCCTTGGGCCTTTCGAATCGCCGGGCACGGCCCACATAATGTATTCTGTCTGTGTCCCCTGCTTCGTCATCAGAAGATAACTCAGCTGTTTCGTGCGGGCTTCCTTCATGTGATGCTATTATTGCCTTCCGGATTTTGGTCAACATGTTGTCTGTTTGGCCTGATTTATCATGCTGACCGGCATCTATGCGATCACTCCAACCAGTATAACAACGGTCTACATCACCATCACCTTCGTCTTTTTCTCTGATCAGACAATTAATTAGGAAGCGAAGGATATAGTTCTTAATAATTACCTTTCTATTTTGTACGGCTTCTGCTATACATTCAGGACCTTCCCCTGTTCTTATGAACGTGTACATTTTCTTTAGATGTCTATCCATATCTGGTAATTTTTCCAAATCTGCGACTGCTCGTCTAAGCCGTAATGAAAACACGAGCATTCTGCCCTTTCCTGGATCTGGGTCATATATACATTCAGAGATTGCTACTTTTACTGTCGGTCCCCCTCCTGATGTTGCCCCGGATCCTCCCTCCCCGCCGTCCTCGAGCTCCTGGAGCTGTTCTTGTGTTGGGGGTGCAGGGAAAATTCCGTCCACGTATGATGGTGGGGGTTCCTCTAGGTAGTTGTTAATGAACGTGTCGGATGCTGTTTGTTTTATTTTTCGGGGTACTGGCGGTGGCACTCTAACTAATTTTTCTACTGGGGCCACTTTTGCTAGTTCCTCTGAAAGGACGGGATAAATACCGGCAACGGCAGTATTTCTTCCTCTTTCAGCCTGTTCTCTTTTCACCCGCTCCCCTTCTTCCTGTAACTTTTCTTCCTTTGCTTTTTCGGACTCCTGTCTACTTCTCTCTGCTTTGTGGAACTCTTTCTCTGTTCTTCTATGAGATTCCTTGCGCCATAACTCAATGGCATCCTTCTGAGCAGGTCTAGATTTTCTCTTCCGTATCTCTTCCTCTACCTTCATGATGCATTCCGCATCCCACATTCCCGTAATGGGCCATTTATACTTTGTTTCTAAATCCTTCGTGTAAGCCACCCAAAGTTCTAAAAACAACACGGCATCTAAACCATGCTTACAGTACATGAAATGTCCAGGTGTGTCTCTAGGCGGAATGTTAACTGGTTCCTCTAGTACACCTTTCCTGGTACCTATCTTACGCAGTTTCGAAAATAACGGCATGTTGGAATGTAACCGAAAACAAAAATCACAATGAACAAAAAAAAACAAAATATCACAATGCAGCAAACTTACACACAAACCTGACACATTTAAACCTAACTGAACCTAATTTAAGACGATAACATTCATGCAGCTATATCGGTGCACCTGAAAACTTGGCCTCTAAATCTGGAAACATTAATTCTTGAACGCATGCTCTTGAACATACCGGTCTCACAAGTGAGACACGTCTTTACCGTGTTCATTAAATGAACCCGTCATGATTGCAACCCCCATGAAAAACTCACCGGGAAGCAGAACTTGAACTTGAACTTGAAGGCCTCGGAAACTTGACGCTGCGCAGGGAATGGCGTATCTTAGGTGGAGCTCTTGAAACCTCGGACACAGCTCTCTCGCAGGTGGGCTCTGGGTCGGGACGATCCGCAATCTTCACAGCCTCGTATGGATGCCTGGTCGCAGTCCGTCTCCTTCGTTGGCCTGAGGGAGTTGGCGGGAAAACCCGCGTCGTGTACACTCGAAGTCCGTCACGGCTGTGGAAGGGGGCAAAACTGGACCTTCATCTCCGGCGCATGGGGAAGGAGATGCGTCCCTATTCGGGCGCCATTATGTCGTAAATAAATTATTACGAGTTTCAGAATTTCTAGATTTCAATACAATTATGCATGAAGCAAAAGGCTGAGTCCGTGGTATCAGGTTCAAAAGGGCTTTATTCAAATAACTCGAGTTATAGGGAGAATAGTTCCATCACCACAAGGGATCAGGACCAGGGTTCTCAAAAAGGTATTCTCAAACTTTATTCACAGAGTACAGTATATATATGTTTGTAATAATATACGTAAGCAAGAGCGCTTCAGGCGGAGCAAGAGAGAATGAGATAAGAGCATGTGGGCGTGTAAGTAGGCGTGAAGGTGGGCGTCCACTTGATGATACTAGGTAAGTGTCATAGGTGGGTGGATGCCTAGAGGGGGTTGCGTGATCAGCTGGAACTTTACTGGAACTTTGCCTTACTTGTGCTCAACTCGAGCATGACGTGTAACTGACGTGTAAAAGGGTTGCTATGCAACCGGGAAGTCTGTAGTCTAGAAGTGAGGCCTTCAGTGTCAGGGTGACCAGCACATCTCGTATTATCTGATATCTATAGTTTGGAGCAGGGACTGATTCGTGACATAGGTTGCCCATCACCAAGGGCCAATGTGGCATTTATTTCTTCGTTTACTGCTGAAGTCTTGCACGGGGGCTATGGGCTTTTCACTGACGTGAGCTTTGTAATCACACAAAAAGATACAGAAAGGCTAGGCTTTCTCCTTTGCAGATGTCATGTTTATCCCTCCTTCTCCAGGCAGGAATGTGGTTTCGGTAGGAGTAAGCAGATAACCGTGCTCAATACTGTCTCGGACAGGGCCCCTTTGGCTGAGGCCCAAGTGTGCAAGGCCAAGGATACGCAGCTACAGCTTTCAGAGCGTTCTGAGGCCTGAAGCCTCTTTTCGGCTCTGGCTGGGCCACAATAATGGAAATGCGGGAAAACATGATGCAAAACGTGTAGGCCTCAGAGCAGATTTGTCGTTTCTCTCATGGGAGACTGGATTATGGCAGGCTACGTTATAGCATGAGCATCATGAGAGACAGGCCATGGAGGGGAAATACGTAGGTGACATGTATGTGCACATGAGTGTGGGGGAACACACGGGGACACATAGGCCTCATGATATTTTATTTTCCTCAGGTTTCAAGTGCAATGTTTTCTTTTTAAAGGTACAGAGTTAATTTCCTGTTGTTGCAGTAAACATAGTAAACATACTATATTGCACGTTATATTGCAGTCTCAAGCTCATATTCTAACTTGCCTCGCTGCATTTATAAATTAAAGCATATTGTAATACATGATAATTAAAAATAATTTTCAAATACTGAAATATAAATACAGTGTAATTAACTTTGAAGCATTACACTTAATTTCTCCAAACCAAGTGGGTGAAAATTATTCATCAAAATCCAGAATGTTTAGAAAACAATTTCCGCTTTCATTATTCTATGATATTAAGCTCAAGTGAGCAATGATCACAATAATCCATAGTTTAAAAACGAAATAAACAGCGACATCTGCTTGTCAATAATTCGCTTCACTCCTGCAACAAAACCAGATATTTCTCATATTAACAAAATTGAACTACTGTGTGCTAAATCATAAAAAACGTATTAAAAACCTTTTTAAAAAAATAGCAAGAATAGGCAGGTTCAATTGTGGACTGTTACTTTCAGCTTAAATGTATAGACAATTCTTCGTCCAAATTCAAACCTACGGGGCACATTGTGTTGTATTTAATGATCATTTTTCATTCTAATTTTCTCAGTTCTATTGTGCGGTTACCTCCCCTTTCTCTTTGAGGAACGGAATCCAACACAGAGAATTTAAGAAGATTCGCATTTTGATTGTGTTTAGAACTGAAGTGGCGAGCTACTGGATATTGCTTATCGTTTTTGTTGATGGCTCGTAGATGTTCTAAGATTCTTTTTTTAGCCCTATGGATGGTACTGCCGATATATAGAATTGATTACAAGGACATTTTAATGCGTAAACCACGTATTCAGTGTCACAGGTCAGATGCTTTAAGATTTTGTATGCTGGTTTCTCACTGCAATGTTTAACCAACTTGCAGCTTTGGCCATACTTGCAGGCCTTGCATTTATTACAAGTAAAGAAGCCTTGTATGGCATTAGGTTTCTTGGCTTCCTTGATTGTACTCGTCATTAAAGAGTCTTTTAAAGATTTGGCTTTCCTAAATGTAATTGAAGGATAGTTGCCAATGTTCTCTTTCAGATCCTCATCTGTCCTTAAAATTTCCCAGAATTTATTTAGACTTTTTCGTACATTCCATGCCTGATTATGGTATGTTGTAATAAACCTTATTTGACTATTAGTTTGTACTTTTTCTTTTCTGTTATTCAAGAACAATTCATCTCTTTTCACTTTAGATACTTTGTCAATAGCTGACGTAATGAAAGCCTTACTGTAACCCCGATCAATAAATCTCTGGGTCATTACTTTTTCTTCTTTAAGATAACTTTCATTCGTACTGCAATTATGTTTAGCGCACTGCAGCTCGCCAAACGGAATGCTGTGTGTAAGGTTTTTAGGGTGTCAACTTTGAGCTTGTAACAGGCTGTTACCAGCTGTTGATTTCCTAAATATTTACTGCAAATTTTGTTATTTTCAACTTCCAATTTGAGGTCTAAGAACTTTATCATGCCCCTGCTAGTTTCACTAGTGAATTGTAAATTGAGTGAGTTTTTATTCAAATCACTTACAAAATCTTCTGCCTGGGTTTCATCACCGTCCCATATGCAGAAGATATCATCAATGTGCCTTACCCAGAGAACGACGTGGTCAATATACTGTCTGGTGTTTCTGACAACCTGCTCCTCCCATAAGCCGAGGTACAGCCCTTCAAAGCTGGGGGTGAAGCAGGTTCCCATCGCCATTCCCTGGGTCTGTCTGTACAAAACTTTATTGAACAAGAAGAAATTGTTCTTTAAACAAATTGAGCTCATTTCTAAAATCATTTCTGTATGTAGTAGAAATGATAATGACCTTCCCTTAAGAAAGTGCCTACAAGCATCAACTCCTTCATTCTGGGGAATACTTGTGTATAAGCTACAGACATCCATACTCATAAGCAGGTACCCTTCCTTCCAAGTGACATCCTTAATGATTTTTAAAAATTCACCCGTATCTTTGATATAAGATGGTAAACCCTGCACTAGAGGCTGCAAAAAATGATCAACATATTTAGATATGTTCTCGAGGAAACTCCCTCTTGAGGACATGATTGGTCTTCCTGGCGGGGTGATAGCATCCTTATGTATTTTTGGTAAAAAATACAAAATCGGAATTTTCGGATCTTTGCATAATAAATACAAGTACTCATCCCACTCAAGGATGCCTTGGTCACGCCAATTGACACATTTATCAAGCACTTCCTTATTTGCAATGTCATACACATTTCTAGATACCCGAGAATACTTTTTTTGATCTGTCAATTGTTTTTGTCCTTCATCTAAATACATTTGAAATGGCCAAATGACCACGTTCCCCCCCTTGTCCGCTTTTTTAATTACAATGTCTCTATGTTCCTTCAGACTTTTTAAAGCATCTCTATGAGTTTTCTTCACGTTTTGCACACTTTTAGATTCTTTCTTTTCAATTTTCTGTAGCTCTTTATTAAGCCTCCTTTCAAAGCAGTTGATTGCATCATTGTTAATATGGGGAATAAAAATAGATTTTGGTTTAAATTTGCTCCCGCTGTTCATTCCAATATCAATGTCAGTATTGGTTAAATTTAAAAATGGATCATCAATAAATGATTCAACATTTCCTAATTCCTGGACCACATGCAGAGTGTCAATATCATGTGTCGTTAAAATTGTAGGGTTACTTGAGACAGTCTGCACATTTTGTCCTTTGTTAGCAGCAAAACATTTTTTCAATTTTAACTTTCTGGTAAAATTGAAAAGGTCTATTCTTGTCTCTGTATAGTTGAAACGTGATGAAGGACAAAAAGACAATCCCATAGATAATAGCTGCATTTCAGCTTTAGTAAAAGAATAATTAGAAATATTTACCACTGTCATCTGGTCTTTCATTTCTTTGCCTGTCTTCCCCTTGTTAACATTCCCACTGGGTTGTCTTGCATGCTGTTGTTGGCAAATGTATTCACTTTTCCTCCTCTCCCTCCGCACCCGTGACCTCTGCCCTGGCTTTCGCTGTTGGCCTGGATATTTTGTACTCTTCCTTTTGCCATTAGCGTAAATTCCTTTAAAAATCGGTCTTTTACCACATTTAATTCCGAGTGATTACTCTGTTCATTCTCACTGTTATCGCTGTCTGTAATTTCTACTGCATTTGTTTCTGCATCTTTTTCTGCAATTGTGGTTGTTTTAGAGGTAGACGCTTTTTGTTGTTCTGTTAACTCCGTAGTTTCTTTCCTCAAATGATCACATTTTTTACTGAATGTGAGGATTTGTCCTTTGCTATAATCCATTTAATCTCGCTCAAATGTAATCAATTTTTTTGTTTTTATTTCCTCTTCTATTTTTTCCAACCTTTTATTCATTTTTGCCATTTCTTGTTCAAATTCATCATAATTATATAACTCCTTCAATTTGTTCACAATTTCCTCACTTTCTTCATTTAACTTACTGCATTCTTTTTCGGCATACTTATTACTCATCCATTCATTAATCATTTCCGGGTCCGGATTTTAAAATGTAGGAATAATGTAGATGCTGAGACCACGGGGTATCCTCCCCACATCTACATACTGCTGCAATGCCATGGCCTACCACCACTACATTTATATATGTTTATTTGGTTTTTACATGTTTAAAAAAAAAAAATCTGTTTTATTGTTTTATCATTATATAGGGAATATAGTATATTACATACACGGCTGGTATAGTGCCTTCAGTTGACGTTGCTCTACAAGAAAAATTATGTCAATAAATGCAAAGTTATTGACAGCAGATGATGGAGCATTCAGTAGTGTCTTATTGTCACAGTGCTCCAGTTAGTAGTTACTAGCATTTATCACTGTCATTTCAATCTTGCAATAACAGGTTCAAACAATCTGCTTCAATCAGGTATAATCCTAACATAGACCTATTATATGACGCACTAAGTCATGCCAGCCCTATCAACAAATCTCACCACATCATTCAGTGTACCATATACTGTTACCAAGGTGAGTTCATGCTTCCATGTCTTCTAAAACAGCTGTGTTATTGAGTTTTAATACAGAATGGGTGATAGCTAATTGTGGTGTCTTAAGGGGGTTAACAGTGTAGGGAGGTGTGTTTCTGCCTCCATACCCCCCACTTCGTTGCCACTCTCAGAATGAATGCTGTGGGTTTTGGAGCCATCACGAATTTCAGTGTGTGAGGCTGTCATAATAGCCTCCCAGTACGTAGCAATAGGATATTTACAGAGTCGCAAATTGTCCTCTCTGTGTAGAGTGGTGCTTTCCGCTTTCTGCTTGTGCCCAGTTTACGAACAATCGCATCCAGGCCGTGATATGAGGAGGGTCAGATGATTTCCATTTGCGTGTGATTGATATTTTGCCCAAAAGCAGCCCCAAATCAATAAATCTAGATGTGACTTTATAATCTTCCCTCCTGTGATATAACCCCATAATGCATATCTCCCATGTAACCATGAGTGCTCTGTCAGTGCAGTGCATTGCATCAAACAAACTACTTATTCCTGACAGTAGTGTCGCAACTAAGGCAGGCCCAAAACATGTGTAGGACGTCAGCATCTACCAGCTGGCAATAAGGGTAGGCAGCGTCAGCATGCTGGAAATACCTAATTATTTTATCAGGGGTAAGATAGGCTGTGTGTACAACATATAATTGAATCAGCCGAATCAGGCATTTCGGGGGACTTTAACAGGGCCCTCCAACAAGGCATCACACTCCCCATCCGTAAAGGGCTGGCCCAGGTCTACTTCCCAACTGTCACACAATGGCATGAGAGACTGTATTGTATGTGAGTGCAGGGACCCCACCAGCCAGTGCACAAGGTGTTTGCCACAACCTAAGACATGTAAATATTGTATTGTAAGGTGCATAAGTGGTTCGTTTGTTATGTCTCCCCAACTATGGCCCAACGCCCTCACAGATGAAGTATCCAACGCAAATTGTCCAACAGGGAGTTAGAATTCCTCAACAAGGGTGTTATAAGGTAAGAGTGTACCATCCCTATACAGATCACGTGTTGTCTAAATACCAGCAGCCTCCCATTCGACAGTTCTGTTCTGGTGGTGAACTGTGCGCTGCGTGGTGTGCCTAATGGAACCAAAGCCGGGGAGTGGGGGAGAGTCTGGCATGTGAGATAAAGGCTCCTCCGATAGCTGCGATAGGCAACCAACAGGAGTGCAGGTTTTGGCAGTGGGTGTCGAGCACAAGGGTGAATAAACTGCAACAGGCTAGAGAGGCTCCAGGCCGATAGCAACATGGCTGTGTTCGACAGCTGCAAAGCCACCATGCCACCCACTTGAGCTGTGCCGCCAGATAGTGTCAAAAGAGCGAAAGAACAGTGGCGGCTCGCATAGGGCATGCTGCGGGGCGGTGGGCGGGGCAGGGGAGTGGCAGAGTGAGGGGTAGTAAACTCAGACATACGACGGAACGGAGGAAAGTAATTATTACGTTCCTCAGTTCTGTCGTATGTCCGAGTTTACTATCCCCCACCCTGGGCCTCCCCCGCCCCGCCCAACCGCCACGAAGCACGCCCTATGCGAGCCACAACTGCAAAAGCGCGTATTTACAAAGGCAGGTTCACAAAGTAGTACAGGAAACGAAGGAGCATAACCATTTTAAGTAATGCCACTCAGCCAGTGACAAACAAGGGAAGTGTCTTCCAAAAAGCCATCTGGGCTCTCAATGACGTGGCAGCTTGCATCAGATTCCCATCAAAGATGTCACCGCCGAATTGTAGACCTGTATTCCCAAGTATCGGAAAGTAGTGGGCTGCGAGGTGAGTGGAGTTGTGTAGGCCTGGGTGGAGTTCGTGGAGAATAAGTGACCAAGCTGCATTGTGTGTTTGGTTCTGCCATTTGCATTGATTTTCAGCACCAGGCGTTTGTCCTGCACTGTAAAATCAGTGCGAACTGCACTATACGCAAAAGGGTTCTGCTTCTTTTAGTGCAGCTCAAGTAGATTTTCTACCTGAGCGGCAGCTTTCTCAACGCAAATGGAAGGTTTCTCTGCACAAGCGTTGGCGACCATCGGCGACTATCCGCGTTGAGAAATCTGACCATCTCTGTTGAGAAATCTCACTGGGAGGTGGATTTTCCTCGCTTGCCAACTTGATGTTTAACAGAACTCCACATGCTCCATGGAGCATGGAGTGCGGAAAACTCTGCAAGCTCTGTGAACGGAGCGGAGTTCATCACCCAGAACTAGAGTTGTGTCAATGGTAAGGTATGGATTGGGCTTAGTTGAGATAAACAGGAATGAGCAAGATTTGTTCTAATTGACCCGCAAGCCAGAAAGAGCAGCAAATTGGTGAAGAGGGCACACAACCTCAGTGGGCATAAAGGAGATGTTTCTTAAGTATATTAGCAGGTCATCTACATACAGGGATATAGCATGAACTACGTCTCCCAATGGCAGGCCCTACTCAGGACCTCGAGAGCAGAGGTGGGCTGCAAAGGCTTCACCACTAGCGAGAAAAGCAGTGGAGAGAGGGGACATCCTTGCCTGGTACTGCATTCTAAGCTGAAAGGGTCAGATATAAGGGCCCCGTCTTCCCCCTAGCTAGTGGTAAGGTACATAGCAGCCTGACGTAACTAATACTTCTAGAGCCAAAACCATATTGGGATAGCACCGCTAGCAGAAAGGGCCGTTCCGACGAATCAAAGGCACGTTCCAAATCCTGTACTAACCAGCCCATTTGGGACCAAGCGGCTGGAGTGTACTTCAGTATTCGAAAAAATCATTGCAGATTAAGTGAGGTGGTGAAGGTCAGGACAAACCGATTTTGATCTGGCCGCACTAACGCTGGTGCTAACAAGGATACCAATACCTTTGCTAAGATTTTATAATCTGTGTTAGGTGGGGCCACTGATCTGTAGGAGCTTAGGGCTTCTGGGTTTCTGCCAGGTTTTGGCAAGGAAATTAGAAGTGCTTCACGTAAGGAGGCTGGGAGATCGATGCGGCTCTCACTATGGCCCCTCAAGTGTCGGCTGTGGTAGGTTCCTGCACAGCCGTGATGCGGCAGCTACGTAAACTTACTGCCATTCTCTCTGCCTCCACGCTGCAGACTATCGTCTCAGCAACTGTCATCTCGAGGCTAGATTATGGTAATGCTTTGTATCTAGGCCTATCACAGAAGCTGTTGAGGAAACTGCAAGTCGTGCAAAACGACGCTGCCAGACTGGTCTTCTCTCTTCCCAGAAGTGCACATGCATCTACTCTCCTTCGCAAACTGCATTGGCTTCCCGTGAAGCTTAGGGTCCATTTCAAAGGCCTCTGCATGGCCCATAAAGCACTTTTTGGCAATGCCCCGGAATATGTTAAACAGCGCCTAAGGAAGTATGTTCCCGGTAGGTCCTTACGCTCTGGGTCTGTCCCAAATCTGGTTCAACCCAGATTCAATCTAAAAACTAAAGGAGGTAGTGCTCTCTCAGTACTCATTCCTCAACTTTGGAATGATCTCCCACCCAGCCTTAAGGAGGAATCTAACCTTCTTTCCTTCAGAAAAAAATTGAAGACATTTCTGTTTGGTACGGTAACATCTTCGGTCTAATTGGAGTTGGCAGATGGTTTGTGGAGGCGGTATTATGTTGTTGGTCGTCTGTCTAGCACTTAGAGACCAGTGGTGATAGGCGCTTTATAAGAACCATATAACATAACATAACATAACATAACATAAGAAGTCTTCAATGCCTCATAATATAGAGCCTACAAATAGGGGTATCAGTACTGGGGCGTCGGCCTTATAGACCTCTGCCGGCAAACCATCTAGGCTCACAGTTATACCAATTGCCAGTGCCCGTATTGCTTCATTTATTTCAGATGGTGTAATGGGCTCATCTAGCTCTAGCTTCTAGTCCAGCGTGATACAGGGAAGTGGCACAGCAGTTAAAAAGGAGACTATGTCATCTGGGGCCACTGTAGTGACTGAGCGATTAAGGGAAGTGTAGTGACGGGTCACCTCATCATGAATCTCCCTTATCGAGTAAAGAAGAGAACTATCAGTAGAGCCTATTCGACTGATTGGGTCTTTGCGCCGATCTTGATGAATTAGCCAGGCCAAAAGAGAGCCGGCTCTATCTGCAGCAGCATGAGTTTTGGCCGAGTGAGCAATATAATTGTGGATTCTCAATCACTGCTGAAGAGCTGCAAGTTCCCCATGTGCTTCTGCCAGGCCTAGCCTGCCAGCGGGCTCACCCACTGCCATATTTTCTAAGTACAACAGCTTTTGATCAATATGTGATATGTCAGTGTCAAGATGTTGGTGGCCATTACAGTGTAGACCCAAACACATGCCACGTAATGTCACTTTCAATGCATCCCATTCCATTGAAAGCACTTCTGTAGTGGCATTATTAGAGTTAAAATAGTCATCTATTGCTGTGACCATGACTGATCAAAACGGAGAGTCATCTAGGGCTGCTGGTTGCAGTCGCCGAGTGGGAATTGTAGGAGTACCCGTCACCCATGCAAAATGTATACATTGTGGGTTGTGGTCCGAGTGAGTGAAACCCAGGTAGTCAACTCGCGTGACGTATGATGTGAGTTCAAATGTGTCCACTACTCTGTCTATCCTAACATGAAGGGAATGTGGTGCAGAATAGAAGGAGTATACCTTTGTTGTAACATTAAGCGTGTGCCAAATATCAAGGAGAGCCCAATTTTGCAGCCAGCTAGTACGCGCTCTTGTATTTGATGAAGCAGCAGTGGGGGTACTGGAGGAAATGATCAGTTTAGATTGACATCAAGCACACTATTAAAATCCCCTACCAGCAGCCATGGTATCCCATTAGATTTCAAGAGAACTCCAGAAAGAGCATGTAAGTATGTATTCGGGGCATAGAGGCTATAAAGCAATATACGCTGGCTATCCAATCTGCCCGATACGCCAGCGTATGCGCATTTCTTGCGAGAAAAGCGCATGTGCGGGCGTCCGTGCATGCGCATTTGTCACAAGAAGTTGGAAACGAGGAAGAGGGAGCACCGGAGACGCCGCGCTGCAGGTAAGCCTTTACATTTAATTATTTTATCATGCCTGATATTATTTTAAAAGGATGGCGGGCGGGTGGTGGGTGGCAGGCAGCTACGCTTTGCACTGGCGTGTGCGTAGCGCTGCCTGCTTCGCCTACTTTGAAAACTGCGAAACAGGCAGCGCTACGTACACTACGTGTGTGAAGCGTAGTATAACGCCCAGGGTTAGTGCAGAGTGCTAGGGTCAGGCCCAGTCCTACACAGCTGCCGCCTACACACACCATCTTAACAAGACCGTCAACCATGAATGTAGCTACATCATTAGTACAAACATAAATTGGAGCATATCATGTAGTGCAAACATAATGGCGTATAGCAGGAATGAGAAAATCTAAAAACATTGATTAGGACCTTAGAGGATATCCTCGGACATTTGTGGGGTTAGAGCCAGCGGAGGAACTGAGTCTAATTTGGAGGGCCAGGTGGTGGTAGAGTTGCCATCACTGGAGGAATGGAGCGATTCAGTATCAGGGCTCGAATGCTGTGGTATTTCTGTAAGTGCGGTGGCATGTTCCAATGCTGATTGGCATTCCGCAATCATCTGTTCCTGGTCCAGTGCAGCCTTGGGGACTGGGGATTGCCATGACCGTTGCCATGACCTAGGGCGGTGCTTGCTGCAGCGTGCCGGTCAGAAGTGCGGTTCATGTTGGCACCTGATTGTTAGTGACGAGTAGCATGGGGGCTGTAGGACTTCAGCCATCTCCAGGCATCGTCTGGCGTGTCAAAGAAGTGCGTGTCACTGCTTGCAACCACGCAAAGTCACGCTGGGAAGAGGAGCGCATATTTCAGGTCAAGTTCCCAGAGACAACCTTTTACTGTGAACAATGTACTATGTTGATGCTGAACTGTGACCGTGTAATCTGGGAAAAACATAATTTGTGTGTATCCTATTGTCACTTCGTAGAGTTTTGTAGTTTTCCGTAGAAAAGAGTCTCTATCACGGAACTGTAGCATCTTGAGCACCAGAGACTGTGGATAGGAGCCAGGTGGGGGGTCTACATGCAGAGACACGATGTGCACGCTCAATAGAGAAATATTGTGACAAAGCATGTGAAGGAAGCAGGTCACGTATCCTGCCTTCCAAGTATTTCACAGCATCTCAGCCTTCCATTTCTTCTGGTAGTCCTACTATATGTGTATCGTTCCTCCTGGACCTCCCCTATGCATCTTCTACTCTTCGTTCCAGGGTACATACGCTGTCCGTTAGTGCCTTCAAGGAATATTCTATGTGTTGGGTTTTGGGCTGAATGTTAGCTATGGTCTGCTCCACTGAGTCCACCTATTCAGCAAGCTTGCGATGGACAGCATGCAACAATGTGAGGTCTGTGACAACATTAGGGATTCTGGCCCTTTAGAGATGTCCTGGTGCATTCAGTGGCTGCCAGGAGAATGTCAAATTTGCTCTCTATTGCCACCGAAAGACCTGGTGCTTCCGGTTGAGAAGCATCCACGTCTGATGCACCAGGGGCCATTGCAAACCATTTTTTTTTTAAAGAAAATTGGAGGTGGCACCAGGAATGAAGTAACAAGCCCGTAAATGCTGTCTTATTCAAAACAATCCTTTATTCATCTTCATATTTAAAATAGGAACACACAGGGCAACAGCCAACGTGTTTCGTTCCTTTTAATGGAACTTCATCAGGGCTGCAAACAACATGAGACAACATGTAAATATCCACACATAGATATACATACAAAATACAAAACATTATATATATATATACGAAAAATAAAAATAAAAACATACTGTATTAATACATATAATTAACATACAAAGACATATTCACTACTATAACACTGATGACACTAAACCTTAACTCAAAAATTACAGAACAATATATAAATATAAACACAACCAATCAACACGTCAAAACACATAAATCTTTTTACGACACAAAATCTTGTTAAAAGCAAAAAAGACATATTTATACCAGTATGTCAATACTGTTGGTCATGTCGCCATTTAGCCTTTTGATCAGATTATTGTATATACAATAAACACAGGAGAGAAAAGCTTAAGAGGAAGAGAACAGCAGGAGGAGAACAAAACGGTGTGGCAACGCATATAGTCCGTAAAAACCTAGACATTATACAATAAGGACATTAAAATAAAATAGAATTCAATAGAGAGAAATTTTCAAGATAAAACCTCACCATGGTAATGTGAAGATTTCAACAGAATTTTACAGATAATATCCAGAGTAGAATTCATCCAATCCAATACAAAACTTTGGTTATGATTAAGTTTTCCTGAAAATAACAGTATAACAAACATTTCAATTTGGCATAATAACCAACTCTTTTCATAGATATCATAACAATACATATCTCTATATCTTCCAGTAGGTCGTTTACTCATAGGCACATACAACTACCCAACATATATATATAAATGAGGAAGATTTAAGACCAACGATAACCATAGGTTTTTCTTGTAATGGCCAATTTTGTTATAACCATATATTTTTACCAAGCATATATAGAAGTATAAATGCAATAAGTTGATTCATACAGTGTCATGAAAAGGTTGTACATGAAAAAAGAGAGAGAGAAAAGGTCAAAAATAAGAACAGACTGTTTATCTACAACTGGATGTGTCTTACTTCAAAGGAAACATCTACATCTCATAGTTGTTATAATACATCGACCTAAGCTAGGGCCAGTTCATATAGAGATATCATAAGGGGAGAAAAAGGCATATTAATTACCCAATAGGTGATTCCTCTTGCGAAAAGATTTGTTAATTGTCACTCGCAGTCATTCGATTCAACCAAAAGTTGCGAATCAACAGTCTGAAATAAGACATCATACAGTAACCTATCTTTGATAATGCAACATGGCTTATCCATTCATTTTCTCAAACGAATATATCCACTGTCATTCGGGGTTATTATTAGCTTCTAACTAAATAACGATAATTAATTTCCGAGTATAACAACACTGAATATCTCAAAGGACATAAACTCCCTAATGACCCCATTTATAAATTTCAAATAGCCACCATTATTAGTAGGCACAAATAGCCTCTACATTAGCACCCACAGCCGCATTAAAAAAGATAGACTGTTCAAATACATTACATCTCATTATGTACTTCTATATCTCCCCTAACCATCATACTCAAATGGTATAAGAATGTAAGCCACAGAAAAATATACTCACATATAGCATCCCTATGGTTTTCCGTTTTTTCTATATATAACTATGAGCGTGGTCATGATAAACCCCAAGTTTCAGAATCTGAAAAGATATGTATTGACAAATGTATATAGGAATAATATATAAAATAGAATAAGAAAAATAGAACAATTTCCGATGCGTATATTCATATTATCTATAAGATCCTACCCACATTTCCTTTGCATGTAATCTATATTTCATTTACAATCATCATCATATATATAATAATATGACATAAACACCCAATTGGGCTTTGTTATATGGATCTTAAAAAATCAATATCCACATTTGTATCGACGTCACACATTACGACCAGTAAAAATAAACACAATTAACGCTGCAGACCAACACTTAGCATGATATTTATAGGGACATATTTGCCCCTAAAATTATATAGATATCGTTTTTAGTCACCTACGAACATTATCCCGGCGATATGACAATTGTTGTTGGAGATCTCCTCTCATGTCAAATCAATAAAGAAATAATACAATCCATTACCTAAGTTCCGCCGCTCTACCCCGTAATGTCGCCATGAATAGACAGCAGCCAATTATACAATAAAGGCAACACTATATTGCCCTCACTACAGAACAAACTACTTTCCCACAGCATCCACTTACTTCAATAGCGTTACGATTGACGCTTAGCCAAGAAGATCCGAGTCCGCAATCCGGGTAGAAAGTAACCGATTTCAATTCTCCCAGCAGCTCATAATGTAAATCGAGGCAGGACACAATGTGAGCGTCTGACGTCAAGTGGTCTTACCGATTTAATTCTGCTTGACCCAGAAAATTTGACGCCATCTTAAAGCGTATTAAATCCATGAATAGACAGCAGCCAGTTATACGATAAAGGCAACACTATATTGTCCTCATTACAGGACAAACTACTTTCCCACAGCATCCACTTACTTCAATAGTGTTACAATTGACGCTTAGCCGGGATGAACCGAGCCCGGAATCCGGGAAGAAAGTAACCGATTTCGTTTCTCCCGGCAGCTTATAATGTAAATCGCGGCAGGACGCAAACTGAGCGTCTGATGTCATGAGGCTTTTCGGTTTCCATGCTACTTAACCCAGAAAATTTGACGCCATCTTAGAGGGTATTAAATGTCATATGGACGTGCACTTCAACTATGCTAAGAACCCGCCTACCAATTACATTCTGAACCTCGTGTTGATATCCATTATTAATAAGGGCGCAAAGAGCACAAATGTATAATCCAAATAGCATAATTAATTAATTAAAAAATGTATAAGAAAATTTTAACAGTGGAACAGTAGTTATACGCGGCAGTACTTCTTATTATATATAGGTCCAATTTAGAAACAACGCAGATAAATATATCGGCGGAATATGTTCTATTAGGAACAATGAACATAGCAAGGGAAAATAACTTGTGAGTAACAGAGACAAATATCTCTGCCATCTTATAGTGGCTAATATAGATTACATAGACAGATATCAGAATCGGAATGTGTTGGTAAGTATAAAAATTTCTGGGACAGTATTTGTCCTACAAATTGTATCCTGCCATTGTGAAACACAACTGGGGATGATCTGAAAAGTAGGCAACCACCACCCAATTAATTACATAAAATTACATTGATGATCCTAACAATGTGGGTGAGAAGTTGTACATCTTGCACCTCAAGTTGTCAACATACAGTTAGAAAAATATACAGCACACAGAGCTTGGTGCAAATATACATAGAATTCTACAAGTAATATTAAACAATCAAGATACATACCACACGTTACCAAATGCAAATAACTTACAATTGCCACCATCAAGCGTAACCATTTTTGGAATCCTAACTCTACAAAAAATAATGCATTTCGCTATCAGTGTTATGTCCAAACTGGATAGATTGCAAACGACATATCCATTTTGCTTCTGCTCTTCTTAGCGTGAGTTCCCTAGTGCCACCCCTCCTATTAATCGGGACATGTTCAATAGCATGGAACCAAAATGTATCATCGTTTTGATGCATCGAGTCATAGTGTTCCATAATGGGATATCTTGAGTCCCTGCCCCTAATAGCTCTCCGATGTTCCTGGATTTGTAACTTTAATGGGCGAACGGTACTCCCCACATAGATTTTTCCACATGGACAGCCCAAGATGTAGACAACATGTGTAGTATTACAGTTACAAAACTGATCAATGGTATACCTATGGTCAGTATTATAGGAAAATTACATGCTTTTATTTTTACCCATGGGACAGATATTACAAGTCCCACATGTAAAAAGCCTTTGGGCTTAATCATGTTCCACCACTGGATACTGATGTTTAGAGATGTCCTGGTGCATTCCGTGGCTGCCAGGAGAATGTCAAATTTGCTCTCCATTGCCACCGAAAGACCTGGTGCTTCCGGTTGTGAAGCATCCACGTCTGATGCACCAGGGCCCATTGCAAAGCATGTAGGATTGCTCTGTGCAGGCGAGCGCAGTCACCCCATAGCTTAGTGCAACGTCCAGTGACTTCAGTCAGTTGTGCGGGATAATGCAGTGTCAGTGAGCCACCAGGAGACCCAGCACTCAACCCCCATCCATACCACGCCTGCTGCTTGCCTCCTACAGGGGAGAAGTAACAGTTCTTGGCAACTTGGAAAGGCTGCCTCTAGCAATAAGCCATGTGTGTCCTTGTTGTGAAGGTGGAGGCTAGTTGGAACAGGGACAATATAACAGCTGTGGTATAAGAACATGTTGTCCAGTGGGTTTCTCAGACACACGAACGCACCGCCAATTTGATGTCAGGCAAAGTGCAACAAAATATTTATTCAAGCGCACATTCGAGTATCACTGATCAGGTTGAATGGAGATGCAATTAGTGGACTCTCATTGCCCCAGGCAGTAACTTCATCACTCTGTGTCTGTAGTGCTTCACAGAATTAAGTTGGGCAGGAGCAAGTAAAGTATCAGATACATTTCAATTCTATTTGACATCATTACACTGTGTGCCCATTTTGGTTCTGCGCTCCAGCATTGCAGCAATGTGGGAGTAATACAACGCAGCAGCAGCCATAAGGGTCCTAGCGGCTGATGGAAGGGCGGAGATGGACCCAGGGTCAGGTGACCACAATCAACAACCCGTAAAGGGTGAGGCGGCGGTGCATCAATGTCAATTCTGAACTTAATCAATAGCTATACCAACACCCCCTCCACTCCCTACTACTGCATATATGCCAAAGGGGGGCATTGGGCACCGCAGCCAGGACAGCATATAAAAGTCATCTGTAATTGCTCAGGAGAGGGGGTAAATATCACAGATCAGCCAACTGAGGCCCCTGGAATACGGCTCACTGCTGCTGCCTTAGGGAGGAGTTTTGTGGTCTGGTGTGAAGGTGCAACCAACAACAGTAAATTAGGCAGGAACTGGTGCCCCACTCCTACCGCCTCCAGAAGCCGGCAGATCACCACCCAGCACTGTGAGCTTGGGTCCGATCCAAACCTCGAAGCATGACCAGGTCTGTAGGAGCAGGGTGCAGTTGCAGTGTCATGCAAGCAAATATAGCAGGAGAACTCTCCACACAGCTCCCAATCGGAAGATTGATGTCAGGCCCGGTTTAGTAGCAGTGATTAGGCCTGGGCCCAATGTGACCCCCAAGCTCCACTGCAGTGTGCCTCACCACCTGGAAGTGTCCCATGGCCGCAACACGCTGCATGTCCTGCCTCAGTGTCGCAGCCTCACCTGACAGGCAAAATTGCACGGGCAGTTGCTACCATTATATACCTGCCAAAGTGGGAGTAGAAGGCACTGCAGTCAGGACAGTGTGCAAGGTCCAGTGCAACAGCTCAGGAAAGGGAGTAAATGACACAGTTTAGCCAACTGGGGACCCTGGGGTATGGCGCACCACCACTGTCTAAGGGAGGAGGTTTGTGGACTGGCGTGAAGGCACAAACAACCAGGAAAACAGGCAAGAGCTGGCCCCTAGGTCCCACCGTTTTCAGTAGCCAGCAGAGCACCACTTGGCAGTGTATTCCTGAGCCCAATCCAGCCGCTGAAACTTGACCAAGTCTGTAGTGGCAAGGTGCAGCTGCAGTGCCGTGCAAGCAGGTATCGCAGGAGAGCTCACCTTGCATCTCCCATGCATTAGATCAATGTCAGGCCCATTTTAGCAGCAGCAGTGAGGCCTGGGCCCAACATGACCCCCACCGCAGTGTGCCTTGCTGCCTTGAAGCATCCTATGTCCACAGCACACTGTATGTCTTGCCTTTGTGTCGCAGCTCATCTGCCAGGCCGCTGCTCGCGGACAGCCACCAATCACAGTGCCCTCAGCCCCCACATACGCCCTTTAGAGCATTCCGTGCACAGGCAAGCCTAGACCCAATCTGGCCCTTGGGATCTGCTCAGTCGCTGCACCCCAGGGGGAATCAGAGGCGCAGCCACTCAGCAATTTCCCCCGCTAACCTATTTATGCTGTGTCTCTGTGATGGCAGGGAGTACCGCCAGGACCCACCGGTCAGCCACCAGGAAAGCCTGTATCGCAGAAATTTGCGAGGGGCACTCCGCATCCAATCTACTCAGGTAGGGAATCTCCAGGTTACAGGCAGTGATCAGCAGGGAGCAATAAGGGAGTGGCACGTAGCGCCGTCCGTAGATATCATCGCTATACACTCTGCCCACAACTTACCACAAGGGTATAGGCACCAGCAAGGCTCACAGCTCTGCTCCCACAATGATCCACCAATCTGCTCCAGGATAGTTGTGATCTGCTCCAGGCAGCCTGAGAAGGCAAATGGTGCAGGGAGGGGCATTTTATGTTTGCTGGTAACCAAGATTGATGCTGTATAATGGGATAGTCTTGCAGAGCCTCTTGAGAGAGCGCTTGCCATTTTGGCCCTGCTAGCCATTTCCCCCTGATGTTTTGATTTATAGAGATTAAAGTTTCATTGTTTGAATAGGGAGCCACTGCGCTGGCAAGATTTGACAGTGTGGTTGTTTAAATCGGCCCTTTGTGATCTGCAATTGTTAGTGTGTGGTTTAAATAGAGGTAAAAGCTAGATTAAACTGTATTTCCCTAAATAAAGCAAGGCATTAGTTTTTATGCACTATAACGCATGTTAATTGTGGTATTTTACATCCAAGCTGCATTTGGGGTATTGGTTGCTCCTTCTACCTTCTGTTGAAATCAGTGAGACACTGAGTGATCATGGTCTATGCCTACTAACCATCCATTGTAGGCCTATCAGGCAATTGATGCAATTTCTTTAAGTTGTATCTCCTGATGTATTTCTTATCTTAAAGTATGGTGGCACCATTTTCATTCTGTACACTGGTACTCCATCTTTATTACTAATCACATTTCTTTTTGGCTTTACATTTGCTTTGGTGTCTGTTTCTTTTTTTAAATTAACCTACTGTAGGTCTTGTGTGAGTACACTATAGAAAGTTTTAACCTCAATACTAGAACACGTTTGCTCATGGTGCTGAATTATTTCTATTCTTGTTTTCACTTTGAATTCTTGGTTGTTGTCTCAACAACTTTTTAATAGTATCACGGAAAAACTTTTTGTAAAAAAACGTGTTATAACCACAATGAAAAGTACTAAGTGCATATATATTGTTTTTTATTTCTCCCTATTTGATTTTGTGATATTAGGTAATTGGCTTTTAGTTATATTTTCTGTGCTTGGCGACGCATCATCCTGATGATAACCCATGTCTATTGTGCCATCGGGCTGAAATGTTGACTTCTATATTTATTGACTGCCTTATGTTGTGTTTTATTTCAGGATCTACATTTCTGTATCAAGTTGTTTTTGATCTATTATCAATATGTATGGAGTGATATATATATATAAATAGTTATAGTTAGGACCTATTATGCATAGGAAATCTGCAACATTCTATTTGGAATAACTTTGGCGCCGGTTGACAAATCTTCGCGAAATTTTCAAAACTCGTGGCCCGCTCCGGTCCGCTCCTATCCTGAATGTCTCCGGGTGATTCGTTAAGCGGGGGCTGAGAAAAAAAGGGGTCCCAAAACGTGTTTTCCCCATGCAGTTTTCCATAGGGACCGTTAGACGCAGCTACAGCCCGAACTGCTGAACAGAATTACACCAAATTTGGCAGAAAGGTAGCCCTTGGTTCACACTCGTGCCTTTTGGTTAAATGGTGTAAATCCATTCAGTAGTTCCTGAGAAAATCAAAAGTAAAGTCATAGATATGTCTGGGCAGAGCCTAACCACACATCTCATCGTAAGATCTGATTGGCTGTCAGCACTTCATCCAAGAAGTGTTGGCAGCCATCTTAGGACCAATATACATGATTGTACGTCATTAAAAAGCATTGCAGTTAATAGAAGGTTTTAAGACTTTAGTTAAATTATAAATCATTTGTTGATTGTACCATACTCATTTTAGGAATTGTGGTGTGTTCTAAGGTGATTTTACCATGTGATAAAGCCTTCTGCTGGGATATCATGAATCATGTTTGAGAGAAAACTATTTTCTCATGCTTTTCCCACAGAGATTTGGAAGGTGATCTATAAGCTAAACTGAGAGCATATTTTCTGTAAATTCACATTATCTTTCTCAGTCATGTGAGAATTAAGTCTGACATTCTCAGTAAAACATGTACATCCAACAAGGGCAGAGACTGTCAGTTAATTCCTTTGTGTTTCACTGCAGCTTCCCAGAGTGTTCTAAAGAAAAACTAGAGCGCTAACAGTCCTACTCATGACAAACGTATGGCACACCTGAAGCCATCTTGATTGGAATAAAGTGGTAACTCTTAAAACATTTAATTTAAAAAGGAACAAAATGAGGGGGTTCATTTTGCCATAGAAATTATGATTAGTGCTGCAGAAAGAAAAATTAGGGAACATTTCGACTTCTCAAATCCTCTTCTATTTCCTTAAAAAATTCTGACATGCAGACTGAAACATGCACTTTGAAAACCAGCAGCAGACTTCCCTGGTGAGCAGTAGTTTTACTACAGTGATCTAATGAGCAACTAGAGTGCTGCCATTCAGAATTTATGGCAAATGTGTGACACATCTGAATGCCTTCTTGATGGAACCAAAGTAAACAAGCATTGAAAATGCAATAGGTCTCGCCCTCATTTAAGTTAAAGCAATTCTGTTTGTAATTAGGTGGCTTTTTAGCTTTGCTTTTATTAAAGTTTTTCAAACTTTCATGTACATAACATGCATATGTATGCATATATGTATATTTATATGTATGCATGCATTTATATTTGTATTTATATAGATATGCAGATTATATATATGTTTTTCTATGTATGTATATATATATAGACACATACATATAAATGCATATGCATATATATGCATATATATATGTGCATATGTGTGCGTTTAGAGAGCGGTAGAGAGAGGTAGAGAGGTAGAGGTGTAGAGGTAGAGAGGTAGAGGTAGAGAGATAGATGTAGAGGTAGAGATGTAGAGAGGTAGAGAGTAGTAGAGAGAGAGGTAGAGAGAGGTAGAGAGGTAGAGAGTAGAGGATGAGTAATAGAGAGTGAGTAGTAGAGAGTAGTAGAGAGAGTAGCAGAGAGTGAGTAGTAGAGAGTAGTAGAGTGAGAAGTAGAGAGTGAGTAGTAAAGAGTAGTAGAGAGTGAGTAGTAGAGAGTTATAGAGAGTGGATAATAGAGAGTGAGAAGATGAGAGTAGTAGAGAGTAGTAGAGAGTGAGTAGTAGAGTGAGTAGTAGAGAGTAGTAGAGTGAGTAGTAGAGAGTAGTTGAGAGCGAGTAGTGGAGAGTGAGTAGTTGAGAGTGAGCAGTAGAAAGTAGAAAATAGCGAGTAGTAGAGAGTGAGTAGTAGAGAGAGAGTAGTAGAGAGTGAGTAGTAGAGTAGTAAAGAGTGAGTGGTAGAGAGCAGGAGAGAGTAGTAGAGAGTAGTAGAGAGTGAGTAGTAAAGAGTAGTAGCAAGTGAGTAGTAGAGAGTAGTAGAGAGTGAGTAGTAGAGAGTGAATAGTAGAGAGTAGTAGAGAGTGAGTAATAGAGAGAGTGTCGTAGAGAGTAGTAGAGGGTGAGTAGTAGAGAGTGAGTAGTAGAGAGTAGGAAAGAGTGAGTAGTAGAGAGTAGTAGAGAGTGAGTAGTAGAGAGTAGTAGAGAGTGAGTAGTAGAGAGTGAGTAGTAGAGAGAGAGTAGTAGAGAGTGAGTAGTAGAGAGTAGTCAGTTAGTGTCAGCCAGTGTCAGTCAGTGTCAATCAGTGTCAGTCAGTTTCAGTCAATCAGTCAGTCAGTGTCAGTCAGTCAGTGTCAGTCAATCAGTGTCAGTCAGTATCAGTCAATCAGTCAGTGTCATTCAATCAGTGTCAGTCATTGTCAGTCAGTCAGTGTCAGTCAATCAGTGTCAGTCAGTGTCAGTGTCAGTCAGTGTCAGTGTCAGTCAATCAGTGTCAGTCAGTGTCAATCAGTCAGTGTCAACCAGTCAATGTCAGTCAGTCTGTGTCAGCTAGAGCAGCTCTGCTGACCTGGTTCTCTGGCTCTAAAGCAGCTCTGCTGACCCGGTTCTCTCCCTCTAAAGCATCTCTGCTGACCTGGTTTCTCTGGTTCTACAGCAGGTCTGCTGACCTGGTTCTCTGGCTCTAGAGCAGCTCTGCTGACCTAGTTCTCTCCCTCTAGAGCAGCTTTGCTGACCTGGTTCTCTTCCTCTAAAGCAGCTCTACTGACCTGGTTTCTCTGCCTCTAGAGCAGCTCTGCTGACCTGGTTCTCTGGCTCTAGAGCAGCTCTGCTGACCTGGTTCTTATGCTGTAGAGCAGCTCTGCTGACCTGGTTCTCTGGCTCTAAAGCAGCTCTGCTGACCTGGTTCTATGGCTCTAAAGCAGCTCTGCTGACCTGCTTCTCTGGCTCTAAAGCAGCTCTGCTGACCCGGTTCCATGGCTCTAAAGCAATTCTGCTGACATGGTTCTCTGGCTCTAGAGCAGCTCTGCTGACCTGGTTCTCTCCCTCTAGAGCAGATCTGCTGACCTGGTTCTCTCCCTCTAAAGCAGCTCTACTGACCTAGTCTCTCTGGCTCTACAGCATTTTGAATTTTAATTTTTAAAAATTTATAAAGTGCACGTTCACAATGCAGTTTCATGGCGCTAGAGGGATTCCTGGGCAAGAAGAGTGCGGAGGACTATATGCTGAAGGCCTGCTTGAACAGGAAAGTCTTGAGGGCCTTGCGGAACTCCATGTAGGAGGGGGAAAGTCTGATATAAAAAGGGAGGGTGTTCCAGAAAGTGGGCGCAAGCACCGCAAATTTCTGGCCTCCTGATCTTTGCTTCTTGAAGCGAGGAATGACTAATTGGGATTTGGTGGATGAACGAAGTACTCTGGAAGGGCAATAGTTGATAATAGCGGAATTTATAAAGGCAGGGGCCGTGCCCATCCGGGCTTGGAAGGTAAGACAGCCAAGTTTGAACAGGGCCCGTTGCTTAATGGCTTAATGGGGAGCCAATGAAGGGCGATGAGAAGGGGTGACGAATGGTGAAATTTAGATAGGCCATGTACCAGGCGAGCTGCCTGGTTCTGCACCAACTGAAGACGTTGAAGTGCGTAACCGGGGGCACCATAATGTTCCCATAATCGATCTTGGATAAAACCATGGCCATTACAATCAATTTGAGTGCAGAGGGAGAGAAAAACCGGAATACTTTCCTAATGATACGCAGGGTAAACGAACAGGAAGAAACAACCGAACTAATGCGGAAGTGGAGTGTCAAATGATGATTAAGTGTGATACCAAGGGTCTTGACTGAATAGGAGGGTGTGGGGGTAAGCCAAGGGAGGGGGGCCAAAAGGAAGAAGACCAAGGGTTGCCACTGCCACCCGTCAGAATCAACTCTGTTTTGTCCGGGTTGAGTTTGAGATGGTTCGCATTCATCCAATCCCGGATAAACACCATGACGGACTGGAAAGCAGTAACAGCTAGTGAGGGGGAGGAGAAATTAAAAATGAGTTGGAGGTCAACAGCATAATTGTAGACTGTGACCTCCATTTGTTGCAGCGTGAAAATAAGGGGGAAGATATAAAGGTTAAATAATAAGTGGGAGAGAGAGGAGCCCTGAGGGACGCCGCATTTTACCCTGCGGGGTGGAGCGGAAAATTCGGCCAGATGGACGGCCTGAGTGCGGTCAGCCAGGAAGGAGCCTATCCAGGCCAGTGCTTGTCCTCCTATGCCCGCCGCCTCGACACGGGACAAGAGAATAGAATGGTCCACCATGACAAAAGCGGCGGACAAATCCAGGAGGAGCAAGGCCTGATGAGTGTTGGTATCGAGACCCTCCCTGAGTTGATCCATGACCGAAATAACCACCTTCTCGGTGGAATGGCGGGGACGGAAGCCCGCCTGGCAGGGTGCAAGATAGTTACTGTCCTCAATAAAGGTGCTAAGTGTCTGGGTGGCGTGGGACTCAGCTATCTTGCCCAAGTAGGGGAGAAGGGATATCGGGCGGTAGTTTGTCGTGGAGGAAGGATCTGCCCCCGTTTTTTTTAGTATGGGGAAGATTATAGCAGTCTTGAAAGGGGCAGGGACGAGGCCATGTGTGAAGCAGTCGTTGAGGAGGGTAAGGACAGGGGATGGACATTCGGCAAAGATCTGACGAAGAATACGTGCCGGGCAGATGTCAACTGGAGAACCTGACTTGACACGGCTAAGCAAGGGAAGCAGGGATTCTCTAGTGAGTGCGGGGATGGAAGTAAGGGACAAGGTATTGCCTGGAGGGAGGGAGTGGGAAAAAGTGAGCGAAGGGGGGGGAATATTTGCTTTGATACAAGCTATTTTATCAATGAAAAATTCGTTAAGCGAGTCGCATAGCACCTGAGAAGGGAGGATCTTGGGCAGAGTTCTGTCCGAAGATGCCAACTCGTGGACGGTGGCAAAGATCTCCCGTGGCTGGCTTTCTGCAGCTAAAATACGCTCCGAAAAGTATTCTGTCTTAGCTGCCAGAATAGCTTGTTTGTATTCGCTAAGAATGGTGGTGTAGTATTGTTTCCGGGTTGGGCAGTATTCTCTTCTCCAAGCTCGTTCGGCCTGCCGTAACTCCAATTTTTTGGCTTTGAGGCCAGGGCTGAACCACTTGTTGGCATTGTGGGTACGGTTGATGGTAATCCGCTTCAGGGGGGCCACTGCGTCGCAGGCTTTAATGAGCCAGCGATCTAGAATGATAGCCTGGGAGTGAGGGATCAGGCCCGATAGGTCTGGGCAAGTAGTAATTAACGAGTTATACAGGGAAGGAATATCGACTCGATTCCAGTTCCTTGCCCGGGTTTTTTTATGGGCAGGAAGGAGTTGTTTTGTGGCTCAAATCCAAGGAAAAGGCGAGCATGGAGTGGTCAGACCATGGACAGGGGGAAATAGTAGGGACTGACGTCAGGATGTTTAGTGTCCATATCTGATCAAGAATGTGGCCCTGAATATGAGTAGGGCCTTGAACATGCTGGATGAAATTGAGGCTGAGAAGCAGTTGTGTAAAGTCCTTAGATTTAGTATCCTCAGCAGGGTCAGTAGGCCAGAAATTAAAATCTCCCAGGACGAGAACGGAGGCGCTATTGACTACTAAGGTGGCCAATAGGTCCTGGAAGGCAGAGAGAAAGCCTGGAGATGATTGGGGTGGCCGATATGTTAGTACGCAGGTAATTGGGATCTTGAAAGAGGTAGAGCGAGCTACGAGGCAATCGGCTGCTGGTATCGTGGGTGATGCAAGTATCTGGAAATGAAGGTCTTTGCGGGCAATTAAGGCTACCCCGCCGCCTGCTTTGTTCTCCGAGCGGTCTGCGCGGAGCATGGAGTAGTGAGGCGGGAGGACTGTCAGAATACTGGGTAGGGAGTCCGACCTGTACCATGTTTCAGTTAAAAACAGTAGGTCAGGGGAGTTGGAGTCTAATAGATCAAATATTTCAGTCTGGTGTTTGACGGCTGACCTTGTGTTCAAAAGGAGGGCAGCAGTGGAAGAAGGGAAAAAAGGGGCGGGTGTGACGGGCTTAGACGAGGCAATGCCAAGAAGTTGAACATAAGACAGTATTGCAGAATTCAGTGGCCAATTTTTGTTAAGGGCGCACAGTTGTTCGGGAGTATATGTTATGAATTGCGCATAGTGATGTGCCCCTTGTCCCGGTCGGTCGCGGATGGGCGCAGACGGGCTCGCCTTTGGCGCGCCTTCGGCGCGCAGGCAGCGCGCCCGCTGCGCCCTGCCCGCTGCGCAACCGGGGGAAGCACATTGTATATAGGGAGGGAAACGGAAGGGGCGTGGCCTGAAGTGGTGGGCGTGGCCAATGGCCTCGGGGGAATGGCGGCGGCAATGTGAGAATCCGCAACAGCGATAGAATCTGCTGTGCGGGGCTGCCCAGAACGGGGAAATGCTCAGAAGGAGCCAGTGAGCAGGTAAAAGACAATTTCCAAACAATAACAATTAAAAAGCAGCAGCTCTGCTCTGCTCTGCAGCTCTGCTGACCTGGTTCTCTGGCTCTAGAGCAGCTCTGCTGACCTGGTCCTCTGGCTCTAAAGCAGCTCTGCTGGCCTGGTTCTCTGGCTCTAAAGCAGCACTGTGAACCTGGTTCTATGGCTCTAAAGCAGCTCTGCTGACCTGGTTCTCTGGCTCCAGAGCAGCTCTGCTGACCTGGTCCCTGGGCTCTAAAGCAGCTCTGCTGACCTGGTTCTCTCCCTCTAAAGCAGCTCTGCTGGCCTGGTTCTCTAACACTAAAGCAGCTCTACTGACCTAGTTTGTCTGGCTCTACAGCAGCTCTGCTGACCTGGTTCTCTGGCACTAGAGCAGCTCTGCTGACCTGGTTCTTAGGCTCTAGAGCAGCTCTGCTGACCTGGTTCTCTGGCTCTAATGCAGCTCTGCTGACCTGGTTCTATGGCTCTAAAGCAGCTCTGCTGACCTGGTTCTCTAGCTCTAGAGCAGCTCCGCTGACCTGGTTCTCTGGCTCTAAAGCAGCTCTGCTGACCTGGTTCTCTCCCTCTAAATCAGCTCTGCTGACCTGGTGTCTGCCTCTAGAGCAGCTCTGCTGACCTGGTTCTATGGCTCTAAAGCAGCTCTGCTGACCTGGTTCTCTGCCTCTAGAGCGGCTCTGCTGACCTGGTTCTCTGGCTCTAAAGCAGCTCTGCTGACCTGGTTCTCTCCGTCTAAAGCAGCTCTGCTGACCTGGTTCTCTGGCTCTAGAGCAGCTCTGCTGACCTGGTTCTATGGCTCTAAAGCAGCTCTGCTGACTTGGTTCTCTCCCTCTAGAGCAGCTCTGCTGACCTGGTTTCTTTGGCTCTACAGCAGGTCTGCTGACCTGGTTCTCTGGCTCTAGAGCAGCTCTGCTGACCTAGTTCTCTCCCTCTAGAGCAGCTCTGCTGACCTGGTTCTCTTCCTCTAAAGCAGCTCTACTGACCTGGTTTCTCTGCCTCTAGAGCAGCTCTGCTGACCTGGTTTTCTGGCTCTAAAGCAGCTCTGCTGACCTGGTTCTATGGCTCTAAAGCAGCTCTGCTGACCTCGTTCTCTGGCTCTAAAGCAGCTCTGCTGACCCGGTTCTATGGCTCTAAAGCAGTTCTGCTGACATGGGTCTCTGGCTCTAGAGCAGCTCTGCTGACCTGGTTCTCTCCCTCTAGAGTAGCTCTGCTGACCTGGTTCTCTCCTTCTAAAGCAGCTCTACTGACATGGTTTCTCTGGCTCTACAGCAGCTCTGCTAACCTGGTTCTATGGCTCTAGAGCAGATCTGCTGGCCTGGTTCTTAGGCTCTAGAGCAGTTCTGCTGATCTGGTTCTCTGGCTCTAAAGCAGCTCTGCTGACCTTGATCTTTGGCTCTAAAGCAGCTCTGCTGACTTGGTTCTCTGGCTCTAGAGCAGCTCTGCCGACCTGGTTCTCTGGCTCTAAAGCAGCTCTGCTGGTCTGGTTCCCTGGCTCTAAAGCAGCTCTGCTGACCTGGTTCGCTCCCTCTAAAGCAGCTCTGTTGACCTGGTTTCTCTGGCTCTACAGCGATTTTCTGACCTGGTTCTCTGGCTCTAGAGCAGCGCTGCTGACCTGGTTCTCTGGCTCTAAAGCAGTTCTGCTGACCTGGTTCTCTGGCTCTAGAGCAGCTCTGCTGACCTGGTTCTCTCCCTCTAAAGCAGCTCTGCTGACCTGGTTCTCTCGCTCTAAAGCAGCTCTACTGACCTGGTTTGTCTGGCACTACAGCATCTCTGCTGACCTGGTTCTCTGGCTCTAGAGCAGCTCTGCTGACCTGGTTCTCTGGCTCTAAAGCATCTCTGCTGACCTGGTGCTCTCCCTCTAAATCAGCACTGCTGACCTGGTTCTCTGCCTCTAGAGCAGCTCTGCTGACCTGGTTCTCTCGCTCTAAAGCAGCTCTCCTGACCTGGTTCTATGGTTCTAAAGCAGCTCTGCTGACCTGGTTCTCTGGCTCTAGAGCAGCTCTGCTGACCTGGTTCTCTGGCTCTAAAGCAGCTCTGCTGACCTGGTTCTCTCCCTATAAAGAGATCTGCTGACCTGGTTCTCTGGCTCTAGAGCAGCTCTGCTGACCTTGTTCCATGGCTCTAAAGCAGCTCTGCTGACCTGTTTCTCTGGCTCTAGAGCAGCTCAGCTGACCTGGTTCTCTGGCTCTAAAGCAGTTCTGCTGACCTGGTTCTCTCCCTCTAAAGCAGCTCTGCTGACCTGGTTTCTCTGGCTCTACAGCAGCTCTGCTGACCTGGTTCTCGGTCTCTTGAGCAGCTCTGTTTACCTGGGTCTCTGGCCCTAGAGCAGCTCTACTGACCTGGGTCTCTGGTTCTACAGCAGCTCTGCTGACCTGCTTCTTAGGCTCTAGAGCAGCTCTGCTGACCTGGTTCCCTGGCTCCACAATGGCTCTGCTTACCTGGTTTCTCTGGCTCTACAGCAGCTCTGCTGACCTGGTACTCTGCACTCACGATGCTTGAACCCGACTACTCGAAAAAATATTGAAAAATAATATACGTTTATTATAAGTACAAATATATTATTTTTATGAAAATCTGCGATAATCTCTTACCCTAATATGTATATTAAAGACATATTCATATCATTTTGGAACATACATTTTTTTTGTGGGAATCGCACACCCAGCGCCCCCCTGCACGTATAGTCTGGGATGATAAAAGACAGGGCTGTCCTGGTGTCAGATTCCTTTGTGTGTGTGAGGCAGAGGCCTTTGAGGTGCAAGTGGGGCCAGTTGCAACTCCTCCCAGTCACCCTCCCAGGATGGCTCATCCTGTCCACAACTAAGTCCCCTTTGTGTCAGTGTCTAGAAGGAATACACAAACCTCAACAGTAGAGCCATTCACAGTCATGTGACCCAGGACACTTACAAAAGGCACAAATGGTTAGCACAAAAAAATGACAACTTTCTACACGTGGCATTTTCACAACTGTAAGTTAAAATCCAACTTAAGATAATATTGAGGATTTTAAATGACAGTTAATTTAAGTATAAACATCATAGTTCTATCTGCTCAAAATCAAAAGTTATCACCTATTAAATGTAATAAGTGAAACCGGTATTAGTCAATGGGAAAGACAGGCCTTACAACATTAAAAACAACTTTAAGAGTTTTTCATGTAAACTTAATTACACGTCCTACATTTTAAAATATAATTTACCCTGCTCAATGAGATTTATGGCCTACCTTCGGTGTTACTTATATGTATTAAAAATGACGGGTAAGGGCTTGGCAAAAGGTTTATTTTGGCAGGTCAAAATGGCAGTTTAAAACTGTACTCGAGGCTGCAGTGGCAGACCTGAAGCATGTTTTAAAAGGATACTTCAGTGGGTGGAACAATGAGTGCTGCAGACCCACTAGTAGCATTTAATTTACAGGTCATGGGTTCATGTAGTACCATCTCCTAGGGACATACAGGGAAATTAAATGTGCCAATCAGCTGCAAGTCAATTGAACTCTGTTTTAGGGAGACAGCACAAGCACTTTATTACTGGTTGGCAGGCAAAAAGTGTTCAGAGATTCCTAATGTCAGCAACAACGGGTTTGTTAATAGAAGACAAAAATCTGGGGAAGATCCTATAAAAAGGGCCAGGTCCAACAGTCAGTCACCACATTTTCAGTCAATGGGTCATCAATAGGCCTGGGCGGTAAATTCCGTTCCGTTCGTGGAATTTGCGGAATTTGGGTAATTTCGCGTTCCGCGGAGAACGCGAAATTGCCCAAAAATCTGCGTTCCGCGACTTCGCGAAATTTTTTGCTTGTTCGCGTTCTCAATATGCGTGTTCGCGAGATATTTCACCCTGAGCACGCAAACAGCGATCGCGAACAGGAAAAAAGTATCGCGAACAAGCAATTCCGCGTGTTCGCGGAATTTCCGCGTGTTCGCGGAGATTTTTTACCGTTTCGCGGAGATTTACGTAACGCGATTACGCAAATTCCGCCCACCCCTAGTCATCAAGTGATATAGACCTTGCTCTGCGTCAAATTTACAATGCATGTTGGATTTTAACTTTCCACTCACTGGTGAACACTGGGACACAGTCGTTATTCTCAATTCCAGAGAGTTTTCATTAAAACATATATAATTCTGATCTCATACATCCTGTGGTGAATCTAGCCCTGGTTGCAGAACATTGTGCCTGCTTTTGGATTTCCATTTGAGTGAAATTTGATGTCAGACCTCTTGATTTTCCCTGCACAGGGAGGATTTTACTCTTAATAAAAGAGGTCAAAAATTGGAAACACCTGTACTTTTAAGGTGAGGTAAAACTAAAATGGCGGCATTGTAAATGAGCCACTAGTAATATCTCCAGGTTTAGATCACAGGAATACTTTCCAAATGTATGTCAAATAGACAAGAGAGCAGGAAAAATGGAGAGTAGTGCAAATAAGGATGCACCGACTCATTGTAATTTATAAAGGTGCCTTACTATGCTTACATTTTATATGAAGGTATTGAGTATCGTTGTAATGCACTAATTCTTAAAGTGAATAAGGCTCAGCCTGTCTTTCCTCGTTGCTGCTGTGTCATTTAGCAAAGTCTTCTATTGCCCATAGCTGTTCAAAAGGGTGCTTCTTTCCAACTGTAATGGTGGAGACAGCCATCCTCAAAGCATCCAGTGCATTAATAAAGGATCAAAGAGTAACTTCAGAAGCCCTAGGAGTATTTTTCCTTTCTTTATGAAGAGTGTGATAACCTGAAATTGCTTTGTTCCAAAGAGGTGACCAAGACTTCGAATGCATTGAGGTTCTGGCAGAATCAGTAAGTTGGTTCACTCATAGAATATCGATGCCCAAAATATCCCCTTACACAAATATGAGTCATAAATTTTGATGTAAAAAATATCAACATCATATATTTATAATGGTATGTATAAAAATATCAAAAAAATAATATTGATATACAAAATTTAGAAGTACAAAATATCGATTTTTTTATTTCTATAAAAATTCATGTTAAATATATATAATATTACAATTAACGTAAATATTTTTTTTTAGATTTAGGGGCCGATTCCGATCCGGGTCGGAAGGGCACCGAACACGAACCGTCCGGAAAACCTACGAGCCGTACGCGTGTTTTCCGGCCGACTCATACAGCTGTACGAGCGAGCAAGTACGATGCGAGCTACATGAAATTCACCGACCGAGTCGTTTCCGTGTCTGAACCGCTCCGTAAGTCTCGATCGTAAGCTAACCGTGGCGAGCAATGGATGCGATTCACGACCGAGCTAGTACGATGCACGCGTCGGACAGCCTGTGCGAGCCGGAGTGTCCGGCTCGCAAATCGTCCGGGTGGTTGCCTTTGGTGGTCCGTGTCGGTCTCCCTGTCACCCGCAGCCCTACGACTCAGACACAGGGGGAGACCCATGGGTCTCCCCAACACAGGCATGTACGGTGTGGATGGCACCGACGCGTACCCACTGTAAGGGGCATACTTGTCCACGACGTACCCATTCAGTCAATGGGAGCCCATGTACACGTCGTACGCCCGGCTCCCATTGACTTCTATGGGAGTCCAACCGAACCAAGTCCGGCAGCATACGGCCGCATCGTACTCTCTCGGTCGGACTGCAGGACTCCGGCTCGGTCGGAAAACACTCCGGATCCAGCTCGGTTGGAGTGCTTTCCGACCCGGATCGGAATCGGCCCCTTAATATACATTTTGACAAATATAAGAAATAAATGTAATTTAAAAAATATTTAAACATCCATTTATAACTTTTTATATATATATATATATATATAATTATTATATACTGGCGGTCGCCAGTAGATAGTTATAGTTAGGACCGTGTTTCCATAGGAAATACGCAACATTCTATTTGGAATAACTTTGGCGCCGGTCGACGAATCCTGGCAACATTTTCAAAACTAATGGGGCGCTACGCTCCGCTCCTACCCTGAAAGTCTCGGGGGGATTCGTCAAGCGGGGGCTGAGAAAAAAGGGGGGTCCCAAAACGCGTTTTCCCTATGCATTTTCCCATCGGACCTTTAGTCCGAGCTACAGCCCGAACGGCTGAACAGAATTACTTGAAATTTGGCAGAGAGGTAGTCCTCAGGTCAAGGATGTGCCTTTTGTAGGTCTGGTGTAAATCTGTTCAGTAGGTCCTGAGAAAATAGCATTTAAATCAATATATATATCTGTAAGCGCGCTCCGTGCGCTTACCGTAAGCTTACCGTACGCGTTCGGTGCCGTGCGCGAGCTCAATTCTGATTGGTGGTTACATGACTGTAAACATTCAAATCGGTCGAAATCAGGAAGTGTCGGCCGCCATTTTCTGTCTCTCGCACTGAGAAACAAAGGTGGGGAACGTGAAAAGGGGACAACGAAGAGAGTTGCAGACCCCCCAGTGTTTGTCAGGGGGTCCAAGAAGGACCCAAAAGTACGAAAAAAACAATTAATAATTTTTTTTTTTTATAAACGCGGAGTGCGCGTACGGTAAGCTTACCGTACGCGCACGGGAAAAAAAATAAATAAATAAATAAAGAAGTAACAATCACATTTATTAAATAAATTAAAGGACCCACAAGGGAGAAAAAAACAAATGTTACTGTGTAAAAAACGGCGAGGCGCGCACGGCATGGACTGCGCAACGCACCGTGCGCACAGTGAAAAACCAGAAAAAAAAATAAAAAATAAATACATAACTTAGCATTTAAAAAACTGTACAAATTCACTGAAAAAACCATAGGTTTCACACACGTTATAGTTAGGAATTATCATTTACAAAACCTTGCAAATTCACTTAAAAAACCATAGGTTTCACACATGTTATAGTTAGCTGTACATTTCACTCGTAAAAAACCAATGAAATTCCACGTTATAGTTAGATCAGGTAACTATAACTTGCGCAACCGCAATCCACAATGTGTAATTTCAGATGTCATCATTGATGTCATGAGTGATGTCACTGACCATGTCATGAGTGATGTAATATGTGACGTCATCGGCAGTTTATTGTGGGTGCGCAAGTTATAGTTACCTGATCTAACTATAACGTGGAATTTCATTGGTTTTTTACGAGTAAAATGTACAGCTAACTATAACATGTGTGAAACCTTTGGTTTTTTAAGTGAATTTGCAAGGTTTTGTAAATGATAATTCCTAACTATAACGTGTGTGAAACCTATGGTTTTTTCAGTGAATATATATATATATATATATATATATATATATATATATATATATATATATATATATATTTATCTACTGGCGGTCGCCAGTAGATAGTTATAGTTAGGACCGTGTTTCCATAGGAAATCCGCAACATTCTATTTGGAATAACTTTGGCGCCGGTTGACGAATCCTCGCAAAAGTTTCAAAATAGGTGGGGCGCTCCGCTCCGCTCCTACCCTGAAAGTCTCGGGGGGATTCGTCAAGCGGGGGCTGAGAAAAAAGGGGGTCCCTAAACGCGTTTTCCCCATGCAATTTTCCATAGGGACCTTTAGTCCAAGGTACAGCCCGAACGGCTGAACAGAATTACTTGATATTTGGCAGAGAGGTAGTCCTCAGCTCAGGGATGTGCCTTTTGCATATATGGAGTCAATCTGTTCAGTAGTTCCTGAGAAAATTGCAGTTAAAAGCACATACATATCTATAGCCGCGCACCGTGCGCGCACCGTGCGAGCACCCTAACGTGCGCGAGCGTAATTCTGATTGGTGGTTACATGTTAGTCAACGTTCGAATCAGTCGAAATTAGGAAGTGTCGGCCGCCATTTTGTTTATTTTCAGTGCGAGAGTGAAAAAGGAAGGTGGCGAACGTGAAAAGGGGGCAGGGTAGAGAGTTCCTGACCCCCTAGCCTTTGTCAGGGGGTCCCTGAAGGACCTCGAAGGCAGAAAAAAACATTTTAATTTTTTTTTTTTAAATCACGGGGGTGCGCGCACGGGGAAAAACCCCCCAAAAATGTTTAGTACGTAGTTTATTTGAAAATAAATATATATAAAAAATTATAATACATACATAACTTAGCATTTAAAAAAACATACAAATTCACTGAAAAAAACATAGGTTTCACACACGTTATAGTGAGGAATTAGCATTTAAAAAACCTTTCAAATTCACTTAAAAAACCATAGGTTTCACACATGTTATAGTTAGGTGGATATTTCACTCGTAAAAAACCAATGAAATTCCCCCGTTATAGTTAGTTCAGATAACTATAACTCGCGCGGCCGCCACTCTATCACAAGGATGATGTCATCAGTGATGTCATGAGTGATGCCACTGACCATGTCATGAGTGATGTAATATGTGACGTCATCAGCAGTGGACTGCGGTCGCGCGAGTTATAGTTATCTGAACTAACTATAACGGGGGAATTTCATTGGTTTTTTACGAGTGAAATATCCACCTAACTATAGCATGTGTGAAACCTATGGTTTTTTAAGTGAATATATATATATATATATATATATATTTATATTTACTTTGAAACAATTCATAAACTATTAATTTTAATTTATTTTATATTTTTATGAATATATAAACATTTACAAATAAATATATATATATATATATTTACATACACTTATAACATAAAATCTAATTAAAAAAGCATTATATTATAAATTAAACATAAATATATTTAATAGTCTTCAAACTTAAATTTTGCACTCCATTGAGAGCAACAGTAAGAAACGCGTTGGATAGCGGAGGATTAAAAATTACTATTGCCACTCCAGTTAGTGCAACAGTAGGAAAAATGTTGGATAGCGGACTAGAAAAAATCACTAATCCCACTCCAGTGAGCGCAACAGTAGAGAAAGTATTGGATAGCGGAGGGGTAAAAATTACTATTCCCACTCCAGTGAGCGCAACAGTAGGGAAAGTGTTGGATAGCGGAGGGGTAAAAATTACTATTCCCACTTCAGTGAGTGCAACAGTATGGAAAGTGTTGGATAGCGAAGGGGTAAAAATTACTATTCCCACTCCAGTGAGTGCAACTGTAGGGAAAATTTTGGATAGTGGAGGGGTAAAAATTACTAATCCCACTCCAGTGAGTGCAACAGTAGGAAAAGTGTTGTATAGCGGAGGGGTACAAACTACTATTCCCACTCCAGTGAGTATAACAATAGAGAAAGTGTTGGATGGATAGCTGATGGGTAAAACTTAATATTTCCACTCCAGTGAGTGCAAAAGTAGGGAAAATGGTGGAGAGCGGAGGGGTAAAAATTACTATTCCCACTCCAGTGAGTGCAACATTAGGGAGAGTGTTGGATAGTACAGGAGTAAAAATTGCTATTCCCACTCCAGTTGATACAACAATAGGGAATGTGTTGCATAGCCGAGGGGTAAAAATTACTATTCCCACTCCAGTTAGTGCAACAATAGGGAAAGTGTTGGATAGCGGAGGAGTAAAATTTACTATTCCCACTCCAGTGGGGGCAAAAGTAGAGAAAGTGTTGGATAGCAGAGGGGTACAACTTACTATTTCCACTCCAGTGAGTGCAACAGTAGGAAAAGTGTTGGATAGCAGAGGGGTACAAGTTACTATTCCCACTCCAGCGAGTGCAACAGTAGGGAAAGTGTTGGATGGATAGCTAAGGTGTAAAATTTAATATTCCCACTCAAGTGAGTGCAAAAGTAGGGAAAATGTTGGATAGCGGAGGGGTAAAAATGACTATTCTCACTCCAGTGAGTGCAACATTAGGGAAAGTGTTGGATAGTAAAGGAGTAAAAATTACTATTCCCACACCAGTTTATACAACAATACGGAAAGTGTTGCATAGCGGAGTGGTAAAAATTACTATTCCCACTCCAGCTAGTGCAACAATAGGGAAAGTGTTGGATAAAAAATTTGTATTTCCACTGGAGTCAGTTCAAAATTAAAAACAAACAAAATATCAACAATACAAAAGATTTTAAAAAACAAAAAAATAAAACATGTATAAAAATATTAAATATTACAAAAGATAGAAACTGATAATAATGATTAAAAAGATCTAGCAAATACCTAGAAAGATTGTTTGAAAAAAATTAAGAATAATTTACAAACAAAATACTCTTTTTTAATAGAGCTTATTTACAAAGAAATTCATTAATTATTACATAAATGTAATAATTGTTATTTCCTACCCTATAACACCACACAATTCACAACACACAAATACATTTAAACATAACATAATTAATTATCAATTAAAGGAATATTATTAATTAAAAACAAATTAAAACAGATAACAATGTATTTACTCTGCAAAACTTACCCCTATAAGACTAAAACCCACACACAAAATAAAAATAAACAATTACCATAAATATTTATCAATTGATGAATTAATATTAATAATCAACAAATTATTAATTAATTAATCATAAATTACTTTTCACCCTCTACCCCAAAAAACACCACAACCCACACCTAAAAATCATTACTCAATTCCCATAACTAATGTTACATTAATAAAATAATATTAATTAACAACGTATTATTAGTTTAAAAGAATTTACTTCCCACCCTTTACCACTGTAAACCCCACAACTTACTTCTACAATGAATGACACAATTGCCATATTTAATTAGCATTAATTAAAAAACAATTATGAATTAATTATAAATTAATTACTTCCCACCCTGTTCCCCTATAAACCCCACCACCCACTCCTAAAAAAACTTACACAATTACCTTAATTAATTACTAATTAAATAATTAATAATAATTAACAACCAATTCATAAATAATTAATAATACATGAATTCCCACAATTAACACAATAAAATCTAAATTAAATAAATACTAATACATAAAAAAAATTGTAATTAAATTACTTCCCACCCTATTCACCAATAAACCCACAAACCGCTACAGGACTAAAAAATACAAAATGTAATTAAAATAAAATTAATAAGTACTAAACATTTAACACATATATTAAAAAACAAAAGCCATTCTCATACAAAAAATAGATCACATACTTTTAAAATACAATTAAATACATAACACTAATTAAAACATCGATATTTGAAAGAACTATATTTTTGCCAACGATATTAACAACTTTGATATTTCCCAAAACGATATTTCTTACCTGCAAGTCGATATTCTTGACCGCGATATTCTTGCTGTCGATATTTCTGTATCATGATATTTCCAAATCGATATTTCTGTATGTCAACATTTAAAATTCGATATTCTGTCTGTGCACCCAGTAAGTTCTCATTTGTCCAAGACAATCTGGTGGGGATGGTGTAAATCTCATACCAGTGTTTACCAATTTCTTTACCAAGTCTTCAAGGTGAATTTTGCATGGCATTTTGGAACAATGTGGATAAGGGAAGCCGGCTCTATAGATTCCCGATAACGATTGGCTTTAAGGTCTGGATCAGTTGGAATGAGGTGCAGAATGTAGCCGGGGACACTGCAGCTGGACTGGAAGTGAACTGACTAGTCAGTGGGTTCAGTGTATGTGAACTGGACCATTCTTGTGAATTACCCTTGATGCAATCTTCACCAAATTCTGTACCTTTCCTCATTGTATGGGACTGACCTTCTGCCTAAGCTTGGCACCTTGTACCAGACTTACAATTGGTTGAGACTCGTCTCTTTAAACTAAATCATCTTGAATCCCAGAGCATATCATCAAACAGTGTGGTTTCTGCCCTGTTCTCTGACTATCAATGTGAAAAACATCAGAGAAACTCTGGCTGGCATTGAGAATAACTATGACTCTCTTAACCTTTTCTCATTCATAGTAGTATTTACATACTTGTGGTCCTGCTGTTGACTTTCTTGAAGATGAAAACTGGGTAGCGGCAATCTGATACTGATAGGGGTAAAAGTATTATAATGGCAAAATCTTTGAGACAAAAATTAGCAAAGCAAACAACAAGAATTCCAGCGGGAGCAGTTCTTTGTCAGAGAAAACCCCATTAAAAAATACAAAAGTTAGTGCTGTCTCATCGTCAGATAATATACCCCCTTCTAAAATTTGTGAACTCTCCACCTGTCACCAATAACATTATTAGATTCCTGAGGAGAACGCTTCTTAGGTTTAAGCTCCAGGAAGGTAGAAGGCATCTATGGGCATCCCACAGCAACTGATTTCAGCCGGCATTCCCAGGTGGGGAAATGGGGTGTTCAGTACTGCAGCACCTGGGATTGAAAGTGAAACCAGGCCTGCTTTAAGCACCCCATTACCTCCGAGGACCTTGAAGTCGATCTTCTCGACCATAATGTTCAGTTTGAATTGCCTTCATCTAAATTAATAGTTTGGATAAAGATGTGAACTGCCTTCTCCTAAATAGTTCCTCAGAAGTGACACAGTTTATTAATTTCCAAATGGTTTAAGCTAGCTAGGGGATTAGAAGGACTATCTTACAGGCTGGTTAAGAATTAATTGGATGACAGTTTTTTCTTAATACCAAACTTTGTGCACTTTATATCAACCAAAGTAATAAGATATTTTGTTTACTTGTGTGATATATGCAATCGGTTGGAGTTGAATTGAAGGCTTGCTGACCCTGCTATTGCAAATCAGATCGTTGGTAAAAACTCAAAGAACAAAACTTACCTACTTGTAGAACAGATGCAGAAAGATCCGGGGAATCAATCAATGTTTTCACAAGGCAAACTTAAATGGCAATATATTTGATTACATTTCAAAAATTCTAATATCACGCTCTCAGTTGCTTAGTACAATGCCCAAATGAATGCTTTGGAGTCTCTTTATTTTTAGACTTTTTTGTTTGTACACTTTGCCCACATTCCTGTATTTAGTCTCCAAGCGGCATATTATCAAGCCAGGCGATAAAAATATCGCCGCTTTAGCGGCAGAAAACTGCAGCTAAAACGGCAATAATGGGCTTGATAATATGCTCTATGGAATTCCAATTGAAGCCCATGTTAGACGTCCTTCACATCTAACCTGAGCTTCAATTGGAATTCCATAGAGCATATTATCAAGCCCATTATTGCCGTTTTAGCTGCAGTTTTCTGCCGCTAAAGCGGCGATAATTTTATCGCCTGGCTTGATAATATGCCCCCATGTTCTCCCATCTACAAATTGTTGGAATTGGATCAGTTTGAATAGACAAAATGTAAATTCAACCAACTGTTGGCCTGAATTATTGTGTTCTAGGTACCATTTCACAGTTCCAAATTTAATCTTTTTACATTGTCCTCTTTTCTTTTTTACCTCACATACCTTTCATGCTATCCCTAACTTCCTTTAGGGCACAGCAAGTGTGCTTACTGAGCACCATATATCATATTTACAAGTAATAACTGTATTATGTGCAATCTATTCAGTGTGTATTTTCGAAACTGATTGAACGATTTGTAATCAGCACACTCTCTGAAATATTTAATAATTTAGTACTTGGATTGAGTATTATTGAAGCCTTTTAATAGATAGGTGACAATAAAATCTATTATTTTATATATATGTATATGTTTATAACTTTATACCTGACGGTTGCAGTTTATAAACACTGTGAAAAGCAGTATTTAGCATTTAATAGATTTCAACTAACGGACTTCGGAAGGATGGAATGCTAAGTTGACTTCACCAGGATGCTAAATTGTAACCTGCAGGTCACAGCAGACATCAGTTGTGAGTGTTAACTTGCTGACTCAGCTCACTAACTAACCAATATTCAATTTGGTTATTTGGAATCTATGGGGCATATTAACAAGGGCTTTATCTCTGCTTTTTTGGCTTTAAAAGCCAAAAAAAGCAGAGATAAAACTAGCACCCTATCAACAACAGTGTGCTAACATGCAAATTTGCATGTTAGCACCCTTTTACTCTACGCTTCCCCTTGCATCTCTAATGAGATGCAAAGGGGGCGTTCCAGAGTAAAATAATAGGAGAAATGTCGCTAAGCGACATTTCTCCTATTATCAAAAATATCGCTGACCCTGTTAGAGACAGAAAAAGCAGCGCTAACCGCGGTAAAATACATAACACTAATTAAAACATCGATACTTGAAAGAACTATATTTTTGCCAACGATATTAACAACTTTGATATTTCCCAAAACGATATTTCTTACCTGCAAGTCGATATTCTTGACCGCGATATTCTTGCTGTCGATATTTCTGTATCATGATATTTCCAAATCGATATTTCTGTATGTCAACATTTAAAATTCGATATTCTGTCTGTGCACCCAGTAAGTTCTCATTTGTCCATGACAATCTGTTGGGGATGGTGTAAATCTCATACCAGTGTTTACCAATTTCTTTACCAAGTCTTCAAGGTGAATTTTGCATGGCATTTTGGAACAATGTGGATAAGGGAAGCCGGCTCTATAGATTCCCGATAACGATTGGCTTTAAGGTCTGGATCAGTTGGAATGAGGTGCAGAATGTAGCCGGGGACACTGCAGCTGGACTGGAAGTGAACTGACTAGTCAGTGGGTTCAGTGTATGTGAACTGGACCATTCTTGTGAATTACCCTTGATGCAATCTTCACCAAATTCTGTACCTTTCCTCATTGTATGGGACTGACCTTCTGCCTAAGCTTGGCACCTTGTACCAGACTTACAATTGGTTGAGACTCGTCTCTTTAAACTAAATCATCTTGAATCCCAGAGCATATCATCAAACAGTGTGGTTTCTGCCCTGTTCTCTGACTATCAATGTGAAAAAAATCAGAGAAACTCTGGCTGGCATTGAGAATAACTATGACTCTCTTAACCTTTTCTCATTCATAGTAGTATTTACATACTTGTGGTCCTGCTGTTGACTTTCTTGAAGATGAAAACTGGGTAGGAGCAATCTGATACTGATAGGGGTAAAAGTATTATAATGGCAAAATCTTTGAGACAAAAATTAGCAAAGCAAACAACAAGAATTCCAGCGGGAGCAGTTCTTTGTCAGAGAAAACCCCATTAAAAAATACAAAAGTTAGTGCTGTCTCATCGTCAGATAATATACCCCCTTCTAAAATTTGTGAACTCTCCACCTGTCACCAATAACATTATTAGATTCCTGAGGAGAACGCTTCTTAGGTTTAAGCTCCAGGAAGGTAGAAGGCATCTATGGGCATCCCACAGCAACTGATTTCAGCCGGCATTCCCAGGTGGGGAAATGGGGTGTTCAGTACTGCAGCACCTGGGATTGAAAGTGAAACCAGGCCTGCTTTAAGCACCCCATTACCTCCGAGGACCTTGAAGTCGATCTTCTCGACCATAATGTTCAGTTTGAATTGCCTTCATCTAAATTAATAGTTTGGATAAAGATGTGAACTGCCTTCTCCTAAATAGTTCCTCAGAAGTGACACAGTTTATTAATTTCCAAATGGTTTAAGCTAGCTAGGGGATTAGAAGGACTATCTTACAGGCTGGTTAAGAATTAATTGGATAACAGTTTTTTCTTAATACCAAACTTTGTGCACTTTATATCAACCAAAGTAATAAGATATTTTGTTTACTTGTGTGATATATGCAATCGGTTGGAGTTGAATTGAAGGCTTGCTGACCCTGCTATTGCAAATCAGATCGTTGGTAAAAACTCAAAGAACAAAACTTACCTACTTGTAGAACAGATGCAGAAAGATCCGGGGAATCAATCAATGTTTTCACAAGGCAAACTTAAATGGCAATATATTTGATTACATTTCAAAAATTCTAATATCACGCTCTCAGTTGCTTAGTACAATGCCCAAATGAATGCTTTGGAGTCTCTTTATTTTTAGACTTTTTTGTTTGTACACTTTGCCCACATTCCTGTATTTAGTCTCCAAGCGGCATATTATCAAGCCAGGCGATAAAATTATCGCCGCTTTAGCGGCAGAAAACTGCAGCTAAAACGGCAATAATGGGCTTGATAATATGCTCTATGGAATTCCAATTGAAGCCCATGTTAGACGTCCTTCACATCTAACCTGAGCTTCAATTGGAATTCCATAGAGCATATTATCAAGCCCATTATTGCCGTTTTAGCTGCAGTTTTCTGCCGCTAAAGCGGCGATAATTTTATCGCCTGGCTTGATAATATGCCCCCATGTTCTCCCATCTACAAATTGTTGGAATTGGATCAGTTTGAATAGACAAAATGTAAATTCAACCAACTGTTGGCCTGAATTATTGTGTTCTAGGTACCATTTCACAGTTCCAAATTTAATCTTTTTACATTGTCCTCTTTTCTTTTTTACCTCACATACCTTTCATGCTATCCCTAACTTCCTTTAGGGCACAGCAAGTGTGCTTACTGAGCACCATATATCATATTTACAAGTAATAACTGTATTATGTGCAATCTATTCAGTGTGTATTTTCGAAACTGATTGAACGATTTGTAATCAGCACACTCTCTGAAATATTTAATAATTTAGTACTTGGATTGAGTATTATTGAAGCCTTTTAATAGATAGGTGACAATAAAATCTATTATTTTATATATATGTATATGTTTATAACTTTATACCTGACGGTTGCAGTTTATAAACACTGTGAAAAGCAGTATTTAGCATTTAATAGATTTCAACTAACGGACTTCGGAAGGATGGAATGCTAAGTTGACTTCACCAGGATGCTAAATTGTAACCTGCAGGTCACAGCAGACATCAGTTGTGAGTGTTAACTTGCTGACTCAGCTCACTAACTAACCAATATTCAATTTGGTTATTTGGAATCTATGGGGCATATTAACAAGGGCTTTATCTCTGCTTTTTTGGCTTTAAAAGCCAAAAAAAGCAGAGATAAAACTAGCACCCTATCAACAACAGTGTGCTAACATGCAAATTTGCATGTTAGCACCCTTTTACTCTACGCTTCCCCTTGCATCTCTATTGAGATGCAAATGGGGCGTTCCAGAGTAAAATAATAGGAGAAATGTCGCTAAGCGACATTTCTCCTATTATCAAGAATATCGCTGACCCTGTTAGAGACAGAAAAAGCAGCGCTAACCGCGGTTAACGCTGCTTTTTTACGTCTGGTATTTTTCTGACTTAGCCACGATATCCTATGGGAGGAGGATATCATGGATAAGTTTGTCTGTCCCTATCAACAAGCTAACGTGAGATTATCGCTGGGTTTCCAGCGATAATCTCACGTTAGCCACTTAGCGTGAGGATTTTTATCGCTATTGAGATAAGCGTTGCTAATAGCACGCTATCTCAGCGAAAAAAATCAACGCTAGCCGGCGATAATTATCCTAGCGCTAAGTGCGCTTAGCGATAATTATCGCCGGTTGTTGTTGATATGCCCCTATATCCTTTCTCTTATTAACTAGATGCAAGAATATGTGAACTTCGGGAACATTAAGGAGCTTACTAACAATGGCTGGGTATTTTGATGCAGTACCATTGCATGGATAAAATCACCAATGTGCTTGGATTTTATTCATTACAACAAACAAATGATGGACGGAATGCTGACAATGCAGACATTCTCCCCCAGTCAAGAGATCTGGGTTAAATCCATCGTTCTTTTGCCCACTACGCCTCCTCAGTTCAGACATGGCCATATGCAAATCAGTCTTGACCCTGTGTCTCATGGGAACAGTCCAGCCCGAACTGCTAAGCCATGTCTTCCCTGGACCGGAATCAAGCATTTTAGGACCGGTTTCTGGCTATCAGCCGTCATCAGCCAGGATAGCTTGACTCCAGTGGCGTAGTGAGCACGGGTCCCACGTCTGGGAATACCCATCCCACTTAGGGTGAAAAGCGTTACAACAAACAAATGATGGACAGAATGCTGACAATGCAGACATTCTCCCCCAGTCAAGAGATCTGGGTTAAATCCATCGTTCTTTTGCCCACTACGCCACCCCAGTTCAGACATGGCCATATGCAAATCAGTCTTGACCCTGTGCCTCATGGGAACAGTCCAGCCCGAACTGCCAAGCCATGTCTTCCCTGGACCGGAATCAAGCATCCTAGGACCGGTTTCTGGCTATCATCCGTCATCAGCCAGGATAGCTTGACTCCAGTGGCGTAGTGAGCACGGGTCCCACGTCTGGGAATACCCATCCCACTTAGGGCAAAAAGCGTTACAACAAACAAATGATGGACGGAATGCTGACAATGCAGACATTCTCCCCCAGTCAATAGATCTGGGTTAAATCCATCGTTCTTTTGCCCACTACGCCACCCCAGTTCAGACATGGCCATATGCAAATCAGTCTTGACCCTGTGCCTCATGGGAACAGTCCAGCCCGAACTGCCAAGCCATGTCTTCCCTGGACCGGAATCAAGCATCCTAGGATCGGTTTCTGGCTATCAGCCGTCATCAGCCAGGATAGCTTGACTCCAGTGGCGTAGTGAGCACGGGTCCCACGTCTGGGAATACCCATCCCACTTAGGGCGAAAAGCGTTACAACAAACAAATGATGGATGGAATGCTGACAATGCAGACATTCTGCCCCAGTCAAGAGATCTGGGTTAAATCCATCGTTCTTTTGCCCACTACGCCACCCCAGTTCAGACATGGCCATATGCAAATCAGTCTTGACCCTGTGCCTCATGGGAACAGTCCAGCCCGAACTGCCAAGCCATGTCTTCCCTGGACCGGAATAAAGCATCCTAGGACCAGTTTCTGGTTATCAGCCGTCATCAGCCAGGATAGCTTGACTCCAGTGGCGTAGTGAGCACAGGTCCCACGTCTGGGAATACCCATCCCACTTAGGGCGAAAAGCTTTACAACAAATAAATGATGGACGGAATGCTGACAATGCAAACATTCTCCCCCAGTCAAGAGATCTGGGTTAAATCCATCGTTCTTTTGCCCACTACGCCACCCCAGTTCAGACATGGCCATATGCAAATCAGTCTTGACTCTGTGCCACATGGGAACAGTCCAGCCCGAACTGCCAAGCCATGTCTTCCCTGGACCGGAATCAAGCATCCTAGGGCCGGTTTCTGGCTATCAGCCGTCATCAGCCAGGATAGCTTGACTCCAGTGGCGTAGTGAGCACGGGTCCCACGTCTGGGAATACCCATCCCACTTAGGGCGAAAAGCGTTACAACAAACAAATGATGGACGGAATGCTGACAATGCAGACATTCTCCCCCAGTCAAGAGATCTGGGTTAAATCCATCGTTCTTTTGCCCACTACGCCACCCCAGTTCAGACATGGCCATATGCAAATCAGTCTTGACCCTGTGCCTCATGGGAACAGTCCAGCCCGAACTGCCAAGCCATGTCTTCCCTGGACCGGAATCAAGCATCCTAGGACCGGTTTCTGGCTATCAGCCGTCATCAGCCAGGATAGCTTGACTCCAGTGGCGTAGTGAGCACGGGTCCCACGTCTGGGAATACCCATCCCACTTAGGGCGAAAAGCGTTACAACAAACAAATGATGGACGGAATGCTGACAATGCAGACATTCTCCCCCAGTCAAGAGATCTGGGTTAAATCCATCGTTCTTTTGCCCACTACGCCACCCCAGTTCAGACATGGCCATATGCAAATCAGTCTTGACCCTGTGCCTCATGGGAACAGTCCAGCCCGAACTGCCAAGCCATGTCTTCCCTGGACCGGAATCAAGCATCCTAGGACTGGTTTCTGGCTATCAGCCGTCATCAGCCAGGATAGCTTGACTCCAGTGGCGTAGTGAGCACGGGTCCCACGCTAAACTGGGGTGGCGTAGTGGGCAAAAGAACGATGGATTTAACCCAGATCTCTTGACTGGGGGAGAATGTCTGCATTGTCAGCATTCCGTCCATCATTTGTTTGTTGTAACGCTTTTCGCCCTAAGTGGGATGGGTATTCCCAGACGTGGGACCCATGCACACTACGCCACTGGAGTCAAGCTATCCTGGCTGATGACGGCTGATAGCCAGAAACCGGTCCTAGGATGCTTGATTCCGGTCCAGGGAAGACATGGCTTGGCAGTTCGGGCTGGACTGTTCCCATGAGGCACAGGGTCAAGACTGATTTGCATATGACCATGTCTAAACTGGGGTGGCGTAGTGGGCAAAAGAAAGATGGATTTAACCCAGATCTCTTGACTGGGGGAGAATGTCTGCATTGTCAGCATTCCGTCTATCATTTGTTTGTTGTAATGGATTTTATTCATGCAATATTTATCGCAAATTTCTAGTTTTTGCAGAAAAACTTAGGGGCATATTATCAAGGACGGCGTTAACATTATCGCTGGTTTAGCGGCATAAAACTGCCGCTAAACCGGCGATAATGGGCTTGATAATATGCCCTGGAGAATTGCCCATAGAAGCCCATTTTCACACCAGAACATGGGCTTATATGGGAATTCCATAGAGCATATTATCAAGCCCATTATCGCCGGTTTAGCGGCAGTTTTCTGCCGCTAAACCGGTGATAATTTTTAACGCCGTCCTTGATAATATGCCCCATTGAGATTTTGATGCTTGCTGCACGGAAACCTTCATGTCTCTGGAAAAACTGATCTTTTTTCCCTTTTAAAATTCCAAGAGATGGTAACATTTTTATGTCACCTGGTAATAAACATTGCACCACTTGTAATTGCAATCCATGTTCAAACAAGTGTTTGTGCACGGATTACAATTTAATGGGCCACTTGTAATGGGGTCGTAGAGTTTGGCAGGACAGGATGGCCATCGTAAAACTTCAGTTCTTCCACCCTACAAACCAAAATGTCCCCATCTACTGTATAATTGAGGGTAGTGTGGGGTTTCCCATTGGGGAGTTTCTTCCAGATTCACAATTGGACAGACATTGATGACAAAGCATCCACAAGGAGGCAGCTGGCTTTAGAGTGTTAGAAATCCTACCTTTTTAGGGAAGGCCTTCTGATGGTCTCTTTTCCTGTCCTGAACCTTGGTCACATGAACTTTGGTTGCATTTTGGAAGACAAAAAGGTGCCCCCCCCTACAGTGAAGGGAAAAAGCTATGCCACTGCATAATTTTCATTACACAGGAGCAACAAAAAATGAATGAAATGTTTAACATTTTACACAATCACATATTCTGTGTGATTTTGCCTGCGGGAGACAGGTTGTATTTCCAAATAAATATCTTGATGAAAAATTCTTGAAAGATACTCAACCAAAAAGCTTTACTTTATCATGCAATTTTGCTCAACTTGCTCATAGTTTAATGACATCGGGAGGAAAAAAGTGTACAAATTATGTGCAGTGTCAGAGAAAATGCCCTGTGCACCAGTACTGTGGATTTTTGATTTTGCAGATACAAGCTTCCAATTTAGGGGTTGTTTCTGCAACACCAAATGCAGAGCACCCCATGACAAAGTGATCACCAAGAAACTCAGTTGTGTAAAGAGTTCATCCATCTCACAAGAGGAAGTACTTTGGCAAATGAGATCCACACTGACATGTTCAGTATCTTAAAATATGGTGGGCGCCGCTTGCTGGCTGGCCAGAGTTGGGGTCTCTGCTGAACCTGTGGGCTAGGCGCTCCAAACACCCACCTTAAATGCACCCGTAACTATTTTCATATTTTTGCCATTGTAACTTCATTTGAAATTATGAAACTATCTTAACTTTAGCCACCAATGTAAAAGTTGGATAGTCCCTCATGTCATATAAATGATTGAACACCTCAAGACACCAAGCGGTCCATTAGGATGACGGGTGGAAAAGCACCACGACCGTCATGGTAGCGGGAAAACACCACCCGCCAGGACCGCGGTAAAACCACCGGTCCAATTATTATCCTCCGCAGTGGAAATCCAACCGCGGCGGTGGGTTAGCGGCAGTTAACATTGTGACGGGCGGTGCTGCCAGCAGCACCGCCGCGATGTCCAAACAAGCATGCCCTGCATGTCCCTGCACTGTGATGCAGGCACTGCACAGTGCCTGCCACCTGGTACAGGGACATGTAGGGGGCTACCATGGGTACCCACTCTCAGTACACCCACACCCCCCCAACACATTGGGGGTCCGCAATGGACCCCCGGAGACATTCTCCGCATGCCTTTCCATGGCGGTTCCACCGTTGCGGAAAGCTGGCTACCGCCGGAATCATAATCGTGTCGGCGGTGCTTGGCCCTGATCTGCCACAATTGTAGCGGTCCAGCTCCGCACGCCAGGCAAGCGGGCGGACTGCAACCAGCAGAAAAGTGTCGGGCGGGAAATCACACTGCTGTGGTCATGACCGCACTGCTAATCGGACCAGCGGTGTTCAGGGCTTTGATGGCGGGCGGATGTCCGCCGCCGGTCCGGCAGTTGCTACCGCCCGCCCGGCGGAGGATATCCGCCCCACCATCCTAATGGACCCCCTTGTTTATACCACCTAATATCTTCAAAGCAGATATCACATAATGTGTTCCAGTTTAGATATTTACTGAAAGCAAAATTAAGAAGGGATAATTTACAACTCTTAGAAAGTAGCTGAAACAGAGCCCATTTAAAAAAATTGGAATAGCCTATATCCTTTGACATTGCACCTGATCGCTTTGACTAATATACTTGTTAATTTGTTTTTTTTATTGCTTTTGGACTCTAAGGATGGATAGAAGGTCAATCAGTACAACATAGCAAAGAGATTTTTTTTAATATGTTTATTGGCATTTCACACTTATACATAATTAAATATATCTTAGAACAACATTGTCAGCGCACAGCATATATCTTCTATTCACTCATTTACGTTTTGGTTTATTCACAGACCATTCCTTTTTATATTTTCAAAAAAATACAATCATCTACATTTCCGGCTATAGTCCGCCATTTAGTTTCCATCATTTATATAGCCAATTTGTAATATATCAGAACATTAACATAGCCCCCCCGCAACTCCCACCCAACCCCTCCCATTTAGTGCCAGTCTGAAGTTCTGAACCCCATAACACATTTGTTGTAGTTTGGTCTGGATTATTGCCTTCCTGAGGTTTATCACATTATGTCTTGTGCTTTTATGGGCATTCCTTTCCTGAGGCCTCTTGAGAGTCCGACTCTCGACTCTTCTGCAAGTCTGTCAACATTGAGGTCCATGCCAACCTATCGTCTTCAGCTTTTTCATTTTTTCTTACAAATCTCATTTGCACTGCCTCTGCGGTTGCTTACTCACTCATATCCCTCACCCAATCTGCAAATTTGGGAGTTGAGGGTGCATCCATGCTATCACTATGCGCCTTTTGGCTAGAACCAATCCTAGGTTTACAAAGCGTCTGGTAAGTTGTTTCTTTTTGGGCATGGGCAGTAACCCTAGCAATACCTGCTTAACCTCTTTTGATATAGTCCAGGCGGTAGCGTCCCCCAGATGAGTTAATACCTCCTCCCAATAAGGGTGTAACAATGGGCATTGCCAAATAATATGAAGGAAATCTGCTCCCTGGGTGCCACATCTGGGACATCTAGCTATACTTGTTTGGTATATTGCATGTAGTGTGCACAGAGTGAAATATGTTTGATGTATGATATTACATTGAAGGAGTTGAAATCTCGCATTTGCGCTAACCTTCTGTACCCCTTCATGTAATCTTTTCCATTCACCTGCAGTCAAGGGTTCGTCTGTCACCCTATCCCACTTTTGTTGAAGTGTTAGTGGTTCCGTAGGCAATTCCTCCCGGAGTGCCGGATATAGGTGTGACATGAGTCTTTCCACCTGCTCCATGGATAATAGAGCATGCAGTATATTAGCGATGGCGGTTCCTCTGGGAAATCCTGCCATAGTTCCTGTTCTATGCTAGATATTTTACCATATTGAAGGAACTGGCCTGTCCTTAGTTCAAAGGCGTCTCGAGCCTCCTCCCTGGATAGAAACTTTCTATTTGAGTACAGGTCCCCCAGTAACTGTCAGCCACCCTTTCTCCACCGACATTCAGACATAGAGTCTGTGATGGTCGCAAAGGGTCGAATCGCCCATAAAGGCATGTCAGGTGCATATGAGGCATGCTGCACTACTCTCCTAACCACTTTTTCCCACACTGTTGTCACATGCCGTATGATATAGGGATACTTTTCAGGAAGTCCTTCCCCTCGCATCAACAGCTCGGCCAATGAAATATCTCCAAATGTTTCGGCTAGTACTGATTTCTCCCAGTTTTCTTCATCATATAACCAATGGACTGCATGTTGCAGTTGGGAGGCCATATAATAGAATTCTAGTCGAGGCACTTCTAAACCTCCCCGCTCCCATGTCTTCTGCAGGGTCGTCAATCGCACTTGTCTTTGTTTTTTCCCCCACAACAGATCCCCGATGAGACTTTCTAGTGTGGTGAAATATGAGCGAGGAATTATATAAAGGGAGTGTTGTAGTGTATATAAACACTGGGGCAGAACAATCATTTTGATGAGTGCAATGCGTCCCATAAGAGACAACGGCAACTCAGCCCAGAATTGAATCGATCCCTTTAAACCCTGTGTTATTCAAACAATGTTAAATTCATGATACGCTTTGCCAGTATGTGCCAGATAAACACCCAGGTAACTTTCCCCGTCTTCTGCCCACAGAAGATCGATGAGCGGTCTCCATTCCGGATGGACCATAGACATTCTGCCCAATGGGACCCCCCTGTACTTAGCACGATTAATACAGAGCTCTGAAATCATCCCAAAGCTTTTCATTTCAGATAGCAACACTGGAATGGACCGATCCGGCAGCATCAGATAAGTTAAAGTATCGTCTGCATACAGCGAGACCCTATGAATGGTCTCCCCAACTGTATTTCCCAGAGTTCCATTTTATCTCTCAGCCAAATGGCCATTGGTTGCATCACTGCAAAAAGCAGGGGCGAGAGGGAGCATCCCTGACGGCTGCCTCATCGCAATGCTAGTTGTTTTGATACCATTCTGCCTATCCACACTCTAGCTGTAGGGGTTGCATACAATAATTGAATCTATTGAAGATAAGTGTCACACACTCCCATTTGCCTAAGGACCTGCCACAGGTACGGCCACTCCACTGAATCAAACGCTTTCTCAATATCTAATAGCACTGCACACTTTCTACCTCCATCAGTCTAGGGACCTGCAATACATGCGCCAGTCATCTTAGATTCCAAGTCGTGTTCGTGCCAGGGATAAAGCCCGCTTGATCAGAGTGGATTAGTTGTGACACCTTCGGGAGGAGTCGCTCTGCCGTGATGCTGCTTCATATTTTCACATCGACATTCAACAGCGATATTGGTCTGTATGAGGTCAGCTGGGAGGGATCCTTATCTTTTTTTAAGATCATGGCCACGAGCGCCTCCCTCATTGTAATTGACAGTGTACCTTTGCCAAAAGCCTCATTGTACACTTCTAGGAGTCTGTCTACAAGAAGAGGGACCAAACATCTATAGAACTCCACTGGGAGCCCATCAGAACCCGGACTCCTGGCTGGTTTGAGATGGCCTATATTGCCAAGTATTTCATCTCTGTTAACCTGAGAATTTAGAGTGTCCTGTTCCTCTGACGTGAGGCATGGGAGCAGTATTGTGTCTAAGTATGATATCATAGTTCCTGGATCCGATCCAGCGCAATTAGTGTATACCTGTTGCAGGTGTGGTGCCAGGGTGTCAGCTAGCACTCTTTGTGACTGAATATACCAACACCCCGTTTTCAGTCCGTATTTGTAATATCAGGGCCACTGACGTTTCCTGCCTTACCAGCTGTGCCAACAGGGCTCCGCGTCTGTCTCCTTTTCTGTAGAGTTTCTGCCTATATATCATGTAGACATGTTTTTCAAGCCTATGGAGATCTCTCATAAGAGTCTCCCCGGCCTCAGTCAATTCTGCCAACTTGGCCTTGGGTCTTGGCTATCTCAGCCTCCGATTGTCCCAGGACGGCCTCATGTCTTGCCACATCCCGTACCAGTTGGGATCTTACACGTTACGTGCTCTTAATGAAGATTCCCCGTATAACTATATTCATTGCCTCCCACTCAGTCGCACGAATCGAGGCTGACCCCCAATTCTCCCAGAAATAGCTAGCCAGCTCCTCCAAGATCGCGGCTACAAACGGAGGCACTGTAAGAGCCTCACTATTGAGCCGCTACAGTGGTATTTCTGATCTTGTTCCTCTACCGCCAAACTCCAACAGAACCAGGGAATTATCCGTCAAATATCTTGGCAGCCAAGGTCCACTGAGAGAAGCTAATAGTCTAATCTGCTGGCGGTTACCGCGGCGGGAGTGTAACAAGAATACTGTTTTGTGGTGGGGTGATGTACTCACCACAGATCCTGCAGGTGCAAGCCTTTTAGCATGCCTAGCAAAGCACCAGTTATTTTGGGTTAAGTATGGAGTTGTGGTGGCTCCCTATCAAGACAACCCTCAAGGATACAGTTAACAAGCCCTGCCAACGTTATTGGTGCTCCTAGATAAAGGGAGACTGCCTCCAGGCGATCGGCCAAAAAAGGAAGCTCTATCGTCATTGGGTGCATATACATTCATAATGCATATTTCTGAGCTATCTAATCTCCCATGCAGGATAATATATCTCCCATCCGGGTCAACCACATGATGTAAATGCTGAAAGGGAACTCCAGGAGCTATCCATATAAGTGCCCCCTCGCAAACCCGGAATACGAGGTTGAATATATTTGTCCCTCAATCTCTTTCGCAAGGCCTTTATCAAATCTCCCCAAACATGGGTCTCCTGAAGACAAGCGATGCCTACCTTATATCTTTTTAAATAGGCAAATACGCATCTATGTTTTTCAAAGGCCACGATGCATTGAACATACCAAGTAATCAGTTTAATCATGTTGGTCTAGTTGATTTACAATGTATGCCCTGTCGCACAGCATAATTTCTTAGTGTGTTAAGTGTAATACTCATTTCCATCCAGACCTGTAGTGGTCCAAGTTTTCCAGACTGGCATCTAAGAAAAAGGGGCCCTGTAAACCATAACATAACTGTCCCAACTTCCCCCCTCCCCCTGGGCAATATCACATTTCCCTCTTCCTTTGAACTAAACCTGGTAAAACATGCAGATGTTGCCCCATTGCCCCTGTGAAATCCCAAGATTATAACCTCGAATAAGGAAATAAACAGAGAAAATACCCCCTGTAGGTCATCTGCCTCACTTCCCACCCTATTCAAAGGTAGTGACTAGTTAGCTGGCCAGGTGCGAGGGCTAGCCTTCAACTCCTTAGCCAGGAACCAGTCTCTGGGGGGTGAGCCCCCACCTTATATCACTGTTCATGCAGTGTGTCCCATGATATAATAAGTCTCTTTCTCCTTCCTCCCAACCCAACATCTCGGTTCAAGCTTACCGGTTGCCACCCATCTAGGAATGTCTTTTGAAGTTTCCAGCCCTTATTCTATGCTTTCATCTCGTGCCTCCTCTCAAGCATCCGTATCTCCGCTCGGCTTAGTGTTTGTGAGGCCTCCGGGTGCGGAGGGTCTAGAGTCTGGGATGACGTCCGACGCCTGTAAAGTTCCATCTGGGCACACTCTAATTCTGCTTGGGCTGTGGCTTTTAGTATTGTCTTGTGATTGTATGCGCTGACTCTGTTGCCTAGGTTGTCTGTGGGATCCGGACTTTTTCTGTGTCACCGTTGAGGGCACCAAACAGGCCCCAGGGGATCCCGTTGCATCAAGCTAGTCGCTCACTTTCCCTGCTGAGAAGAATAACATCGCTTTTCACCCACTTTTCGACTCTCCGATTCGCAGGGAATAAAATACTATGGGGCAGATTTATGTTGCACTTGCGGCACTTTTGCGCCGCCGTTGCGTCACTTTTGTGACGCAGCAGCGGCGCAAATCCTGCGCCATGGTGCGGGGTATTTACAACGTGACGCATCTGGGAGATGCGTCATGTTGTAAAGCCCTGCGCCACATGTAGGCGTTCCAGGGCAGGTGGGGGCGTTCCGGCGCAGGAACGCCTCCTAAAAGTGGCTGAGTGAAATCTACAAGATTTCACTCAGTCACTTTTAGGCCCATGCTGCGTCAAAACCCTGCGCCTGCTTGAAGCAGGCGTAAGGATTGACGCAGCATTGTAAAGATAGGGCCCCCCAGATCATTGCTGGAGCTGCGTCGCGCTTGCGACGCAACTCCAGCAATGCGCCACTTTTCGGCACAGATGCGTCACGCATCTGTGCCGTTTTTGCCCCATGGTGCGCCGCATTATAAATGCGGCGCATCCATGGTGGCGCAGCAGTGGCGCATAATAACTGGCGCATCCCTGCTGATATGCAGGGATACGCCAGTCGTCATAAATCTGCCCCTATATTTAAGATTCAAGTCCCACATACTACGCTTAACCGCCAAGAAGGAGCATCTTTGTTCCTGCCCACTTTGTGTATAGTCCGAGTATAGAGATCTGGTGGCCCTCATACGTTAACGGGCCATGGCGTTGGGTAAGCTGCAGGATAAGATCACAATCCCGGAAAATTGAGGAATCTTGCTATAAGGGCCCGAGGGGGTGCTCTCGGGGGAGGGACCAATGCTCTGTGCGATGCTCCACAGAAAACAACTTGGATAGTTTCCTTGGTGCCAGTGCCCAAGTCAGCCAGTCTTCAATAAACAGCTCTGTAGAAGGGCCCTCCGCTTTCTCGGGAAGTAACACAAAGCGGAGATTGTTTCTTCTGGATCGTCCTTCCGCATCTTCAGTACGGTCATCTAGGCATCCCATGTTTCTCTGGAGACTGATTACTGTGTCCCTCAAGGTATGGAGTTCCTTTTGGAGCGTGTCCACTGTCGACTCAGTGGCGGTGATTCTATCCGAGACCTTTAGAGGGTCACACCGTAGTAGGTTTACATCTATGGCAACTGAGTCGATTACATTTTTTAACTCATCCCTTGTGGTGTGTATGGCTTCAAGCACCTCCGTTATATAGGAGGGTCGGTCAGGATCTTGTGGTTGTTCATCTGTCTGAATGGGCTGAGCTTGGATCGGCGCCCCTAGGTCCAGGGGAGTGGCTGCGCATAATTAGATATTTTATTCGCCTGAGCCACCTTTCCCCCTTTTTCCTTCACCATAGTTTATGGTGTGGTTTTGCCTTTTAGAGAATACAAACAAGCCAGTCCAGTGGGGCACACACTCAAGTGTATTTATTGTGATGGTCACTCAAAGTTTAGTTAGGCTCACTTCTCATCCGAGTCAGTTGTTTAACAAGCGTACATTTACCACTCTACAGGTTCTTCTCTCGAGTATTTTAATACAGAGTGCCGGCAGTTACTATGGTACAACATTGATGTCACAGTTAGCCCAATTGTGTTTTTAGGATCAGTTCTGGCAATTTGTAATGGGACCCCGGAGCAGCACCCCTCCTGTCTTGTCCCAAGACCTACTTGCATTTGTTGTTGATCATGCGTGGCACTTAATTTGAAAGAGGTGTCTTCGGATGCGCAGTCATGTACTCCACGTCACAGCACACAGGTAAGATCCCTGGATGTGCTTCTACAGACGTCGGCCGCGGCGCGGTAATAAGGCAAAGATGTCAGCATAAGGGAAGCCCAACACAGTGCAGGGTATTACTGCGACAACGAGAATAACAGGTTGCTTTCCCCTGCTAAGTTTTCACACTGTAGTTCACCAACAGTGCTGTCCTCCTTTTTTATTTGCAGCCATCCGGTATGGGGCCAGGGAAAGGCTTGTGTTGCATGCCCGCCAGCAGGCATGAACCCTACGCTCTGGAGATATGGCACAAGTTGTTACTTTATCTCCCGGATTCAGGCCTAGGAGTGCCCGCGTCTTCTGCTCTCGTGGCCAGGAGTCCCACCCTCTTCTTTCTGCATCCACAGGTGGTCAGTGTGAGTGCCACGGGTTGCGGGCAAGGCTACAGCGCCACCGCTCCAGTGGGAATTAGTTTGGTCGGCAGTCTTCTGTTTTTGTGCGCCGTGGCCGGGCCCTCCCCGAGCCTGTCTTCAGCTCCCACTGTTCGGCTACATCAGTTTTGGAAACTTCGAAGCTCCGGTATTAAGTTTAAGCAATCGTTTAGGGAGGAGTTGAATGTCCTATTAGTATCTATGTGGTAAGGTGAATTTTACCACAGGCAGGATGTTTATGAATGGCAGGACGGTGGGAGCTCTCGAAGCACATGTCTACTCTACCATGAAGCTCGGCCATGCCCCCATAGACAGAGGATGTAGTATGGTTTAGACACTATTGAAAATGTCTCTATCTGAAGCAGTTCATCTCTATGCATGTCAAGGTAAAATTGCAACATTTTGTGGGATTTATTGGCCTAATGGACACTTTGCCTCCATCAATAGAAAGAGGTAGTTCAAACTCTAATAAAAAACTGATGGATAAAATGTGGTCCAGAGTTCACATCATGAAGATTTGGGTAGATTATTGCATTTTCTGGTACACTTGTTGTAGTGCACAGCATAGACAAGGGGTGCATGTTAGTGACTAAGATATTTAATTCATCAATGAACTACCTTGACATACAAAGGATTATATCTTATGTCCCATTTTCTTGGTATTCAGTAAATCATCTTCTACTGCATGGTTATTTCAAAGCAATTCTAAGATGAGATGCTTCATACTCTATTAAGAGCATATCATTTTGTATTAAAACCTTTCTCCTCAATACAGCTAAAATCCACAACATTGTATGGCTAGTATACATTTACAAAGAAAGTTTTGCAAATGGCAATTTGGCAATGTAATTATGCATGTGCATCCCTTTGATTACATCCAGTTTCAGTTCAGCTCTGATTTAGGGCAATAGTGTCTTAGAGCAGAATAAAACATTAACCTTTACAATGGCTAAAACAATGAATGTGTTAGTTTATTTTGTACCAAACACAGCTTGCGTCAGATTAGACAGTCTATCAATTCATCGGAAAACAATGCTTTGCTTAGTATTTCTTACATTGGCGAAATAAGGAGTTTGTAAACTATGGAGCCATTTACAAGTAGAGGACTGTTACTATAAGATTTGATCTGGCTGTCCTAGTCCACTAATGATTTTTGGAGTTAATAAGAAGGTATCCTTAAAAGGATTGACATTGTCACATTGAAATAAGCCTTTGTTGAAGCTGTGGCCTGGAAAGAATTCCCCTTCTTTCCCTTTTTGATACTGTGTTATTGTGATATTGTGTTGATGAACATGTAGAATTAACCAAAACATATTTAAATGTGCAATATGCTAGTGATCACTAAATATGGAGTGTAGTCCTCCCTCAATGGATTGGATGATTTAGCCTCCTCTACCTTGGCAGACTGATGGCCGGTGGTGACCCGCCAGACTCTGTATATGCCTGTAAGTCTGAAGTAATGAAACTCTTTGACATAATGTGTAAGATGTATAAGGATTTGTTTTTTAAACATAACAGTGCTGGTAAATTATGGATGGGTGGCTATTATACTGTGTTTAACTAGAAACTTTATCACACATATGTATGAGGGATTTTGTATCATATGCTTTGTATTTCAGAAAAGAATGTCCATTTTTAAGGATGCGTTTATTGTATTGGAAAAATATGCCTAGCACAGGTCAAGGAAAATTGCCAGAGTTTCAAGACAACCATTGACTATGTAAATTATTTTCATACATTTATGTTAAGTGGACATACTGAAAAACTAGCATGAATCCTGTCTTCGCAGACATATGTTCAACTTCCATGTTCTGTCAAAGCAGTTCTTAACCTTTTGCCTTCAGTGGACCCCCACTCAGTCCCAAGTATAAGACAGGGACACCTGCCTAAGCAATTTCTTTGGTTTGGATTTCAAAACACTCCACCAAAATATAAAAAAACAAGGAAACTTCAAAAAAATACACAAATCAATATATATTTTATTTAATTCACCAACAGAAAATATGCAAAGAAAATACTTTTTAAATTTAATGGGTGGTTAGTGCTTTTCAAAATGTAGTTTCACTTCTAAAAGATTAAACAATATGGTAGACTGAAGTATACCTCTTTGTCTTTTTTGCTCCTAATGCATGCTCTCTTTTTGTCGGTACATACCAGTGGTTCAATTGGGGCCACCAATCAGTCATATTATATTATGTTTGCTGTATCCAAGTTGCTGCCCTACATTAAGATAAGGATACCAACGTAATTTTTAGCCTCCAGTTTTTACTTTTGTCTCACTTAAAGGGTCTTTTAACATTTTCAATGTTGTTTTTTCTCTATATATAGTTAATTAATCTGCAAATATGAAATATTCTAAACAGTCGTGGATCCCCTCTACAGGTTAAGAACAACTGTTCTGTTATAATATAGATTTCAATCCACAAAAATGAAAACTAAATCTTAATTTATTTGTAAAATGTAATTTTTTTGTTATTGTTTGCTCTCATACAATGTTCTTTCTTGTTGTATGCAGTTTGGCCTCTGGGCTTCTTGGCTGACTTGGCTGGGGATTACAATTCTGGCATTCCTTAAAGTATATCACAACTACAGGCAGGAAGACTTGCTGGACAGCTTGATCGCTGAGAAGGAGCTACTTATAGGAAGATCGTCTTCCCGAACATCATTTCAAGATGAGAAAAGTGGCATGATTTAACTTTGATTGTGATTGAGCCTATCCCTCTTCTCATCAACTCTTAAAATTAACTGTGCAAGGTTACAGTTACTGTATGGTAATACAATTGATACATAATCAATCTTTAAATTGCTAAGTTTTTCCTAATGTAATAAATAATCTATATAATATTTTGAGGTCAAATTAATTTATCTACAAATTAGAATGACAGGACATCTGATCATCATTGTAGAAATGTGTGCAGCATGACCAAATATATACTTAAGAAAAGAGCTATGAATCATGTAAATTTGAGAAAACAAACACAGTATGTTCAGATATTATTCAACCTCTAACATGAAATTCTATGTAACTGGAATTTTCAAATCTGTTTTCTGATTGTACGTTAGAATCAATAATATTAAAAATTTACAATACAAAACAATATGCATGCAATTCAGCCAAAGTAATAAAGAAATAAGCAAAACATCATGACAAAGAAAGTTTTAAGGAGCTCTCTACATTCAAATATAATGAGGCAAATATTAAGGTGTTTGTTTGCTATTCCCAGGAAAATGGGTCACAGGCAAGATTTGCTTCAATATTGAACAAGTTTACAAGAAAAAGTGATGTAATCAACTTTGTGTTTTTTTCTTAGGCACACCAATAGTTCCAAAAATTGACATTGTAACAATGTACAAGTACTTGGAATTTAAATTATGTGGTAAAATGTTCTGCTTAATGACCAGTGGTCAGGAATAATTTTAACGTTGACCGTTCTGTTTTCTGTGACATTTTAACTAAATATCATTCAAGTTTTAGAAAGGACATTTCATTTTGGAGTTTAAGTGTTGGTTTGCTAGGGAAACAAACCTTTCCTTGTTCAGACTCTCAAGTATAAAACATTTGTTTATCAAAATTAGATGAATTACACTATACATCAATAGGAGGGAAATTATTTACTGTCTCTTTTGAAGACTTGATGTATGTCTTTCATATTGTTGATTAGACATAATTGACTGGGTTGCTTTTAAGGTGTACATAACAGCAATCAGTTACAGTAGTTTATTTCCTGCCAGCAATGATTTAGTTTAATCGAAACAAGTTTCATGTCATGAATTGTTAAAAACACAGAGGGGTAAAAAATTATTTTTGTACATAGTAGAATTATATATATTATTTGGAATTGAATTGTTTATTGTCTTCTTTATCTTATAGTCTGCATTACTGCATGCTTAGGGTCTGATATATTATATGTAGAAAACTGACCAGGGGCTGATATTATGTAAACAGTTTATGTACAGTAATATGACAATGAATGCTAATTTACTGCTACTTGTAATCTGATTCTTGGAGGCATGTCTCTAACTTTAAAACACACCAATGTAAAATACAATGTTTTTGTCCTTGTACTGTAGGAACATATTTAAATAATAATGAAGTGTGTATTGGTCTTATATTTATTGCTGTTATTGTAATTGTAATGGTAATTGATTTTATATCTCTTACTACCCCTGACGAGGCGTCAAAGTGCTTTTTGGGAAGTAGAACGCTACTCTGGAACCCAAAATGGATTAGTGATGGATTAGTATAGTGAAATTTGAGTTAATTTGAGCAGTGGACGTGCAAGTCTTTTAGGTGGATTGAAAAGGATAAAGGGGGATAGAAGAAGGAAGACTCTAGAAAGTGTTCATTGTGAGATCATAGTCTTAAGATGAGGTTTGGGGTGAGTATAAGGAGAGATGGAGAAGGGAAGAATTTCTAGAAATGAAATAGGTGAGATCATAGTAGTAAAATGAGTTTGGAAATTAGTCAAAGGAGACATAGATGAGGAAAGAATTTAGAAGGATTGTTTGGGAGATCGAAGTATTAAAATGAGGTTTAGGGTGATCCAAGGAGGGGTAGAGGACGGAAGATTCTAGAAAAGTTTTTTTTGGAGATCACAGTAGTAAAATGAGGTTTGGGATGAGTCAGAGAGTGGAGGTAGAGGATATATTGAGAGAGTTATAGGGTGAAATATAGGGTAGTGCATTAGAGAAAGTCAACCGATTTTTTACAGTAGGAGTAAAGTATGAAATGCACAGATACATAAGTACTTATTATCATACATATTTACTTTAAGAAATATACATATCTTAATACATACATATAATCAAATTAAATGTTTATATAACAGAGATTTGCTGTATGATTGTGTTTGAGTGTGGTGGTTATTTAGGAAAGAGCCAACTCTTGCGTAGTCTTCTGAAGATAAATAGCTATCTGTGGATCTTCTGTTTAGGGGTAAGGAATTCCATAGTTTGACTGCTTGACCAAAGAAAGATGTGTCACCTATGTTTTTTTCTTGTATGGTGCTATTTTGAGGCATAGTGCCAGTCTGTCTGGAGAGGAGGTTCCTTTGGTGAATGTATTTGGTGATTTTATTCCTGATAAAAGTGGTCCTGCTCAATGTATTGCTTTGTGGGTGATACAAAGCAGCTTGAATGTGGATCTTCTGGCAACCGATTACCAATGTAGGACCCTCAAGGCATGGAAGATATGGGCTTCTGGCTTTAAATTTAGAAGTAGTCTGGCAGCCGAGTTCTGAATCTTTTGTATTCTTTTCATAGTTGATAAAGATGATCCATGTTAGAGGCCATTGGCGTAATCAAGTTTAGACAGTATAAGAGAGAAACCTATAATTGTATCACTTCTGCTTTTAGACTTTATATTTTGATTAGTATAATCTAGTTTCACTATTTACCAGTGCAATAAGCATATACACTAAATAGTTCATTATTTGAAAGGCAACAGTAGAATACTATGAAAATATGCTATTAGTTTCATGGTAAATTAGTGAAAATCAGGGAAAATGAGAGTTTAAAAAGCAATGTACACTACTGGTGGTCAGACATGTGTAGATGAAGCTAATGAGGGTCTCTTTCTAAGGCAACTGAAACCCTTTGGCACGTATATAGAATGTAAACAAAGCTTATAGTCTTTCCCCAATCTAGCAAACTGCGGCAGTTATTCAGATCTTGCTAGATCGATACTCAATTGAATAACTTCCGGATTTCAGGTAGGCCTACTGTGTTACTGCTCCACTATGAGAGTACGACAGTTTGATTCTTGTCCAAAGCTTGTTGTAGCATTATTAGTGTAAATAAACCAAACAAATGTAGTTCTCCAGACATAATTTGCTTAGAAAAGAAAAATAATCAAAGCTGCAAATAAAACTCTACTTTTAAACATCAAACAATAACTAGTAATGGTGTATCAAGAACATATTCAGATATGGCAACTTGTGATAAGTGAAGTAAGTTTTGTTATTTAAATGAACTTTTATGTTTATCTTACCATGTGTTAGACACATTTTCTAAAATCACCCAAAGGTGCATCAGGAGTTTTATAGCTAATTAGTTAGAATGACTCTTCAATTTGGGAAAGCCAAGTCAGTACATAAGTAATTGCCTTCAGAATATTCATTCTTGAAGCAAACTCTACACATGAATGAAGATATGAAGATCTCAACATTCACATGTCCTTTTAAAAGTAAAATAAATGAGTAATGTAAAATGGTAGGCTGTCTTCACTGTACAATGTGTGAGAAAATTGGCAGAGATCATGTTGTTTCCTCCATTAAATGAATGTTTTAACTTCACAGAAACCATACTCTTACTCATATTTTGTGACATTTCATTTAAGTCATGTTTCTCAGGGACAGCTATAGGTAAAAACACAATGGCTACTCTACTTGATAATATTACATTGACATCATGTCACTGTTCAGATTCATCATCATAATCATCAATATTTGCTTATAGTTCAGAATAAGTTGTATGCAATTAAAGCCCAATTAAGGCTTTGTGAAATATAAAATATAAATGTACATGTACTAAATAATGTACATCTTTTATTCCTGGTATTGCCAATTTCTGTTGGAAGGAAATATTGTAGTACATGATAACAGTGACCTGCTTAGTCTTGTTCTCCCTCACAATCCATCACAAAACTAAACCCTCTGTGGTTGTGCGTATATTAGAAATTGCAATCAGATATTTAGTGAAATAGGTAGCATCAGTTAAAAGAGTGCAGCATGGAAGCAAAAACTCTAATTTACTAGTGAGTGTCCCATGCACCACAGCGATGTCCAGTTGATTCTGCCATCATTTAAGCCCCCTATAACCACCAGGTCCCCAGGCAAAATGTGGATTTATATGCAGAACAAAAATCATTCATGACTTCATGATCTTTTCTGGTTGTAAGTAGTTTTATGGGGTACAAATTTGGGTATCCAAAGAAAAATTCCCAAAGAAACAAATTGATAACAAGGCAAATCCCAATGGTGCTTCTTTCACATGCAGGGCTTGGAATCTCTGCATTTCATTTTTGATTTCTTGCCATATTGCAAATGTCACTTTAATACCCTGTGCCTCAGTTATCTAACAATGTGATGGATAAAAGTATTTAATTATGAGCCTATTTAACGTAATACCTATATAATGTTATTTTTATGTGAATTGTTTGTACATTTATTAGGATTATTAGGACTGTAACAATTAAGATTGTACCCAATATCATTGCTGCTGTTATTATTATTATTGTTGTTGTTGCTGTTGTTGTTGTACTATCGTTGTTACATTATTATTAGTAGAAGCAGAAGTGGTAGTACCATTAGTATTAAGAACATTATCTGTGTAATTGCTGTTCTAATTCTCCAAGTTCATGTTAGTATTCTTTTAATTATTATTGTTTTTGGTGTTGGAGTTGTTATTGTTTTGTTATTATTGATATTATCGTTATAGATATACTGCTATGTTATCGTGCACTAGTTGAGAATAACTCAAATTATCATATCTATATGGCTAGGTGATGCTTTATATTAGAAAAAATCCTCAATGAAAAAATTTCAAACATTCATGTGATTCTTGTTTAGTTTAGATATCCTGAGACTTGCAGTATTCTAATTTTCTGAGAAATTACCCAGTGACCATCTAAAAGAAGGTAAATGAGAATTGTGACTAGCTGTACTATTTCTAGGAAGGTGCACAGTTGTTTAACTTCATTTCACCTACTCTACCAAATTTTTGTAAGGTTTGACAATAGTTGAAATTTGTGTTTATGAATGTCAGCAAACATTTAGATTTGCTAAAAGAGAATGTGCTAAGCATATGATTGACAAAAACGTTTGATTATAGTTTTTCTTATAAATAATTGTATAATAGTTTATAGAGGCATTTATATTTCTAACATATTTACTTTAATCACTTATACTAACAATATTGTATAGCATTTACTCTCAAAAATATAATACATATTATAAAGTACAGTATTATTATATATTCTTAGTCACAATTAAAATTCATCCAAAATGTACAGATTGACATTAGCTTGTATATGTTAGTCAAATTCATTAAAGTATAGATTTGGTGGTGTATTTCTAGTATGGTTGGTGGAGGTTAATCTGTCAGGATGGTGGAGGACATTGTCCCCACCATGCCGAGGGACCTCCGTCCACCAATTGTAGTGTTATCTGGTATCCCAATTGACAACTCAAAACATTTTCATGAACCACCATCATGGCACTTCCTGTAAATGTTGTAAAAGTTTGACAGTTGACTTTGTCAACCATGACTGCCACCCGTCAAAATGCTAGAAAGTTTTTATTTTCTCGAATACAAACTTGCAAAGCAGGGATGGATGTTCTCTCATTGATGGGGAGTCATGTTTCTGTTTTTACAGTCCTTCAACACCAAGTTTTACCTTGTGGTGACAGATAGGGAAAAAAAGTATACCCATTCCTAATAGGGTGGATGATAGGATGGCTAACCTCTACTGGCCCATGCTCTGTTGGGCTGTTGGAGGAGTATGTCAGCAATGGAACCAGAGTAGACTATGTTGTTGACACACTTAAAGTCCACCCACCTCTAAATTGGATGGGCAGATATTGAGTTTGGCAGAGACGGAGTACCCTCTCTGCCAAACTCTAAATCATCCCCTTAGTTATTTATCAACCTTCAATTAGAGTACCATTTGGTAAATAGTACAAAAATGTTTATCGGCAATTACAAAAATATGAACAGTGGAATTACACACTTATTTTTTTATGCTTTCAGTGAGATCAATATTACAGAACCTACACACTTGTGAGGAATACCCACCAAACACACGTTTTGTTTACTAGAGGAATATACTTCATCCAAATGAGCACGTGTTGTTTACTGCATCTCTCTTTAAAGAGCATCTCTTTATATTTAAAAATTTCAGCCCCCTAAAGTGCATTATACAGAAGTAGTAGCTTACTTTATTGTAAACTGCAAAGCAATCTGCTTGTCTAGAAAGCCGATGAAGTTTGTTAGCAACATCATTTTAAAAAGCATTATGAAACAGACTTGTTACACAAAACATTATTACAGTTCAACTGCATGCAAAATCCAGCCTTGGAGGTCAGACTACTAGCATGTTGTACAGACATCAAAGCTGCTAACAGTCGAGTGAGCAGAAAACCTGAGAAGAACCCTAATGAGCCAGAAATCCCAACTGTCAATTTCAAGGTGATTTACCTCAACCAGGATTAAATGCCCTAGTGCAAATAACATATATCATCAAAATCCATTTTCACTAGATCAGATGAGTGAACTGTATAGTGGAATCTAACAGATGTACCATATAGAGTGGTTAGAACAACATCAACTCTTAATTTGAAATGTTTTAGTTGCAAATGCATCATTCCTTGTCGGAGCTTCAAAAAGTAATTGATTTTTATCACTTGAGAATAGCTTTCTTTTTCAATTCTTCTTCATCTTGTACATTTTCAGGCAAAAGGAACCAAAACACCATAATGATTAAAGCAAAAGCTCAAAGGAAGAAGAATATTTTTGCATTACCTTCTTTCTTACTACTGTGGAGGTGGCTATCACTGATAGATTTTTCTCCTTATTTTGACAAAACAGATTTACCAATACTACATAGCAAATGTTTCATTTGTTGTATTTCTCTGCTTGTTTCTTAAATGAGAATTAATACCAACTTTATTCCATTCTACTTTATGCACTTTTGCCATAACAAAGTAGGGCTTGTAGTACAAGTTAAGCACAGGACAAAACATTTGACAGAAAATTTAGAACATGCTGAATGAAAAATTGTCTTTGGGTCTCTCCCCGGTTGAGCTGTTACTTGTATGTGTTATAAAACATGTTGAAATTTCAACACAGCACAATTATTGTTATATATTGTGCATGTAATGTTTTAGTGACCTGCTCTGAATACTGTCACCAGGTGTAAGGGAACACTGATGCTGGCACAGGCTGAAAATATATGTAAATTAGCATCATCTGCACTTATGTAACATTAGAGAGTGGTTGTGTGTTTGCAGGGGAATATTGGAAAAAGAGGGTGACAACACTTGTTGCCAATAAACAAAAAGTAATCTATGGTCCTAATGCCCAGGGAGTTTCTTTCCCTGTGGCTGGTAGAGATTGGTTAATTTTTTCCTTCCTGCACCCACCTTCCAAAGTATCGTGGCCCCAGACTGCAAATTACACATTGGAAATCCAACTCTAAGTAGGGTAGGCTTTCTGACATTTAAACAAAGACAGCCTTGTGATGGATGGGTTGCCGGTCAAAGGTTTCCAGCAAAAGATCTAGCTGACATACTGTGCTTGAAAAGCTAGCAGGTTCCCACTTTCAAATGAGACAGCAGGCACTTCGAGTTTGAAGGGCAGTGACCTGCCATTTGACCATAGCGCTTCCACTACATCAAATGTGTGTCCCCCTACATACTGTATTTCACTGTATACTTTTTCAGCCTTAATAACAGAATGTTTGGCAGGGTAATTCTTTACCTTCATCGTTATTAAATTACCTGAATAAAGAAGAACTGTGCTATGGGTCAGTGCATACTAAGTTAGGACAGAAGGTGTGTGCAGGCAATACACAAATTTGGGCCAGATGGACGTAGCATTTTGAGCTTGCAAATGACCGAATTTGCAGAATCAGGCCATTTGAAACTACAAAAAAGCATTTTTATGTTTACAGAACCCTATTTTGTGACTTGGTAACATATTACTGAATCGCAAAATGGGTTAGCGATTCCGTATTAGGAAGGGCCTTTTTAAGGGCATCCTTTAGAATAGCGACTTGCAGTGGTATGTGTGAACATTCGCCTTTTACCACCTAATTCAAGTAGGTGGTAACCCATTCGTAAACAGGAAGGTGTCCCCAAGGGGCCCATCCCCTTTTTGAATGGCTGTAGAAATTATTTTGAGGACCAGCAGTGGTCTCTTGGACCACTGCCTAGTCTTAAAAAATTAAAAGAAAACTTTTCATTTTTGTTTTTGAAATGCGTTCTTTTTTCCTTTGGGATAATGGGCTGCAATTTGAAAAAAAATCATTGCTTTATTTAAACATGGTCTGCTGACCCCAAAGGGAACCATCCCTGTGATTTTTGCGATTCCCAATGGGTCATAAATTGCGTCCTACCTCATGAATTTTAATGAGGTAGGTCTATTTGCGACCCACTGGGAATCGCAGTCTAAACACAATGTAGTATATTGCTGTTTGCAATTACATAAATAGCGGATCGCAAAATGTCACTATTAGCTAATCGCAAACACAAAGGTATGTACATCTGGCCCTTAGTCTCTAGTAACCAGACTACGACGTAGAATTAATTAGTCCTAGAGATCTATTAAAGCTATTTTTAAATTCCACAACTCAACACTGATCCTTGTGATTGCAACCATTTTTTCTAAGCAGCAGGGGGTATAAAAGCTCTCTGTTTCCCATATTCCATGTGTCTAATAACCCTCTCTCTAATGTTACATAAAAGCAGAGGGTCATGGTATACATATGATTATAACCTGTGCCACTAGCAGAGTTTCCTTACACCTGGTGGCAGTATTCAGTGATGGTCAGTAAATGATTACCTTAATACAATGCATAACAATGGTTGTGTTGTGTTGAAATTCAAACATGTTTTATAATACATACAGGCAAGTGCACCCAAACTATCAACATGAGAAAGGACACTTTTTCATTCTTACGTTCTAAATGTTAGTAATGTTTTGTGATTCATTACTTTAGTCAAATCTTTTATCTTGTACCTAACTTGTACTGTCATACACAACCCGAACAGTGTTGCTTTATAATTTCCTGCATGATTAAAAAATATTGACACATGTTCTAGTTTCTTTTCATCTGCTGAGAAATACTAATGCATACCGCACTAGGACCTAAACAGAATATGTTTTCATTGCAAAGATTGGATGTAACTCTAATCTTAGTAACTTATTTTCCCTAGGTGCCCAAAATATCAGTTTTAAAATCAGCATTGTATAACACTTCCAGTATGCCTCATCTTTAATTAGTTTTGAGGTCAAAAACTAGTTTGTCCTGGGGAAAAGTAAAATCTGTTTGCTGAAATTAGCAACACAAATTGATGACCCAAGAGACGCTTGAGATAGTTCTTAATGATTTATTATCAGTCCTTTTATAGTACTCCTGGCATCGTTGCAGGCACCTATGACAAACATCTGATATTTTCCATGGAAACGTGATTGCTAAAGGTTCACAGGACAAAAAGTCATGTAGAAAAAAATGTACATTATAAAAATGTTTTTGCATTAGAATATCAAAATCATTCATAAACATCTGTAGGTCTTTGTCTTTTTTTGTCTTTGAAATGTATGCATTTAACTTACATACAAACTCTATTATGTTTTACGAAATGATGGAAATGGTCTGTGTATATTGTGAAAACAATATACAATTAAAAAAAACTATGAATCAAAAGATTGTAACTGGGATGAATAGGCCTAGTAAAAATACAGAATACCAAGCCATTTGTATCATATAAAATACACATCAAAGTTACTGAACGGCTAATAAAGGATTTCTAAGCTGACAATTTTGAATGTGCAAACTGACTGTATTAATTGTATCTTAATAACATACAATAAAAATATATTATAGTGTCTCTTTATACTCATACTTGTTTGCTTTGCCAATAGATAGATAGATAGATAGATAGATAGATAGATATATAGATAGATAGATAGATAGATAGATAGATAGATAGATAGATAGATAGATAGATAGATAGATAGATAGATAGATAGATAGATAGATAGATAGATAGATAGATAGATAGATAGACAGATTTAATGTCTCAAGGTAGAGTAACATACTGCAAAGTTTGTAGAATCGTACATTTGATTTATAACCACCTCTCTGCCATCCTTTGCCTGCTGAACATTTGCATGGCATATTTTGGAAAAAGTCCCTTTATTTTAATGTTTTCCATGTTTTTCTTGTATTGTAATTTTATACTGCTTATTGCCACTGTAATTTCTGCTACAGGTTACATATATGAAACCCAATGTATAAAAAATTATTGGTAAGCATACATGCTCGCATCAACTGAATAAAATAAATGATATTGTATTTATTCTGAGTTTGATTTTATTGCCATATTATGGGGCATATTCAGCAAAGCATTTTTGAGTTTGTAAATGAATACACCTGCAGTACAGCTTCACATTCTCCCAAATGCAAATTACTGAGGTCTTGGTGGAAATATTTACCTAAGTGTGTCCTATCTCTTGGACCAGCTCAAGTCTACTCTAGCCAAGTAGGGGGAACGGGTACACACACCACAACTGCTCTCTCACCGGTGTTGTAATTTAAACACACGATTGAAAAAACTAAGGTTAAAGTGGCATTATAGTTAGGTGTGGTAATGAGATATTAGCTTATTTTTTTAAAAAAACCTGCAAGTTATAATTAGCTCAGTAAACTATACTTGGTATATTTCAGTGTTTTTTTCAATCTAAAGCATACATTTTTGGTACTTCAGAACATGACTATGTCACTTTAACCTTTGTCTTTTCAGTGAATTTCTAGTGAATTGTAAACATAAGCTAAAGTCGTATTACCATACCTGTCTTTAATGTCATTTTAAACTTTGTTTTTGTCAGTGAATTCCAGTTTTTTTTAAATCATATTAGGTGAACTCCCCCTATGAGCATGGCTTTTGACTGTGTGCAGTAAGGTGTTGGAAGAAGCTAGGCCCTGTGCTCAAACCCCAGTGTGCGGTCAGCCCCCTGCTTCACACAGCCTTTGGCCATGCCCAGGGGGTTGGTTGCCAATCTTCCTTTGGATTTCCACATTTTATTTTATTTTTAACTGTCTCATTGTGTTGATGGTGGCCAACCTCTGTTATGCATGGCCTTCACCCATGTGCAGCAGCGGTTGGCCGCAGGGCTCTGTGCCAAATCTCCTCCACTTGGGTGGCCAAAATCTTGCTGTGCATGGCTTTCTGCTGCACAGTGCCATTGTACCATGGCCATACCTTAGAGGTGAAGCTTGAGTGGTGGTATGACAAGCGTACCTCAGTATCTCATGAGATGGCTGCCTGGTTCCCACTGTAATGGCAGCTGCAACATTCCTCTCTGAGTTTCAGCCAACTAATCTCCCAGTACTGAAAAATCAGCAGGGAGAAAAAGTTCCCGCGATTGAAGAACCCCATTTTTTTTAATTTATGGTAGAGAAGGATTCCATGGAACTCCTACTGGACTCCTGTGAGACCAACTCTCCAGACATACCTAACTTTCTAACATCTTCACGACCGCCACAAGAAGCTCTTTAAACATACAGTTCTCAAAAATGTCTGAATGGAATCATACCAAATAATGAACGCTTTCTGTGTAAAATTATATGTTTTCGCCAACTTTGTGCAATGTTTTGGGACCCATGTTCTTTCTTGGCCCTCGCTTTTTGGATATTTTTGTGGAGGTTCCTCAAACGGCGGCAAAGTTATAATAGCAAAAATAAACCCATTGCTATGGAAACTCGGATCTACCTGTAGCAACACATTAGTGACCGCCACTGTATGTATATATATATATATATTTCAGTGAGTGACCGTTTGTTTTCCCATGGTCACGAAATGAGGCGCACACTGGCAAAGTAAGTAAAAAAACAAAATATATATATATATATATATATTTATATGGAAACAAGGGTGTCCTGTGCACCAGGGAGCACTCAAAAAGCAGGCAATTCATCAGAATTAATTTCTTCAGGGGGACCGACAAGTTTACACGCTGATTTATGTGTTCTGCCTAACACGTTTCAGAGCCCACAGCTCCTTTGTCAAAGGCTGCCTGCAGCTTCCGCAAATAACTTCCAAGGGACTCACATCATTTTGTACATTTTATATTTCCCTCTAGTGGGTTCAGGTGAGTATTTTTACACAGAATGCTGGCATTCACAGTTTTGCCCTGGATTCCTTTCACCCCTTCAGTGGGGTTTGCATAGTTGAAGACAATTAATGATGCATTTAAAACCCTCCAATGGGTCTAAGAGTGCTGCTTACTCAGTCAGTCAGAAATTGAAGCGCGTTGTGGAATAAACACTTGGGGGCGATTCTGATCCTGTAAAACCCGGGTACCCGGGAAATCCTCCTTACAAAGCAGCAAGTACGATTCGTACAGAAATACCATTTCCGTACGATTCATAAAAAAATACGTGTGGCTAAAAAATACCCACAATTCTGATCCGGGACATCGCGTACGTGACGTCCGGAGTCAGGCAGCGTTTTACGGACCAGCAAGTACGATTCGTGCCTACGTCACTCCGCACGGGTAATTTTTTACGGCAGCCAAAAACTCCCAGGAAATTGAGGACGACGTGAAGAAGGAGCACCGGTACGCGACGGACAGCCATGGACCCCATCCTACGTGTCATCCCGGCCCTTCTAGCCTACGACCTGGTGCACCGAAACCGCCGCGCACGCCGCAGAAGGTCAGAACAACACCCAGGGGAAAAGGGGGGGCGAGGGGCAGGAAACATAACCCCTACCCAATGTAAAAAATACTATATACTGTACATACATTACCTCCAGGGTCTGGTCACTTCGGGGGGTGTGTCCATCAATCCCTGCGTACCGCAACAACGGAAGTGGACGTGGACGCGTACCTGTCACCACTACAATGGTGGGACGGACCATACCCATGCTCTGAGGGCGTGGGTACGGTCCGTTTCACCATTGTAGTGGTGATGTAGGGGTACGCATGGTACGGACCGTACCCACGCCCTCAGAGCGTGGGTACGGTCTGTACCACACATACCCCTACATCACCACTACAATGGTGGTACGGACCGTACCCATGCTCTGAGGACATGGGTACGGTCCATACCGCGCGTACCCCTACATCACCACTGCAATGGTGGTACGGACCGTACCCATGGACTCAGAGCGTGGGTACGGTCCGTACCACCATTGTAGTGGTGATGTAGGGGTACACGTGGTACGGACCGTACCCACGCCCTCAGAGCGTGGGTATGGTTCGTACCACCATTGTAGTGGTGATATAGGGGCACGCTGGTACGGACCGTACCCACGCTCTGAGGGCGAGGGTACGGTCCATACCGCGCATACCCCTACATCACCACTGCAATGGTGGTACGGACCGTACCCATGGACTCAGAGCGTGGGTACGGTCCGTACCACCATTGTAGTAGTGATGTTGGGGTAAGTGTGGTACGGACCATACCCATGCACTCAGAGCGTGGGTACGGTCCGTACCACTATTGTGGTGGTGACGTAGGGGTACGCGTGGTACGGACCGTACCCAACCTATGAATGCGGGGGTATGGACCGCATCACCCGTACCCCTAGGGCACCAGTACATTTGTGATACAAGGCGTACACACGCCACGAATGTAGGCTGAGGGCCTGGTGCAGCATATAACCAGTATATTGGGGTGTGTGTATGCCCAGGACAGCAGTGTACTGCACCAAGGGTGCGGATGGGTGGGTTGGTGGCTGCCTAGGATTCCCAGCAGTGGACAGAGACATGTGAGGGGTGGGTGCCTATCACTCCCAGCAGTGGACAGACACATGGAGGTGGGTGCCTATCACTCCCAGCAGTGGACAGAGACATGTGAGGGGTGGGTGCAGAGGAATACCAGCAGTGGACAGAGACATGTGAGGGGTGGGTACCTATCACTCCCAGCAGTGGACAGAGACATGTGAGGGGTGGGTGCCTATCACTCCCAGCAGTGGACAGAGACATGTGAGGGGTGGGTGCCTATCACTTTCAGCAGTGGACAGACACATGTAAGGGGTGGGTGCCTATCACTCCCAGCAGTGGACAGAGACGTGAGGGGTGGGTGCCTATCACTCCCAGCAGTCAACAGAGACGTGAGGGGTGGGTGCAGAGGAATACCAGCAGTGGAGAGAGACATGTGAGGGGTTGGTGCAGAGGAATACCAGCAGTGGACAGAGACATGTGAGGGGTGGGTGCCTATCACTCCCAGCAGTGGACTGAGACATGGGGGTGGGTGCCTATCACTCCCAGCAGTGGACAGAGACATGCGAGGGGTGGGTGCAGAGGAATACCAGCAGTGGACAGAGACATGTGAGGGGTGGATGCCTATCACTCCCAACAGTGGACAGAGACATGGGGGTGGGTGCCTATCACTCCCAGCAGTGGACAGAGACATGTGAGGGGTGGGTGCCTATCACTCCCAGCAGTGGACAGAGACATGTGAGGGGTGGGTGCCAATCACTCCCAGCAGTGGACAGAGACATGGGGGTGGGTGCCTATCACTCCCAGCAGTGGACAGAGACATGTGAAGGGTGGGTGCAGAGGAATACCAGCAGTGGACAGAGACATGTGAGGGGTGGGTGCCTATCACTCCCAGCAGTGGACAGAGACATGTGAGGGGTGGGTGCCTATCACTCCCAGCAGTGGACAGAGACATGTGAGGGGTGGGTGCCTATCACTCCCAGCAGTGGACAGAGACATGTGAGGGGTGGGTGCCTATCACTCCCAGCAGTGGACAGAGACATGTGAGGGATGGCTGCCTATCACTCCCAGCAGTGGGCACCAGTACATTTGTGATACAAGGCGTACACACGCCACGAATGTTGGCTGAGGGCCTGGTGTAGCATATAACCAGTATATTGGGGTGTGTGTATGCCCAGGACAGCAGTGTACTGCACCAAGGGTGCGGGTGGGTGGGTGGGTGGCTGCCTAGGATTCCCAGCAGTGGACAGAGACATGTGAGGGGTGGGTGCCTATCACTCCCAGCAGTGGACAGACACATGGGGGGGTGCCTATCACTCCCAGCAGTGGACAGAGACATGTGACGGGTGGGTGCCTATCACTCCCAGCAGTGGACAGAGACATGGGGGTGGGTGCCTATCACTCCCAGCAGTGGACAGAGACATGTGAGGGGCGGGTGCAGAGAAATACCAGTAGTGGACAGAGACAAGTGAGGGGTGGGTGCCTATCACTCCCAGCAGTGGACAGAGACATGTGAGGGGTGGGTGCCTATCACTCCCAGCAGTGGACAGAGACATGTGAGGGGTGGGTGCGTATCACTTTCAGCAGTGGACAGAGACATGTAAGGGGTGGGTGCCTATCACTCCCAGCAGTGGACAGAGACATGGGGGTGGGTGCCTATCACTCCCAGCAGTCGACAGAGACGTGAGGGGTGGGTTCAGAGGAATACCAGCAGTGGACAGAGACATGTGAGGGATTGGTGCAGAGGAATACCAGCAGTGGACAGAGACATGTGAGGGGTGGGTGCCTATCACTCCCAGCAGTGGACAGAGACATGGGGGTGGGTGCCTATCACTCCCAGCAGTGGACAGAGACATGTGAGGGGTACGTGCAGAGGAATACCAGCAGTGGACAGAGACATGTGAGGGGTTGGTGCCTATCACTCCCAGCAGTGGACAGAGACATGGGGGTGGGTGCCTATCACTCCCAGCAGTGGACAGAGACATGTGAGGGGTGGGTGCCTATCACTCCCAGCAGTGGACAGAGACATGTGAGGGGTGGGTGCCTATCACTCCCAGCAGTGGACAGAGACATGGGGGTGGGTGCCTATCACTCCCAGCAGTGGACAGAGACATGTGAGGGGTGGGTGCAGAGGAATGCCAGCAGTTGACAGAGACATGTGAGGGGTGGGTGCCTATCACTCCCAGCAGTGGACAGAGACATGTGAGGGGTTGGTGCCTATCACTCCCAGCAGTGGACAGAGACATGTGAGGGGTGGGTGCCTATCACTCCCAGCAGTGGACAGAGACATGTGAGGGGTGGGTGCAGAGGAATACCAGCAGTGGACAGAGACATGTGAGGGGTGGGTGCCTATCACTCCCAGCAGTGGACAGAGACATGGTGGTGGGTGCTTATCACTCCCAGCAGTTGACAGAGACATGTGAGAGGTCGGTGCCTATCACTCCCAGCAGTGGACAGAGACATGGAGGTGGGTGCTTATCACTCCCAGCAGTGGACAGAGACATGGGGGTGTGTACATCATTATCAGATGACCACAACTCCATGGGTGTATGTATGCATCCCTAATTTTCGACTATGTTGATTGTGCCATAACAACACATCACTGACAGCAGTGTCCCACTCCCATGAGGATGGATGTCTTTCCCCCACTGCATGACACACCACATGTGGGTGTGAGGACAAATGACACATGCATACCCACCCCTGGCGGATGCAGCACAATACACACACAGAGATCATGCCACAAGACTGTATAGTCATGTCATTGCCTACTAAACTAAGAGAGCCAAAGGGAACGCACACTGTCACACACATCCCAGGACTGAGAGGAATGTACAGGTGCTGGGACAGCCACCAAGATGTTGTCTCTCATGGAAGGAATAGGGTGGAGTTCCCACAGATACAATGCCCACAATTGTGAGTCAGGTGCCCAAATACCCTGCAGAACAAGTACCATATGTGTGCTAGGCTGGGATTACACACATGCATAGTGCGGAAAAGGGAGAATTTCTCCATGAAGGCATGGCAACATACTCAATACACAAGTACAGTGACTAGCAAGGATGGCACAGACGATGCAGCTGGAGACATTGCTGAGCAGGCATGGCCATAGTTGAAGGGATCCGTCACCAACAAAGGGAATGTATACACAGGTCAGCACAACAATTGTGCAACTTTCTGCAGGGAAGATGTCAGGTGCCACGGAGGAAGGGACACTCCTTGGTACAATGTATCAAAAAACAAATAACACACACAACCAAAGATCCTTTGCAGAGACCTTGTGATGGCACGCGGATCCCATGGGCCACCTCATGACCATCAGACTCGAACCTTTGCCAGAAACATAACACATTACCACAACCCCAACTCCTGGAGCATCAGCACCAACATCAATACCTGAAATGCAATAGTGTTTAAAGTAAAAAGAAAATGCTTTAATCAGCATAACATAATATTTTTTGCAAGAACACTATATACAAAGGCCAATGGCCAGTCCAGAATAGAAGTCCTTGGGGGGACACATGGCTTGCCTGCACATTAGAACCCTCAGGTTCGTTGACTGAGGGGCGGGGCATCATGTGGGGAAGGACCAGGCACCGCAGGGACAGGAGGTGTAAGGGTAGGTGTGGTGGGTGCAGGGACGGACGCCTCACCACAGGGGGTGGGGCAGCGCCAAAGGTGGAGGCGAGCTCGGCGCTGCACACTTCTGCCAGGGCGTCCAGAGTATCCCCTGCACCGGAAGAAACCACAGGCACAAAGGAGGGGGGGTCAAAGGGATGGGGTGCAGCGCTACTGGGGGAGGGGTGGACATGGGGGGGACTCAACTCCCCTACCCGGGGAGTGCCTTGCCCGTTTGCGGGCTGGTGACCCAGTGGGGCTGAGGCCCAGCACAGACATGTAGCTCTCTTTGTCTGACTGTGTGGCAGGGGAGCCAAGTGGAGTGCCTTTGGAGGGACTGGGTAGTGAGGCATGCGGACTCAGACTGTGGCTGCGTGTATGCCTGTGTGCCCCAGACCCAGTGGGTGTGCCTTTATCCCCCTGAGTGTGCGTGCCAGGAGGTGTGTGCTTGTCCTTACGTGTTGGTGTGCTGCCTGTGTCTGGTGGGGTGCGTGCTTGGGAATGTCTGGGTGTGCATGGGACAGGCATGGGAGTGGGAAGTGTGGATGGGGCTGGGGTAGGGGGGACGAAGTGCTGCAGGAGACTCACTGCTGCCGTCAGTGAAGAGTCCATGGACCTCAGCAACATCCGTTGGTCAGACATCGCTGCTGACATGCCCTCCATGAACGACACCATCTGTGTCAGCAGTCTGGTTTGGCCATGGAGGACATTCAGCACCGATGTCTGGCCAACCTGCAACTGCCGCTGGATGTCCACAGACTCTGCAGTGAGGGCAGCAGGGGTGACAGGGGCAGGGGGTGCGGTGCCTGGCACGAAGGAGACATGGTGGTGCCCTGCACGGACAGAAGGGACCGGAGCAACTGGGAGGGCGGTGATGGGAATGAAGGAGGCGGTGACAGATGTTGTGCTGCTGCCAGGTGTTGTAGCAGCCTCCGCCCCCTCGAGGAGTTCAGCATCGTAGTCGGTGTCGCCACCAGACAGGTCCTCCGCCTGACTCCCCTCGCCCTCCGTGCCACTTGCTCCCGCAGACTCGCCAGCAGTGGTGGCACCGGTGCTGGATCCCTCCTCCAGGTCCGTGCAGGTGTCTCCCTTGGTGTCCTCCTATGATGCTGTGGGCAAGGTGAAGATACAGAAAATAATCAGTCACCTGTATACATTTGACACATGAGTCCAAACAAAATAGGTCACAGTGCATATCAGGCAATGCATCATGAGTAACATCTAGATTATTCCGCACATATGTAAGCCCTGCACTCCCCAGTTGGTTGACCCACCATGCCACTTGGAAACAATGAAAAATAGGACACAACAGCAAATAACTTGATATCGAAATATACTGAGAAGCTAGTGTCTGGGAACAGTTGAGCACAGCAATACTATGAAGGCAGGCCACCTCTTGTTTACTGTGAACGAAACAGTATCGGTGCACCCAAGGCTAAATAACAGACCTCAATGCTGAAGGTGTCCCCACACTCAGAGACCTGTAAGTACTTTGGAAACCCAAACGAAATACATTGTGATCCATTGGGAATCACACCACTTTACACAAGCTACATGTTTAGAATGTGTGAATGTGCCACTTTGTGAATAGAACACACATGTGCCTGTTTAAAAGAAGTCAAACAAGGAGGTGCACACAAAACTACATTTACACAGTCATTGTATGAGCTGCCAGCCTTATTCAAATAAGCCACTGTTAGAAAGAAATAGGGTTTCAGTAAGTACATATACATGGCACCACGGCGGTCTGGATGACTTGACACTCGTAAGTTGGTATCAGCAACAACCATGGACTTACCCAAATGCCACAACACTGTGGGAACATGTATATGTATAATCTGAAAAAAAGTCTTATTCAAAATGTGCCTTTCTGGCTTTCTTTAAAATGTGCCAGCGTGTCCCCTGAAAGTGTAAAGGTGGTTTCTTGTGCACTTCCTTGGGAGAAATCTGTCATGCAGACACATTATTGTCCTTCACAACAAAACATCAAAGTCAAGCATTGAAAACATGAAGACATGTTGACAAGTGTAGTGAGTGCCAAAGTACAAGACTTCTTGACTAACAACTTGAATCATGCCACCTGTCACATGGACATCCGTACCATGATGACACAGTTGGCAACACATCTGACCCACTGCCTGTCATGTAGAGTGGCACACATGTCCAAACACAGGACAATGCATAAGCTAATGGGCCTGTAATTGTGTCGGAATAAGGCACACCGGCACTGAGGAGACACCCTCATGGCAAGCAAGAATGTCCACACAGATGTCAGCACACAAAGACCAAACTACGTAGCATCTGGACCACACACTGGTGCCAAAAATGGATGAGCATGAATCATGTATTTAAACTTTTGATACATGCTGCAAAGCACAAACATTAAACCCTGCACACCATGACTGGGTCACTGCATGTTGAGTGTCTGTCCAGACAATTATCACACACAGGTCAGACCTGGCAAGGAGACATAAGGTTTGGACATGTAGGCCTTGCCCGCACAAATCCCCCATACCTGAGACAATGTGATTGAGACAGATCAATAATTACACCTCTTAATCTGGGTTTACTAAAATGTGCATCAAGAATTCCCAAATGTACTCCACATCACCTCGTGAGGCTGCCAACACATATTTGTGACAAACAACCATCAACAGATAGTTGTAAATAGACACACAGGCACTGCCCAGTGTGAGGATGCACAAGCCAAATGGGGTCACCCTGTCCAGTGGACACATGTAGCACACTTTAGATAAATACAAATGAGGCCAGGGAACAATGCCACAGAGGCCAACCTATGCTGAACACACAGATGTTGGCACAGTGTTGGATGACACACATGATTCCGAGGCAAGGGTGTCTCAGGGGACTGTAGTGGGCACACTGCTCCATGGTCCTCGAATGATCTGACTGTAACATGAGCAACCGTCCTGGCACTATGCATATCTCCCACCCATGCACATCATGTCTGAGGCCACAACATCGGTCATGCATGCTGCAAGTCTGTTAATTTGAAACCTCACACTCCTATGTTGAGACTCAGCATCAGTGCCAACAAATATGGACCTCCAAATGACTGAACAGGACAGGGCACAGGCAAGGTACCAACACATGTCACAGACCACCCCCACACATGATGCAGAAAGCAATGTGCACTTGGATTAACTGGCAGCCTAAGATGACCATGTGCAATAGTGATTACACACAGACCAGGGAACACATGTCAAGGAGGGGAAGGAAGGAAGAACAGCACCGGTTGACTTGGGGGAACAGGATATGCACTGCACATATAAACCCTGGCAGTGTATCCAGGTGACTGAGCACTTCCAAAAGCTGGTGACACACAACAAACACACATGTACCTACCCCCTCCTTGCTGCTGTATCTCCTGTAACCGCCTATCCATGTCAGGGAAGACCACTGCCAGGACACGCCTCATCTGGTGGGTCAGGCATCGGCACCCGCCATGGGGGCGTGGAGGTGAGTCCTTCAGCAGGACCCGGGCGATCCTCCGGGTCCAGCACCGGATGTCCTGCCACCGTTTTCTTACTTGGGCTAGGCGCCGACTGCGACCCTCCACCGATCACACGGCCCTGACGTCCTACTTCCAGATCTCCCCCTTTGCATAGGCAGTTACCTGTGAGGATGACAAAGTGAGACAACATCACTACACCTGCTCCATGTCAGAGAGACACACATTTGAACATCTTTGATATGTTGAACAGGGCATGGGATGCTGCCAAGGAATAGCATCTTTGTCATATGGACATTGGCCTCTGTGGAAGCCCCAATGCACTACATGGCATATAAAGTACAGGTGGCATGAGGGGTGCGACACACTCCATGAACATGGCACACACTGTGCATCACAAGCAACACCAGGCTGATGGACAGCACCTCCAAGCAGTTACATGCCCCAGGCCACTGACGCAACCTCAGCAGAGTACACAGACACACACAGGCACAGATCAATCACATGCCATTGGCAACAGCGGATACAAACCTCCCTCTGCACATGTGCCACTTGCCTGTGGGGTGTCACAGGTGTGGGGCTAGCTCAGCAAGTCAGACACACAGCACGGCTTGTTACTTCTCACATCAGATGGGTAGAGTTGTTGCCTCCTCCATGCAGCTGTGGTGCAACACTTCACATAGACACTCACTCACATGACAAAGAACATTCACACACATCAATGTCCAGAGGGCGTACTCATCACTTGGATACTCTCACCACAGCTCCACTCAACTCAGACACATCTGTGGGTACAGTCACCTGTCACACTAGGGGGACCACTGAATCACCTCAGGACTATAGACAAAAAATGCCACAAAGGATTAGCCAGGCTGAATGTGTCATGCACTATGCAGTGAATGTCACAGTAAGCACAATGCAAGTGAGGAGTGCACACATGAACTACATCATGCTCTGCATGGGAGACATAAGCCATTCCCCCCCCGGGACCCACTCTAAACAACATTGCATGTCTGTCACACCAGGACACAATGCCAGAAGTGACAGTCACAAAAAAGTTGCACAGTCAAAGCTAGTGGAGTCAGCACTCACCTGCTCCCCTGGTCTCCCATTCAGGCTGGTGTACTGTGGGAGGATGACATCCAGCAATGCCTCATTCTCCTCCTGGGTGAATGGCTGGACCCTCTCCACAGACCTTGACATGGTGCCAGAGTAAGGACAGACAGCAGCAGTGTTGTCAACAGGAAAGTTGTGCAGGCAAGTGCCCTCTCATGGGTTCTGGCTGACTTATATCTGTCTTGCTGAGGGGCATTCATTTGGAGGAGTACATAGTGATTGGTCAGATTCATTTGCATCTTACGTTTACTCCAATCCCTTTCCACATACACCAGTGACAGCATTTCCATCGTTCAAATTTTGAGCATCATGTCAAGGCAACAACCACTTTGCAACATTGTATTTTGTGGCCAACTGACTTTTCCAGGACACCTGATGGAAAAATTTGAACTGAAAACTCTGTATCCATGACAACCAGCATGCATTTAGTGCCTAATACTTGTCCCTTATGTGTCCCCTATGTCATTTTCAAATCCACACACAGGTACGGTGCGTTTCAAACGTACCCCTACAGCACCAGTTGCACAGTGCGTTTGACACGTACGTGTACGCACTGGTAGTACACGTACGGGTACGTGTACTACCAGTGCCTACACGTACGTGTACTACCAGTGCCTACACGTATGTGTACTACCAGTGCCTACACGTATGTGTAGGCACTGGTAGTACACGTATGGGTACGTGTACTACCAGTGCCTACATGTACGTGTACTACCAGTGCCTACACGTACGTGTACTACCAGTGCCTACCAGTGCCTACACGTACGTGTACTACCAGTGCATACACGTACGTGTAGGCACTGGTAGTACACGTACGGGTACGTGTACTACCAGTGCCTACACGTACGTGTACTACCAGTGCCTACACATACGTGTACTATCAGTGCCTACACATACGTGTACTACCAGTGCCTACACGTACGTGTACTACCAGTGCCTACACGTACGTGTACTACCAGTGCCTACACGTACGTGTAGGCACTGGTAGTACACGTACGTGTGTACGGTCCGTACCAGGCGTTCTCCTACGGCACCACTACTATAGTGATACGGACCGTACTTGTACGGTCCGCACCACGCGTGCTCCTACGGCCACACAACTCTAGTGATACGGACCATATACACGCCCTCAGAGCGTGTGTATGGTGCGTTTCACACGCTTACACTGTTGATAGGATGCGCACACAAAAGGAATGGAGGTCTCAGACTCGCACAAGGATGTACATCAAGTCAATGTCATTGCTGTCCTACATGTGCAGGGCCTAGGTGTGTCAGGCAGTGATATTGCACATGTCTCCTCATGTATTTGCACAATTGATGTGTGATGACCTGTGTACACATGTCATGTGTGATGGGGTACTATGTGGCACACTTCCCCTTCACACTTTGCACATGTGTGCATGTAGTACAAACGTGGCAAGCACAGCATCACTGGTATGGCACAGTCACCACCACCCGCATCTATCCCCTGATTCCAGGGACAGGGACACTAACAAATGACATTTAACGACCAGCGTGCACCGATGTGACTATGTCATGTGTGTGTCATGTGTTCCCATGAGCTTGCTGTTGGAGTTCCGTCAACTGCATCTGCTGTTGCTGCATCCAACATGTGTCCGTGTCTAGATGGGCATGGCACACATCTACGCACACCATGCCACATGTGGATTTCCACGTAATGTGTGTCTGTCTGCATCAAACTTGATATTTTGACATGAGGACATATCTGCGTCGTCTCAATGTCTTTGTTTTCTGTTTTCACGTATACCCCTTCATCGCAATGTGTGTGATCTGTACATTTGACATTCCATGTGATCTGTGCGTCTAGCTTGCCGTCAGCTGTCTGTATGAGATGACATCCTTCAAATGCTGATATGTGGATGTATGTCACTCTTGTGATGTCTCTGGCTGTTTACTGACACTGGCCCACAGCTCATTTCAGGGCATGTCATGTAGACTTGACAATCAACGGGTGTAGCTGGCTTTTCGTAGGAGTATCACCTGGCTGGCATACGTGTCCTGGATGTATTACACAGACCAGACTCTGTATTTAGCAGATGTGTATTAGCAGTTGAGCATGTGCTCAGTTCATTGACATTGATGTTGTTATGTTCTCACTCTTCGTTATTCATTCCAATTTTCTGCATGGCACCGCCTGTCCCCAGACCAATGCCAGACTTGGGTGCCATGAGGGAACGTGACTGCATACGCCGTTACAGATTCACCAAACAGTTGATTGAGGACTTGACCGCCAAGCTGGCACCACACCTCCAACCACGACACAGGTATCCTACTGTGCTGACCCCCAAGATGAAGGTGATGGCAGCCCTACATTTTTTTGCCACAGGTACGTTTCAATTCACCATAGCTGATGTAGGTGGCATGTCCCAGACGATGTTCAGCCGTGTCCTACATGATGTTTTGGCAGCCATGTTGGAGCACCTGGATGAATTCATCCATTTTCCGACCCCTGAGGAGTTGACAGGTGTCAATGGTGATTTCTATGCCCTGGGAGGGATGCCCCATGTCATTGGGTCCATTGATGGGACACATGTGGCTTTGGTACCACCACAGGCACAGGAGGTCGCCTATCGCAACCGTAAACATTACCACTCTATAAATGCCCTTGTGGTGTGTCTTGCTAACATGCTGATTTCCCATGTCTGTGCACGTTTTCCAGGGTCAGCACATGATGCCTACATCATGAGGCGTAGCAGGGTGCCACAAATGATGCTGCGGCTGCACAACGAACGAGCATGTCTTGTTGGTGGGTATACTCTGTTTGTCCTGTATTTTGCTTCATCTTTGTATCTTACGACATCTCTTGACCTACTTTTTTACATGATGTTTCCATGTAGGGGACTCTGGCTATCCCAACATGCCATTGCTGATGATGCCTCTCCGCAACCCAAGATCAGCTGCAGATCACCGTTACAACAATGCACACGGGCAGACCAGGCGAGTGATTGAGAGGACGTTTGGCCTCCTGAAGAGCAGATTCCGGTGCCTTCACAAGACAGGCGGGTCCCTCCCATATGCACCAGCGAAGGTCTGCAAAATCTTCCTCGTGTGCTGCATGCTGCACAACATGGCAGTGGAGAAGGCAGTGCCACTCATCCTGGAGCAGCATGAGCAGGAACATCCACTCGTGGAGGATGAAGGGCTTGGTCACGAGGCAAGTTAGGAGGAGGAGGAGGAGGAGGATATCCGGAGTCAGCTCATACGCAACTTCTTCTCATAATGGTGAGTCACTGGGTCTGAGTGTGCATGCTTGGAGCCTTGTGTGGCATGTGTTGCAATGTGTGTGTCCAGCTGACTGTATGCTAAATGACTTAGATGTGTGTTCTGATGTGTCACTTGAGTGATGATGTCATTCCACTCATTTTAGCTGAGACCCTAATTTTTCTAATCGCATGGTGACAACATTATTCCTTTAGAGTAAATGACCATGTATGCGGATAACAATCTTTTAGCTGACTTCTTGTGTGTCTGTCATCCACAGGTTCTTGTGCATGTTGTCTGGTCGTGTCATCGTTGGCCTCCTGCTATTCCTCATGAGTATTGCAACGTGTGCTGAATCAGCGTTCCATGCACGGACATGGGGAAAAGTAATTTTTTGCGAGGATTGCAGCAAGGCATTTTGGGGGTGTTACGTGTTTGGAATGTGTGGGGACTGCTCCTGTGCATGTTGGGTTACCATGCATACATGTCGACTCACCATGGGGCACATGACATGTATCATGACTCCCATGAATTGATAGTCAACCTTCGTGACAGTCATCTCAAATGGTTTGTGGATTCTGATGAAGGCATCAATGTGTGTAAAACTTCCCTCAGAAACATACGGGATGCTACGGGTGGACATGGTGTGGGACATCCCCATAACAGGCTCAATGGGGAATTGTAGCCTCTCCGTGTGCAGAAGCGGGTGTTTGGCTCATCCCCTTAACTTGTGTGCCAGGCCATTTGGATTTACTACATCTGTGTTGTGAAGGGGGTGTCCAGTGTAGGTCCCACATGTTCAGCCAAATGACCTGTGTGTCTGTTCATATTGATGCATTTCCCTTAGTGTGAGCCTGAGTAATAAAGGGGTTCCTTACCCTCCAAGGTGCCTCATCTCTGTCAATGCAGGTCTCTTGCCACTTTGCATGCGGCATCTCTCGCATAGTTGTCAAAGATTGTGCATATGAGTCTATGTGTAGTTTGGCTACATGCATGCAGTTCTTCATGGGTTAGAATCTCAGTTGTGCATGAAGTCCATGGTTGTGTATGTATTTGGGCATGTTGATCCCCACGACGGGCCGTCAACACCTGTTGAGGGTGTGTCTGCTGTGCGCGGCTCGGCCTTCTGTTTTCTGATCTTGTGTCAGTCATCTTTGGTGATTGTGCATCCATTTTCTCTGGGTGTGCCATGGGTAACCGGACACTCCTTCCTTTACATACGCCTGTTGCAGTTGTCCTTTCTGACATCCTTGTCTTTGTGTGCTACTTTTGGCATCGTTTTCAGGACATGCCACCCGCTGCTGCGGCCCCTGCAGCAAGGGCCCACAAAGTGGCGGCATTCAGCAACACACACGCCTCAAAGATGCTCCTCCCTTCCTCCCTCCACCCATTCATTTGGCTATCATCATCTTGTCTGTGCCACTGTTGCGGCCACGCGGTCCCAAAGGCAGGACCGTCAGCACATGCAAAGTGCACATTGCACGACCCTCATGTCCTTGCATGACCCACATCACACTACAGTCTGATGTTGTAGCCACCCTCCAAGCAATGTCTATCCGAAACTTACCCGCCTGCTCTCAGGCATACCCTAAGCGCACACACAACACCTTTGCATGCTGAGTGTGCAACTGCCTACACAGTGCTGCCCTGCCTTCCAGGCCCTGTCACACCAACCAGATCATGTCCCTCCTGCTCCACACCGGCTCCGTCCACCAGCAAGGCCATGGGAGTGGGACTCAAACATTCAGCATGTGGTATAGTGGCGTCATCTGGCACATGGCCCAGGGATCATCTCTCAGGGTGTCAATCTTCAATGTGTCCAGGACCCCCCTCTCCACCATCACATGCGCACACAACCTCATCATCATGTCGTATGCCATTGACACCCAGGTGCTCCTCACACTCACCAAAGACGCAGCCATTGACAGTTCCAACACTCAAGAAGGTCTGAGGTCTGTGGATGAATGGCTTAACATCACCCACCTAAGGCTGGACTTGTACAGGACTGAGGTAAGCATCTGAGGATTGTCCCCTTACAGCTGGCTCAACTCCTTGTGTCCCACCCGCAGGGGCCCTACACAAGCACCCAGTGGCCACGCACACAAAATGGTGTGCATCATGGATTTGTCACTCACATTTGCCATGCAAATCACCAGCATCTGTACCTCATGCTGCACACCCTCTGCATGATGCATATGATCCTCAGATAGATCCACTCCAAGGAAAAATAGACCATCCCCCAGGTCAACGACACCAGCCGTGTCAACTACTGCCCCGCCCTCTATGGAGCAAGTACATCCAAACTCGCGGGAAACTTGTCCACATCCAGGGTGCATCTCCACAACTCAGCTTCAACATCCTGCACCCCATCAACATCACCGTCCACCTGAGATAGCTGCAAGGGATCACTGTGTGCTGCAGGATGACCTTCACACTCCTCACACACACTCAGGAGGCAGTCAACAACCCCAGACCCCAAAATCAACCTTGAACGTCTGTCATCCAAGACCCCGTTGGCCCAACTCAATGCCTCTGAACTTGGCTTGGCCACCATTCTTCACATCCACAACACTCCAGCATGAAGGAAATGGTTCTCATGCCTGGACCAACATACCTGGGGCTCCCTCCCCGGGAACCTCCACATGAGCCATGACCTCTAGGCCTTCATCATCCTCTTCCTGATCGGTGTGTCCGCACAGTATTTCAAGCCCCCCTCAGCAGCTTGAGGCCATCACAGGTGAGTATTGGGCTCCCAGGCTGTATCGGATGATACATTGTGACCCATGTGTGTCCTGTACTGGACTCAGATCCCAGGGTATGGATGGCTGGAGTTAGTTCAACACTCAGGCATAGTTTGACATTTACCCACACGTATGTTGTGGACTAAAGCAAAATGACTGCAATATCTCATGACAAAAAATTGTTTTATTCTCGGTGGGGTGCGTGTTTTGGTAGAATAAATAAGGTGCTCTACCGGGTGCATAGAATCCAAAGTTCACAGGGGGAGATGGGATCCTTGGAATTTGAAGTCATCAGAGTCCAGACCACAGTGTTGGTCATCATTGGTCAGACTGTGACCAGCAAGTCCATGTGGCAGAGAATGTCAGTGAATGATGTGCTGCTGTAGCGCATGAAGGCCAGGTGCCAGGCCAGGTGACCTGGGAGATGTGGATGGTCCTCTGCCTCTCACGGTCTTTTCCGTGGACGACCCACCTTCCTCCGGGGACCCTCAGATGCAGGCCTTGACAATGTTTGGGACGCTCTGTCGGACGAATCCTCCTCCTCCTCCTCCCTCCCTGTGGCTGGTGCTGGTCTGCACCTGGTGTCACAGGGAGGGTTGCCCATGTTGTCGGCGATCCGACGGAGTGAATGGCTTATGTCCCTTTGCACCGCCAGGAGCTCAGCCAGTATTGCCTCCATCCGTCCTTGGTGTTGTTGTTGACTGGCGTGTTGCTCGGCCTGCTGATTCTTAATGTCTGTGAGGGTCGCCACTACCTGACTGATGGCCCTGGTGTCACGCTGGTATGCCTCCATGATGTACCGGTCCCTTCAGCTGTCTGGTCAGGTTCTCGCCTCTGCCTGTCTCCACTCCCACCACCTCTGCCCACACGAGCCTGGCCTGCCGTTGTGGGCACATCGGGTCTATGGGACCCCTGAGGGATGGCAGTGTCGGTGTTGGCTGCCTCCTCCTGGGTGCCTGGCGAACCTTGTCCCTCCAGGTCAGACTGGCTCAGTTGTTCAGTGTGGGCAGGGCTCCTGGATGTCTCCTGGGATGTGGCAGGAATGGGGGTGGTGGTTGGCACAGATGTACCTGAAGCAGGTGCTGCAGGGGCTTGGACACCAGAGGGGCCAGGTGGGTTGGGGTCATCCGCGGAGTGTTGTGAGGTGTCGCTGCCGGTGGGATCAGGTTCCTCCCGAGCCTGGGACTGTGGTACTTCCCCCCCATTGTTGGGGGGAGATCCATGACGTTGCCCTGTGTGTGAGAGAGAGACAATGTTAATGCTGTTTAATGCGACATCCATGTTTCATACATATTCTAGTTGCCACAGTTCCTCCAGGTAGTTGTATGTGCCTAGCATTCACATCAATGTTCACTTGTGGATGGGTATGTTGCAGGGGAGTGATTGAAATGTTCTCCAGGGTGTTTGACATGTCGAATTTGGGCTTGGATGCTTCTTTGGCTGTGGCTTGATCTTGTTGTGTCACATGTCCATTGTGAGAGTGGGTAACTCCATTGGCTGCCCCGTGGGTGTGTGCTTGTGTAAGGGGTGAGTGATCATCCCTCAACCCGATGCTGTTCAACATCGACATGGCCCCCTCACACAAGTGACCCGCCACCACAACCTCAAAAACATCTCCTACGCCGACGACATCCTGTGACACCCAGCTCATCCTCTCCCTCACCAAGGACCCTCACACCGCCAAAACAAACATCCACAAGGGTCTGAGCGGCCATCTGAAACAGAACTCGGACAAGATGGAGGCCCTCATCCTCGGACCCACACCCTCAGCCTGGGACGACTCCTGGTGGCCGATCGCTCTGGGTACAGCACCGTCACCCACCCACCACGCATGCAACCTAGGATTGATCCTCGCATCCTCCCTCACCATGTCCAAGCAGGTCAATGCCGTCTCCTCCTCCTGCTACGACATCCTACGCACGCTCCGCCGGATCTACTGGTGGATCCCGACCGAAACAAGTAGAACAGTGACACAGGCCCTCGTCAGCAGCTGACTGGACTACGGCAATGCACTCTACGCAGGACTCCCATCCAAAGACCAACGGCGGCTACAACGTTTCCGAAACGCCTCCGCACGACTGATCGTCAACGCCCCGCCACAGCCACATCACCCCCCTCCTGAGTGACCTGCACTGGCTCCACATCGACAAGAGGATCACCTTCAAGCTCCTCACCCACGCACACAAGGCACTCCACAACACCGGACAAGCTTACTTGAACATCAGACTCAGCTTCTACACCCCCATCCGCCAGCTCCGCTCCGGCAGCCTCGCCCTTGCAGCTGTCCCCCGCATCCAACATACGACCGCCTGTGGGAGATCCTTCTCCTACCTCGCCGCCAAGACCTGGAACACCCTCCCAACCCACCTACGACTGACCCAAGACCTACTTGCCTTCAGAAGACTCCTCAAGACCTGGCTCTTCGAGCAGTAGTGGAACCCCCCCCTCCTCCGCGCCTTGAGACCCTCACAGGTAAGTAGCGCACCTTACAAGTACCCTGATCGATTGTTGATTGATTGACGGTGCCTGCTGGTGGGTGTAGTGTGATTTGGCAGTTGGTCTCCCAGGTGATGTATCTGTCCCCCCATGGAGCATGCTGCCATGTCAGTGAGTGTGAGTTCCTGTCCTAGATATCTGAGCTTGTTGTGTTTGTGTTAGAGTTTGCAGTTGTCACAGGAGGGCCTTGTGCTGCCTACAGCAGGGCCAAGTGTCAGCTACCTTGTCAGTACTTTGCCAGTCCCTGTGTATTGCGCATGGTGCATGGGTATGTACCTGGGCCATATGGGCTGAGGGCAATGGTGTCTGTTTCTGAGTTGTACAATATGTTTAGTGATCACCACCCTCCCAGCATCCCGGACATCCAGTCTTGGGTTTGTGGTTTGTGTAGGCTGGGACATGGCATGGCCTTGCTTTGTGAATGGGGCATACACATGTTAGTGGCATGAGCATTGTTTTTGAGTGTGGTTGTGTCCGGTGAGGGCTTGGGGGTAGGTGAGTGCATTTGTTGTAGTTGGGGTGTGGATGCCATTACCCCCATGTTACGTAAGTTGTTTGTGTACTCACCAGGCTCGGCAACTCCTTCGACTCCGTGTACTCCCACCGGCGGAAGCAGGGCCATCACCTTCTCCTCCCAGGGATGGTAATGTACTGGTCTGCGGGGCAGCCCACCTCCAGTGATGTTACTCTGGGCGTAGTCCTCGTTCATTTTGCGCTTGACTGCCCTCCGCAGATCGTACCACCTGGCTTGGCATTCATTCCTGGTCCTTCTGATGGGCGCAACAGCATACACCCAATCGACGATCCTCTGCCACAGGCGTGATTTTTCTGCTATGCTGGTCTGTCTGACCAATGTTCCAAAGAGCTGTGGCTCGACTCTGATGACTTCATTGACAAGGACGTCCAGCTCCTACCTTGTGAACTTTGGATTCTTGTATGTGGGCATGGTGTGGGGTGTGGGTGTGGATGGTTGTGGGTGTGTCGGTGTGAATGTGTAGGTGTGTGTGTGAATGTGTAGAGGGGGTATGTGTGAAGGGGGTTGTGTGACGGTGTGTAAGTTAAGGTGTATGGGTGCAGTTGTTTGTGTGTGGTGTCTGTCAGCAGTGGGTCTGTAGCAAAGGCTCATGGTTTGTGAGTGTGGGCCCTTTTTATTGGTCCATTTGTGGGTGTGGCTGGGTTTGAACTTTTGGTAGGTGTATTATAAGAGGTGGTTGTGAGTTTGGGCCTCTGTTTGCCTGTTTGGATGTGGCAGGTCAGTCTTTTATATGTTTTTTGTACTGTAGACATGTTTTGTGGTGTTGTGCGAGGCAAATTGACCCTCCTTGTGCTGTTTTACAGTGTCCTGGTTCTGTACGAGTCGTTTTAGCGTATGTAAGGTGCGTACAGACGCGATGTTGTTGTACAGTGCTCACATATGCAATGTTGTTGTACGGTTCGTACATACGCGATGCTGGGGTACGGTGGTGAGGTACTGTGCGTCCAAGTACGGGGCTGGGGTACGGTGGTGGGGTACGGTGTGTACAAGTACGGTGCGTACAAGTACGGTGCTGGGGTACGGTGTAGGGGTACGGGGCTGGGATTTAGGCACTGGGGTAGGGTGCTGGGGTACGGTGCGTCCAAGTCCGGGCCTGGGGTATGGCGCTGGGGTACGGTGTGTCCAAGTAGGGGCATGGGGTACGGCGCTGGGGTACGGTGCGTCCAAGTACGGGGCTGGGGTACGGTGCGTACCAGTACGGGGCTGGGGTATGGTGTTGGGGTACGGTGCGTACATGTACGGGGCTGGGGTACAGCGCTGGGGTACGGTGCGTCCAAGTAGGGGCATGTTGTACAGCACTGGGGTACGGTGCGTCCAATTACGGGCCTGGGGTACGGTGGTGGGGTACGGTGTGTACAAGTATGGTGCTGGGGTACGGTATTGGGATACGGGGCTGGGGTAGGCCGCTGGGGTAGGGCGCTGGAGTACGGTGCGTCCAAGTCCGGGCCTGGGATACGGTGCATCAAAGTACGGGGCTGGGGTACGGTGGTGGGGTATGGTGTGTACAAGTAAGGGGCTGGGGTACGGCGCTGGGGTACGGGGCTGGGGTAGGGCGCTAGGGTACGGTGCATCCAAGTACGGGGCTGGGGTACAGTGGTGGGGTACGGTGCATAGAAGTAAGGGGCTGGGGTACGGTGGTGGGGTACGGTGCGTACAAGTAAGGGGCTGGGGTACGGTGGTGGGGTACAGTGCTTACATGTACGGGGCTGGGGTATGGTGGTGGGGTACGGTGCGTACACGTATGGGGCTGGGGTGTTGCAGGGATTCTGCTTCTGCACAGAACTATGCGCAGGAGACCAGGACCTCAGAGAATTGTGGTGTACCAGAAACTCCCCTCAGAACCAAGAACCCCTTATCCGACTAGCTTAGTATCCCATTCGTTAGCCTAGATCTAGCTAGGCGGTCCCAATGTATAGACAAACCAGAACAAGCGACTTAGATATTTCTCAGGAGTGGTGGGAATCCAAAATACCTGTTCGTATCTATTTGTTAGTCCACAACAGAATAATACAGACACGGTAAAGTTTAAAGAGTTTATTTTATAAACCTCATATCCTAAGATGCAGTACTTTGGCTAACACTAGCAGACTAACGGTACAGATCAGAACCATAAGCATTTTTACAATACCATACAAAATGAAAGGAGAATCATACTAATAATGACAGTGGTATACAGCCACACTCCTTTCTCTAGAATCTAATACATTATTATTAGACTATTAGAAGGTCTCTTAGGTTAACAGGGGGGACCCCATACCGTATAGATCAGCTTAGTAGAATCACATCAAAGGATCAGCTAGCTCTCTCATGCATCAGCTCTTCTGTTCGAATGTGTGCAAACCCAAACTGTTCTGCAATATTAAAGACGCTTGTCCTTCAGATATTGGCAGCTGCATGTATGATATGTCTAAAAAGTGGTACGATCAATCTAATCACAACACTCTGTACCTTCTAGTGACCCAGACTCATTCTTTACATGATGTACAGACCAAGGGCACATTTCACTGTTAAGAATGTGAAACAACAGTTTGTTATCCTGTAAGGCAAAGTCGAGTCAGCATTTCTAAAATGAATAACACATAACAACAGTGTCGTGTGCAGCGCAGCAGAAACGACAAGCTGGCTTGCTAACAATTATCTCGGTTATGCTAACTTAGTGTTGTAAATAGGGCGTGGCTTAATCCATCCTACACCCCCCCATGATCGGAGCACGAACCAATAGGGATACACCTATCAAGAATGCAGAGTTCAAGTGATATAGAACGGAACTAAGGGCATGAACTATAAGTCCATATAAGGTAAGTGTAAAGTCCGAGAATGAAAAAGAAGAAAAAATTGTTAAAAAAAAATAAAAAAACGATGTCTTTAAAAAATCAGCAAAAAAATTTCGATGAAAAATTAACAGACCTGGATGCACCCTGGAGTGACAATGTCAATCAGTCAATCCATAAAGACATATGCACCGTAAGTTGCAACAGCTTCCAAGAGGAAATCATTGGAGCGTTCCGCAAAAGTATCTGCCATCCAATTTAGCAAGGGAAAGGAACACACGTGTTCATCAATTATCGGAGCATCCAGCACCACAATAGGACAACTGTCAGCATCCTCGATATAACTCCTTTCAAGGAATTCAATAGCCGCCTCTCCGATATCCCAGTTACCAAGGACTCCTTGTGCAGCACCCAAAGCCATAAACCCAACACCAGAACAATCAAAATCATGAGCCACTAAGGGACACATTTGTTCATCAAAATCCGAGTCAGGTGACGCCAAGTTTGACAGGCACAAGTCCAGAGCCCACTGGAAGGGACAATCTAGGCAATGGAAGACAGGTTGCACACAAGTAAAAAATGGAAACCGGAAAGACAATCCATACTTGACGCTTAATACCGCCAGAGGTAAAGTGCCGTAGTAATCAAGCATCCGGCTACGAAGATGGAGCAGGCGGAGCATGCTGTCGCGCAACTCCTGGTGTGCAGCCATATCGAAGTGCGCAAATCAACAAGAGGATCCCAGCCACCAAAGCGAGGAGCAAGGGGAACCCTCCGAAGACACTTGACACACCAAAAACAGTCTGGAAAGATGTCATGAGGCCCGAGCCCACAATTTTTAAAAAATGAACAAGGCCAGTCGTAGACGAAGCATTAAAGATAGTTTGAATCAAGGTTCCAAAATGGAGGGGGAGGTCAGTATTTAAAAGAGCTTGTACCTCAGTGCGTGTGTTCGCCACATTAAGAAGAAATGTTTCACAGGACGAAGTCAACGCAACCTCCTTCTTAGACAAAAGAGCCCTTATTCTGCTCATCCTATTGAACTCTGCGTTCAAGGTTGGAATCGCCGGCCAGATGGATATATCGAGTCGGCCTTGCGGGGGTGGGAAAAGGACGTTATTACAGCAAACCACTTTTTGCGAAACAGTGACTATGTAAGGAATACCCACTAGCATCCCACAGCAAGCTTCACTATTTAAAAGCAAATAACTACCGTTGGCAAGCAGCTTAAAAGAAGACGTTTTAACTGGCATTGGAATCCCCTTTAGGACACAAGTCAAATTAGGAGCGTGTATATTGCAAGCGCCATGTAATTGTATATGTCTACAAACCACAGAATGATCAGGAGCGGAAGTGCATTCTTTACCTTTTAAGTAAACCTCCTTGCCATCCCTTACGCATCTGTAAGTGAACGGAAGCGACCAAACTTCGTGCAGGAACGCATCACCAAGTTGTTCATATCTACCAATGGCATAATGCTTCATGCACGAACTAAATTTAAACAGACTAAAAGGTAAAGTGACCAATCCGTGTATAAGCCACACAGCTGAATTCAACTCAGCAACAGAAAAAGGTAAAGGTTCTAATTTTTCAATGTGCAGCAATGCGTAAGTTGCGTCTTTCATGGACATGAACTGCTGTTTTGCTGTCAAATTAAAAGGAAGGAACAACGATGAAATATTCATGTAATCCCAAGGGACTTTCCCTGCCTTTAACGTTTGCAATGTCCATGCAAACTGCATAATCGAACGGAACTGATTTTGGCCATGATACAACACAGATACATCATCTTGCACAATGTCTACGACAGAAGAAACAATATTATCTAATGTATAAATTCTAGAAGACAAAGTATTAATACTATTATCTATCACAGCCAACACTTTTTCCATATTGGCCTGGTCAATAGCACGTAATCTAGAAGCAGCTTCAATTTGCGACAATTTCCAAATTTCATTGTAAATAGCATAAACCCATCGTTTGGACCTGCCATTTGCAGGACCCTTAATAAAATCATTCAAATCTATTTTGTCATTTAATCGTGATAAATGAAGCTTAACTGAAGTTAACGTGGAATATTGCAGCCACGACTGACATAACTTACCTACAGAGTAGGTAGTCACCGTGTGTGAAGATGTAAAACGAGGATCAACCCTAAGTTGTGTATACCCTGGAGCCAAATCCAGAAACCGACTTTGACAGGAATCTGAGCTTGTTTGCCAAACCAACCAACCCTCAGGATTCAATGTTGAAATATTGAAGGTGCCGTTGGAAACAAGGGACTGCAACATAGTAAGGGACAGATCTGAGTGATTCTACCAACCAAGATAAGCACCCAGATCCGGAATCAAGGGGGAAATTAATTTTTTAGATATAGCCAATCCAAAACAGGTGGTCTGAAAAATAGACGAATTCAAAAATAATATATGGTTTGGGATAAGATAGGCACGATGCAAAGCTTCTGTTCCTTGTACCTGCCACGGTTTAGTTCCCCAAACCGATTTAAGATCGATAGTAGCTTTCCATACGTCATAACCTCCAATAACCAATTCATCCATAAAGAATTTGGAATATAATAATTTTGTGTGTGTCAATCTAACCTTAGAAGTGGGTTCTAACGCCACCTTAAAATAAAAAGAAGCAGGGTTTGACACACTAAAATGCGAAAAGTATGTGAATTTTTTCAAAAAAGTGTCCGAGCTGCCAGGCATAGGGACAGGACAATGTTCCCATTGAGTGAAATTAACAACATTTTGAAAAGTATTTGCTCTGTGTAGGAAATGTGTGCCATAATGTTGAAAACAAAATTGCTCATCGTAGTTTGCAGTATTGAAATACAGATCTTCAGCATCAAATGCAGCATAATATTTTAAATCAGAAAACAGTGCTTCTATTGCTTGTACATCCCAATCATCTGATCGGATGTTTTGTTTAACTACATCACCCATAGAAACACGAAAAACAGTTGGCACATTAATAACTTCGGTGGGACCATGAATTTGAAAGTTCACTGCATCCCAAGCAATCCCATCACGTACAGGCCAGGCGGTGATGTTCACAAACGTCTGGTCTCTTTTCATGATGTGTGATGAGGAATGAGGGGCCAAAGTTCCATCAATTAATTGAATTGTAGAACGTTCATTCAGGTAGTGTCCATTAATAAGTCTAAAAAACACCACCACAAAGCCAATTGTCATGAATAAAAAAATACAAATCAGCACCAGCCAGATGTAAGTCCAAGGTGCAACCAAAAAATGTCTCTTGAACCAGGCAAAAAATATAGAAATTTTGGAAGGGGCAGTGGAAGTCAATGATTCAGTTTCAAAGGAAGAATGGGACTGGGTAAGTGTTGTTGTATGTAATAGGGGCAAAAGGACTTCTGCAGGATAAGCATACTCAGGATCATCAAGCAAACCACCAGCAGTAGGTGGCACAGGCGGATCAGTAACTGTAAGCATCTCAATGGAAACCTCAGGCACGCTGATAGAGGGTGGCACCACAACAGAGTTTCTCAGCATCGAAGGGCAGGAAACCGAAGGTGTCATACTATGGCGAATCAGCCACCCTGTGTAGCTTGACATTCTCAATTTAAATGTACCTGTTACTCTTGCGACCAGGAAGCGGGGGTAAAACAACTGTACGTGTACCCAGTACTCCAAGCACCGGGACTGGTGCACGATAAGAGGGACCAAACTCCTTCTTGTTCTCCACCTTCTCACGGACCAGGTCACCAACTCGACGTAGCCAGCCGACTACCGGAATCTGGAGCGCTTCTTCAGATGTAGAGGGCACGTGTTCCTTTGCTAGAGTGTCTCTGGCTTCTTGTAGATTCTGCAATACAGCACAGTGGTCATCTAGGTCAAAAGGCGCGGCAGCCGCCGCCATGTCTAGACCGTCAAGGTCTGGAACAAACATTCTCACTCCAAAGAGCAGCATGTAAGGGGTCCTCCCACCCAGAGACCTTCTAGGGAGGTCATTAAGTGCACGTTGGAAGTCATACAAGTGGGCAAGCCAGTTCCGGCCTGTACCTAATACCTTGGCTGTCAACGATTGCTTTAGGTCACGGTTCATTCGTTCCACAACACTATTGCCCTCAGGCCGGTATGGAGACGAAAATTTGACTTGGACCCCCAAACTTCTCATTTCTTCTTTGTACGCCTTAGAGGCGAACGCCGGGCCCTGATCAGAGTGAAGGGTACCACATGCAAAACTCCCTATAAAGACACGCAATACTTTGATGACAGTCCTGGCATCAGCACTCCTTTGTGGCCACACCCACAGAAAACGTGTGCACGAATCCACTGCAACCAAGATGTACTTGTACGCAGTATCAGAGGTAAAAGGACCGCAGTGATCTAAATAAACACACGCAAGTGGTTGGTTAGATATATGCAGCTGCTTTGGAGGTGGACGCAAAACAGAAGAAGGTTTAATCTGCTGGCAAATGTCACAACGAAGTACATAAGCCCGCGCTTGTTTATACAAACCGTACCACCAGTAACGTTGCTGCAAAAGAGACACAGTTGCTGACACTCCAGCATGCGCAGACGCAACACCTTCGTGGGCAGCCGTTATCAAATTTGGTCTGCAGTCGGCGTTGGGAATCATTCTATCACCAACGTCGTTAATCCTCACTAACGGGACGTTATCAGGACTTAAGTGATAATGGTATCGAGAAGGGAAACCTCTAGGGAAGTTTGTCCCAGTCTCAGAAGCAGCAATAGCTGCCAAGATGTCAGCATCAATCTTAGATTTTGATCTTGTAACTGCTGCTACTAAATATGTCGCCACTGCGGTTTTTGCTGCCTCGTCAGCCAAACTGTTACCGACAGCATCGACACCAACTCTTTGGTGACCAAGAGTGTGAATCACATTCACAAGTGGCAGACTCCCTTTAAGTTCTGCCACTCGAGCCCAAAGCGTTTTATGCTTCACTGTGCCACCTTTGGAATCACGAAAACCATTCATAATCCAAAAAAGCAAATTGTCGTTGTAAGATTGAACACAATAGTAAGAATCACTCATTATAAGAGTAGTGACCCTGTGATCAGCAAACTCAAGTGCAAGCACTAGAGCATGAAGCTCCCCCAACTGCGCGGTACAATCACCCAATGACTGTGTATGCACTGCATCAGATTGGAACTCTTCATTTACTAAAGTACCGACTACAATTGCGCAAGCCGCTGAATAAGCGTGCCTTGATCCAGTTGCGGGTTGCGCCGACCCGTCAGTGTATATGACACAATGGTATTCCTCGATAGGGCGCAATGACAGAGGAGCAGGATGAACAAATTCATACTCTAAACTCTCCTGAGTCTGCAACGCCGCGTCAAAGATGTATTCGACGTCAGGCGAAGCTAAGGAGGTCGCCCATTGTATCCACCTTGGATGCAAAGCCTTAGAATTCGGTACACTAGCTTTAGTGACTGCTTCGAGAGTAGGAAACGGTGTTACCACTAGCATGCGCTTTCCTTGTGATATCGCTCGTTCTTTCAGGATCGCCATCTGAACTGCTGTCAAGACTTTTTCAACAGTGGAAAATCGCAGCTCAGCCGAAGTGTACAGATGAGACTTGTAAGCAATGGGGACAGTGTCGCCCTCATTGAACGTTAAGTACGTGAAACCCTCCGCGCCTGGAACAATTCTAAGGACCAGGTTGGTGCGGTTATCACGAGTTTTTAAATATTTTGCAGTAAGAAGATCAGTCTGCAAAGAATACAATGCAGATGAATGCTCAGGCAGCCAGCAAGATTTGGTAAAAGTTGGTTGTACCAAGGCGTAAAGCGTCTTGATACGCTGGGCATAATCAGGAATGTAGGAACGACCGAAATTCAGAAAGCCCAGCAAGGATTGTAGTTTTTTCAGTGTCGTAGGGATACGAAGGTGTGCGCATTTCTCAAGGAAGTGCGGTGCCAAGCCTCGACCCTCATTATTGAGTTCGTACCCCAAGAATAACACTGTGAACTCAGCAATGTGGGACTTCTTAAAGTTAAACTTGTAACCGAAGTCTGCAAACACTGTCACTATGTTATCCACACGAGCAAGGTGTGGAAGCAACTCGTCGTCAGTCAGATAGATGTCATCAACATACGAGTATGCCTCCGGGTCTACCATCTCCAAGAGAGAGACCACTCGAGCGGAAAAAACTCCAGGGCTGTTTTTATAGCCCATCGGGAGCCTCTTGAACAATTTTTGTTTTCCACCCGAGGTAAATGCCGTCCACTCATAACTATGAGGGGCCAGGTTATGGCAATAAAAGCCATTTGACAAGTCGAGCGTGGTTTTGAAATGTTTTCTCACAAGACTATCGACGAGAGCCGAACTATGAGTATTTTGTACCGCACACGTCCGGCAATGCGAGTTTAAATGCCGGTAATCCAAAACTAGGCGGTACGACCCATCAGGCTTCGTCACAGTGAATAAAGGATTATTCATAGGTGACACACATGTCTCAATCACTCCTTGATATTCCAATTGTTCAAGGATGGATGCGACGTGAGATCTTGCCTCGCGACGCATGGGGTATTGGGGTTGAGGCTGGGGATCGGACCGTAATGGAATCTCATGATTGGGAGAACATTTGTCCCAGCCAACCTGATTACGATATAACGCAGGTGCAAGCACCTGTGCCCACTCCCCGGCCAACCTATTAGACTCATCTGTGGGCACTGCATGCCCAAAGGAAGGAAGAATGACTTCCTCTCCCCTTGGAGCGTCCAAAATGAAAGCCGAAGGCCAATCTTTCTCCGCCAAAAGAATATCATAGGTGGTCGTAAGATTGTCCCAAAAAACCACTTTAATTTTGCGTTGTCTGTCACCCTCAATATTAAGGACTATTTCAAATAATCTTTCTGGGGGAGCTACGCGAGTATCAGCAGTTTCAACTGTCACATAAATGTCAGTTGATGTCGCCTCCAGAAATGGACGCAACACTTGCCGCACTACTGTAACTTCCGCCGCGCTGTCTAGCAGCGTTAGTGCCCATGTCAGGTTCCGAAGCTGTGTCCGTACCATCTGAGGCATATCTCGCTGAGATTGCAGCAACTTTCTTTTTCTGAAACGGTGGACGTTGTCTGGCAGTGTCTTCCTGCTTGCCTTTACCGTCAGTCTGGCGGGGCTGGTCTCGACCTTGAGTTCCCCGTCCTCTCCCACGCTCTCCACCACCAGTATGAAAAGCCGATGTTTCCTGTGAAGAACGAGGAGAGCGTTGTTCAGAAACCTGAAACCTATCAGGTGACTTAATATGAGTACGATCGCGCAAATCATAAGTGCGTTCACTATACGACTGTACGGGTGAGGCACAACGAGTAACCTGTTTCTGTTGCTGTTTTTCTTGTTTTTTGGCTCGCCAACTTTGTTTAGGAAAGTTGGGCTTATCGTCCTTTGTAGACGAACTCACCTTAGTTTGCTGTACTACATCAGGAATTTTGATGGTGGGTTTCACGCCTAAGGCACTACGTCCAACCATCCTGTAGGCTTTTGCAATCATTTTTGCAAACTCCTTGGGTCTATCGGCTACATCCACAAGTTCCAGCATATTACCAACTTGGAACTGCATGGCATCTCCTTTGAGGTTGCCCATTACCATGGAACAAACCACATCGAAACTGTCGACAAGCCTCAATCCTAACTCAATAGCTGCCTCCGTACCATGATTGTCTTGGACTTTCTTGATGACGGAGGGTAGTACAGACATAGACGGAGTGCCGTAGCACTTCGAATAGGTTGCAGCAAAGACTTTACCCCAATTGTCACAATCAACAATATCAGGGACCAGGTCCTTCGGCAAAGTAATGGTGAGTATCCTGTGTGTATCCACAGGTGTAGTGTTTGGAAACACGGCTTCCAATTGATCAAATTTTTCTGCAAGCCAGTAAGGAAATTCATCCTTACTGAGGGGGCGCTTGCCTACAACCGCATTAACCATAACAGGGCTTATCACCACCGCGTGATGGTGATCAGCCCCATGCCCAGCAACCGCAGGTGCTCCCACCTGTACTGTGCGTGACACATACTGCACTAAAGCCCTATGGACCGTAATCAGGGCTGTGTGTAGCGTTCATAAATCACCCACTCCCACCGTCAGGTAGCGTGGGTGTGGTGTATATCCGGCCAGTACCGGCTAAGTGGCCCCTGCAATTGACAACGGGCCCATTCTCGCCGGTACGACCTCATGGGGGAGGGCGCCATTAAACCAAATTGTATGCTGCCAAGCAGAAATAGGTATTTCTAGCGTCCTATATAGGGCATAAACCGCAGGCACAGGCGTGGCTGTATATTCGTGGAACAAATTATCGTCCGTATCCACCTCCTCAAAGGTGACCCAAGAGTAAAACAACTCATACGGGTAGGTGGCATCAGCACTGACCACAAAGACCACGGCCATCCCGTCATCAGGTACCCCATAAGCCCTCAAATGAGTGCGCAGAGGAACCCTACTATGAGCGGGAATATTAATCGCCATAAGGACACACTAAAGAGCAACAACGATATCTACAGTAGCACTTGGGCTCAAAAGTTGTAACCTTTTTAATTATCAAGCTTGAATGAACCTTTAGTCAAAACCTAGGTAGGTTAAACCGTCACTCCTGTTATCCGGAAACGAGAGTGAGTGTGGTTGTGGACTAACACAAGTACTACTAAAGCGTCTCAGATCATAAGACCAAACGTTAGGTGCGCCATGTTGCAGGGATTCTGCATATGCACAGAACTATGCGCAGGAGACCAGGACCTCAGAGAATTGTGGTGTTCCAGAAACTCCCCTCAGAACCAAGAACCCCTTATCCGACTAGCTTAGTATCCCATTCGTTAGCCTAGATCTAGCTAGGCGGTCCCAATGTATAGACAAACCAGAACAAGCGACTTAGATATTTCTCAGGAGTGGTGGGAATCCGAAATACCTGTTCGTATCTATTTGTTAGTCCACAACAGAATAATACAGACACGGTAAAATTTAAAGAGTTTATTTTATAAACCTTGCGTCCTTAGATGCAGTACTTTGGCTAACACTAGCAGACTAACGGTACAGATCAGAACCATAAGCATTGTTACAATACCATACAAAATGAAAGGAGCAATCATACTAATAATGACAGTGGTATACAGCCACACTCCTTTCTCTAGAATCTAATACATTATTATTAGACTATTAGAAGGTCTCCTAGGTTAACAGGGGGGACCCCATACCGTATAGATCAGCTTAGTAGAATCACATCAAAGGATCAGCTAGCTCTCTCATGCATCAGCTCTTCTGTTCGAATGTGTGCAAACCCAAACTGTTCTGCAATATTAAAGACGCTTGTCCTTCAGATATTGGCAGCTGCATGTATGATATGTCTAAAAAGTGGTACGATCAATCTAATCAAAACACTCTGTACCTTCTAGTGACCCAGACTCGTTCTTTACATGATGTACAGACCAAGGGCACATTTCACTGTTAAGAATGTGAAACAACAGTTTGTTATCCTGTAAGGCAAAGTCGAGTCAGCATTTCTAAAATGAATAACACATAACAACAGTGTCGTGTGCAGCGCAGCAGAAACGACAAGCTGGCTTGCTAACAATTATCTCGGTTATGCTAACTTAGTGTTTTAATAGGGCGTGGCTTAATCCATCCTACAGGGGTAGAGTGCGGACATGGGGGGGTACGGTGCTGACATATGGGGGGGGGCTGTACGACTCGTATCCCGGGCACAAGTTTACCCGGATACGAGTGGTACGGCGTTCGCTCCGTACGGGGCCTTTTCCAAGCGCTTGTGTTTTCGGACGAGCGTGCTGATTCTTGGATTGTTCGTGATTAAATTACAGGTACTCTGCCGGTGTGCACGCCACTCTCCACGGGTCCCTGCAATCGGGAGGAGACTTTTTGCGGTAGATATATATATATATTCACTGAAAAAACCATAGGTTTCACACACGTTATAGTTAGGAATTAGCATTTAAAAAACCTTGCAAATTCACTTAAAAAACCATAGGTTTCACACATGTTTTAGTTAGGTGGATATTTCACTCATAAAAAAACAATGAAATTCCCCCGTTATAGTTACTTCAGATAACTATAACCCGCACGCCCGCAATCCTCTGCTCATGACGTCACATATTACATCACTCATGACATGGTCAGTGGCATCACTCTTGACATCACTGATGACATCATCCTTGTGATAGAGTGGCGGTCGCGCGAGTTATACTTATCTGAAGTAACTATAACGGGGGAATTTCATTGTTTTTTTCCCGAGTGAAATATCCACCTAACTATAACATGTGTGAAACCTATGGTTTTTTAAGTGAATTTGCAAGGTTTTTTAAATGCTAATTCATAACTATAACGTGTGTGAAACCTATGGTTTTTTCAGTGAATTTGTATGGTTTTTTAAATGCTAAGTTATGTATGTATGTATTAATTTTTTTTTTATATATTTATTTTTCAATAAACTACGTATTAAACTTTTTTTTTTTTTATGGTTTTTTACCGTGCGCGCACGGTAAGCGCACCCCAGCGATTAAAAAAAAAAAAAAATTAATGTTTTTTTCTGCCTTCGGGGTCTTTCATGGACCCCCTGACAAAGGCTAGGGGGTCAGGAACTCTCTACCCTGCCCCCTTTTCACGTTCGCCACCTTCCTTTTCCACTCTCGCACTGAAAACAAACAAAATGGCGGCCGACACTTCCTGATTTCGACCGATTCGAACGTTGACTGACATGTAACATCAAATCAGAATTACGCTCGCCATGTGCAGACATAGTCTACTAGCTACTAGTGCAGACCCTGTCCGTGCTCTCTCACTGCAAACTTCACTTGGCATGTTAAAGTCTATTTCAAGTGTCAATTCTACTCAAAACCTCCTGCACCCAGTCACTGACCCAATCAGACACTCATGCACCCACTTAGACATCTACTTAGACAGTGATGCAGTGATGCACCCACTCACACACCCATTAAGAAACTTATGCAGGTAGTCCCAGACCCACTCAGACACACACAAACCCAGTCACACACTCAGTAACGCACCCACTGAGGCACTCTTGCACTCACTCACACACTTATTTTCAAATGTTACAGGTAGGAGATAGACCTTAGAAATTCACTGAAAAAAAACAATGGGGTACAGGGACATTACCGTCAGGAAATAGAAATTAAAAAAACATAGAAATTCACTGAAAAACCAAAGGTTATATGAACGTTATATATAGGTTCACATGTCACATGTACAAAACCAGTAAAATTCAGCAGATATAGTTAACTGAGCTAACTATACCTTACACCCCTGCAATGCACTGCTTATGACCTCACATATTACATCACTCATGACATGGTCAGTGACATCACTGATGACATCTCAAATGACATTACTGCTGACATCAGTGATGACATCATCCACAGAACCACTTATGTCCCCATTCACACACCTATACAACTTCACATACACACACTCCCACGCAATCACTCACAAACCCGTTCAAAGACTCATACAAGTACTCACACACCCCCTCACTGAGAGGACCATGCGGCCCCTTCCCCTCTCAGTTAAGCAGCAGCCCTGGGGGATTGGGTCCCGTGGCCTTTTAAAGGCTTGGGGAGAGGGACCTCGCAGCCCCCTCCCTTTAAAGTATACATTTGGCCACAAGGAATGGGGTCCCCAGGGCAGGAAGGGGCTCAGGGAGAGGGGTCACTATAGCCATTGACTGTGTTCACTGTGATTGAGAGCATTTTTCCTTCACACATGTGTATACCCCCAATTCGAACTAGTGCACTTCTGTGCAATTTCTCTTGAGCCAATGCTTCCTTTAATGTGTTTATTTGTGTTTTTACTTTTTGCTATTTATTTACTTAGCAATGTAATTTTGTTTTTTAGGCATAAACTGGTAACTCAGCTCATGGTATGCGGCTACCGCTTGCTTACTTCCAATCCCTGACAAGCTTTTTGGTCCCCCAAAAATCAGATGTGGCTTTCTGTCCATGATAAAGATGATATTGTGAAGCTAATAGCTTTGACATTGTAATGATTTTGGGTGCGGTCCGACAGCTCCCAACACATTGCTATCAGCTCACTTCTGATCTCTTGCACTCTTAGATGACTTCTGGACAGCAGACATGAGCTGAAGAGACTGTTCTGAAGCAAAATGGGATCAGAATTCCTTTTTCGTCTGGTACTGCACAGCCTACTAATACATAATCATGCCCCAGATAAAAGCCATTAACTTGCCCAAAATACTAACCAATTCGACATAACTGCAAAACAGTATTAGTTGATCCCACAGGCCCTTTACAGTAAGCAGTTACTACAGTGTAGTGGACCTTACTGTGCTTTGGAACAATTTTTCTATGTTGGGATCCAAGCAGTTGCTAGATTTTGTATAAATAACCCTCAAGCTTTGGATTCTCAATTAATTTTGCTGCTTGCAACAATTCTGTTTCTAGATATACGATGAAAAAAACCTCACAAATCTTTCACTGAGGCACATTTATAAATATCACTAACATTTGCTCAGTGGCTAAGGCGGAGGACTGCCGCCCTACTGCTCTTTGAGCAGTGCAAAACGGAAAAATAAAATGATAGTAACACAATGTTTTTATCGTTTTATTTTTCCGTACTAAGGCAGTTTTACGGGGCGGGCTGGGCTGTCATCACAACCAGCAGGGGTATGAGTGGCTGGTGCACTTAAGTCCGCATAACATTTTGGCCGACTGTCTTGGGCAGGCCAAACAGACATGTGCACTTGTTCTCCACATGGCTGTATTGCACAGCCTTGGTCGAGAACATGCACAGGCTCCACCTACCTGTCTGAGTGCCAAACCAGGCCACTCAGGCCAATCACGATGCTGCTGTCATGCTGGTGACAGCAGCATAGTGATTGGCTTAGGGGAGTCTGGGAGCCTATGAGCATCCATGCATCAGCCAAGTAAGTGACATTTTTTTTCTACACCCACTCTCCACCACCCGCACTATTCTGTGGCAGCCACCACTGCATTTACTTCTATTGTACCTGGGGCAATTTCAGGCGGGATCTGGTCTATTGGCATGTATGCAATAAGACCAATAAGACCATGCCTCCATCACATTTCACAGCTTACAGCTTGTAAATGTCAGTACTATTTCCAGAATGTTGCTTGTGCATAGGAAATTCTAGTCTTCTGCAGTTTTGTGACAGAGTTGGTTTTTCTGAAATTTAATTTCTTGGAAAAAAATCTTAACTTAGTCTGCTACTTCTAAGCTTCTGAAATGCCAACTAAATTGTGTCACAGGTTGATTCTCAGCACAGGAATCATTTACATTACAGGCTTTGCCATTACAGTTTTGCTGTGTGTCTGGTGGTACAGCTTTAAATATTTGTTAAATTGTCTGCATTTGTCAGTTTGGCTGTCTTTTTTTCTGTTGGTGCATGAATATTTCTGTTTGTGTTTCATTTGTGTAGGTATTTTGTGCAGCTCTCTGTATCAGTCCACACATGTACCCCTGTTTGTTGCTGTGCATCAATATTTGGTAGGTTTGAATCAGGTTCTATGCTGTTTTATGCTTCTGTAAATGTGTTTCCTCCTGTTTATGACTGCCTATGCGTGTGTGGGAGAAAGTTTGTTGCTGTGGTCCTAAATGTGTGCATTTGCATTTGTGTGTGTGTGAAAAAATAACACTGTTGTCATAGCTATGTGTGTATCTGCTTGTTGTCGTTTCTATATTATTTTATTGGTGTTGCAATCGCTTTCTGTTTCCATCCTGTTTCCATCCTGCTTTAAGCTATGCATCTCTATTTGTCAGTCTGTGTGGTTTGCTTGGTTGCACTTGTATATGTCAAGCTGTCTGTTTTGCTGAGTGCTTGTATGAGAGTGTCTATGTTGGTTTGTTTGTTCACCCGGTTTTAAGTGTGTGGGGTGTCTGCAGTCGATTTGCCTGCTTTTTAGCTGTATACATTGGTATGTTTTCAGCTTGTTTCAGCATGCACTACATGTTTTTTTGAAAGGAGGATTTCGAATTGCAGATACAAAAAAACAGATTGTGCCCAACTCTTTGTGCCTCTTAGAGTGTTATGATGTCTGGTTACAGACAGCCACTCCCTTGAAATGCTACTTGAATGAAAAACAACTGCCGAAGTCCTAATCTTCAGCAACAGCCACTACAAAACTCTTGGTGACCCTCCAATCTTTCCCCCCACTCACCCCTGTGGACCATGTAGAGAACCTCTGCATCGTCCTGGACACCAACCTCTCCTTAAGCAGACAGATCAATACCGTCACCTACTCATGCTTCCACATCCTGCAAATGCTACGCAAGATTGTGAAGTGGATACCAATTAACACTGGCCGAACAATCACACAGGCTCTTATCACAAGTAGACTTGACAGCGGCCCTTGAGGGTCAGTCGGAATTCTGGAATGAGGTGATAATCTGGAGGTGCATGAGTCGGCTATTCCAGGTCTTTGCTATGATGTGTGAGAATGACCATCCACCACATCTGTTTCGGTAGATGCAGGGAGCATGAAATGTTTTGGGGTGATCCATCAAGCAGGGGCTGATGAAAAAGGGGGTACAAAGAATTTGGTTGTCCATGTTAATTCCCACATGAGATTTGAACACTAGTACAGTCCGAACCGCTGTATGTAATTACACCAAATTTGGCAGGGCGGTAGATTTAGGTTCGCAGATCACACTTTCAGTTATTTAATATAAATCCGTTCAGCAGTTGTTGAGAAATTTAAGGGAAAGCAAATAAGGATATCTGGGAGGAGCCTAGGCATAGATTTCATGATGAGCTCTGATTGACTGTCGGCACTTCAAATAGAAAGTGCCTGTAGCCATCTTGGGACCAATATACATGATAGCACCTCATTGAAATGCATTGTAGTGAAAGACAGATTTTGAGGGTCAGAAAAAGGAGATATTATTTGTTGATGGAACCATATGCATTTTAGGAATTGTGGTGTGTTCTAAGGTGATTTTACCCTGTGAAGAATGACTTCTGCTGGGAGTACATCAGTCATGATTGAGAGAAAACAGTTTTTGCAATGATTTTCCCAAAGAGGTTATAGAAGATGCTCCAGAAGCTAAATTATAACATATTTTCTGTAAATTCACACTATGTTTCTCAGCCTCATGAGAATGAAGTCTGGCATTCTCAGTAAAACATGTACTTCCAACAGGAGCAGCCTGTCAGTTGATTCCTATGTGTTCTACTGCAGCCTCCCAAAGTGTGCTAAAGATTAACTAGAGCGCTAACAGTCTAACTTATGACAAAAGTATGGCACACCTGAAGCCATCTTGATTGAATCAAACTGGTAAAACTTGGAATGTTTAATTTAGAAAGAAACACATTGAGGGGGTTCATTTTGTCATAGAAAGTACTTGTTGTGCTGTAATAGGAAAAATTAGTACACGTTTTGAGTGAGATCTGAACTATCTTCCTTTTGTACTTCAACAGGAGCAGCCTGTCAGTTGATTCCCTTGTGTTCTAGTGTAGCCTCCCAGTGTGTTCTAAAGAACAACTAGAACCTTTCAGTTGCTAGAGTATGGGCAAGTGAAAGAGAGGCGGGGCATAGTCTTCTCGATGGTTTGTGTAAGTTCAGATGGTGGTTAAGGTAGGTGGGTCCGGGGCGTGGTCTCGCGCCGTGAGAAGATGGCGGCGGACTGCTGAGCTCCGCTCGAACGCGGAGGTCTCTTTCCATTTTCAGCCTCTTTTTCCCGTCATGGACATCTTATGCAGCTGGCGTGTGAGTAATGAAGGGTCGGTGCGGTGATTTCGCCCGTTCCGACCCTCTAATTTCCTCTCGCGGACCCGGTGGAGGCAGCGGTGATTTCTCCTCAGCGCTGGGACTGTAGCGGCCGCCATTTTGTGATGGCTCATGCGGCGTTGCTGTATATTGTGAGGTAATCCGGCGCTTTGACACTTCAGCGCGCGGCAATGTTTTTTCATCGTTTTTTCTGCCTCTGCTCTGTATTTTTTTTTTTTGGGCCATAATGCCTCATAAGCTGTTTCTTAATTTTCTACCATTTTTTACCCATGGCTAAGCCCTCTGCTCCTTTCTTCCATATCGAAGGACCCACATGCAGCTTGTCTTTTCCAGTTTAATTCTTTTGGATGGCAGTGACAGCTGTGCTCACCTCCTCGTTGTCTAGTCTCATGGTGACTTATTGGTCTATTTGCGAGACTGGTCTGCACATCAGTGTTAACTGCCTCTAATGTGCTGATAGAAGGTGACGTCTTCTTCTTGGTTTAAGTTTTTTGACGGATGGGCAGACAGAAGTCGTTGTTGAAGATCACTTCTCGTCCACCTCATCGTCTCATGATGGCTAGTGAGGCTTGTACTTCGGCCAGAGCAGTATCTTCGGGTACCAAGCCCAAATGAGCCAAAAATGACCCTCCATCTCCCATTCTTTCTTCTCAACACCCTGTTCTGGATACTATTCTAGATGAGGTGAGGGGTCTTAAATCTTTCATGGCCACTACTAATTAGAAGTTACAATTAATTGAAGACAGATGGATCTCTATGGAAGCTAAGGTGTTTGATATGGAGCAACGTATTAGTGATATACAGGATATCTCTACTAAAATTCCAAGTTTGGAACAAGACACTGAGGACCTTGAAAACCGCAATCGGCGTAACAACCTACGCCTTTAGGGCTTGCCAGAAAATTTGGAAGGTCCTGACTTACTTCTCTTCCTGAGGAAATTTCTGACTGAACTTTTAAATATTTCCCCGGAGCCTGTTTTGAATATTCAACGTGCACATAGACTTGGTCGTTTTCAACCTAACGCTTCTAAGCCTAGAGGCATCATCAAGCTCTTTTTGGAGTTCACGGACCTAATGCGTGTTCTCTCCGCTGCCAGATTGAAGTGTCATCTTACTTGGTCCGGCCATAATATCTTTATTTCACAAGACGTCTCCAATGCTACTAATGCGAGGAGGAAGGAATTTCTGGCACTTCGACCTCTCATGAGACAGTTGAATATTCGCTATGGCATTCTTCATCCTTGTCTGTGTAAAATCACTCATGATGGCTCCACCCGGTCTTTTGATGACCCTCTTAAACTGAAGTCTTTTCTTCAAACCCTGTCTTCACGTTCTGCATCTGGCTCTTCATCTTCTACTTAATGCTTTTATGTCCTTTTTCTATATTTCTTAATGTGGCTGTTACTTGGTGTTCTATTCCTATCTTTTTCTCTGTCGCTCCGTCTCTTGTTGGTGCTGTTATGCCCCATGCACCTGTCTTTATCGTTGTTCTCCTTTAGATCTGGATATCTTTCCTTGATCTATCTTCTTATTCTCCTTTTTCTCTGCCCTATTTTTGTCTTTCCCTTTCTGTTCTTTTCCTCAGTATGTCCTATTATTATGTTGACAATGTTTTGTTTATTGCGTATGTTTTTTGTAATTATGTGCGATCCTATTGTATATTTTTGTTCCCAATCATATTTTGATTCATTTTGGTGTTTCTTTTTCTTTAGATGTCTCCCTGAAGTGTATCATCTCATTTCGTATTGTTCCCCCCAGATCCCTCACTATGTGTGAATTTGTTACTTGGAATGTTCGTGGTCTGGGCAACCCTGTCAAAAGACAAAAGGTACTTTCCCATCTATCTAAATTAAATTCTAAGGTGGCTTTTATTCAAGAGACACATTGTAATGAAGCGGAATCGCTTAAGCTAAAACGACAGTGGGTTGGTCAAGTTGTGTATTCTCCTGCTTCCAGTAAAAAAGGGGGTGTTGCTATATTGTTTCATAAATCTTTATCTGTGCAAATTGTTTCTACACAAAATGACACTGAGGGACGATGGGTAATGGCCAAGACGGTTATACATGGCAAGGATTTGATTTTATTGAATATTTATGGCCCGGTCAAGCCTGACCCCAAATTTTGGCAAGATGTCAAGGTTCTACTCTCCTCCGTTGATTGCCCCAATATTGTTATTGCTGGTGATTTTAACCAATGGTTAGATCCATTTTCAGACAGACAATCTCAATCTAAGTTTCATCCTGACAAATCCCATAAAGCCTTCCAATCGGCCATTGCCTCTCGTCCCCTATTTGATGTTTGGAAGACATGCAATCCAGATTCTCTTGAATTTACGTTTTTTTCCAATGTTCATCATACACGTTCTAGGATTGATTATATTCTGGTTAGTAAATGCTTGCTCCCATCTATTCAATCCACGGAAATTGGGTCAATTTTTATTTCAGACCATGCACCAGTTCTTTCTGTTTTAGATTTGTCATTAACCTCCCAAAAATTCTGTCGTTGGAAACGTAATAATGTTTTACTATCAGATTCTACTTTCATAAAAGAAGTTAATTCCTTTGCTAAAGAATTCTTTATGTTTAATGACCCTCTAGCAACCTCTGTTTCCAATAATTGGGACGCTTTCAAAGCTGCACTTCGGGCATTTATTATTTCTTTTGTCTCCAAGAAAAAGAAAAGTGCTCGTATTAAATATTTAGCATTGCTACAGCACCTTAAGAGACTAGAGCATCACGACTTCACCTCTAAATCGCCTTTGGTACTTCACGACCTCATTAAGGCCAAGTCTGAGCTAAATAAACTTGCGACAGTGGAAGCATGTAATATTCTCCTTAAAATTAAATCTAAATACCATGGTGGCCAAAATAAAGCTGGCAAGATGTTAGCCACCTATTTAAAAATCAAATCTGAACGTAAAAATATTGGCCCTATTTTAAATGAATCCACTAACCGCCTAGTGTCCTCAGACGATGATATTGCTACTATATTTCATAATTACTATGAGGTCCTCTACTCTGATGATACGAACCCATCCAATCAAAATTTTGATATTTTTTTTTTGGGCCTCCCTCCTCCCCCATCCTTACCATCTGAATTCGAAGCCTTAGAGGGTGCTATTACTGCTCAAGAAATTAATACTGCCATTAATTCCCTAAAAAAATCAAAGGCTCCTGGACCGGATGGCTTTTCGGTCAAATTTTATTCCGCCTTTGCATCGTTTTGTGTCCCTTATCTTCTGATACTGGTTAATTCCTTTATTAGTGAGGCTAAGGCCTCTGGTTCCTTTATGGATGCCTTAATAATCATTATCCCTAAACCTGACAAGGATCATTCACTGTGTAAAAATTACCGCCCTATTTCTTTGATTAATTATGATTGTAAGATATTCGCAAAGATTCTTGCTTCCCGTCTTGAGAGTCTTATCCCACTATTGGTTAAGACTGACCAGGTTGGTTTTATTAAAGGTAGATTAGCAGCGGATAATGCTCGAATGTTTGCGAATGTTATTTCACATGCACAGAAATTTAAATCTCCTCTTGCAGCACTATCTTTAGATGCCGAAAAGGCCTTTGACCGCATTAATTGGCAATTTATGTTTAGAACCCTTGGGTGGTTTTGCTTTGGTCCAACTTTTTTTTCTTATATTAAATTATTATACTCCTGTCCCCGTGCTAGTATTTTTGTAAATAACCATTGTTCTAAGCCCTTTCCTTTATCTCGTGGGACTCGTCAAGGCTGTCCTCTCTCCCCTTTGTTATTTGTTCTCTGTCTTGAACCCTTCCTTGAGCGTATCCGGGTTAATACTCACATTTCTGGTTTTACTCACAACTCGGTAGAGATTAAATTTTCAGCTTGCGCTGATGATATATTGATTTATATGTCTAATCCTATCTCATCCCTCCCTCCCTTCATGGATGAGGTTCAACTATACTCCAGCATTTCTGGGTATAAGCTAAACCTCTCTAAAACAGAAGTTCTACCCCTGAACCCACTATGCTCCCATTATATGTTTCATGATACTAATTTCACCTGGTGCCCTACAAAAATTAAATACCTTGGTATTTGGTTTTCTGCGTCCTTACCTGCCACAATAAAATTTACCTTTGCAGCATTAATTCTTAAAATTCAGTCGCTGTTACTCTCATGGTCCCCGTTGTTCCTTTCTTGGTGGGGAAGGTTAGATACTATAAAAATGATGATTGTCCCTCACGTCCTTTATATATTGTCTATGTTACTGTGGCGGTGGGTCAGGGACAGGCAGGACACGTAAGCGTTGTAAACGAGGTTTTATTGAAACATAACGTTTCCGTAAGCGACTTGTCAGTCTCTCTCTTGGCCACACTGCAGGATCCGTGGTTGCTCGCTGTAGGAGGACTTCCTGGGGGGAGCCGGGGTCTGGCTCTCTCCGCCTTCGGTCGTATCGTAGGGAGGGTCCCGGGGTTCTTCCCTGATTGCTCCGGCCCAGGAAGGAAGAGACAAGAGGACAAGTATCAGATTACCGGGTCTAGTATGCCTTACAACCTATGACCGGGACCGGGGAGTGAGGATACACCCTAGTAAGTGCTCGTAGCGAACTGTATGATGGGAGGTGTAGTGCAGTATTACGCAATAGGATAGGGTAACAGGGGATATTTCCAACACGGGGCACAGATTTATTTAGGGGGATTTTCCCCTCTTGCCCACCACCCCGCTACGCGGCTCCGTACCTGTCCTAGCCACGCTCCTCCCCTGGGAACGTGGCTGGGCGATCCACGGGTACCGGGCATCCTGGCCGACTCTCCCTCTCCTCTCGTAGTTTTCTCTCGTCCACCTCGAGCTCCTCCGTCGCCTCCCGCTCTCCTCCGATGCTTGCTTCTCTCCGTCTCCACTCTGCTACCTCACTCGAACCACCTCTGCTCCACTCGTCTGCTTCACTCCTCCAGGAAACGCCGTTCGCCTCTTCTGTGGCTCTTCCGCCTTTTGACGTCCCTGCGTCCCACGGGGGCGTGTCTCTTGCTCCGTCCGAACTTTTCTTAAAGGGCTCCGCTTCGTCCCAGCTCCTTCTCTCGCTTTCCGTGTCTGACCTCCACTCGTTCTGCTGTGAGGGGAGAAAAGGGGGTGAGTCCGGCATATGTGTCCACCATTCAGTGAGTCCCTTAGGGTCCGTCTGTCCCGCACCGTCACAGTTACCTATTCGAATCCCCCTTAGGTATTTTTCGCAAGTCAATTCTATCTGTGTAAAATTTTTATGGAATAAGAAACACCCACGTATTGCACTTACAAAACTCCAACGCCCGAAATCCGAAGGTGGAGTACGTTTCCCCGATTTCAAAGCTTATCACTCAGCCTTTCTCATTAAACAATCCTTCGCTTTATCCTTTGACGTTGTACATACCCCTATTCCGAGATGGATTGTTTTTGAACGATCCTCTTTAAAGGATTTTTCTTTTCAAAATGTGATTTACATATCTAATTGTACTTTCATTTCCAACAACCCGATTATAAAATACTCCCAAAATTTACTATATAATACTTTTACAAAAGGTTGAACTCCATTTCAATGTTTTCTCTCCTCCTCGATATGGTATAATAAATCTCTTCGATACAAGGGCAAATCATTCTATTACAAACATTGGAAGGAAAAGGGTATTATTTTTGTACCCCAATTGATCCTTCAGCATTCTGTTATTCCCTTCCTGGATTTGCAAACACGATTTCACTTACCTGACACATATCGTGCTGAATATCTTTTAATTTCAGCCGCTTTACAATCACAATTATCGTCCTTTGATGTACCTTTATCAACTCCTTCCCTTATGCCCCTCACACCCCTGTATAGTATATTTCCTTTACATATACCTAAAGCAGCCCTTGTCTATAAATTGTTGTTATCACATTCAACAGAGAGACCTAAATCCCCAAATGAACTTGCTTGGGAATTAGATTTATCCCTATCATTTACTGTTGATGTTTGGGACAAAATATGGTCTAAGTTATTTAAAGTCTCTGCTGCTGCTCGTATAACACAATCCCTGTACTTTATTTACAATAGAGCGGTTATTACTCCTGTGTGCATATCCAAGTTTTCCCCCACCTCGTCTCCTCTATGCTGGTCTTGTTCTAATTCTACTGGCACTTTGAGACATCTTCTTTATGATTGTTCCAATGTTATGAGGTTTTGGACGTTGGTTTGGGCAAAATGCAAGAGCATCTTTAATTGTAACTTAAGTTTATCATTTCATAATGTTATGCTTGGCTCCACATCACCTGAACTGGATGATTCCACTCCTATTTCTTTATTGTTTGATCTTTTTATTGCATTGGCATTCAAAGTTATTTTATCTTCATGGAAAGATAATTCGCAAATTTCATTATTAACGTGGTGGAATTTCATATGTGATGAACATCGAATTGCCTCTGTCTCCTCCCCTCTACTCTCACAAAAAATCAAATCTGATCTCCTCTGGTTACCATTTACTTCCTATCTTTCTTCATGAGCTCATTTGCTCTAACTTTGATCTTTCTTCTTCTATTTGGTTGCATACTTAGTTTTAGGACATTTCTATTCTTTTCTATTCCGTATTTTCATTTTTCATTTCTTTCTTCCCTCCCTTTTACTCCTTTTCTTTTCTCGTCTTTTCTTTTTTCTTCTTTGCTGTTAGAATTTTTGCTTCCATTACTTGTTTTTTATACTATGTAGGTATAATTTAGAAATCCTGATTGACTGTATTATTATGTATTTTTGTGTTTTGTTTCTTTCTGAAAACTTAATAAAAATTCTTAAACAAAAAAAAAAAGGTAGGCGGGTCCTTCGTTGTGTAGTTTCTTGTGTGCATAGGTCAGCGGCTTGAACTGGCATCTCCTCTGTATGGAGAGTCAGTCAAGTTTCCTTAGGTAAGATATGATATGATATGGGTTCGTTGGGGAAGGCTGAGGATGAGTCTGGCTGCGGTGTTCTACATGGTCTGAAGTCTCTGTAGAATGTATACGGTGATTCTTACGTAGAGGGAATTGCTATAGTTCAGTCAGCTGGTGATGAGGGCTTGTGTCACGGTGTGTCTTGTGTATAGAGGTAGCCACTTGAAGATCTTACGGTGCATGTGCAGAGTGAGGAGACAGGCAGTGGAGACGGCGTTTATCTGTAATTTCATGGTGAGCTTGTTGTCAATGATGATTCTGAGGTTCCTGATGTGGTTGGAGAGAGTAGGTGCGACACCTAGGTCTGATGGCCATAAGGAGTCATTCCATATTTTGCTGCTGTTGCCAAAGACCAGTACTCCCGTCTTGTCTGTGGTCACATCTATATTGCTCTCTATTCTGTAACACAGGCAGTGAGGTGTTTGTTTATAGCCACTTACCTAGATATTTAGAGCATCATAGAGATACTAGAATAGACAGTTACATACCGGCACATTCACTTAAATGTCTGATGGCACTGCTACATGTGTACTCCCTCAATTTCTCAGATATGTTGGTATTTACAGACACATCCTTCTCCTTCATGTATAGAAATGCTCTTTCAAACATGGATGATGCTTAGTAGTACAGGTCGTGTGTTTGAACTTTCATTTATAGCTTGATTTGCCATGCCAAAGCTGTTTGTCAAGTCTTAAATTCAAGTTTCAGTATGCACATGTGAGAGATGCTGTAGGTGTTCTATAAAGCATGCTGAATTGTGCTTAAAAGATGAGAGATGTTCTTTTCAGCACACTAAGGGGTATATTCACAAGATCGTGCGATAACTACCGCAAGAGTAGTGTAACGCAACTTTCAATATCACAGCCCATCGTGGGAAAATAACCCAGTGTCAACGTGGATTTCACAACAAGGTGGTAGCATGCGATAGACACCAGATAATGCGTCAAATGTCAGCGTAAAAATTCAGCATCAAAATCAACGTCACGCCGCAAAAATGCAAAAGGCGAACGCGAAAATTCATGCAATGAGGCCAATCGCGGTACAAAAAGTAGCGAAAACCAGCCACAGACCTGCAAATCCTACGCATCTTGTGGGAAAATGCACCATAAAAACCACAGAAACAACACACCAGAAATAAGCCTAAGCACGGAGCAACATGGATGCACCCTAACCCAGCGCAGAGGACAACGCGAAACCCAAAACCCCGACAGACCACCAGCAAGGAACATTGGGCTCGGGAAGGACAAGGAGAAAAGGGAGAGGAAGATGGGGTGCAGACTGCAGGAAAACAAAACCAGCATCACGGAGGTGACAAAACACTACCAACAACTGACCCACAAGCAGACTACCGTGAATGCAGTCGGAGTGTCGAGGAGGCCAACGGAGGAGGCCATGAGGCGCCAGCAGGACGTGATAACCTAAACCAGGTACAAACCCGCTGCCAACAGGAAGGCAGCAATGGCGACAGGAGGTGGCAGTCCAGCGCCACAGGAGGAGCTGGAGGGAACCCAGTCCACAGTCATCATTGTGGAGTAGGGAGTACAGACACAGCTTGAGAGGACCTGACAACATCAACAGGGAAAGTAACGGACAGGGACTGGGTGGCCGGGGGCAGATGGGCACAATGACACACATGCATAACGAGGAGTAGCACACTGCACACCCACAATTACCCAGGATCATGTCCCACATCCCCTTGACACCCTGCAGCACACACACATAACAAGAACAGCACACCCACATCGACGACAGCGTGGTACAATGCGCATTGCCGACTCTGCAGTACAGAGGACACAACTGACTCCCCACATGCACAAAAACCTGCCTACCACATCTGACAGAGCATGAAACTGTGAAATGGAAATGTACGCCTACGACCTCACATCCATCGTGTAGTCCAAATCTACACTGTCCCGCAGAAAAATCCAGCACCTCACAAACAGTCACAATGTACATTGCTAAACAGTCTGCATGTAAACCAGAACAATGCGCCAACATACATGTCAACACAATGTCAACATGCATCTCCCCTTTACATTGCAGAGGGGCACACATCTCCTCCAGCAGAGCACAGAAGACAGCACATCTGTGATGCCGGAGAAGACCACCACTCCGACAACACCGATGCCCTATAACAGCCCATGGATATCCCACACAAACCACCACCAGGACCAGGGCATACAAGCTACTCAGAGGAGAACACAGCCCCTGCAACAGACCACACAGCAGGAAGCACATGCAAGCACAGCTGGCACACGACACTTCACCCACCCACACATGAGCTAGAACACATACGTTGGTGTCTATCACCCTCAGGGACCACCCACTCCAGAGGGTGCAACAGTAGCGAAAGTGTTGGATAGCATAGGGGTAAAAAATACTATTCCCACTCCAGAGAGTGCAACAGTAGGGAAAGTGTTGGATAGCACAGGGGTAAAAATTACTATTCCCACTCCAGAGAGTGCAACAGTAGGGAAAGTGTTGGATAGCACAGGGGTAAACATCACTATTCCCCCTCCAGTGAGTGCAACAGTAGGGAAAGTTATGATTCAATAATTAACCCGTTAACCGTGACGGAAAATCCGCCGCGGTGCGGGCGTTTCCGTGTGCGGGCAGGGCCGCGTCGGCCAACGGACGTGCGCAGCACTATGGAGGTAGTGCTCGCGACGGCCGTTGCCCGACGCACGCAGCGGAAAGGTTAAAGAATACAATTCATTAATTATCAATACCAATACAAAATTAATCAAAATTAATTACCAATTACAAAATATGTAATAATTAATTATAAATACCAATAAATATTCATTATTTAAAATTAATTACCTATTAATAATTAATTACCAACAAATTAATGTTCAATGCCAACAATTAATAAGTAATACCATTTTTTTGCCAATTAATAACTAATTACCAGTAAATTAGTTATCAATACACAAAAATAATTTCAATAATTACTTAATTACAATTAAATTACTTTCCACCCTATTCCCCTATAAACCCACAACCGGCTCCGAATAATAAATTAATGCAATTAATATAATTATTAATTAATCAATTAATAAAAAATCATTGCCAATTAATGAAAATGAATTACCAATTAATAATGAATTAACAATAAATTAATTATCAATAACAAAATATAAAAATAAATAATTACTTAATTACAAATAAATTACTTCCCACCCTATTCCCCTATAAACCCACAACCCGCTACAGAACTAAAAGGCAAAATGTAATTACAAATAATTCCTAAAAATTTATACTTAATTTATTATAATTAAATTACTTCCCACCCTATTCCCCTATAAACCCACAACCCGCTACGGGTTAAATTACGCAAAAATTAAATAAAATTCATTACCTTAAAAAAATTCAAACATACATTACAAAAATAATACATACTTTTAACACATATACTAACAGTTAACACACTGTAAAAAATATAGATATTTTTAACAACTATATTATGACTGTTGATATTACTAAGTTCGATATTATGAAAATCGATATTTCTTACCTGAATTTCGATATTCTGCACCACTATATTTTTGTGGCTCGATATTATGTCCACTCGATATTTAAAACTCGATATTTTGACATTTCTATGTTAATAATTTGATATTGTGACTGTTCACCCGTACGCACACTTGACACATCTTCTCCATCCTATTCCCAGGTCTTCAACACTGCATGAGGTGACATAGCTGCACAACATTTCCACAGCACTAAACTCAATCACTAACGGACAATGGCTTGTAGTGCACTGAGTCACTGGCACCTGGAGTGATGAGCAGAGTATCAGGCCGATGATGGCCTCCACGACAGGTCTGAGCAACTCTGTAGGTCTGTTAGGACCACCGTATAACTCTGGCAGATGGCGGTTGGAGGTGGTCCTTGCGGTGGTGGCATGTGCCTCCTGCGGTGATGCGATGTCAGGGCCGGTCAATACCCAAATCTATGTGTGGGCCCTGGTGGCCCGCAGTTGAGGCCATAGGCTGCGGACAGCGCAGGGTCACAGACACATGGCGTTGATGACCCCAAGACTACTGTCACAGAGGTCATCCAATATATCAGAAGAAGGGATCCCAGACCTGAGCAGCACAGAGTTAGTGGCCCCGGGTGCACTGCGGACGGCACAGGCACCCTGCCACGGGACAGTGATTTGTGGTGCACTGAGGTAGGTCCACAAGCAGTGGGCGGGTCCTCATCGATGTCCAAGGTGAATGTGGCATAGGCTTGCGGGGGACTGAGGAAGGTATCCTCCAGGGCAGGATGCTATAGGTCTGATTTCATCAGGCAGCAGCAAATGGAGGAGTGGAAAGCGTCAGCCTTGTATTCACCACCAATTCGGTATCAGCTATATGAGGATGAAAGCAGCCCCTAGTCCATAGACTCAGACGCCACCAATGTACGACTAGAGAGTGTCCATGAATGTCGGGAAACAGACTTAGTGGCACAGGTGCTGAGCGGGGATGCAGTCTGCGATGATGCCGGTACACTGACATGAACTCCACCATTGCCAAATCAAGACTGTGACTTACTGGATAATAGTGTAGGCTGAAGACAGCGGTCAGCAGTGGCCCACAGCCACGTGTTTTTGGCTGGCGAGGCACAGAGTTAGTGACACCAGGACAGTTGTCGGTAGTGTTCGATCACCTCCGTAATGATGATCCAGTTCCCTCCGGACTGCAACACATCATCCTCTTACGCCTCTCCGTGCGTGCGTTCATGTATTCTGCCTTTTGAGTAACAGACATGTGTGGTTGTGATGCAATGCACAGACTTGTTGGCATCACATCGAAGGGGATATAGTGACTTGTCCTATGCCTTAGATGGTGTTCACTGCCATGGTGTAATCAAGACTCAGTTCCAAATGTGTGACCTACCTGACTGTGGTGTAGGCCTGAGGCAGCAGTCAGCACAGCCAATTCACAGAGTTTTGCCGGCATAGGTTGGATGGCCCCACCTGCCTGCATAGTTCAGGTTCAGTGGCACCATGTGTTCGGACACCTCCGTGTATGTGACCTTGGTTTTGTCCGGACTGAGCTGCATCTTCCTCTTACTCCTCTCCATGCGACCACTGGTCCTCAGGGTAGTCCTGGTCCCTCATCCACGTATCGCCGGCTGGAGTTGAACAGAGTTAGTGGCACCACGTGTCACCGGCTGGCGTTGAACAGGGTTCGTGGCACCACATGTCGCAAGAAGCCCATATGGAATAATGCCTCACTGATGGGGTGGGGCCTGTTGCTGTTGCCGCTGGCCCGGATTTGGGGTCACTGCCATTCATGACTCAGGACACAGTTTCACATATATGACCTATTGGGCCGAAGAGTAGGCCTGAGGCCCAGTAGAGTACGTCAATGAAAAAGGATCAAAGCAAGCCTGTGTTGTGGAGGCCATGATGGTCTGAGGAGGCTGCCAAGGTCGCGGGACTTGGGCCTGGAGCTTGCGCCGGAACGTGGTGGGCCCTCCTTGACACACGCTGGTGTCGACAGGTGATCAGTGAGGCCTGGCTGCACAGGGGCGGGCCTGACGGGTTCATGGTACAGCATGCCGGGGTCCGGCAGGCGCACAGCGTCGCAGTCAACTCCGCTCAAGAGGACGGCGTCAGCCTTGTGGCGGGGGATGAGAGGCACCGCTATCGCAGAGACGTTGGGCTTTCCGGAAGAGGACCACACCCAGGTCTACGTGCTTCTTATTCATACCTCTACGCTGGCATGGTGTACGCCAGGCCATCCCACTCTGGTCACGCTTAGGTGGGGGCGTAACAGGCAAGATTTCCGCAAGGTCCCCAACTGGCTGTGGTGATATGGTTGCGTCCACTGTCCACTACACTCCATACAGAGGTGTATGTCGCCATGGATTTGGGTGTGTGCTGCATACTGTGGTCTGTCCAGCACATCTCCGCCACGCTTGGCATTGTGTACTTTCCCAATTATGGTACTACTGCATCCTTCACAAATGCGTGTTTGCCACCTCTCCCCACATTCGGCTGTTGTGTGGCTGAGGTGCCATGCCGTTAATGGCTCATGTTCACGGCTTGGCCAGGTAACCATTGTGAGTTTTTCTGTCGTGTCTGGTGGGTGGGCATGCTGTTGTGCATGTTGGTTGTGATTTTGTGACGCGTGCATTGCCAGAGTTGTGATTTGCATGGTTGTGGAGTTGAGGTGAGTGGGGTGTTCATTTGGAACTTGCCAAGGGGCTGTGCATTTCCCTTGTTGCCATCCTGGGTACGCTGGTTGATGATGGACTGTCGGAGGATGAAGGAATCATGCACACTGGCTGTGTATTTGAAGGCGACATTGTTGGAGGTTCCACTGTGTTTTGTTGTTGCCTGCACATTGGGGTGGGACTTTTGCTTTCTGTTGCGGTAATTGTGTGCTGTGTCACCAGGGGGCACAGGTAGGACATGTGTGCTGTGGATTGCCCCGAACACTTGCATGCATCCTGCTATGGCGTATGGTCCTTGCTTGGTCTCCAGCGTGACCTGCGCATTGTGTTGGGCCTATGGGGACTGGGGTACCAGGGTGATTGTGATATCCAGGACAGGTATGAGAGACTTGGATGTGGCTGGCTGTGAGACTCCTCCAACTATGGCGGGTGTTAGTTGGGGGTGCCAGGGGCCAACAGGTGCAGCCAAGCCAGCAGCTTGGTGTGGGGTGGGATGTTGGTTGTCCATTGTGTTGGTGCCGTAGGCCTGTTAGGTGATGATGGTCAGGATGCGTGGGATGGTTGTCCCTTTCAGCCTGTGGTGGACGGTGACATTGTCAGAGGTTGGGTCTGTGCAGCTGGTACAATTCCTGGGGGTCCGCTGTCTTTGTCTGCGCTGCGTCTGTGGTGGTCAGGGGGGGGTGTTCCGGGTGTGGGTTGTGGTCCTGGGGTGGTGTTGGTGGGTGTTGTGGCCCTCTTTGGTGTCCGAACCACATGATGGGTGGCTCTATGGCATCTGTTGCCATTCAGATGTGTCCCTGGGCTGTGCTCCCTTTTGTGGTGCAAGCTGCCGTCCGACGTTACACCATGTCACAGCAGGTGTAGATTTCCTGGTGCTAACGCGCCTTATCGCCTGTTTTGTGTTTTTATCGCAGATCTGGCTGGTCATTGAGAATGTTGAGGTGTGATGTTGTCGTGGCTTTGGGCACGGGAACGTCCACTCTGCATCTCATTAGCGATAGTTGCGGGGGGCCTCTGTGGCGATGTTTTTTATGACTGCTATCGTGGGTAAACTGGTGCTGTGGGCTGTTAGCACCAGCCTGTGAATAGGGATGTACATTTTCACGACATTGGCTGCGATAAAGTGCCGTTAATTTGGCGATAGCTACTTGTGAATATGCCCCTAAGTTACTTGTGCACTTGCATGCCCCTATGCAAAATTCTACATAGAGTATGCCATTCCTAAAGCAACTGCAATACATGTGCAGAAAAACATAAAGCCCCTGTTTCAGCTATTGAGACAGCTACAGAAGCACATATAGATTCAGTCACTTACCAGAAACTATTAATACATGAAGCAGACTCAAAGGTAGTTGCTCTCTATTGCTTAACACAGGCACTGAATTATTTGTACAACCACCTACATACACATTTAGGCAGCAATAGAGGTATTATAGCAGGCAGTTACATACCAGCACATTTACTTAAACATCTCATGACACTAATAGAAGTGTTCTCCTACATTCTTTGAGATATGTCGGCAGGTACCGACACAACCTTCTCAAGCATGTGCAGAAATAGTCCTTCAAACATGGGTGTTAGCTGCTAGTGCAGACCCTGTCTGTGCTCTCTCACTGCAAACTTCACTTGGCATGGTGTAGGACTTTCTCAAGTGTTGTCAATTTCACTCAGCCTTCATGCACCCAGTCACCGACCCAATCAGACACTCATGCACCCACTTAGACATCTACTCAAACAGTCATAGACTCACTTAGACAGTGATGCACCCACTCCCACACCCAGTGAGACACTTATGCAGGTAGTCCCAGATCCACTCAAACACACACACACCCATTCACACACTCAGTCACACACCCACTGAGGCATTCTTACACTCACTCACACACTCATTTTCAAAGGTTACAGATAGGACATAAGAATTTTAAAAACTTTAGAATTTCACTGAAGATAACAATGGTTATAGGGACATTATATAGTTAGAAAATAAAATATTTAAAAAAACTATATTATATTCCGGCTCAATTTTCTACAAAATTAGTGAAATTCAGCAGTTATAGTTACCTGAGTTAAGTATAACCCACGCCCCTGCAATGCACTGTTCATGACCTCACATATTGCATCACTCATGGCATGGTCAGTGACATCTCAAATGACATCACTGCTGGCATCACTGATGAAATCAACCACAGAACCACTCACACACCAATTCACACCCCTCTACAACTTCACATATGCCCACTCCCACACAACCACTCACAAACCCATTCATAGACTCATACAAGTACTCACACACCTACTCACTAAGGTGGACCTCGAGGCCCCCTCCCCTTTCATTTTAACAGCAGTCCTGGGAAATGGTGTTCCCAGTGCCTTTTAAAGGCACGGGAAGGGGGGCTCACAGCCCCCTCCCTTTAAAATATACTTTGGGCTCCAGGGAATGGGGTACCTGTGGCAGACAAAGACTATGGTAGAGGGGCCACTTGGCCCTCCTCCCCTTTAACTTAATTAGTGGCCCTGGGGGATGATGTCCCCAGGGCCTAATGTAGCTCAAGGTGGGGGCCATATGGCTTTTCTCCCCTTTAAAAAAATAAAACAGTCCTGGAGGAAGGGATCCACAGGGGCTGATAATGCTTGAAGGGGGGCACATGCCCCACCCTCACTCTAAAAAAAATACAGGCTTGGGGGATGGGGTATCCAGGGCATTTTAAAGGCTTGGAGAGGTTGGCTGCACGGCCCCCTTCACCTTTAAAAAAAAAATAACAGTCTTTGGGGTTAGTGGAAAGATGTACACTGCTGACCTGGTGGGGACCATATTTAAAGGTCTCCGCCAGTCAGGTGGGGATCTTTGTGACTTCAGCGGAAGCGCTGGAGCATCAACTCCATTGAAGGCACTGAGACAATGCTGATCCGCCACCGTGTTTAATGTGGCTGTTCAGTAAATTGTATTTGTTCTTCAAAAACACACTCCCAAAGTGGAACTTTGTTATGAATGAATGGGTAAATAAATACATTTTTCTGACACACTGAGAGTTTTCTCCCAGCATGTTTGGTTAATTTCTTTGCTTTCCCATCCAGGTATGCCAACCTTTCCCTGGTGGTTTCGATAAAAGTGCATTGCAACATCCTCCCTTCACAGAGCAAATGGTCTGAGGTACGTTGTTAAATGGTTAGTATCTTACGGGTCATTGGTCAAAGGTTTATGCCACCGGAACCTTCTAAATAGAACGGGGGAACCACAAGTCTGGCAAACGCTGTATCTGCCATATTTGTTATGGAGATTTGCATCCATAGATTGTAAATGAGTGCCAGGGTTGTAAGAAATGGCCACCACTTCAAGGTAATTGATCCATTCAATATTGTAGATTGAGATCTCTGGGATCATAAAACAGCTGCTTCTGGATTCTGGGTACAGCAGTCTGAGGACGGCCATCAGGAATGGTAAAAAGCTACAGTACAGTACCAGAGTGGATGAGCCTGTGAATCACTGCTAACAGTAGGGGTCACAAAATGCCAACACTCCACTACCGTCCAGTTTTGCAACTACAGTGCAACATCAGCAATGGGAGGATTTTGAAACCACCAATGATGGCTCTCACATGTATGCTCTATTGAAGAAGGAAAATGAGAGAGCAGTACTGCAGCATGAAATTGCCAAGGCCCTGAACTAAGACCCTGCAGTTAAATGTCAATGTGTAGCAAACAGTGCACTGAAGGGAAAGGAGTTTGGATCTTTTCCAGTCATTGACGCAAGAAAGTGCAATTAGCTTGATAAATCAATTTACAAATATATCACACAAATGAAAGAGGGTTCAGAATTATAGTTCTTCACAGATTTTGGAGAGGGACCTCAGCGTGTGCGGGTGCTTGCCAACAGAATTGGATAAAGGAGTAAGCTAATCTTGCACTAAAATTCAACTAACGCCCAACTTGCCTGATGTGCTAGGACGTGTGACCATCTTGCCAGTACAACTCTCACGAAAAGCTGTAAGCAGCTGAAGCACAAAAACTGATTTTCTCTCCTGTGCATAGTCGACATTTGCCTCCAATCCTGTTCGTTTTCTCCAGTAAGAGAGAAGTTTTGAGACGTTTATAGCATTTTCTCATTTTTTTCTGAAAAAAATATGCCTTAATTGCTTACATGTTTATAGATATGCGGTGTCTTTTCCTACTCTTGCTGGAATGGGCCATTGACATTTTATGATTGCTCTTGAAAAATTGGTAAAAGCTTTAACATGTTTTTATAACTCCCAGCTTGCTAGGTGAAAGGTAAGTCATATACACCTGATACACCTAAAAGATAGAGGTTTTCAACAGTTTTGAAAATCCTTCATACCCCATGGCTGTATTTATTTGACACGTTCCTCCTGTCTCCAGCGAATCCGATGTTGCTATACCTGGATTAGATGATTGTTCAATGGCTAGCTCGTTAAACAAAACCAATACGATATACCACAGAACAACAATTTGTAAGGGGGAACTGATTGTATGAGTAACCTATATTTTTTGTTTTATTTACCACCTGCAGGTATATTAACTTATTATAGTTGATTTAACTGGCTTCTCTTTTGGCAAGAGTAAGTCCTTCATAGTATTTCAAATGACTTATGTCCATTCTTGACCTTGTAGGCTTTGGTTTAGAATCTGTGTGGAAGTGTAAATGGTTACTGAAACCCCTCCCAGGAGGCAAGTTGTCCCCCCCTCCCCTGCTTCTAAACTGCGTCCATCTACATTCAAATCACATCAATGACAACGTTCTTTGGTGCCATAATAAATCGCCGCTTGTTTAACTTAACATTGTTACATATTTTGCAAAATAATGGTCATTCCACTTGTCATTTTAATATCCATGTTAACATATTTCATTGACTTTGCAATTCCTTCGTCCATTTTGTTCATTATGTGGTCACAGCCAAATCGATATCTAGGGGGGGGGCACCTGTCTGAGCCTCCACTTCACAGGTTTAGGCTTCAACTTGCTACCGACTTGGAGGGTGTCCATTAGGACCTGCCTGGGCTGCAAGTGCCGTCCCGCCTGCCCTGGACCCCTTCGTGGGTGTTCCCTGCTCCCAAGGGTCCCTGCCGTGTGGGATCCCAAGGACCTTGTTTGAGCATCTACTCTGAGGATGATTTCTTCCATCTAGCTCCCTTGGTACCCCTGCCATTAGGTATCCCAAGGGCCCTGCGGGAGCATCACATCTACTCTTTCTATAGCGGTATGCCGCCCTTCGCTCCCTCAGTGCTCCTGCCGTGCGGCATCCCAAGGACACTGTGTGAGCCTTTCCTCTACCTTTAGTGATGTATCTCTTTTTTCTACCTTTCTTGTGTTCCTTCCGCCACGCTACCTATGGTTTCATGATCGAAAGGAGCTCCCCCCTGGCCTGCCCTCCCTTGGTCCCATTATTACTCGAAGCCCATCTGTTCTAGCACCCCTATGATGTTCAGTAGGAACATGTGCATTCCTACCCCGGTAAGGTGTACTCCGTCCTCCAAGTGATAACCCGGGGACCTCAGATTTATGAAACCGTGTCTCACAAAACCCATCCGTTGGCCGTATATATCTTTGCCATGGTGATATTGAGTTTTTGTCTGGATTTCTCCACCACCCCCATGTCCATGGCCCCACGCCATGTCCTCCGCACAATTATTTCTGAAACAATTACTTCGGCTGGGAGTGTAATATTCGAGCCATGGCTGTGAGGCCTTCTTGCATATTTTCTAGGGGGACCCTCCTCTCTAGTGTTGCCAAGTTGTTGCCTCCCCGGTGGACCACCACCACGTCCTGTCTGCCACCTTGCCCAATCGCTTCCCACACCACGGTGACCAGTTGGTCCCATTTCATGCTCGATATCCCCAGCCACACTATGTCAGTTTCCTTCAGCCATATTCCGTGAAATTCACGTCTGGCCACCACCCAGCGTTGAGCCCTCATCACATAGGAGTGACCCAGGATCCATACCTTCTTCAGTGGTGCGGTCGGACCTGGATGGGGGGTTGGAGGGAGGGAATAACCGGACTCAGTACATCGTGTGGCATATGTAACGCTTAAATGCGCTGGATGCCCACCACCCTTTTTCCCTTAATTTGTTCGGTGCCCAAACCTAGCCCTGCGGCCCTGGTGGCTGCCCCTATTCTGAACGAGTGAGACCCAAATGCTCTAGCAGGAATCTAAACTGCCTCTAGTATCTTTCTCATCACCGCTATGAATCAAAAATGGCTGAGGATAGACCTGTCTTCGTGCCTGACAAGTGGCCAGTGCCTGTGGTACCCAGGTCCCAAGTATTGTTCAAGTAAGCACACTGGGCAGCAGGATTTGCCCCTAATGCGGTTTAGTCTAGTGCACTTCCCTCTGCCTGCCTGGTCTGTTTTAGACTCTCGCAGCAGGACGTCCATGTGCCCTTCCCATATTTCCACATCACCCCTGTTTATGCAGGCTGTCCCAGGGTCACCGACCGCTGGGGCTACCAACTCGCTGATCCAGTAAGAGTATGGTTTCTTTCTCTGAGCTGCAGACCCCCTAAGTAACCCCATCATACGCTGTAGTATGTTAAAATGGATGGGCCGCCTTGTATCTTTCTTTGCTTGCTGCAACCTGCCCCAACCTCTCAGTACCATCTGCATTGGAAGGCCCTGGTTGGGTCCTACCCTGGTGCTATTATTGTGTAATACGTTACTGCGTTCAAGTGTGTATGGGCCCACTGTTTGGTTTTGCCAGACACGAAAGCCCACTCCATGAGGCTTAGGACTTCCTCCTGCCCCGCCTGCCAGCTGTCTATTAGCCCTGTAATGGCCACAAAAGTCTCCCAGCACTTACGGTAATGTGTCTCTGTTTTCAGGGCCAGTGCGTTGTCCAGCATGGTCTTCAACCCAGGTCCACCCACACCCAAGCCTCTTCCGGCACCGGGGTCATCCCACGGTCCGCGTCCGGGGCGAGCTCTCGGAATTTCCCCCACTGAAAATGAGAAATGGCACCGGCAACTGAGTTGTTTACCCCTGGGATGTGTCTTACCCTAAGCACAATATTTACTCTCAGCTGGCAGTCGACCAGCTTTCGCAGCAGGTTAACTACTGCCAGGCATTTGGCTGACCCTGTGTTAATTGCTTGCACCACTGTGTGGTTGTCAGACCATAGCGCTATCTGCATAGTGGCCACCTGCTGGGCTCAAATGTGGAAAGCCACTACAATTTGGAATAACTCCAAAAAGGATATGTTGGCAGTGAGCCCTGCATCCTGCCGAGATGCTGGCCCAGCCCCTGCCGTCCATGCCTCTCCCAAGATGGCCCCAAAGCCGAACCCCCCAGCCGCTTCCGTGTAAAGCTCCAGTTGGTTCTCTTGCACCCAAGGCTCACGCCACATGAGGGTGCCGTTGAAATCTGTCAGAAAGCTCTCCTGTTGACCCAAGTGTTCCTTCACCCCTTGTGTTATGCAGACCCTGTGGTGCTTCTGTGTCATGCCCCTGGTCATCCAAGCCAGGCATCTAGCAAAGGTGCACCCTGGGGGATTACCCTTGTGACAAAGTTCAACTCCTCCAGCAGCTGCTGCACTTCGCCTAGCATCCCCTTCTTTTGCTGCCTCAATCTGTCAATGATTCCCTTTAGCTCCGTCACCTCATCTGGTGGCAGTCTGCATGTCCCGGCTACTCTATCCTGAGGAAGGACAGCTTAGTGGTGGGGCCCTCTGTCTTGTCGTGAGCTAGGGGGATACCCAATTCCTGAGCCAAAACCATTAAACTGTGCAGTGGGTTAGCACACTCCCCTCTGATAAAAAGGAAGTCATCTAAGAAGTGGACTTGCCACCCCTTTGGGGCACATTTCCCTATCTCCCATTCCGGGAACCCGCTGTAAGCCTCAAAGTATGCGCAGCATAGCGAGCAAACCATAGACAAACTTTTGGCGTAATAGTATTGTCCGTCCAACTAGAAGCCTAGCAAATGGTAGCTGTCTGGGTCTACTGGCAAGAGACGAAAATCTGACTCTATGTTTGTCTTTGCCAGCAGGGCCCCCTTCCCTTCCTGCCTTATCCGGTCCAGCGCGTCGTCCACTGAAGCGTAGGCTACTGCGCACGCCCCCTGGTCCAACCATTCATTGATGGAATTGCCTTGGGGGTGGGACAAATGATGTATCAACCTGAATTTGCCTGCCTCTTTTTTGGGCACCACGCCGAGCGGTGATACCACTAGGTCCTTCGTTTGGGGGGAAGGTGAACTGGCCAGCCACCCTCCCTAGTTGAACTTCTTTTGTTACCTTCTGCCTTGCCACCCCTGGGTTGTCTCTGATTTCAGGTTGTGGCTTTCCCGAGCGACCCTGGGGCCTTTTTACGGGATTGGAAAACTTTGGGGGAACCCTTCTACTAACTGTTGTATGTCTGTCACCTTGGGATATTGTCTCAACAAATATAACAGCCTGCTTCCTTTTATGAGGTTTGATAGTGGCTGCCCCCCGCCTGTGCTCCTGCTGCCCCTGCTTAGGGGGGCCTGCTCCTTATTTCTTTGTGCCTGTTTTATCTTTGTTGGTCCCTGTACCTTGAACCTGTTTACAGCGTATGGCGGGTGATTGACCCTGCATGACCCACATGCATGCTTAAACCTGCATGTGGCCCCCCACTTACATTCGTCCTTGACAAACTTTCAGCATGATTTACCTGATTTGTGACTGCCGTGGTTCTTCCCCTTGAAACCTTGTCCTTGCCCATCATATTTACCTTTACTCCCATAGGGACAAAAATTGTGCTCCTTTCTGGAGACGCCTCCCTAGCTGCCACCATGTGTGTCATGAACCCTTCCATGTCCTGACAGTCCCATTCCACTATTGGCCATACCTGCATCTTTTCCCTGAACCCCTCATCGTACCTCAACCATGCATCACCTTGATACTGCTGCTGCTGCTGCTGCTCCTCGTGCACTTTTTGCTCGTACAAAATCAGTGCTGCTGCACTCTGGGGAAACTTTTCTATGAAAACACAAGATAAGGTCATTAATGCTTTCAGACAATTTTCTAATGATCGCTCTACTCTGGGCTTGCGTCAATCCCTCCTGTCATTGTCCTTCTTGTCTTGTTGTTAGGTCTAAACCTGCCTTACGCACCTCCAGCAGCGAGAAAATGTCTATAAACTCTTTCCTCCATATTCTCTCCTTCACCTCCAGTGGGATGGGATTAGCCATCCTTAAGACCTTTGTGTTTCTGGAGGGATCCCCCAGGGAGAGGCACAGGTCTGCTGGCTTCCCCTTAGGGTCCTGGCCCCCCCCTGCCCCGCTCATACTAGTATTATTAACCCCGGGGCATCTGTGCTCTCCTGTGTGGTCACCTCGGGCCCCTCTTTCTCGTTTTGTTGTACATGGTTGGAGTCTCCTTTTCTCTTGCTTATAACACCTTTCACGTTGCCCCTCTGGTCTGCCATCTGATCTTGCTTCTGGCTTCCCCCTTGCCCCTCTGCGCCCCATGGGAGGCTTCCCCCGAAGGGAGCTCCTGCCCCTGGCCTTCGCCACCAGGGCATCCAAGCCGCTGAGTGAGCAGCTCCTGGACCCCATGATTCCCCTTGGAAATTCTGTTACCCCTGGCCTAGCCGTGTCTACCATGGGGGTTGTATGGACCAAGGCCCCTGCATTGCTACATTGCCCATTCCAAGCTGTGTGCCCAAGTTTATGTTTAGCCCTGGTCTCCCTTCTTCTGGACCAACAGGCTGAACCCTCTAATGCCCTCCCTTGCCGCTCTGTGCGTGATGCTTGCCACTCTCCCTGTTGGTGGTGTCAGCTCATCTTCTGCATGTCTTCTCAGGGGCCGCCGTGCTGGCTGCAGACCCCTCGTCATCGCTGCTCCTGTCGGTTTCTGAGCTGGACACAAGTTCTGGGGTTGCAGCCCTCCTGCTCCTGGCTTGTGGGGACTTCCTCCCACCTCGCTCTACTCCCTTGGCAAGGGTGTTTCATGCGCCTGCTTTTTTGGCCTTTGCAGGGGCTGCAATTTTGGCTGCATGTCCCCTTCCCCCGGACAAAAACGTGGGCAAACTGGTGAGAACCTACCAGTAGCTCCTCTGGTGGTGCGCACGTGAGATACTTTCTCATTTCTCAACACATTTTTTCTTTGTAGCACACATACACTTAACAGAGGAGCTATGCAGTGTGTTGAGTGATTTGACTGACCACTTTTCTTTCGTGTAATTGTTCTAAAATATTAATCAAGTGGGCACAGAGGATTAGGCCGGACTGTACTAACGAATATCTGGCCCTGGGCAAAGATAAGAATATCTTCCCCATACTAATCCTGCAGTTAATAAGCATTTGAGAAAGTGCCTACTAATGCCAGATCTTGGATGTGTGAATAGATGTTGATTGGAGGGTGATCTGGTACTTTCTTGCCCTCTACTGCTCCTTATTGAAAGTATAATGTAGGCTTCAGACAGGGCTTTAAGTGGGAAAGAAAAACTGAGGGTTCTCTCAAAGGGAAGTGGCTGATGTAATTATGAGCGTGACTTAAAAACAGGCAAACTCAAAATTTGTGCTTAGCATAGTGTTCCGCTGTACTGGTATTTTGCTGCTTCTGTCATTACATTCATATATATATTTTACACAATTAAAGTTAAACCTACAACAAGCCAGGACTATTGGCTTTGTCAATGTATGTTAGTTGCATAAGATAAATAAGCAACAACTATGACTTCTATATAGCATACTGAAAATGCTTCAGTTATGAAATGATGAGACTGTGAAAGAACTATACAACAAGTTTCTTTGAAGTGACATCAAAGCAAGTGATGGGTGGCACTGCTGCAGAACTAAAGATTATTTTCTCCACTGAGGGTGAGGGCAAAAATGGATAACCCGTTAGGGACCTGTCTCAGCTCTTGATTTTTAGAACTGCTGGTGCTCAGCACCGGTAGGACCCGACCCACTTAAAGTCCTGGCTTTAGAGAGCTGGCACTGCTAGAGGTGGTGAGGTGAATGGAAGCTATAGCATTGCAGGTTTGGCAGTTTGGGCGACTCTAAAACCCTTATTACAGGATACTCAGTAATACTAATTTGGCAAGTAACTGGAGGGACTAGCTAAACTGGGATCTCAAAACGTGCTATATAACTCTGTGGATTGTTGATGATTTCACCTGCTACAAGGAAGTGCAATTTAAGGGTCAAATATCACTGAAAATAAGGAATTACCTGGAGAAAAGAGATTCAAAATACTAATTCTCTAATAGTTTCCCATTGCTACAGGGTCCTCAGTGTCCCACTTGTAATCACCGGTACCTCCACCCCTTCCAGAGTTCCTGATGCCCTCTTTGTCTGTAACTCTATGGAGAGGAGAGTTACTGGCAGAGATAATGTGAACCTTGAAATTAGGTCCTGAGCTTCCTTCGTATGGAGCCAACAGCTTGAAAAAATGAATATGTTTTAAGGTACTTACAAACCTTGCAGGATTTTTCTTTCTTAAGCCAGAAGCTGGAAATCTATAATGTAGAAACTTAAATGTGAAGGGGTCTCCAGGCAAAGTATTTTTATGCCACCTATATGCTGAACAGCTAAATTTGGGCTTCTTGACAGACAGCATGGAGCACCACACTATTTAACCAGACAGGGCCACAGCGTTGGAGCACTTTGGGGCCCATTAGGATGGCGGGCGGATCATCCCCACAGGGGCCGCGGCAGTCACCGCTGGCCCGGTGGGGGCGACCCGCCCACCATCCACACCTCAAAGACCCCTGCCATATTAGGATGGTTGGAGGTTCCGCGGCGGACGTAAAGGCCATCTGCCGCTTTTCCGCCGGTCGACTCATCGACCGGGCGGAAAACATGGTTAATATGGTACCGCCATCCATAATATGATTACGAGGAGATCAGCCAGTCTGTTGTAAATTGAAACAACGATGTGATTAAGCATTTACTAAAGACATTAATTCCCTTCTCTGGATCGTGTTTTCTCTGTTATGTTGGCCGAAGCTTGGACTCCATTTTGTATTGTCATGCTTCCACGTGTTCCCCACGAGAAGAGTCCAACCTCTGTGTTAGTTGCTCTTGTAATCTGCCTAGTAACAGTCTATAAATAGCTCCTTTGTCCATCTGGCACATGCCCAGACTTGACCACATCTGTTATCAGTTAGCCTTGCTTGACCATGTTTTCGCGGGCTCAAGGAGTGTGTTAGCTCCGCCCACATATTGATTCAGTATCGAAAATGACCATAAATGGTAATGTTCTTCGGCCTCATGTTGTATCCACCCACTTATGAGCCCCTCTACTGTGTATAAAAGGGGACCATGTACGTAGGTTCTTTGTGCTACTCTATGCAATACTGAAGAGTGCTGTGTGGATTGTAGGACCACCCTTAAGGGTTAATAAATGCTGTCTTTGTACTTTGCAGTTTCCGTGCCAACTTCCTTGTAGATTCCATTACAGGAGAGCGAACCCTTGTGTCCTGCGGGCCTAGCTGGGGCCTGTATTCATCAATTGGCGCCCGTCACGTGGGGCTCATCGGCGACTCGGATGCTCGAAGGACTGGTCGCGACGAAGGTGAGGAATTGGGCCGGGGACGTGATCACTGCCAGCGGCGTCTTAGCCCTGGCATCCCGAGGTTTTTCTTCCTTCCCTTCCGAGCTGACCGTCTGGGTGGCGCCGGTCCTCGACTGAGACCTCTTCTGTCGGTCTGGCCGTGAAAGCCGTTTGGGCGATTGTGGAGCTTGGCAGTTGGAATCTGGACTCTTGATTGGTAAGAACCGGTGTACGGTACTTGCTCCGAGTTTTTGAAGCCTGATCTGGCTATTTGAGTTTGATTTGGGATGACTAGTCATATTTTGTATTTGTCTTTGTGAACATATATGCGTTGCAACACATATAGGCAGGTAATGTGGAGAGATTTCTCCGGAGCTGTGTAACTTTGAACGGCGCAACAATTAAGTGCCATTTTTCAATAATATTGCATATTTTGCATTATTTCTGAGCATGCCTGCTTTCAGCGCACTCCGTAAGTGGTGTTGCTGTTTTGGGAACCGGTTGAACCTCGAGGAATCTGCTCCAGCTCCCCCAGAGGGGACTCCTAATAGGGATATGTATGTGAAGCATGGTCTTTCTTCCATAATGTACAGCACAGTATGGAGGAAATATACAAAAAAAGATCCTGAGTTGCGATGGCCTTTGTATGGATCGTTTGATATACGTAAGATTGAGTATGTGGAACAGTGTATGTGTAAGCGGCGTGCTCGTCAGGATATGTTTGAGTGTGTACGGTTGTGGGTGAAGGAGGTGCGTGAGCGAGAGAAGCGCGAGAAAGCGCTGTTTGATAAGGAACAACGGAAGAATGATCATGTGCGAGCACAGGAAGCGAAGCGTCGGGAGGACAGAGAGCAGACGGACAGGCAAGAGAAGGAGCGTAGGCTACAAGTTTCGGGTCAATACGCTGTTCGGCAGCCACTTTATCCTGTCCTTAATAATCTTGATGATGATTTTTATTTACTAGATCGTTCTCCGCCCCCTTATGTCGGCGCATCTGCTCCAAGGCCGCAAGATTCTGTCCCGGGTCCGGGTAAGGTAGATACGCGGTCCATGTTATCAGCCGAACAAATGGCTGAGCTTCGGCAACTTTCCTTCCGTGCACTTAAAGGCAAGATATCCATAGAGGAATTATTCCATACTTGGGGGCCGTGGCAGGAGAGAGATAAATTGTATTTTCTGGGTCATTTCGCGGAGGAAGTGATTGATGCTTTCCGGAAACGTTCTGGTGTTTTTGAGCCCGACGAAGTGTCATCGAATGCTAAAGCATTGCGTAATGGTGTTTTCTCTTTTTCTAAGGCTCCAGATACGGCTCGGCGGCTGTTCGCCTTGCGGGACGAGGTGCTGGTCTTTAAAGAGAAAGCGCGCCAGCGAGCAGGGGAGGAGAAGCAGTCGGATTCGTGCACAACAGAGGGCCACTCATCCACCTCCCAGTCAGATAAGGATGACATAGTGCATGTTAAACCAATGCGAGAGGCGGCGCCTTTGTATGTTCCTCCTAAAGGAGCGGGGACTAGCTCGGACATTACCTCCGCCGATGCTAAGGGATATTTTGTGTATAATTGGGTTTACACTCCATGGCATAGGGCTGATGTTATGGCATTGAAGAATGCGCTGCCCGACCCCCGCAAGAATCCAGCGGCCTTCTATGAAGAAGTTGAGGGGGCCTTGAATTCTTGCGTTATGACTTTAGCAGATATAGATTTGTTCTTTGGGCTTATTCTACCACCAGACATGTGGCGATCTGTGCGAAAGGTAGATGATGTTGCCACTTTTAAGGCTCGATGGTCTGAACTGGAGGATGAGGATAGGGAGAGGAAGCCTGCGCAGAAACCGCCCCAGAATATTTTAGATCTCCCTGCTGCTATTGTGGCGAAGTTGAAGACAATTATCCCCCCTAAAAAGATTGACTGGAATATGTTGGCTGCATGTAAACAGAAAGTTGACGAGTCAGTTGCGGACTTCTTTACGCGCTTTGAGGAGACGTTTCATGATTTTAGTGGACAGTCGCTTACCGACGATACGGGACGCCACCTTTTTGCGGATAAATATGTGGCTAATCTGCTGCCGGCAGTTGCGGCCCGTCTAAAAGCGAGTGAAAGTTCTTGGTCCTCCGCTACACCGACGGCCCTCCTGACTATCGCCCAGTATTATGAGCGTCAGGAGCAAGAAGCAAAGGGCCAGGAGGAAAAGAAGTCGAAAGATTTGAAAACAAAGGTGATGTTGGCGCAAGTCTATGGCCCGCCCCAACGGGGTAGTAATAGAGGTAGGGGAGGAACTTATGGTCCTCCCTCGGGCCGATCTGATCTGAATAGGAACCAATGTGCGTATTGTAAGCAATCGGGTCATTGGGCTAGGGACTGCCCGGTGTTGCATGCATCGCGCCAGGGGCATACCCACGGTGGCCCGCGAGGTAGAGGGGGTTTCTCGAACTTTCGAGGGAACTCTAACGAACAGGCTCGTTTTGACTCTGCTGGGCAGCACCGAGATAGATCAAATGTTTTCGATCGCCAGCATCAGTATCAAGCGTCAGGGATTGACCGGTCGGGGTACCATGACTCTCGGCATGCATAGGAATGCGTTGGATGGGGGTTAGAATCAGTTGAGGTGCCGGTCGATCAGAAGGGCCCTTATGTATCGGCTGAGGTTTTGGGCTCTACTGATCAGTTCCTAGTGGATACAGGAGCGACACGTAGTGCGCTATCTAAGCAATTGGTTCCGGGGGCGCCCCCATCCGGCTTAATGGTCACATCGGTAGGGTTTGACGGTACACTCTCCCGAAGCCCTCTTTCACAGCCCCTCATGTTTAAGGTTGATTCTTTTTCTGCACCCTGTCCGTTTCTGCTTGCCCCGTACACACCGGACAACATTATGGGTCTTGATATGTTAAAGCATTTTAGGGCTACGATCCGCTGCTCCCCTGCTGGTGTGCGGGTAATATTGAATGACAATTACCCCCGGTCTGAACGGATGTGTGCGATGTCAGAAGATGCGCTGTTATCTACCCTCCCTCGTGCTTTGTGGGCAACTTCGGATACTGATGTAGGACAAATGGTGATTCCACCGGTCCACATTAGCGTCCAGGAGGGGGCGGTGTTACCACGCCTCCCACAGTACCGTATTTCCCAGGAGGGTGAGGAGGCTCTCATACAGATAGTGCAGGATTTGATAACGGTTGGGGTAGTCGAGGAAGTCCCCTACAACATTTGTAACAGTCCGATTCTTCCCATACTGAAAAAGGATACGGATGCCAGAGTTTATCGGTTTATAATTGATTTGAGAGAAGTGAACAAGATCGTGATACCTCAATACCCAGTGGTTTCCGATATCACGACGTTGCTTACCTTGGTCCCGCCTACGGCGACCATGTTCTCAGTGATTGATTTGAAGAATGCCTTCTTTTCCATTCCCATTCACCCTGATAGCCGATATCTTTTTGGGTTTACATTGAATAATAGATCTTATCGTTTCTGTAGGATTCCCCAGGGCTATACAGAAAGCCCTAGCATTTACAGTCAGGCTTTGAAACGACAATTGGATTCCTTTGTTCTGCTCGAGGGGGTCGCCCTCATTCAATATGTTGATGACATCTTGCTGGCGGCTGACACCCTGGAGTTGTGTGAAAAAAGTACGTTATCCTTACTTTCCTTTTTAGCGTCCCACAATCATAAGGTATCTAGGAAGAAATTGCAATTCTGTAGACCAAAGGTGACTTATTTGGGTCACCTTTTGTCTAAGGAGGGACGTGCACTCACACCGGATCGTATCCAAGTAATTTTGGATACACCGAGACCGTCCACACAGAAGGATGTGCGTGCATTTTTGGGCCTTGTTTCTTTTTGTAGACAGTGGATATTGGGGTTTTCGCACATAGCTAAGCCATTGTTAGCCCTCTTGACAAAGGACACGCCTATCCCAATCCCTTGGTCAGATGAGTGTGATACTGCCTTTCAGCAACTACGACAGGCCCTTTGTTCAGCACCAGTGTTAGGGACCCCGGATTATGCAAAACCCTTTTCGTTGTATGTGCATGAGAAAGATGGATGTGCATTGTCAGTTTTAGTGCAGATGCACGGCGATAAGCAGCGCCCATGTGCATATTTTTCGGCTGTACTTGATCCTGTCGCCCGAGCATTACCAGGGTGTTTTCGCTCGGTTGCGGCGACAGCTGTGTCAATACGCCAAAGCGAGGGAATTGTGTTATCTCATAAGCTGTTGGTATTAGTCCCCCATGCTGTCGATGCCCTGCTCAATCAAACGAAGACGCAGCATTTGACCAGCACCCGTTAACGGGATATGAGTTGACGCTTTTGGCTCCTCATATTACGTTGAAAAGGTGCGTAACGTTAAACCCGGCAACATTGTTGCCATACCCCGAAACCCAGCCTGAGGCGCGGAAAGCGCATGATTGTATTCTCGTGACTGAGGAACAAACGAAGGGTCGTATTGATCTCCAGGATACGCCCTTTCCAGATGTAGATGGAGAACTGTGGGTGGATGGATCCTGTTTGAAGCTACCAGATGGTACGACTTCAGCAGCATATGCAATTACAACATTACAAACGATAGTGGAGACAGCACGCATACCACAGAAATCAGCTCAAGCAGCGGAACTGATAGCATTAACACGAGCATGTGAGCTCAGTACAGGACTATGTGTGAATGTTTATACAGATAGCCGCTATGCCTTCGGAGTAGCGCATGACTTCGGCCTACTCTGGAAGGAGAGAGGGTTTTTAACGTCACATGGAGTACAGATAATGCATGGAGAGTTAGTTCATAATCTTTTAACTGCATTGACATACCCAAAGAAAATTGCCATCGTTAAGTGTAGCGCCCATAGGAAAGTGGTTGATAAAGTTGGAGAAGGGAATGCGTTAGCGGATCGAGTAGCACGGGAGACTGCGATGCAGCCCGGTACTACTGCCATGTATGTAGTGAAGTCACAGGTGGAGAGATGGCATGATGCGAAGGAGGAAGTGCGAGAAATGCAAAGGACCGCTTCTGACAAAGAGCGGGAACAATGGGCTAGCGAGGGAGAACTGGATGACGAGGGTTGCTGGAGAAATAAACAGATGGATAGATGGAAATTACCCACGGCCTTTGTACAACCTATGGTTCAGATGGCACATGTGCTAGCACATGTTGGAGCTTCCGCAATTGTAAAATTGCTTACCCAAGTCTGGGAGCATCCAGAGATTGCTAGCACAGCAAAGAGGGTGGTGCAGACCTGTATGATCTGCCTGAGGTATAACCCTGGAAAAGGTACTCGAACTCCAGCAGGAGGATTTGTGACACCCACTGCACCCTTTGAGGTTCTGCAGATGGATTACATCCAGCTGGAGCGCTGTAATAATCTGAAGTATGTTCTAGTAGTGGTCTGCGCTTTCAGCAAATGGGTTGAAGCGTACCCTACGAAAGACAATACTGCAATGACTACTGCGAAGCTGCTGCTGAAAGAGTTCTTCCCTCGATATGGCGTCTGTAGACTTCTGTGGAGTGATAATGGCCCTCACTTTGTAGCGGATGTTATAAAGTATGTCTTGAAGGGCCTAGGCATCACTCAGAAGTTCCACGCCGTGTTTCACCCTCAGTCTGCAGGCCTAGTTGAGAAGTATAATGGTACACTGAAGCTTAAGATCGCCAAAATTCAAGCTTCGACGTCTTTGACTTGGCCAGACGCTCTGCCACTGGCGTTATTGTCAATTAGATCAGTACCGCACTCTCGAACTGGCCTTACACCATATGAGGTTGTCTTCGGACGCCCAATGAATATTTGGGGTCCGCCAAAACCTAAGGCTGTGCATGATGTACCTTGTGTGATGATGAGTGATTATCTGGCACAGTTAACGGATAACTTGGTTTCTATTCATCAACAGGTCCGGGAGGCGCTCCCTGATCGGTCTACCGGCGAAGGACATGGTCTCCGGCCTGGTGACCATGTCATGGTGAAAGTCTTCGACAGAACGAACAGTTTGGAGCCGAGATGGGTGGGCCCTGAGCAGGTCCTCCTCGCAACGAGGACGGCTGTGCGAGTCTCCAACAGAAAGAATTGGATCCACTCTCTGCACTGTAGGAAGGTGCCGCCCGGATTGGTGGAACCTGCCGTGCTGACCGATCAATGAGAAATTTTGGCTGCAGAGACAGGCCGTGCTGCGGAGCCAAACGCCACTGAGGAGCTCTTTCCGGACCACACGACTCCTGGAGGAAGGCGATATCATCTTCGACCAAGGAAGTGAGTTCTCCAGTACCGGGACATACTGTCAGGACGGCCCTTGGGTTAGTGAAACGGAGAGCCGATGAGGCAAGGGGGGGGGGATCAGCCCTGCATTAGTGTAGCGACACCCGTCTTGGCCCGCTGGTGAAGAAATCAACCGCTGCCCAAGGGGAAGAGTTCTGACAGACTTTTAGTTTCAGGAAGATATTGGGTTTTATTTTTGCTTTGATATGGAGAAAAAGAAAATCCTTTGTGCATTAGGGTTCATGTTGACAGTAGCCATTGTTGGGATAACCACATGGTTCGTGGAGGATGTAACTCCCGCTCGGAAGATTCTTGTGTTGACAACTCCGGTGCCTGAGGAGCACTACTTTTATACATTACCGTATCAAGAGTTGAAGCATCGACAATCTTACTTGAATAACACTTTCATCCAGATGCTGCATCATACCCACGTTGTTACGAATGCTACGAACTGTTGGATATGTGGGATGATGCCAGCTCATCAGAAGAAAGGAGGAACGCCATTTATACCACTTCCTTTCTCTCATAATGGCTCTTGTAGAGCATGGTATACTTTGCTTTTTGCCACTCGGAAACCGACAGTGGGACGATAGCTCTTCAGACTCAATAAAGAATGTCATCAAGACAAAAATGGGTATCCACAAGCGAATGGGACAATTTGGGAGTGGGAAGAGTACCGACCAGACAATGAATCCATTCCCTACATCTTCACGAACACAAGAGACACTGTGGGAAAGGACAAATTTGTGATTCAAGTAGCACAAGCTCAGGCGGACCTGTGTGTCCAGAGTGTGGGTTTCATCCCTGTTGGTGTTAGTGATTGCATTACTGTTCTGAATATTGATGGGTTGAACAATAGTACCTTCTTAGCCTCCCATAATACGTACTTTGTGTGTGGAAATAAAGGTTATTACCGTCTGCCGGCTGGGTGGTCTGGGGTATGCTATGTATCATTTCTATTACCTCCTGTATTCCTAGCACCCGCATCTTATCATAAGGATCTGAAATTATTGAATAATGTGACTGTAAATAGGTATAAACGTACTTTATCAATTGACGATGTAGATCAGACTGACACCAGTCTGCAGCAGTATATTGATTTTAACTTAGGACTGTTTTTCTTTGTTGGAGCTGCCCTGAACAGTAGGAAGATCCGAAGATTAACAAGAGTGGTAGAAGCTGTGACAAATCAGACTGCTGCTGCTCTTGGGAATCTTACGGAGGAATTGCAAATTACTAGAATTGTTGCATTACAGAATCGTATGGTATTAGACGTTATGCTAGCTGACAGAGGAGGAGCATGTAAAATTATTGGAAGTAGCTGTTGTGTGTTTATCCCTGATCATACGCCATCAGTTTATAATGCCATCAATAAACTGCATAAAATTGCAGCTGAGATCCATACAGAAAACGGCACTTGGTCCTTTTCTGGATGGTTTTGGGCGTTAATTACCGCCTGGGGATGGAAGGTTCTAACTGGTCTCTGCATTATTGTAGTGGTTCTGTTTTCGTGCTGTATCTGCGTTCAATGTGGTCCCTTGCTCTGCTCATTATGTGTATCATTCTGTATCCCTGATAAGAAAGCTATTGCTGATGTTGCCCACCAAAAACGTTTAGCTAAAGAAGTTGAAGGAATGATGACAATTGACATGCATGATGATTATCCTAACAAACCGGATGTCTTCAGTAAATGCTGAAAGGGTCGTCTGTTGTAAATTGAAACAACGATGTGATTAAGCATTTACTAAAGACATTAATTCCCTTCTCTGGATCGTGTTTTCTCTGTTATGTTGGCCGAAGCTTGGACTCCATTTTGTATTGTCATGCTTCCACGTGTTCCCCACGAGAAGAGTCCAACCTCTGTGTTAGTTGCTCTTGTAATCTGCCTAGTAACAGTCTATAAATAGCTCCTTTGTCCATCTGGCACATGCCCAGACTTGACCACATCTGTTATCAGTTAGCCTTGCTTGACCATGTTTTCGCGGGCTCAAGGAGTGTGTTAGCTCCGCCCACATATTGATTCAGTATCGAAAATGACCATAAATGGTAATGTTCTTCGGCCTCATGTTGTATCCACCCACTTATGAGCCCCTCTACTGTGTATAAAAGGGGACCATGTACGTAGGTTCTTTGTGCTACTCTATGCAATACTGAAGAGTGTTGTGTGGATTGTAGGACCACCCTTAAGGGTTAATAAATGCTGTCTTTGTACTTTGCAGTTTCCGTGCCAACTTCCTTGTAGATTCCATTACAGGAGAGCGAACCCTTGTGTCCTGCGGGCCTAGCTGGGGCCTGTATTCATCAAGTCCATCGCGGCGTTGGTCTTTGCTATTGGGGGCCTGTAGCGGGCCCCCAGGAGGTTGGAGGGTGGGGGTGCATGTGGGCGGTACCTATGGTACCCCCCTGCATTGACATGGAAAAGGTGGCAGGCACCGCGTGGTGCCTGTAACCTTGTGCATGCCAATGCACAACGTGCATTCCCAGCATTGTGGCGGGCAGTGCTGTGAGCACCCCCCGCCACAATGCTGGGAATAGGGGATGCCACGGTGGTGGTGGCATCCTAATTGTAGGTGCGGGACCGCCGCACCCCTGGCGGAAGGTCCCGCATTCTGTTACGGTAATAGACCCCTTTATGTGAAAGTCAGGGTAGCCCAATTCACAAAGGAAGGATTGTGTTCTGAAAAGCAGGCATGCACAGATGTACTTTTGGTTGTATGACATTGTATTGTGAAAACAATATCAAAACGCGAAAACATTGCCAAAAAATATTGACAAAATATAACAACCCTTTACTTAAACAAGAAAAACACACACATCAATGAAAAAAATATAGTTGACATGGATATCTAAATTACAATAATATTGAAAATAAAAACAAAGAAATACCTGCTATCGTCACAACATTAACAATAAGGAAACAGCAATAACAACGAAAATAAAAATATGGAACAGCAGAAAATCTGCATAATTAAAATACATTAACAGTGACATAGAATAACTCCTTGAAGTATACCTATTGTTGCTACAAACAAAGCATTTTGGCTACATTCTCAATTTTTAATCATTTTCGTTCTATAATGCATGCTTAATAATTGGTGACAATACTTACACTCTTCATAATATACTATAGGCAACCACAATGACAATAAAATGATTATAATGTTTGCTACTGACATCGACTTATTAACCTTAAGATAATGTAACACATGGGTGATGGAGTTTCAAGTCATGCATGACACCATTCAATCAAATAAACCAAAATGCATGGTCAGTATTAAACATACCATTAGTGTATGCACAGTTACCTAACAAACTAAGCACAACTTCCAACAAGATTATAACACATGTAAAAGAACAAATTGTCAACTATAACCCTAAAAAGCAATCATAGATTTTAAACATGAAATTATTTCAGCTATACTAAAACAATACCCACACTGCAATTTAGGGTGGTACCGTCACTTCAACTGGAGCATTTAGAGGCACCTACAAAAATCCACACTGAGTTAAAAGTATGCAACTAACCTAGAATTCACACATAACATTACAAAATGTATAACTAATCATACTTGCTTGTAGCAGAAGAGACTGAACATTATGCTTTTAAATTGAATCCCTATATTATCAAAAACATGAAACAAAATTAGCCACATTAATGGATTATTTTGAAGATACCCATGCTGGTTGTCTACACTGATCAGGACATAAACGCAAACCCGAATATCATATAAAATGGTGAAATGTCTACAACAGCACTATGCCCCAAGACGCAAAGACCAGCAACGTAGTGGAATGGTGGCACAATTCCTTCTAAGGAACATTTTAACGAAGCCACTGAGACCATACCAAATTTGAAAAATACATTAAAAAACAAAGGTAGTAGGGACCAGGAATGAAGCAATTTCTGATCTAAACAAAGCCAAAAATATCTAAACAAATTAGATTCATGAAATCTTAGCATGCAATATATATGCTAACAACCAAGTCCTACCATGTCTAGATTCAATAGTAGAAAGCTTACTTTAAAACAACCATTCTAAACAACAACTCTGTGTGATAGTGAATTATTAGTTGAGTGGATGGTAGTCCATCACAAGTAATAATGGCACTATTCTAGTTAAGTCCAGGAAAGGTTTCAGTAATTTAAACCTGAGCTCAACCCCTATTAGCTATGGCAGAGAGCATACAGGCTTAAACGTAATGAAATGTGAAAGGCTTTTAAGATGTACCAAACAGTTTAAAAAGTCAAAAACAAAGCACAACAACAAAAGGACAAAAATCCAGTTAGGGGAACCAGAGATATGAATTTAATCTACAAATAAAATAGCACCAAAAAGTGCAAAGCGCCAACTAGTTGCTCTAGACCACGACAAGGTCACAAGTTAACGCCAACTGCGAATAATCACCGGTTGCATACAGGGACTGTATTAGCCCCGGCAAAGAGTTACTTTTTTTTTTTTCAAAACAGTTTTTGAATGTCGAGGCCCCATCGATAAGTCTGTCTGTGATAAAGGAAACAGGCTGAAACCGAAGCAGGGCTCGACAATGACGGGTTGCAGGAGGATGGGGACATGATGTCTTTAATGAAGGTGGAGAGTCTCAGATCATGAGAAGTTCATGATTCGCACTAAAAATGGCCTCCACGATGATCAGGGGCTATCGGCAATAATTCAGTCATTGATGCTTCTCTGAAGCATGAGATTGCTTCACAGTAGCAGCACTGCAGACTGGAGTTCGTTGTCGTCAGATGCGGCTTCCATGTCTGTCCTGGTGAAGAATGTGGGGGGAGCTGTGGGAAGTCCAGTCCCAACGGTGATGCTCCCTTTAAAGATCGGTGGGCAGGTAGGTCTCAGTTCTACGTCGGTTCTCTTGAGGAAAGTTGCCAAAATGACTCCACTTTTAGGGTAAGGCAGTGGCAGTATTCTCTGATATCAGCCAATGGTTCCAGGGCCTAAGAAACAGCACTTGGGGGTCACTACTCTCTCCACAGAAGCCACCATTAGGGTCCAGCACTGATCCAGTGAAAAGTGGTCGGCTGGGATCGTTAGGAAGTTGGACTTCTTACAGCTTGTGTCCTTGTAGCTTAGCAGGATGTCAGCCACGTTACCCTCAGGATTCCACTTCTTCATACTAAGTGGGAGCAGGACCAGACAATTAGGGGTCTCATCATAGATCTCAACATCAGGTGCAGTTCTTCATCTGCCCTCCACAGGTCCAGTAGTGTTCTCAAGAAGGTACCCAGGGGTACCACTTTTATGCCAGTGCCAGCTTGTGGGTGGAGGGCAATTTTTTGTCCACCCCTAAACTAGTTCTAGGCAGCTCTTACACTAAGTTTGGAGTCAGCCTGACTTGAAGGACAAAAGGGAAGCAGGCCACGGTGTGAGCTGCATCTGTCAGTGAGAGGGCAGGCATTCTTTGAAGGTCAGGAAGGGACTGGGCACAGCCCCGGCCATCTGGGCTCATAGAAGAAAAACACCTCCCCACACCCAAATCCCACTATCTGGGAGAAAACCACATCTTACTTCAGGGGAGCCATTGGGGGCTGATGACAAAGGGACACTGCCAGGAAAGCCTTTTGGTTTTGGGAAGAAAGCAGATAACTCCTTTAAAGTATCTGTTACTTCATAGTAATATAAAATCTGACTTTTCCATTACATTTGATTTTAAATTCCTACTAAAATGAGCCCTTGAACCAACTTTCTAACTATTCTCAAACTGAATGTAGCAGTTATTAAATATTATGGAGTAAACTGGTTATGAGAGAGCCAACTTTGACACTGTGAAAAATGGCTTTGGAGCTTTGTTCTGCCACGGCAAGTAAAATATTAAGCATATATGTTCTACTTTTTAAATAGAATGCTCCCTGCCCTGTGGTCATTTCAATCCTATCTTAGGGGTGAAAAACATATTAAAAAGGAAGGTTTAGGCCTGTCAAAAAGGTTCATTTTGACAGGTCAAAATGGCACTTAAAGCCTACACAAACAGCGTACTGCTGGTAGGCCTGCCGTCATGTTTAGCATTGTCACTTTAGTGGTGGCATAATATGTTCTGCAGTCCATTAGGGACATTCAGCTTACAGGCCCTAGCTATGCTTTGCATAATGTATTAAGGACTTATATGTAAGTTAAATATGGCAATTTGGAATTTATCCGATTTCAGCATGTTTTAGGGGTCAGAGCACATGCAATGGGGCCTGGCTAGCAGAGCGCCAGACTATGGAAATGTGCCATTTAATGGGCACACCGGTGGAGGGGTCACCCTTCTCTGTCCACGGGTCCATAGACCAACAAAATAGAGATTGGCATTGAAGCTGGAATTCAAATAACAAGTTTATTAATCACTCATGAGTGGGACTACGTCCAAACAGCACTCTCAAGTGCGGCCTGAGTTAGTACATTGAATACACATACCTTGGTGCTTATATACAGAGTATGTTGCAGATTAAGCATGTAGTTACAAATAGAAGGTACAAGCCTACACAGGAATAGTTACAGCCAGACATGGGCATATGGGTAATCACTTAATCAGCAAAGTGGGATGGAGAACAGAACTGTTTACAACAGCACAAATGATTGACAGTTACATATTTAACCAGGTGCATTTTAGCAGCTGCAGGTCTTTTCCCAGCTTAACTAAAGCTGATGACACAAGCAGAATAGAAGAGCAAGCAACCGTGAAGATGGAAGAATTACATAGCTAATAAAATGGATGCCACAACCAAGATAGCTTCAGCTTATGCTAACGGAAATCATTTCAGATTTCCACAAGTCAAAATAAATGGGGGTGATAATGCAAAAAGAGGCATTTCCTTATAAACTCAATTTACCATCCCAATAACTAAAATACATAATGTATAAATATTTATTGAGAGATAATACTAAAACAAATCTTACATTTTAAAAATCTTAACCAAAACTTAAATATACAATACATAATACTTAGACTGATAATGAGAAATTACAATAATTAATATCTATAAACAATGAAACATGCAAACCAAAAAAACCTTAATTGAAATAACCAAACACATCCCCATTACCTACACACATAACCTGACATACCATAAGGCATATAATAATACATAATAACACAACATAAATAACATCAACAAATGAACATTTCCCACCCAATAAAAAAACACATGAATTAAAATTGCATCTACTATTTAATTGCTGAAATCCTAAGAAAAGAAATCACAACTCAAAAGAATTGCAAAAATATTATTAATAAAAAAGTGTACCAAATAAGCAGAAATAAACTGCATACAAGAAATTATCCAAAATGACTTAACTAATCCAGTGAATCCATTCAAATCAGAAAAACTTGTAAAAAATGAACAAACACCCCTGGAAAACTACAAAATCAAGGAAAACTAACAATTTTATAATTAACAGAAAAATAACCAAGCCTTTTTTCATGAAAAAATTAAAGTATCGAGCTAAAATAATAATAATCTCTGATATCCAGAATAAAAGCCTGTAAAGTAAAAACATGTAAACCCACCCAAATAACATTTGAAATTTGCATATAAAACACAACTCAGTCCAAAACCTTTAAAAGCAATCATATAATCATAGAAAGCATATATAAAATACATAACGATATGATAAATCACAGTAAGGCCTACCGCACTACCCTAAGCTAAAGAATTTAGATTACACTAGGAAACAACAAACTAAAATTACACTAACTAATAAACAATACCCTAGCTAACTTGTCATACCTCCTCTCAAACACTAAACACTTAGAAAGTAATAGTAAATTACGTTTACCTGAACCTGAATACAGAAACAGGAAACCATGACTTCAATGTTAAAAAACAGCCTAGAGGAGGAGCCAAGATGGCGACCGGGACGGCAGCGTAGGCTCCCGGCTCCGTGAACCTCCGCACCCCGCACAGATATCCTGCACGAGATCCTTAGCCTGCGCTATCTACCCGTGTTGGTGAACGCGAGCGGCAACCGGCCGTGTGACCCCGAAGTTTCTGGCAGCGGTACCGCCGGAGAAATGTCCGTCTGAAGTTTGCGGCCTGTGCGGCCCTGGAGCCGGGACCTCGAGTGGACGCCGTGGCTGGGCGGCAGTGCAACAACAGCGGCCTTTGGTGACTGGGTGGGGTCGGACTACCGGAGTGGTGCGAATGCCGGACTGCGCTTCGCCGTGGTCGCTCCTACCACTAAGCGTAGCTGAACGCTTGCGTGCCCGAGGTGGCAACTCCAAGACTCTCCGGTGATTGCTTCAGCCTTCGCCGGTGAGCTGCCCGGACGCCGCCCGTAACTTGCCCCAATTCTTGCGGGCTGCTCCCGGATTTTCGCGGGCGCTGGTCCGTGGTGGGGACGACTGTGGCCCGTGACCACACACCGGACAGATTGTTTGCCTGCCCTCGGAACCCTGTTACCAGTGCCATGGAACCCGAGGCGCTTGTGTCTGAGTCCCGGTCCCGATCTGGGATGGACCTACCCAGCGGCCATTTTGGTATGCCAGAGTCCACCATCCTGTACACTGGGTTGCAGCAGGATTGGGAGGGTGCGACTCTGAGGAGCGTAGCGGAGCGAGCGCCGGGAGCTGTACTGGGGTACGGTGACCTTCTCGAGGCTCTCGGTGCCCTTCACTCCACCTTGATTCACGGCGCCTGGGTGTTGGGGAGCAAGCTCGATGGAGTGACATCAGCATCGGAACAGTTGCCGCCTGCCTATCCCCAGGTGCACTGGGACTTCCTACACCGCGCACGGGGGGACAGTGTCGTGGCCGCCCCGGTGAATAGTACACGCCTGGACTCTCCGGACAGTATGTTAACGTGCGATCAGCTGGCTGTGGATCTGGTCTGTTCCGGAGGTTTCGGGCCTGTGTGGGGGGTGGTGGCCTTGTCCCGTGCGCGGCCTCCGACGACCCAGGCAACATCCAGGCTACGGTCGCCCGCCCTGGCTGATTCCGCCTTCCTGGGCCTGGTGTGCAGTGTAAATCCTGTCTCGGCACTGGGAAAGACGATCCTCCATAGAGCTGACTGTGTCGATCTTCAGAGCCCTCTACCCTACCTGTGTGTGTCGCTTCCTGAGTGTTATTGGACACTTCTCTCCCTGGTAACATTGGACATGGCACTGGGACGAGGGGTATGCATGGGTGGGTTTGCAAAGAGTGGCCAAGGATGAGGCTGACCCTTCAGAGGTGGTCACCTGCTAGGCGGGCGGGCTCGGGAGTTGTGTGCTCTCACGGCATAACTGTTAGTGTACCAAGTGCGTGATGCTCCTTACTCCTTTTTGACAGGGTCGATTTTGTGTTCTTTATTGTATGCTTTATGGGAAAACGTATGGTGCGGGAGGGAGAAGCCGGGGGCGTGTTTTGCAGGCCCTCCTCCAGTTTATTAATACTCTCTCTACCCCCCCGTCTGGTGGGGGCTCTTTTCCCACTCCTTTTCTCTGTTTCTTCTATATTTCGGGTCTGGTTCCGGGGCGACAGGCACACTGCTGGGGGGGGGGGCCGTACTCATATGCAGAGGTGCAGGGTGGGGGGTTGGGGGGGGGATTCTTTAGTCTTTCACCTCCTTTTTCTATGGCCTCTTTTTCTTCTCTTATTCTTCTTTGTCTTTTTCTGGGATCAGCATGGTAGAACTCCTTTGTTGTTAATCACTGCTGTTTCCGGAGTGCCATAATTTCCGTGGAGTTTCCTGGGTCTTGGGGCAGGGGGTTGCAGGCGCGAATGGCCGTGTCCTTTCTCCACATCCTGAACTTCCTGTTTCGGCGCCATTGCTAAGATAGACTGCTGTATATTGTTGACGTTCATCGTTCTGCCTGCCATTTTTCGATGCTGGGAAACTGTTTGGCACCTGATCCTTCCATCCTTTTCTATTATAAAATGTAAACCTTTATTATCCTGGTCTCCTACTTGGGCTGTTCAGAGACTGAGAGTATGCTAGCGTCGAGATTTTGCTCCCCGAGGTACTGACTGTGATAGACCTGCCTTCTGTTATTCTGACTGTTTAGCGGCCGGCCCCGGGGGTTGTAGGCCCATATGTGTAATTGATTAAAATGTCAATAAAGGTTTTCAAAAAAAAAAAAAAAAAAAAAAAAAAAAACAGCCTAAAATTTCGAAGATAGACTACATAATCAAACTGGCTAGAAAAGGGCAGAAAAATGGACATAAATAGGGCTTGTTTCCAATGGCAAACAATAGTATATCTTTAATAATGTTTGTAAATTAATAAAAATGTATTAAAAATGTTACTAATATAAAATAGATTATCAAAGGATTCTGAAAAACAAATGCTAATAATTAGTACCAGTACTTTTTAAAATATTTTTAAAAAAACAAAAAAAAAATTAAATTACCTTTAAGTAAACATATTACTATATAGAAGTAATATATGTTTAAATAAATGATATATCTCTACAAAAAGAAGTATGTACACATATTAGGCTATTCACAAAGTAACTTAAACGAGTGTGTACGTTACACATGTAAATTCACTCTTACACTTTTGAGTAAATATACTACTTGTGGCTGTTCACAATTTATGAGTGTAAAGCTACTTAAAAGTGTTGACTTATATGTCTGTGCCCCCTGAAACTGAAGGTAGAGTCTAATTAATAAGTGTAAGTTACCACTGTTGAAAAGTAGCAGTAGTAAATCAGTGCCACTCGTAACCAACTACTGATACTGTAGTTCGCGACTGCCCTGGGGGCAGTGCATACAACATAATAGGGCCCATTGTGATTGTTTGTGCCTGGCGCACCTTTCGCAAAGATCACAATGCATAATACGGCCCCAGGTGCGCCGACATAATTGCAGTAAAAGTAAAATGAGACAATGAGGTTGTTTTAGTTTCATTGAATCAGTGCTCATGGGCATATCTCAGCTCTTCACCTGAAAATGCTCCTCTGTGCAGTTGTATGTAGCTCCTCATGACCAAGAGCCTGAAGTTGGACCCACCTGTTTCCAGCAAAGGCAATAAATAAGGTTCAGTGCGAGTTATGGACCACCTGCCAGAATCCCTAGGCAAAACACGTGTTATTTGGGATGGTAATATATCACCTTTGCAAATAAGTTTGCTGTATGTTACTAACCATCCAATTAAAGGGATATGAGATCTTCATATTGTAGTTGATTGGATGTCTGTGTACACGTGTGGTGTATATCACTCTGAGTCATTCTGGTGTGTTTATCTTTAATCCATGTCAGGTGCTTGGTACACAGTATGGCAGCCTACATGGCAATGTGTGTTGTAGCGGGTTTTTGAAAACTAGCATATAATAATAAGCACCCCAGGCATAGTTCAGCGGAGCTGTTTGCACAATGGGTTTTCATTTCTCAATTCCCAATATGATTGCAAAATAATAATACTCATTTGCTGCTGATACACCATCAAATAATCTGCTGGTATTTTATATTCTGACATAAGCATTTTGATGAACTAATAATTAATACATGAAAAATAACATTAAAACATACTTTAAATACTGATTCCATTGTGACAAAGATACCTGTCTTCGGTGCACTGTGTATTTCTAATTGACACATACATGATTTGCAGCTGCAAAGATATATGTGCTCTTAGTGGTGTGGTAAAATCTGAAACTTTGGACAACTCTCGGAGCTCCCTTTCAGGGCAGATCATAAACCTTAGGTTTACTAAATCATTTCTAGGTAACGTGTTGCAAAAGCCAACATATTTCTTAATTTCTCCCATGTTCTTTTGTGGTGGAATGGCGTGCCCTCTAGAGATTTTCTTCCTAAGGGATGCTTTGAGGTGTTTTTCTGTCATGTGTGCAAAATGCACAATGAGGCTGTAAAGAGCCATTTTGTAAATCTGTGACACTCAAGCTGAATTTCAATGTGCCATGTTGTCACTCCGCTGATATATTGTCGTGGATAGCAGTGCTATGGCAAGTGTATGGGGCTCACTCAGTGTAGCTTGAAAGGGGGGCCTTAAGCCTTTGTTACAGCACTTCCTTTAGGTAGTCATATTTCTTTGTTCACTTTAATTTAAATGAAGGAAATACAGTATGCACCACTAATTATTTGTTAAACAAAAGCTGTGGTGCATCAGTAATGTGGATGATGTGCACTGGTCGACAAAGTATGCATAGAGAAGAAATAATCAGATGATAAAATTGAAAATGAACAGTTGCATTGGACAACATGGAATGGTTAACATGCATAAGTGATCTACTGCATGTTTACTGATAAAAGTTCCTATGTCTAGAACTATAACACAAGTCAATAAATGTTCACTTTCACACACAATAAAGCAGCATGTGCCCTGTCACCCATCACTGAAAGGCCTGCTTGAACTAAGTGATTAACAAAACAAGGCGACTGTCACAACTTGTGTAACTGGCAATGCATTTGTCATATGTAAGGTTGGTTTCCTGCCTTGAAAAACAATAAGATATATATTTTTTTATTGAAATCACAGGTCCTGAATCTTGAAGCCAAAGAGTATTCCTAGGTAGGGTGGAGAGTAATCAAAAAAATATCATGATAATGTTGCAATATTAGTGATCTGTACTTAAAATTGAATAGAAGAGTAAGATTTTAATTTAGGTCAGGGAGGTTCAGTAATAAGGAATACAATTCATTGAGCAGCAGTCCAATAGAATTGATGAAGCAAAGTGAACACCCAAAATCAAGAGCACTTGGAGTAGGCTGATGGGAGCAATGATACAATAGAACAGATATAGCTGGAGACCAGCTAGAACCAAGAGTTTTACAGGAGTCAGGAAACAGGATACATTAGAGAAACCTATTGATATTAACAGTATCTTTCATAAATATATGTGCTTTTGTGAAATTTGTAATGACAGAACTTGATGCGGAATTGGGGAAGGAAAAATGTAGTTGTGATGGTAGAAAAATGATCCATTTTCAGTGTACTAATAACACAGCTTAGCATATAAAAATTCTTCCTGAAGAAATGTGAACTGAACTATAAACAAGAAAACGCTACGTAAAATGTTTTTAACATTTATGTACAAAATAAAACCGTCTTGATGTATGTGTTATTCATATGACAAATGCATTTCTTTCTGAACTTTAATAACAAATATTTAGAATCAATACTTAATATCATATTTGGTATTTCACTTTGCATGCTGCTGTATAATTTGAATCTGGTTTTTTCTGTAGTTATTGATCTTGATGAACTAAACTGCAGAATAGGGATCCAACACCCTTGACAAGATGAAGGCTTTAGGTTCAATAGTCATATTAACAAAGCTGTAAAGGTTATTTTTTTGACCTATGGTCTTTTGTTATGTGATAAATACTGTACAGTGAGTGCCTCCATATTCGAAAACATTTACCAGTATACTGCAGTTAGATGTATGCTGTCCATATGTATTTATTCGACCTTTAGCAGTGAAATATGGGATTATGCGAAAATTGACCAACTGATGATAGCAGACATTAAATATCTCAGAAGGCTCTTGGGATCAGGACAATATATCTCCACTGAAATTATACATGAGGAATTAGGTATAAGTTACATTACATTATCTTGGAAGGTACAGAAATTTCACTCCTGAGATGAAGCAGGTATGTGAAACACTTTATTTGTAGGAAAGTAGCCTGTGGAGGAAAACGTGGCTCATCCCTGGCCAGCCAGTCACCAACTGCTGACCATGGAACCACGGACTCAAAGGTGGAACGTGGAATGCACTAGGCAGAGTCCTCCACACTCCATGCAAGTGAAGGATGACAGGAGAAGCAAGGTTAAAGCATATCCCCTTCTCTTATAACAACACGTGAGAAGAAAGAGAAAGGAAAACATGACAGAAATGAAAAAGAAGGAAAAAGAAGACTAGAGAGAGAGAAGAAGAAAGCATGGAGAAATAAAGTAAAACACACCTAAACGGATGGAGACTAAAAATTAACAATGTCAAGCACCACTACACATTAGGCACAAATGTAATCATTGAGATAACTTGGAGTATGTCAACCTCTACTAGGTCTCACTTCAACAGGAACAATGTGTTCAAACTCATTGGAGGAGATAGAGGCATCCCCACCTCCTTGGCTAACACAGAGAGCACTGAGCCCAGCATGCGATGAACCAGTGAGATCATTGTCAGATATTGACAAAAACACATTGCTGAAACTTTGGTCTTGACGATTGGCCACAACCTTGTCACATATAGTGCCTTTCTGCTACAGAGCTACACGTCTGTAATTCCACTTGTGACCATTATCAAGAACCACACCATGGGGTAATGCATGTAAAACTTTGTAAGGTCCTAGAAATTTAGATAGACATGTACAGGTCTACCACTCCGTACTTTCACCCAATCACCAGAGCAAATATGTTTCCCAAACCTCTTTCTTGCACACACTTCTTGGTGAGAAAGAATGGGAGAGATATTTTTGGATATGATATCTTTCATCCAAGTGGGAACAAGTTTAGTATTGGGTAGTCCCCCACGCATCATTTCAAAAGGTGTCTTGCCAGTTACCGGGTGCAAGCTCGAGCGGTAAGCCCATAACATTTCCAACACCAGCGAGTCAACTTTGCTCCCACAAGACAGGGCCATTTGGATGGTACCTTTGATAAGACGGTTTGCCCTCTCAACCATGCCATTTCCTTGTGGGTTGTAAAGCAAGGTGTGAATATGCTTGATGCCACAAGAGCACAAAAAGGAATGCATCTCAACAGAATTTAGCTGGGTATCATTGTCGGTAATAAAAACAGAGGGTACACCTTCCTCAACATAAATTTCATTCAAAGTGTTCAGAGTGGTTAACGTGGTGATGTCTTTCAAGAATGTTACTATCAACCACTTGGTATGGACATCAACTACTACTAAGACAAAGCACAGGTCATTTTTAAAATCTTTCATAGGACCAATAAAGTCCGAGCAGATGGTATGCCACGGTTGACCTGGATCAGTTATGTGTCCCATGGAGGCTTGAATACCCACTCTCAAATGCTTGTCACTCTCTTTGCAGATCTCACACCTCTCCACCCACGAATCAACCTCAGAGTCCATTCCAGACCACCACCAGTTTACTCTCAATCTTTCTTTAGTTCTTGTTTGACCTAAATGCCCTTCATGAGCCAATCTAATAAGGTTGTTTCTCAAGGCTAAAGGAGGAATAAATAATTCCCCCCTCATGATCACTGCATCACCACAGATGGACAATTCAGCTACAATTTTAACATAGGGTCTAATTGAGGGAGAAACTGAGCTTCCCCTTCTATTGCCTAGCAGAATTACCCGTTTGAGCTCCAACATGGAGTTATCTGTGGACATCTCCTTAATCCATTCAGTTTCAGTTAAAGCTCATACTTCAATCACACTCAATATATCTTGGACTGATGCAACAGCAGCTTCCGTTTCTGTCTTTAAGACAGCAAATTTGGCAACAGTCTCCCAATCGAGTGAATGTCTTGACAAACAGTCCGCTTAAACATTTCTCCGCCCTTGAATATATACAACATTGTAACAGTGTTCTTGTAGGCGAGAAACCAGTCTAGGCAATCTCTCTCAACAATTGGTGGGTCCACCTGGTAACAGTACTTTGATTAGAGGTTTGTGGTCGGACTTCAACGTGAATTTTGAACCCCACAAGTAGGTCCAAAATATTCCGAACCCCAAGCAGCGTTTCTCATTCTATAACAGAATAATTCTTTGCAGAATTAGTCAATGTCCTGGATGAGAATGTGGTGTAATGACTTTCAAATTAATACTTTCAGAGATGACATCTCTGTCATTTCTGTGAGATGTTGAGATTCTAGAATGTCACAGTTCCATGGAGATGATGAGAAGAATGTTGTAGGAGTGTGGAAATCAGTCTGCTGACAGTTGGGTGGCTGAGCTGTTATTACCCAATACTTTGAATAAACCTCCTTGGAAATCTACACCTTGTTTCTCCATCTTCATTCCTGACAAGAAGTTACTATTATAACACTGGCGATGACTGGGATTACCAACAGCTCAACTCCAAGAACCAGCGGCGATTAATATTGAAAACTCAAGAAAGCCTCCCTATGCCTTCACCTTTCTAAATGGACAAGACTATCAAGTAAGATCTTTCCTTATCTCAAGCAACTTTACCAATCTAATGACAATTTAAGCTTTGTGCTGGGAGCATGAGAATACAACACGCATTCATCGCGTGAAGTTGAATCTTAGACTGAATGCCTGCGTGTTTCAAATATTAACATTTCAAGCCTCGTTGCCTTTAACTTTCTCCATACAATGTCATGTGTGTAACTAGCTCAACATGAGTCCGTAACTACTGGCGTCTGTGTGTTTTGGATGTCAACACTACAATCCTCACAACGTTTCTTATCACAGCGTGGTGTTCGACTTTGCCTGTTTTTTTTCTCACGGCGTGAATTTCCTATACATGTACTTTTCTACGATACAGGCATGATCTTTGCAACGTCAGTGTGCCTCTTCAGATTTGCCGGTTATATTATTTTTATTCAAATTAGGCTCACCTTGGCACTCGCGCTGGCATGCGCTGCATTCTTCTTCTTCGTCCCGATCATCGTTCTTCCTCGCGGGCGTGAGATGTAAAACGCATCATACAACGTCAGTGTCATCAGCTGGAACGCAACGTAAAGTACTACGTCTGTACTTCCATTTTGATTGCTTATTCTCACAACAACTTCGATTGGCTGTCAACGTTGATTCTTTTAGTCTCCTAGCAACCAGTGTGTTTCAACTTAATCGACGCTGACACGCACAGCGATAAGTGCGTTTCACTTCAATCGACGCTGACACGCACAGCGATAAGTGCGTTTCACCCCAACCGACGCTGACACGCACAGCGATAATTTTGTAATGCGTGTTATTTAATATTTAACGTTTGCTTCAACATCGGTGTAGTTGAGGACTATGGACTTTGAAACTGTCTTGTTTTCTAAACGTGAACTTTGGGAACTTACCCTGTCTTTGCCGAATCATCGCTGGCACACACAGCTGAGTTATCAACTGCGTGTCCTCATTCTTTTAATGCTGGTGCTGCGCTGGCATGCACAGCTGATATATGTAAAACGTGTCTCTCCCGAATCAACAACACAGCGCTGACACGTATAGTTTACACAATTATTCCTTTAATGCTAGTACTACGCTGACACACACAGCTGATAGGTATAAAGTGTGTCTCCTTCAAGTTATCTACAGCACAGCGCTGACACGCACAGTGTACACATTTAACATTTAGAGTGTGTTCTTCCTCAATCATTTAATAGTTCTGTGCAGATATACACATCTAAGTCACCTATTTTAGTCCCAAATTTTGCACTGTGCTAATATTTACACGTTTTTTTTTTTTTGCTATCTCTTACTTTATTCATTTATTGATTTATTAAGAAAGAGTATGTTTGTTTAGTCTTGTCTTTCATAACATTTACACGTTTTGAGTCATGCAGAATGTTACAGCTGCTCCGTTCTTTCTGCAATCTCCAGGGGATCCACCTATCAAATGGTCTAAGTGGAAGTAAGTTTTTGAGCGGTATGCTCGTGTATGTGGAACCTCTCTCAGTGTTGAGAGGAAAACTGCCCTACTAATGCACTGTCTTGGCTCTGAGGGACAAGATGTCTTTGATCATCTCCCAGACGTTCCAAGCAGTGCTGCAGCAAACTTGAATGAGTTTGAACAGTGTATGTATAAACTTGATGCACACTATTTACCTAAAGTAAGTACTATTTTGGAGCATTTCCACTTCGGTAGACGTATGCAAAAAGAAGGTGAAAGCATAGAAAACTATGTAACTGATCTTAGACGTCTAGCCTCCACTTGCAAATTCGATACTCTTATAGAAGAAAGAATAAGAGATCAATTCATGCTTGGTTGTGTGTCAGAGAAGGTGCGGGATGAACTCTGCTTAAAGATGAACCATCTCTAGATGAGGTCCTGGTGGTAGCAAAAAGAATAGAACACTCGTTGGAATGTGTGAAAGAGATCAAAAAAGACCTCAATAAAGAAGTTTCTGTGATTAACACTAGTGTACCCTCTAAACCAAAAGATTTTCAAATGAAATCTCAAGCTAAAGACAGAATGACTAGCAAGTCTCGAGCTCAGTTCAACAAAGAAAGTAGGTGCTATAGATGTAACGCCAGTGGTCACTGGGCAAACGATAAATCTTGTCCTGCTCTTAATGCTGTCAAAGCCTCAAAAAAGAATGTAAATGAAGTTTCTCATAAAAATATAACTGAGCAACATGAGTTTGAATGTGGACAAATTGTAGTCCAGATCGGAGGTGATGGGCCTTTAGATTTTATACTAGTAGAAGGTCATAAAACTAAGGTGTTGTTTGATTCAGGGGCAAAGATTACCATCGTGTCTAGTAAATTTTTTAGTGACAATTTGAGTGCGAAAGTTAAGTTACTTAAACCTGACATTCGCCCCACTGCTTATGGAGGGGATCCCATTGAACTGAGAGGTTATTTTGTGGGTCTGATAGAGTATGAGGGTCGTTTCACTTCTGGGAAAGTTTATGTCTCAAGGAAAAGTGATAGTATTATTAGCTGGTGGCATCAAAAAGATCTAGGTGTCATGTTAGATCCTAATAGTACTCCTTCCATCATACTCAAAGAGAGAAATACTATCAAGTCTGTTGACAGCTCTCCTTTACAATCTCAACTAATGGAAGAATATCCGCAAGTGTTTGGTGATAAGTTGGGTTGCCTTAAGGGGTACTGCCACAAAATAAAGTTGACCCCGGGATCTATTCCTGTATCAAGTAAGGTGCGTAATGTCCCTTTCACTGTTAAAGAAGATATGTTCAAAGAATTGAATAAACTAAAGTCTCAGGGGATTATTGAGGAAGTGGAAGGAACATCATGGTTGGCTCCGGTAGTGGCTGCTAGGAAGGCTGATGGGTCTCTAAGATTTTGTGTTGATCTCAGACAGCTCAACAAGTGTGTATTGGTGGACAAGTATCCACTTCCGAACATATCAGAGCTTTTGAGCTTAGTGTCTGGTGCAAAAATGTTTAGTACTATTGATCTGACGTCCGCGTATCATCAGATTTTGCTTGATGAATCCTCCAGGGATTTGACTGCTTTTGTTATGCCATTCGGGACATTTAGATTTATAAGGCTTCCTTTTGGGTTAGTTTCCGCTGCTTCTGTTTTCCAACGAGTTATGGAGAAAGTGTTGGTTAATGTACCTGGTGTCTGTGTATATCAAGACGACATTTTGGTTTATGGGTCAGATGTGTCAGAGCATAGTAAGCGAGTTAGACAGGTACTAAGTAGACTTACTGCCCATAATTTGACTATCAAGCGGCAAAAATGCAAATTCGGTCTGGATAAAATTGATTATTTAGGGCATACCATAAGTGGTGATGGTGTTGTTCCGAAAGCTGACCTGGTGAACACAATTAAAGATCTAACAGCTCCTACTTCCAAGGAAGAACTTATGCGTTTTCTAGGGATGACTGAGTACTACAACAAATTCATCAAAAAAAATTCTGAGGTTACTTTTAACATGAGAAATCTCTTAAAAAAGGGGAGAAGTTTGTATGGGATGAATTATGTGACAAAGAATTCAGTGAGATAAAACTTAAATTACAAAATGCACCGAATCTTCGAAATTTTGATCCTACCAAATCCTCCATTACTTGCACTGATGCGAGTTTAAAGGGGCTTGGTGCAGTCCTGTATCAAGGTGGCGCATCTCCTGATAACACCATTATGTTTATTTCGAGAAGTTTAAAAGGGGCTGAATCCAGATATTCAGTGATTGAGCGAGAAGCTCTTGCTGTATACTGGGCTATTAAGAAACTTAAAAAATTTCTATGGGAACCTCCTTTATGGTGAGAACTGATCACAAACCCCTATGTGAGGTGCTGACTAACAAAGGTATTGACTCCATTTCTCCGAGAATTTTAAAGTTGATTGTTGGTTTGCAAGGGTTTGATTTCATGGTCAAACATGTTCCTGGTTCTGACAATTTTGTTGCCGATATGTTTTCAAGGCTGGTTCCTTTATCTGACACCAAGACTGATCTTTCGTTTGGTCATCCTTATGATTTTGTGTGTGAAGTAGACTACAAAGTAATTTCCCATGAGCGTTGGTTAAATGCTTGCAAGGATGATGTAATCATTCAAGATGTCTTAAAATTTATTTGTGATGGTTGGCATCATAAAGAACAGGGTGGTTTGTCTGTGAAAGATTTTTGGCCTGTGAGAGATCAGCTCTCCTGTTGTGAGGGGTTGTTGTTGAGGGGTCACAGATTAGTTCCACCTGTATCTTTAAGGAAAGATCTACTAGATTTAGCTCACGAAGCACATCTGGGTATCTCTAAAACCAAAGAAAGAGTGCGCTCAAGCTATTGGTGGCCAGGTTTAGACACTCAGATAGAGCATTTAGTTTGGGAATGTGTCCAATGTTCCCTCAGTGAAAAATGTCTTAAGACTAGGACTCAACCCATGGAGAAGAGATCTCGTCCCAGTGGTCCATGAAAAGACATAGCCCTGGATATTTTGGGGCCTATCCATGGGGATGGTTCTGACACCTTTATAATTGTTGTTATGGATTTGTTTTCAAGGTGGCCAGAGATATTCTTTGTGAAGAATGTGAACACCATTACTGTAATCAAATGCTTAAAGAAACTCATCGCTAGGGAAGGGATTCCTGAAACCATATTGACTGACAATGGTGTACAACTTGTTTCTGGGGACATGGAATGTTTTCTTAACAATTGTGGGATTACTCATAAAAAGTGTGCTTTATATCATCCTGACTCAAATGGCAGAGTAGAAAGGTTCAATAGGGTTCTTAAAGAAACTATTTCTCTGGCAAAACAGAATGGTCTTAATTGGAAAGATGAAACATCAAAAAGAGTCTCTGTGTATCGATTTGCTCCTCATACTACAACTGGGAAATCTCCTTTTCTCTTGTTCAGGGGGAGACATCCTGATACTTTTTTAGAACCACCGTGGGTGAATAAATTTTTGTCGTCCAAAGGTGGGGTTTTGGATTCTACCTCATGGCAAGAGAGAGAAGATTTAAAGTGTCTGAAGAGTAAAGAAAATTATGATGTGCGACACGCTGTTAAATCAACCAAAGTTTCTGTTGGTGATCTGGTTAAGATCAAAAGACCTGGGTTTTGTGTCTCTGGTTCCAAATATTCAAAACCCATAGGAGTTATAAAAGTTTTTGATAACGCTATAAGAACTGCTGATCATAAAGTGTGGGATTTGGGGCGTGTTGCCATATGTAATAAATGTGATGCTTTTGATTCCTCTCAAGATGTTTTAGGAAAGAAAATTGTTCCTGAAGTTGTTATGAGGCCCAGCAGGGTTTCTCGCACTCCCTCCTATTTGAATGACTATGTTGTATAATGTGTTTTTACTATTGTCTTTATGTGTCGGTTATTTTGTTTTGTAGTATGTAAAGGAGGGAGATATGTTGTAATGACTTTCAAATTAATACTTTCAGAGATGACATCTCTGTCATCTCTGTGAGATGTTGAGATTCTAGAATGTCACAGTTCCATGGAGATGATGAGAAGAATGTTGTAGGAGTGTGGAAATCAGTCTGCTGACAGTTGGGTGGCTGAGCAATTATTACCCAATACTTTGAATAAACCTCCTTGGAAATCTACACCTTGTTTCTCCATCTTCATTCCTGGCAAGAAGTTACTATTATAACAGAATGCCACTGTTATTTCATGACCATCATGAATCTGAGCTAAACAGCACCAAGGGCAATAGCACTAGCATCCACAGTGAGAACGGATTGACGTTTGGTATCAAAAGGGGTGAGAATGCCTGCTTCACAAATATCTTTTTTTATATTGTCAAAGCATGGCTGTTGTAGGGGATGACACACAAAAGTGACACCTTTCTTTAAAAGAGATCTTAAACTTTCTGTCTTAGCAGAAAAATCTTTGATAAATGTTGAGTAATATTTGTTGAGTCCTAAAAAGGATATCAATTTGTCTTTATCAGAAGTTACAGGAGTCAAACAGATGGCAGCTAAAAGGTTTTGTTTGGGTCCTACACCTTCTGCTGAAACTTCACACCTAAGATAATCAACTTTGTCGACAAATAATTTGCATTTCTCACGTCTAAGAGTTAGACCAGATTCTTTGATTGTAACAATGCTTCTCTGAGAGTGCGATTGTGTTGATCAATAGTGTCACCAAATATTAGGATATCATCCTGAAAATATACAATGTTGTTGACATCTTTAAAAAGTGCACTCATCATACGTTGAAAAATACTAGCAGCAGAGCAAAGGCCAAAGGGCATTCTGGTGCACTGAAAAACTGCCATCCATTTTGATGAAAGCTGTGAGTGGTTTTGATCTTTCATGGAGCTTGATCTGGTGATAAGCGTTTTTTAAATCTATTTTAGAAACAAAATTGCAACCACTCAAAGCTAAAATCAACTCATTGATGTTCGGTAATGGATACGTGCCAACTACAACATTCTGGTTTAGTGACCTCAGGTCAATTCAAAACCTACATTTTCTATCCGATTTTTCTGCAATAACGACCAGAGAAATCCACATGGAGCTCTCTACAGGTTCAATTACACCAGAAGAAACCATCTCTTTCAACATTTCCTTTACATCTGCTCTGCATACAAAGGGTGTTCTGATGTACCTTATGTTGAACAGGGAAGGCATTAGATTTTAATATTTGTTTGTGTACTTAACCTTTAAAACAGCCCAGCTCGTCTCTAAATACATCTTTTTCCGCTTTCAAAAAAAAAAATACTAACAACGGATTTTCCACCACCATAGCTTGGGCAGGAGCTCTGGGGTCAACTATAATACAGAGATCATACTGGTGCATCCATCAAGAATGGGTGGATCATCAGTGGCAACATATACTTTACCTTGCACAGATCTTCTACCAAATTCTATGGTGGAGTTCATATACCCAAGAAGGTTTATTGTCTCTCCCTGATAACCTCCAGGATTGATATCTTTGGGTTGTAGAATAACATTAGACCATGACATATCAAACACAGCTTTGGGAATATTTGTATACATGGACCCAGAGTCCAACATCAATTGTACGGATTTCCCATTTATCATAAAATCAGCATTAGGCCGATTCCTTCTACCCTTGTCATCAGAGGGGTCATCTACACTTAAGATCTATCTGCATGTGAAGGAACTTCAGTTTCTACATAGTATGAATCAAAGTTGTGAGGCATGGCTCTCACATTCTCTTCTACTATGGCAACCCTCTGTTTGAAAGATTGTCTGCACATATTGGAAAAATGACCTCTACGCCCACATTTTTTGCAATTTTTGTCAATAGCTAAACATTTGCGATAGTCTGCGTTATGGAGAGAGCTGCCACATCTATAACAAGATTTAAACCGTTGTCTACCTTTTTGAGCAGGTTTGCCTGACTTAAATACAGCTGCAACATCAGGGTCTTTTCTAGATACAACAGATACCCCTTCTAAATTACTATCTTACTTTTTACCTATCTCACGCATACAATATTGAGATTGTTCAATGACTTTGGCAATTTCTATTGCGTCTTTTAGAGACGGATTTTTGGCAGCCTGGAGTCGTTCTTGCGTTTTTTTGCATTGGCATTGTACTATCAGTTGATCTCAAACTAGTTTGTCTGTCATCGCACCAACTTTGCACTTTAGAGATAGTTCTCTGAGTTTTGATACAAAGTCATCAACAGATTGATTTTCTTCTTGACGATGTGTATAGAATTGGTAGCGATTCATGACAATGTTGATCTCTTTGGCAAATCTAACCTCAAGTCATTTCTTTGCTTCTACATAAACATCTTCAATAGCATTGCCATCGGGTAAAGTGCTTATAGGTAAATATTTGAAAATGCGGTGTCCTTCTTTGCCCAGATTATTCAATAAAAGCGCTTTCTTCCTCAAGGCACTGAATTTAGAACCATCCAGAGCTTTTATATAGTTTTCAAACATAGATAGCCAGTCTTCCCATTCAATAGCTAGTGGTCCAGGAGAAGGTACGAAGATAGGAGGTGAAATAAATGCTCCCTGGGATTCCATATTGGAATATATAAAGGAATGTCAATACGGTTGGAGAGGAAAATAAAGTGACAATCAATTTGTGAGGTATAGTATTCACACAATAAAATATGGCAATAAAAATTAAGGAATTGAAAGCCTTTGTTACACATGCAGTATTGTGACCCTGAATAAAGTAAATGCTAACACCAATCAGGTGTGTGTATCACCGATGAAGAATGATAATATGAGTAACACACAGTGAAGTAAGTGCTGACAGGTGTGTGTATCACCGATATTGAGAGATAAAATAAGAGTACAGAACAACAAAGTAAAGTTCCACAAATGTAGTACCTTGATGAGGAAGAGCTCAACTCTGCTGCATGTGTCGCCAGGTAGAAATCTTTGTTTCCGGTGAGTCGTGTGTTAAAATTACACACTGAACAACATCGATGAAGTTGTGAAGAGCTGGATACATAAATACAAAAGATTACTGCAAGATGGCCGCCAACGTTGTTTGTGCGTGCTTTCGATGGATGATAAGGCTTGTTTTGAAGACGTGCTCCAACGTGCTCTAAATTTTCTTTCGTTGGAAAATTGGGCTCAATGATGATGGTAGGGATGACGTGGGTGATGCGAGTTTGAGACCTCGAGCGCTATGCTGTTGCAAGCGCGCCAAGGGTGGTCTCGAACACTGTCACAGCCAACTGTCACCCACTTGCCTAGAGCCTCACCAACGTTACCTTTACGAGTCCGAACGGCGGAAACGGGATGAGGGAACTTCACCAAATAACCGCTGCTCCCAGATGTGTGCAGAAGAAAATACTAGCTGATGTTCCACAGAAGACAAAACAGCTTGGGTCCGGAGCCACCGTCACAGCAGGAATGCTGGGCAACTCATCGCCAATTCTTGGAAGGTATGGAAATATCACTCCTGAGATGAAACAGGGAAGGGAAACACTTTATTTGTAGGAAAGTAGCCTGCGGGGGAGAACATGGCTCATCCCTGGCCAGCCAGTCACCAACTGCTGACCATGGAACCACGGACTCATAGGGGGAACGTGGAACGCACTAGGCGCAGTGCTCCACACTCCACGCACGAGAAGGATGACAGGAGAAGCAAGCTTGCAACACATTACATTATAGATTATATTAAGTTGCAGCCCCTTCTGATCTGGTATAGTGTTTGGAAAATAAGTTCTTAGTCTGAACAGATTTATCATACTCGATGGAATGAAATTAGACAATGTATTTATGTATGGTTTGCAACAGAGATAATTTTACAAACTTAGAAAGACCAGCGTTATTTTTTAATCCATCTAATATTACCAAGCAAGGTTCGGCCTGGTTAAGGAAATCTTTTAATGTAAGAATGGCCGCTAAGAGAGAATCTCTATCACTGACCAAAATATTATTTAGAAAATGTATCATGATTAAGACAGTTCCAGGGATAGAACCATATTTGCCCTATGTGATGCCTATTTACCAGCGCCGTTTCATCAGTTGTTTTATCCGGAGGTCACATGGTATAAGTATGCTGATCCTCCAAAATGTTCCTGTAATTTGTCTTATAAATGTGTTACCTTGCACATTGTGATATGTCGTGTGTTTGCTGTATGTTATTTATGTTAAACTTCTCTTTGGGAGGATGTTTTGTTGGTTTAGTTTAATGTTGATTTAGTGCTTGTGTTTATGAAAAAAATATATGTATTGAACAAAAAATATACTTGTTGAAATCTTTCTGAAAAAACATGAGCTAGTTCCATTTTTAGCCCAGGAACTGTATGAAAGCAAATGTAACAAAAGGTAACATAAAATACTTTCATAAGCAAATTTTGCCTGTTTTTCATACCACACAGAACAGTAACCAAAGGTATGACACTGTGTTCTATAAAAAGGAGAGGGTAGGACAGTGCCTTATCTATTAAGAACTATGCACACACCTTTGCACCTGGCTATTTCTCAACTTAATTAATATATGTGTGTATAACGTATGCCATCAGTGCTATCACTGACAATGCACAAGTCATGTAGGACTGCTCTTGCAAGATACAAGTGATCCTCAGAGCATGGACACAACAACAACACACCAGACACCAACACTAGCAAGCATGTTAACCCAAAGTTACATTTCTGCTCTTTCAAAGAAGTTCTACATTTTATGCTACAAACATCCAACAGATTCAAATCTCAAATAGCAGATATTGCTCTGGCTAAACATATGTTGCAAATGTGTACATCATACTGCAGAGCTCTCCTCAGGTTATACAGAAAAGCTGTGTACATCAAGTGACAGAGCTGACCCTTAGGCTACGCAGTTGATGCATGCCTGACCTCCTGACAATATGCATGTTCCACATCTTCAGGCAGTAGACTTTTTGTTGGAATTGCACAGATGCTACACCAATGCACCTAAAACAACAGACCTGTTCTGCAACTTAAATATGTGACATGGAATTAATTTAAGACAGCAGATCTATCTCCTATATTACAAGGCACCGTAAACAGCAGAGGGAAAATTTGCCTAGAATTCATGTAGTGCAGTGCAGCAACCAAAGATAAGGAGCTACTGCTATCATCCCATGCTGACGCATTTCTTGCTTCCTTGCATCATGCTCACATCTTTGAATCCTTGTGCCTGGGTGAGTCTAGCAGAGGTGTATACTGAAATGGTGCCACTCTAGCACAAAATGCTAAGCTCAGGCTTAGTGTAAAACTTTTCTCACTTTGTATGTGTACATGCAAAGATGGAAATATTTGCAGAAAAAACTTTGCTTGAACTTTGCTTCTGTCTCATGGTGTCCATTTTTGGTGCAAAGTTCTGTCTACAAATATTAGTAGATAAGACTTTTGGACAAAAACTATGTGTAGTTGTCAGGGGTGGCTGGGCCAGGTAAGAGCGGTGGGGCAATGGGGTAAAGTGGGGGCAGAATGGTGGGGGAGGGCAGGGGCGGGTTGGTGGGGAGCGGCGGGTAGGGGTGGTTGGGGAAGTCGACAGATGGGTGGATTGGTAAAATGACATTTTAAAAATCAATACAACCACTTACCTTGCACTTGCCGCATCACTGAGTCTGTCGACTTCCCCCCTGTCCGGCCCCACCACACCACACTGCTCCACTGCTCTTACCTGTGCCGCTGGTGCCTACTAGTTGTGTGAGAATTCTCAGTTATCCCCCAAGGGATACCCCATTAACCTAAGGCAGGGAAAAAGTAGGGCAGAGTGCTACTTTAGGTCTTATTTCCAGTGCAAATCAAGTTTTACTGTGCAAATTATATTCCAAATCAACATTGTGTGCCCGTTTGCATCACTTTTGACTGCAAGGAGACAGGTAGGCTTGCGGCACAAGACCCACCGGAACCAGTTGGGCAGCGCCCCTCCGTGTTATGTTATTGTTATTTGCAAAGCGCGACTGTTACCCGAAGGTATCCTGGCGCTGACTGAAGTCCTACTGAGACCCTACTTGGTGGACAGAGACAGGAAGATATTAATTGGTAAAAAACAACGTGGGTTCCCTCGTACTGTTTTCCCCCATGCTTGGGTTACTTGTTCAGGAGCAGTGCAACATACTTTGCTCTGTCGTCCTTGCATCCCTCAATGCTTCTGCACACTCCTGGGCGTTTTAAACACCCGATGCCAGCTGCTCTTGACTGCGATCTCGGCGAACAACTCTGGTGCAATCTCGGTCCAGCGACGGGGTCCAAAGCCATCGGCGAATGATGCTAAAAAGTCTCGGACCCGTGACGAGGGCCGAAGGGCCGCTGATGAGTGGTCAATGTATAGCTTTCCTGCCCATTTCCCCCTCTCTTAACCCCGCTTCCCCTGAGGTGCTTTGCTCCCATTGAGGGGGCTGAAAGAAACCCCACCGGCCAATTGCCTGCCCCCGCCCCTTTTACCAGGGTCCCGGCTCATTTTGCGGGCTTCGCCTCCATGCTTCAGACGGCCCCGCCCTTGGGAGGCATTATTCGTGGACCCTCCATGGTCCGGCGTTGCCTTCCAAGCCCGCAACATTTTGGGTCACTTTTTGTGACTTTGCACCACCATAAAATGTTGATATATTTGGCCCTAGACTGAAATGAGTTCAAATACGTAAATGACCTCATCTGCGGAAACAAGCGATGCAACATTGTAATAGACACTGCCTGATAAAAAGTCAAATGTATATGTGGTGCGGTGGATGTAAAATAATACGGCATCGCGCAATGACTACACTCCACGCTGTTACTTGAAGGGTAAAAGGCCATTTTATTAGGACAAGGTTGCAATCATTTAAACTTTATTAACAGTACATCAATGCAAGAAATATACGTTCCCAACCCATACCCACGCATTCTCCATTCTGCCTTCTCAAAACCATCTCACCTGTTTGACTCTTCCCCATTCACTCGATAACCTCCTTCCTTTCCCCATTCTCACCTTCACTTGCCCTCCAAGCATCCTCTGTTGACTTTGCCTTCATTGCTCATTGCCTCCCGCGCCCCGCTATCAGTCACCTGTGTACCATTCTCCCCCCGAGGGGTGGATCCACCCATATGTGACTCCCCAACCCATCATAGTACCGTAACGCCTCTGCTCCACAACCTGCCCTAAACTGGCACTCTCAGACCCAAAAAACCACCCCTAGCCCGTCGCTGAAAACCTGTATGGTGGGCGGGTGGACAAACTTTCTAAAACCTCCCGGTGGTGGTCAGGTGTCAGGAAGAAGCCGGATCTTCCTCTCCTGACACCTTATACACCCTCCCAATCCCACCCCTTCCTTTAACCCATTTAGTCCCACCCCACCTTGTCCTTCCGCTATTGCGCGTATACTCGGGGGAACACTGGTCTGCGACCTTCACTTCCCCCTGGGCCGCATAGTAAGAAAGTGAAGGCATCCAGCGAGCAGCGGATGTAAAATAATACGGCAGGGTAAGCAAGTGAAGGCATCCAGCTAAAGTCATGCTCTAAAATTATGTCAGTGATGCTCTGAAATGTGTAATTATAAACTAAATCCCACTGAAGACCTATTAAATGTGGGTCTTGTGCTGGCCATAATGGAGTTGCCTTCATGCTGGCATCGTAAAACGTTGATTGTAGCATTATGCAAAGCTGTAAACTGCAGCTGAACACAGAGAATAAATAAATGGCGCCTGATTGAAAAAAGCGCTACAAGTACATTGAAGGAGTTGCTGTTGTCATAAACAAGGCGAGTGGGCTCATGTGTTTTATGGACTGAATCAAGCTCCCGGGATTAAACCACTGACTAAATAATTAACCCGGGGCTCTTGTTCGGTTGCTCGAGATATTAGACACATATCTATTTATTGTTTCGATGAATTTTAGTGCCGGTTTCTACGCATGTAAACCAGGTGAAAGATTTGGAATAGCGAGCTCATGCCAGCCATAAATGAACGTGTTACGCGCCAGATGAGCATCGGTAGTAAACAAAGAAAATTCTCTCCAGCAATAACATCACATTCTCTCGCTGTCCCGCAGCATGCGTTAAACTCTGCATCATTATTTGGAAAGGTTGCCTCTTCTTAGCAAGCAGTCGCCTTAGCGCTGACCGTCCGACGTGGACGGGATTTTATCGCTTTACATTTTATCGTAGGTTTTAAATCATCATTATTCGGGGACATCAAAGCAATGAGCACATTTTTTCACAGGGGTTCTAGTCCGAGTTTTTGTAAATATACCAATAAAGTTACCAACTAAAATGAAAATAGCATCTGAGAGGTACGTATGATTATAATTTAACGTCCTTACTCTTTTAGAGCCCGATGCATCAAAGGGTTTTGCCCATTCTGTGTCTATGGGAAAATGTGTTCATGCATAAGGCCCTTTGTGTTTTGTTTGTAAGTGTTATATAGCGCGAACTCGACCCGAAGGTATCAGAGCGCTTTTACATGAGCGCCAGTTGCGTTACAGACGGACATTTTGGTCTCTGACTTGCAAAAAGAGTGAAGCTATCCATACAATGTCAAGTCAATGTCACTCCCAAAAGACATGGGGGCAGATTTACAAGCCCCTGCTCCACTAGTATTTCACTTTTCGTGACCTACTGGCGCCGCAGGGGGCTCCTCCATATTTACAAGGAGAGGAAAAGCCACCCTGCGTGACTTTTCCTCTCCTTGTAAATATGGCCCCTTCACACGCAGCACTTTGCGTTGAAGGGGCGTTCCATGGGTGTTGCTGTGGGTGTTCCCACGCAACACCCACGGAACATGACACATCTCAAGATTTACGAGAAATCGTAAATCTAGAGATGCGTCTGAATGCTACGCCACCTTAGAGGTGGCATAGCGAGGCGCATCGAGGAGCAATGTTTTCATTTCTCCTCGTTTTTTTCACTTTCAATGCATGCTGCATTCTACAACACACATTGAAATAGAAAAACACCTGTAGTGATTGTTTTTGTGCAGGAAGGTGCTCCTTCCTGCACAAAAACAATCTCCCCACGACGCAGGCATCCTTGCACCATGGTGCAAGGGTGCCTGCGCCAGCACATGGCTGCAGTTTGTGCGCCAGCTCGGGGAAGCACAGAGATGCGACATATTCTTATAAATATGTCGCATCACTGTGCTTCAGTAGTGCCGCAGCATGGCGCAGCCAAAGGGCTTGCGGTGCCACGCTGTGGCACTTCCTTGTAGATCGGCCCCAACATGTACTGGGGCAGAGGATGAAATGGATTGTTCATGCCTACATGATCCCTTTCCTTGGGTTATGTTAGCCGAGATTCGTACAGTGCTTTTTTGCCTTACTACGGCCTTACAGCTCTGTCTGGTTGGGGTACAGTTACTGTCAGATTTCGAGGAATCTGTCACAGAATAGAGTTTTTTATTGTTTAAGTAGGATCGTTAGTATTGTGAATACAATTAATATATTATGCTGTTTGAAGTGTCCTAATGTGGTTGCATGCCTTCTAAACTAGTATGTGCATGACCCACCTTGAGGTAGATGCCGGATGTAACTTGTTGGGGAGTCGGGTTAGTATTTGAAGAGTTCATTATGTGTTCTCTTACAGAGCGTAAGTATTATTAAGATATGAGTGCTGTTGGTGGATAGATTGGGCACCTATAGAGTACCTCTCTGAGCTGTGTTGGATGTCTATGTGATCTTCTGTCTAATCTCTAATGTATTCTTTAAGAGGCTGTGATTGTTTACCTTTATAGTTTGTACGGTTGAGAGCCCAGTGCTCACCAAATATATGGAACATCTAAGCTCTGTTGTATGTGTGCTTGGTGTTGTCTTCACTGTTCAGGGAACTCTCCTGTGTGTTGTTTGTCGTCTTATAGAAACATTCTTTTGGGTGCATATCAGTTTGCAAAGATTAGTCACATCAGCAATGCACTGCACTTCCAAGTGAATCTTTCATACATGTGCACAGTTGTTTTTGTTATTTATTATTATATGTGCTGTTTTTAGTTCGTTGATACCACACCGCATGGAATATTTGAGGATGGGTGCTGTATGAATGTGCAGAGTACTGTCCACCATGTTGTTTTGACTGTTGCTGCTAGGAGAGTAGTTATTCTGAGAACTGTGATACCCACTTATATTGTGTATCTGCACTGTGTTGGATGTGTGTAAGGGGTCTGTATTAATGTTTCTTGTTGGGTGCTGTTTGTAAGCGTACAAATATTTGTGCCCTTACTTCTCTGTGGGCAGAAACCACGGTCGGACCTCTCACTCTCCCATATGTTGGCTGTTTCAGTAGATCAAATTTGTTACTCTCATTTGAGCAGTGGCGGCTCCTCAAGGGAGTGCTGCGGGGCGGTAGGGCAGGGCAGGGGAGGATCAGGGTGGGAGGTGGTAAACTCCAGAATGCGGTCCAACGGAGTTGTGTATATAAATAAATAAATAAAACAAATTACATTGCGCGCTGCATCGCCGATTTGGCGTTGCAGCGTGCGCAATGTAAATCCTTTTATTTATTTATTTAGATACACAACTCTGTTGGGCCGCATTCCGGAGTTTACTACCCCCCCACCCTGCCCCTCCACTCCCCTGCCCCACCCCACCGCCCAGCGGCACTCCCTCGAGGAGCCGCCACTGCGTTTGAGCAGCACACTTTTATGTCTATTAAGCCACTGGATTTAGAGAACTGTATATTATCTCATCTCATGTCTGTATCCCTTCCCCCATTAAACTTCCCTGCTCCACAAAGTATCCAAAATCCCTTTTACCACCTTCCCTTTCCTTCTCATAGTATATGACAAGGTCAGGACCTGAGATCTTGGCTGGGTATGGAAAGGTCTATGGGCTGATTATAGGTCCTACCTAAATTTGATTTCTGTAAGAAAGGGTATCCTGTTTAAAGGAAATATGAAGTGTATATGTCCTTGGTATGCTGCTCAGAACTGTGGAGCTTCGGGAGGTTTTCAAATGGCTAAAGTTTTGGATAGCATGCAATCCAATCGTGGATCCTAGGCAAGGAAATCTGTTTTACAGGAGATGTGTGGCCAGACAGGCATCAGTGATATTTATCATTTATCGGACTAGGCCACAGCAGACTGACAAGTCCACCAGGACATGCTGTGACACAGGTCTGGAAGGATTATCGTTTGCAAATTAACATTACAGATCAGACAACATGATCCCAACACGAGCTGCCAGTGTAGACAGGAATATATTACAATCAAGAGGTGATAGATGCTGATAGGGAAGGAGGATGTGCCTGAAAAATATGCAAAGCTCACCCTTGCTATGGTGATATGCATAAGTTAACCTGGTTGTGAGCAGCCTTGGCAGAAAAGGGAATATGCCATGTTTTTGCTTGATTGGATGTCACTGACCGTGTCATGAGTTATGTAATATGAGCTCTATGCAGTGCATTGTGGGGGCATAAGTTACAGTTAGCTCAGGTAACTGTAACTGCTGACTTCATCCCCCAAGTAGTAGTGCACAGGGAGGCGCATGTGCAGAGTGGTGGGGAAAGGGGAAGGGCCTCTGAACAGATCTCAGCAATCCACCTGTGTGGGACTTACTGGAGGTAACAGGAGGGGTTCCTGCCCCCCAAGGACCCTCAGAAGCCAATGGGACCCCAACTAGTAGTGCACCAGGCGGTGCATTTGCAGACTTGTGGTGAAAGGGGGTGGGGCCTACAACAACCTCTCAACAATCAAGCTGTGTGGGATTAACAGGAGGTAACAGGAGGGGTTGTTGGCCCTCAATGGCCATCATCAGCCAAAAAGACTTCTTCCCCCAACACGATGTGCGCCAGGAGGACCTTTTGCAGAGAGGTTGAGAAATGGGGTGAGGCACTCAGCGACTTACCCGGGCAGGCTTTTTAAAAATGTTTTTCTTTTATTAAGGGAGGAGGGCTACTTGGCCCCCATCCCGTGCTGTTTTCAGCCCCAGGGACCCCATGCCCAGGGCTAGGCCTTTTTTTAATGGTAGAGGAGGATCGTGCGGTCCTCTCCACAGCCGATTTCAACAACCCCATCCCCAGGGGCCCGGCTATTCAGAGATGAGAGAGAGGGGCTGTGCGGCCCCCCTCCGGGGCCAAATTTTGTCCCAAGGACCTCATTCCCTAGGGCCTGCCCTTCCCAGTCCATATTGGGACCCAAGGAGATCTTGAAGGCCCCCGCAGTCCCTGCTGGTTCCCCACCTCCTGTGGGAGTCAGCATTATTTTCAGACACAGGGAGCTGATAAACAGGCAGCTCCATGTGTCTGAAAACAATACTGGTCCCCTTCAAGCACGCAAGAGTATTTTCAATGCTCTTATTTGTTAGAAGCGGAGTGCTTGCTGTGACTTGGCAGGAGTGGTAAAACTCCCGCCAAGTCATGTGCACTCTGAGACATAGCAGGAGTCGGCCCAGGGGGGTGGTGTCCCCAGGGCCATTATTGGCTCCGGGGGGGGCAACGCGGCCCCCATCCTTTCTTGTAATAGGTCTTGCCCCAGTGATGTGGTGGTCCCTGGGGCCGAGAATGACCTGGGAGGGTGCAATGCAGCCCTGCTCTCAATTAAAAAAATGATTTGGACCCATGGGAGGTGATGGTCCCTGGGGGGGTCTGTGAGACCCCCCATTTCACAATTAAACAGCCCCAGGGAGGTAGTAGTCTCTGGGGCATAGGGGGTCCACATAGACCACCCAATTTCTTTGGTATTGGCCTTGAGGAGGTATTTGCCTTGGGGAGCTGTGTGGAAGGTCATAGAAGCCTGCCCTGCATATGTTTGTTATAGAAGTCAAGGGAGGTGGCGGTGGGGTGCTAGGTGGCGCACTTGCGGAATGGCTGCCACTGTGTGAAGCTCCCACAGTTCGGCCGATTTATCCAGAATTTATCCTGTCCTATTGAACTGATTTTACATGTAAGCAGAACTGTATGCAAGCGGAACCGACGAGGCAAGGGGTGTCGGGCTTGCAGAGGCGTAAGTCGGTCCGCCATGGTCCCTGGGCAGGATCGCTGCTGCCCGCGAAGAAGACTCTGCGCGGCTGAAGGGCAGCGGTGACTGGTGACTACGCAAGTCCGGGGTTTCCCTCATGGCGCCCAGGCCATGAAGGTGGAGTCCGGAGCGCAACGCCTTGAAGAGAGCGGCTGAGGGGTCGCACCCCTATGCACGATCAGTGAGAAGCTATAATCGTCCCCCAGTGGAACTGTATTGCTAACAGTGCGGAATACCTGGTGAGTGCTGAGGTGAGGAGCGCGTCGCACGTTTGGCAGACCGGCCATGGGCGGCGGCATCAATACGGCTGATCTCTGATAGCGCCACTGGCTGGGCGGCGGTTAGAGATTTCTCGTTCCCTGGAATGCTGCTCGTCCCGGGGAGAGAGGGCAGAAGTGCACCGGTGGATAATAGGTGGTGCTGAGGAGTGTGCTTGGTGTTGGGGGCGATTGGATGCCACGCTGTCGCCTGTGCCCTCTGTGTTGTTTTAGCCCGCCGGCCTGCGAGTTTGGGAGGACATGTCCGCCTGCACCCGAATGAGGGAACGAGCCGGTGCACAATATTGCAGAGGAGTGTTGTCTACGTGCTGGTGAGGCCCAGGCCGTTGTTGGTGCTGCTCCTGCGCTCAGCCCTCGAGTCCATTGCCCGTTTTACCTGCTGAGTGGGAGCCACAGGGGAACTAGTCAGCGTACAGATCTCTCCTGACTCAGTGGCACCATTATTGCTTTCTCGTTACCTATTAGGATAGATGGAGCTTACATATTGCCATATCGAGTGACGATGGGGTCGAAGGACGCCCCGATGTAATGGTGGTTCACGGTCTCTTGTCACCTATTGTTAACATCTATTGCTGAGAGATTAGCAGAGAAGCGGAATTAGGCGCGCTGTGCATGTGGGATTGGACATTTTGCATAGGGGCTGGCCGAGGCTGTGAGCTCCCCGATCCGCCTTATCTCCTGCTCCAGCAACTTGGTGGCCGCTGTGGCAGTGGGTCACACTAATAATGGGGAAGCCGGACGCGAAGCAACCGCGTATTAACTTTGAATCTAAAAAAGCTATGCGCTCCCAAGCACCGGAGATGGACGCTGATGCAGAGGCGGGTGCTTCGGGTGGTGGCACTGGTACTAGCGGTGAGATGAAGGCCCTAATGCTAGAGGTCCGTCAGGGGCTGACTTCGTTGGCAGACAAAATGGATTCCATGACGTCCCGCATAGACAGTATGGTGCACAAGTTGGATCAGCACGGGGAGCGCATCACGGAGACAGAGCGCAGGATTTCCGACAATGAAGACGCAACGACGCAGCTCCAAAGTAATGTCACCCAAATGGACAAATTGCTTAAAATAATAGCAGCGAAAAATGAGGAGTTAGAAGCGAGGAGAAGGCGTAATAATAGTCGCGTGCTTGGAATCCCCGAAAGCGCCAACACAGAAAGGATGGAGTCCTATATCGAGAAGTTATTGATGGACACCATAGGGTATGAAGCGCTATCCCCGCACTTCATTGTGGAACGTGCGCACAGAGCGCTGGGTCCTCGGCCGCCCCCCGGAGCTGCTGCCCGTCGTATCATAGCCCGCATCCTAAATTATCGGGATCATGATACTATTCTACGGATAGCCCGCGAGAAGAAAACATTGCACTATGATGGCACACCATTTACAGTGTACCCCGACTTTGTAGCGCTGGTGCAGGAGGACAGAAGGTGATTTCTTCCAGTGAAACAAAAGCTACGTCAAGCCAAAATAGATTACGCACTGCTATATCCTGCACGGTTGCGCGTTACGCATCAAGGAAAGCAGATGTTCTTTACTAAGCCTTAGCATGCCGAGGACTTTCTGAAGCGCCTCTGGAAGCCTAAGGAGGCCGCCGTGAGCTCCGAGACTCTAGATGCAGTAGATTAGATGCAAGCCGGATGGCTGTTCGGCGTGGCAGATACCTTTGCTACAGAGATGCTGTTGCATGTGGGAATGTGGGAGGCTTGACGAGTGGGTTGGTCGTGATGGGCCGTGGCGAATCCGAGATGCGGCACTCTATTGTCTCTCGGCTTTTGCTAGGGGCTCAAAGAACTCTTAGGGCCGAACACCTCACTGTCTGTACCAGAGGCGGGTGCCCCCAAGTCATTACCTCGTGGTCGGTGAGGGTAGGGTGGGTCACCTAGCTAAACCCCACATAAGGGAAAGCCCCTAGCAGACGAAGAAATCATGCAATGGGTGTTTACAGATGGCAGGGAGGGGAGGGGTTTATTCATTGGCATGTTTGGGATGTCATTGTGGGATGGGGGAAGAGGGAAAGTTGAATGGTGTTGTTTTTATGTATTGTATGCATTAACAATGATTGCAGATCTGGTGGTACACAACGTTGGTTTAATAGATGAATATCTGCTGAGTGTGACATGTTGCGACAGGGTGCGCAGCTGATTCAGGATGGTCCCTCTGATCACAGCCTAAGATTCATTTCCTGGAATGTCAGGGGGTTGGGAGATCCGCGCAAACGTAGGCAGATTATCTCCTACCTTGATCGCCATCATATTCAGGTAGCCATGCTACAAGAAACTCACATGGACCCTCGGAAGACTCCTGGTTTCGCCAGTAGGTGGGCAGATCACATAATTTTTGCTTCTTATTCCTCCTATGCGAGGGGGACGGCCATACTAATAAAAAAACATACCCCTTTCACATACACCGGCACACATACGGACCCTCAGGGCCGTTATGTGTTATTGTGGGGCAAATTGGGGTTGGCGTCAATTATTATGATTTGTTGCTACGGACCCAACGTTGATGCACCTGAATTTGGGGTAAGATCCTGGAGTTAGGTTCCACACAGGTGATATGGGGCGGGGATTTTAATGTTGCCTTTCAACCGGCTCTAGACAGGTCAAATCCGACCTCGCATCATTACAATAGAGCGCGGGCAGCTCTATCAGAGATACTTCAGGAAAGTGGCCTGGTAGACGCATGGCGTCTTCGCCATGAGCTGGTCAAGGAAGGTACACATACTAACACTCATGTGGGCTCCTGGGCGCGCTTAGACTACTTTTTACTCTCACGGGATCTTGCACCCTCAATAATAGCTGTCACTCATCTAGCTAAAACTTTTTCCGATCACTCGCCTGTCAGGTCAGAGGTTAAACTGCCGGGCTACAGTTCACCCAGAAGGCACTGGCGATTACAACCTACGGCCCTATTAGACACAATTTTTCACATGGAACTGGGAGACGAGATACGTGATTTTTTTAGCAGAAATAAACACTTGGTAGACTCCATAGAAATACTGTGGGAGGCCTTTAAGGTCACCATTCGGGGATTCTGTATATCTGAAAGTTTTGGGGTCCTGAAAGACCTGCGGAACACACTGCGGAAGTTGGAGCTTGAGCTTAAGGAGTTGGAGCTTGGGATGACAAGGGGAGAAGATAGACAAATGCAGGTGCAGTTTAAGGAGAAGCTTGCTGACTATGCAACCACTGCGGCGCGGGAATCCAATTTTAGGGGGAAATACTGGAAGGCGAGACAGTATGGTGAGGGAGAACGTCCTGGTGGGACATTAGCGGATATGATCAGGAGCCTGCAAAGTATACTGGAAATTCAAGGCCCGGATAGGATGGTTTGCGCCGACACTACGGAAATCTTAGCTTGCTTTACGGCTCACTACTTGGAACTGTACACTTCGCAACGCCAAGGCAGCATGGAGCTAGATAGTTATTTGGATGGTGTAGCACTGGGATGGCTAGAAGATCATCATAGAGAATTCCTTAGTGCCCCTTTTGAGCTCGACGAAATTAGAGAGGCAATTATGCAGCAGAAGTCTGGCAAGGCTCCAGGGCTCGATGACCTGCCAGCCGAATTTTACAAGGCCTACATTGATATTATGGCCCCGGTATTGAAGGATGTATGCCTGGAGTCAATGGAGGGTGGTAAGCTCCCCCCATCCATGAGGATGGCACTGATATCATCATTGCTTAAACCGGGCAAAGTCCCCAGATCCTGTGACTCCTACAGACCTTTATCCCTATTGAACTGTGACACTAAAATCCTGGCTAAGGTCCTTGCCAACACATTACTGCTCTTGATAGACAAATTGGTGCTGCCTGACCAGGCTGGTTTTGTGCCTGGGCGAGCCACTTCACATAATCTCCGGACGCTGTTTTCAGTATTTCAGAACATAGTGCCGGAGTTGCCCATGGCTGCAGTCTTTCTTGATGCCACAAAGGCATTTGATTCTGTGGAATGGATTATCTTCATACACTTCTTGGCCGAATGGGCTTTCCCTTACCCTTCATTTCATGGATACGCCTCCTATACAACTGTCCCACCGCCCGAGTACTCATAAATGGACACACCTCCGATGCAATTCCCATATCCCGTGGCACAAGGCAGGGGTGCCCATTGTCCCCCCTGCTTTTCGCCCTTGCAATAGAGCCAATTGCCTGTAAATTACGACAGCAGCATCGAGAGCGCGCACTGCGCTGTAACCTGCGGCATATCCTCGTATCGCTATATGCTGATGACATGACGCTATACGTCAGGGATCTGCAAAATAATTTGAATCCACTCTTAAGGGAATTTATAGTGTTTGGTGATTTGTCAGGTATACATATTAATTGGGTGAAGTCACTGATTTTTTCCCTCACGCCAGCGGTGCATAAATTTGCGCTTGATTTCCCCTTGGTTTGGTGTGAAACAGACTTCCGTTACCTAGGGATTCAAATGGGGAATACACGGGAAGAGATAATGCGTCTTAATTATGGCACAGCAATTGAGCGCCTGACTAGCAATGTCACGCGATGGATAGCCTTACCTCTGTCTATGGCCGGTCGTGCTTCATTGATCAAAATGGTGATACTTCCGCAGTTTTTATACCTTTTCTTGAACATTCCCTATCCCCCAGGACGAAATTTTTTCGCCTCTCTTAGAACAGAATTGGTGAGACTCTTTTGGTTAGGTAAACAGCCGCGTCTGAAGTGGACTGTACTCACGAGACCATATGCGCAAGGAGGGTTTGACATACCAGATTTTGAACTGTATTATGCATGCGCACAGGCACAACATGCTTATTACTTGATGTGCCCCCCATGCTATATGCCGCAGGTTGCGACGGAGGATTGGTTAGCGGATCCGGTCCCGCTAAGTGGGGCGGTTTATGCCCCTCCGCCGGCCAGAAGCACTCCACCTACCACAGTCACGGGCACAGTCAGTGCCTGGATCACCATTAGGAGACGTCTTACTGCTGCAATGTTATATTCCCCATTGATGCCACTTTCCTATCACCCACAGATGCCATTATTGCAAGAACGGGGATTTCATAATGTATGCGCGCGCCTGCGCATTGTCACTTGGGGGGATCTTTTTATAAAGGGTAAATTTAGATCGGTGGATCAATTTTTCCAACAAACGACTCCCACTCCGCTAGATACTTTTTTGTATTTGCGGCTCCAACAGGGGTTGCGGAAGGTTCTCCCGGAGTTTCCCAAGGAGCCGGACTCATTTGTCCTGTTCCATCGTATGTTATCTGCAGATAGCCCGAGACATATGGTTTCTACATTATATCACACGGTACGTGCTCTTCAGCCAGAACCAGAAAATGCTGCATTACACCACTGGTCCACTGATCTGGGATATGATCTAACCTTGGAGCAATGGGGATATTGTTGTAGGCTAGTTGCACGCATTTCCGCTAGCTGCAGATTGCGGATTATCCATTTTCGATATATCCACCGTATCTATTGTACACCTGTAAAACTGTACCTCATCAAGTTGCGTGACAATGACAACTGCGACCGGTGTGGTAGCCCGGGGGCTGGCTTTATGCATCTGGAATGGGAATGCCCCAGTATTTCAGAATATTGGTTAAAAAATTTTGAAGCACTCACACAAATGACGTCGGGTGTTATTGAGTGTAGTCCACTTGTGGCTCTGCTGGGGTATACAGAGAAGCTCCCGCAGGCGTATCGCCATTACGTTACACTAGTGCTCTTATTGGCGAAGCGAAGAGTGGTCTGCAAATGGGGCAGGGGACGAGCCCCTAAATTTAAGGAATGGCCTGATGATATGATCTACAGTCAGGATCAGCGCTCCATATATGCAGAAACATTGCCCCGAAGCTCAAGACCCAGGGATATATGGGAACCACTTAAACAATATCTCCTGCTACGTACCCCTGAAGCCCCCACGTAGATTCTGGTGTTGAATATGTCATGTTAATGGATGGATTTTAGACTCAGGGCCCTTTAGACCCATTCGCGGACTGGGGGGGTGATACAGTGACATGGCGATGGTTTTCCTGGGTTCTTGATGTGCTCTGTACTCTTGGTGTGAGGGCATGAAGGTGGAACGGGGATGTGGGTGGCTTGATGTAAACTTTCTCCTGAACTAGATTGATGTCTAAGCTTACGTGTCTCGCTGAGCGCTTTGTATCTGTGTCTTGGGCTGTCGGCCTTTGGACTTATATACGAACTGGGGTCTGTGGTGAGACAAGCGGAAATTGCACATACTTAACTGTGTTCCTCGTTGTTAAATACTGACATGTTGTGTATCACTACTGAAAATGCTGCATTGACTTTGAGCAGTTATGTTGATGATTTACCTGGTTGTGTATGACCAAGAAATGGTTAAATAAAGTTATTAAAAAAAAATAGAAAAAAAAGGGAGGTGGCGGTCCAGGGGCAGTCCACGAGACCCCCCATTACTTATAAATAGGAACCGGGGAGGTGGTAGTCCCTGGGGCATGGGGTTTCTGCAAGACCCCCCATTTGTTTTAAATTATAAAGGCTGCATGACCCAGGGACATGGCTCACCCGGAGGCTTAATAATAGAGAAGCGTGGGAGCCCACACTTCTATATTTAATTTTTTTTCGGTGGGTGCTGTGGCTCTAGGCTTTTTGCCATGGCAGGGTCCCTCTGGGACCCCTCCAAGTGGCCTAGGGGGTCAGGATATTCATACCTTGTCCCCTTCTCTTATTGTTTAATGTTTTTTCTGGAACTCAGCTCAAGAAAAGTCCCAAAATGGCTGCCAACACTTCTTGGTTTGAAGTGTTGGCAGCCAATCAGATTTGAGCACGGTGACTGTGAAATCCTCGGAGGATCCACGTCCCTATATATAGAAATGTGGATTTCTTTTAATAACTATGAAGCTACTAAATAGATTTGTACCAAACCACAAAAAGTCACTTCCCTGGACCAATATCTACCTTTCTGCCAAATTTGGTGTAATTCCGTTTAGCAATTAAAAACTGTAGTCGTGTCTAAAGTTCCTAAAAAATGGGGAAAACGTGTTTTGGGACCCCCGCCCCTTTTTCTTGGCCCCTGCTGGATGGATCACCATAAAACTTTCAAGACAACAGCTGGAGTGAGGGTCATACTAGTTTTGAAAAGTTCATGTGGATTCTTCATCTTGAATATGGGCAGTGTGTAAGATATATATATATATTTTCACTGAAAACCACAGGTTTTAGGGACGTTATAGTTAGTTGGACATTTCACTCCTTCAAAACCAGAGAAATTCAGCCGTTCTAGTTAGTAGAGCTAACTATAACTCGCACCTCCGCAATGCACTGCTGATAATGTCACATATTACATCACTCATGACATGGTCAGTGACATCACTGATGACATCACATTTGTATGAGTGAAATGTCCAACTAACTATAACGTCCCTGAAACCTGTGGTTTTTTCAGTGAATTTCTAAGGTTTTTTAATTGCTGATTTCTAACTATAACGTCTCTGAAACCTATGTTATCTTCAGTGAATTTCTAAGGTTTTTTAAATGCTAATTTCTAACTATAAGGTCCCTGAAACCTATGGTTTTATCAGTGAATTTCTAAGGTTTTTTAAATGCCAATTTCTAACTATAATGTCCCTGAAACCTATGGTTTTTTCAGTGAATTTCTAAGGGTTTTTAAATGATAATTTCTAACTATAACAACCCTATTAAGTCCCCTTGAATCCTGAGGGTCCCTGGGGGCCAACTAGCCCACCAGATACCTCCAGTAAGCGCCACAGAGCTGCATTGCAGAGAGGTGTTCCGAGGCCATGCCCCTTTTTACACCACACTGCAAATGCGGCTTCTGGCACACTGCTGCTTGGAGGATGAAGTCCACTTGTGTCCTGGGGTCCTCAGGACACAGGAGGGCCTCATTGCCCCACCAGCAGTGCACCAGAAGCTGCGTTTGCAGAGTGGTGTAAAAAGGGCCGTGGCCTCGGACCACCTCTCTGCAACTCAGCTCTCTGGCGCTTACTGGAGGTACCTGGTGGGCTAGTTGGCCCCCAGGGACCCTCAGGATTCAAGGGAACTTAATGCCCCAGTTCACAACGCACCAGGGGGCATGTTTGCACACTTGCTATGTCAGGCCCCGCCCCCTCCTTACACCACTGTGCAAACATGCCCCCTGGCACATTGTTGGTTGGGGGATTAAGTCCCCTTGAATCCTGAGGGTCCCTGGGGGCCAACTAGCCCACCAGGTACCTCTAGTAAGAGCCACAGAGCTGCATTGGAGAGAGGTGTAAAAAGGGGTGTGGTCTCAGACCACCTCTCTGCAACACAGCTCTGTGGCACTTACTGAAGGTACCTGGTGGGCTAGTTGGCCCCCAGGGACCCTCAGTATTCAAGGGGACTTAATCCCCCAATTTAGAACGCACCAGGGGGCACGTTTGCAGAGTGCTGCATGGAGGGGGCAGGGCCTCCGGCGAGTTGTCGGTTTCTTTTTTGATTCTTATTTTATGAGAGGGGGGCTGCGTGGCCCCCCATCCCTGGGCCACTTTTGGCCCCAGGGACTCCATCCCCTGGGGCCTGAGCATTATCTTAGTTTTTTTTTTTCAAACAAACGGGAATGGGGCTGCGTGGCCCCCCTTCCCTTGGCCACTATTGGTCCGGGGACCCCATCCCCCGTGACCTGGCCTGGGTTATTTATTTATTTATTTTATATTTGCGGGGAGGGGGGACCTGGCCTGACCATTGGGGGAGCCCTAATGCCCCCATGGTCCTGCCGGCTCCCCACCTCCTGCGGGAGCCTTGCTTTGCTTTTGCACAAGGAGAGCTGCATGGGGAGCTGCTGACATGCAGCTCCCCTTGTGCAAAAGCAATTTTGCTTTGGCTTTTGGAAGCGAGAGCAGGTTTCCTGCTCTCGCTTCCAAAAACCAAAGCAGAGTTTGCTAAGACAGTCATAGCAAATGGCAATGAAGGAAGGAAGAAAGCAGCACATGAGCGGTAGGATATCGAAAGTCTAAGCGAAGCCATGGAGATGGAAAACCAACAGTGTGAGATGTGGGTCAATGCTGTGAACCCTGCAAAGAAGGCTGCGCTGTTGGCCTGGGTCAAAGAAACTGGAAACTCCCTGGTCCAGGTGAACGGTCACAGGAAGTACGGTGGACCTCCCCATGAATGAGCAGGTACCCCCCCTCCCTCCGGCTCCGTGGTGTTCATTGATAAGCTGCCTCAAGACATCTACGAAGATAAATTGATCCCTCTCTTTCATAGAGTGGGAAACTGTATGATTTCTGCCTCATGATGACCTTCAAAACCAAAGAAAATGATGGACGAAGTGTTGAACATTGCAAGCACTCACCCCCAGTCAACTGATCTGGGTTTAATCCATCACCGTTCTTTAGCCCACTCTGCCACCCCAGTTCAGACATGGCCATATGCAAATCAGTCTGACCCTGTGCCTCATGGGAACAGCTCAGCCCGAACTGCCAAGCCATGTCTTCCCTGGACCGGAAACAAGCTTCCTAGGACCGGTTTCTGGCATTTCAGCCGTCTTCAGCCAGGCTTGCTTGAATCCAGTGGCAAAGTGAGCAAGGGACTCACGTCTTAGCATACCCTGCCAACTTATGGCGAACAAAGCAAAACCAAAGGAAATGATGGACGAAGTGTTGAACATTGCAAGCACTCACCCCCAGTCAACTGATCTGGGTTTAATCCATCACCGTTCTTTAGCCCACTCTGCCACCCCAGTTCAGACATGGCCATATGCAAATCAGTCTGACCCTGTGCCTCATGGGAACAGCTCAGCCCGAACTGCCAAGCCATGTCTTCCCTGGTCCGGAAACAAGCTTCCTAGGACCGGTTTCTGGCATTTCAGCCATCTTCAGCCAGGCTTGCTTGAATCCAGTGGCAAAGTGAGCAAGCGACTCACGTCTGAGCATACCCTGCCAACTTATGGCGAACAAAGCAAAACCAAAGGAAATGATGGACGAAGTGTTGAACATTGCAAGCACTCACCCCCAGTCAACTGATATGGGTTTAATCCATCACCGTTCTTTAGCCCACTCTGCCACCCCAGTTCAGACATGGCCATATGCAAATCAGTCTGACCCTGTGCCTCATGGGAACAGCTCAGCCCGAACTGCCAAGCCATGTCTTCCCTGGACCGGAAACAAGCTTCCTAGGACCGGTTTCTGGCATTTTAGCTGTCTTCAGCCAGGCTTGCTTGAATCCAGTGGCAAAGTGAGCAAGGGACTCACGTCTGAGCATACCCTGCCAACTTATGGCAAACAAAGCAAAACCAAAGGAAATGATGGACAAAGTGTTGAACATTGCAAGCACTCACCCCCAGTCAACTGATCTGGGTTTAATCCATCACCGTTCTTTAGCCCACTCTGCCACCCCAGTTCAGACATGGCCATATGCAAATCAGTCTGACCCTGTGCCTCATGGGAACAGCTCAGCCCGAACTGCCAAGCCATGTCTTCCCTGGCCCGGAAACAAGCTTCCTAGGTCCGGTTTCTGGCATTTCATCCGTCTTCAGCCAGGCTTGCTTGAATCCAGTGGCAAAGTGAGCAAGGGACTCACGTCTGAGCATACCCTGCCAACTTATGGCGAACAAAGCAAAACCAAAGGAAATTATGGACGAAGTGTTGAACATTGCAAGCACTCACCCCCAGTCAACTGATCTGGGTTTAATCCATCACCGTTCTTTAGCCCACTCTGCCACCCCAGTTCAGACATGGCCATATGCAAATCAGTCTGACCCTGTGCCTCATGGGAACAGCTCAGCCCGAACTGCCAAGCCATGTCTTCCCTGGACCGGAAACAAGCTTCCTAAGACCGGTTTCTGGCATTTATGCCGTCTTCAGCCAGGCTTGCTTGAATCCAGTGGCAAAGTGAGCAAGGGACTCACGTCTGAGCATACCCTGCCAACTTATGGCGAACAAAGCAAAACCAAAGGAAATGATGGACGAAGTGTTGAACATTGCAAGCACTCACCCCCAGTCAACCGATCTGGGTTTAATCCATCACCGTTCTTTAGCCCACTCTGCCACCCCAGTTCAGACATGGCCATATGCAAATCAGTCTGACCCTGTGCCTCATGGGAACAGCTCAGCCCGAACTGCCAAGCCATGTCTTCCCTGGAGCGGAAACAAGCTTCCTAGGACCGGTTTCTGGCATTTCAGCCGTCTTCAGCCAGGCTTGCTTGAATCCAGTGGCAAAGTGAGCAAGGGACTCATGTCTGAGCATACCCTGCCAACTTATGGCGAACAAAGCAAAACCAAAGAAAATGATGGACAAAGTGTTGAACATTGCAAGCACTCACCCCCAGTCAACTGATCTGGGTTTAATCCATCACCGTTCTTTAGCCCACTCTGCCACCCCAGTTCAGACATGGCCATATGCAAATCAGTCTGACCCTGTGCCTCATGGGAACAGCTCAGCCCGAACTGCCAAGCCATGTCTTCCCTGGACCGGAAACAAGCTTCCTAGGACCGGTTTCTGGCATTTCAGCCGTCTTCAGCCAGGCTTGCTTGAATCCAGTGGCAAAGTGAGCAAGGGACTCACGTCTGAGCATACCCTGCCAACTTATGGCAAACAAAGCAAAACCAAAGGAAATGATGGACGAAGTGTTGAACATTGCAAGCACTCACCCCCAGTCAACTGATCTGGGTTTAATCCATCACCGTTCTTTAGCCCACTCTGCCACCCCAGTTCAGACATGGCCATATGCAAATCAGTCTGACCCTGTGCCTCATGGGAACAGCTCAGCCCGAACTGCCAAGCCATGTCTTCCCTGGTCCGGAAACAAGCTTCCTAGGACCGGTTTCTGGCATTTCAGCCATCTTCAGCCAGGCTTGCTTGCATCCAGTGGCAAAGTGAGCAAGCGACTCACGTCTGAGCATACCCTGCCAACTTATGGCGAACAAAGCAAAACCAAAGGAAATGATGGACGAAGTGTTGAACATTGCAAGCACTCACCCCCAGTCAACTGATCTGGGTTTAATCCATCACCGTTCTTTAGCCCACTCTGCCACCCCAGTTCAGACATGGCCATATGCAAATCAGTCTGACCCTGTGCCTCATGGGAACAGCTCAGCCCGAACTGCCAAGCCATGTCTTCCCTGGACCGGAAACAAGCTTCCTAGGACCGGTTTCTGGCATTTTAGCTGTCTTCAGCCAGGCTTGCTTGAATCCAGTGGCAAAGTGAGCAAGGGACTCACGTCTGAGCATACCCTGCCAACTTATGGCAAACAAAGCAAAACCAAAGGAAATGATGGACGAAGTGTTGAACATTGCAAGCACTCACCCCCAGTCAACTGATCTGGGTTTAATCCATCACCGTTCTTTAGCCCACTCTGCCACCCCAGTTCAGACATGGCCATATGCAAATCAGTCTGACCCTGTGCCTCATGGGAACAGCTCAGCCCGAACTGCCAAGCCATGTCTTCCGTGGCCCGGAAACAAGCTTCCTAGGACCGGTTTCTGGCATTTCATCCGTCTTCAGCCAGGCTTGCTTGAATCCAGTGGCAAAGTGAGCAAGGGACTCACGTCTGAGCATACCCTGCCAACTTATGGCGAACAAAGCAAAACCAAAGGAAATTATGGACGAAGTGTTGAACATTGCAAGCACTCACCCCCAGTCAACTGATCTGGGTTTAATCCATCACCGTTCTTTAGCCCACTCTGCCACCCCAGTTCAGACATGGCCATATGCAAATCAGTCTGACCCTGTGCCTCATGGGAACAGCTCAGCCCGAACTGCCAAGCCATGTCTTCCCTGGACCGGAAACAAGCTTCCTAAGACCGGTTTCTGGCATTTATGCCGTCTTCAGCCAGGCTTGCTTGAATCCAGTGGCAAAGTGAGCAAGGGACTCACGTCTGAGCATACCCTGCCAACTTATGGCGAACAAAGCAAAACCAAAGGAAATGATGGACGAAGTGTTGAACATTGCAAGCACTCACCCCCAGTCAACCGATCTGGGTTTAATCCATCACCGTTCTTTAGCCCACTCTGCCACCCCAGTTCAGACATGGCCATATGCAAATCAGTCTGACCCTGTGCCTCATGGGAACAGCTCAGCCCGAACTGCCAAGCCATGTCTTCCCTGGAGCGGAAACAAGCTTCCTAGGACCGGTTTCTGGCATTTCAGCCGTCTTCAGCCAGGCTTGCTTGAATCCAGTGGCAAAGTGAGCAAGGGACTCATGTCTGAGCATACCCTGCCAACTTATGGCGAACAAAGCAAAACCAAAGGAAATGATGGACAAAGTGTTGAACATTGCAAGCATTCACCCCCAGTCAACTGATCTGGGTTTAATCCATCACCGTTCTTTAGCCCACTCTGCCACCCCAGTTCAGACATGGCCATATGCAAATCAGTCTGACCCTGTGCCTCATGGGAACAGCTCAGCCCGAACTGCCAAGCCATGTCTTCCCTGGACCGGAAACAAGCTTCCTAGGACCGGTTTCTGGCATTTATGCCGTCTTCAGCCAGGCTTGCTTGAATCCAGTGGCAAAGTGAGCAAGGGACTCACGTCTGAGCATACCCTGCCAACTTATGGCGAACAAAGCAAAACCAAAGGAAATGATGGACGAAGTGTTGAACATTGCAAGCACTCACCCCCAGTCAACCGATCTGGGTTTAATCCATCACCGTTCTTTAGCCCACTCTGCCACCCCAGTTCAGACATGGCCATATGCAAATCAGTCTGACCCTGTGCCTCATGGGAACAGCTCAGCCCGAACTGCCAAGCCATGTCTTCCCTGGAGCGGAAACAAGCTTCCTAGGACCGGTTTCTGGCATTTCAGCCGTCTTCAGCCAGGCTTGCTTGAATCCAGTGGCAAAGTGAGCAAGGGACTCATGTCTGAGCATACCCTGCCAACTTATGGCGAACAAAGCAAAACCAAAGGAAATGATGGACAAAGTGTTGAACATTGCAAGCATTCACCCCCAGTCAACTGATCTGGGTTTAATCCATCACCGTTCTTTAGCCCACTCTGCCACCCCAGTTCAGACATGGCCATATGCAAATCAGTCTGACCCTGTGCCTCATGGGAACAGCTCAGCCCGAACTGCCAAGCCATGTCTTCCCTGGACCGGAAACAAGCTTCCTAGGACCGGTTTCTAGCATTTCATCCGTCTTCAGCTAGGCTTGCTTGAATCCAGTGGCAAAGTGAGCAAGGGACTCACGTCTGAGCATACCCTGCCAACTTATGGCGAACAAAGCAAAACCAAAGGAAATGATGGACGAAGTGTTGAACATTGCAAGCACTCACCCCCAGTCAACTGATCTGGGTTTAATCCATCACCGTTCTTTAGCCCACTCTGCCACCCCAGTTCAGACATGGCCATATGCAAATCAGTCTGACCCTGTGCCTCATGGGAACAGCTCAGCCCGAACTGCCAAGCCATGTCTTCCCTGGACCGGAAACAAGCTTCCTAGGACCGGTTTCTGGCATTTCAGCCGTCTTCAGCCAGGCTTGCTTGAATCCAGTGGCAAAGTGAGTTTCCGGTCCAGGGAAGGCATGGCTTGACATTTCGGGCTGGACTGTTCCCATGAGGCACAGGGTCAGACTGATTTGCATATGGCCATGTCTGAACTGGGGTGGCAGAGTGGGCTAAAGAACGGTGATGGATCAAACCCAGATCTGTTGACTAGGTGTGAGGGTTTGATTGGTTCTGATGCTCTGTCCATCACCACCCCCTTTTGTACCGCTTTGTTCGCCATAAGTTGGCAGGGTATGCTTAGACGTGAGTCCCTTGCTCACTTTGCCACTGGATTCAAGCAAGCCTGGCTGAAGACGGCTGAAATGCCAGAAACCGGTCCTAGGAAGCTTGTTTCCGGTCCAGGGAAGGCATGGCTTGACAGTTCGGGCTGGACTGTTCCCATGAGGCACAGGGTCAGACTGATTTGCATATGGCCATGTCTGAACTGGGGTGGCAGAGTGGGCTAAAGAACGGTGATGGATCAAACCCAGATCTGTTCACTGGGTGTGAGGGTTTGATTGGTTCTGATGCTCTGTCCATCACCACCCCCTTTTATACCGCTTTGTTTGCCATAAGTTGGCAGGGTATGCTCAGACGTGAGTCACTTGCTCACTTTGCCACTGGATTCAAGCAAGCCTGGCTGAAGACAGCTGAAATGCCAGAAACCGGTCCTAGGAAGCTTGTTTCCGGTCCAGGGAAGGCATGGCTTGACAGTTCGGGCTGGACTGTTCCCATGAGGCACAGGGTCAGACTGATTTGCATATGGCCATGTCTGAACTGGGGTGGCAGAGTGGGCTAAAGAACGGTGATGGATCAAACCCAGATCTGTTGACTGGGTGTGAGGGTTTGATTGGTTCTGATGCTCTGTCCATCACCACCCCCTTTTGTACCGCTTTGTTCGCAATAAGTTGGCAGGGTATGCTCAGACGTGAGTCCCTTGCTCACTTTGCCACTGGATTCAAGCAAGCCTGGCTGAAGACGGCTGAAATGCCAGAAACCGGTCCTAGGAAGCTTGTTTCCGGTCCAGGAAAGGCATGGCTTGACAGTTCGGGCTGGACTGTTCCCATGAGGCACAGGGTCAGACTGATTTGCATATGGCCATGTCTGAACTGGGGTGGCAGAGTGGGCTAAAGAACGGTGATGGATCAAACCCAGATCTGTTGACTGGGTGTGAGGGTTTGATTGGTTCTGATGCTCTGTCCATCACCACCCCCTTTTGTACCGCTTTGTTCGCCATAAGTTGGCAGGGTATGCTCAGACGTGAGTCCCTTGCTCACTTTGCCACTGGATTCAAGCAAGCCTGGCTGAAGACGGCTGAAATGCCAGAAACCGGTCCTAGATAGCTTGTTTCCGGTCCAGGGAAGGCATGGCTTGACAGTTCGGGCTGGACTGTTCCCATGAGGCACAGGGTCAGACTGATTTGCATATGGCCATGTCTGAACTGGGGTGGCAGAGTGGGCTAAAGAACGGTGATGGATCAAACCCAGATCTGTTGACTGGGTGTGAGGGTTTGATTGGTTCTGATGCTCTGTCCATCACCACCCCCTTTTGTACCGTCATGATGACCTTCAGCAGCCTGAACCGGGGCTTTGCCTACGCCAGGTACACCAGCCGGAGAAACGCCCAGTCTGCCATCGCTGCACTGAACGGCCATGAAGTGCAGAAAGACCACCGCATTGTCGTGTGTCGGAGCACCAAGAAGTGCGAGCTGTGCGTCGACGGCATGCCCTGCCACCTGGAGTAGGGGGAGCTGAAATGTGCACTGAAGCAGCTGACTTCCGGAATTGAGGACATCATTTTGTACCCAACCCCCACCAAGAAACGTGAACTTCTGACTGTGGTCAACTATAACTCTCACCGAGCTGCAGCAATGGCCAAAAAAGTCATAGTGGAAGATAACTTGAGGTTGTATGGACAGAAGCTTAGCATGGACTGGCTGAAACCGGACTTGAAGCAAAAACTACGAAATGTTTCAGAGAAAACCACTACCTTTCCTGGTGAGCCAAATTGGACAATTTCATCTGTTCCTGCCCAGCAGTCTGAGAAGAAGAAAAGGGGACCAGCTGAAATCCCGTAGCTGTATAGTGGATTTCCTATGCATACTTTGCAGAAAGATGCAGCTGGGCTCTCCAGTATTCTTGACCAACCTCTTAGCTGTTAGCCCAGAGGGACTGATGCACTTCTGGTATCAGGTTGTAATTCCAGGCTATCCAATTCCATTCAGTGGGTACACCTGGGGCATGCCTGGCAAAATTTGTTTGCGAAACGAGCATGATCAGGCAAAGGAGTAGGGGTGGGCGACAATTTCCGTTCCGCTCCCGGAAATTGCGACAATTCGACATTTCCGCGTTCCGACCGGAACGCGGAAATGCCGAATTGTCGCAATTTCCGGGAGGGAACGGAAATTGTTGCCTGGCCAATATAAATAAAGCAGGTGCCCGAGTTGAAGCTCAAATTCAGTAACGCATTCATCGGCACAATACATTCGGGAGCTAGGTCGAGGCTGGGCAGGTGTGCTGTTCTCCCCATATCGACCGTCAAAAACTAGCTGTGGTCCTACCTGTCGCGCAATCCCCGTGTAGTTCCTGACACCAGCTGCTCCTCTGATCGGTCTCTGGCCCGCGGCGTCTCTGGCCCACGGGCGGCATGTGAACTGCATGGAAGCCCCGCCCCACACACCAGCGGTGGGCAACATCTTCCGCCCTTTCCCCCACTACGATGGACAGCTGACTCGAGGGACCCGCAACCTGTAGCGGGCGGCAGCGGCAGGCCGGAAGCACCAATTTCCGCGATCACGGAAATATCGCGTGATCGCGGAAATTGCTTGCATTCTCGCGAGAATTGGCGGAAGTGCCTTCCGCCAATTCCGCCCACCCCTACAAAGGAGTTTGTTGCTTTGTTGCTATTCTAGTCCTTAAATCACTTGGGGCCTTATTAACAAGGGGTTTAACTCTGCCTTCTTGGCTTTAAAAGCCAAAAAAGCGGAGATAAAACTATCACCCTATTTACAAAAGGGTACTAACATGCATAATCGCATGTCAGCACCCTTTTCCCCGACGCCTCCCTTTGCATCTCTACTGAGATGCGAAGTGGGCGTCACTGGGCAGTACAGCCTTGCAAATATCGCTGATGTACACATCGCGATATTTACAAGGCTGCCCCAGCATTTTAGCAGACGTTAGTTTTGGGAGAAAACCGCTGTTTTCTCCAAAAACTAACGTCTGCTAAAATCCTGACTTATCCATCCCTAACATAGGGGGTGGATTATGCTGCTACGATCACAGGTTTGTATCAGCAAGGTTATCGCCCTTTTGCAGGGAACATCGCTGGAAAACCAGTGATGTTCCCTGCATACCGGCGATTTCCCCTGCTATCTCTGGAATTTTTATCGCCCTGGAGCAACGCGTTGTTGATAACGCGCTACTAGGGCGATAAATTCCAGCGATAGATGGCAATGAATAACAAAGCGCTAAGCGTGCTTTGCGTTACTCATCGCCATTCCTTGCTGATATGCCTCTTGGTGAGTACAAAAAGTCATTTGTTAGGAGGGTGAATGTTCAATCAAATTGTGTAAGAGTGGGCATGGGATAATCTGCCATGTTTAATGTATACGTGCAAGTAAGGTGAGATTCCCTCATTGAGGAATGGACTTGACTGCCCTGTGAAAGGATGGGCACACTTTCCTTCGTCTCTCCGTTCGGTTGCCTTCCGCCCCTGGCTGCCGACAACTCACCAAGGATCTGCCGATGACGGATGCAATTCAGAGTGGCCGACGCCTGATGAAGATGCCTGAGTGGCTATGGAGGGGATCAACCCTCCCGCCGTCTCCTGACGGGTTTAACCACAGTGGCCTGACCCCCTGCTTTGCCTTCTTGAATTGTGACTGGGACAAGCGAGTGTTGTTTCCCCCAGCATGGGAGCAGCTGAGAGAGTTCCACGGCACTACAATCCAATTGCCCCCAAACTTGTTTTTCACTTCTCGAGTCGGGGTAGGAGCACCCTCTTGGTCCCCGCTACTGCCTAACCCTTTCTAGGGCTACTGCCTGGGCGCTCAAACTGACTTTGCGGCATATTGAATCAACGAGTCTGCTGCCTCGAACGTGTGCATGTAAATGACCTGAGTTTGATCAGCAAACTCCTGCCGTTCTTGTTCCGGTGGCTGAAGCCCCCCCAGCCCTACTCTGTGGAGCAAGCTCCCTTGTGGTTTTGTGGTTTGGATTTTTGCATGTCCTGCCATTTTGTGTTAATGCCATCGGTGCCTGTGACCCAGGTCCTCCATCTTGGCGGCTTCAATCCGATTCAACATGCCGCTGGACTATACCTATGTCACCTGACTGACCTTTATCCTGAGTTGACGCCCCACTTGGGTCTCATACACCCCTCACATCTTGCTCAGTCACTGCAACACCGGATGTTATATTTGCTGATCTCCTAGCCGGTTTGTTTTGACTTTCACATTGACTTTTGGCTCCTCTGAAGTACTTTCCCCTTTACCGGTTCTACCTGGCCTGATCTTCTTCCCACCCCTTTTTACTTTTCCCCCTCTACCTTCTATTTCCCTATGACGTGTGTATATGGTATTCTATGCTACAGTTAAGCCTGGGCGTTGAACTACGCTCCGTTCGCGGAGCTTGCGAAGTTTAGGCAACTTCGCGATTCGCATAGAGCGCGAAGTTGCAGATTGCTACGCAATCTAGCGCGTAGCGTAGTAGTTTTGCTTCCTCGCGCGCTCAATATTCATTCTCTCGCGCGCGGTAACGTCTTACCGTGATTCTGCGATCGCCAACTTGCTTTTCTGTCCGTTCGCGAGCGCTACGAGATTTGTACTATGGCTGCCCAATCCCGCGAGAGTGTGCGAACGCGAAAACGTCATTCGGGAGCGCGAGCTGACTTCCGGCGACTGTCTTGGTAAGATCGCGATCCCGAACATGCAAAAACTACAATCTGGCAAAGAATATCTCTCGATCTTCATAAAACCTTCTCTAAAATGATCATTTAGCTCATAAAACTCCTCAGATTGTGATTTTGCTGTAGTCTTTTGTGTAAGGAGGAGTCCTTTAATTTTTTTTACTCTTTTTTTCAAGAGGAAGGAAGTGCCCCTGAGTCTACAACTTCCTGTTCCTGTCCAGCAGGCTCCTCCCAGTGCTTTGTGCATGTGCTGTTCACTTTCATTTGGATTTGGAGCTGGAAGGATCACTTTTTGTGTCTGTCTGCTCATACCATTGGATTGGATTTATTTGAGGACTTTTTGATTTGAGATTTAATTTACTACAAGTAAGTTGGAGAATTGGTGTGTTTGTTTCATTGGGGCTTGTATTTGTATTACCTACATTTTTCTGAGTTTTTCATTGTTTTTTAAAATTATTGTTGTGGCGGGTGGCCTGTGCTTTCAATAGGGGCCTAGTTGTTTTTCTCTGCAATTTCAGCCAGTAGGGTACCCATGGGTTTATGTTTCGTGGTGTCTGTAGAATTTTCAACATCATGTAGGGCATGGATGGCATAGGATTATTTGAAATGCTAAATGTGGCTGTGGTGTATTTCTCTGTTGGTGTGTGTGTGAAATACCTTTGTGGGATGTGTGTGCTTGATGTGTAACTTTTCCAATCCTTTCGTAGCCCTGTTCATTTTCATTTGTGGATTAAAGCTGTGTTGTTTAGCAGGCCTCCTTTGTCCGGTCATATATTATAGGCCTGCTTCAGTTCATTGTTTTCCATGGCCTGTTGTGACTGTGAGTGCCCATGTGGCTTGTGGCAATTTTGTGGTGGTAGTTTAGTAGTGTGTGCTTCTTTTTCCATAAAGGCCTGTATTTCTTTTCTTTGTTCCCCTTGGATTATGCTTGTTGTTGTGTCCTCCTGGCCATGTGTGTGGCGGCCATTTTGTTAAGGCAGGCATTGTGCTTTTGCCATAGGCTTACATTGAGTGTTCCAAGCTTGTGGCCTAGTCCGCCAGTAGGCCCAGAGGTAGTCAGCCTCAAATCTTTGGTGCGTTATTTAAATTTACAGTTTGTGTTGTCTGTTGATTTTCTTTTACACCATGGAAGGCATTGGATTTTATTGCAAAAGGTGTTTTTTGGGGTGGAATAGCATTTTTTGGGTGTGTGTTAAATAAATAGGGCTTTTTAGGCAGTATGTAAGCCTAGGGATTCAGCTCGCGCACTTTTGGTAACTCTGCACAGCGCGACAACGCGGACTTACAGTTTTCGTCATTTTCGCGCTCGCAATACGCGTGCTCGCGCACGCGATAAAGCCTTTTTGTACAGTTCGCGATCCCGAACACGCAGCTTTTGCAATCTGGCAAACAATATCTCGCGAGCAACATAGATCCTTCTCGAAAACGCTTTTTTGTGCATTTCTGCTAAAAAAAACTCCTCAGGTTGTCATTGAGCTGTAGGTTTGGAGCACGGAGAAGCTTTTGTTTTTTTCAAAATATTTTTATGTCCACAGACACTAAAACTTCCTGTTCCTGTCCTTTGTAATCACTTTTTGGGTATTTGTGGTGGGTGGCCTGTGCATGTGTGTGGCGGCCATTTTAGGAAGGCAGGCATTGTGCTTTTGCCATAGGCGTTCATTGACTGTCTTCCATTTCTTGTTGTTGTGGGTGTGTGGCAGCCATTTTGTGGAGCCACCCAAGCAGTGTGCTTGCTTTTGCCATTCTGTTCCAAGCTTGTGGCCTAGTCTGCCAGTAGGCCCAGAGGTAGTCAGCCTCAAATCTTTGGTGCGTTATTTAAATTTACAGTTTGTGTTGTCTGTTGATTTTCTTTTACACCATGGATGGCTTTGGATTTTATTGCAAAAGGTGTTTTTTGGGGTGGAATAGCATTTTTTGAGTGTGTGTTAAATAAATAGGGCTTTTTAGGCAGTATGTAAGCCTAGGAATTCAGCTCGCGTACTTTTGGTAACTCTGCACAGCGCGACAACGCGGACTTACAGTTTTCGTCATTTTCGCGCTCGCAATATGCGTGTTCGCGCACGCGATAAAGCCTTTTTGTACAGTTTGCGATCCCGAACACGCAGCTTTTGCAATCTGGTAAACAATATCTCGCGAGAAACATAGATCCTTCTCGAAAACGCTTTTTTGTGCATTTCTGCTAAAACAAACTCCTCAGGTTGTCATTGAGCTGTAGGTTTGGAGCACGGAGAAGCTTTTATTTTTTTCAAAATATTTTTATGAGAGGAAGTAAGTTCCACAGACACTAAAACTTCCTGTTCCTGTCCTTTGTAATCACTTTTTGGTTATTTGTGGTGGGTGGCCTGTGCATGTGTGTGTGGCGGCCATTTTAGGAAGGCAGGCATTGTGCTTTTGCCATAGGCGTACATTGACTGTCTTCCATTTCTTGTTGTTGTGGGTGTGTCTCGGCCATTTTGTGGAGCTATCCAAGCAGTGTGCTTGCTTTTGCCATTCTGTTCCAAGCTTGTGGCCTAGTCTGCCAGTAGGCCCAGAGGTAGTCAGCCTCAAATCTTTGGTGCGTTATTTAAATTTACAGTTTGTGTTGTTTGTTGATTTTCTTTTACACCATGGATGGCTTTGAATTTTATTGCAGAAGGTGTTTTTTGGGATGGAATAGTATTTTTTGGGTGTGTGTTAAATAAATAGGGCTTTTTAGGCAGTATGTAAGCCTAGGGATTCAGCTTGCGTACTTTTGGTAACTCTGCACAGCGTGACAACGCGGACTTACAGTTTTCGTCATTTTCACGCTACAATATGCGTGTTCGCGCACGCGATAAAGCCTTTTTGTACAGTTCGCGATCCCGAACACGCAGCTTTTGCAATCTGGCAAACAATATCTCGCGAGCAGCATAGATCCTTCTCGAAAACGCTTTTTTGTGCATTTCTGCTAAAAAAAACTCCTCAGGTTGTCATTGCGCTGTAGGTTTGGAGCACGGAGAAGCTTTTATTTTTTTCAAAATATTTTTATAAGAGGAAGTAAGTTCCACAGACACTAAAACTTCCTGTTCCTGTCCTTTGTAATCACTTTTTGGTTATTTGTAGTGGGTGGCCTGTGCAAGTGTGTGGCGGCCATTTTAGGAAGGCAGGCATTGTGCTTTTTGCATAGGCCTCCAAGCTTGTGGCCTAGTTTAATAATTGTGATGACCACCCACCAGACACTAATAAGTTATATATTATATTATGGATCTTTTGACTGATGTTCTTCTGGCTTTTTTGCTTTTAGGTGCACAAAAGACAGAGGAGGTGTGTCATCATCATCCACTGTTGTGGTGCCAGACCGACGTCCTGCTGCTGTACACAACGTGACGTGTGAGTGACCTGACCAGGCATCTCTGCAACTTGTGCTACTGAGTGCTGTTTTGACATCTGTTGAAGATGCCCCCAAAGAAAGCAGGTAGCAGGTCCTCCGGTACCAAGAAAGTTGCCATGGAGAAGAAGGAACAGAAGAAGAAGGAAGTGTTACTTAAGACTGGTGTGCCTCCCAAAACCTTTTTTGGTACACCAAAATTGACGCCTGCATCAGCGGTGTCGGGGGGCCAAGCTGGGGGCAGCACCTCCACATCAGTGGGCCCAACCCACCAACCCAGGCCCAAGCAGATGAGTGTGGAAGAGGTAGCCAGCCTTATGGTGGAAAGCAGTGATGCTGAGCCTGAACTAAACTTATCGCTATCTCAAAGTAGTACAAAATCAACGCAGGAGGGAACATCATCAACACAGCAGATAAGTGGTCAAAAGCCGCAGCCACCGCCCGCAATACTAGCTGTTGTTCCTCCCGAAGTAGGGGCAGTTCAGGAAATTGAGCCTCATGCAGAGGAAGAAGAGGAAGCCACTCCTTTGGAAGTTCAATTGGCTTCCAAATCCACAGCAAGGTAAAGGAGGGTTAGTACATCAAGTTCTTCACCAAGCCCCCCTTCTGATGATCTAGATGCCACTTGGAAGCCACAAACTGAGTCTGAGAGGGAAACACATCACAAGAGCAGGCATGGGAAAAGGAAGGTTCCAGAAAGCCTTACACTTATGGATGTTGATGTAGAAGAGCAGGATGATGATGATGAGCCAGTCATCACAAACATCACTCCCGGGCCTGAGGAGATGGAGACCAACATTTTTACACTATCCAAAATGGATGCGAGGGATGTAGCAAGCATACCTCCAACACAGGTAACACCAACACGACCTCCAGCTTCCATATTTACATTAGCAAAGGGCCAGCAGCGTCCTACATCCAGCACAACAAGCACCACCTCAGCAGAAGTAGGTAGTGGTCCTACACAGAGTCAAATTCAACACACACCCTCCAGTTCATCCGGCATTGGAAGTGGGAGTGGCACCTCCAGCAGGAGACAAAAGTTAAGCTCCCAGTGTGGGACTTCTTTACGGTTAGCGGAAAGGAGGAGAACATTGCTATATGCTCCGTTTGTCATACCTCTGTTAGTCGTGGTAAGCTTGGTACAAACTATGGTACCGGAGGCCAAATGACCCATCAGAAAAAACACCATGCAATCCAGTGGGAGGAGCACCTTAGTCGCTTCAAAACTGGAACCATTGGCCATAAACGAGTAGAAAGTCCACTCCCGGTGGAACAGGAAGAAGAGGGAGACATTCTCTGTGGTAGTGGTGCACAAAGTAGCCCTGTCCCCAGCACTGCAGTGGTAACACCCACATCCTCAGCCACATCTCATTGGCACAAGAGTAAGAGTCAGCCTGAGACACCAAGGAGTACTGCTGGCCCAAAAAGTGCGACGTTGACCACAGGAAGGAATACCATGCAGCCTACCATTCTTAGCATGTTTAGTAGGCCGGAGGGGCAGTACGAACGCAACCACCCAATAGCACGTTTGTACAATGCAAAGCTGGCAAAAATGTTAGCACTGGACCTTCTCCCTTTTTCTTTTGTTGAAGGGGTGGGTTTTCTTGAGTTTGTGACCACCATCTGCCCAAAATGGAAAGTTCCCAGCCGCTACTATTTCGCAAGAGTTGCTGTTCTAGCACTACATCACGACGTGCTGGAATTGCTTGGAAAAGCCTTAAAACAGAGTGCTGTTCAGAGTATACACCTGACAACAGACATGTGGACCAGTTGCCAAGCCACTGATTACATGTGCATCACTGCACACTGGGTCTCTTTTTCGGGTGTTAAAGATAAGATATCTGACGGTGTTGTTGACACCGCTGAGATTTTTAAAGACACTCGCAAACATGCAACTGTGCCATGTTTGCTATGGAGAAATCTCATACTGCTGCTAACATTTTGGATGAGTTTAACAGCAAGGTGTTTGAGTGGCTGCGACCAAGAGGTCTTACCATTGGTTTTGTTGCCACGGACAATGGCAGTAATGTAGTTAGGGCCATGAAAGATGGTGGCTATTTCACGGTGCCATGTTTGTTGTTCAAGACTTTCTGAAAAATGAAAGCAAAGTCAGCAGCTTACTGACCACCTGCAGAAGAATATGCGCACATTTCAACCATTCTTTTAAAGCCCGGAAGGAGCTGAGGGTCATTTAACGTGACCATAAAATGCCAGTCAAAGCACTCATCCAAGAGGTGCCAACACGTTGGAACTCAACGTATTACATGCTTGAGCGTCTGTTTGAGCAGTACATACCACTTAATGCTTATGTCATGAAAAGGTCAGGGGATCCTACTGTGAAAGGCATGAGAGTTGAGATGGCCCAATGGGACCTTGTCAAAAGCCTGACAGAGATGCTACTTCCTTTTGAGGTCTTTACGCGTGAAGTGAGCAGGGAGGACTGTACTATGGGCCAAGCTATCCCATTGTTGTACATGCCAGAGCAAGAGCTGAAGGAGGTGTCAGAAATGTACGCAGGTGTGGATGACAAAGTAGACGCATATTATTTGGCAGACACCTTATCCGCTCGCTTATCTCACAATACAAGGATTCAAAATAACATTGTGTCACATCCACATTACATTACTGCCTCAATTTTGGATCCACGTTACAAATTATTGCTGCGCAGTAATGAAGTCATTCCTTTTTCAGAAGTGAATGTTGCCCAGTACAAAACTTTGATAGCTGAGGAAGCCACTGAGTATGAAAACAAAAGGATCTTAATTAAAGGCCCGCCCCCCCAGGGCAGAAAAAGTACTGCAGGGCACACAGAGCCAAGTTCTACTTCAGAGGCCAAGAGCAGTGCGTTTGCCTCCCAGCAGTCAACAACACTGCCAGCAATAACATCAACAGCACCAACAGGATCATCAGGCACATTTAAAAAAAACGGCAGGTGATTGGTTTCTACGGAAAGGGTATTGTACGTCCATGACTGATGCAAAGGCAAAAGAGGCCCAGGAAATCAGAGCACCCCTGAACATTGAGCGGATGGTTCAGGCCTATCTAGATGACACAACAGAGGTCTTCATGGAGCAAAGCCCATTGATGTATTGGCATGGGAAAAGAAGCCAATGGCCAGTGCTCAGCAGGCTGGCGATAAAGTATGTGGCTTGCCCTGTTGCAAGTGTCTCTTCAGAGCATCTTTTCAGTGCTGCTGGTGCCATAGTTACTGTCAAAAGGACCAGTCTCTCACCCAAAAGCGTTGAGAGGTTAACCATGATCAAAATGAATCAACACCTTATACCACCGGAGTACAAAATACGTGAATCACAGCAGGAAGAGGAGAGCGACTTCGATGACATAAGTAGTGGGTTGTTAGACATACTTCTGTCTGAACCACCAGAGTTTGAGGACGAGCTCCTATTCCCTGACAACTAGGTTTACAAATTGTTCTCCCTTCCTTTATTTGTGTGTGACTGTGTATCTGTTTTTCTGGTTCAAAATCTTATCACAACAAATCCATCAACAGTCTCCTCTTTTTATTTCCCTATTGAGGTTGCACGTCTGTGCATAACTGTCCACTCCACTCCTCAGGGTCCTGCTCCATCTTCCTTACTCTCCCTAAGTACATTTCAAGCAAGCCAGACATTGGATGGAGATGGAGAATAGTACAATACATGTTGCCTCTAACAGTACCACCATAAGAAGTGAAACGTGACTCCAGCTATATTCCATTTTGTTTCCAAGCCGAAAGAAACTCATCACTGACTGGCAGAAGGCTAGGCAGGCATCAGATCAGACAGCCAAAGAGAACACCAAGACAGGTAATGAGTGATTATTGTGAATGATGGTGGCATGCATTGCATTGGATGCTGGCTGACTACGAATAATTGTGCATGAAGTAGAACTAGACTAGTTTATCGACAAAGTAAAAGTGACTCAGGTGTGGTGACAGTTAATGTTTCCTTGTTGTTTAATAATAACCACATTGTACTCCTACCATTGCAGGTGCCGGCCAATATCCGTTGCAATTTAGTAATATGGAATATATTCTAAACTTAATCAGTCACTACAGACTGAGTTGGTGTTGGAGAAGATGTACCACACGGTCATTATCATGATGCTGCTGAGCATACTATCTTTGCACACAGTCAGTTGGATCGGAGAAAATTGATGGAATAACTGCGTTTCATGGGCTGACTTAAAAGGTAAACAGTTTGAACAAGGACTACAGCGCAGACCTAGGCTAGATGTCCGTGTAGTGGTGTGGACTGGAGTAGTGTGTAGTGGTATGAGGGACAGTGGCGCATTGATTTATTCACTTCGTTTGGAAAATGCTTGGTTGCTGCAGTGAATATGACATTTCTCTGGCTCGCTCAAAATGTAATTAAGGGGTAGGGTGCCTGGCCTGTGCCGCGGTTCTCCTGTTCTGTGGCTGTGCTGGCTCCTGAGTCCTGTCCCGTTGTTGTTGTAACTTAATGCTGTAGAGTAGACACTTATGTATCCTATCCAAGCTGCCTCAGTCTGAAAGTGTTCTCTCCAGAGTGTTGTTTTCTCGTCTTGCACTCCACTGTAATTGAGTTTATTGTTTTAAATGCAGTAATTTTTCAATACCCCGTTTGTTTTTCCATCTACACTTACAGGCCGGCCTTTAACCTGTGCTATAGTGGGAGAAACGACTCACACTTACCTTACCAATCCGCATCAGGCAGGCAGTGGTACCCAAGATTGATGTGCGGAGTCGGAGTGTCCATGGAAGGGAGGACCAAGAGGAATGACGATAATGATGCAACTCCACATTTGGACAAGGATAATACAGTAACTTTAGTATCATTCATCATTCGTCTTTAAATTTATTTGATTGCTTTTTTCTCTTCAATCATTATGACTGTGTCTTGTGGTTTGTTTGGTAATTGATCCCTACAACTATTTTTGAATTTCCTTTGCTTGCTTGAAAAATAAAAGTAAGCCCGGTACATCATGTAATTGGGTTCGGTCTGAGCTCTGAGGGCGGCAGACAGGCAAGGCAAATTTCAATTTCTTCCCTGACTGTACTGTCTCATTGGGTAATAGTAGTTATAGTAAGTACAACTCATTATCATTATTACCATCAAGTTCTCTCTTCCTCAGCATGCATGCATTTGCTTTTTCTCACTTTATACTTTGATTTCTTTGATAATGGATCATGGTCGTCTTACAAGATTGTGTTTTACTTTTGTTGTGTCCATGCATACTGTCTGTTTTTCTTTCTCAAACCTTTCCCAAAACCCCACTTCCCATCCATTCTTCAATCCCTAACCCTCTTCCCCGGGCTGTGTGATTTATATTGAGGTGTGATGTGATGACTACATTAAATGTACACCAATTGATCACACGCTTGCTGGGGCAGATGTGGTGAAAGCAACACGAATTGAATTTCAACTGAGGCTGTGCAAGGATCTTCTTCTGCTAGCCCACCCATGCTGTAGTTTACTTTGTGTTCTGTTCTACTACTCCTCCCACAGTCTCTCAGTCAAGTGACTTTCTCTTTCTTTTTTCAAATGTTATTGCCAGTGTCTACTACTACCACGACAATAATAGCATCTTGTCCGTTAATTTGGGAAACCAACCAGCATGCAGCCATCAGTGTGCCGAACTTCAACATCAATTGCAGGTAAGATAAGTTTAGTGGGAGGTATGGACCAGGAGGAGAGACTGACACTGACAGTACTATTATGACAATTAAAATAACTCAGTGAGGGGTACTGCATCTATCGGTTTGTGTGTTACAAAATCGGCAGATCTTTTAAATCAAACACTGGCTGTGGGCATGTAGCAGCACGGAAACAAAGTAAACAACCATGTAACTTAGATTGAATTCGGAAAACTGTAACCCACCACAAAACATTAACATCGTATAAGTAAATAGTATATATTTTCATTTCCCTAACAAAACTAAACTATCCCGCTCTGACCTAACCCACCCCCCTCCCTAACCCCAACCAATGTCCACAACAAAACTAAACGAAAGTCCAAAGTCCCAATGTTCGAATGAATCCCCAACGCCCACAAACCCACCCACCAACAAAAGGAATTAAAAAAGGGGCAAATGACGAGGTCCTCTATCGTCGGCGGGCCTTAAGGTGTTGATCAACCAGGATCTTTACCCGCTCCTCCAAGTTCTCCTCTAAGCGGGCCACCCGGCGGAGCAGCTGGCGGCGAAATGCCCTGCAGTTACATGCAGGGTGGGGGGCAGCAGTGCTTGATATTGATGGGCGCCGGCAGCCGGCTGCCGGACCACAGCGCCGTGAAAGTGGAGGCAGGGCCTGACTGGGGCCCGGGGCATTGGGGGAGGCTGCAGCCGCCTCCTCCTCCTCCTCCGCCTGAGACACCAGCCGGCGATAATGCTCACAGATGGTCTCCAGTTTCCGGCGCCGGGCCCTAGTGGCCAACTCCTTCCTTGATGGTTTCGTGGGTGTGGAAGGAGTATCTGTATTAAGAAAGAAAAAGAACATGTTGTAGGCAATACTCTTAGCAAAACAGAAACACATAATCATTCAACACATAGTGTCACAGTATCACTAGCAAACACAGTTCATAACATTTGAGATTTGGTGGTAAGTATCTATTCTCTACTCCTACTTCCTTGGACTCTAACATTTGTGGGAGTTTCCGACATTATAAATATAATCGTACTATGTACTCCGGACCGGTACACCAGTCGTGTTGTTCTTATCTGTTGTTTAGCCCAATTACATAACCTTGTTGTAGCCGGCATGCCAGCTCAGTCAGCTAAGCTTGCACCCAAGAGAAACAGATATGAGCCACATGATGCAGACTCAAGTTAATTATATTTACTACTACTGTCTGCAGGTGGGGAAGCTCATATTTTAGTATGACGCCTTACGGCCGTTGGCACTGGCCATACTCTGTTACATTTTTATGTTGATTACCTCTATTTGGCCGTAATACACAGTTTACTCGCCAGTGCCACCCACCCGTCCCCTCCCCATGTCACCGCCCGCAAACACTCCCACCACCAACCGCTACTGCAGAGGGTACTTTGCTTTCATTGATTGTGTAACCAATAACCATAAACAACAGATAGGCCACCCTTTGCAGGCTGGCTGCCACAAGCGAAAATAGTACATTAATAATAGGTAGGGAGTGGTCCCCAGAGTGGGAGGAAGGGGCTTCCGCTTGAAAATGTATATATATATAAATATATATGACGTGCTTGCAAACTACTGCAAGTGTACTGTATTCGGAAAATACTACCTATATTCCCCTAGGCTTTGCTCATGTCGCGCAGTTTCTTTTACATTTTCTTCAAAGTAAGAATCTCCAGTGACACTTTCCAACCCTTTACTGCCTATAGTACATCCAGGAATACATCCATTCAAGTAAACGTGTATCCTTCTTTTTTATATCTGTCATACTTAGTTGGTTTCACCAACAACCACCCATGCTTCAGCTCCTTCCTTGCTTGCCTTGGCTTTGAGATTGAATTTGAACGAAACAACGCTGGTTTTTGCTATCTAGCACTATCCACCCATACTTTATCGCCCACCCAGGCAGGCATTCTTTCACCTTCCACCCATCCTTCAACATCCCATGCATCTGATCTGATTACTATCACTATCAGCCACCTATGCATGCTTCCAACAGCATATCCTTCTCTGCCAGTCAGTCATATTATTTATCTCGCCCGTCCTTCCACCCTTAGTTGTTTCCCTCTTTGTTCAACACATCCATCAAGGTCATCTGATCTGAGTTTGTCTTCTCCATAAAACCTTCACAGCTGATTTTGGAGTCAAATCGAAGAGGCCATTGGTTACTCTACTCACGCTGCTAATGCTAAGTAAAGGGTGTCTTCTTCAACCGTTGTATAATAATAAGTCGCACAGTACAGTGAAATAGTGAACACACTTCCATCTAGTAATGTCAAGAATTAATGAATATAACTTACCGCCTCCGGCCACTGCTGCTGCATCCCCCCCCTGTCTCGCCTGCAGGTGCTGCCAGTTCGCCTGCCCCCTCCGGAATGGCCGCATCGCTGGCCCCGACGGCACTGGTAGATGGTAGTGTGCCTAGAAAAAAAAATCACAAATTTTTAGATGCCTGGAAACCTCCCCCTATTTAAAGTGTTGTTCACTTGGAACATTGAAATAAAAGTTAATACAACATACATCAGCACTAGACAGTATGTACAGTCAGTAGACAGACACTAGTGGTGATATGGTTCCACTTCCTAGGGTCATCTAGTCCTACTCTACTCTTTTGAAAGTTAGCCTGAGCCATGTGTAACCCTTTTAGATTCATCATGTCGACTACTACTCTTTTGGCGCATATTTAATTATACCTGCAAGCTTAGTGAGATGTGCAGGAGAGTAGATGCCTTTGAGGCCACTTGACATTTGCGTACAAGTGACAAGGTTTGAAAAAACACATTATTGAGTTTGTTTAGTTCATATTGCTTGGCCATCACATACATGTTACAATTTTTGCCATGACTGCAAAATGCTTCCATTCACCAGTATACTATGTAACGGCTAACTCGCAGCATTTTCTCATATAATAGGCGGATGATTCCCTTCTACAAACCAGAGATTTACAGAACATATAATGATGCAAGATTATGTAACCAGTATTTCTACGTTCTACGGTGAGGGGTCTTCCAGAATTCGAAAGACCTTGGCTCTTGTTCTTGTTGTTATGCACTTGTAAATGTTTACTGTTTTAATGTTAGGCTTTTTGCTGGCTTATTGACTATGGCTGTAGTAAAATAAATTTTCATGTACCGAGTTTGATACTTGTTTCAAATAAACCTTATGAACTTACACATAGACTCTGTGGTATTTGGGGTGGTGGGGTGGACTTACACAAGTGAGTGTGCAAAATGGTATTATTATGTTCTGGGTTGTCTGTTTCAGTCATCATCAACATTTTGTATCTTCGTGGGACCCTAATGTGAGACACTAGCTAGTCGGTCAGGGGATCCTGGGTTCTTCGGACTGAGGTGTGATCAGTAAGGTCCAACCTCCCATCCGCAACATCCTATTTTGTTGTGCATAGTTCTATACGTGGCTCTGCAGAATCACTAGACAATAGTAGTATCATGTACTATCCGATCAAAAATACTAGTCAAATATCTGGTTGGCCATTTTGTTTGTGGTAATTGTCAAAGCCTCAACATTGAGAAGACTTGAAGAGGACAACCCAAAGGACAGGACACAGTGGCTAGAGCTATTGGTCAATCAGAGTTTTATTATTCCAAAGAAAACCTTCTATAAAGAGTGGGCAACTGTGCAAGCTTTGCTACAGACAGAGTAATATAATAGTAATAGTAGTAGTAGTACAGAGAGTCATAGCAGAGGCAGTTAGTTAGAGGCAGGGATAAACAGAATTTGTAAACAGATAGTCAAGGTCAAAGAAGTAAGCTTTTGTAAAAATAGAATTAGAAAGTGGAACCATAATTTATAGTTCGGAAAAAAAAGATGCAGTAAAAGTTAGGGAAATATAAATGTCAATAACCACTGGAGGACTTACTGGGGTCAGCAGCAGGAGCCTCAGTAGAGGAGCGGCCCTCCTGTGGTTCCCCCGCCGACTCCGACCCCGTCTTCTTGCCCCTGGGTGGTGCTGATGATCATGAAAAATATAATAAAGAAAGAGACAAACATTAAGGAGTGCTGTGAAAGAAATAATCATTTGGAAAAATAAGTCAAACAACATTTTAGGAAACAACAATTGCAATAAAATTGACCTATCTAATCAGATGGATCGACTACTGGCTTCTTCCTGCATTCATGGATTGTCTACTTAGTTATTTATGAACACTCCAGTGTTCCATAATCATTCTGATTACAAATACTAACGAAGCCTAGTAATTACCACCTGACCTACACCACCTATTCCAGATGGGCCAATTGTTCACTAAGTCTGCATTTCTATTTTTTTTCAGCCATCAAATGCATAGATGAGATAGAGGACACATGCATACATTAGTGCATACATAGATACCACTAATTGTGGGTTGGTTGCATGATTCTGATCTAGTTCTGCTACTGACTGACCATGCTAAGCCTACCACTCACTAAACAAAGTACAAAACGTTCGGAGGACTGGGGTAAGCAGCACTCAGTGACAGAGGAGGCATCACGCAGACCGCATAAAACAATTATTAACTAATACTAACAAACTAAACCTAGTATCCAATATCCATCCACCACTATGTCACAGTAGGACAATGGAAGGACTAGTCTCTCTAACAAATCGCATTACCTAACTTCAGTTCTGTAAAATAAAATGTTATATAATCAGCATCAGCACAAGCTAGCGCAAACTAAGTTGCAAACAAGTAAGAGAGTACCACCGAGCACCTGGGTACGGATGTATGACGTTACAACGCATGCTGTTACAACGCACGCCATCTAGTGCAAGTCGATGTAAAGACTTGCGTTGTAATGTCCTGCGTTGTCAATGCACTCGCGTTGTAACAGTTTCGTTGTAATGGTAGTGCGTTGTAAAAGTTGCGTTGTAAAGGTTGTTCCCCCCTGGGTACTTAACCTCTTCGATGCCGATGACGGAACGGTTCCGTCATGCACGCCGGTTGGGCTGTGCTTATGACGGAACCGTTCCGTCATGGCCCCGCCCGCGCTCAGATCTTTCAGTACTGCGCGGGAATCCGCGCAGCGCTGAAGAGGTTAAATCAAAGAACATTTTGCTTTTTGGAACTTAATTTACCCGCAACGCCAGGCACGCAGCAGTAATCTTGTTGTTCATCAAATTTAATATACACAATAAGTTACTCACCAAGCCCGACGACCTCGACACCTAGCAGGTCCAACAGGTCCTGCTCCCGGTCCAGGATGTCGGACCACCGGTGGGCTAGTTGGTTGTGGGTGCGCCGGACCCCAGACACCGACGGTGCCGCTCCTGGGTAGCGTAGCTGGAGCCGGGCCTGCCGCCTGCTGCCAAGGTCAAGGGGAGGTGGCGCTGGATAAAAAAACCAAGGGCGGCCACCTCCTCCTCCCCAAATCGTTGCCGGGCCTGCACCCCTGCAGGACGCATTCTGCCGCAAGGCAGGCAGGCCTTCTGTGCTCCTGCAGGTCCCTTGCCCTTGCCACTGGGACTTGCTGTGCCCTTGGCCATGGCTCTGGGGTGGGTGGGAGGCGGAAAAGAAAAGTTAGAAGGGGAAAAAAAGTTAGGGGGAAGAAGATAGAAAGAACTTTATAAAAGTAACAAAAACACAGTAAAAGTAGAAATAAAATGGAAAATATAAACTCAGGCAAAGAGAGAGATAGATAATAATTAAAAAAAGTCAGAAAAAATGTTTTAAAGACAAAGGATGGCAAAGATAAAGGGAGGATACAAAAGTAGGCCCAGAACCATAGGATAGAGTGAAAAACAAGATGGCCGCGCCCATTCGCGACCGCGTGGGTAAGTTCGCGCGATATTTCTCGTGAACATGTACTATTCATCGCGAACAAGTAAAATGCGCTCCCAAACACGTCAATGCACATCGCGAACACGCTATCCGCGACCCGGAAGAGGAAATAAGGCATCGCGAGTGGGCGGGACAATAGAAAAACAAGATGGCCGCGCCCATTGGCGACCGCATGGGTAAGATCGCGAGATATATCCCCCGAGCATGCAAACAGCTCCCCGAACATTCTTACCGCGCTCGCAAACAAGAAAAATCCAGCGCGAACAGGTTGCCACAAGCAACTACGCAAGCTCGCGAAGCTTCACGAAGGTCGCGTAGTGCAATGACACCTTCGCGAAGCTTCGCGAAGCGCGGCTACGCGAACTACGCCCAGCCTTAGCTACAGTAACTCTTGTTACTGTGTAAAACTGTCTTTTTTTTACTATTTGAAACTAGGTTTCTGTAACTGATGTCATTTTGTATCTCGTTAATCCTCATATAACGCGCTCTGATACCTCCAGATCTAGCAAGGGCTGCATAAAACTCTGCAAATAAAATAATGTCCAGCGGGTGGGCACCCCGGGACATTGCAGGAGCTAGCCCGGGGGGGTGGCCAGGGCCAGCAGGGATCCTGGAGTGGGGACATGGAGCTTCGGGGAGGTGGTGGTCCCCCCGGGCTTGAGGGGGCCAACAAGGCCTCCCTGCTGCTAATTAATCAAAGCCATGGGGAAGTGGTGGTCCCTGGGGCTTGGGGGGCCCATGAGGCCCCCCTTTAATAAAGAAAGCCCGAGGAGGTGGTGGTCCCCGGGGCCACGTAGGTGGCAGGAGCCCCCCCATGCTATTTTTAAAACTAAGCCCTGGGGAGGTGGCGGTCCCAGGGACTGTGGGGGCCCCCGCAGGCCCCAGCGAATTAAATAGGCATTGTCCCTGGGACCTGGCCCACCCGGGGGCTTAAGAATAACGAAGCGCAGGAGCCCGTGATTCGTTCTTTTTATTTTCTCGGCCAGATTCGCAACCCCAGCGTGAATTTGGCTGATTTTTTTATTTATAAAATACTTTATTTGGCCCTGGGTGTCCTTGTGGAACCCCCTGAGCAGGCATAGGGGGTCAGGGTGTTTGTACCCTGCCCCCTTCTCTTGTTTTTCACCTTTTTATTTACTCTTTTCTTGTGACTCGGTTCTACCTAGTCACAAGATGGCTGCCAACACTTCCTGGCTTGGAGTGTTGGCAGCCAATCAAAGTGAAGCTTGTGCCAGGGAGGAGTCGCAACTCCTCCTCGGTGCTCAGATATCGAAAGTTTTCTTTTTATAATTACTCAGGAACCACTGAACAGATTTACATCATTTAAAAAAAAGGGTGCTTTCTGAGCTAAGAGCTACCTTTTTGGCAAGTTTGGAGTAATTCCATTCAGGAGTTCGGGCTGTAGCCTGTTACAAAAATTCCTATGGAAATTAACAACGCACTTTGGGACTCCCCTTTTTTCTCGGCCCCTGCTTGACAAATCACCCGACACTTTCAGGACAGGAGCTGACCGGAGTGGGCCACCAGTTTTGAAAATTTCGCGATGATTGGTCGAACGGCGCCAAAGATATTGGCAATTCAAAAAACGCTTTTCCTATGGATAAGAGTTCCTAACTATATATATATATATATATATATATATATATATATATATATATATAAATATTTATATATGTGTATCCCACTTCGCCGAAACTGCAGCTCTCACATGCAATGGGTGCAGATACTCGCGGAGGTGATTCCACGGACCATTATAAATCTCCAAAATGACAGCGTAGTGCACTCGGGAGCTCTTTCAATGCTTTATTTAAAAACCACCATAAACTGACAAACGCATTTGGCCTACACGGCCTTTGTCAATGTCTCTCTGCCTCAGTTGTGCTGCAAGCAACCTGCACACTTTCTTCCCCTGCTTGTAATGTCAGTTCCTCAGCTTTTGGAACACATATACAGACTTTGAGGTGAAAAGGCTACTGAGGCCCATGCGTGCCTTTCTCAAGCTGTGCCTAGTAGCATCCGAGTGGTGGGTCATAGAGGACCACATTAGACAGGCTATGTCCCCTTCCAGGGCTGCCTGCCATTTTCGCCATCGCCTGTTGGACAGGGCTACATCCTTCCTCAGCTGGCCCCTGATCGTGGCCTTCACCGGAACCCAAAGTGTCAGAACTGAGGCAACCAAGTCTTGATTGGCGTTGATATGTGCTCCGAGTTGTTCTTTGCCCACAGGATGAATGTAGGGGAATAGGTTGAGTGGCAGGGTTTCCGGGTTTGGCCCGGGCCAAGCCCATATTGGCCGACATGCTGATCGGGGCATGGTCAGAGAGGACGCCTTCCAGAATGGAAGTCTCACATCTGAGGGGGAGGAAAGGGTGGGCCAGGGTGACTTCAAGCCATGTACTGGGAAAGATAGGTGTATTTCCGGTCAACCTGATGTAAGAGGCGCCACACATCCAAGTGGCCATGGTCCATTTTGCTGTCCCCCAAGAGGTCCCGGTTGGCATTGTTGTCTGCATCAATAGGGCCTGTACAGTCTAGGATTGAGTCACAGGCCAAGTTCTAGTCGCCTCCCACCAGAAGATGCATGGCGACAATTTCTGTCTCAAGAGAGTTGGAGAAAGAAGGGGCATTTCGCTCCCGTCAGCGTGAAAATGGAGCCAACACATAATACTCTTTCACCTATCATTAGTTTGGCAAATGTATACCGACCTTCCCAGTCAACTCAGGTCTCCACTGCTTGGGTGGTGTTGTGGCCCTCAATTAACAAGTGGGCTCAGTTTTAGGGGCACGCAGGATGTATTCTTTGCAGCCCCTGTCCTGCATGTGCTCTGCCTCCACCTTGAGTGCCTTCTCCCTGCTAATCTGCATGTTGTGTATTTGTACTGGTGATGATACAGGGGTGCCCCGGGCTGCGATTCCAGGTGGGCATGGAGAAGTGTCCATGGTACTCTCACGCAGTCCATCCAGGAAAGTTAGTTACTGTTGAGCAGTACCTAAATGTACGGCTAATAATCAATAAATATACTCTTGCTAAGTCTGGGAATGTCTACCTAGCCTTTAAGAATCTAAAGTCCACTTTGACCATGTAAATCACACTAAACTTTGGGGCATGATGATGGATATGGGAGTCAAGGCCAATATTGTTAGGGAACCCCATAGCCTGGTATCGGCCAGTGTGAGGTACGGCCCAATGGGGGAAACCACTGAATATTTTTTGCTTTCTCGGTATGTGCAACAAGGCTATGTCCTGGCTCCACTTTTAATTACTTTATATATAAACTGCTTGTGCCAACATCTGGTCAGCCTAAATGTGGATGCTCTGCATATAGTCTCTCCTTCAGTCCCTGTCTTGCTCTACATAGACAATGCTGTTCTAATTGTCAGGGCGAATCTTGGGCTGCAGAAGCTCTTTGATAGTTTTGTTGGCTGCATGAATGGACTGGCGATAACAGTGAATCACTCGAAAAACCTGCATTATGATTTACAGGTCTAGGTTGAATAGGAAAAAGTCCTTCTTTGCTAACAGTACCAAATTGTATCACTTTCAAATTTCCCGTTTTTGGGTGTACTCTTTAATGAAAATGGAACCCACTTGGCGCTGCTATGTCAGTTAAATTTGCTTGCAATGTGGTGGGACTCTTTAAGTTTATAACCAACCTAGAATCTAACCCTCTCAGGGAGGTTGTGGCAGTAGGTAAAGCCAAATGTTTAGCAGTCGCAACTTATTGTATCAGAGTTTGGGCGATCAAAGATTATTTGGCATTTGGAGAGTTGAAAATAGCTGCCTCAAAATTGCTGGGTGTCCCACAGAGCATGTCTACCCATATAAGCCATGCTGAACTTGGTCTTTATTACATTAATGATCTTATTAAAATTCGACTGCCCTTATGCAGCTATCCATTTGTTCAAAGCCTGAGACCAATTTCAGCTGGAAAATGATTAGGGATTGAAGTTGAATAAGGTTGTCAAAATTCCCTGGGTAATGTATATAAAGAATACAAGTATTAGCCTGGGTTTCCCTGAATTTTATACCAGTCCAGAGACCCTTTTATCAGCCTTTAAACAAATTCTAAAGGATTGTTTCTTAGAAAATGCACTTTATTACCACTTTGAAAGGATATTAATGTCAAATATTACAAACAAGCCATGTTTTACTTACAATCAATCCCATCCCTAAGTGTATGCCTGATAGTAGGGATTTAAATACAGTGTGCCATCAAATATAGGAAATCTGTCTTTCAGAGATATATGTTTGTCTGATGGTTTTGTTGCTCTTTATATTTCATATTTTCTGATGCCTTTCAAAGTTTATTTTCATCTTGGAATATGTATTCATTCACTAATTGTTTTTTGATTGATAAATTGTATTTGTCTTTTCTGGCCTTCTGGCTGAATAAAGCTTTTTGATGATGATGTATTACACAGTGGCGGTCACCACTGTATTGTTATTGTTAGGTCAAAGTTCTCATAGGAAGAGTAGTTATTGGTTTGCTAATAAATTTGGTACAGTTGATCAACTTTTCAAAGAAAAATTCATCCATCTCAACTCCTTCCTGGAATGTTTTGGGGTGATCCATCAAGAGGGGTCTGAGAAAAAGAGGGACGCAAAATATTGTTTTCATTTTTATAAAATAGAGTGATCCAATAGACTGAGAGGGCTTTTTTTCTCTTCAATCATTTCGGTCCTGTGGAACTGGTACCAGTGCAACAAGAACAAGTGATCTCATTGATTGCCCACAACTGGAAGAAAGATGTTGCGGCCACTATTACAGGACAAGGGTACCGACCCACGTGTCCTGAATCAATAGTTGAGAAAACATTTAAGGGGACATGTGAGGGGTATACTGACCCCTGCCACTTCTGGAGGGTCACAGAGGGAGCCCCACTTGGGCAAAAATAAAGTAAATGTCCTGGTGGTCTGACAGTACTCCTGCGGGACCCAACTTAGCAACCCCTCTAGTACTGTGGGACTCCTCTGGGAGGGGTGGTACCAAGAGATCATGCATGTTTCAACAAGATAAGCTTGCCTGGTCTTGTAGTACCCCAGCTGGCACTTCAGCTGTGGTACTGTGGGACTATTGCAGTACTGAAAAAAAAGAAAAATAAACAAGGACAATTTGGGCAGTGGGGTTGGCATCCCAGGGGGGTTGGGCACCAGGTCTGGCCACAGGCCAAGCCCTGTGGGCAATTCCACACGTCATATGGTAAAACGTGATGCTGAGTGGACAAGTTTGGTAAATATATTTAAAAAGACAGGAATTCACTGAAAAATTCAAAGGTTAACGTGATGTTATAGTGTGGTATGCTAATAAGCTTGTACTTTCCATTACCACTTATAACCTCACATATTACATCACCTATGACAAAATTGATGACATCACTAATCATACAATCATTGTAATAGCATTTTATAGGTTTGTGGACTTGAAATGTTTAAACATGTTACATCAATGGACACATTTCTATTCACCTTAGTGGTATTACCATCTTAAACACTTCACATGCTCCACAATTTTAAGTCAACAGATTTACAGGTATACATATGCTACTGAAAAACACCTTCTGTCAGGCCCTACTGACAACACTACGTAGTTTAGTAAAAGTAAACTATGCACGTTCTTGAGATGGGCATAATAGCATACAACCTTAGATTCATGCTTACAATATTAGATATCAAGTGTGAGATAAATCACCTCTAAGTGGGACAATTACAGTCTACATTAACAAATAATGTGCAATGCATGAACATCTTTAGCACTGCATACAACTATTCATCATGGGTACTTGCCTAGATAGCCACAGGTGGTTAATGTATTGTCGCAACCAACTTTAGCATTCCTCACAGAATGTTGTAGAACAGGCTTTGGTTTTAAACCACAACCTTCTTTCAAACATACCTCTGCAACCCACATCAGCTGCACTCTGCCTTTAACATGGAGTACTTCTTCCACCCCAAATGTTAGGGATTTGTAACTGGGTCACCAAATAACTGTTAAGATGCGCAATTATGCCAGAGCTTGCTCTATTTCCATGCTATCAACCGAAACGTGTACACACAATGGCTATGGTGTTATAAATGATGTCATCAGTGATCTCATCAAGAAGTTATTCGAGGTGTCATCAATGATGTTATTCAATAAGTGATAAGTGATGTTATAATTGAGTCCATAAGCAGTGAATGGAAGAGTGCACTTTCTAGTTAGCTCAGCAAACTATATATTGATGAATATCAGTGATTTTATTTGGGTTTTAGAATATTCATATTTCTGTTATTACAACATTTAAATATAATGTCACTTTCACCTTACTTTAACCTTTATTTTTTTCAGTGAATCTATCTATCTATCTATCTATCTATCTATCTATCTATCTATCTATCTATCTATCTATCTATCTATCTATCTATCTATCTATCTATCTATCTATCTATCTATCTATCTGTCTGTCTGTCTGTCTGTCTGTCTGTCTGTCTGTCTGTCTGTCTGTCTGTCTATTTATCTCTCTAATGTGATAAATGTTTATCAAGTTTGTGTTTGGCGTGCTAGGTTTTGATTGTAAGTTCACAGAAAACACCAAAAGTGAAGTTATGATTAGGATTAGTTATAAAACTAATAGTATGTTTAAAAACCCTGATCTTTAGCTAAAAATACAGTTAAAGTGCAGTTATGGTTACATATTAAAATTGCTCTCTCTCAACCCTTGCTCCTTTCTCTCCCTCCCTCTGTAACCTCTTTGTGCTTTTCCTCTCACTCTTTTGTGAACTTTTATGACATCTTTCTTTTGCTGTCTCTGTTTGACCTGTTTTGTGCCATTTTCCCCTCTCTCTCTCTCTCTCTCTCTCTCTGACCCTTTTGTGCTTTTCCTTCCACTCGTTTGTGACCTTTTACATCTTCTTTCACTCTCTCTGTCTGACCCTTTGTGTGCCACTTTTTCCTATCAGTCTCTCTCTCTTTGTGATCTTTTTGTGCTTTTCCACTCATTCTTTTGGAACCTTTTGTGTAATTTCTTTCTCACACTTTATTATTCTGTCAGGACTCTGTTCCTCTATTTTTGTTGTTTGTGTCTGCTTTCTATGCTTCTGAATACCCTTTCCTGCATGCATGCCTTTTTCACCCTCTCTGTGCTTCTTCCCTCCCTTCCCCTTACCTGATCCTCGTGCCTCTCACTCAGTCCCATTCTCCTGCTGACTGCACTCATCCTCAGCCTTGTCCACTACCCCCTGCGCTCTCCCCCTCCCAGGACATTCTTAATGGAGCTGCAATGTGGACGCACCACTGGTGCATTGCAGGCACACCATAGGCGAGTCAGTCAGTGCCCATCCACTTGTTGACAGCTCCCAGTGCCAGCAACACTGATCCTCCGCTGACCCAACGCTCTTTCATGTGCTTAACTCTGGACACCACTCTGCTCTCTGCTGTCATACCACACCACATAACAGGGAGTTTTCACCTGCTCCTACTGTCACTTCACTTTCACCACCATACCACACCTGCAGCGTCAACACCAACCAAAGATTAGGCCTGGGCGGTAAATTCCGTTCCGCTTGCAGAATTTGCGGAATTTGGGTAATTGCGCATTCCGCGGAGAATGCGTTATTGCCAAAAATTCTGCGTGTTCGTGAGAAATTCCTCCCTGAGCATGCAAACAGGGTTTGCGAATAGGAAAAAAGCATCACGAATGGGCGGAACAATCAATTATGCGTGTTCGAGGAACTCTACGTGCTCACAAAGATTTTTTACCGTTTTGTGGAGCTTTGCGCAAATTCCGCCCATCCCTACCAAAAACATCCCAATCACGACACCACAAATACTTTCCAACAAACACACACACCTCCACTCGCCAATATCATGCATGCTCCTTAACCCCACTCACTCAGCAAGCATGCCACTGCAATCTGTAAGAGGAATCACTATAATTTATAATGACACTTTCAACTACATCACACCCACACATGCCAAACCAAACTAAATGGAGCATCTCAACTTTAAATTACGAATCATAGCCAATTTCACGCTGGGCAGAACTATGGTCTTCCATCCCCAAGGCCCCTGAGACAATTTTACGTTCATCATTACAGACTTCATCACCCCACTAGTCCTTCATCCCTCTAGGAGACCTCAGTTTCCATCTAGAAGTCTAGATCGACCCCAACTAGCCTCGTTCCTAGACAGCCTCAGCAACCTGGTACTAACCCAATGCATCATGGACCCCACCCATGCCACTGGACACATCCTAGATCCCATCTTTATATACAGCAACAACATTACAAGCAACACACTAAGGCCCATTGCCTGGGCTGACTATGCTAGGGTCAGTTTCACAATCATGATCCACCAACACAGAAGAACCCACTCTAGTGGGCCCAGTGGGGCAACACTGGAAAAACCTAGCAGCAGTGGATTGGGCCTCAGCCCTCCGCAAGAACATACCAGAACCTATGGACCACCTAGCATGTGACATCGAACATGTAAACAATTGGATCAACAATTGTGCGACACCCTGGTCCTGCACAGGTGAAGCCACAGAGCAAAAACAAGAACACAAGTCATCTGGTACACAGAAGACCTCAAAGTAACCAAACAACATTGCAAACAATTGGAACAGAAATGGAGAACCAGCAAAGGTAAAATGAAAAATTATACTGTAAATACCACTCTGAGATAATGCCACCAGCTAATCTGAGAAACCAAGTGGAAGGCCCAGGCTGAATGAATAAACGTCAACTCCAAACAGCAAAGAAATCTTTGCAATGATCAAAGATTTCACCTGACAATATGATGTTTAATATTTTGTTCATAGAGGCCCTTGAAGAAGTGAATTAATATCCCGAAATGCATTGGGCATCTCCATCAGAATGTCCAAGGAATTTTGTCACAGTGTATAATTAAAGACATTTTGTTTACATTGTTTTGTAAAAGAAAGTTTTGTTGCTGTAATATTAAAATATATTTGTATTCGCTTATTCAGAGAAAGTAACAATTTTGAGAGAAAGAATCTCTACTTGAATAGATAGCACAATAATGAGTTAGACTGGCGGCCACCCACAGCGGCCACCAGCAACATCAGCCGAACTCAAGACCTGTGTACCGACCTCTCAAACTTCTTCTGCAGCAAGATCACAAACTTATACAGCAACTTTGCCCCATAACCAGATTCCTTGAACCTCACCAGGCGTCTCTTGGTGACAAACAAAGAAAACACAATAACCACATGGGGCACCTTCTGCCCAGAAGAAACCGCAGCAGTCATGAAGATCATGCACTCCGGGGCCACGTACGACCCTTCCCCACATTCCGCCTTTATCAAAGGCCTCCATCCGTGGGCTCCTCACACCTATCCTCAACATTGCAATCAACATGCATACAGCCATTAATGTATTTGTAAAGAAGACCTCAGCTGACCTGACTAAACTCACCAAATACCGACTAATATCCCTTACCCAGCCAAAGTCCTGGAAAAACCTGTCTACAATGCCTCTCCAACCACACCGCCAATCATGGACTTTTCAATGCCACTCAATTAGGTTTTAGACTCACCACATGATGGACAACTCCCTCATAAAAGCAATGTATGACATACAGATAAACCTTGACTGGGGGGACCTCATGCCTCTTCCCCCTCGACCTATCAGCAGCTTTTAACACCATCTCCCACCCCATTCTGATCTAAAGACACCCACTTGAGTGGATCTGCACCTTCTTCACTGTCAGAACCCATACCGTTAAGAGGCCACTCTATTCCTCTGAAGCAGGGGAGCTCATTTGCAGGATCTTGCAGGATTCCTCACTCAGCCTGATGCTCCTGAACATATATATGACGCCACTAGCAGACATCATCTTGACTCAACATAAACATCTGTACGTGTGCAGAATGCCCACAACTGATACTGTTCCTATTATACAAAACACCCAACACCAGGAACAAGTTCACCTCAAGTACTACCAAAGTGGCTCCATGGATGAAGTCTTACTGCTTCAAATTGAACATGGTCACGACCAAAGAGGTGGAATTTGGGAAAAACGTCTTGATGTGAGACTTCACCTGGTGGCCTTTGGACCTTGGTACAATGCCAACACCTAGCTCACAGGCAAGAAACCTCAGAATCATTATAGACAACAAAGTGGATATGGCCGCTGAAGTAAACAAAGTTGCATCATCCTGATCCCGAAGAAGGTTTTCAAGTCCCTACCAGACAGCACCAGGAAAATGGTCATACAATCCCTCATCACCAGCAGACTGGACTATAGGAACACTCTGGAGCACATTTACAAGATGTGTGGTGCGGGCAGCTCATCAAGTTAACTTGTTGTGCTGTGTCACTGGGAAAGGGCTGGAATGCAACATATTTATCCAATATGGTGCATTCAATTCCTTTTCCCTTGCCCTTTCCCCTTGCGCTGGCACCATTTTGGCAGCCTAGTGCCAACAGAGACATCCATGCACCACAGTGCAAGGGTGCGTATGTTGCATGCAGGTTTGTTTTTGTGCAGAAAGGGGCACCTTCATGCACAAAAACAACCCTGGGAGGGTTTTCCCTCTTTCTGTGTGTGCTAGAGAATGTGCACACATAGAAAGAGAAACCAACAAGGAGAAATAAAGGTATTTCACCTTATTACACCTCACCTGGTGAGGAGTAAGATTTTGGCTCATTCCCAGGGTTACAAGTTCTTGTATATCTGGGAATGCGTCAAAAACCATGAGAGATGCATGGGAACACCCAAAGCAACACCCATGGAATGCCTCCCTTGTTCAGAGTAAAGCAACGCAGCAATATGCGCTACGTTACCTCACTCCAGTTTTTTTAAGTCATTGAAAGCCACACAAAGTAGCTATGTGTGACTTCATAAATCTGAATGCAAGCCTCTCATAAATATTCCCCTCAATGCACAGGAATAATCAACCAGCTCACACAAAGACTTCAGACCATGCAGAACGTTACAGACAGACTTTTCCTCAACCCCTCCCATGTACAGCCCAAATCACACCTCACCTTAAGCAACTCCACTGGACCCCCACTGGCTCCTAATACACCACTGCACACTCCTCCGTCACACCTCCAAAACACTCCACAACACAGGCCTGAGTCTACCGGACTTAAACTAGCATACATCCCGTGCATACACAAAGGCAGATTGGGAGTTGCTCCTCTAAAGACCTGGCTCCTAAAGCTTGGAACAACTTTCCCCAACACACCAGAGCCTCCTACTTCCTTCATGAATTCCGAAAGAAGCTGAAGCCCTGGCTCGTCAAATAAGCCCACCAGGTCAGGCCTCAGGCACCTACCACAAGCACCTGAAAATCCTCGCAGTTCATTAGCGCGTTATAAAAATACAGATAACATGACATAACAAAGTCATACTATATTCCTAATGATCCCGTTCATGATGTTAATAATAATGTGATATGTAACCTGACCTATAAGACATTGTAAATGGATCTGTTACATTAAGGGTTAAGTGATGAATATAGTATTTTGCATTTGATGTATGCATTATGGCTAAATTTATGCTGCATGAGTTATAGACTGCAGAGATAACCATAACTTTCAAATGTTAGTAGTGTTTCATGTGTATCCATAATTACTTTAACTGTTTTAAATGAATTCATATAGACTAATATAGATATACACATTAATTAAAAAAACCTCAGATATGGATCAATGTTGGACATGGCTCAATCTACATGGTCACTCCCAAACTGTTTACCTTAACCTCTCCTGCTTCCTGATTTTCGTTATGTTGGCACTAGGACTTTGTGCACTTTACATCTGCTAACCAGTGCTGAAGTGCTTGTACTCTCTTCCTAAACATGATAAAATTGGCCTAAACATGATTAGCATATTTGATTTACTTTCACACGTCTAGTATATGGTACATGTACCTAAGGTCTGTAAATTAAATGCTATCAGTGGGCCTGCAGCACTCATTGTGCCACCCACTAAAGAAACCCTTTAAACATTTCTTGAGCCTGCCACTACAGCCTGTAGTGCAGTTTTAAACTATCATTTTGACTTGGTAAAATAAACCTTTTGAATTGTATTGTGCTGTGCACACCCTATATTGCGTTGTTGATCATAGACAATTTCTTCGCTTGTGAATCAGGGAAGAGGTTGCCTGCCTCTACTAATAATCCAAACACTTGATGCCTGATCGCATAGCCAGTCAGAAAACTTTATTTTGGCAATTACTGCCATAAAAGCACAATAAAATAGTTAAAAATACAGCATTGTAAGAAATAGGAAGTAAAACTGGAAAAAATAATGCTTATTATGTTTAGGACCGTGCTGACAAGAAAGGAACAAAAAAATAATACTCACACTCACAGAATAATAAATCGTTACAACATTTGGACAAGGGGCAGTAGTTTAGAAGAAACAATGTTCATCCATATAAGGGGAAATATCATCCTCTACCACAGTCCCTTTTTAAAAACAAAACATAAATAAGCTAATAAACATAATTTAAAAATATAAGCATCAATAAATACTTTTTAGAATCAAGATAACAGAATCCATTAGTAATCGCACCAACCAAGTCACAACCCTAACTTTTCACTAGACATCTGCGCTTGCACCCCAAAGCAAAAAGAAATTTAGATATAGCAGCGACAAAGACCGGATGTGTCTCATACTTTAATAGCCTAAAAACCTCTGTAAAATTTCTAATTCCCAAATTCCTGCGCACACCCTATATTGCGTTGTTGATCATAGACTATTTCTTCGCTTGTGAATCAGGGAAGAGGTTGCCTGCCTCTACTAATAATCCAAACACTTGATGCCTGATCGCATAGCATTGAATGACATCACCAACTTATTGATTTATCAAACAATGTTTCTCAATATCAAAGTCTAACTCATCATTGTGCTATTTATTCAAGTAGAGATTCTTTCTCTCAAAATTGTTACTTTCTCTGAATAAGCTAATACAAATATATTTTAATATTACAGCAACAAAAGGATCTTTAACAAAACAATGTAAACAAAATGTCTTAAATTATACACTGTGGCAAAATTCCTTGGACATTCTGATGGAGATTCCCAGTGCGTTTTGGGATATGAATTCACTTCTTCAAGGGCCTCTATGAACAAAATATTAAACATCATATTGTCAGGTATCTCATTTGATGCACAGGGAGGATCACTCCAACCCAGTTTTATATACCATGTAAGGACATGAAGACTGTGAGATAGAAGTACACTAAAGCATGCTAATGATTGTGCTCCCAAACGTGAACCAAAATGTGTGCTAACCACCAAAGATCAAGCAAAGTTACCAAAAACTCCCCAAACTGTGCACAAGTAAATAGGTATGTAAGAATGTGGATCTAGATGTAGAACAGCAACCACTGCGACAATCAACAGAATGTAACACCAATCTCCGTGATGTAAATTTGAAACACACTGACTGAATGTCTAAAAGAACTCCTGATGCCATCCAATAACAAATTCACTGTGTAAACGAACACTGACGCGGTCTACAACAAAATAAACAGAAAGTTCCAAGTTCATGAGTCATGTATAATGTGTTAATCTAATTTGAAAATTAACATATCACAACATTGAGTGATACCTCGTGTATAATTTTCTAGGTGTAAACATGCAGAGTCCCAAAGGTTAAGCTCAATGACCGAAATCCAGGCCGATGCTGATGCTCGAATGTAGAATGAAGAAAGATTGTGCACCTGGACACGCTAGGTATATAATTCTATTACTTCAAATTCAACGAACACGCCGTTGCCTACCTGTGATACGAACTGCCCGTGGACCACTCAAAACTGACGTGTGTAGTGCAACACCCCATTCATTCATCGCCATGTTTAAAAAAGAAGAGAAAGGAAAGAAGGACTACTCCCCTTCGGGTATACCTGAAAGATAACCTTGTGAGCGGTCGCCATCTTGAAACATGACTCCATCAATGCTGAAAATCCAAGAAATTGTTCAACAAGACTTGAACATTTTCATAATCAAGCCCAAAGGTCACCAATTTCTGAAGAAGATCCAGATACCAGGTAGCACATGTCAAAAAGCGGTCCCATTGTGTGACTTGTTGAAGTGGAAACTAACTGAAAAACTGTTCTGTATAGTGACAACTCATGGTAATGTTACATGGACATGACCGTCGTTTGTAACAGCTGTTGATGATCTCGAAATTGAACTGTTTGTCCTTTTGGCACTCTATGGAGTTTACCATGTAACACAACAATGAGATATCTATATGTAGTAACCATCGTAGACATCTGTGCAGCACATATTGCTAACACCTACACTCTAGTTTTCCAAATATTGGATCTTTGCTGAGCATCTGCTCCGGCATACATCATATTACCCAGGGTTTTCTGTTCAGGTCTACTTATTCCTCAGAATGACGACTATGAGATATAAGGTCACAGTTTCAATAACAACTTCTTGGTATCAGACACTTTTGGTAGTTGTGAACAGATGTTTTTTCTTTACAAATTGGAAGTTGAGCACAACGTTTCACATTCATGAACCTACATGGAGCGTTTCTTTGTTCCTTATATATAGTGTTTTTCAGTTAGTTTCCACTTCAACAAGTCACACAGTGGGACCGCTTTTTGACATGTGCTACCTGGTATCTGGATCTTCTTCAGAAATTGGTGACATTTGGGATTGATTATGAATATTTTCAAGTCATATAGAACATTTTCTTGGATTTTCAGCGTTGTTGGCATCATGTTTCAAGACGTTGACTGCTCACGGGGTTATTTTTCAGGTATACGCGAAGGGGAGTAGTCCTTCTTTCCTTTCTCTTCTTTTTTAAACATGGCGTTGAATGAATGGGGTGTTGTACTACACGCGTCAGTTTTGAATGGTCCAAGGGCAGTTCGTATTACAGGTAGGCGACGGTGTGTTTGTTGAATTTGAGGCAATAGAATTATATACCCAGTGTTTCCCAGTGCACAATCTTTCTTCATTCTATGCTCTAGCATCAGCATTGGCCTGGATTATGGTCGTTGGGCTTCCCCTTTGGGACTCTGCACGGTTACACATAGGAAATCATACATGAGGTATCACTCAATGTTGTGATATGTTAATTTTCAAATTAGATTAACACATAATAGGTGATTCATGAACTTGGAACTTTCTGTTGTTTTCGTTGTAGACTGCGTCGGTGTTCATTTACACAGTGAATTTGTTATTGAATGGCATCAGGAGTTCTTTTAGACATTCAGTAAGTGTGTTTCAAATTTATATCATGAACATTGGTGTTACATTGTATTGATTGTCGCAGTGGTTGCCGTTCTACATCTAGTTCCACATTTTTGCATACCCATTTACTCATGCACAGTTTAAGGAGTTTTCGGTAACTTTCCTTGATCTTTGGTGGCTATCACATGTTTTGGTAAATGTTTGGGAGCACAATCATTAGCATGCTTTAGTGTACTTCTATCACAAAGTATTCATGTCCTTGCATGGTATATAAAACTGGGCTAGTGTGATCCTCCCTGTACATCAAATGAGATAACTGACAATATGATGTTTATTATTTTGTTCATAGAGGCCCCTGAAGTTGGGAATTCATATCCCGGAATGCATTGGACATCTCCATCAGAATGTTCAAGGGAGTTTGCCACAGTGTATAATGTAAGAAATGTTGTTCACATTGTTTATGTTAAAGAACTTTTTGTAGCTGTAATATTAAATTGTATTTATATTTTCTTATTCAGAGAAAGTAACATATTTGAAAGATAGAATCTCTACTTGAATAAATAGCACAATAATGACTTAGACATTGATATTGTGAAATATTGTTTGACACATCAGTAAGTGTGTGATGTAATTTAATGCTGTGCGATCAGGCATCAAGTGCAGGGACACCTGTCAAGTGTTTAAAATAAATGTTTTTACAGGTCTAAACCTTTCTTTTTAATACCTATAAGTCATAACTATGGTAGACCTGAAAGGTGAATAGGGCAAGACGCATTGCATTTAAAGAATTAGGACTCGTGTTTTTAAGTTTTGCATGTCCTAACAGTGAAAAACACCTACATTTCTTCATTATTATAAGGCCTATATCTCCAATTGGATAACATCGGGTTACCTTATTACATTTAATTGGTGATGATGTTTGATTGGAAGCAAATAGGGATGCCAAGTTTGGACTCAAACAAATTGTACTTTTAAATGATCTTTAATGATGCTAAAGTTACACTTTTGAAATTGGAATTTTCCTGCCATAAAGCTTCAAAGGCCTTCTAGGAGCTCCCATCTGCCTGGGCCTGTTAATGGCTCCTCAATTAAGAATGCATATTGGGCCAGACATTGAACAATAGGGGGCTAGGTGTGAGCAGGATGAGCCATCCTGCCAGGATGGTTGGTGACAGAGCTGTTCCCTGCCCCATTTGCATTTCAATGGGCTTGCCTTCAGCACTCACAAAGAAACATAACACTATTATTTTGCAGTCCTAGACTTCTTTGAGCCTAGGCAGAGGAAGAACGTAACAGAACCAAATGTGGTTGCAGCCTACAATATTCCCTCACATTAAAGGATGGCACCAGGTATACATTTTTGACATCCTGGGCCACTCATTGGTTCACTCCTGGACCTGCAGACATTACAGAAAAACGACTGCTGTGTTCCTCAGAGAACTGCCATGCTGCTTGAAGCCTGCCTTGTTTCTCAGAGGACTGCCCTGCTGCTACAAGAGGACTGTCCTGCTGCTTGAGGTTTGCCTTGTTACCAAAGAGGGCCGCTGTGCTGTTTGATGCCTGCCTTGTTCCCAAGAGGACTGTGCTGCTGCTTGAGGCCTGCCTTGCTCTGTGAAAAAGAAGATTGGAACTGCTCCTTTCATCCCACACTAACCTGAGTGACTTTAAGGGTTATTGACTGACCTTCTGTTTTGAGCTTCAGGGACACATGTTCCAGAGGCCTCCCTGCAACTGCTTAGCTGACCTGCTGCAACTGATTATGCCTGGAATGGCCTACTCCTGCAGCTGGACCTGCATGACCCCTAATGGCCTCTGCTGGAATAAGTTCCTGATCCCCAAGAGGTGCCTCCCCATGTCTTGGACCCTTGGCTGGCATCATTTGAGCTCCTTGTAGCATCCACCAGTAAATAATTGAAGTACAATGTTGAAATATTAAGGTTCATTCATCCCAACCCCTGCCAGGCATCCTTCCCAAATGGTCTCCCGACAGATAAAGCCATACATTCTAAAACCTATTACATACCAACAATTCTCAAGCACAGAACAAAAGGAGAATAGGGTTCTGCAATTAACCCTATATTTATAATAGAAGACACTTGCTGCAATACTACAGAATCCTATACAATCCCCCCTTTTTAAAGTAAAAACAAAATGAAAACTAATCACACTCAAACATTTCCAAATTCTTTGGTTTCCTTACAATTCTTCCTTTTGAAGTTTTTATAAGTTTAATTTCATTCCTATTCATATTTAGTGTATCTGTACTAGTCATAGGCTGTAAATCCTCTTTAGAGGTCTCTTCTAACGTACTGTCAGTACCATGAACAACAGATTGTTCTTCATCATCTACATCAAGTTCATTTGCATCATTAACCTGGTTATGACAATTATCCACAAAAAAGTTCTAGCATTTTCCACATCATTTTCCTCCTTTCCATTTGTGTTTCTAACTGGAGCTAGGCGGCTGAAATGCCATACCTCACCATTGTGCAATAAAGCAGCATTGTTCATCACCTTAACAGCTTTCTTGGGCTCACTGAATCTGCTCTCACCTTTTGCAATCTTTTTTGCGCTCTTAACACATACCCATTGCCCCTCACATAACTTAACTTGTTGAGTGCCATTTTTGTGATCATAATATAATTTGTTTTTCCTCTGAGATTCTACAATGCATTTTTTTTATTTCTTCCATGTCACACTCAACCATTTCACTTATCTTCATCCAACCAGGATTAACTGTGGGATGGGGTATTCTGCCTCTCATTAATGAAAACGGACTTTTACCAACAGTGCCATGAATTGTAGTCCTGTAAGCCCAAAACATTTTCTTTATTTCATCATCCCATGATATGCCACCTTTATTAGCGAGTTGCAAAACACCTTTGACACTATGGTTCACCCTCTCAACAATACCATTACCACTGGGATGATATAAGGCAGTGAACTGTTGTTGAATCCCAGATGACGTAAGGTAATTTTTCATTTCAGAAGATTTAAATTGCCCCCTACTGTTTGAAAGGATTATAGCTGGAAATCCCTCCCTTAAAAATATCTCATCCATAAATGAAATAACTGTTATTGTGTTGATAACTTCTACCACACTAACTTCCAACTACATTGAAAAAGTATCCACTAGAACTAAGATATATTTATGTGAGCCATCTTGCCACGTGATGGGTCCCATGATATCCAGCGCAATAACCTCTTGTGGTAGTTTTGGGCAACCCAAAGATCCTATAGGTGGGTTAAAAGTTTTAAGAGTTTTATCAGACGTCTCGCACTTGACACACAATCTGGCAAAGCTTTCAATATCCACGTCCACCTTGGCCCACCAATATAACTCCTTGACCCTGTGTTTAGTACATGTGATGCCTGAATGACCTCCATGACACAAATTAATATTTTTTTCTCATAACTTCTTAGACGGAATCACCTTGTCTCCACATAGTACTAATGAATCACACACAATTAGTTCATTGCGAACTTTCCAAAAACCTCTGTACTCATCTTTCAACAATTTTGTTTCCATGGCATTCCATCCATTTGCAATCCATTCTTTTACTTCAAGTAAAACTTGGTCAGTACTTTCAGCTTTAACCCATTCTTCCTTGCTAAAACTGTCCTGAGATGCACTCATTTCACATTTGAAACAGATAATTATTTCCAAGGATTATTGCCTACTTCTATCAAGGGTAAAGACATTCTACTAAGAAAATCAGAGGTAATATATCTTAACCCTGCAAAACACTGAATGTCGTACATAAAATCTTGTAGCCTCATGGAGAGTCTAGCAATTCTTGCTATAGCATTAATGCACCCTCAGTAGTTAAGAGTTTAGTAAGTGGTTTGTGATCACAACGCAGAGCAACTTTTCTGCCCCACAAGAACTTTCTGAAATGTTCTAGCGCACACACACTCCCAAGTTTCTCACTCGATAACTGAGTATCTTTCCTCAGTAGGGGTGAGCAAACAAGATGCAAAAGCAATCACAACTTTTCTATTGTCACCATCCAGTTGTGTGAGGACACTTCCTAATCCTTGCTGATATTACCAGCAATGGGATCATAACCTTGTAAATTATGTGCTCTGCCAATAGCATTCTTTATTTCCTCAAATGATTGCGACAGGTATCAATCCAAACAAATTGTACTTTGTTCTTAAGTAAAGATCTCATCGCATAGGTTTTTTCAGAGAACTGCTAAACAAATTTTGCATACAATTCAGCTAGACCTAAAAAGGATCTAAGATCGTCCGTAAATTTAGGTAGGAACATCAATGATAGCTCTTACTAAGCTGGCTTTAGGATTAATAGCAGAGGAACTGATCTCATGACCTAAATAGGTAACTTTCCTTTCCGCAAATATACATTTTGAAATTTCTGCTGTCACACCTTTACTCTGCAGGATACTCATTACCTCTCTCAAACATTCATCGTTGATTTTTTTGTTGGAACTCATAACCAATATGTCGTCTTGTAAGAAGATGACACCTTGCATATCGCCAAATAATTCTGACATCAATCTTTGAAAAACTCCTGCCGCAGACGCCAAACCAAAAGTCATGCAGAGAAACTGGAAACAACCAAATGGTGTGCAAAAGGCAGTACATTCCCTGCTAGAAGGATGCAGAGCAATCTGGTGATATGCAGAGGAGAGGTAAATTGTAGAAAACCATTTTGGACATTTAGTTAAAGAGAGCATTTCACCAAGCACAAATGAGAAAAGAAAACACTTTTTTGGTTCTTTCTATAGTTCAAAATCCATTGATTTCAGCAGATCCTCATTAATGTGTATTCCATATGAAACTGCGTACGATTAAGCATATGCAAGAGAAATGCTGAGCCAGGAGTTTAATGCTGATCCAAGATGGCCACATGTAGGGTCACTTGAAAAAATTAGAGGGACCCTTTGTGCACCAAAGGACTAGGGTTCAATCTGGAAAAATAACAATATATCCTTTGGTTGGCAAATACTGAGAGAACTCTTACTCATTTACTCACCTAAATCACACACATTCAATCATGGGGGGTACAGTACCAATTGAAAAAGCAGTGTGCCAGTACACAAGAAAGATATTAGAAATGTTACGTATCATTTTATCAAAAGCATATAAAACAATTGTAGCAAATTAAAAAACAGTTAACCATACATAGTATATTTATGTTTAAAGTAAAAAAACATCACACTATAAATAAACCAATGAACAGACACAATAATAAAGACAATTAGACGAGAGTATTAAAAAGACACTACACTTTGTCATAAAGGGACCATATCCGTGCAAGGTAACGTTGGGGCTGGACCCTGATGTACAAAAAGACAATCACACACGTCATGCAATAGTGCCATTATCCGTACAGTGGACTGCCAGACTAGATATTGATTGTCTTTTGATAAAACTAAGTGTAGGTTAAATGCTCTTTACTGTCCACCTTTGTGCAGATCCATAAAATGGTGTCAAAGTTATTAGTAAATCAAAAAGGTTTACATGGCATTCCCCCTTCATTGAATCTTCATGAAACCTGATGTACTGCATTGGCTGTAACTTGCCAACAGATTAATAAAACTACACTGTACTATAAGAAAATTAGCATTTTATTTAGCTTTCCATTTAACTTCAAGATACTGCCTAATTTGTCAGGATTTATCACATAGTGCTACACATAACAGCAGATCAACAATTGTTTACCCCATTTTTGAAACTGAGGCCCCCATTATGGATCAGCTTGAATTTGAAAATACCAAGAATTACCTCAGCATACTAAATGATTGCTAAATTTCAGGGCCAAAGTTTTAAGCACATCTGCAAATGTTTTTTCAACTGACACAATGTATACGTATTAACCCTTTCAAGCCCACCCAGCACCTTTTCTAAACACTAATACCTCAACTGATTTGCACAAAATCAACAAAACCATGATTTTGACCAATGTTCTACTTTCATGACAAGTTTGGTGTAAATCAGCTCATAGTTTAGGCTGTATGTGTGAGCAATATTTCCCATAGGCAAATACATCCTTCGCAATCCCCTTTACCTTTTTTCACTGTACAGAACTGTGGGAAATTGATATACATATTGGGCCCAATTCACAAATGGCTAAGTTTTTGGCGATGGGAATTCACAAAGGGCATTTACGTGTACTATCTAAATGTCTGCACTCGGGGAGGATCTCAGAAAATCTGTTTGGTTGTTGTTGAGAAATGAAAGAAAATCTAAATTTGTTTATCTGTGATCATGGCTAATCACTGTACAGAACTGTAGGAAATTGATATACATATTGGGCCCAATTCACAAAGGTAAACTTAAATGTGTGGTCTAAACTTAGACCAATGGCTACGTTTACGACTTTGGAAATTCACAAAGGGCATTTACGTGTACTATCCTAATGTCTGCACTGGGGGAGGATCTCAGAAAGTCTGTTTGGTAGTTGTCAAGAAATGAAAGAAAATCTAAATTTGTTTATCTGTAATCATGGCTAATTTGCTACGATTGCATGAATAATCGTGAATGCGCATGCCAACAGGAAAGCTGTGATTGTCTGGCAGCAACCTGAGCAGAGAGTTGCAGCTGACATTTTACCTCATTGGAACGGTACCTGGTGCTCAAACCAAATGGCAGAAAGTGCCATAAGGGGTCAGGTTGGTTGTGCCCTGACCCCATGAGAGGAATATAGAAGTCTTTGAGGAATTCCTTATGAGTAAAATATGTAGAAAAACAGACTTTTGTCTGCTTACAATATTTGCTAATTCACTGCAACCATCAACGCACTCCCACATATAATGTCATGATGAATTTGTGATAATACATCACGATGACATCGCAAATAACACAGCATTTCTTAAAATATATACGTTTATACATCTGCCCTCTGTCTCACTCAGGCACTTACTCATAAACCCACTGATATTCTCATGCACTCTCTCACAGGTCCATAAAGACACTTGTGCACTCACTCACAGACCTATAAATATTCTGACTCACTCACTCACAGACCTACCCAGACACTCATTCACCCACTCACAGACTCACTCAGAGACTTATGCACCCCCTCCAAGACCCTCTCAGACTTAGATGTTGACTCTCAGACCCATTCAGATACTTCTGTACCAATTCACAGACCCACTCATTCTCATGCACTCACGGACCTACTCAGACTCACTCACCCACTGACAGACCCACTCGGAGACTCATGCACCCACTAAGATACCTACTCACAGACATACTCACAGACTGATGCATTCACTCACATACCTAATCAGAGACTCTTGTACTCATTCAAAGACCCCTCATATTCTCATGCACTCACTCACAGAGCCACTCAGATATTAATGCACCCAGTCACAGACTACTCACAGACTCATTCACCCACTGACAAACCTATTCAGAGACTCATGCACCCACTTACAAACCCAGTCAGAGACTCATGTACCCACTCACAGACCCACTCAGAGACTCATTCTTGTACTCACAGAGCCACTCAGAGTCTACTGCACCCAGTAAAAGACCTCATCAGAAACTAATTTACCCACTGATAGACCCACTCAGAGACTGATGCATACACTCCCAGATCTACTCATACACTCATGTACCAACTCACAGACCCACTCTGAGGCTGACACTCCCACTGACAGATGCACTCAGACACTCATGCACCCTCTCACAGACCTACTCAGACACTCACACACCAACTCACAGATAAATTCAGAAACTCCTACTTCTTCTTATAGACCCAATCAAAGACTCATGCATCTACTCACAAATCCATTCAGACGCTTAGATGCCCACTCACAGACTCACTCAGATACTGACACATTCACTCACAGACCCGTTCAGGCACTCATACACTCACTCATAGACCCATTCAGACTTTTGCATCCACTCCTAGACCCTCTCAGACACATACGTGCTGACTCACAGACCAAATCAGATGCTTATACACTCAGCCACAGACCCACTCTGAAACTCATGCACCCATTCATAGACCTACTCAATCATGTACCCAGTCACAGACCCACTCTGAGACTGATAGACCCACTCAAACACTCATGCACCCACTGGGAGACTACTCAGACACCCTCACACCTACTCACAGACCCATTCAGAGACTTGCGCACCCACTCACAGGCCCACTCAGATATTCATTTACAGACCCACTCAGACACTCACACACCCACTCGCAGACCCACTCAGAGACTCATGCTCCAAGTCTCACAGCAACTCAGAGACTGATGTATCAACTCACAGATGCACTCAAACACTCATGAACCAACTTACAGACTGACTCAAACAATTACACACACATTTACAGACCCGTTCAGATGCTCACACACTCAACCAGACTCACTCAGACACAGTGACACCCACTTACAGACTCACAGACACTCTGCACCTGCTCCCAGCCCCACTCACTTAAACTCTCATACATGCACTCACAGGCACACTCAGAGACTCATACATGTTTTTATAGAGTTATTTGGATAGTGATATATTTAATGTGATGCTCAGAATCATTTATATAGTTATGAATTTTGAATGTGCTGGTGGCAATTATATGTTTACTTTTGTTTTGTGATTTCATAAAATATTCACAAATATTTCAATGCTGTTGTGAAAATTGCAAACAATTGAAAGAAATAGATATTTATAAAGAAAATGAACAACATTTTGGACAATAGGGTGGCTATGAGAAGAGCCCTTGTGTTCATTATCCGTATATGACAGCTACATCTAAGTCCGGATGCAGAGTTTCAGGTTGCTGAGAAACACTGTGTTGCCTTCGTCTGTGAAGTGAACTCCATCATTTCCATAGATGCCATGCATGTCAAAACACAGGTTGTTGTTGGAGATAGAGCCCATATTATGGTCTCTGAGGAATGCAGAAACAGTTTTATTAACATGTTTCCTGGCTTTCTCAATCTGCAGATGGAATTAGTTAGGCTATTTCCATGTCTGGATTTGACATATGTTGGAGTACACCAAGGCAGTGCAAGGGAAATGTGTAATTAATTGTGCACAGGTATCCTTCATTAGGATTTCCAGTCCTACCCCAGTCAGTGTGCCTAGGTCATTGCCATCACAGTGCACAATCATGAGGTCAGGGGGATGAGAACCCACAATGGTTTTAACCAAAGGCAGCAATTGTTGGCACTTCAACCCTCTCTGGCCTAGTCAAGTAATGTCCACATTTGCCAAACCCTAGTCCCTGTCAATACAACACTTTCTAACAGCCTCTCTGTGCCAAAACACATAGCTGTGGACCGAAATTCACACTCTAACCATTTTAAGTGAAGCAGCAGTAGTAGACAGGAGAAGGGTGAAGCAGAATGAGATAGTTTGGAAAATAAAAGGCAGTTAAAATGAAGCTGTGCTCCAAGAACCATATTTGATTGAAAGGTGTGAATATGGAGGTGAATAAAATTAGGTAGTGCTGTGAAAGCATAAGTAACTAGATCTATGATTGGCTGTGGTAAAAATAAAAAAGTGTAATGCAGATTTGGATATGTTTTTTATTCTGTCCAAACCACACATGCCACAGCTAATTTTGTAACTAGTAAGCAATTCTGGAATGTGCTATGAACTTGTGACCTACTAGCTCTAGTGGGTTGCGACGGAGACTGTGCTAACAGTGTTTTGGGGAATGGCATTCAAGAGAGAGTTGTCTGTTTTAAGAAATTAGTGGTGTTTAGACTCATTGTTGTATAACAAGGGTTGCATTTCCTAGTAAGTGCTTGCTAATAAAGTGCACTGTACCCTTAAGATCATAATTAACCCTGGGCGTAGTTCGTGTAGTAGCGCTACGCGTAGCTACGTGAAGTGCACTTCGCACTACACAAGCTACACGTAGCTACGCAAACTGCCTAGTGCACTGTGCAAAATGCTGTTCGCACTGATTGCACAGTGCCTAATGCTTGCCCGCACTGTGCAATCATTGCAAACGGCATCTTGCACAGTGCAAGCGGCGTTTTCTGCCACTCGAGTCGATTTGTACTCGAGTGGCAGCTTTCTCAACACGGACTGGTAGTTTCTCATCGCGAGCGGTCGCGAGCATACGTGACCACTCGCAATGAGCAGCCTGACCTCCCCCTGTTGAGAATCTCGCCGGGAGGTTTATTTTCAAAGCTTGCGATTGGCAACTTGATGTTGCTGATCATGAACGAGGAAAAAGTCTCACCCGGATGTTATTTTGCTCGCTCGCGGTCGCCAACTTGACGTTGAGGGCCGTGAGTAAGCAAAAAATGTGCGCTACGCATTTTTGCACTCTGCTACATGCAATTTGCGTAGCGCGTAGTTGCGCAAACTACGCGAGCGTAGCGTAGTCCTACGCCCAGGGTTGGTCATAATACTAGCAAGTTAAATATGCTTTTGGACTTTAATTTTTTTTCATGAATACGTTGCTCCAATTGTGAATAAGTCCCGAATATTCACAAATACCCTACCATATTGTGCTTCTTTATAAAAGTTCATGAAAGGGTTACCACATACTAACCATTCAGAAGTGGAGTTACAAAACGCAAAAATTAGATATATTTTTATTTCTGCCTTCCGCACTGTCAGAGAGTGCAACATTGAAAAGGTTGCCATTAATGGCTGCTTTGTATGAGAGTGGTGTGCCATTCTTATTCTTAGTTGTCACATTTCCTGAGAGTATTGAATTTAATTAATAAGAGCAAAAAATACTATTTCACCAACATACTTAATTTTCAGGTATGTGAAGTACATTGTATTCTGAGAGAAAATTGATTGAAAAGGTATATGTGTATGTGACGTTTATCTGATGATGTATAAGCAGTAGTGTGTGTTTTTGTAAATATATTTACCAATCGGTGAGTGTTAAAAGTAAGAATGACAGGAACTGTAGCAGTTCTAAGTACTGCTTTATTGGCCATCCACTCTCCACAATTAAAGCACTGTGCCAGCATTCTAAGGTAAGCTCCAGGTGGAAGAAACCAAGGAGAGGGGAAGAGGAGTAGGGAACGGAATATACTAAAAAGGCAAAAGAAGAAGCAGATTATAACACAGCTCTCTCCTTATATGAGGAAGACAAAATAGAAGGAGAAGAGAATCCTGCATTTCATGGAAACATTTTGGAAATGACAACCTTGTCACAACTCCACCATTGCCCATTATCAAGGAGAACTACATTGTTGAATGCTTCTACAATGTGACTAGGAGGGTAGAGTTCATTTTGACTGTGTGGGTCTTTCGTGCTTCTCTTGATCTGCACCACATCACCTACTCTCAAACTGGGGGCTTTGACCCAATTATTTTTGTCGTACCATTCCTGATACTTAGCTTGGTGCAGATCAATCTTTCTATTAACCTCCTCGGGGCTAATATTCACTGCTCTACCTCCTCCCAACCAACTAGGGCTATGTTTCATGCAGGGTTCTCTCCTCCTGAGGGAAACAAAAGAGGAAACCCCTGCTATTGGATTTGGCATGGTGTGATATGCCCACAAACAGTCACGTAGGGATGACTCCAGGTCAGGACCGTTGGTTATGGCCAGTTGGATATGTTCCTTGATTTGCCTATTTGTTCTCTCAAACAGGCCATTAGCTTTAGAGCAATATAAGGCATTCAATTCATGTTTGATGTTCATGTTGCTTAAGAAATCCTTCATGGGTTGAGATGTGAACTGTACACCATAGTCGGTGTCTAGGGTGGAAGGTATGCCCTCCTTGAAGAACACGTCTTTGAGGAAATCCAAGACGGCACTAGTATTTATGCGATGTACAAATTTCTGTGTGACCCAATGGGAAGTGTAGCCAACTAAAACCAACATGAACCTCTTCTGGATACTCAGGTTGTCCATGGGTCCAATTATGTCCATGGCTAGTTTACACCACGGTTTAAGGGGCACCATGACAGGGGACAAAGGGGCCTTGCATAATGAGTTAGACTTGACACTTTTGGCACAATTGGCATAGTCCTTTACTAGTTGTTCTGTCATGGCGTCCATCCTAGGGAACCAGAAGTTCACACAAACTCTTCTCTTAGTAATGCTGCGTCCCAAATGTCCTTCATGCACCAGTTTCATTATTCTTCTTCTGAGACCTGCAGGTGGTACAACTCTATTTTGATGGTAGACTCTGTCTCCTATGACACTCAATTGATTCTTGACTTCCCAGAAGCCTTTGAGTTCATCTTCCGGATCACTGTACTTGCTAGGCCACCATTCTCTCAATGTGATCTTAAGCCTGCCCAAACCTTTGTCTTCTTCCATGCATTTCTTCCATTCTTCTTCCGTAATAGCAGGGTCATCTACCACCATGATGGGACTGTCTGACATCTCCTCGAGTTGTTCCATTTCCAAGGGTGTTCTTGACAAGAAGTCAGCAATGTTGTTGTCTTCACCATATACATACTCCACTTTGAAATTGAAATTCTCTAGCCCCAGAATCCATTTACCAATACGTAGAGTACAATTTTCCATTCCTTTCATTGTGAAGATGAAGGTGAGGGGCTTGTGATCCGTATGAATGGTGAAGTTCAGCCCCCACAATAAGAATTTAAAATGCTTCACTGCCCAGAAACATCCCAGGTCCTCCTTTTCAATTACGGAGTAATTTCTCTCGGCATTTGTAAGGCACCGGGATGCAAAGGCAATGATCCGTTCTTCTCTCCTATCTCTTTGTGATAGGGTGGCCCCCAATCCCTTGTTGGATGCATCTGTAGTAAGAAAAGTTTTTTCCTAGGATCAAAAACCCATAAAGCTGGTGAACTTAAGATCTCTTCTTTGAGTGTATCTACCACACACTTATGCTGCTCACACCATTCAAAGACTTTATTTTTTTTTAGTAATTCTCGCACTGGTTCGCATCTGGATGCAAAGTTCTTAATGTACTTGGCCATATATTCCATCAACCCTAGGAAGAATTTGAGTTCATTATTATTTTTTGGATATGGTGCATCCCTCACAGGACTAAGCAGGTTGCTTTTAGTTCTAAACCCTTCTTCAGAAATAGAATGCCCCAGGTAGTCGACCAACGTCACCCTTAGTTTGCACTTAGACTTCTGTACTGTCAGACCTGCATCCATGAGTTGTTTGAAGACAAGTTTAAGGGTGTAGCATGGTCCTCCACAGTACGTCAATACACCAAGATATCATCCTGGAAGCACATGGAGCAGTCTACACCCTTCAAAATCTGTTGCATGATGTTCTGGAAAATCACCGCAGCGGACGCTAATCCAAAAGGCATCCTTCTGAACATGTACGCACCTTGAGAGGTTATGAAGGCGGTGAGTGGTCTAGATTCCGGGTGCAGATCCACCTGGTGGTAAGCCATTGACAGATCAATGACGCTGTAGTACCTTGCCTGGCCCATGGTGCTGAGCATCTCATTTATGTTAGGCAGTGGGTGTCTTTCTACCCAGATGCTCTCGTTGAGGCCCCTTATGTCTACACATTGATGGATGTCTTCTCCACTGGCTTTTGCTGCAATCACAACTGGCACCAACCATTCAGAACATTCCACAGATTGAATGATTCCCATGTTGCACAATTTATTCAGCTCTTTCTCTAAAGGCTCCCTCATTTGTTGAGGTACTGGGCACAATTTGTGTATCACTGTAAAAGGTCCAGCTTTTCCTGAAACAATCTGTGAAATTCATCACAAATGCTGCCTCCAACCGGGTTCTCTGCAGTCAGTAGAACTTGTTCTTTCTTGTTAGGATCCACAATAATGAAGGGGTATTGGCTCCTTGTTATCTGCTTCCTGCAATGTGTTCCCTTCCTGGTCCTTCCTGGTCCTTAAAACACTCAAAATCATTTTTGTTCAACAGTGTAAAATGGGATCATGAATCTACGAACATTGTAATAGTTTTGTTATTCAACGTTACATCACATTTGGGATAAATGACATGAACACTATTTGAGCAACCTTTCAGCTTCAAACCACACATGCCACAGCTAATTTTGTAACTAGTAAGCCCTTCTAGAATGTGCTATGAACTTGTGACCTACTAGCTCTAGTGGGTTGCTATGGAGACTGTGCTAACAGTGTTTTGGGGGAATGGCATTCAAGAGAGAGTTGTCTGTTTTAAGAAATTAGTGGTGTTTAGACTCATTGTTGTATAACAAGGGTTGCATTTCCTAGTAAGTGCTTGCTAATAAAGTGCACTGTACCCTTAAGGTCATAATTAACCCTGGGCGTAGTTTGTGTAGTATCGCTACGTGTAGCTACGTGAAGTGCACTTCGCACTACACAAGCTACACGTAGCTACGCGAACTGCCTAGTGCACTGTGCAAAATGCTGTTCGCACTGATTGCACAGTGCCGGATGCTTGCCCGCACTGTGCAATCATTGCAAACGGCATCTTGCACAGTGCAAGCGGTCGTTTTCTGCCACTCGAGTAGATTTGTACTCGAGTGGCAGCTTTCTCAACGCGGACTGGTAGTTTCTCATCACGAGCGGTCGCGAGCATACGTGACCACTCGCAATGATGAGCAACCTGACCTCCCCCCGTTGAGAATCTCGCCGGGAGGTTTATTTTCAACGCTTGCGATTGGCAACTTGATGTTGCTGATCGTGAACGAGGAAAAAGTCTCGCCCGGATGGTATTTTGCTCGCTCGCGGTCGCCAACTTGACGTTGAGGGCTGCGAGCAAGCAAAAAATGCGCGCTACGCATTTTTGCACTCTGCTACATGCAATTTGCGTAGCGCGTAGTTGCGCAAACTACGCGAGCATAGCGTAGTCCTACGCCCAGGGTTGGTCATAATACTAGCAAGTTAAATATGCTTTTGGACTTTAATTTTTTTTCATGAATACGTTGCTCCAATTGTGAATAAGTCCCGAATATTCACAAATACCCTACCATATTGTGCTTCTTTATAAAAGTTCATGAAAGGGTTACCACATACTAACCATTCAGAAGTGGAGTTACAAAACGCAAAAATTAGATATATTTTTATTTCTGCCTTCCGCACTGTCAGAGAGTGCAACATTGAAAAGGTTGCCATTAATAGCTGCTTTGTATGAGAGTGGTGTGCCATTCTTATTCTTAGTTGTCACATTTCCTGAGAGTATTGAATCTATTTAATAAGAGCGAAAAATACTATTTCACCAACATACTCAATTTTCAGGTATGTGAAGTACATTGTATTCTGAGAAAAAATTGATTGAAAAGGTATATGTGTATGTGACGTTTATCTGATGATGTATAAGCAGTAGTGTGTGTTTTTTTTAATATATTTACCAATCGGTGAGTGTTAAAAGTAAGAATGACAGGAACCGTAGCAGTTCTAAGTACTGCTTTATTGGCCATCCACTCTCCACAATTAAAGCACTGTGCCAGCATTCTAAGGTAAGTTCCAGGTGGAAGAAACCAAGGCGAGGGGAAGAGGAGTAGGGAACGAAATATACCAAAAAGGCAAAAGAAGAAGCAGATTATAACACAGCTCTCTCCTTATATGAGGAAGACAAATTAGAAGGAGAAGAGAATTCTGCATTTCATGGAAAGATTTTGGAATTGACAACCTTGTCACAACTCCACCATTGCCCATTATCAAGGAGAACTACATTGTTGAATGCTTCTACAATAATGAGGAAATATGAATTTTTATGGTCAATTATGTCCCCTATCTTAGACCCCAACGGCTCCATGTACATACTGCAAGTACATGTATGTTCCCTCCACTTCAAGCTATGAAGACGCAAATACATATGCGTCCAACGTTAACATGTCCTCTTTCAAATCTGCCATGAATGGGTCAGATATTCCGTTCCTAAGTATGCCTTGCCACCATCTTTATATGGTATACTTTTCACGTTTTCCAGCTCTGGCAAGGTAGGCCCTGAATTCTGCCATCGAGCTTTTCCTGCTTCTGCCTCTGAATGCTCCAGCCTGGACCTGTATCTGTATCCATGACCTTTGTCTTACTTCCTGCGCGGCTAACGGTGCCTGGCCCGGCCTGTTGCCTGCCAAGACTGTATTCAGCCTTCAAGTTATCTGCTCCGCTCCTCGAGAAATGCATTCCTGTCTAGTAGTTTAGGTAAACATCCTTCCAGCTACAGAGCAAAGGGCCCGGCCTTACTGTCTCCGTGCAAGTAATTCATGGCTTCTGTTGCCATGGTAGGCCCATGCCCCTCGCATCTCATGCAGACACGTAGACGCTTATACACGCACTAGTAGTTAGTATAGGATAGCCTCTGCCTGAGAGACCTTTCCCTCCAGATAATACAGTTCCTTAAACACAAGATATTAGATTCGATTTGGGATTAGGTTGTTCTGACATCCCAGACTTCTGTCTCCTCATATAGGGCTAAATGTCAAGTCCTCTCTACCCTCCAGTTACACGTCAATCACACGTCATGCTACTGTGCGTGCATATTTGGCAAGTATTTCTGCTGACTTTTGCAGGATTCTCTTATGGATCCACCCACTTGTGTCATCATCATAATGACGTTTCTAGTACATGCCCTCATGCACGCCTATTGTAACGCCTTTCCATTATGTATGTGTATTCTTATCTCTCTTCTCAGCTGTAACGCCTTCTGCATATGTCTTCACTGTAATGCATTTACTATAAATATGACAACCTGTCAATAAAGTATTGCTTCTATCCCTTCCCGAACCTTAGTGGTGACGGAATACGATTGCCTGGTTCGAACCAATTCCTTTGTAAGGAATAAACCCATTTTAAAACCTCAAATGCCACGGATTCTGCCTCTTATTTTTACTGAGTTATTCTTATTTAATTTTACCGCATAAATTAAGTCTAGGTAATTAAATTTACCACAATGTGACAAGGAGGGTAGAGTTTAAGCCTGGGCGTTGAACAACGCTCCGTTCGCGGAGCTTGCGAAGTTTAGGCAACTTCGCGATTCGCATAGAGCGCGAAGTTGCAGATTGCTACTCAATCTAGCGCGTAGCGTAGTAGTTTTGATTCCTCGCGCGCTCAATATTCATTCTCGCGCGCGCGGTAACGTCTTACCGTGATTCTGCGATCGCCAACTTGCTTTTCTGTCCGTTCGCGAGCGCTACGAGATTTGTACTATGGCTGCCCAATCCCGCGAGTGTGTGCGAACGCGAACACGTCATTCGGGAGCGCGAGCTGACTTCCGGCGGCTGTCTTGGTAAGATCGCGATCCCGAACATAAAAAAAAACTACAATCTGGCAAAGAATATCTCTCGATCTTCATAAAACCTTCTCTAAAATGACCATTTAGCTCATAAAACTCCTCAGATTGTGATTTTGCGGTAGTCTTTTGTGTAAGGAGGAGTCCTTTAAATTTTTTTAACTCTTTTTTTCAAGAGGAAGGAAGTGCCCCTGAGTCTACAACTTCCTGTTCCTGTCCAGCAGTCTCCTCCCAGTGCTTTGTGCATGTGCTGTTCACTTTCATTTGGATTTGGAGCTGGAAGGATCACTTTTTGTGTCTGTCTGCTCATACCATTGGATTGGATTTATTTGAGGACTTTTTGATTTGAGATTTAATTTACTACAAGTAAGTTGGAGAATTGGTGTGTTTGTTTCACTGGGGCTTGTATTTGTATTACCTACATTTTTCTGGGTTTTTCATTGTTTTTTAAAATTATTGTTGTGGCGGGTGGCCTGTGCTTTCAATAGGGGCCTAGTTGTTTTTCTCTGCAATTTCAGTCAGTAGGGTACCCATGGGTTCATGTTTCGTGGTGTCTGTAGAATTTTCAAAATCATGTAGGGCATGGATGGCATAGGATTATTTGTAATGCTAAATGTGGCTGTGGTGTATTTCTCTGTTGGTGTGTGTGTGAAATACCTTTGTGGGATGTGTGTGCTTGATGTGTAACTTCTTTCCAATCCTTTCGTAGCCCTGTTCATTTTCATTTGTGGATTAAAGCTGTGTTGTTTAGCAGGCCTCCTTTGTCCGGTCATATACTATAGGCCTGCTTCAGTTCATTGTTTTCCATGGCCTGTTGTGACTGTGAGTGCCCATGTTGCTTGTGGCAATTTTGTGGTGGTAGTTTAGTAGTGTGTGCTTCTTTTTCCATAAAGGCCTGTATTTCTTTTCTTTGTTCCCCTTGGATTATGCTTGTTGTTGTGTCCTCCTGGCCATGTGTGTGGCGGCCATTTTGTTGAGGCAGGCATTGTGCTTTTGCCATAGGCTTACATTGAGTGTTCCAAGCTTGTGGCCTAGTCCGCCAGTAGGCCCAGAGGTAGTCAGCCTCAAATCTTTGGTGCGTTATTTAAATTGACAGTTTGTGTTGTCTGTTGATTTTCTTTTACACCATGGATGGCTTTGGATTTTATTGCAAAAGGTGTTTTTTGGGGTGGAATAGCATTTTTTGGGTGTGTGTTAAATAAATAGGGCTTTTTAGGCAGTATGTAAGCCTAGGGATTCATCTCGCGTACTTTTGGTAACTCTGCACAGTGCCACAACGCGGACTTATAGTTTTCGTCATTGTCGCGCTCGCAATATGCGTGTTCGCGCACGCGATAAATCCTTTTTGTACAGTTCGCGATCCCGAACACGCAGCTTTTGCAATCTGGCAAACAATATCTCGCGAGCAACATAGATCCTTCTCGAAAACGCTTTTTTGTGCATTTCTGCTAAAACAAACTCCTCAGGTTGTCATTGAGCTGTAGGTTTGGAGCATGGAGAAGCTTTTATTTTTTTCAAAATATTTTTATGAGAGGAAGTAAGTTCCACAGACACTAAAACTTCCTGTTCCTGTCCTTTGTAATCACTTTTTGGTTATTTGTGGTGGGTGGCCTGTGCATGTGTGTGGCGGCCATTTTAGGAAGGCAGGCATTGTGCTTTTGCCATAGGCGTACATTGACTGTCTTCCATTTCTTGTTGTTGTGGGTGTGTGGCGGCCATTTTGTGGAGTCATCCAAGCAGTGTGCTTGCTTTTGCCATTCTGTTCCAAGCTTGTGGCCTAGTCCGCCAGTAGGCCCAGAGGTAGTCAGCCTCAAATCTTTGGTGCGTTATTTAAATTTACAGTTTGTGTTGTCTGTTGATTTTCTTTTACACCATGGATGGCTTTGGATTTTATTGCAAAAGGTGTTTTTTGGGGTGGAATAGCATTTTTTGGGTGTGTGTTAAATAAATAGGGCTTTTTAGGCAGTATGTAAGCCTAGGGATTCAGCTCGCGTACTTTTGGTAACTCTGCACAGCGCGACAACGCGGACTTACAGTTTTCGTCATTGTCGCGCTCGCAATATGCGTGTTCGCGCACGCGATAAAGCCTTTTTGTACAGTTCGCGATCCCGAACACGCAGCTTTTGCAATCTGGCAAACAATATCTCGCAAGCAACATAGATCCTTCTCGAAAAACGCTTTTTTGTGCATTTCTGCTAAAAAAACTCCTCAGGTTGTCATTGAGCTGTAGGTTTGGAGCACGGAGAAGCTTTTATTTTTTTCAAAATATTTTTATGGGAGGAAGTAAGTTCCACAGACACTAAAACTTCCTGTTCCTGTCCTTTGTAATCACTTTTTGGTTATTTGTGGTGGGTGGCCTGTGCATGTGTGTGACGGCCATTTTAGGATGGCAGGCATTGTGCTTTTGCCATAGGCGTACATTGACTGTCTTCCATTTCTTGTTGTTGTGTGTGTGTGGCGGCCATTTTGTGGAGCCATCCAAGCAGTGTGCTTGCTTTTGCCATTCTGTTCCAAGCTTGTGGCCTAGTCCGCCAGTAGGCCCAGAGGTAGTCAGCCTCAAATCTTTGGTGCGTTATTTAAATTTACAGTTTGTGTTGTCTGTTGATTTTCTTTTACACCACGGATGGCTTTGGATTTATTGCAAAAGGTGTTTTTTGGGGTGGAATAGCATTTTTTGGGTGTGTGTTAAATAAATAGGGCTTTTTAGGCAGTATGTAAGCCTAGGGATTCATCTCGCGTACTTTTGGTAACTCTGCACAGCGCCACAACGCGGACTTACAGTTATCATCATTGTCGTGCTCGCAATATGCGTGTTCGCGCACGCAATAAAGCCTTTTTGTACAGTTCGCGGTCCTGAACACGCAGCTTTTGCAATCTGGCAAACAATATCTCGCGAGCAACATAGATCCTTCTCGAAAACGCTTTTTTGTGCATTTCTGCTAAAAAAACTCCTCAGGTTGTCATTGAGCTGTAGGTTTGGAGCACGGAGAAGCTTTTATTTTTTTCAAAATATTTTTATGGGAGGAAGTAAGTTCCACAGACACTAAAACTTCCTGTTCCTGTCCTTTGTAATCACTTTTTGGTTATTTGTGGTGGGTGGCCTGTGCATGTGTGTGGCGGCCATTTTAGGAAGGCATGCATTGTGCTTTTTGCATAGGCCTCCAAGCTTGTGGCCTAGTTTTATAATTGTGATGACCACCCACCAGACACTAATAAGTTATATATTATATTATGGATCTTTTGACTGATGTTCTTCTGGCTTTTTTGATTTTAGGTGCACAAAAGACAGAAGAGGTGTGTCATCATCATCCACTGTTGTGGTGCCTGGCCGACGTCCTGCTGCTGTACACAACGTGACGTGTGAGTGACCTGACCAGGCATCTCTGCAACTTGTGCAACTGAGTGCTGTTTTGACATCTGTTGAAGATGCCCCCGAAGAAAGCATGTAGCAGGTCCTCCGGTACCAAGAAAGTTGCCATGGAGAAGAAGGAACAGAAGAAGAAGGAAGTGTTACTTAAGACTGGTGTGCCTCCCAAAACCTTTTTTGGTACACCAAAAATGACGCCTGCATCAGCGGTGTCGGGGGGCCAAGCTGGGGGCAGCACCTCCACATCAGTGGGCCCAACCCACCAACCCAGGCCCAAGCAGATGAGTGTGGAAGAGGTAGCCAGCCTTATGGTGGAAAGCAGTGATGCTGAGCCTGAACTAAACTTATCGCTATCTCAAAGTAGTACACAATCAACGCAGGAGGGAACATCATCAACACAGCAGATAAGTGGTCAACAGCCGCAGCCACCGCTCGCAATAGTAGCTGTTGTTCCTCCCGAAGTAGGGACAGTTCAGGAAATTGAGCCTCATGCAGAGGAAGAAGAGGAAGCCACTCCTTTAGAAGTTCCATTGGCTTCCAAATCCCCAGCAAGGAAAAGGAGGGTTAGTACATCAAGTTCTTCACCAAGCCCCCCTTCTGATGATCTAGATGCCACTTGGAAGCTACAAACTGAGTCTGAGAGGGAAACATATCACAAGAGCAGGCATGGGAAAAGGAAGGTTCCAGAAAGCCTTACACTTATGGATGTTGATGTAGAAGAGCAGGATGATGATGATGATGATGAGCCAGTCATCACAAACATCACTCCCGGGCCTGAGGAGATGGAGACCAACATTTTTACACTATCCAAAATGGATGCGAGGGATGTAGCATGCATACCTCCAACACAGGTAACACCAACACGACCTCCAGCTTCCATATTTACATTAGCAAAGGGCCGGCAGCGTCCTACATCCAGCACAACAAGCACCACCTCAGCAGAAGTAGGTAGTGGTCCTACACAGAGTCAAATTCAACACACACCCTCCAGTTCATCCGGCATTGGAAGTGGAAGTGGCACCTCCAGCAGGAGACAAAAGTGAAGCTCCCCAGTGTGGGACTTCTTTACGGTTAGCGGAAAGGAGGAGAACATTGCTATATGCTCCGTTTGTCATACCTCTGTTAGTCGTGGTAAGCTTGGTACAAACTATGGTACCAGAGGCCAAATGACCCATCTGAAAAAACACCACGCAATCCAGTGGGAGGAGCACCTTAGTCGCTTCAAAACTGGAACCATTGGCCATAAACGAGTAGAAAGTCCGCTCCCGGTGGAACAGGAAGAAGAGGGAGACATTCTCTGTGGTAGTGGTACACAAAGTAGCCCTGTCCCCAGCACTGCAGTGGTAACGCCCACATCCTCAGCCACATCTCATTGGCACAAGAGTAAGAGTCAGCCTGAGACACCAAGGAGTACTGCTGGCCCAAAAAATGCGACGTTGACCACAGGAAGGAATACCATGCAGCCTACCATTCTTAGCATGTTTAGTATGCCGGAGGGGCAGTATGAACGCAACCACCCAATAGCACGTTTGTACAATGCAAAACTGCCAAAAATGTTAGCACTGGACCTTCTCCCTTTTTCTTTTGTTGAAGGGGTGGGTTTTCTTGAGTTTGTGACCACCATCTGCCCAAAATGGAAAGTTCCCAGCCGCTACTATTTCGCAAGAGTTGCTGTTCCAGCACTACATCACGACGTGCTGGAATTGCTTGGTAAAGCCTTAAAACAGAGTGCTGTTCAGAGTATACACCTGACAACAAACATGTGGACCAGTTGCCAAGCCACTGATTACATGTGCATCACTGCACACTGGGTCTCTTTTTCGGGTGTTAAAGATAAGATATCTGACGGTGTTGTTGACACCGCTGAGATTTTTAAAGGCACTCGCAAACATGCAACTGTAGCCATGTTTGCTATGGAGAAATCTCATACTGCTGCTAACATTTTGGAAGAGTTTAACAGCAAGGTGTTTGAGTGGCTGCGACCAAGAGGTCTTACCATTGGTTTTGTAGCCACGGACAATGGCAGTAATGTAGTTAGGGCCATGAAAGATGGTGGCTATTTCAGGGTGCCATGTTTGGCACACTGCATTAACATTGTTGTTCAAGACTTTCTGAAAAATGAAAGCAAATTCAGCAGTTTACTGACCACCTGCAGAAGAATATGCACACATTTCAACCATTCTTTTAAAGACCGGAAGGAGCTGAGGGTCATTCAACGTGACCATAAAATGCCAGTCAAAGCACTCATCCAAGAGGTGCCAACATGTTGGAACTCAACGTATTACATGCTTGAGCGTCTGTTTGAGCAGTACATACCACTTAATGCTTATGTCATGAAAAGGTCAGGTGATCCTACTGTGAAAGGCGTGAGAGTTGAGATGGCCCAATGGGACCTTGTCAAAAGCCTGACAGAGATGCTACTTCCTTTTGAGGTCTTCACACGTGAAGTGAGCAGGGAGGACTGTACTATGGGCCAAGCTATCCCATTGTTGTACATGCTAGAGCAAGAGCTGAAGGAGGTGTCAGAAATGTACGCAGGTGTGGATGACAAAGTAGACGCATATTATTTGGCAGACACCTTATCCGCTCGCTTATCTCACAATACAAGGATTCAAAATAACATTGTGTCACATCCACATTACATTACTGCCTCAATTTTGGATCTACGTTACAAATTATTGCTGCGCAGTAATGAAGTCATTCCTTTTTCAGAAGTGAATGTTGCCCAGTACAAAACTTTGATAGCTGAGGAAGCCACTGAGTTTGAAAACAAAAGGATCTTCATTAAAGGCCCGCCCCCCCAGGGCAGAAAAAGTACTGCAGGGCACCCAGAGCCAAGTTCTACTTCAGAGGCCAAGAGCAGTGCGTTTGCCTCCCAGCAGTCAACAACACTGCCAGCAATAACATCAACAGCACCAACAGGATCATCAGGCACATTTAAAAAACCGGCAGGTGATTGGTTTCTACGGAAAGGGTATTGTACGTCCATGAATGATGCAAAGGCAAAAGAGGCCCAGGAAATCAGAGCACCCCTGAACATTGAGCGGATGGTTCAGGCCTATCTAGATGATACAACAGAGGTGTTCATGGAGCAAAGCCCATTGGTGTATTGGCATGGGAAAAGAAGCCAATGGCCAGTGCTCAGCAGGCTGGCGATAAAGTATGTGGCTTGCCCTGTTGCAAGTGTCTCTTCAGAGCGTGTTTTCAGTGCTGCTGGTGCCATTGTTACTGTCAAAAGGACCAGTCTCTCGCCCAAAAGCGTTGAGAGGTTAACCATGATCAAAATGAATCAACACCTTATACCACCGGAGTACAAAATACGTGAATCACAGCAGGAAGAGGAGAGCCACTTCGATGACATGAGTAGTGGGTTGTTAGACATACTTCTGTCTGAACCACCAGAGTTTGAGGATGAGCTCCTATTCCCTGACAACGAGGCTTACAAATTGTTCTCCCTTCCTTTATTTGTGTGTGACTGTGTATCTGTTTTTCTGGTTCAAAATCTTATCACAACAAATCTATCAACAGTCTCCTCTTTTTATTTCCCTATTGAGGTTGCACGTCTGTGCATAACTGTCCACTCCACTCCTCAGGGTCCTGCTCCATCTTCCTTACTCTCCCTAAGTACATTTCAAGCAAGCCAGGCATTGGATGGAGATGGAGAATAGTACAATACATGTTGCCTCTAACAGTACCACCATAAGAAGTGAAACGTGACTCCAGCTATATTCCATTTTGTTTCCAAGCCAAAAGAAACTCATCACTGACTGGCAGAAGGCTAGGCAGGCATCAGATCAGACAGCCAAAGAGAACACCAAGACAGGTAATGAGTGATTATTGTGAATGATGGTGGCATGCATTGCATTGGATGCTGGCTGACTACGAATAATTGTGCATGAAGTAGAACTAGACTAGTTTATCGACAAAGTAAAAGTGACACAGGTGTGGTGACAGTTAATGTTTCCTTGTTGTTTAATAATAACCACATTGTACTCCTACCATTGCAGGTGCCGGCCAATATCCGTTGCAATTTAGTAATATGGAATATATTCTAAACTTAATCAGTCACTACAGACTGAGTTGGTGTTGGAGAAGACGTACCACACGGTCATCATCATGATGCTGCTGAGCATACTATCTTTGCACACAGTCAGTTGGATCGGAGAAAATTGATGGAATAACTGCGTTTCATGGGCTGACTTAAAAGGTAAACAGTTTGAACAAGGACTACAGCACAGACCTAGGCTAGATGTCAGTGTAGTGGTGTGGACTGGAGTAGAGTGTAGTGGCATGAGGGACAGTGGCGCATTGATTTCTTCACTTCGTTTGGAAAATGCTCGGTTGCTGCAGTGCATATGACATTTCTCTGGCTCGCTCAAAATGTAATTAAGGGGTAGGGTGCCTGGCCTGTGCCGCGGTTCTCCTGTTCTGTGGCTGTGCTGGCTCCTGAGTCCTGTCCCGTTGTTGTTGTACCTTAATGCTGTAGAGTAGACACTTATGTATCCTATCCAAGCTGCCTCAGTCTGAAAGTGTTCTCTCCAGAGTGTTGTCTTCTCGTCTTGCACTCCACTGTAATTGAGTTTATTGTTTTAAATGCAGTAATTTCTCAATACCCCGTTTGTTTTTCCATCTACACTTACAGGCCGGCCTTTAACCTGTGCTATAGTGGGAGAAACTACTCACACTTACCTTACCAATCCGCATCAGGCAGGCAGTGGTACCCAAGATTGATGTGCGGAGTGTCCATGGAAGGGAGGACCAAGAGGAATGACGATAATGATGCAACTCCACATTTGGACCAGGATAATACAGTAACTTTAGTATCATTCATCATTCGTCTTTAAATTTATTTGATTGGTTTTTTCTCTTCAATCATTATGACTGTGTCTTGTGGTTTGTTTGGTAATTGATCCCTACAACTATTTTTTAATTTCCTTTGCTTGCTTGAAAATTAAAAGTAAGCCCGGTACAGCATGTAATTGGGTTCGGTCTGAGCTCTGAGGGAGGCAGACAGGCAAAGCAAATTTCAATTTCTTCCCTGACTGTACTGTCTCATTGGGTAATAGGTATAGTAGGTACAACTCATTATCATTACCATCAAGTTCTCTTCCTCAGCATGCATGCATTTGCTTTTTCTCACTTTATACTTTGATTTCTTTGATAATGGATCATGGTCGTCTTACAAGATTGTGTTTTACTTTTGTTGTGTCCATGCATACTGTCTGTTTTTCTTTCTCAAACCTTTCCCAAAACCCCACTTCCCATCCATTCATCAATCCCTAACCCTCTTCCCCCGGGCTGTGTGATTTATATTGATGTGATGACTACATTATTTTTTAATTGACATGTTTTTATTAGGGTTTTGCATGCATTTATTTCATCACATTGAACATTCTGAGGTATAAGCGTTAATCATTTCACCACAACATCATGGACCTTTGCGGAACTATAGTGAGTGGGTACTGTAGTCCGTTAGCTGCTGAAATCTCCTGTGATGGCCCGACTAATTATGTACACCAATTGATCACACGCTTGCTGGGGCAGATGTGGTGAAAGCAACACTAATTGAATTTCAACTGAGGCTGTGCAAGGATCTTCTTCTGCTAGCCCACCCATACTGTAGTTTACTTTGTGTTCTGTTCTACTACTCCTCCCACAGTCTCTCAGTCAAGTGACTTTCTCTTTCTTTTTTCAAATGCTATTGCCAGTGTCTACTACTACCACCACAATAATGGCATCTTGTCCGTTAATTATTTGGGAAACCAACCATGCAGCCATCAGTGTGCCGAACTTCATCATCAATTGCAGGTAAGATATGTTTTGTGGGAGGTATGGACTAGGAGGAGAGACTGACAGTACTATTATGACAATTAAAATAACTCAGTGAGGGGTACTGCATCTATCGGTTTGCGTGTTACAAAATCGGCAGATCTTTTAAATCAAACACTGGCTGTGGGCATGCAGCAGCACGGAAACAAAGTAAACAACCATGTAACTTAAATTGAATTCAGAAAACTGTAACCCACCACAAAACATTAACATCGTATAAGTAAATAATAGTATATATTTAATACCCCTAACAAAAATAAACTATCCCACTCTGACCTAACCCACCCCCCTCCCTAACCCCAACCAATGTCCAAAACGTAAGTTGCGAGTCCCAAATGTCCGGAAAAATCCCCAACGCCCACAAACCCACCCACCAACAAAAGGAATTAAAAAAGGGGCAAATGACGAGGTCCTCTATCGTCGGCGGGCCTTGAGGTGTTTATCCACCAGGATCTTTGCCCGCTCCTCCAGGTTCTCCTCCAAGCAGGCCACCCGGCGGAGCAGCTGGCGGCAAAATGCCCTGCAGTTACATGCAGGGTGGGGGGCAGCAGTGCTTGAAATAGATGGGCGCCGGTGGCTGGCTGCCGGACCACGGTGCCGTGAAAGTGGAGGCAGGGCCTTACTGGGGCCCGGGGCATTGGAGGAGGCTGCAGCTGCAGCCGCCTCCTCCTCCTCCTCCGCCTGAGCCACCAGCCGGCGATAATGTTCACAGATGGCCTCCAGTTTCTGGTGCCGGGCCCTAGCGGCCAACTCCTTCCAAGATGGTTTTGTTGGTGTGGAAGGAATATCTAGAATCAAGAAAGAAAAAGAACATGTTGTAGCCAATACTCTTAACACTGAAATCATTCAACACATAGTGTCACAGTATCACTAGCAAGCACAGTTCATAGCATTTGTGATTTGGTGGTAAGTATCTCTACTCCCACTTCCTTGGACATTTGTGGGAGTTTCCGACATTATAAATATAATCGTACTATGTACTCCGGTACACCAGTCGTGTTGTTGTTATCTGTAGTTTAGCCCAATTACATAACCTTGTTGTAGCCGGCATGCCAGCTCAGTCAGCTAAGTTTGCACTCAAGAGAAACAGATATGAGCCACATGATGCAGACTCACGTTACTTTTATTTACTACTACTGTCTGCAGATGGGGAAGCTCATATTTTTGTATGACGCCTTACGGCCGTTGGCACTGGCCATACTCTGTTACATGGGGGCAAATGGCATGCACAATTTTACTTACACCCTGCCATGGGTACTACAAAAAGGCTGATTATTTATCTGATCCAATGATCATTGTTTAATTTCATATTATAGATGCTAATACGATACGACATCAGGCCAGAAGCGGTCAGTGGTGGGAGTGCTGCCGGGCGGTGAGTCGGTGACGTGGGAAGGTGCAGGGTGGGGATAGTAAACTATGGATTAAGGACAATCACAGGTAATTAAACAATACATTAAAAAAAAAAAAATTGTTGCACGCACTGCATCGCATTCGGCGGTGCAGCGCGCACATTGAAAATAATGTTATTTATTTTTATGTTGATTACCTGTATTTGGCCGTAATACACAGTTTACTCGCCAGTGCCACCCACCCGTCCCCTCCCCATGTCGCCGCCCGCAAACACTCCCACCACCAACCGCTACTGCAGAGGGTACTTTGCTTTCATTGATTGTGTAACCAATAACCATAAACAACAGATAGGCCACCCTATGCAGGCTGGCTGCCACAATTCGAAAATACATTATTAATAATAATAGGTAGGGAGTGGTCCCCAGAGTGGGAGGAAGGGGCTTCCGCTTGATAATGTATATATATATAAATATATATGACGTGCTTGCAAACTACTGCAAGTGTACTGTATTCTGATAATGCTACCTATATTCCCCTAGGCTTTGCTACTGTCGCGCAGTTTCTTTTACATTTTCTTCAAAGTAAGAATCTCCAGTGACACTTTCCAATCCTATACTGTCTATAGTACATCCAGGAATACATCCATTGAAGTAAACGTTTATCCTTCTTTTTTATATCTCTCATACTTAGTTGGTTTCACCAACAACCACCCATGCTTCTGCTCCTTCCTTGCTTGCCTTGGCTTTGAGTTTGAATTTGAACCAAACAATGCTGATTTTTGCTATCTAGCACTATCCACCCATACTTTGTCGCCCACCCAGGCAGGCATTCTTTCACCTTCCACCCATCCTTCAACAACCCTTGCATCTGATCTGATTACTATCAGCCACCTATGCATGCTTCCAACAACATATCCTTCTCTGCCAGTCAGTCCTATTAATTATCTCGCCCGTCCTTCCACCCTTAGTTCTTTCCCTCTTTGTTCAACACATCCATCAAGGTCATCTGATCTGAGTTTGTCTTCTCCATAAAACCTTCACACAGCTGATTTTGGAGTCAAATCGAAGAGGCCATTGGTTACTCTACTCACGCTGCTAATGCTAAGTAAAGGGTGTCTTCTTCAACCGTTGTATAATAATAAGTCGCACAGTAAAGTGAAATAGTGAACACACTTCCATCTAGTAGTAATGTCAAGAATTAATAAATATAACTTACCGCTGCCGGCCACTGCTGATGCATCCCCCCCTGTCTCGTCTGCAGGTGCCGCCACTTCACCTGCCCCCTCCGGAATGGCCGCATCGCTGGCCCCGACGGCACTGGTGGATGGTAGTGTGCCTATAAAAAAACATCACAAATTTTTAGATGCCTGGAAACCTCCCCCTATTTTAAGTGTTGTTCACTTGGAACATTGAAAAAAAAGTTAATACAACAGACATCAGCACTAGACACTAGACAGTATGTACAGTCAGTAGACAGACACTAGTGGTGATATGGTTCCACTTCCTTGGGTCATCTAGTCCTACTCTACTCTTTTGAAAGTTAGCCTGAGCCATGTGTAATCCTTTTAGATTCATCATGTCCACTACTACTCTTTTGGCGCATATTTAATTATACCTGCAAGCTTAGTGAGATGTGCAGTAGAGTAGATGCCTTTGAGGCCACTTGACTGTTGCGTACAAGTGACGAGGTCGGAAAAAAACACACTTATTGAGTTTGTTTAGTTAATATTACTTAGCCATCACATACATGTTACAATTTTTGCCATGACTGCAAAATGCTTCCATTCACCAGTATCCTATCTAACGGCTAACTCGCAGCATTTTTCTCATATAATAGGCGGATGATTCCCTTCTACAAACCAGAGATTTACAGAACATATAATGATGCAAGATTATGTAACCAGTATTTCTACGTTCTACGGTGAGGGGTCTTCCAGAATTCTAAAGATCTTGGCTCTTGTTCTTGTTGTCATGCACTTGTAAATGTTTACTGTTTTAATGTTAGGCTTTTTGCTGGCTTATTGACTATGGCTGTAGTAAAATAAATTTCATCTTAATGATGTACAGAGTTTGATACTTGTTTCAAATAAACCTTTTGAACTTACACATAGACTCTGTGGTATTTGGTGTGGTGGGGTGGACTTACACAAGTGAGTGTGCAAAATGGTATTATTATGTTCTGGGTGGTCTGTCTCAGTCATCATCAACATTTTGTATCTTCTTCGTGGGGGGGGGGGTTCGGGAGTGGGACCCTAATGTGAGACACTATAGCTAGTCGGTCAGGGGATCCTGGGTTCTTCGGACTTGAGGTGTGATCAGTAAGGTCCAACCTCCCATCAGCAACATCCTATTTTGTTGTGCATAGTTCTGTATGTGGCTCTGCAGAATCACTAGACAATAGTAGTATCATGTACTATCCGATCAAAAATACTAGTCAAATATATGGTTGGCCATTTTGTTTGTGGTAATTATCAAAACCTCAACATTGAGAAGACTTGAAGAGGACAACCCAAAGGAGAGGAGGACACAGTGGCTAGAGCTATTGGTCAATCAGAGTTTTATTATTCCAAAGAAAACCTTCTATAAAGAGTGGGCAGCTGTGCAAGCTTCGCTACAGACAGAGTAATATAATAGTAATAGTAGTAGTAGTAGTACAGAGCGTCATAGCAGAGGCAGTTAGAAGCAACTTAGTTAGAGGCAGGGATAAACAGAATTTGGAAACAGATAGTCAAGGTCAAAGAAGTAAGCTTTTGTAAAAATAGAATTAGAAAGTGGAACCATAATTTATAGTTCCAAAAAAAAAGATGCAGTAAAAGTTAGGGAAATATAAATGTCAATATAACCACTGGAGAACTTACTGGGGCCAGCAGCAGGAGCCTCGGTAGAGGAGCGGTCCTCCTGTGGGTCCCCCGCCGACTCCGACCCCGTCTTCTTGACCCTGGGTGGTGCTGATGATCATGTAAAATATAGTAAAGAAAGAGACAAACATTAAGGAGTGCTGTGAAAGAAATAATAATAAATCATTTGGAAAAATAAGTCAAATAAGATTTTAGGAAACAACTATTGCAATAAAATTGAACTATCTAATCAGATGGATCAACTACTGGGTTCTTCCTGCATTCACGGATCGTCTACTTATTTATGAACACTCCAGTGTTCCATAATCATTCTGATTACAAATACTAACGAAGCCTAGTAAGTACCACCTGACCTACACCACCTATTCCAGACGGGCCAATTGTTCACTAAGTCTGCATTTCCATTTTTTTTCAGCCATCAAATGCATAGGTGAGATGGAGGACACATGCATACATTAGTGCATACATAGAAGATACAACAAATTGTGGGTTGGTTGCATGATTCTGATCTAGTTCTGCTACTGACTGACCATGCTAAGCCTACCACTCACTAAACAAAGTACAAAACGTTCGGAGGACCGGGGTAAGCAGCACTCAGTGACAGAGGAGGCATCACGCAGACCGCATAAAACAATTATTAACTAATACTAACAAACTAAACCTAGTATCCAATATCCATCCACCACTATGTCACAGTAGGACAATGGAAGGACTAGTCTCTCTAACAAATCGCATTACCTAACTTCAGTTCTGTAAAATAAAATCTTATATAATCAGCATCAGCACAAGCTAGCGCAAACTAAGTTGCAAACAAGTAAGAGAGTACCACCGAGCACCTGGGTCCCTAAATCAAAGAACATTTTGCTTTTTGGAACGTAATTTACCCGCAACGCCTGGCACGCAGCAGTAATCTTGTTGTTCATCAAATTTAATATACACAATAAGTTACTCACCAAGCCCGACGACCTCGACACCTAGCAGGTCCAACAGGTCCTGCTCCCGGTCCAGGATGTCAGACCACCGGTGGGCTAGTTGGTTGTGGGTGCGCCGGACCCCAGAGCACCGGAACACGGCCCGGCGCACCTTCGCCCACCGACGGTGCCGCTCCTGGGTAGCGTAGTCGGAGCCGGGCCTGCCGCCTGCTGCCAAGGTCAAGGGGAGGTGGCGCTGGATAAAAAAAACAAGGACGGCCACCTCCTCCTCCCCAAATAGTTGCCGGGCCTGCACCCATGCAGGACGCATTCTGCCGCAAGGCAGGCGGGCCTTCTGTGCTCCTGCAGGTCCCTTGCCCTTGCCACTGGGACTTGCTGTGCCCTTGGCCATGGCTCTGGGGTGGGTGGGAGGCGGAAAAGAAAAGTTAGAAGGGGAAAAAAAAGTTAGGGGGAAGAAGATAGAAAGAACTTTATAAAAGTAACAAAAACACAGTAAAAGTAGAAATAAAATGGAAAATATAAACTTAGGCAAAGAGAGAGATAGATAATAATTAAAAAAAGTCAGAAAAAATGTTTTAAAGACAAAGGATGGCAAAGATAAAGGGAGGATACAAAAGTAGGCCCAGAACCATAGCATAGAGTGAAAAACAAGATGGCCGCGCCCATTCGCGACCGCGTGGGTAAGTTCGCGCGATATTTCTCGCGAACATGTACTATTCATCGCGAACAAGTAAAATGCGCTCCCGAACACGTCAATGCACATCGCGAACACGCTATCCGCGACCCGGAAGAGGAAATAAGGCATCGCGAACGGTCGGGACAATAGAAAAACAAGATGGCCGCGCCCATTGGCGACCGCATGGGTAAGATCGCGAGATATATCCCCCAAGCATGCAAACAGCTCCCCGAACATGCTTACCGCGCTCGCGAACAAGAAAAAGCCATCGCGAACAGGTTGCCACAAGCAACTACGCAAGCTCGCGAAGCTTCGCGAAGGTCGCATAGTGCAATGACATCTTCGCGAAGCTTCATGAAGCGCGGCTACGCGAACTACGCCCACCCTTAGTAGAGTTTATTTTGACTGTGTGGGTCTTTCGTGCTTCTCTTGATCTGCACCACATCACCTACTCTCAAACTAGGGGCTTTGACCCAATTCTTTTTGTCGTACCATTCCTGATACTTAGCTTGGTGCAGATCAATCTTTCTATTAACCTCCTCGGGGCTAAGATTCACTGCTCTACCTCCTCCCAACCAACTAGGGTTATGTTTCATGCAGGGTTCTCTCCTCCTGAGGGAAACAAAAGGGGAAACCCCTGCTATAGGATTTGGCATGGTGTGATATGCCCACAAACAGTCACGTAGGGATGACTCCAGGTAATGGCCAGTTGGATATGTTCCTTGATTTGCCTATTTGTTCTCTCAAACAGGCCATTAGCTTTAGAGCAATATAAGGCAGTCAATTCATGTTTGATGTTCATGTTGCTTAAGAAATCCTTCATGGGTTGAGACGTGAACTGTACACCATTGTCGGTGTCTAGGGTGGAAGGTATGCCCTCCTTGGAGAACACGTCTTTGAGGAAATCCAAGACGGCACTAGTATTTATGCGATGTACAAATTTTTGTGTGACCCAATGGGAAGTATAGCCAACTAAAACCAACATGAACCTCTTCTGGATACTCCGGTTGTCCATGGGACAATTATGTCCATGGCTAGTTTACGCCACGGTTTAAGGGGCACCATGACAGGGGACAAAGGGGCCTTGTATAATGAGTTAGACTTGACACCTTTGGTACAATTGGCATAGTCCTTTACTAGTTGTTCTGTCATGGCGTCCATCCTAGGGAACCAGAAGTTCACACAAACTCTTCTCTTAGTAATGCTGCGTCCCAAATGTCCTTCATGCACCAGTTTCATTCTTCTTCTTCTGAGACCTACAGGTGGTACAACTCTATTTTGATGGTAGACTCTGTCTCCTATGACACTCAATTGATTCTTGACTTCTCAGAAGCCTTTGAGTTCATCTTCCGCATCACTGTACTTGCTAGGCCACCATTCTCTCAATGTGATCTTAAGCCTGCCCAAACCTTTGTCTTCTTCCATGCATTTCTTCCATTCTTCTTCCGTAATAGCAGGGTCATCTACCACCATGATGGGACTGTCTGACATCTCCTCAAGTTGTTCCATTTCCAAGGGTGTTCTTGACAAGAAGTCAGCAATTTTGTTGTCTTCACCGTATACATACTCCACTTTGAAATTGAAATTCTCTAGCCCCAGAATCCATTTACCAATACGTAGAGTACAATTTTCCATTCCTTTCATTGTGAAGATTAAGGTGAGGGGCTTGTGATCCGAATGAATAGTGAAGTTCAGCCCCACAATAAGAATTTAAAATGCTTCACTGCCCAGAAACCCCCCAGGTCCTCCTTTTCAATTACGGAGTAATTTCTCTCGGCATTTGTAAGGCACCGGGATGCAAAGGCAATGATCTGTTCTTCCCTCCTATCTCTTTGTGATAGGGTGGCCCCCAATCCCTTGTTGGATGCATCTGTAGTAAGAAATGTTTTTTTCCTAGGATCAAAAACCCCTAAAGCTGGTGAACTTAAGATCTCTTCTTTGAGTGTATCTACCACACACTTATGCTGCTCACACCATTCAAAGTCTTTGTTTTTTTTTTAGTAATTCTCGCACTGGTTCGCATCTGGATGCAAAGTTCTTAATGTACTTGGCCATGTATTCCATCAATCCTAGGAAGAATTTGAGTTCATCATATTTTTTTGGATATGGTGCATCCCTCACAGGACTAAGCAGGTTGCTTTTAGGTCTAAACCCTTCTTCAGAAATAGAATGCCCCAGGTAGTCGACCAACGTCACCCTTAGTTTGCACTTAGACTTCTGTACTGTCAGACCTGCATCCACGAGCTGTTTGAAGACAAGTTTAAAGGTGAAGCATGGTCCTCCACAGTACGTCCATACACCAAGATATCATCCTGGAAGCACATGGAGCAGTCTACACCCTTCAAAATCTGTTGCATGATGTTCTGGAAAATCTCCGCAGCGGACGCTAATCCAAAAGGCATCCTTCTGAACATGTACGCACCTTGAGAGGTTATGAAGGCGGTGAGTGGTCTAGATTCCGGGTGCAGATCCACCTGGTGGTAAGCCATTGACAGATCAATGACGCTGTAGTACCTTGCCTGGCCCATGGTGCTGAGCATCTCATTTATGTTAGGCAGTGGGTGTTTTTCTACCCAGATGCTCTCGTTGAGGACCCTTAAGTCTACACATTGACGGATGTCTTCTCCACTGGCCTTTGCTGCGATCACAACTGGCACCAACCATTCAGAACATTCCACAGATTGAATGATTCCCATGTTGCACAATTTATTCAGCTCTTTCTCTAAAGGCTCCCTCATTTGTTGAGGTACTGGGCACAATTTGTGTATCACAGGTTTGGCGTTGGCCTTGAGTTTTGTTTTGTGTTGGTAATCCTGTAAAAGGTCCAGCTTTTCCTGAAACAATCTATGAAATTCATTACAAATGCTGCCACCAACCGGGTTCTCTGCAGTCAGTAGTTCTTACTTGTTAGGATCCACAATAATGCCAATTTCCATCTGGTGCTGCCCTCCTAGCAGGTTGAATCCCGACTCTACAATATATACCTTCCAATAGGTATCCCTTCCTTTGAACTCAATTCGCATCTCCTTCATTCCTAGAAGGGGTATTGGCTCCTTGTTGTACCATGTGGGTACAACAATATCTGCTTCCTGCAATGTGTTCCCTTCCTGGTCCTTAAAACTCTCTAAATCATTTTTGTTCAACAGTGTAAAATGGGATCATGAATCTACGAACATTGTAATAGTTTTGTTATTCAACGTTACATCATATTTTGGATAAATGACATGAACACTATTTGAGCAATCTTTCAGCTTCAATATATACTTTTTCTCAAAAGGCAGTACACATTTTACTTCTTTACCCCAAGTTCCTTCTACACCCCCACCCTCCTTGATATGGGGGTCCCCCTCTCTGCATACCCTTGCAAAATGACCCCGTCTATTGCATTTTTTGCAAGTTACACTTTTAGCTGGGCAATGCAAGTTGTTTGCCAGGTGATTACTGCTGCCAAACCTGTAACATCTTAAATTTCTTTCATTAATAGTGGTCCTGCTGTTCACGCTTTCCATATTTTTTACTTTACACACCTCACTCTTTTCCTCTTCCTTCTGTATACTAGCTACCACTTTAATATTTGACTTAATTTCTGTTATGCTCTTAGCTGTATGCTCTACTGATTTAGCAATACCCACTGCCTCTGTTAGACTAGGATTTTTGGCTAAGAGCTTCTCTTGGATACATACATGGTTAGTACACCATTCAAGTTGGCCTCTTATAAGAGAGTCGGTCAGGTTGCCAAATTCTCACAATTGAGTGAGACCCCTCAACACTGCTACGTAATTGGTCACTGATTCTTGTTTCCCTTGAGTCCTGCTAAAAAACCTGTGGCGCTCTAAAAACACGTTTACTTTATCACCAAAGTGTGTCTCCAACTTGCTCATGGTACTCACAAATATGTCCATTCTCTGATCTGCTTCTTCTCCATCATTTTCTGGTTCTGGTAATGTCTCATAAATCTTTTGCCCGTGCACACCCAGATTGTGGAGAAGAATGTGCTGCTTGCGCACTGTACTAAAACGTTCCCCTCCAATGGCTATGAGATACGATTCAAACTATTTTACCCACTCCTTCCAGCTTATTTCTGGCTCTCCTATCTCATTTAAAAAAAGAGAAGGTTGGCTAATGCTTGCTGTAGCCATGATGGAGAGGTACAGGGAGCGTCGACTTCACATGGCTCCTGCTCAGAAACTCTGACAGGAAACAAAGGGGCAGAACGTAGGACGTTACTCACTGCTGACTGGAAACGCTCCCTCTGAGGCTTCTGCGGTCAGGCTCCTCCTCCTTGCTCCTCAGAGTAGAGGAACCCCTACTCCCTCATGTTCCGGCATTGGCGGGTTCAGCAGTGTGCTCGGCAGCCTCTCCCGCACCGTCTGTTTAGAAACCGATCCTTCGAAATCTCCTCAGCCCCAGCTCCTCTGCAACAAGAACTCCTTCTCCCTCAAGTTCCGGCATCGGCGGGTGCAGTGGTTCCCACGGGAGCTTCTCCCGCACACCAAGTTGAAATCAAACACCTCAAATCTCCTCAGGACACCAAAAAAGGAGGTTGGTGGAAAACCAAAACTTCTCAGTCTAAATTGATGACAGGACCTCCATTCAGTCACACTCACAATGGTGTTGCACCTCACTGTCAATGCTGGCCCTGGTATTGCCTGACCTCCTGGGCACACAAAGCCCTCCTGTTGTTTGGTTATACGACCACCGTACTTCACGGTATGTTGACTGCCCGGCACAGGTACGGCTGTGTACTTCTGAGTAGGTGTCCTAATATCTCAGGGACTGTCTGGTCAGAAAGGGTTAGTTAACTCCATACTCTTTTACAGTGGATGTCTTCTTGCCAAATTCAGTCTTAATGGTCAGTGGGCTTACGACAATCCGCTGGAATATGAGAAATGTGAGTCACTGAGCTCACCAGTGTCACTTCATTTTAAAAGTGTGACAACAGTTTCTTGGTAGGTATAGCAGAGGTCCTCAGGATGAAGGTTGTATGTAATTTCCTAAAATTAGTTAGTAGCATTGCTCCGTCTCTGTGTAGGCTTTGTATCTTGGTATGTAGTACAGTTGCATGAGACTGGTAAATGCTGAATTCTTGAAATCCTGTAGTCACCTTATTCAAGTTGATTGCATCTGGAAAGAGTACACTGAGGGGAAATGGCCAAAACTGTCCCCTTCGCAGTAACTCGTCGCCAGTGTTGAAAGTAAGAATGACAGGAACCGGAGAATAAACCAAGGAGAGGGGAAAAGGAGGGAGGAATGGAATATACAAAAAAGGCAAAAGAAGAAGCACATTATAACAGTAAGTAAGACACTTTCTAAGTGTGTGAGTATCGAACAGTTTGTGTGAGATGCAGAGTAGGTCAGTGGAAGTTAGTTCACAGTGTGTTGCCCAGGAATTGAATTTTACACATGTGTTGTTTTACGGCATTCTGCAATTGTTAGAAACAAAACTGGCTCCAAAGGGTTAAGCGTATACTTAACATTTATTTTGAATAGCTGCAGTATCCATGCGTGATGTGCTGCTCTCATACAATGTTTTCTTGGAACTCTGGGACTTGTAGTTCTATTTATTCCATTTTAAAAGAGGACTAAAGGTCTCAGAATTGAAAGAGATACACATGCAGTGATGGTCTACATAATGCCTGTGAAACCTGTGAAACTTGACAGCTATATATTATTTACCCTTTAGGACAGGTACTTGTAAATAATAGAACAGGTTTTCATGTTCATTGATGTTAACACTTGTCTTTTATACTAATACTGAGTTTCATGAGTAGTATAAGAGTGCTAGGCATTGCTAAAAATGCAGTGTTCAAACAGGCCTACTGGTGTAGACTGTGTCTGTGCCCTCTCACTGCAAGGTATATTTAGCATGTTAAAGCTGTTTGGCTAGTGTTTAATCTGCTTTTAAGTTTGTGTACATCACTTGTCTGATACACTGTAGGGATATCATAAAATACAGTGATTAAAAGATTAAGAGGAGCCCTTTTGAGTTTTAGTAAGTTGCTTGCACACTTGCAGACCCCTATGCCAAGCTCTACATAGAGTATGCAACCAATAATGCACCTGACAGTGTAGTTACTGCACCCTTCCAGAGGTCCGGCTTGTATACCTCTCATTGATAGGAAACACCCAGTCCGCCAATGCGATACAGCTCGTGCATCACAGACCATCCCAGCTGTTTTTAACAAATTGGATCGTCATTAATGGCTTATGGTTTGGTATCCCCACCAGAGAATACACCTCTCTGGACTTTGCTCCCAATATAATTTTCATCCATAATCCCCCAGACCTCTAGAGTGGTCTCTGCTTGGCATGCGCTATTGCGCATGCCTCTTCAGCTCCTTCCAGAGCCTTGCAGGACTTTGTTCACTGTTGTGAACGATTAACAGGCATTAGTCCCGGGCATATATTCTTATATCCTGATGATGATCCCGATATTGTGTTTCTAAGGGATCAAAACGTTGTCAACTGTGCACACCTTGACAGTGGCATGTTAATTATCCAATGTATTGTGCTATGGTGTGAGATTGCATATTTGCATGGCATGTTGTTCACTCTTCTCCCAGCCCATAGAAATGTCCGAGCTTTTCTTTCTTTTTTTAAATTGTTATGGTGTATGTGTTCCCACTTGATTGTTTTTGTTCCTCTCTTAACCTAAACATATCAAAGAATCCTTGTCCGGAAGGACAAATTCATAATAGATCTCATTTTATTTCTACATTTATCCCCACTTCCATTTTGTGTTGTGAGGGACCACTGTTTGTATAAAATACTCATAATGCAACTGACATATATGTTTCCGAAGCATACAACCTCTATCTCACCCAGTGAGAAAGTGACAGAGGGACCTATATATTCAGTCACATACTCACTAACTGCTTATGTATGCAGTACTGTCAAATTCAGTTGCAGACACACCTATATATTCCTCTAATCTCTAACACAGGCAGTAAGGTATTTTCCAGACCACGTATATACACATTTAGAGAGTCATTAAGCTGCTAAAACAGACAGTGACATACCAGCATATTCACTTAAACATCTCATGGCACTGCTATAGATGAATTCCTGCACCTACTCAATTACTGAAGACCCTGTGTGTGCAGTCTCACTGCCAGCTTCACTTGAGATGTAAAAGCCATTTGGCAATTCTTAAATCCATGTTTTAGTGTGCCTAACTTATCTTTGAGATATGTTGTAGGTGTGCCATAAAGCATGGTGCTTTGTGTTACAAGATTCACAAATGTCTTTTTGTCTTTCAGTAAGTTAATCATGCACTGCAGACCCCTATGCTACACTCTAAAGTATACCACACATAATGCAACTGACATACATATTTCCGAAACATAGACCCTCTTTCTTACCCACGTGCAGAGCTACAAAGGGACTTATACATTAACTCATATACTCAGAAACTCCTTATATATGTACCAGTATCAAAGGCAGTTGTGCAGACATATAGTCATGTAAACATGAGTCAGGCCTAGTTGTGCAGATCCTAAGTGTGCATTCTCACTGCCAGCTTCAATTGGCATGTAAAAGCCATTTGGCAAGTCTTAAATCCATATTTTAGTGTGTTTAACTTACCTCTAAGATAGGTTGTAGGTATGCATACAACATGGTGCTTTGTGCTTAAAAGATAGAGATGTCTTTTTGACTTTTAGTAAGTTACTCATGCACTTGCAGACCCCTAGGCCAATCACTACATAGAGTATACCACCCATAATGCAACTGCCATATATATTTCATAGCTTACAGCCTCCCTCTCACCCAGTGAGAGAGTGACAGTGGGACTTATATATTCAGTCACATTCTCAGTAACTGGTTATGTGTGAAGTATGGTCAAAGGCAGTTGCAGACACACCTACATACCTCTCTAATCTCTAACACAGGCTGTAAGGTATTTGCCAGGCCACTTACATACACATTTAGAGAGCCATTAAGGTGCTAAAACAGACAGTGGCATACGGGCATATTCACTTAATCATGTCATGGCACTGCTATAGGTGGATTCCTGCACTCATTCAATTAGTTCAACCCCTATGTGTGCAGTCTCACTGCCAGCTTCACTTGGCATCTAAAAGCCATTTGGCAAGTCTTAAATCCATATTTTAGTGTGTTTAACTTACCTTTGAGATATGTTGTAGGTATGCTATAAAGCATGGTGCTTTGTGTTACAAGATTCACAGATGGCTATTTGATTTTCAATAAGTTACTCTTGCACTTGCAGACCCCTATGCCAAGTTCTACATAGAGTATAACACCCATAATGCAGCTGACATACATGTTTCCAAGGCACAGAGCCTTCTCATCAACTCACAGAGCGATAAAGGGACATATACATTCTCTCGCGTACTCAGAAACTGCTTATATATGTACCAGTATCAAAGGTAGTTGCGCAGACACCTACATACCCCTTTATTGTCATATGACAATGTAATGGACAGATTTTAAGACCTCTGCATCTTGTTTTGCAATTACGAATAATACCGCCTACATATTTTATTTTCTAGCTAAGTCCAATGTATTTTAATTGGACAAGAAATCCATCTAAAAAACCTAAAATATAAGAGGAAACTGAAATAACATATTGTATTTTAAACCAGTGATACTTTTAGGCTTTATGGTAGTCTTCATGTAGGATTAGTAAATTGTGTTCTGTGCTTTCTATGAAGCTTAATGCACAACGCATTTCTGCACTTCCCACAATGTACTCTAAACAGGGTATTTTGCTTAGGTCAAATGGCAATTTATATCAGAATAAGTATATAGATATATTAAACAGGCACCAGGGATTCTGAAGAGCTTAAGGCATTAAGCACCTTAATGCCACTAAAGTAGCAAAAGGTTAAATGCATAACCCACACTAAAGCTTAGTAATCAGATGGAAAATCTGAGGTTACCGTCTTCAATACATTTAAGGAACCAAGCATTTCAGTACTGTTTAAGCAGTTAGCAGCCTAATGCACACAGCACGTTATCTACGTACATGATGCATTTAAATAAAGCATATTCATTGGTCACATTCTAATTGGCAGCAAAGCATGGGAAGCTAACATGTGCAACTTTTTGAAGTCCAAGAAAACATGCACTTCACCAGTGCTCAAGTTGTATGAAGATTAAAGTAAAAAGTACTTTAGTATCAGTTATGATGCACTCCTCTAATATGACAACCCTTAGGGCTTGTATTAAGTATAACAAATTGAGACTAGTGGGGCAGAGGAAATTGTGCATAAAGCGCTTTAGCACTGCCAATGTTGCTTGTCATTGGTTACACCCTGCATCTAATGTATTGCGAGAGATATCATATTATTAGAGCTAAAGAAGTACCCTTTTAACATTTGTATTTGAGAAGTTTTAAATAAGATTAACGAGTAGTTAAAAGCCATGTATGATTATTGGGTACTTGAAATGTTTTATTGATTGTACGTTGTATGATTGTCTTTTAATGTTTTTAAGAAACCCAAATAAAGATACCATTCATCAAAAATGTTTCTTAGAACAACTGGAAAATAACTTATAGTAATGCTACAAGGATGCAGAGCAGATGATTCCAAATTGAAAACTCAAATTACAAACTTCAAAGCTAGACAAATATCAATTTTGAGAAGAATCTTTTCAACTTCAGCTATCATCATTCACAAAGGAATTAATACAACGTCTGGACAATACACTGTCTATTTAAGGACTGAAACTGGATGGACAGAATGTACTGACATCAACCTGAAATTCGAACCAAAACTTCCTTTCAAACTACCAAACTCTTATCCTTTCATTTTCATTTTAAAACCAAAGATCTAAGGAGGAATTCTGGATAAAACAAAGTGGTGTACAGTGTTTCTTTTGCTTGGTTCATCAGGTTTTTTTTACATTATTTGGCCTTTAGGGGGAATGTCTTTAAAACGTTCTTCAAAATTCAAGCTTTATTATATCTTCCAGAAAGGAGCCACATCTAAATTCTGCACTCTCTAATTAAAGTCTGAAACTGGATGGACATAATCCAATTATAGCAGCCTTAAGTTGAAAGCAAAAGCTGACTTTGAAACTAAGAAATTGTACCCTTTTGTTTTTCCAACATATTATTTGTGGGAAAAAAACTTTCTCTATGTGATTTTGTCTATATACATCCTTAACATTTTAAACATCATTTGGCCTACCAGGATTGATGTTTTCAAAAGGATCTCCAAAACCTGAAGAGTGAATTATATTTATTTATAATATTGTACCAAATGCAAGAATTTAATAAATATTTGTATTATGGGTTTGTTTATATTACAGTAGTAACTCCAGAAAAAGCAATTGATTACTGAATTGTAGTGAGCACAATGCATAGGGGCCGATTCCGATCCGGGTCGGAAGGGCACCAAACGCGATCCGCCCGGAAAAACTACGAGCCGTACGCGTGTTTTCCGGCTGACTCGTACAGCTGTACGAGCGAGCAAGTACGATGCGAGCTACATGAAATTAACCAACCAAGTCATTTCCGGGTCCGAACCGCTCCGTAAGTGTCGGTCGGAAGCTAACTGTGGTGTGCAATGGATGCGATTCACGACCGAGCCAGTACGATGCACGCGTCGGACAGACTGTGCGAGCTAGAGTGTCCGGCTCACAAAACCTCCCGGAGTCGGACTTCGGGGGTCCGCGTCGGACCCCCTAACACCGGCAGCCCTACGACTCGGACACAGAGGGAGACCTCTGGGTCTCCCCAACACAGGCATGTACGGTGCAGATGGCACCGATGCGTACCCACTGTAGGGGGCGCACTTGTTCGAGACGTACCCATTCAGTCAATGGGAGCCCATGTACACGTTGCACGACCGGCTCCCATTGACTTCTATGGGAGTCCGACCGAACCGAGTCCGACAGCATACGTGCGCATCGTACTCGCTCGGTCGGACTGTCGGGGTCCGACTCGGTCGGAAAACACTCCGGATCCGACTCGGTCGGAGTGCTTTCCGACCCGGATCGGAATCGGCCCCATAGTGTTACTTATTTATATTGAGGTACTGTGCGGCTTTGTTTTTGCTTTTTACAGTCCATTGATTGTTTTTACCTACTGTTTGAGGAGGATGCTTCATAAAAACCACCATTTATGGTGAAGAAGTATGAAAGCTAATAACAGTAAAAAAGTGAAAATTATATTTTTACTACATTCTAATACACTGTTACAGTATAAGTAATGTAGATGCTTATGTTTCTGTAATATTGAAGATTAAATACTAACATATCTTTAAGTTCTTTTTCTTCATCAAAAGTGACTGCAGTTGAACGTTTTTAGATGTCTCCAAATACTTTTTCTACTGCAGACATATTGCTTAGAGGTATCATGGAAAGTGTTCTTGACGTAGCTTCCTATTAATTTGCTTTGCCTATTTTGATATTAAAACTTTCTGTCTTATAGAGCACATTTACAGTCAGTTACACAACAACTCACACAATTATTCAGGCACTTAATCATGCAGTTCTGTGAGATAAGGGGTAAAAAGGTCCCGATCCCTTACTGGCCTTATATTGAGCAAAGATTTTGTTGTGATACTTGCCCTTGACAGGGGGAAACCCCTAACCCCCTAATATGTAGACATGGTTCAAAGTGGTTGTAAGGGCAAGACTGATTTCATACTCCTTCAGGAAAAAATTCCACTCAGACAAAAGTTCATTTTGCTGGTTGAAACAAACAAACTGACAGCCAACATGTGTTTCACCCCTTTACATGGCCATCCGGCCTGGGGCTTCCTCAGAGCTTTGTAATAGAAAATATATGAGTAGAGTCGTCTGTATTGATAAGGTCTTGTACTTTCTTTTAATAATGGGCGTAACGCCAATCTGGTCGATTCTGAATCGACCGGAAACACATGTTGGTTGTCAGTTTGCTTGTTTCTTACTCCCTCTCATGGATAGAGTGACAACACCTTAAAAACAAGCAGCAAAATGAACTTTTGTCTGACTGGAATTTTTTCCTGACGGAGTACGAAATCAGTCTTGCCCTTAAAACCACTTTGAACTTAATCATGCAGGTATTTGCACAGCCAGTCACTTACCCATACAGCTTCTCACACATCACTCACCCATACAGTCACTCACATACCTACTATTTCACTCATTGAGTACATCACACCACCACTCATTCACTCAAAAATCCACTGACACAACCTTTCACTCACCCATACTCAATTCACATACCCTCTATCACTAAAACAGCCCCTCATGCACCCACCCATTCACATACATAGTCAGTCTCATACCCACTCCATCACCCATACACCCACTGACACACCTACTCACTCACCAATGCAAACAGTTAAATAGCCACTTTTTGACCTATTCAGTCACTCCCATACAGCCACTTACACAAATACTAACTAACTCCTACAGACACTCACACTACCACTCACTCATACATCCACTTACACAGGTACTCTCTCATCCAAACAGCCACTTACACATACGGTCACTCACCCATAGATCCACTAACACAATCACTCAGTCACCCACACAGTTACTAACACACACTCAGTCACCCATACACCACTTATGCATTCACTCACTCAGCCATATAGCCACTGACACAACCATTCACTCACCCATACAGCCACTCCCACAATGAGTCACTCCCCCATATGGCCACTCATTCACCCATACAACTACTAACACGAGCAGTCATTCACTCATACAGCCACTCACACAGGCAGTCACTCATTGATACAGCCACTCACACAACCATTCACTTACCCATAAAGCCACTCACTCTCCCATATGGCCACGGATACACCCATTCACTCAAACAAGCAGCCACACATACAGGCACTAACTCCCCCATACAGTCACTCATGCATCCTCTCACTCACTTATACAAGCACTCACATATTCACTCACTCACACAACCACTCACACACCAACTCACTCACCTATACAGTTGCTCACACATCGTCTTACTCACCCATACAGCCACTAATACACCCACTCACTCACCCACAAACCTACTCACACACCCACTCACTCACCCATACAGCCACTCACACAATCACTGACTCACCCATACACTCACTAACACAGCCACTAATTTAACCATACTATATCTTCTTTTAACTGTAAAAAATGTTTATGACAAGAACCTTTTTTTCTTATTATTTATGGAGCTGTTTTTTGGGGGATTTTCTAAGATTTTACATTTCTCTGTATTTTTAATCAAACAAAATGGCAATGAGGGGGAACAACAAGCAACACAAAACCAGTGTAAAAACTGGGGTAAACTAAGAAAGAATTACCAAGAATGTTGCCTTGCAGCTTCAAGGATGGCATCAACAGACTGCTCATCAGTTGTTAGAGTAGTGCTGCATTCAAAGCAATATGTGCCAACATGTCTTAACTCAAGTGAAATTTGGCACCTCTCTACTTCACTAGGCACTCCCTCCTCAGGGACAGATAGTGCAGCCAAAGATGTAGAAGGCCCATCTCATCTCTTTCCTTCCTTGCCTTCTTCAAACTGTTGCTACGGAACATTTTCAAATGGTACAACATGGAAGTAGTACCACAGGAATATTTTTTGCTAGTTCCTCTTGAGAGGGTCTTCTTGCACAAACTACATGTTTTGAATTTTGCCACAGTCTTGTACTCCCCAGACAGGATTGTAAATCCTTTCCAAGTGATACTTGGCTTTTTCAGTACAGGCCCCTCATTTCTAGAGTCTTGTTGTTGTACCTCCTGCTTCTGCTCCTCCGGCTGCTCTGGCACCTCCTGCTGCTCACTGCCTCCTGTTGCCATCTTGCTATAAAAAAAGGATGAATCATAATTCCTAATTGGAGTGCTGTACTAAAAGCACAGAATAGAACCAAAGAATGATCCAAAAATGAATGGAAGATTCAAGAAGAAAGAAATGGGTGGGAACTTCCTTTAGAGATTACTGAAAACGGTCTTCTCCAATCAAATCTCTTTGTTTCATGGTGACATGATCTTCGCGAATACCGACATCATTGCAAAAACTGGCATTGTCATGAAGACGGGAAATACAATTAAAAAGTGGTTACCATTAAAAATGATAATAAAAATAGGTGTTTAAACACTATATTAGTAACCAGCTATTGTCAAACATTAATTACAATATGTGTATATATGTGTTTTACAGTTTTTGAAAAACACACCATCTTCACCACTTTTCTGCAAAACCGGAACATATGTATTGCAATAATTTGTTTGCAGCGATTAAAAAATGCAGGTGTAGTTTAGAAAAATGTATAAACCTCTCCTTTTTTATTGTAGTGGTGACAGGAAGAACTATACCATCATGTACATGCTATATGACTACTGCTAGCTTGCACATATTAGTGACTGATCTTGGGGATTCATTTCCCCCTTTTTTAAATTGGATAGTATCTGTGATTCTGGGTATTGCCACTCATTATACATTGTTTCAATATGAAAATCTCCCAATATGGCGGCTATATGTGCCATTCTGGTTGAGCTGACATCTAAATATTTTGGGAAGTGGTGGTACTGTAGCGCTGTCAAAACTGACCTTGTTCTGCTTTAAAGATTTGGGAAACATACCAAATTGTATTTGTTAGTGCGCACTTACTCTGGCTGCTGATCCAAGTTTAAATGTCTCTGGTTAGAAGGAATTCTCTCAATATGATGATTGTCATTGCCTGTACGTCATGTTGATACATATATATTAGACGGAATCCCTTCAATATGGTGGTCACAATTGCCTGTTTGGTGTACTGACATCCAAATCTTCGAGAATAAGTGGTACTGTAGCTTTGTCCTAATTGACCTTGCTCTGTTTTAGAATACTTGGGAAACACACTATGTTGTATATATCAGTGCACACTTACTTTTTGGCTGCTGATGCAAATGTAATTGCCTCTGTTCAGATAAGGAACTCTTCCAAAATGGCAACCATTATTGCTGGTACTCCTTCTTGATGCTCATGTGTTACTGTGCTAGTGGTATTTTGTTATACACAGGAGTAGTATAACGGGCACGAAACGCGGGTTGTTTTTAATTAATGCCAGGAGCTCAGCTTGGTATAATTTAACCGGATGCAAGTGGAGCATTGGACGTTGGCTCCTGTTTGATATTAGCAGCACCGATCCAAGTGAGTATAACTTAGTTGTGTACTTGAATTCTATTGAGCCTGTTGTTTTAGTTGGTTTTTTTTTGCCATGTAGAATCATATCTGTTTTTAACTAATGGAATACAGCATCATTGTTTGGGTGCAGGCAAACCCTATTACCATTAAATGTTATCGCTAGGTGTGACTTGATGATTTTTTTGAAGCCGTATTTCCATTGTATCTGTTTAATTGTATTTTTTGCCAGGATGGCAATTTGTTTAATGACACCAATGTATTACCATACATACACACAGGCAGACTATGTGAATGAGCCTGTTATTGATTCCTGACCACTTACAGTTGCAACTTAGAATGTTAAAAATATTTTTGGGGATGTCCTCTTGAAGTGTATCTTATTTAGGTTGTATTACTAGTCTGGCTATCTTTGCTTAGTTGGTTCTTTAAAATATTTGCCTCATATTTCTCCCCACTTTCTTTTTCAAAATCTGGGGGCACAGCCTAACCTGACATATTTATAATCTTGCCAAGCACATATCGGTGCAACCGTTTGACCAGTATCGTTACTGGAGTTAACCCCTTTTCTTCATGTTAAACAATTTCCATCATTGACAGGTGCCCCCATGGGGTGGATTGGCCCCATTATTCTGACAATTCAGACTCCATTGCTTTGAAAATTCAGATGTTAGAATATATTCTTGGCACACATTTGTACCCTCTCATCTGTGGATATGTCATCACATCGCCTGTTTAGCTGCTCAAAGTGAGTATTTTAAGCTGATTGTGCTCTTTGGCTTCTTTGCTGGGTTTGGGCACTCACTCATTTTGCTTTCTGTTAAAGAATCACTCATGAGAAAGTTCTATTAAGTGATTATTCATTGGTCAATTTGGATTATAGGGTTTTTGATACTTATTTGCTGTTTACTGATGCCTGGATATATATTTTGTCACCAAGGACTGTTGTGGATATTATTGATTAGCTGGGTTATATTTATATACCCTTTGAATGAAGGACGGGCTGAAGGATATTTGCATTTGATAACATGTTCTCTTTTTGGTAGATACTCTACACAAAACGTCTGTTGCACTCCCCCATCTGTGACCTCCTCTTCTCACACCATCTAGTACTTTCTCTCTTTGTTGTTTTCTGCCTTGAATTTACCAATGTAGGCCTATGATATGGATGATGAGGCCTAAAGAAAATCTAGAGAAAACTGTCCTGGACTTATCACTACATGTGAGCCATTAGGATGCTTGTGATACAAATAAGGTCATATGAACTAAGCACATATGGCACTCTTGTATCCCCATTTTGTAATTGGAATCAGTGTTTTAACATATCACTTATTTGTTTTATATGTATGTTGTAGAATGTATTTTGTATTGTAGACATTTCGTCTATCTGCTTTTCCTTCTTTTGTGTTTTAGGTGTTTTCCTAACATGAAATTGAGTCTGTTTGTGGTGTAATTTAGTATGTTCATGCAGGAACAAGTGTTATATGAGTATCTCATCTTAGCTCTGTTTTAAGTAATTTAATACTAATTTGTTTATTGTATTTTTATGTTGTATGTGTTATAGATATTTATATTTATATTTGTCTTTACATATTGCTTTTACAGCCCTGAAGAAGTCCAGTGTGTTGAAGGAAACGCATTGGCTGTTATTTTGTATCTAAATCTTTTTTACAAGACGTTTGGATCAACTTAAGAATAAAAAGTATAATTGCATACACCTTGGAAATTTATTGTTGGACTCTTTAATTAAAACTATAATTTGGTGCACCTTTACTCTGTATCTAAATGTATAATATGTAGTTGACATTTGCATACTGACAACATAGAAAGTAAATTCCCAGTACAATGTAACGCAGATGAGTACACATTTTTCAGAAAACCGTGGACTCTTAAAAAAAATTAGATTCCATTCAGATCCTCATGTTCATTTTACATAAATTAAATCTCTACAAGAAACATTTACAAAAATAAACAAAGCATGTGCCCCAAGTAAAGTTGCACTTGAGTAAAATGGAAAGAATCTAACTTCCTGGGATTGGCAAATACGCAAAAACGTTTCCTCAAAAATTCCATATTGAAAAATAATTTGAAATCCTTAACAGAAGGGAATGCACCGTAAATATATTGGAGCAAAATCTGAACTTCAGTGTGTCGCAAGTGATTACTGTAGGAGAGTAGGATCTGCTTCACATGTTTACCCCCACTTTTTGCTGGTGTTTCACTGTTTTTCGACTTTTGTCTGGCTGGGACCCTGCTATTCAGGGCCCCAGCCTAGCTGCTTCCTCTCTAAAATGATTCCATGTACTTTAGGTACAGTTCAGATTGGACCTGAGGTGCCCTTATAAGTCCCTAGTATATGGTATACTATGTACCCAGGGCATAGGTACCCCAGAGGCCTACCAGGGGCTGAAGCATGTATTATGCCACCCCTGGAAAGCCACCCAAAATGACACCATAGGTCTGCTACTGCAGCCTGAGTAAGGTGGTGCCTGCACCCCTTACTGAGATATAGGTTCATTATATCTCACCACATACTGCACATACAAACCTATCAGTCACCCCTATGGCAGGCCTTATCAATCCTGAAGGCAGGGTGCTTGGTTATATGTGAGGGGGTGCCCGGCATGAGCTGAGCCCCTCTTCAGCCTTTGGAATCTCTTCTCCGGGGTTGTCAGTAGTGCAGCCTGACCATTTACTCTTAAGTGCAATATAACCAAACGGTAAATCCTAACTTTGGACTGGCTGCACGGAAACATGTTGTGTTTGGTGTCAAACACCTTGGAATCATACCCCCACACCAGTAACTGGTGTGGGAGTATGATCCCACTCTTCTAGTGGGAGAGAAATGACAGCACTGGTATACCCGGTAGAAACTTAATAGAGCCCTGGCATCACTAAATGGATGCTGCAGCCACAGACACGGGTCTGGCCTCCTGCTGCTGACTGAAACTCCGGCAGGGGAGGCCTGGACAATAGGTTTGCTGTCACAGGGAGGTGTAACCACCTCCCAGACAGGCTTATGTGTATTGGGGCTGGGTGGGAGCACTCTCTGAGTGCTTTGAAGTCCTGCACTGGGGGCACATTTGATGTCCCTGTGCATAGTTCAGCTCACACCGGTTCAGGGGCTTCCAGCCCCTGCTCTGGCGTGAAACTGGACAAAGGAAATGGGTGTAGCCACCCCTCTTTCCAAACACTCCCATAGGTGGGTCCCCAGAGTATGTCCAACCCCCTACCTTAGTATAAGTATGGGACCCCAGTCCTTAGGACTTTAGATTACCCTGGATGAAACTCTGAAGCTGAATCCTGGACCTTCGACGCTCTGCTCAAGACCGGAGGACTGAAGAAATCTCCCTTGGGGTCAAAGAGTGACTCCCCTGCTTGGCAGGCACCAACAAAACAATTTGCTGGTCTGCATTATCAAAGCTCCCACTGGACTCTGAAGTATTTACAGCCCAGGAAGAGGATTTCCAGATATCTCAGAGGACGACCCGAGTCCCCAGCAAAGCTGAGACCCGCAGCCCTCGTGAGTAGCGTGGAACCAGAACTCCTGGTCACCATGCATTTGTGCAAGTGCATTTACTTCTCGGCATTTCTTGAAGTTGTGCTTGGGCTGACTTGTAGCCCCCATCTCGAGCACTAAATCCACTGAAGATTATTGGCCTGGTCATTCCGAGTGACCCGTTGGCTGCCATTTTGTGTTTCATCTTGAGGTCCCTTTGAGATCCCTGGTCCATTGACTGGTGGGTCCCTGAGGGGGTAACTTTGCATTTCCTTGGGCTTTCCTGGTTGCTTCAGACGTGCCCCGGCTCCCTACCAAGTGGTGAGTCCCACAGACCTTGCTGGTCTGCACCAAAGCATCTTTCTTGTTTCTGCATAGGTTGCTGTTGCCAAGGCTTGCTGTGTCCAATCCGGGCACCGAAGCTGCAGCACTCGACATCCTTTGTGCAACAGCTCAAACCCAGCTCCTGGTTGTTCTCGACACCTCCTGGTCCTCGTGGCTGAAGAGTCAAGCTTCACCTCCTCCACCTGAAATCACCCGACATCGGTGGGCATCTGCTCATCACCTTCCTGGTCACTGGCTAGTGACCCAGACTCTGTCCCCTCTGCTTTCAGGTTCTTCTCATCTTTGATCCAGGCTTGGATCTCTTCGGACACTTTGCATCTTCACTGCAGCAGCACTTCTTCACCAGCTCCCATTGAAATCGACGACGCAACCCGACACTAAAAGACACCTATGCACCCCGCTTCCCTGGGTGAGGTAACACAAGTACTCCGGTGCTCCCATGGGTGCTAACCCTAGAACTTCCTAAGTCCAAAAGGGTTTGGTCCTGACTCACTTCTAAGTGTCCCTAATCTTTAAAAATCTAACTGCGACTTTCCCCATAGAAGCTAACTGTAGCTCGCGGCTGTTTTCACACACTGCACACAGCCCCCGTAGGTACCCTGTGTCACTACCTTGGGTGGTTCCTTGGGGTCCCAGCGATTCTACAGGCTCTACGCCTTGCGTCTAGTTAAGTTGTGGTTCTTATACCAATATTTTAGTATATGGTTTGGCTCACCCCTAGGGCCTGACGTGTGTTTACTGTGATTATTGAAGTGTAACTTATGTGTTTTGACCTCTAGTCTCATAAAGAGACTAGGAGGGTGTGTTTAGTAATAAATACATATATTTTATATATATATATACCTGGTGTGGATATCTTTCATTTAGTGACTGAAGAGATTATAGACTGGTAAAACAAGCTGCTTTACATTCCTTCAAGGCTTAGCATGAAGGCTGCTCTCCATAGCTACCATTATGATAGCTTTCAATAAAGGTTGTCTTTAACCTATAACCAATAAGGGGTTGTTTGGACTGATACAGGGTGCCCACTATAATTAGTGGACAGCATATATCAGGCCAACTTCTCACAATTACTGTAATGACATTCCCTTGTAAGAGCAGAGAGCATGCTTCTGTCATTTAAATACACTAAGTATGGGAATCTACAAAAACCATAGCACCACTTACACCCCCACTTGTACACCCATAGACTCACTACCATAACCACCCAAACATCCAAAGTAGCACTCACACTGCCACTCACAGACACGCACAGCCTCTGACACAGCCAGTGACAAACCCACAGAGGGATTCACACAGCCACTCCCAGACCCATTTACACACTCTTAGATCACATAAGATAGAAACTGACACACTCATACTCCCACTCACAGACCCCTGCACACACTCATACACCCACTAACAGACCCACACAGGTGCCTACATACCCACTGTAAAACATTACAGATTACAATTATGGCAACATTTTAGAAAATCATAGAAATTCACAGGCAAAATCAAACATTACAGGGATATTATTGTTAGGAAGTAGATTTTTAAAAAGTAGATATTTACTGAAAAGAACATAGGTTACAGAAACGTTATAGTTAAGCCCACATTTTACACATATAAAACGAGTGAAATTTAGCAGTTATAGTTACTTGACCTAAATATAACTTATGTCCTAGCAATGCACTGCTTATGACCTCACATATTACATCACTCATGACATGGTAGGTGACATCACTGATGGCATCTCAAATTACATCACTGATTACATAATCCACAGAACCACTTTCATTCCATAGAACCTCTCATACACCCAGTCCCACTCCCATCCAACCCCTCAATACCCATTCACAGACCCATACCAGTGCTCACACAACCAATCACTCATCCATTGAGCCACTCACACATCCACTCACTCATACTGCCACTCACACACCCACTAACTCCCCCATACAGCCACTCATGCACCCACTTACTCACCAATACAGCTCTTCACACATCCAGTCATATAGACATACAGACACTTACAAACCCACCCATATACCCTTTCAGCCACTTACACACCCACTCAATCACCTATACAGAAACTCACATAGCCACTCACTAACCCATACGGGTACTCATACTTCCACAAACTCACCCATACAGCCGCTCACACTGCCACTCAATCACCAACACAGCTACTCATACACCCACTCACATACCCATACAGCTACTGACACAGCCACATATTCACCCACACAACCACTCACACGCCCACAGAACCACATACATAACCATTCACACATCCAAACAACCACTCATACAGCCACCGACTCACCCTTTCAGGCACTCAACCATCAATGAATCAATCAGAGTTCTTATGGAGTCTGGCTAATCACCTGTTAGGGTCTCAAGGTGCTGGTGGGGTTCTGCAGTTTAGTTGAAGAGCCAGTACTTGAGGTACATCCTGAATTGAGGCAGTGAAGGTGATTGCCTGAGATGTAGAGGTAGAGAGTTCCATGTCTTCGCAGCAACATTTTCTCTCCAATACAGCCACTCACTTAACTATACACACTCAAACAGCTACTCACCCATACAGCCACTCACACACCTATGCAGCCCCTCACAAAGCCACTCACTCACCCATTCAGCTACTCACATATCCACTAACACATCAATAAAGCCACTCACACAACTATACAGCCACTCAGGCATCCACTCACACACTGATACAGGCAGTCACACAACCACTCAGATGAGATATGTTAGAAATAGTATGACTAATTGCTAGTACAGAAAGAATAGTCATTTAACTTATGCTGTAGCTTACAATTTATTGCTAAGTCTCAGAAACATTTACAAAACACACTCATGGGATGATGTCATCAATGAGATGTCACTGACCATGTCATGAGCTATGAAATATGTGAGATCAAAAGCCGTGTCTTGCGGGGGAGTAAGCTATAGTTAGCTCTGATACTTATAACTTCTGAATTTCACTGGTTTTGCATGAGTGAAATGTGAACCGAGGTATAACCTCCCCTTAATCTTTGTTCAAATTTGTTAATTATTAGAGCTTTCACATCTTTCTTGAAGGAGGCAGTTGAGGGATTTAGAACGTAAGAATTCCAAATATATATATATCTATATACGTATGTATTACCTACTGGCAGTCGCCAGTAGGTAGTTATAGTTAGGACCCCTTTTCCATAGGAAATCCGCAACATTCTATTTTGAATAACTTTGGCGCCGGTCGATGAATCCTCGCGAATTTCTCAAAATAGGTGGGGCGCTACGCTCCGCTCCTTCCCTGAAAGTCTCGGGGGGATACGTCAAGCGGGGGCTGAGATAAAAGGGGGGTCCCAAAACGCGTTTTTCCCATGCATTTTTCCATAGGACCTTTAGAACGAGCTACAGCCCGAACGGCTGAACAGAATTACTAGAAATTTGGCAGAGAGGTAGTCCCTATGTCAAGGAAGTGCCTTTTGTAGGTTTGGTGTAAATCTGTTCAGTAGATTCTGAGAAAATAGCCTTTAAATCAATATATATATCTGAGCCCGCTTACGGTACGCTTACCGTACGCTTACGGTGAGCTTACGGTACGCGTACGGTGGCGTGCGCGAGCGCGATTCTGATTGGCTGTTAGATCTTAGTAAACATTCGAATCGGCCGAAACCAGGAAGCGGCGGCCGCCATTTTGTGTGTTTCACTCAGAAAAAAAAGAGTGAAAACAAGAAAAGGGGGCAATGAGGAGAGTTACAGACCCCCTTACATTTGTGAGGGGGTCAAAGAAGGACTGTAAAGTACAAAGAAAACATTTATTGATTTTTTTAAAAAATCACGGGGTACGCGTACGGTAAGCTTACGGTAAGCGTACGGTAGAAAAAATAAATAAAAAAATAAATGAAATTCAGATTTAAGTGTTTAGATATTAGGGGGCTCTAAAAAGAGCCGTTGTGTTTATGAAATGATTTTTTAGTGGTACCTACAAGTAAGTACTGATGCAGAGTCTAAGGTTCAAGAGGAAGACTCTGTTCCCTTTATCATTGAAGTGCACACCATCTCCTCTATAAATGTCTTGCATGTCAAAACGCAAGTTGTTGTGGTAAATGGCACCCATACCATAGTCACGGAGGAAAGCAGAAACAGATTTGTTGACGTGCTTTCTTGCTTTGTCAATCTGCGGACAGAAATGATTGGACCAGTTCCATTTTTGCCTTTGGCATATGTTGGAAAACACAAAGGCAGTTTTAGGGAAAAGTGAAAACAGTTGTGCAAAGGTGTCCTTCATAAGCATTTCCAGACCTACCCCAGTCAAAGTGCCTAGGTCATTGCCACCACAGTGCACTATTATGAGGTCAGGGTGTTGGATTTGCATGAAGGATTTCACCAATGGCATCAATTGGTGCCACTTTAACCCTCTCTGACCAATCCATTTAATGTCTACATTTGGCAAAGCAAGGTCTCTCACCATATCTGTTTTCTCTGCAAACTTTTCACTCCAGAAGACATAGCTGTGCCCTACAATCCACACTGTGAACATCTTCAAAGGAGAACTGGATGCACTCAGGAGGTGTCTTTCAGTAGAATGGCAATATGAAAAGAAAGACAGTTTGGAAATGGAGGCATACATATTTTTTTCAAAACAAAAAGAACTGATTGGCTGTTTCATACCATTCTAGAATAAAAACTAGGCTGTATGTGTAAACTAATAGAAGCATGTTTTGTATTGGTACAAAAAAATGTGTTACCAAAGAACAGTACTATGGATTTGCTGTTAGGTTTGAAAAGTCAAGCACTCTTGCTCTGTGGAATTGAAACATTGTGTGGCGAACTTCTGACCTAACTCCACACAGCAGTGTTCCATGAGCTGTTGCTATGGTAGCAGGCAGAAGTCAACTTGGGGGAAGGGTACTAGGCAGAAGTCAAGTTGGGGGCAGGGTTCTTTTGGAAAAGGGTTGGTTTTCAACCAATAGAAATGTGTGATTACATTTGAAAAAAAGGGGGAAGCACTGAGATTTGAAACTTACATGTATATGTGTGGAAAAATAGAGGGAAAGTTTGCCATTATCTGGTTCTGCTGAGAGGAGAGAGGTGAACACAACAGAGATCCTGGCTCTGATAATCTGCTGTTTGAGTGTCACATTTCTTTCACAACTAACTAATTTTGAGTGAGTTTAGAGTTTGAGAGGGGATGTATGTGGTAACTTAAGAAATGAATAATAGAAATGGAAATTCTTTTTGTTGTAGTTGCGTTTATCATTTTCTGTTTTGGGAGAAATTTAAATGTGAGGAACATGTAAAATAATATGGAGTATGTTTTCACAATAAATTAAGGTGTACTGGAAAAAAAAAGAATAGTTTAAGGGTTTGAGGTTGGACTCAGTAATGCAAATACATTCAGCATCACTAAGGCTGGTTGCCCTTGCTGGAGTGTAGGCAGCCACCCAGGTTACACATGGAGGTGGTCTGAAAAAGAAGTTTGGACATGTGCATTTAAGAAAATCGAAAAAAGTGGTTTCATAATGTGTCAGTCTGTAAAAGTGATTTTCACTTGCCCAAAAAAAAAAGAGCAGTAAGTGTGCTTTCAAATTGGCAAAGAAATTTCGTTTTGGGACTAATGTGAAAACATGACTCTGTGTGCAGAGAGGAATTATAGGCAGAGATTTATTGCGTATTGCTCTGGTGATTTCACAGTTGCATTAGATGGAAAGGGGGAGCGATTTTTTGGGGGAAGAAGCAGACTCTTAGCACACACCCATGTGCTTGCCATGTATAATCATGCACAGTATTTACAAGCGAGTGGGGTTTTCAGGTTTCAGTCTGTAATGCAAATACATTCAGCATCACTAAGGCTGGTTGCCCTTGCTGGAGTGTAGGCAGCCACCCAGGTTACACATGGAGGTGGTCTGAAAAAGAAGTTTGGACATGTGCATTTAAGAAAATCGAAAAAAGTGGTTTCATAATGTGTCAGTCTGTAAAAGTGATTTTCACTTGCCCCAAAAAAAAAGAGCAGTAAGTGTGCTTTCAAATTGGCAAAGAAATTTCGTTTTGAGACTAATGTGAAAACATGACTCTGTGTGCAGAGAGGAATTATAGGCAGAGATTTATTGCGTATTGCTCTGGTGATTTCACAGTTGCATTAGATGGAAAGGGGGAGCGATTTTTTGGGGGAAGAAGCAGACTCTTAGCACACACCCATGTGCTTGCCATGTATAATCATGCACAGTATTTACAAGCGAGTGGGGTTTTCAGGTTTCAGTCTGTAATGCAAATACATTCAGCATCACTAAGGCAATATATTCTGAAAACAGCAAAAATAAGGCAAAAATATTTTTGGAAAAATATGTAAATATGTGTACTGTATTATAAAATGTTTTAAAAATATTAATACTTTTTTTTTTCTTTTTTTTCAGATTGATATAGAAAAATTTCGATAACTAGAACCATTTTTAAAGCTATTTTTTAAAAAAACAAATGAATAAATATTTTTTTGAGTGGGTATGGTAAGTCAATAATAATAATTGTAGTCTCTCAAGGACCTTGTAATGTGATAATTGATTTTTAGTGTTTTTTTTAAAAAAAAAAAAAAAAGTACGCGCACCGTACGCGTACGGTAAAAAAAAAAAAAAAAGTTTTTAAAAACATATGTAAAAAAAAGATGAAAGATAAGGTTGGCTCTTAAAAGAACCGTTGTGTTCATGCAGGGACAGAGGAAAGAAAGCATGGAAAAATTAGTCTCTGTGACAAGTGTGCTGATCTATTTTGTTGTTCACTAGGGAAACACTGGTCTCCCTATGACAAATTAGATCATGACAAGAGGCACATCGAATATCAACCCTCAGAAAACGAGGGTTAATTTCCAGAGGGCCAGCAGAAGGAGATGCTCCCCCCACAGATGAAGGGCTCACCTGACCTGCAGAAGAAGGAGTCAGCCCTGCAGATGATGGTCCAGGCTGAGCTGCTGTGGATGTACTTGCTTGTCTTTCTGAAGAGTTACCTCCAAAAAGATGACCATGTGTCCTTCTGTGTACATCCTGGAGGTGTCTCTTCATGGTGTGATTCCCAAAGGAATACTTCCTGTCAGGATTACCTCTAGAAAGTACACGCTGACACAGCCTGCAAGTTACTAAGGGTGCATTCACCTTTTGCTGGCCTTCAGGAAAAGTAAAATAATCCCATACATAAGAGGGCTTTTGTTTCCTCGATCTCTGCCTCAAGACAGTGCTGCTAGTGCTAGCCTCACTCTCAGAAGAGCTCTGCTGTTCTGCCATCGTATCCCAAAGACAAACCAGCTCCTTCTCCCAAGGGATCAAAAGCAGAAATGAGGGGAATGGGTGTGGTGTAGGAGAGTTCTAGAACTGAAAGTAGTTTCAACCAATCAAAAGTTGTGTTTCATGATCACATGACCTACCGTACGCTTACGGTACGCTTACGGAAAAAGTGCGCATGCGCGTAAAAAAGACACGCGCTTGCGCGCATGCGCATAACAGTCACTACCCGACACTTCCGCGTAACGTGCGCGTGTAGCGTACACGCGTACGCGTCCCACGCGGAGGACGCGCGGCTACGCAAATTGCGTAACTATACGCAAACAGCGTAGATAAATTACGGACGTTGCGTAAACCGTACGCTTACCGTAAGCTTACGGTACGCGTACTAAAAAAAAATTTACAAAAAAGGAAAAAATGTATTGCTAATAAATTTTACATGTTTATTTTATAAAATATATTAAAAAAAACATATTATAGAATTTTAAAAATTTAACCATAGTCTTTAAAAAAGGATAGAAAATTAAAATAAAAATACGTTTAAAAAAATAGAAGAAAAAAAACAAAATTAGCATTTAAAAAACCTTGCAAATTCACTGAAAAAACCATGGGTTTCACACACGTTATAGTTAGGACTTAGCATTTAAAAAACCTTAGAAATTCAGTGAAAAAACCATAGGTTTCACACACGTTATAGTTAGGAATTAGCATTTAAAAAACCTTAGAAATTCAGTGAAAAAAACCATAGGTTTCACACATGTTATAGTTAACTGGACATTTTACTCGTAAAAAACCATTGAAATTGCCCCGTTATAGTTAGTTCAGCTAACTATAACTCGCGCGCCCGCAATGCACTGCTGATGACGTCACATATTACCTCACTCATGACATGGTCAGTGACATCACTCATGACATCACTGATGACATCTCAAATGACATCACTGATGACATCACTGATGACATCATCCTTGTGATAGAGTGGCTGACCTCCTCTTCCCCTAATATAACCTTTGATACACACAATCAAAAATAGAAATTAAAATTTTAAAAACAATGGACATACCAATACCAGTTACAACAACCTATACAGTAATTCTAAGATCCAAATACACATCCACTCATTCACCAACAGTCCTATACAGTCACTCATACATGTACTCACTCATCATATGTACTCATACACGTATACATCCTGTTACACAATGCCACTCATCCATAGAGGTACTCACACACATAGTTAGTCATGCTAATAAAGAATCAAACATACATTTACTTGCATATACAGTTATACACACACCACCACACTTACTTCTACGGAAACTTACATATACTTAGTCTTTTAAACAATCACTTATAGAAACACATACTTATTCATACAGGAACTCTTTCAATCTCTCACTCTCACATATACTCACATATATACACCAATAGTCACATATACTAGTTTAAAACATATGTAGTTACACATAAAGACACTATTGAGACAGTCATTCACTCACTAACACACCCATACATACACTCATCCACCCATACAGTCCTGCACACATGCTGTCTTCAACACATACAAACAATGAGTCACTCATTCATGCACCCATGCACTACGTAATACCCCTCACCGAACCAGACACTCACACTCATACTGATACTCAAAAAACCAACTAATAACCTATTTAGACACTCATGTAGCTACACACCAACCCATGCAGCCACTTATACACAAAGTGAGAGACTGATACAGATATTTACATATTTAAACATTACTCACTAAGCCATGTATTCACTAAGATACACTTAATCAGTCAGTAATACAATCAATTTTTCAAAAACAATTCATCCATTTAAACACTTATATACCCATTTATTCTTCCATCGACCTTGAGATATACATATATAAAACATATTTAATTTTCAGAAAAACACACATTCACTGGATGATGTCATCAGTGATGTCATCAGTGATGTCATTTGAGATGTCATCAGTGATGTCATGAGTGATGTCACTGACCATGTCATGAGTGATGTAATATGTGACGTCATCAGCAGTGCATTGCGGGCGCGCAAGTTATAGTTAGCTGAACTAACTATAACGGGGCAATTTCAATGGTTTTTTACGAGTAAAATGTCCAGTTAACTATAACATGTGTGAAACCTATGGTTTTTTTCACTGAATTTCTAAGGTTTTTTAAATGCTAATTCCTAACTATAGCGTGTGTGAAACCTATGGTTTTTTCACTGAATATATATATGTGTGTATATATAAATATATATGTGTGTGTGTGTATCTATATATGTATATATATATATATATATTTATATATATATTCACTGAAAAAACCATAGGTTTCACACATGTTATAGTTAGCGGAAATTTTACTGATAAAAAACCAATGAAATTCCCCCGTTATAGTTAGTGCAGGCAACTATAACTCACGCGACCGCAATCCTCTGCTGATGCTAATACTGTATTTAGACACTTATTTGCCCATGTCTTCTTCCATACATTTTTAGCTATACATATATTACAAATATTTTTTTTTCATAAAGACACATATGTCATCAGCAGAAGATTGCGGTCGCGTGAGTTATAGTTGCCTGCACTAACTATAACGGGGGAATTTCATTGGTTTTTTATCAGTAAAATTTCCGCTAACTATAACATGTGTGAAACCTATGGTTTTTTCAGTGAATTTGCAAGGTTTTTTAAATGCTAATTCCTAACTATAACGTGTGTGAAACCTATGGTTTTTTGAGTGAATTTGTACGGTTTTTTAAATGCTAAGTTACTTTACGCCATTCGTGGCGTGCGCGCCCACTTAACGCAGTTTGTTCCGTGCGCGCACGGTGCGCTTCGCGCACCGTGCGCGCACAGTGAGCACGCGGTGCGCTTCGCGCACCGCGCGCCCACTTTACGCAGTTAGTGCTGTGCACGCACGGTGGGCACGCGGTGCGCTACGCGCACCGCGTGCCCACGTTACGCTAGATGAGCACCGTGCGCACATGGAGGACATATGATGCACTTCATTTTGAAAGGTAATATTTTAATTTTTCGCACCACATATAAGCCATGCACAAATGGTGCCCTTCAGGCACCATTTGCACACGGGGTGGGGTGAGTGTGGATATTTTTTTTTTTTTAATATTTTTTTACCGTACGCGTACGGTAAGCGTAATCGGCGAAATTAGCGAATTTAGCGAAAAAATAAAAATTCCGTTTTTGGCCTTGGGTGATCTTTGGGGACTCCCTCAACATGGCTAGGTGTTTTGGAGCTGTCCAAACAGCCCCTTTACATGTTTTTGGTCTTTGTATTTTAATCATCACTCTCAGTGCGAGAGAGAAAATGGCGGCCGCCGCTTCCTGGTTTCGGCCGATTCGAATGTTTACTAAGATCTAAGAGCCAATCAGAATCGCGCTCGCGCACGCCACCGTACGCGTACCGTAAGCGTACCGTAAGCGCACTGTAAGCTGGCTCAGATATATATATTGATTTAAAGGCTATTTTCTCAGATTCTACTGAACAGATTTACACCAAACCTACAAAAGGCACTTCCTTGACCTGAGGACTACCTCTCTGCCAAATTTCTAGCAATTCTGTTCAGCCGTTCGGGCTGTAGCTGTGTCTAAAGGTCCTATGGAAAAATGCATGGGAAAAACGCGTTTTGGGACCCCCCTTTTATCTCAGCCCCCGCTTGACGAATCCCCCCGAGACTTTCAGGGTAGGAGCGGAGCATAGCGCCCCACCTATTTTGAAAAATTTGCGAGGATTCGTCGACCGGCGCCAAAGTTATTCAAAATAGAATGTTGCGGATTTCCTATGGAAAAGTGGTCCTAACTATAACTACCTACTGGCGACCGCCAGTAGGTAATATATATATATATATATATATATATATATATATATATATATATATATATATATAAAACCTACTGGTGGTCGCCAGTAGGAAGTCATAGTTAGGACCTTCTTTTGCCAATATCTTTGACGCCTTTTGACGAATCTTCGCAAAATTTCAAAATGAATGGTGCGCTCCGTTCAGCTCCTGCCTTGAAAGTTTCGGGTTGACTTGTCAAGCAGGGGCTAAGAAAAAAGGGGGTCTCAGAGTGCACTCTTTGCTTTAAAGGGTGTAAATCCATTCAGCCTTTTTTTAATATTAAAGGAAAAAGAAATGTATATATCTGGGCAGATCCTAACCACACATCTCATCGTGAGATCTGATTGGTTGTCAGCACTTCATCCAAGAAATTTTGGCAGCCATCTTGGGACCAATATACATGATAGCACCCCATTAAAATGCATTGTAGTGAATGTAAGGTTTTGAGGGTCACCAAAAGGAGAACGCATAAAGGGTGATAACAGACTGGAGTTACATTATTAATCATTAGTTGATGGTACCATATTAATTTCAGGAATTGTGGTGTGTTCTAAGGTGATTTTACCCTGTGAAAAAGCCTTCTGCTGGGATATCATGAATCATGTTTGAGAGAAAACTATTTTCTCATGCTTTTCCCATAGAGGTTTGGAAGGTGCTCCTGAAGCTAAAATGAGAGCATATTTTCTGTAAATTCACATTCTCTTTCTCCGTCATGTGTGAATGAAGTGTGCCATTCTCAGTAAAACATGTACATCCAACAAGGACAGAGACTGTCAGTTGATTCCTTTTGTTCTACTGCAGCTTCCCAGAGTGTTCTAAAGAACAACTAGAGCTCTAACAGTCTTACTTATGACAAAAGTATGGCACACCTAAAACTATCTTGATTGGAATAAACTGCTAACACTTAAAACATTTAATTTAGAAAGGAACAAAATGAAGGGGTTCATTTTGCCATAAAAACTATGCTTAGTGCTGCAGAAAGAAAAATTAGGGCAAATTTTTAGTGACTTCTCAAATCCTCTTCTATCTCATTAAAAAGTTCTGACATGCAGACTGAAACATGCATTTTCAATACCAGCAGCAGACTTCCAGTTAGTTCCCTGGTAAGCAGTAGCTTTACTACTGTGATCTAATGAGCAACTAGAGTGCTAACATTATGAATTTATATCAAATGTGTGACACATCTGAATGCCTTCTTGATGGAATCAAAGTAAAAAACTGAAAGCATTTCCTACTGAGGAGACTGCAGTAAATGAGGAAATTAGAAATCTTCATAACAAATAAGTCTCCCAAAATGGCCACCAGAGATAAAAGATCCCAAATGTAGCACAAATATCACCCAGATGAAGCCCAGGTATAGCCCAATGACAGAAGTATGCAAAACTTTACTACTCCTAAACTGAGAAAAATCCTCATTTTCAGACTTTCGGTATTCACAGAAGGCATTTAGGAGTCCTAGAGTTAGGACTCCTATCTTCTGTGAATACCGAAATGAGTAAGTAAGTGCCTTCTGTGAATACCAAAATGAGTAAGTGCCTTCTGTGAATACCAAAATGGTAGTAAGTTTAGGATTTTGTCTTAAGTTAGTTCTGTGAATCGGAACCAACATGTCCTCATTTTAGTTTTTTAGAGCACTAACCATAATTTTGATGCAAATAAGACCCTCTCATTTCTATAATTTCAAAAATAAATGATTTAGGTATTACAGTTTTGATTGCATCAAGATGACGTCAGGCGTGCCACAAATTTGTAATAAATATAGAATGTTACCAATCTAGTTGTTCATTAGGATACTGTTGAGAGGCAGAGGTCAGGAGCACGGCCTAGAAAAATTGAAGGCAGGTAGGAGGGTGCAGAGGCAACAATTTGACCACACTGGGCGGGCAGGAAGGACAGTGTCAGCACAACAGACTATGGAGGGCAGTGGAAAGGGGGGCAGGGGCAACAAACTAACAATGCAGGACAGGCAAGGGAGGCTGTGGCAATATAATAGACCATTGTGGGCAGAAGGAAGAAGTGGTAGTACAACCATACATGCCAACAGACCCGATTCAGCCAGTAAACGCCCAATGTATTTAAGCCCAAATGGGCTTTATTTTCTCTGTCTCCTGTCTACAATCTCCTCTTTTTCCATGTTAGTCAATGAGGAAAATCAATTCCCCAGTTTTTTTCAAAATCTCCCTCTTACCAAGTTCAAAATGTTAGCAAGTATGGTACATTGGATCATGGAAGGCAGGAGGAATTGGGGTAGGGACATGGGCTCGGATGACAGAGGACAGGAGGGACATGGACAGGTGCAGAAAACTGACCTTACAGGGCAGGCATCAGGGTTTGCAGCAGCAGAATACACCATGCAGGGCATGTGGGGTGGCAGTGCAGCACAACAATCCATGGAAAGCCATAGGACCATGCACATGGACAACAGAGAACAGAGGGGAAAGAGGCAATGGCAGCAAGCTGACCATAATGGACAGACAGGAGAGAAAGCTGCAGCATAATGGACCATGAAGGGCAGGAGGGAGGGACTAGGGGCATTACAATGGAACACACAAGCCAGGAGAGAGGGAATAGGGGTCTGCACATGGAAAACAGAGGGCAGAGGGCACTAGGGCAGGGCAGGAGTAGCAAGCTGACCATGGAGGTCAGGCAGGATGGGCACTAGAAGCACAACACACCATGGAGGGCAACAGTGAGACTATAATGGCATACACACAGACCATGGAGGGATGGTGGGAGGGGTCAGGGACAGCTAGCTGACCACACAGGGGAGGTAGGAGGGGCTGTGGCAGCATAGAAGGCCATGCATGGCAAGTGGGAGGGTTAGTGGCAGCACAATGGCCATGATGGGCAAGAAGGAGGAGGCAGGGGCATGCACAAAGGACCATGGAGGATAGAAGGGAGGGGTAGGAGCTGGGCACAGACCAGAGAGTTCCGGGGAAGGGGCCTCACAACAGACCATGTGGGGCAGGCAGGAGGAGTAGTTGCAGCACAACAGACCAGGGGGGTAGAAGGGTGGGGCAGTAAAATGGACCATGGAGGACAGGAGGAAGGGGATAGGGGCATGGAACGTGGACAGGCAGGGTGGAGGTGGCAGGGGCAGGTTACAGTCATCTGACAATGCTAGGCAGGTGGGAGGGGAGTGGCAGCTCAACAGAACACTCAGAGTAGATAGGAGGGGCAGGTCGATGGAACATGGTGGGAAAAAAGGTTGGAGCAGGGGTATGCACACAGACATCGGAGTGCAGGGGGAAGGAGAGTAGGGGCAGCAATCTAAGCACAGAGGCTAAGCAGAAGGTCAATGATGGGGCATAGAATTGGGCAATGGAGGGCAGGACGAGTGTACTGGGACATCATGCTAAATGGAGGGCAGTGGCAGCACATCAGACCATTCATGGCAGGAGGGAGGAGGCTAGTGCATGGATTCAGACAACAGAGGATAGGGAGGAAGTGGATGGGGCAGCAAGTTAACTGTTCAGAGAGGTCGGGAAGGCTAGTGGCAGAACAACGGCCACACACAGCTGTAATGAGGAAGCAGGGGCATGGACTTGGACAATAGATGGCAAGGAGGAGGGGAGGCAGGAGCAGAAAGCTTGTGTGAGGGCAGCACAATGCCAGGACAGGCCCTGCTTCCAACCCCCCACCATCCATTGTGATAGGCATCTTACTTACCGTTAAAAAAACCTAGAAATTTGCTGAAAAAAACAAAAATTACAATGATGTTATAGTTAGACTCAGATTTCACTAGTGCAAAACCAGTGAAATTCAGCAGTTATAACTTACATCCCCCGCAAATCACTGCTTATGACCTCAGACATTATTCATGACATGGTTAGTGACATCACTCATGACATCCCTCATGACATCTCAAATGAGCTGTTAATGGAATGGAACAATAATCGCTAGAACTTTATTTAGGGATAGTGTGTGTGTATTAACACCCCTTTTTTTTCTTTTCTTTCGTGTAAGAACCATTATAATACGAAAAGTGCCCAGATCAATATGGCCAATTGCCTCTCACTTTAAAGTAATTTGCAGTCCACTGTTTATGTTGATGTTTGCAATCGTAAGTATGTTTATTATGAACTAGTCACATTGAAGAACATACTGGTACGGTGGTCACGGGGCAAGATATGATAAAATGACATTGAGTGTATATCAACACTTGTTTTATTTTCATTATTGTTTGAATTCCTGAATTTTCGCATCATGACCATGCCAATATGGCAGCCAGCTTTTTGGATTAAAGTAATATGTAGTCCTTTGTTATTGTTGGCAACTGGAGGCATTTGCACATTTAAATAAGGAAGCTACAATGTATCATTATCAAGGTTCAGACGAGCCAAAACACGTGGATTGCGTCCTTTGCAGATTAAATACTTCCAAACTACAACCTGCGTGCTGATTCCTTCTTTGTAAGAGTGAGAGGAGATTGAATACATATATATATAAAATTCACTGAAAAAAAGACAGGTTTCAGGGACGTTATAGTTAGAAATTAGCATTTAAAAAACCTTAGATATTCACTGAAAAAACCATAGGTTTCAGGGATGTTATAGTTGTCATGAGTGATGTAATATGTGATGTTATCAGCAGTGCATTGCGGGGACATGAGTTATTGTTAGCTCAGCTAACTATAGTGGCTGAATTCTCTGGTTTTGTATGAGTGAAATGTCAGACTAACTATAACTATAACGTCCCTGAAACCTGTGTTTTTTTCAGTGAATATATATACACACATACATATATATAAATATACTTTCCCTCAACATTTGTGGTCTTTTGATATAAGGATTTATTAGAATTGAGCAGTATGTCTCATTGTGTCATGGGCAGGAAGTCAATAACCACTTGGTTTTACTTACATATTTTTATTAACTGTCTATTTATGTCAAAATAAGGTATTTATATTATTTATAAGAATTATTTACATAATTATCGATTGAGAATTTTAGAAAATGAATTTACTATGTAGTAGTATGTTTTCTAGCACTACCAGTATTCTCTGTTCATGTGACCTATAGTTGTTAAGGGAACCATTACAAATAGCCCATTTTTGTTCCGGGGTGTCATTTGATCAAGGCTGTGGCGATGCAGCTGAAACGCGTCATGCTGACTAACTGGGTGAAATAAAGCTGAAATAATCAAATTTGCACTGTTGTGGTCCGTACCTGCGTTCGAGTTACCGAGCATCGTGGTAATTCAGGAATGTTTTGTTTCATATATAAATATATATATGTATGTATATTATTTTTCATAAACAAACATGAAATTTTGACTCTATAGTTAGGTGAAAATGCCATTTAAAATGTAACATTTAAGACTAAAAGAACACTGAAAAAACAATTAAATTCACCAATTATAGTTCCCTGAGCTAACTATAACTTGTACTCCCACCATGCTCAGTGTTGTCATCAGTGATGTAATTTGAGCTGTTATCAGTGATGTCATCAATGAAGTCATTGAACATGTCATGTGGATGCAGTCTTTGAGGTCATAAGCAGAGTATCATAGAGGCACAATGATCATGTGAAGCAAAGGTTTGGCTACCCTCTGGAGTTTTGGATACATGCAGAAGGGTGTTTCGCTCAGGGTCTGGCTTTTGGCCAACTCCCCGCTGTCCATGGCCACTGTTGTGTGCAGTGGGGAGTGGCTACCCTCGGTTAAGCCCAGCACCCAATTCCTGGCTGTGCACAACTGAAGGCCATGCACAGTGGTTCATTGGCCATCTACAAGGGGATCATGTGCAGGGCCTGGCCGGAGGCAAGGGGACAGCGGTTGTATGACAGAGCCATGCATGTCTTTCTAAACATGCTTTTACAAAGCGGGAACTAAATCAAACGGATCATTACCATGCGTTCCTTTAGCATACAAGTCGTTACAACGACTTGCTTTAACCAAGTGCTGGACTTTGGAATAGTACACTTTACAATTCCAACTCCATTCTGTGTAACAGTAGGGAAGGTGTTGGACTTTAAATCCAACACCAGTCCAACAATGCGTTCCCTAAAGCAAGTCTTTGTAAGGACTTGCATGGTAAAGAAACGCATGCTAATGAAGTGCTTGATGAAATGCTCACATTGTAAAGGTACTACGTGGTTTATACTGCAAGGTAAATGGTGTTTCCCATGCACATCAGGGAGTTGACTGAAAATTATTTTGGGGAAAAACCCAGACACTTACTGAAAAAATCAAAGGTTACAGTGGTGCTATTGTTAGATGCGTTATTAAAGTCTTAACTTAAATTTTAAAAAACATAGAAATTCACTGGAAAAAAACAAATGTTAATCTGACGTTATACTTAGGTGTTGAAAGTAGAGAAAAACTAACTTTTAAAAACCAAAAAACACTCAAATCCAATTTAATTTTAAATAATTTAATAGAATATTTTCAATCTTTTTTTAAATTCCATAATGTACTCCTAATTTATATATAAAATGTAATAAAAGTATTTTTTAATTTTTAAACTACTCGTCCAAGTTCTAAAACTCCTTACAACCCCTATATATTCTCTGCTCATATTGGAGCCCTAAAATCTTCATATCAGCCTTTTACACTATCAATCCCTATACCTGGCAAACTCCTTACTACCCATATTCATTACCATCTGTGAACCCTACAAATTCCTTAGTACCACTATACCCTACCCATCCTTGAGTCCTAGAATCTCAACCCTGAACCTTAAGAACGTCTTACCAGCCCCATACACTATCCATCCCTGAACCATAAATACTCCTAACTATCCTTTCCTCATCCCTGAAAAACATTACTACCCCATTTATACTTTTAAAAAAGAAAAATAATATCACACATTTCAATACTTTTTGTTGCATTTTTATCATAATTTTCATGAATAAATTACTTAATTTTAAAAAATGTAAAATAAAATTATTATAACTTACATGTAATTACATTTAACGAAAAATACTTTAACTATTGCAAGTTTCATAACCTTAATATATTTAAACACATGCACACACATATTGTTAAGCTTAGTGCACCTAAAAATGATCTTACCTGCAAAGTAAAGAACTGTGATGTAAAATATTGAACACTTACCTGAGAAGTAAAGATTCTTGATTGATTTATCTCAATGTAATTACTATCAATATAATTCTAGCAATGTAACAATAACATATCACTTCCATATCCCAAGCAGAAGAAATGTCAGCAATGATACCTTCTGACATAGTGGGGATCTTTAATTATGATGGACAGACTTCTCCCTGGTGCCTGGGTTCAGGATTCCTGCGCTATGAGTCTTGCTCTATGTTACCATGTCCTAGCTGCTCAGCCTGTGTGTATGTGTGTTCTGTATGGAATGTTGGTGAATGGGTCATGAGTGGAATGCCTGTGTGAGTGGATGTGTGATGACAGTTGGTGGATGGGGCTGAGGAGCTAGCAGGCTGCTCCTGGTGGGGCTGTCCTACAGCACTTATACACCTACTAATAAGGATTTATGCTACCTGTTTACTTACCTGAATAAACCTACTTGGATTGCATCATACCAGCGTGGACTACATTACTACACTGGGCCACCTGCCATACTCTAAATAAGCCCATCAGATTTTTTTGAAATATCTCTTTATTAGTTTTACATTTTTCATGCTGCACAATACATACATTCACAGTCTCATGGTAGAAGCCCACACTTCAGGATAGTTTCATCTGCATGATCCACAGTCCCAAGTTGGTTTCCCATTCTTTGGGTCCAAAATGGGCCCCACCCTTCCCCCCTGGGTATCACAAGGCCATGTGGCCAACTCAGGAGGGGGATCAATGCGTCGCCAGGGCAACAGAGATAATTGAGCTGTATATAATTAACAACAAACAGTACCCCAAAAGAAGTAATCCAACTGTGTGTGTGACCCCTCAGTGCACCCTTTTGTCTGTGAGATGGCTCAGGAAGATATTCTATTCCTGGGATTGTCTCCTCTTTGCTCCTAATGCGCTGTCAGCCAAGGCATGACCGTTCCCCCTCCACCACCCTCACATCAACTACAGGGACTGCTTTGGGTCATTTCTTCCCCTCAGAACTCTTTGATCTCACCCATGCTTAATCTGTGTGTACAGGTAAGGCTTATTTACACCTTTTCATGAGCTGGGGATCCACTGACTTCCATGCCATTGCATTGCGACGTCTATACAGCGCCAGTGGTAGATCAATAATCCTGCATTCTAGTTTGCCCGTTTTATGTCTAGGCATCAAGCCCAGCATGCAAAGTTCTAGTTGGGGATCTAAAACACTGTACACAAGTTCTGCAAGTTCAGTCAGCAATGTCCTCCAGGGTTTTGCTTCATTTGGGCATTCCTACACCATGTGGTAAAAGTGCACATTCTGTGTGCCACATCTAGAGTACCTAGTCCTGGGACCTGGAAACAGTTGACATGTTTTCTTTAGGGTATGTTTTGTGGTATAGGTAATTGAATTGTTGCAATTTGAGTCTACTATTTCGTGATACCGTCTTGATATATACAGTGGTTACCGCCTATTACTTATCAGTTTTGTTGTGGTTGAGATACTGCGTTCATTTAGGCTGTATATCATCAATCTGTTGTGGTAGGTGTGCCTTCAGAGTGGTTTAAAAAATTCTTAAGGCTTTGCTCCCACAACGTTATTCCAATAATCATTGTAATACTCCATCAGTGGGCAGTTCATCCTGTCCCCAAATCATGGGCATCTTTCTCTTTGTCGTCCCATGCAACACAAAGTGTCCATATCAAATTTATCCACAAGGGTCTCGTAAGTACAGAGTTTGCCCTCATCATACATGTTGCACGTGTACTCTACCACAGCCTGGGTTAATTTTCAGCTGTCAAAGTGCATTAGCACCCCCTATGTCTCTGGGGTGACCATAGAGGGAGGTATGAAGTGTGTAGTCGCTGTCCATTTCTTCTGGCCAGGTATTTAATTCAACAGGCTTTACCAGCCTGGTAGGTCTTGGGCAGATTTGTGTCCTGGTAGTAGGAGGCAAACAGCCAGTCTACTACTTCATTGTGTCCCAGTAAGTGCTTTAGCATTTTGAGCTCAGGTCCCCCCCACCCCAATCCACCTAACAGGCCACTGCAGCTGTTCAACTGCATCCACTCTTAATTTGTGGCCCCAAGGCCCCCTCACACAAGTAGAAGCTCCATGTTAGTCAGCACCATTCTCTTTCTAGTGCCTCTCTAAATCAGGTTTGACAGCTTGGTAAGTAAATATGTAAGAAAAGGGCATTTCAGCAGAGTCGTAATAGCTAAGAAGTGGTGGAGCAGCCTGGGTGGGACCAACATATTGGCTATCACCATGCGGCCAGCAGTAGGCGGGGTAGACTACACCAGAAATCGAACACACCCCTTAAAGTCTGCAGGACCATCCTAAAATTACCATTGTTTAGGCCCTTCTCTGCATGGTAAACATGCACCCCCCAAGTATATAAACATGCCAGCCTTCCATATCAGCTTAGAGTGAGCAAGAGCCATTGTGCATGTTGCCAGTCTCTTAGTCATCTGGTAAAGGCATGACTTCCACCTGTTAAACCTGAGGCCCGAATATTCCCTAAACTGGTCCAGTACTTCCATTAGCTCATGGAACGATCCATGTCGGTCCCATAGGTAAATGTGAAACCACGGTCCATTCTACACTATATGAGATTCCCCTTCAAGGACTTGGCTGCACAGCAAGCAAGCCATGGGCTACATCACTACGGCAAAGAGGATAATGCTCAGGGGGCAGCCCTGACACATACAACACACCACCTCGAATTCCTCCGAGATCTCCCTCTCCACTCGGACCCTGGTCAATGGCTTTGTATATAAGAGGCGCCCCCAATTCCGATATATCAGGCACAATCCAATCTTTTCCACTACTGTCTGCAGGTATGGCCACCCCAGTGTATCGAAGACTTTCTCTATGTACAGAGAAACAGCCACCTACGATCCTGTATTGCCTTCCACCACATCCATCACAGTGAACAGTCACTGCACACTGAGAAAGGTATTGCATGCTTGTATGAACCTGCTTTGATCTGGGTGTACCAAGGCTGGTAGCAGAGGCAGTAATTTGTTAGGCAGGATATCGCTGAGTATTTTGTAGTCTTGGTTTAGGAGCAACAGCGGGCAATAGGACCAGACAACTAGTAAATCACTACCCTTCTTGGGCAATAACACTATCAGTGGTTCTTTTACTGACTGCAGGCCCTTCTTTCTCTGATGGGTCGCCTGATACATAGACAAGAGTTTACCTGCCAGCATCGCTCTGTAGGCAGCATAAAACTCTATCTAAAGCTCCTGCAGGACCAATGTCTTATTCCTTGCCATATGGGATATAGCAGCCTGTGCCTCCTCTATGTGAAGGGCTATTCAAGTTCTTCTCTAGATGGGGGGGGGGGGGGGGTGACATTGGTCACTGATTTCCAACCCAAGTACTGCTGCAGATCAACCGCGCCTGTCACTCCCTGTGCTGCATATAACCCTCTGTGGTAGTCTATGAACAATTTGCATATTGCCTCCTCTGTGTTAACTAGCATGGTATTTTAATCCCTTATGGCCTCTATGGATAGGCTGCCCACTCCTGATCCCAATAACCAAACCATCATTCTACCTGCTTTGTCACCCTCCGAGTTCTGTCGGGCTTTGTGTGCCCCGTACGAGATACATCCCAACCTATGCCTTACTTCTGCATGGCACTTCAGGAGCTCGGGCAGGAACTGTTCCTCATCATCGGATCTTACCATATGCTGTTCAGCTCTTTTCAACACAAAAGAGCCCATCAGTTTAGGGTCTTCAAACCCACATTGGCGTCTTGCTCTTGTGACCTACTGATCATCTCAAGGAGTGTGAACTCAGGTTTGAGAAACTGAGGTCAACGCATTCTGATCTGGAACCCATACCTTGGAATTAGGAAACCAATTTCTATATGTTTGCACATACAAACTTTTTTTCTTCAACATAATTTTTTCATGCTCAAACTAGGATTTAAAGAATGTTAATGTATTCCATGATATATTCAGCATTGTCAGCAATGCTGATATTAAGTCTGTCATCAATGGTGTATTTGTGCAGCCATGTGGAGAGTCATTGCAGGATCTAGGTAATATGTTTAAGCTGTGTAGCTTATTAAAAATGCGGAATAGTGAGTTTTGGAATTTCGCAAGTATCCATATACTTCAATGGGGATTTCCTGCATGATGATCATTTATTAAATAGATGCTGCAACAAAAAATTCAGTGATCGTTTTATAAATAACTTTAAAATGTTACGTGTACACTTTCTGCACTGTTACTTTTTTTCAAGTATATTATTGTATTCAAAATATTCTCGCAGACCAGGGGTTTAGTGCAGTTTCCAGAGGCCAATATCCAAGCCAGGTTTTCAGAATATTCATTCCACATAAGTTTACGTTCCATAAGTTGAGATGGAACTCATTTACATAGTCAGTGGTTATCCTGGAATTATAGCATAAATCTAGCTCTCCTGGATCAATATTAGCTATCCTTGCAGCAAAGGAAATTTGTTGCACTGAAACATTGGTCCGTGGTGTTATTGGTTGTTACTGATTGTACACGTTCGACTACCAATCACAGTGTAATGAAGAAAAGCATCAAAACTTGAAATACACTGTCATGGGTTGCTTTATATTAACTGATTAAGAAACCATTTAAATTGAGAAACTCAAATAATATGTTTTTCTTCTTTGGATGGTATTTCCCCTTTAAACAGGAGAGGTAGAGGGCACACGCCATCATGAATTACTTATTTGTTTGAAATTAAAAGTTAAAAACAAAGACATAAAGCGCAGCTAGCTGATGTTTTACTAGCTTTAAAGTGTTTTTATTCTGCGATTTTTGTTTAATAGGACAGTAAAGTCTGATTGAATTCCTTCACCATAATATGTGTTAAGAATACAAGATACATACACAGAACTTGTGCAGGGTTCCAGCAGTACTGTGGCGACATAAGAGGCAGGGCTATTTCTGCATAAGCCAAGTCCTAGAGTTCCGAACAAATTGCCTTATGTGCAGAAGAAGACCGGCTAGCTGGCCTTTTAGTATGTCCAAGACTGTGGAATATTGTTTCTTGTTTGTGCAGTACATAGCCCCAGCCAGGATCAGCAAAATGCATACAGTCAACAGTAACATGGGCAGTCGCTTCGATGATCTTTCATGGACTACGAGGAAGTAAAGAAAACAACAATTACATCACAGAACCGTTTTACTCTCACAGTACCCCTTCACAGCATTTCACAGATTATACTTTGTGTCTCATAACAGTGCCAGTTCAGCATTAAAGAAGCCACTTCACAAAGGTGATTGACCACCACCTCCAGGTCATTACGGACACTGGTTCCAGGTCTGGATATTTTTGTGATAGCCTAATACATACACCTTCATGCTCAATGCACAAAATACTTTAAAATAAAACAGTAAAACCCATTAGCTTTCTTCATGCTTTATATACTTAAATTAATTGTATTTATGATTTAATTGTTGGTCTCTGCACCTGGACCAGGAAACGGGTGCATTCTATATTACTCAGCATTTCCCTTAATAGAGAGGGGTGTGATTTTCCTGAAGGGGTAATCTGAAAAGCTGTGCATCCTAACTTGCTTGCCAAGGGCATATTAATCACATAACAAACAAAGGCATTGAGTCCAAGATTCCCTCAGATAGCTGCAGCAGGCATTGTAATCCACCCAAATATAATCAATGGGGTGTGAACTAGTGTCTTTCTCATTAAACTCTGATCTCTTCAACAAACATGTAGCCCACAACCTATTTCACCAGAATATAGAATACTGGAGAAATGTATGGGCCTGTTTCACAAAACTAAACTTACACTTTGCAGTAAATGTTCTACAGTTTTAGTATTCTAAAACTATGAGCGTAATTTTACTACCAGTAATTTAATGACTGCAGTGTCTCTGCCACAATTGCAAAGTCTCCACAGTCGGAAAATTACTAGTAGTAAAATTGTGTTTGTAGGGCCTGATTAACAAAGGTAAACACACTTTTGAGCAAGTTTATGATTGTTTGCTATTCACAGATGTATTTTACTAGCAGTACTTTATGACTGTGGAGTCTCTGCACATAAAAAGATAGGACCGTCCTATTTTTATGTTCAGAGACTCCACAGTTGTAAAGATACTAATAGGAAAATACCATTGTGAATTGCAAACAATCCTAAACTTACACAAAAGTGTAACTTTACCTTTTCCAACCAGGCCCGTAGTTTGTGAATATCAAAACAATGGCAAACTTACAACAAAGTTTACCCTTGTAAATCATTCCCTGAGTATTTAAATGTCGGTGTTTTTTGCAAATCTTTGAGGGCAGCAGGTAGTAAGTTGGCCACTCCACTTATCTTGTCCACCTCGGAAGAAGAAAGGTAAGGCTGACCACACCACGAATCAAGTCTACGACTCGTAGATAACGTATTTGTCACCACAGCAAACACAATAATTATATGCATAGAACAGTAGAAGTCAAGAAAATAGTCCAGTAGAACATGTCTAACCTTTCTAGCCTTACACTTCATCTTGCCCTTTGAGTTGTTTTTGGAATTAGTACAAGTGTCATAACTTTTTACCATAAGGAATGCTTTGGTCGTAGGATTGTCAGTTTCACAATCTCGCTGTATTAAATTTACCAGAGGTGGTTATCTGTTGACATTTTGGATAACTGCAAATGTTTACACAGGTATACGTCTGGAGATAAGTCTTTCAGATATAGATTTTCGTTGTTATGTATCCACTCTGTTCTTGCAGATTATTACTTTACTTTACTTTACTTGTTCTCTTTGAGGAGTGTGGAAACTTCTGTGATTTTTTTATATCACAATATGTAAAAAAAAAACTCTGATTTTAATCCACACAAAAAAGCAAAAAGGGGGCTATATAGATTCATAGTTACAGAGAAAGATGAGATGTGAAACATTACCTGCCTGATTTATTATCGTCTATTTTGTAAGTAGAACAAACCAAATAGCCATTCTAAACACTGGAGAATTTATTGACTATCTGCAATGGGAGGAGTCAATCTGATAACCCAGGAAAAAAGTACTTCAGGGCAAAAGGCTTCTTGACTCATATTGATTATTTTTGCTGTGGATCTTAATCATTGGGGAAACATTCACTATGTGAGTATGGTAAAATGAGTTGAGAGTTATTTCATCTCTCTGATTCTGTCGTTGTAGGATGAATATTTAATCAACCTATACATTTCTAACACATCAAACTGATCTTCAGCCAAACTTTTTTTACTAAAATGACAGATTAAGAATCATACCAGATCACACTGATCAAGCATCCCAGCAGTGTTCTGATCAATTCAGCCTAAACCGGTTACGTTTTTCATACATTTGTTTTGCCTGTGACATTAACTACGTTGCATGAAAATGTTTCATTGTTTTGCACTTTACTTTCTTGAGAGCTGTAACCTCAAATCAGCCAAAGTCCCCTTTTGTTGTGACAAACAGTGTTGGTAAGCAAAGTCAAAACGTTCCAAACTCAAACAGAAAACTGGTAGCTCTATTACAGACATCAAGGTCTCAGGAAATCATAAAAGCCTCCAATTCAGAAGAACAAACAGAATAGTAAATGTGATAATATTGTGATAAATGAAGGTATCAGTTGAACAACCTGATGACTGGACCTTCTGCACATTGTTGCATGAGTAGTAGAGCTTCATCACCAGCCCATGAGTCCCATATACTTGAAACGCGATGCTAAGACTATTTTTCTTTTCTCTCTCGCCTTCTTTGGGATACATACATGATTAGGACGACAAATAGTTCTGATCACCGTGATAAAGAAATTAGAATCAGCTTCTTTTTCAGTTTATGTAATCTGCTATGCCCTAACGCTAGAACAGTGGGAAGGCATCTGGCCTTGATTGAGTCCCTTTCAACATCTATATTAAACCTGTGTGTAAGGAGTATATTCCTTACAATTGGTGTATCCATTCTGCTACAAAACAGAAATGTAATCTAAGCAATAGCAGTGTTGTACAAGGCTGTCACATTAGCCTTTAAAATCTATGTTGCTCTGCTATATAGTGGCCAGGACTTTGAGAGATGTATAATTTTATTTTCATAATGTTTAAGTCTAAATGGATAACATAGCACTTTACAGAGAAAAAACACAAGCAAACAAAATTATGGAGGACATAACGTATGTATGACTAAAACGTAGTAAACAGAATGCAGCAGTTATAAAATAAAGAGGTAGAATTTCCCCGGTCCTTAGGTTAAAGAGTCCGTCCTGAAACTTAAATGCCAGAGTTGTAAACTTTAGACCAAATGGAGAAAATATAGAATGCAGTAGGATCACAGACTATTTAAAGCAGTGCTCTTGTACCTGAAAAAATCATATTTTTGAGCAATAAAAAATAAATCTAAAACCAGAGAATGTACAGGTCAATAACAATTCTCAATAATTATATTCCAAATAAGGCAACCTTTTCTCAAATCTAACCTACCTGCTTATTATATCAGCCTTCTGCATCACTTGATACTGAGAACTCCTATAATCAGTGTTAGAACCGGCGGTCTCTAGTTGGCAGAGGTATACACTTCTGACAAATAGGGACCAACCAACTCTAGTCAGGGCAAGGGGATTACACACTCAGATAACCCCTGCTACCCCCTTGGTAGCTTGGCAGAGCAGACAGGCTTATCTCAGAGGCAGTGTGTTAAGCATTTATGACCACATACAGTAATAAAGTGAATACACTACAGATGGACACGACACAGAAGTTATTATAAAAATAGTATTTTTATATAAGGCTTAGCACAAGACCAAATAACGACAAAAATATACCACAGTCTTAATAAATACTCTTTGGAAGGAAAAATAAGAGTTCAAATAAGGTTTCTTCTCGGCAAATAGTTCTTTAGCAAAGTATTCTTCTGAGCACAGTTCTTTGGCAACAATGTAACCCCCACAGGAGTCACACGACGTCGAGTCTACAAGATTCCCAAGGTTCGGCGTCGACCGCGAGGAGCGCTACGTCGAGCCTGGAGTCGCAACAGACCCCACAAGTACAGTACCTTGAGAAACGAAGAAAACGATGATCCCCGGCGTCGAGATGTCGGCGTCGAGGTCGGCGTCGATCGTGCCTCGGAGTCGGGTCAATCCGCAGCGGCGTCGAGGGATGTCGGGCCGGAGCAGCGCTCACGGCGTCGAGAAGGGCGTCGAGTCGATGCGATCAGCAGCGGCGTCGGGACGGGGTCGCTTGGAGGTAGAGCCGATACTCACTCCTCACTGGCGTCGATACCGGCGTCGAGACGGGGTCACTTGGAGCCGGGGCCGATACCCACTGCTCACTGGCGTTGCTGCTGGCGTCGATCGGGCCCGGCGGCCGGCGTCGAAGGCTCGGGACACTGGAGCCGTTACTCACGGTGTCGAGCTGGATTCGGCGGCGTCGGCGGCGTCGAGACTGCAGATTTCCCCTTGTGTACTGGAAACAACACTTTCCAGCAATTCAGCAAATGGTGAAGTCCTTTGGCCCTGTGACTTCAGCAGGAGACTGGCACTCTTCCAGTCCTTGGAGATTTCCTAGCAAGTGTTCAGAGAGTACACACCAAGTTCCTCTCTCCTTGTTCCTTGGCAAAAATAAAGAAGCAGCTTTCAGGTTCCTCCACAGCAAAACAGCACTCTGGCAGAAAGGGGAGGCAAGTCCTTAGATCAGCAGGCTTCTTGTCCTTGGTACAGGTTTCCTTGTCAGAAGTGATCTGAGTTCTTGGTTCAGGGGTCCTTCTCTTATACCCCTTTTTCCCTTTGTTCCCTTTGTCCAAGCAGGGCGATTCCCACCATCTCAGGTTTGTTGTGGGTGTTGCCAGGCAGAGGCACCTGGCCTATTCACTGAGCAGGGCAGAGTCCTCAGCCGCCCAGCAGGAGGCGGAGCCAGTATTGTCACTGGCAGGAGCAGGGCTATCAGTCGCCCAGCAGGAGGCGGAGCCAGTATTGTGTCAGGCAGGGCAGGCTACTCTTCCCTCACTCTACGTGTAAACGCCCCATTCACCCCACACTGACTCACTCAGACCTCTGGAGCCACCCAGCCCCTGACACACACCAAACCAGCAGAGACCGGTAGATAGTTGGACAAGAAAATAGCCGCTTTCTAAAAGTGCTATTTTCAAACATAGAATTTAAAAACCATCCATCCTAAAGGGTGTGTTATTAAATTCTGAGTTCAGGGATACTAAACTCGACTTGCTACCATGCTCCCTGAGTCAGATAGATTATAATGGAGTTAATAATCAGTCTGCCCAGTCTGGCCTATTGGAGGCAGGTAGCCCTTCAATAGTGAAAAACGAAAAATGGCTGTAATTCACTATTAGGTCATGCCACACACATCAGGGCATGACCTACCTTTTACCAACAATGCACCCTGCCCTAGGGCCTACCATAGAGGTGTCTGAAATGTGGCAAAGTGAAGGTTTAGAGACTGGTAAGTAGGTTTCCTTACCAAGTCGACATGGCAGTCAGGGACTGCACGCAGGCGCCGCGGTGGCAGGCCTGAGACATATTTTGCACGCTGCTTCTGTGGGTGGCACAACCAGTGCTGCAAGCCCACCAGCAGCAGTTAACTTACACGCCCTTGGCACACGCAGTGCACTAGACTAGGGTCTGAACAGTAAGTCAACCAAGCCAACCATGGTAACACCAATCAATGTAACAATTTAACATAGGGAGCACTTGCACTGTGGCACTGATCAGCAGTGGCACAGTGCCCAAAGCAATAATCCAGCAAAAACATCGTAAACAGAGGAGGCAAACAGAAAAAAATGGAGGAGAGACTCATGCCAATGATGCCAGGTCTAACACGTGTCCCCTCCAGCTGAAATGTGGGGAGAACTACCCTTCACCCAGGGAGTCCTCATCACTAAGGCGGAAAAATCTGGACAGACCATCAGCATTGGCGTGATCTGTACCAGGGCGGTGTTCCACCGTAAAGTCCATCCCCTGTAGGGAAATGGACCACCTCAACAGCTTTGGGTTCTCACCCCTCATCTGCATTAACCATCTGAGGGGCCTGTGGTCTGTCTGAACCCGGAAGTGAGTCCCAAACAGGTAGGGTCTTAGCTTCTTCAGCGCCCAGACCACAGCAAATGCCTCACGCTCTATCGCACTCCACCTTTGTTCCCTGGGAAGTAACCTCCGGCTGATGAAGGCTACAGGTAAGTCTCGGCCCTCCTCATTCATCTGTGCCAGAACAGCCCCCACACCATGCTCTGAAGCGTCTCTCTGGACAATGAATTCTTTTGAAAAGTCGGGTGCCTGGAGGACCGGGGCTGTACACATTGCAGTTTTCAGGGTGTCAAAGGCGTTCTGACAGGCGTCAGTCCAGATCACAAGTCTCGGCTGCTTCCGGGAAGTCAGCGAGGTCAAGGGGTGCACAATGTTGCCATACCCCTTGACAAACCTCCTGTAGTAACCTGTGAGACCCAAGAAGGCTCTCACCTGAGTCTGGGTTTTGGGCGGTTCCCAAGCCAGGATGGTATCTATCTTGGGTTGCAGGGGGGCCACCTTGCCACTCCCTACTTGGTGCCCCAAGTACACCACTGAACCCTGCCCAATCTGGCACTTACTAGCCTTGATTGTGAGGCCTGCTCTGCGCAGGGCCAACAACACTTCCTGGAGGTGGCGCAAGTGTTCCTCCCAGCTGGCGCTGAACACTGCTATATCGTCCAGGTAGGCGGCGCTGAAATCTTCCAGCCCGGCCAATACCTGGTTAACCAACCTCTGGAATGTGGCAGGGGCATTCTTCATCCCAAAGGGCATCACACGGAACTGGTAGTGCCCATCTGGTGTGGAGAATGCAGACCTCTCTTTTGCCCCATCAGTCAAGGCGATCTGCCAGTACCCAGACGTTAGATCAAACGTACTAAGGTACCGGGCAGCCCCCAACCGATCGATGAGCTCATCAGCTCTGGGGATGGGGTGCGCGTCAGTCTTGGTGACCGAATTGAGTCCTCGGTAATCCACACAGAACCGAAGTTCTGGTGAAGCACCAGGCGCTGCAGCCTTTGGGACCAAGACCACTGGGCTGGCCCAAGGACTGCTAGAGGACTCAACCACCCCTAAAGCAAACATCTTGGAGACCTCCTCCTTGATATATGCTCTGACCTTTTCAGTCACCCTGTAGGCCTTGTGCCTCACAGGAGTGCTGTCCCCAGTGTCCACATCATGGACACACCACTGAGTGACACCAGGGATTAAGGAGAACAGATCAGGGAATTGTACCAACAGGTGGCGACAATCTTGCTGCTGCTCAGGGGTCAGTGTGTCAGAGAGGACAACACCATCCACTGACCCATCTTTTTCTTTTGCACACAGGAGGTCAGGAAGAGGCTCACTCTCCTCCTCCATCCCAGCATCTGTGGCAAGGAGCATGCCCACTTCGGACCTTTCTAAGTGGGGCTTTAACCGGTTGACATGCAGGACCCTTAAGGGGTTCCTGGGAGACTTCAAGTCCACCAAGTAGGTGACATCGCTCTTCTTCTCCACAACCTCAAACGGTCCAGTCCACCTGTCCTTGAGCGCACAAGGTTCCACAGGGGCCATGACCCAAACTTTCTGACCAGGTTGAAGCTCAACCAGAGTGGCATTCTGATCGTACCACTGCTTCATCTCTTCCTGGCTGGCCTCCAGATTTGCCTGAGCAAGATCTCTGAAGCGCCGAGTCTGGTTCCTAAAGGCCAGCATGTAACTATATACATCCTGGGGAGGTTTCCTGGGAGATTGCTCCCAGCCTTCCTTGACCAGACTCAAAGGTCCTCTTACCGGGTGACCATACAAAAGCTCAAAGGGGCTGAACCCTAGAGACTTCTGTGGCACCTCACGGTAAGCAAACAGCAGGCATGGCAAGAGGACGTCCCATTTACGCCTCATTGGTTCTTCAAGACCCATGATCATGCCTTTTAGGGTCCGGTTGAATCTCTCAACCAGCCCATTACCTTGAGGGTGGTAAGGAGTGGTAAACTTGTAGGTTACCCCACACTCCTTCCACAGAGACTTCATATAATTCGAAATTAAGTTGGTGCCCCGGTCTGACACCACCTCTCTGGGGAACCCCATGCGGGAGAAAACACCCATCAGTGCCCGTCCCACCACGGGGGCCGTCACTGTTCGGAGAGGGATGGCTTCCGGGTACCGGGTGGCATGGTCCACCAAGACCAGGATAAACCTGTTGCCCATGGCTGTCTTGGGGTCCAGTGGCCCCACAATGTCAATTCCCACTCGCTCAAAGGGGGTACTGACGACGGGAAAAGGTTGGAGGGGAGCCTTCTGCTTCCGCCCACTTTTCCCACTTGCCTGGCAAGTTTGACAGGTCCTACAATGGATATCTGAATCCCTTCTCATCTGGGGCCAATAAAAATGGGTGACAAGCCTGTCATAGGTCTTGTCCTGCCCCAGATGTCCAGCTAACGGAACGTCATGAGCCAACCCCAGTAGGAAGGCTCTGAAGCGCTGGGGTACCACCAGCACACGGGCTGACCCAGGTTCAGCAGCCTTAGGCTCGCTATACAGGAGGTCGTTCTCCCAGTAGACCCAATGTGATCCTGACTGATCACCTGTCGTTTGGGCTGAGGCCTGCTGCCTCATACCCACAAGAGAAGGGCACACTTTCTGTTCAGCACAAAATTCCTCCCTGGAGGGACCACCATCCTGCTGCCAATGGGTCAGCTCGGGCAGGTCTCCCAGTTCGGCCACTTGTTCTCCTGTCGGTTCCAGGGCATCCCCCTCAGGGTCTGCTCCCTCCTGGACCGCGGGAACGATGGGGGACGGTTTCCCGCGCCCCCTGCCTCTTCTCTTCACGGTTGGGACCTGGGCCATACTTTCAGGCTCCAGGCCCCCATCAACACCCTTACTGACTGACATGGACCGGGTGGTCGCACACACCCACTCAGGCAGACCCAACATTTCCAGATGCGATTTCCTCTCCACCTTAGCCCAAGGGGAGTCCTCCAAATCATTGCCCAAGAGACAATCAACAGGCATGGCGGGCCTCACAGCAACCTGAAGAGTACCTGAGACCCCCCCCCACTCAAAGGGAACTTGAGCTACCTCACACTGACTCTGTGAGTTGTCAGCAGCTACAACGGGGTAGAATGCATGAGGGACCACCTGCTCTCTGGACACCAAGTGACACTTGACAGCTGTCACACTCGCTCCGGTGTCTCTGAGAGCTTCCACCCTATGGCCATTAATGGTCACCCACTGCCTATATTTCTTAGTGTTACTAGGCAGAGGGGTTGGAGGGACCATTTCCACGTCTCCTAAAGAGACCAGGGACATTTCTGCGGGACCCCACCCACCGGGGGCACCCATCTCCTCCCCTCCCAGGGCTACACTCGCTACCTGACGAGGGGGTGCACGCGGCGGTGCATTCGAATCCTTCATGGGACACTGGGGATCATAATAACGGTGTCCCACCTGCTTACAGGCATAGCAGGTCATGGGGCCCCTGTGAACAGGTTTACCTGTCGGGGCCTCTGGCTTCTTTACCGGGGGAGGCTGGGAACCCTTCCCTTGGTTCCCTTGGGGACTACTTTGGGGCCCTTTCTGAAACTCCCTCTGTTTACCCCTGTCCCCCCCACTCTTCTGCTGGGGACCCTGCCCACCTTTGGCTGAGTCTCCCACTGGACCCTTGTGGACCCTGGTACTGACCCAGCGGTCCGCCTCCTCAGCAAGTTTTCTAGGGTTAGATAGCTTGCTGTCAACAAGGTGCTGGCGTAGCTCTGGAAAACAGTTATTAGACAAGTGCTCCCAAGCAAACAAATCATAAAGAGCATCATAACTATCAACCTTGCTACCCTTTATCCAACCATCCATGGTTCTGCAGAAAAAAGACACATATTCAACCCACGTAGTACCAGGCAACTTCTTACATTCTCTAAAGGTTTGTCTGTACTTTTCTGGAGTTAAGCCATATCTCAGCATTAAAGCATCTTTCATATGAGTATAAGACATCCTATCCTCAGCAGGAAGGCTCAACAAGGTATCTCTCCCCTCGTTTGTAAAGCGGCTCCACAACCCCGTTCCCCAATCCTTCTCAGGGACCCGGTGGGCCAACAATGCTAACTCATATGCTTTAAACCATTGGCTAATATCTTCATTCTTACTGTAATCCTTGATCACATCTTTAGGAAAATAAAACCTACTTTCTGCAGGCACGGATGGAGTGCTGCCACCAGAGGGATTCAACTCTAAACTCTTAGTTTTAAGCTCCATCTCCCTCACCATCTTCTCACGTTCAAACGCTAATTTCTCTCTCTCAAAATCTAATCTTTTGCTCTCCATTTCAGCTTCTCTCTTGCTTCTTGCATTCTCTAATTCCAACTGCCCTCCTAATTTAAGTTTTGCCATTTCTAACTTGTACCCCCTCTCCTTCTCCCTGTCTTCTAATTCTTCGGGGGAAAGGCTCCTAGAGGACGCACTACTGCCTGGAGATGACACTGGCCCACCTGTGGGCTCTTCCTCTTCCTCTTCTTCTTCCTCTTCCGGTACCACCACCGGATCAGAGGGATTTCTGGCCTCTAACCAGGCCTTCAGCGCTTTGAGGAAGCCCTCTTTCTTTGAGACACCTGTGGTAGGAACTTTAAACTGCTTGCAAAATCCTTTTAGATCTTTTAGCGTGTAGGAATCTATCTTCTCCTTATCGAATTCCCCCACAACATTCTCCACAGGTGTAGCAGCTCCGGCATTCTCCATGGTCAAAACTGGCAGTGTTTAAGAAAATAAGCTCCAGGAAAGCGGAGAACAAAAATAGGCAATCCTACCAACCAGACTGTGGCTGCGTTATGGTCTGCTTTCACTATGTAGCGTACACTAATCACTGCACATGAGTCATAAATGCAAGTTCAAATCCTCACCGCTGCCACCAATGTTAGAACCGGCGGTCTCTAGTTGGCAGAGGTATACACTTCTGACAAATAGGGACCAACCAACTCTAGTCAGGGCAAGGGGATTACACACTCAGATAACCCCTGCTACCCCCTTGGTAGCTTGGCAGAGCAGACAGGCTTATCTCAGAGGCAGTGTGTTAAGCATTTATGACCACATACAGTAATAAAGTGAATACACTACAGATGGACACGACACAGAAGTTATTATAAAAATAGTATTTTTATATAAGGCTTAGCACAAGACCAAATAACGACAAAAATATACCACAGTCTTAATAAATACTCTTTGGAAGGAAAAATAAGAGTTCAAATAAGGTTTCTTCTCGGCAAATAGTTCTTTAGCAAAGTATTCTTCTGAGCACAGTTCTTTGGCAACAATGTAACCCCCACAGGAGTCACACGACGTCGAGTCTACAAGATTCCCAAGGTTCGGCGTCGACCGCGAGGAGCGCTACGTCGAGCCTGGAGTCGCAACAGACCCCACAAGTACAGTACCTTGAGAAACGAAGAAAACGATGATCCCCGGCGTCGAGATGTCGGCGTCGAGGTCGGCGTCGATCGTGCCTCGGAGTCGGGTCAATCCGCAGCGGCGTCGAGGGATGTCGGGCCGGAGCAGCGCTCACGGCGTCGAGAAGGGCGTCGAGTCGATGCGATCAGCAGCGGCGTCGGGACGGGGTCGCTTGGAGGTAGAGCCGATACTCACTCCTCACTGGCGTCGATACCGGCGTCGAGACGGGGTCACTTGGAGCCGGGGCCGATACCCACTGCTCACTGGCGTTGCTGCTGGCGTCGATCGGGCCCGGCGGCCGGCGTCGAAGGCTCGGGACACTGGAGCCGTTACTCACGGTGTCGAGCTGGATTCGGCGGCGTCGGCGGCGTCGAGACTGCAGATTTCCCCTTGTGTACTGGAAACAACACTTTCCAGCAATTCAGCAAATGGTGAAGTCCTTTGGCCCTGTGACTTCAGCAGGAGACTGGCACTCTTCCAGTCCTTGGAGATTTCCTAGCAAGTGTTCAGAGAGTACACACCAAGTTCCTCTCTCCTTGTTCCTTGGCAAAAATAAAGAAGCAGCTTTCAGGTTCCTCCACAGCAAAACAGCACTCTGGCAGAAAGGGGAGGCAAGTCCTTAGATCAGCAGGCTTCTTGTCCTTGGTACAGGTTTCCTTGTCAGAAGTGATCTGAGTTCTTGGTTCAGGGGTCCTTCTCTTATACCCCTTTTTCCCTTTGTTCCCTTTGTCCAAGCAGGGCGATTCCCACCATCTCAGGTTTGTTGTGGGTGTTGCCAGGCAGAGGCACCTGGCCTATTCACTGAGCAGGGCAGAGTCCTCAGCCGCCCAGCAGGAGGCGGAGCCAGTATTGTCACTGGCAGGAGCAGGGCTATCAGTCGCCCAGCAGGAGGCGGAGCCAGTATTGTGTCAGGCAGGGCAGGCTACTCTTCCCTCACTCTACGTGTAAACGCCCCATTCACCCCACACTGACTCACTCAGACCTCTGGAGCCACCCAGCCCCTGACACACACCAAACCAGCAGAGACCGGTAGATAGTTGGACAAGAAAATAGCCGCTTTCTAAAAGTGCTATTTTCAAACATAGAATTTAAAAACCATCCATCCTAAAGGGTGTGTTATTAAATTCTGAGTTCAGGGATACTAAACTCGACTTGCTACCATGCTCCCTGAGTCAGATAGATTATAATGGAGTTAATAATCAGTCTGCCCAGTCTGGCCTATTGGAGGCAGGTAGCCCTTCAATAGTGAAAAACGAAAAATGGCTGTAATTCACTATTAGGTCATGCCACACACATCAGGGCATGACCTACCTTTTACCAACAATGCACCCTGCCCTAGGGCCTACCATAGAGGTGTCTGAAATGTGGCAAAGTGAAGGTTTAGAGACTGGTAAGTAGGTTTCCTTACCAAGTCGACATGGCAGTCAGGGACTGCACGCAGGCGCCGCGGTGGCAGGCCTGAGACATATTTTGCACGCTGCTTCTGTGGGTGGCACAACCAGTGCTGCAAGCCCACCAGCAGCAGTTAACTTACACGCCCTTGGCACACGCAGTGCACTAGACTAGGGTCTGAACAGTAAGTCAACCAAGCCAACCATGGTAACACCAATCAATGTAACAATTTAACATAGGGAGCACTTGCACTGTGGCACTGATCAGCAGTGGCACAGTGCCCAAAGCAATAATCCAGCAAAAACATCGTAAACAGAGGAGGCAAACAGAAAAAAATGGAGGAGAGACTCATGCCAATGATGCCAGGTCTAACACGTGTCCCCTCCAGCTGAAATGTGGGGAGAACTACCCTTCACCCAGGGAGTCCTCATCACTAAGGCGGAAAAATCTGGACAGACCATCAGCATTGGCGTGATCTGTACCAGGGCGGTGTTCCACCGTAAAGTCCATCCCCTGTAGGGAAATGGACCACCTCAACAGCTTTGGGTTCTCACCCCTCATCTGCATTAACCATCTGAGGGGCCTGTGGTCTGTCTGAACCCGGAAGTGAGTCCCAAACAGGTAGGGTCTTAGCTTCTTCAGCGCCCAGACCACAGCAAATGCCTCACGCTCTATCGCACTCCACCTTTGTTCCCTGGGAAGTAACCTCCGGCTGATGAAGGCTACAGGTAAGTCTCGGCCCTCCTCATTCATCTGTGCCAGAACAGCCCCCACACCATGCTCTGAAGCGTCTCTCTGGACAATGAATTCTTTTGAAAAGTCGGGTGCCTGGAGGACCGGGGCTGTACACATTGCAGTTTTCAGGGTGTCAAAGGCGTTCTGACAGGCGTCAGTCCAGATCACAAGTCTCGGCTGCTTCCGGGAAGTCAGCGAGGTCAAGGGGTGCACAATGTTGCCATACCCCTTGACAAACCTCCTGTAGTAACCTGTGAGACCCAAGAAGGCTCTCACCTGAGTCTGGGTTTTGGGCGGTTCCCAAGCCAGGATGGTATCTATCTTGGGTTGCAGGGGGGCCACCTTGCCACTCCCTACTTGGTGCCCCAAGTACACCACTGAACCCTGCCCAATCTGGCACTTACTAGCCTTGATTGTGAGGCCTGCTCTGCGCAGGGCCAACAACACTTCCTGGAGGTGGCGCAAGTGTTCCTCCCAGCTGGCGCTGAACACTGCTATATCGTCCAGGTAGGCGGCGCTGAAATCTTCCAGCCCGGCCAATACCTGGTTAACCAACCTCTGGAATGTGGCAGGGGCATTCTTCATCCCAAAGGGCATCACACGGAACTGGTAGTGCCCATCTGGTGTGGAGAATGCAGACCTCTCTTTTGCCCCATCAGTCAAGGCGATCTGCCAGTACCCAGACGTTAGATCAAACGTACTAAGGTACCGGGCAGCCCCCAACCGATCGATGAGCTCATCAGCTCTGGGGATGGGGTGCGCGTCAGTCTTGGTGACCGAATTGAGTCCTCGGTAATCCACACAGAACCGAAGTTCTGGTGAAGCACCAGGCGCTGCAGCCTTTGGGACCAAGACCACTGGGCTGGCCCAAGGACTGCTAGAGGACTCAACCACCCCTAAAGCAAACATCTTGGAGACCTCCTCCTTGATATATGCTCTGACCTTTTCAGTCACCCTGTAGGCCTTGTGCCTCACAGGAGTGCTGTCCCCAGTGTCCACATCATGGACACACCACTGAGTGACACCAGGGATTAAGGAGAACAGATCAGGGAATTGTACCAACAGGTGGCGACAATCTTGCTGCTGCTCAGGGGTCAGTGTGTCAGAGAGGACAACACCATCCACTGACCCATCTTTTTCTTTTGCACACAGGAGGTCAGGAAGAGGCTCACTCTCCTCCTCCATCCCAGCATCTGTGGCAAGGAGCATGCCCACTTCGGACCTTTCTAAGTGGGGCTTTAACCGGTTGACATGCAGGACCCTTAAGGGGTTCCTGGGAGACTTCAAGTCCACCAAGTAGGTGACATCGCTCTTCTTCTCCACAACCTCAAACGGTCCAGTCCACCTGTCCTTGAGCGCACAAGGTTCCACAGGGGCCATGACCCAAACTTTCTGACCAGGTTGAAGCTCAACCAGAGTGGCATTCTGATCGTACCACTGCTTCATCTCTTCCTGGCTGGCCTCCAGATTTGCCTGAGCAAGATCTCTGAAGCGCCGAGTCTGGTTCCTAAAGGCCAGCATGTAACTATATACATCCTGGGGAGGTTTCCTGGGAGATTGCTCCCAGCCTTCCTTGACCAGACTCAAAGGTCCTCTTACCGGGTGACCATACAAAAGCTCAAAGGGGCTGAACCCTAGAGACTTCTGTGGCACCTCACGGTAAGCAAACAGCAGGCATGGCAAGAGGACGTCCCATTTACGCCTCATTGGTTCTTCAAGACCCATGATCATGCCTTTTAGGGTCCGGTTGAATCTCTCAACCAGCCCATTACCTTGAGGGTGGTAAGGAGTGGTAAACTTGTAGGTTACCCCACACTCCTTCCACAGAGACTTCATATAATTCGAAATTAAGTTGGTGCCCCGGTCTGACACCACCTCTCTGGGGAACCCCATGCGGGAGAAAACACCCATCAGTGCCCGTCCCACCACGGGGGCCGTCACTGTTCGGAGAGGGATGGCTTCCGGGTACCGGGTGGCATGGTCCACCAAGACCAGGATAAACCTGTTGCCCATGGCTGTCTTGGGGTCCAGTGGCCCCACAATGTCAATTCCCACTCGCTCAAAGGGGGTACTGACGACGGGAAAAGGTTGGAGGGGAGCCTTCTGCTTCCGCCCACTTTTCCCACTTGCCTGGCAAGTTTGACAGGTCCTACAATGGATATCTGAATCCCTTCTCATCTGGGGCCAATAAAAATGGGTGACAAGCCTGTCATAGGTCTTGTCCTGCCCCAGATGTCCAGCTAACGGAACGTCATGAGCCAACCCCAGTAGGAAGGCTCTGAAGCGCTGGGGTACCACCAGCACACGGGCTGACCCAGGTTCAGCAGCCTTAGGCTCGCTATACAGGAGGTCGTTCTCCCAGTAGACCCAATGTGATCCTGACTGATCACCTGTCGTTTGGGCTGAGGCCTGCTGCCTCATACCCACAAGAGAAGGGCACACTTTCTGTTCAGCACAAAATTCCTCCCTGGAGGGACCACCATCCTGCTGCCAATGGGTCAGCTCGGGCAGGTCTCCCAGTTCGGCCACTTGTTCTCCTGTCGGTTCCAGGGCATCCCCCTCAGGGTCTGCTCCCTCCTGGACCGCGGGAACGATGGGGGACGGTTTCCCGCGCCCCCTGCCTCTTCTCTTCACGGTTGGGACCTGGGCCATACTTTCAGGCTCCAGGCCCCCATCAACACCCTTACTGACTGACATGGACCGGGTGGTCGCACACACCCACTCAGGCAGACCCAACATTTCCAGATGCGATTTCCTCTCCACCTTAGCCCAAGGGGAGTCCTCCAAATCATTGCCCAAGAGACAATCAACAGGCATGGCGGGCCTCACAGCAACCTGAAGAGTACCTGAGACCCCCCCCCACTCAAAGGGAACTTGAGCTACCTCACACTGACTCTGTGAGTTGTCAGCAGCTACAACGGGGTAGAATGCATGAGGGACCACCTGCTCTCTGGACACCAAGTGACACTTGACAGCTGTCACACTCGCTCCGGTGTCTCTGAGAGCTTCCACCCTATGGCCATTAATGGTCACCCACTGCCTATATTTCTTAGTGTTACTAGGCAGAGGGGTTGGAGGGACCATTTCCACGTCTCCTAAAGAGACCAGGGACATTTCTGCGGGACCCCACCCACCGGGGGCACCCATCTCCTCCCCTCCCAGGGCTACACTCGCTACCTGACGAGGGGGTGCACGCGGCGGTGCATTCGAATCCTTCATGGGACACTGGGGATCATAATAACGGTGTCCCACCTGCTTACAGGCATAGCAGGTCATGGGGCCCCTGTGAACAGGTTTACCTGTCGGGGCCTCTGGCTTCTTTACCGGGGGAGGCTGGGAACCCTTCCCTTGGTTCCCTTGGGGACTACTTTGGGGCCCTTTCTGAAACTCCCTCTGTTTACCCCTGTCCCCCCCACTCTTCTGCTGGGGACCCTGCCCACCTTTGGCTGAGTCTCCCACTGGACCCTTGTGGACCCTGGTACTGACCCAGCGGTCCGCCTCCTCAGCAAGTTTTCTAGGGTTAGATAGCTTGCTGTCAACAAGGTGCTGGCGTAGCTCTGGAAAACAGTTATTAGACAAGTGCTCCCAAGCAAACAAATCATAAAGAGCATCATAACTATCAACCTTGCTACCCTTTATCCAACCATCCATGGTTCTGCAGAAAAAAGACACATATTCAACCCACGTAGTACCAGGCAACTTCTTACATTCTCTAAAGGTTTGTCTGTACTTTTCTGGAGTTAAGCCATATCTCAGCATTAAAGCATCTTTCATATGAGTATAAGACATCCTATCCTCAGCAGGAAGGCTCAACAAGGTATCTCTCCCCTCGTTTGTAAAGCGGCTCCACAACCCCGTTCCCCAATCCTTCTCAGGGACCCGGTGGGCCAACAATGCTAACTCATATGCTTTAAACCATTGGCTAATATCTTCATTCTTACTGTAATCCTTGATCACATCTTTAGGAAAATAAAACCTACTTTCTGCAGGCACGGATGGAGTGCTGCCACCAGAGGGATTCAACTCTAAACTCTTAGTTTTAAGCTCCATCTCCCTCACCATCTTCTCACGTTCAAACGCTAATTTCTCTCTCTCAAAATCTAATCTTTTGCTCTCCATTTCAGCTTCTCTCTTGCTTCTTGCATTCTCTAATTCCAACTGCCCTCCTAATTTAAGTTTTGCCATTTCTAACTTGTACCCCCTCTCCTTCTCCCTGTCTTCTAATTCTTCGGGGGAAAGGCTCCTAGAGGACGCACTACTGCCTGGAGATGACACTGGCCCACCTGTGGGCTCTTCCTCTTCCTCTTCTTCTTCCTCTTCCGGTACCACCACCGGATCAGAGGGATTTCTGGCCTCTAACCAGGCCTTCAGCGCTTTGAGGAAGCCCTCTTTCTTTGAGACACCTGTGGTAGGAACTTTAAACTGCTTGCAAAATCCTTTTAGATCTTTTAGCGTGTAGGAATCTATCTTCTCCTTATCGAATTCCCCCACAACATTCTCCACAGGTGTAGCAGCTCCGGCATTCTCCATGGTCAAAACTGGCAGTGTTTAAGAAAATAAGCTCCAGGAAAGCGGAGAACAAAAATAGGCAATCCTACCAACCAGACTGTGGCTGCGTTATGGTCTGCTTTCACTATGTAGCGTACACTAATCACTGCACATGAGTCATAAATGCAAGTTCAAATCCTCACCGCTGCCACCAATGTTAGAACCGGCGGTCTCTAGTTGGCAGAGGTATACACTTCTGACAAATAGGGACCAACCAACTCTAGTCAGGGCAAGGGGATTACACACTCAGATAACCCCTGCTACCCCCTTGGTAGCTTGGCAGAGCAGACAGGCTTATCTCAGAGGCAGTGTGTTAAGCATTTATGACCACATACAGTAATAAAGTGAATACACTACAGATGGACACGACACAGAAGTTATTATAAAAATAGTATTTTTATATAAGGCTTAGCACAAGACCAAATAACGACAAAAATATACCACAGTCTTAATAAATACTCTTTGGAAGGAAAAATAAGAGTTCAAATAAGGTTTCTTCTCGGCAAATAGTTCTTTAGCAAAGTATTCTTCTGAGCACAGTTCTTTGGCAACAATGTAACCCCCACAGGAGTCACACGACGTCGAGTCTACAAGATTCCCAAGGTTCGGCGTCGACCGCGAGGAGCGCTACGTCGAGCCTGGAGTCGCAACAGACCCCACAAGTACAGTACCTTGAGAAACGAAGAAAACGATGATCCCCGGCGTCGAGATGTCGGCGTCGAGGTCGGCGTCGATCGTGCCTCGGAGTCGGGTCAATCCGCAGCGGCGTCGAGGGATGTCGGGCCGGAGCAGCGCTCACGGCGTCGAGAAGGGCGTCGAGTCGATGCGATCAGCAGCGGCGTCGGGACGGGGTCGCTTGGAGGTAGAGCCGATACTCACTCCTCACTGGCGTCGATACCGGCGTCGAGACGGGGTCACTTGGAGCCGGGGCCGATACCCACTGCTCACTGGCGTTGCTGCTGGCGTCGATCGGGCCCGGCGGCCGGCGTCGAAGGCTCGGGACACTGGAGCCGTTACTCACGGTGTCGAGCTGGATTCGGCGGCGTCGGCGGCGTCGAGACTGCAGATTTCCCCTTGTGTACTGGAAACAACACTTTCCAGCAATTCAGCAAATGGTGAAGTCCTTTGGCCCTGTGACTTCAGCAGGAGACTGGCACTCTTCCAGTCCTTGGAGATTTCCTAGCAAGTGTTCAGAGAGTACACACCAAGTTCCTCTCTCCTTGTTCCTTGGCAAAAATAAAGAAGCAGCTTTCAGGTTCCTCCACAGCAAAACAGCACTCTGGCAGAAAGGGGAGGCAAGTCCTTAGATCAGCAGGCTTCTTGTCCTTGGTACAGGTTTCCTTGTCAGAAGTGATCTGAGTTCTTGGTTCAGGGGTCCTTCTCTTATACCCCTTTTTCCCTTTGTTCCCTTTGTCCAAGCAGGGCGATTCCCACCATCTCAGGTTTGTTGTGGGTGTTGCCAGGCAGAGGCACCTGGCCTATTCACTGAGCAGGGCAGAGTCCTCAGCCGCCCAGCAGGAGGCGGAGCCAGTATTGTCACTGGCAGGAGCAGGGCTATCAGTCGCCCAGCAGGAGGCGGAGCCAGTATTGTGTCAGGCAGGGCAGGCTACTCTTCCCTCACTCTACGTGTAAACGCCCCATTCACCCCACACTGACTCACTCAGACCTCTGGAGCCACCCAGCCCCTGACACACACCAAACCAGCAGAGACCGGTAGATAGTTGGACAAGAAAATAGCCGCTTTCTAAAAGTGCTATTTTCAAACATAGAATTTAAAAACCATCCATCCTAAAGGGTGTGTTATTAAATTCTGAGTTCAGGGATACTAAACTCGACTTGCTACCATGCTCCCTGAGTCAGATAGATTATAATGGAGTTAATAATCAGTCTGCCCAGTCTGGCCTATTGGAGGCAGGTAGCCCTTCAATAGTGAAAAACGAAAAATGGCTGTAATTCACTATTAGGTCATGCCACACACATCAGGGCATGACCTACCTTTTACCAACAATGCACCCTGCCCTAGGGCCTACCATAGAGGTGTCTGAAATGTGGCAAAGTGAAGGTTTAGAGACTGGTAAGTAGGTTTCCTTACCAAGTCGACATGGCAGTCAGGGACTGCACGCAGGCGCCGCGGTGGCAGGCCTGAGACATATTTTGCACGCTGCTTCTGTGGGTGGCACAACCAGTGCTGCAAGCCCACCAGCAGCAGTTAACTTACACGCCCTTGGCACACGCAGTGCACTAGACTAGGGTCTGAACAGTAAGTCAACCAAGCCAACCATGGTAACACCAATCAATGTAACAATTTAACATAGGGAGCACTTGCACTGTGGCACTGATCAGCAGTGGCACAGTGCCCAAAGCAATAATCCAGCAAAAACATCGTAAACAGAGGAGGCAAACAGAAAAAAATGGAGGAGAGACTCATGCCAATGATGCCAGGTCTAACAATCAGCTTTTCACAACAACAAAAAAGTTGAAGGCATTCAAATTTGCATCTCTCAGGCTGACAAAAGTAGGGGTCCACAGAATTTCCGAGCAGAAGGCACAGGATTATGATTGATGCCCACCACGTCCAGAAACTTGAGTCAATAGATATCGAAGCAGTGATACATACCCTGACTTTCCTAATAGTCTGAGAATTCCATATAAGCCCTACCGTGGCTGGTAGATAAATGGTAGCTACTATTGATCTGTGTGTTACCAAATTCATCACCTAATACTTAATACTGGATTAAGAAATCTGTTCTCACCCAATTATAGCAAATTAATGTCTTAATTCTGATAATTTCCTGATCTATTTACTAAGTGCAGGTCTTCTTTGGCTTTCCAAAATCAATGAGCAGACAGTTGCCTACCAGCAGTTCTTGGAGCACCATGAATTGGTGGATAATCATCAGGGTTGCGGGACTAGCACAGCTAAAATGTCTGGTTTCACTTTTTGACAACATTCTGGCATTGCAGATCAATCAGAGTTTTATTTGCACATACTCCTGAATCTGATCATCCTGGGTTGCATGGTAGACTATAGCTTACTCCTTAGTTGGTTACGAGCAGTGGCCAATGTCTCTTAGACAGAATTTGCATGGATCTTGGTATTTCTCTCTGAGAGAACACAACGCCTCCATCATGGACCACTTCTATCTTTTGACACAGCTGTCCTCTGTGGTATTCTCCCGGGCTCGCCTTTGTCTCTCTTGCTATTTAAACATTTTACGAAACCATTATTTTCGGTCCTAAGTGACTGAGGTCTATCATTCATTCCTACACACAGGATATGCAGATTTAACAGTATGGCAATGGTCTACCGGATGACTTCTTCCTCTAGGGCTGGATGAAGTGGCTGATTGATGATGTACAGTGTGCATAATTTTAATGGGACCAAGACAGAGGTCTTCTTGCTGGGCCTCTGATATGGAATTTAATCTATCACTACCACCCCACAATCTTCCAACTTGTTCAACTTTATCACACCATTCACCAACACAGCAAAAACATTGGTGATATTTGGTCCAGGGAACTCTGTTTTTTTGTCACCCATAGTGGGACTGTCACATGATCATCATTCTTCAGCTTGCGATGGCATAAACAGTTCATTTCATGTATTGACTGGATCCATCACAATCAATGCAATGCAAACTTGATCATGCAAATGCTTTTATGAAGGGGCTACTCAAGTCTCAGACTGACTAGCTGCAGGCAATGCCAGATGTTACTTTTCTTTCATGAGTGTTACTTAAAACTTAGATAGTATCTCTCCCACTTTGAAGACACTGTAATGGGCGGCTGGTAGACAGCCAAATTATTTTAAAACTGGAATGCATGATTTACAAATGGCTCCCTTGAAAACACCACCCTACTTTTACTTCTATTTGCTTCAGTTTTACGTAGTGGAAGCAATTTTAAAACTTGAGCAGCTGGATGTTACTTGTAAACACTAGATGTGGAAAGTTGACCAGGCCTTTCTGTTCATAAAACAAATTGTTCTTACCTCAATAATTTGCATCTTCTTGGAGACAATTAAGGGCCTGATTATGACATTGGTTGGAGTTGCCTCCACCCGACATCTCTGCGGCTTCGGAACCTACCGACCTCGGGTCGGCGGTCCGAAACTGCAATTATGATGCAATGGCACATGGTGCGGTCGCAAACTCCCATTTCCCTATGGGAGCTTGTGCTGCGGTCACAAATCGTCCGCAGCGCAAACTCCCATAAAGAAATGGGAGTTACTGTAAGTCCCTGCACCGTGTGGCAGGCACAACTTCAAATAGAGGCTCAAAATCACTGTAGTTATAATATAGCATTCCAGCCTTTTTTTTAAGTTGATTGATTGGATTATCGCAGGAGCCGCTACAGAGGAAAGCTACACACACTGAAGTGCAGCAAGAAGTACGGTAAGAAAAGTGGTCTGTCAGTAGTAAGAAACGTAAGTATGGACATTACTCACATTAAATTCGTGACATCAAAATCACTAAAAAGGATTCCCTTAAACTAAACTGGAGAGGACTGGCAAATTAATGTTACCATATTTAACTGCTATTGAAATGCCTGCCCTGCCCATTGGTCATTGTGGGCTGCCAGTAGAGCACACTTGTCACCAAAGGAACATGACAAGACCTGCACAGAAAATATCTTTCTGCAGGCTCTTCTACTACTAATGTTCCCGGTGTTCAGATTTGCAGTAACAGTCTCCTCTTTATTTCTTTCTCTGAATCCTTTTGATTTTTGTTGCAACACATACCTGTTTGTTTTGACAAAAAGCTGCATGCCCACTGCTGCATGTAACAGCATAGCAGACTGGGGAGCATACATGCGAAGCACTCTCTCAACTCCGAGAGTAGCTGTCTCACGTTACCAACATCACTCTTGTATCTCACACTCTTCAAACGGGAGATCTTGCACTATAAACGGCACTCTTTCTCTCCTCAAGTAACAGTCTCACGCTTCTGACTACATTCTCACACCCCTCACAAACGAGCAGTCACACTCTATCAGAAGGACCTTCACACCCATCGAAGCCGTACTCTCATATTACTGAATACACCAACAACCCTCATAGATAGATAGTTTCACAGAAGAAACAGCACTCTCACATTCAGTCACATAATCAGTGGCAGCTCGCACAGGTAACGCTGTGGGGCGGTGCTGGGTGGGGGAGGGGGGGGTGTAGTGGAGTGCGACAGACGACCGGAAGGTAGATCAGTAAGGAAATAAGTAAATAAAAGCACTTTGCGCTCGCAGCATTACCAAGTCGGCGATCGATGCTGCGAGCGCAAAGTAAGTGCTTTTATTTATTTATTTCCTTACTCTCGACTTTCCCGTCCTACCCTCCCCCCGAGCCCCGCCTCCGCCCCACCGCCCCACAGCCTTACCTGCGCGAGCAGCCACTGGTCACATTGCAGCCCATACTCTTATATACGTCACAGAGCAGCAGTTTACAATACCTACGATCAACCTCTAACACTAGCTATCTCACACTACAGACAGCACTCTCTCAACCTTCAAACTGCTAGCCTACAGTAGCAACAGAGCTCTCACACCTTTCACAGAGTATCATTCTCACTCTACTGACAACACTTTCATACTCATCACCTGCTAGAGTCACACATTATTGAAAACAATTGCTTCCCTCACAGAGAGGAAGTTTCACGATCCTTACAGCAATCTCACACCCCTCAGAATAGCGGTCACTCACACTAATAGCAGTCATACATTCCTCGTAGACTAGTTGTTACACTGAAGGCAGTCCTCTCACACCTCTCACAGACCAACAGTCTCACGCAACCACGGACACTCCCACACCCCTCACGCACTAGCAGTCTCACACTAGAGATGGCACTCTACTCCCGTCAGAGCAACAATCTCACACTGACAGCACTCACATTCCTCAAAGCCTAACAGCCCCACTGCAGATAGTACTTTCGCACCCCTCAAAGCAGTGGACTCATAATACCACCCCACTCACACCCTTCACAAACAAGTAGTCTTACTTTACTGATAGACCCCCTCACAACCATCTCAAAGTAGCAGTCTCACACTACACACATTACTTTCACACTCCTCACAGTGTAGCAATACTACGTCATTAAAAGATTTTTTTCTACACTCGAGATTAGTATCTCACACTACAGACCACACTTACACACCTAACAAACTCGCAGTAAGGCACTACCGACAGCACCCTCAGGCTCCTCACACTAGCAGTCTCCCACTACAAACAACACTTGCATACTCCACACAGTCTAGCTGTCTCACACTGCCAACAGCATCCTTACATCCCTCGCAGACCAGCAGTCATTAAAAGCTTGAAGCCCTTTCACATCACTCGTAGAGTAGCAACATGTGTCCAAATATTCTGCCACCTGAAGTGTCTTCAGGGAGCTTGGTTATTTTAGGAACCTTTGTAAGAGTCTTTTTAGAGGCATTTCATTACTAACAACTTCTCTTTCTAGGGCTTGTCAGTCATACCATATGACTGAGTATCTGCTTGTAAGGCACTGTTGACTATATGGTTTAGGCATGCACGTGCGTGGAATGATGGCTCACTGATATACCTATCACAGCTCCATACAGAATGCTGGCATGGACTACAAGTGGGACAGTTGGAGAGGAGTTGAAGTGGCGGCGAAGGTGCCCTGTTGTGTTCTTTAATGGGACCTGCGGTATAGAATATAAAATATGGAAAATAATTATTTTGGAGCACCTTTAAGCATGAGGTACAGGATGGACTAATGAAAGCAAGTGAAATGTAGAACTGCTACAATATGTTGTAAACAATTACAGGACTTGCAAAATTGAATTCTCTGAACTGCCCCCATCATCTTTTGCTTTTTAGACGTTTCAGAGAATTGTCATAGCTTTCTTGGATTATTCTTGGAGCGGGTGGACGTCCAACAGTCCTAGAGAGTGACACCTAGTTTACCACGTCAAGAGAATCCCTTTTATGGTCCCGGGGAATACTTCTCTTGCTTGATTTAATACGAGTGGTGTATTTATACTTTTTATACAGTTCTTTTATGATATCTATGTAATTATATTTAAGATAAAAAAATGTGTCTTGATTTCTTGTATTTTCTTTGATCACTATGTTCATCAGAAACACTCTATCAAGTATGTTATTTCTTATGTGTGTTTGCTATCTACATTTTTAGCACATTCATGGATGCCAGCACTTGATTTCCATGTGTCATAACATGTTCTTTGTATAATTCAGCATTAAAGCCTATGAGGAAATACTGGATCCATGTGCAAATACCTTGCGCTGGTCTTGTCTGTGTTCTTTTATCCAATTTATCCTGGGTGTGAAAAAACGGGGTATAACGTGCAGAAACACTTATCGCGTTGATTTACGTGCATGATTACATTTTTCACACTAGTTAACCTAGACAATTGCGACTAGGAAAAGCAAGTGGTATGAGCCCAGATAAGCTCAGCAAGAGATCTATAGGCGCCCAGCTCCTGATGTTAGTGTTAAATTGGGCGCAAAGGCATCGTGAGCACTTTTACATCTCAACTCATGGGTCCAAATCGGCTCGTGAGTTAACCAATGGCTGAATTCCAAGAACAACACTAAAGGTTGCTTTTTGGAATGATTTCACAAGTTTCTGTGGCTTTTTGTTCCGATTTTACAGCAAAAGCAGGTCATTTAACTAGTGTTAGACCAAACATGCACTGCAGCAGCTTAAAGTGTCACAGTGAAGAATGCTGTGGGTGCAGACAAAGCTATAAAGCCAACCAAACACATAACAATACGTTAGAAATTTTAAGGGAGGATGAAAAGAGCAAATGACCAGGCGTTAATCTTTAAGATAGCCTATAAAAGGGAGCAGAGCAACAAAACGATGGCCTGGAGATTGTTTCATAAATGTTACATTTCTAAAGAATTACCTCTATGATGACTGATTTTTTCTGTTTCTCAGTAACACTAATATTATAGATTAATTATAAATGCAGAGGGACCAATTCACTAGAGATCATTGTTTCTTAGCTTAGGGCAAAACGTGGACGGTGTGTGCATATTTCTTTCTCGTTTTGCATCGAAAAGCGTCACCAGAGACATTAGCATAAAACTAATTAGCACGATATGAATTAAAAATGGATTGCGGAATATTTTCTAGATTTTGGAAGGTATCCTTTGGACAAAACAACCTCTTAGGCATATCATTCTAAAATAATTTTACAGCAATCAAACGCATATAATTAATAACACAGCCGAAGCATTTCGAGGTCATTAATAGCCGGCGGAGCCATCACGTCATCTTCAACTTACCAATCATGTAGTTACAGCAGGAAATGTCTGCAAATTGCAACAAGAAAGAATAATCATTGTCTGAAATGCAGTGTGCTCAATTCAAATCATTCAAATCTCAGACAGTTTTTTCTCCCACTTGGAAACTGTTACTCTTTCGCTCTGGGTGCACTGCCTGTGGTGACACTGCTCGCAAATCAATGACATCTGCGATAGATTGCTGACGCCTTCCTCCCCTCTGTGCGTCACCCTTGACAGGGCAGGATTCTGCACACTACTGCTCTGTTCCTTTTTCCCAGTCCTTAGATCAAGAGAATACCGTTAATCCCAATGATAATGCATCGCACCGTAGACCAGGGTATGACGCATAACGTGAGAACAATGATATAAAACTTATTTTTTGCATCCAACATGCACCCTGATGCTGGTTTCTGGACCATATTGTTGCAAAAATGACCTTAGTCTGTATCAATCTTGTAATGCTTGATCAATATACTGCAGTTGTAGAACATGGAGACCCCATACATTCTGCCCGCTCAGGGCTGGCTTTAGGGCTGGGCATGCCCGGTGGGGCAATCATTTTTGGCGCCCCCACATCCCATGACCGCCTTCTCTCACTTCCACAGGGCAAAATTGCCCCTCATCTCTCCAATCGATACGTTATTTCTAAATACATCCCTGCCCCCCCCCCCCCCCAAGATCAGTGCCCCCTCCACAGGCCAGCTCCCAGTGCAGCTGCACCCGTCACACTGCCCTAAAGCCGGCCCTTTGCCCGCTCATGGGCCAAAGAAACGGTCAACCTAAGTCATTAGCCATATGGGGAGGATAAAAAATTATGGGATAATGGTAACAATCGCGACCTTGATCAGAGATTACACAGATTTATCTGTCTGCAGTTACAAAGACTACTCTCAAATCTTCAACCTAACTGTACACATGTGGTAACTCATTGCAGTGTTTTTATTCACAGAAAAATCTCTTTCAACTTTCATTTTTGAAGTTACTTTACGATAACTTCTGTCTTTTGCTCAATAAAAATGATTAATTTTTACAACAATAAATACTGCAGCCCCAGTCTGCACATTGCTAATGCTCTACCTTAATAAAATCATATCAACAGCAAATAATAGGATCAGCAACAAGGCATCATTAAACTTTGGTTAGTCCAGGTTTAAACTTAAAAAATAAGCCTCCGCATCATTAAGAAATAGGCTAAACTAAGTTGGGGCTAGTACGCAAGCTTGCCTGACTAGAAGAGTTACTGGAATTTTCATGTCACTTACCTCTTTCCATCATGGTGTATTTTTTCTGTTTCCTTATGCGGCATATCAGATTGGAAGTATATCATAGTTATCGACTTCACAATCAAATGCAGTTTTCATATCAATGCTTGCTAAATAGATGGGCTGTTTGCTCAAAGTTGTAAACTTTGCTGTAGGTAAGTAAGGAAAAAGAATGCCTACCTGGAAGGAAAAGCCACCTGATGCCTGCAAGGGTGGATTTTGGGACTTTGACTTTGACCAGCTGACCCACAGGACTATGCTAGGTCTCTCAAGGGACAGTGGTGCTGGCCTCATTTTGTGTCCCGAAAAACAGTGAACGTACCTGCTGGGAGACCCTGGAGACTTTCACTAGAACATCTGTGGAACGGCCCTTGGATCTCCTGACACACAGGTGTCCTGCAAGCAGCCAGGATGCTTTGGAACCAGAAAGGTGCAGTAGGAAGGATGTGCTCCATGTTGGCTACAAAGGGTGTGCGTCTGATACCCCCACAATCGGGAGAAGAGCCCCAAAAGCCAGGCAGAGCACAGACCTGGTGTGGGGATCCGTATAAATCAAGTTCCCCATTAAAATCCTCTTTAGACACCAACAGGTCTGAAGAGGATGCTCATGGTGGCTAGTGCTTGCCACCCGGAGCAAAATAACACCTTTCTTGAGAGAATGATCCTTATGGGGACCAGGCAGAGAATGAAGCATGTGGCATTGGAGGACAATTTCCCAAAGGGAGGTCAAAGCCACCAGAGTTAAAGCAGTCATCTTTTAAAAAAATAAATATCCTTCTTTCTGGCCTTTCTGAACAGGAGAGAGACATGTGTAGGGCCTCCATCTTCCAGGGGGCCAGTGCAACAACAGCTTCTAGAACTACAACTAGTGGATTTGCTGGGCACATTCCCTGAACCCCTTGCCCATGTTTGGGTGACGTGGTGCGCTGTCCTCTTGTCCTGCTACCCACAAGGAACACAGCCAAGGGAGGTACACCGCTTCTGCCTGTAGATCCAAAGTCACTGACAGGTCCAGTGTCATCTCTACTGTCTCTCCTTTGTGCATGGATTTTTAAGTGAAGGAGGAAAGTTCTGCAAGCCTGGCACCTCTGGCCAATCCTAAATCCACAAAATCACCCCTCCCCTGTCAAAAGCCTCCTGCACAGCATTCTGGGACAATCCAATGTGACAACTTCAAGTTGTTCATGTAAATAGCTTTCGAGAAGCATACGTTCTGCCAATAGCGGACACAGCTACCTAATCCATTCATGCTCAAACCTCCTGCACTGGTTCTAGAGGTCTGGCCTTTCTTCTTTGTTTCTATGGGCCTAGTCTGTCCCAGCCCATGGGCATTGCGATGAGCTAATTAACACATACAGATTTCCTCTGCATCCCTTACTTTCACAGGAACTGGGTGAAGCACTGTCAATTGGTCTATTATGTGAGGAGGCCTCCAATCTTTCTACCGGGTAGCATTGTAATTAACTTGACACAGTTGTGGGGGCCAACACCTGGAATCTGAATTTGAGCTGAGCCAGGGAAATAAGCCAAGTCCGAAAGTGTCATATGGAGTGCGGATATGATATTAGGGAATGTAAATCTATACTCAGGTGCATGTGTAATTCTAGATTGAACCTCACTGAATTCTCTAGGCTTAAGTGGAGCAAAACTGTACTTGAGTGCAGATTTTACCTGTAATGGTAATCTAATGTAAGCACCATAGACCTTTAGTATGAACCACACACCTATGCTATGAACTCTCACTTACATTATAAGGCTTTCCCCAGGTCAGTACCAAGCCCAGAAAAATTCATTCTGCAACAGGCTACCTGTGTGCAGATACCAGGATGAGCAAAATGGCAGTGTCACATGAAAGCACATGTGATTTCATGTGTGACCCGCTAAGATCCTCATAGCCTACCTGCACAGCAGCAGCCTCATGTTAAAAGATAGATGCCGGTGGGCAGTCAGTCCATTTACTGTCATTTTATCATGAATGGGGCTCAGGTACTGAGACTTGATCACAGTTAAAACCCAAAACAGGGTAGTCAATTAGGAAAAGACTAGGGGGACGAAATTGGGGAAGTACAATTTTTCGTTTAAATATTGTCGATAATCAGATTAATTATATACTTCCATACCTAGTTCCCACTTTTATATGTCAAATAAGATTCAAATAATCCCATAACAGATCCTACATATTAAAGACCCGCTGCCCCCATCACATCACTCTTCTGTACTGCTGTACCTTGAGAAAATAATATAATGTGGGTCTCGTGCATTACAAGCCCTAAATAAAACACATCAAGTTTTTTCTTGGAGCCTCAATAAAGAATCATCCCATTCAAGATTCTTGAAACGTTTGTTAACCAGGAACTTGTTAAATTCATTGAGACTCATGATATGCTCAATTCTTCTCAGAATGCTTCAAGAGTGTCCACAGTACAGAATCTGCTCCTATTGTGGCTGCTGACAGTATTTGCCACCAGGGTGATGGGGAAGCCATTCTTGTGCTGCTTGATTTATGCATTCGATACTGTTTTCCTGGTAGGCTCTAGTCTTCAGCCAATCAACACTGAATTCCTGTCGTCATACATTGGATGTAGCGTACCTAATGCTCTAGTCATATGTCACCATTCACATTAGCGCACCCATGTGATCTTGAAGTTTTCACTCACCCCTGCAGGACGCATTGGGCAGGCTCTAGTCTTCGGACAATCAAAAGAAACTGAATTCCTGCTGTCATACTATGATTAGATGAAGTGTACCTAATATTCCAATCATATGTCATCATACACATTAGTGCACCCATGTCGTCTCAAAACAGTCTATTGGTGAGCGCCGCACCTGCCATGCGGAGTTAGCGTGTGTAGCCAGCAAGAGCTGGCACTTTCAGGGGCAGATTAAAAGTGCTCCTGGAGCAGGAATGGACCTGGGTGCCCTCGATCTGGAGATTTTGGAAGGACGAGTGAGGCACAAGGAGAGGAAAGCTATCAGAGAGCAGCTGTCTGTTGTTTACAACAACACCTGGAGTCCCAGCATCTCTTCTCCCTGGGGCAGGTCCATGGCCATGCTTAGCCTGCCTACGGTTCAGGAACTAAGGCATCTAAACTGCTCCAGGAGATATGATGGACCCGCCGTGGTGCCCCACACTTTGTCACACCCCTCCCTGTAAGGCCTTCTGGACACTTGTCAAAAAAATGATTTTGCAAAGCAATAAATCCTGGTAGGAGAACTTGCAGGGAGTCATGAGTGGCATCACGCCATGTCATGACCCTGTCGGCAGCCTTTAATGGTCAGAGCTAAAGCCCAACCTGGTGCCAGAATAAGGTAAGTAGTGCATCAATCAATTTGGTTGATGTGTAATAATAAATTGATGAGCCCTTAATTTCTTTCAAAAGGAACACCAGTCTCAAGAACCACAGAGTCCACATGAGACCGAGAAGAAACATCACCTAAAGCCGAAACACCCTTTTGGGCCTCCTAGGCTCATTAGCCATTTCCTGTGTGGGCAGTGTTCGGTATGTCCCGTGACAGAATGTACAACTCTTGATCTTGGCTTAACCACAGCATGGGAACAAAGGAACCATACAAATTGTAATTCAAGCAATGTGATATACCTCATTTAAAACCCTTGTAAGCTTCAGTGTGTAGGCATGGCATCAAGAAAAATTAAGACAAGGATTAGTGAACATCAAAGCAATGGTATCTGCCAAAGATCCTTGACCAAACTAACCATACATTATGAGGTGAAAGGACACAACAACAGATATCTCTATAGGACCATAATTGAGAAGATAATAACCAGTAATGATATGCCAAGAACCCCGCTGGGGCGAGAACAACAATGGGTGAACAGACTGGCTCCCATAAACACAGCCTTAATGATGATACCCCCTGGAATCAGCTTAATTCTGCACATTAAACTTATTAGGGCACCTGCCGTAGACACCTCATCACACTGGAATCAGATGAATACATAACTAAGGGGCACAAGGCCCATTTAAGGATATATGTTTATCAGCCGCGGCCCGTGGAGGGTGTTCCGTGGGGCGGAAAGGCGGGGCAGGGGAGGGGCAGGGTGGGGGGTACTAAAAACCGGAATATGGATAATTGGAGGTAAGTAAACAATTAAATAAATAAAACGAATTTCGTAGCGTGCGAATTATATCTAAAGTGCTCCCTGAAAAATAGTCAAGCCATCCTGGTTTTTAGGGGCCATGGTAAGACCCAATGATAGAGTCTACAAGGGTCTAACAGGAAAAACTATTCATCTATCTAGAAAGTAGGGTGCTACTCATTAAACATTAGTCTGTTTTAATGTCCCTGGGTGTGGGATACTGTTGGACATCATCCTTATGGTGGTCTTTCCATAATGCTTTGCCCTTTGCCTCTCATTTTTGTTGATTTTTATGTTGACCTTCGGAGTACTTTATGTCTGCTAACCAGTGCTAAAGTGAATGTGCTTGTCCCCTAAACATGGTGACATTGGTGTATACTTGATTGGCATATTTATTGTACTGGTCAGTCCCTCCCTTATAAAATGATGTACCATATCCCCAGGGCCTGTACTTCAAATGCTACTATTGGGCTAGAGCACCGATTATGCCATCCACAGAAGTAGCCTTTCAAATCTGTGTCTGGCCTGCCACTGCAGTGCCTGTGTGTACAGTTTACAGTCACATCGAATTGGCATTTAAAACTACCTGCCAAGCCTTAGACTGCCCTTTTATTACATAGAAGTCACCCCTATATTAGGCCCTTAGTAGCCCTTGTGTTACTGTGTGTGTCTTGCACAAATACTTTGCTTATTGCCTCTTTAGATAGGCCTGACTGCTTTGTGTCAAACCACCAGAGGGTGAGCACAGGTTATCTTTTAGTGTGTATTTAGCTTACCCCAACTAGAGTGTTGGATCCTGCTGGCCTGGGTGCATACCTCAGCCAACCAGGAATCCCATTTCTAACAGATATGCACTAGTGTATGAGTATCATTCTATTCTACATTAGAAGCACAGACATTCAATAAATCAATACTACTTGAGAGACTCCCCCCCCCAAAAAAAATATTCATAATATTTCTGCTTGCTTTAAGAATTTATTCTATATGACTATCATGCCTGTTGGCCCTTAAACTATGAGACAGCAGTACGGTCTGATTTTACATCCTTTTACATTTCAGTAGTACAAACGTATATATATAGAGCATGAACCAAGCTACGAAGCAACAATGAACTGTACATCAGTTTGAGGAATGGGATACAATCTACAATCTCATGTTTGTCAAGTGGGGATTACACAAATACATTTCATGCATTACATTTCACACTTTAGGGACACAGATATTAAGTGATCTGCCAAGAATCACATGACGTGGAACCAAGTGTCAAGGTCAGGGTCTACACCTCGGTCCCCAGTTAGATTCAGCTATACGCAAATCATTCTTGACCCTAATTCAATCGGAACAGTCCAGCAAAAACTGCCCAGCCAGGTCCTCCCTGAACTGGTACACAATCAACCCAGGACCAGTTTTGCCATAGTTATGGACTCATCAGCTAGGTACAGCTTGGTTCCAGTGACACAGTGTGCACGGGACCTATTGTCTGGGCATATCCATCCCACTTAGTGTGACAAACTAAAGTATACAAATAAGTGATGGATGGAATGCCTGAATTAATCCCAGCCACTGGCAATTACTCGAGACCGCATCCCAATCCAAAACATATTTTCACACCCTGTCACCTCAGTTTGGACCCAGCTTTATTCAAATCAGTCCTGAACCTGCTCTAATCAAAACAGTCCAGCCCGAACTGCCGAGCCAGGTCCTAAACAGGAACACAAGCAACCCAGGACTGGTTTCACCCTAGTTATGGGCTCTACAGCCAGGTACAGCTTGATTCCAGTGATGCAGTGTGCACGGGACCCACGTCTGGACCTACCTGCCCCACTTAGGGTGACACACTGAAGTATACAAAAGGTAAGTTAATTGCCTGCTTGCCTACATATGTCCTCACATGGCATTAAGATAGATACAGTCCTCAATAGTGTTTATTCTCACAATTAATCAAGTGTTCGCCACTTGGTGTTGGTACAGCAAGTGATGGTTGCCCTTTTGTATACGTGTCATGCTGACAATAATAAGCAAGAAGCATATGTGTAATTTACAACTTTTTGATGCTTCATGTACCTTTGTGTATACCTCATGCAAAATATACCCATTATGTACGTGAATGTCAGTGATGCAATTTTTATGAGGCATGCTCATTTTTACTCTCTTGATAAGTGATATAAATATGTATGTGTTATTTGTATAGCGCAAGCCTAGTCAAAAGATGGTGGACCACTAAACATGGTTCACGGCAAAGGCACAGTCAATAAGTATTTAGAGATTACTCTTAAGCAAAAATGGACTGTTATTGCATGATGATGTAGTGTTTTGTAAATAGGTGTGTCTCAGCTCTTTGTTAAAGTGTAGCACAGCTGATGGGTCTCATTCCGACAAATTAGGCAAAAATGCGTAATGTGAAATTTCTTTTTTTTTAAAGTGAATGTTGTACAGTACAAAATGTGAGTTTTACAAGTATATTTACAATTTCATCCTGGAATACTGTTCCAAACGACACGTGTAGCGAGTTTTACGCATACCATGCAACCAACCCTACGGACTCTTGGACGAGAGAAGGAAGAGAATCTCTGAATGGTAGACATGTTGGGGCCTGATCTATTGAGAGTTCGGTAATTTGAGAGAACACTACTTCGTGGTACTGTCAAAGGTTTTGAAATTTGACTCAGTGCATTACATGCTTTTTAACTGCAATGATGGACATTTGGAAATATAAATAAACTGCATGCATATTGTGTTTTGTTGGTAGTATGCCTTGTGTAAATTGTTAATAACACACTACAACATAAAATAAATGGCATAGTTCATATTTTTGCAGCACTCTGTTACGGTTAACAGGTCCATCATAAGGCCAGACCCGATTGTTGTAGCTACAATCGGACGAAATGGCTTGACAGAACGGGGAATTAATTTAGTGCAAATGTCTACTCTATAGGTTTGCAATGGGCTCGCCCTCGAATAGGCATACATTAGCTTTAGCACTTTTTAACTTAACCTCCATAAATTTCATCTAATTTATTTCTCCTCATAGGCTCTGAAGTGTGGCTCTGGCCAGCGTTTACTAAACAAACCTGTCCTGGAAATTCCATGAGGTACTATAAGGATAATGACACAGCAGGCTTACCATTACAAGGTAGTAAAGGGAGAAGGCAGGAGATGAACAACGAGGCTGCAGGCCAAGGTGTTCATCACAGCTTGTCCAATTACTACAGAGTTGTGTTAGGGCTATTGGAACATTATTCTTGATTTATGATACCCTGCTGAAAAGGACAAAGAAGCAATACCCAAAAATTGTTACTTTTTTATTATGAGCCAAGATTTAATCTGTAGCTTTCCAAACAGAACTTGTCAGACAAAGAGTTACTACGTTTCAGTACTGCAAAGCACCTCTCTGGCTTGTGATTGCATACAGAGCTACATTGTTATTTGGAACAGGAATCTAGCAACAGCAAGGCTTGTCTTGATATTGAATGGATTTAAAACGGTTCGGTGCCTGACCTGAATATTGCATGTTAAATAACATTGTACTATTTAATAGCACAGCTTAGTACATCCAAGGCCATTGCATATGACATGTTACAGAATACAGTTCTTCTTCTCAAGGGCAGAAGCCATGGTAGATTTTTAGGATGTCCACATGAAATACAGGTAGGTATGAGATAAAGTACCCCTGTCTGATGTACATTATAAGGCTATTGCATTTTAAGTTCTATGACCATATAAAGGACTGGGGTCAAAGGCTGATCATGACATCACAACTCAGCAGTAATAACTAATCCGATTGAACAGCTGCTTCATTTTCTTATTACATGTTAAAGACAGGTTTTATTCAAAATTTTCTGGCTTCCTAGTATTTTACAAGGATCATGAATGGTAATCGCTCACATAGCAATTGATTATGTAGAACACCCGGAATGAACAAGACTTTTGAGTAAGGGGGTCCAAAACCCTAAAACTTTAAGACACCACTGATCTTCCAATGGTCTCATCTCAGCGCAGAAAGTGCTCCTTAGTACTTGTACAGTACCTAATGGAACTCCGGTGCAAGAAATGTTTGAACCCAAGCTAAAATATAGTTTTGTGAACTAGATGCTCTTTCTTCCTTCAAACAATAAATTCTATTTCAAACTTTTTTTGAACGCAAGCCAGATCTTTCTTTCGTTGGAATGATGTGGCATGCATAAGTGCTTCACTATGAACACTGTTCTTAAGGCTTACATCTTATATACCACCAGTAGCGGCAGGCACAAACCGGAAGTGGGAGGGTGGGGGTAAGGTGTAACGAAAAAGAAAATTACCCTTACCTCCTCGCCAAGTCTCTCCTCGTCGTCCCTTTCCTCAGGCCAGAACAGAAAGAACCCAGGCTCCCCTAAGCCAATCACAAAGTTACAATGCAGCATTGTGATTGGTCTGAGGGCCATGGTTTGGTTTTCAGACGGGGACGGGGAACCTGGGCATGTTCTCCACCCAGGCTGTAATGCAGCCGGGGTGGAGAACATGCAAAATGCGCATGACTGTTTGGCCGGCCCAAGATGGACAGCCAAACATTTAGGAGCACTTACAGAATGCCCACCACTCCTCCCCCTGCTCCTCTATCAGAAGAGCAGCCCTGCCCCACCCACAAAGCTGCAGCAGCAGGAACAAATTAAAAGATAATAACATTGAGTTATTATTATTTGATTTTTCCATTATTTACACTGCTGAATGCAATGGGGCGACGCTCCTTCGTCTTAGCGTAGGAGCCGCCTTTGTATACCACCCAGTAGGGGAAATACCTAGTACAAGTTCATATCGATAAGCTGCAAGCCCGTGCCACATGAACATCATATGTTTATACAACTACAAGTTGCACACTATGCTCCATATGGTGTTCAACAATTTCAAAACATTTTACATACCATGCACAGTTATTGCTACTGGGTCCCGAAAGCGAACTCTTCTTTCTCCTTTGTCCTTGTCACCAACTACTCTGCTGACAAGTGATCTTTTTCTCAGGATTGACGGAGGGCATTTTCTTTCATTTATCTAATTAAAATAAACAAAAGACAAACTTTTTTATGCCAGCACCATGGTTATGAATTACAATTATATTGACATTGTGTGCATTGCATTCATTTTAGGGGACCAAGACGATTTATTTAAGCAGTACATACCATTTGCATTTTTTAACTACAAAATATCAATTTAGAATTTTGATTTTTCTTTTGGATGACTCGTTACAATTATTTACAAATGAAATACCATATAATAATTCTTCAGTACTCCTATTCCTTCTTTGTGAGCAGTTTAAATTCTATTAGGGCCGAAAATCTGGCACAATTTGGACACCAAACAAGCTTTTCGATGAATTGTGAATCACCCACTTCAGCCTAAATATATCGCCTGAGATAATTGCAAAATAAAGTAAGTTTGTTACAGAAATATCTATTGTTGGACATGGTCCTTTCTGCACGATCACCCCTAAAATATTTGCCTTAACCCTCTACCTTTTTGCAGAGTCTGTTTTTGTTGGCCTTGGGCCTCTGTGCTCTTTACCACTGATAACCAGTGCTAAAGTGCTTGTGCTCTCTGCTTAAAAAATGGTAACTTTGGCTTATACCCAATTGGCATATTTAATTGTAAGTCCCTAGTAAAATGGCACTACATGTACCTAGGGCCTGTAAATTAAATGCTTCTAGTGGGTCTGCATCACTGCTTTTGCCACCTACTTAAAAAGTCCTTTAAACATTTCTCAGACCTGCCATTGCAGAGAATGCATGGGCAGTTTAAACTGCCATTTCAACCTGGCAAAATAAACCTTTTGCCAGGCCCAAACCTTCCTTTTAAATACATATGTCACCCCTAGAGTAGGCCCTGCAGAGCCCAGAGGCAGGGTGCAATGCGTTTTAAAAGTAGGACATGCACTTCTAAGTTTTACATGTCTTGGTGGTGAAAAACTCTTAAATTCGTTTTTCACTACTACAAGGCCTGTCTCTCCCATAGCATTGCATCAGAGTTGGCTTATTACATTTTATAAGTGTCATTTCCAAATGGGAAGAGATAATCAGTTCATGTTTGGTGTCAATGGAATCACAATTTAAACTCCTCACTTATGGTGAAGGTGGATTTAAAATTGTAATTCTCAAAATATCACTTTTAGAAAGGTGATATTTTCTTGCCTTAGCCATTTGATGCCTGCAACCTGTCTCCAGGTCACATGACTCGGTGTGGGTGACAGCTAGGCTTTGTGTATTCCTCCTAGACAGCCACACACAATGAGAGCTTAGGAGTGACTGGATGGGCCATCACTGGTCAAATGGGAAGAGGAGCTGGGCACACCCCTACCTACATTTGAATAGGCTGTGCCATGCTGCCACACAAAGGGCTGCAGAACAGCTGTAATCAGTCTGGAGCCAGAGCAGGGAAGGCAGGGCATCTGTGCACTTCAAAATGGGTGCCTCATGAACCTCTTACACACTTCAAAGGTACACCTGTGTATAAAAGAACTATCCTTAGACGCCAACTCTTCAGTCCACTTCTGGACTTGTGGATGCTCAGCAAGGAAGAAGGACTGCTGTGCTGCTAGAAGCACTGACACTCTGCTGGACTGCTGCTCCAAAGGAACTACTGCCCTGCTGTGATGACCCGTTGTTTGCTGCCCTTTTGCCTGGGGAAAAAGAACTGGACCTGCAACTTCCTCTTGAACCCAGGACCCCAGAGTGGCTCAAAGTGCTAGTCTGGTGGCCTTCTGATCTGAGCCTCATGGACATCTAAGGCTCCCCAACAGCTCCCTGACCTGTCTTCAGTGAGTCCTGACCCCAAATGGTGCCTCTCAGGTCCTGGACCCTTGCTGTGGCTCACTGGCTCTTACTATCAAGCTTTTGGTGACCGTGAACAGGCCAGTTCACACTAGAACTGCGCTGCTTGCACCAAAAATCTTCGCAAGCTGCTGCCAGCCTGCCTCTTTGCACCACAAGCATGGATCATCCGCAGAGGACCCGCACCATGAAGCCCGGGCCTGCACGTCCATGATGCTCAGCCTGCTATTCGATCTACGCCAACCACGATCTGCAGACCTCTCCTTGCTGCCTGCAGCCCTCTTCAAAGTGAACAAGACTCTTGCCACAAAACTTGAGAAGGTAAAACTTAATTGGGACTAATTTGAAACTATATCCCACCTGAACATTTAACTTTGATCTGGTCCATTTTAACCAGATAGCCGCGGTTGGCGTTTTATGCGTTTAGGCACTGTATTGCAGTTTATTTTTTAAAAATTCATAACTGTGGTTCTACTGATTGTGTTTTAGTCATTTCGGTCTTGTCATATTTATTAAATTAGTCTTTACCTTTCTAGCCTGGTGTGGGATCTTGTTGCATGGTGTTGTCACTGATTTACTGTTTGAAGTGTTAAACAAATACTTTACACATTTCCTCTAAGTTACGACTCTGTGCCAAGCAACCAGGGGGTTGAGCACAGGTTATTTTGAGGTTTACTTGTTAATTTTAATGATTTTTATAAAGTGCACTAATAGAGAGATATTTTGACAGATTAGGAAGGAATTTTAGACCAAGATTTTAAAAAGTCAGGTTTTCCCTTCCTTCCTGAACTTCAAGAGGTTAGGCTGAGTTCTTAGGTGGTTGTGCAGAGAATTCCACCATATAGAGGTGAAGTAAAAAAAACTTCTTCCGCCCCAAAGGGCTCTTTTAATTCTAGGGAGAAGAACTTTCCTAGCATTGCTAGACCATAGAGCATGAGAAGGAGAATACCATTTAATAATGTCTTGCAGGAAATGAAGGCCGACCTGGTGCAGGGCCTTATGGGCCTAACATCAGCCCTTAAACCTTATTCATGCCCTAATGGGGAGCCAATGCAGTTTTTTAATGACTTAAGTGTCTGAACAGAATTTGGGAAGATTCATCAGTAATCTGGCTGCCACATTTTGAAGTGTCTGCAATTTATTAAAAAGGTGAGTTTGAGAGCATACATATAAGGCATTGCAGTAGTCTATTTTAGAAATGACCAGCGCCAAGATGACTGTTTTCCTTTTCTCTAACGGGAGGAAGGGGAGAATTTTTTTAATACTTCTTAACATCAGAAAGCAGGAAGATTTTACCTGCTTTGAGTGCTCTATAAAAGCTAATTTGGTGTCAAAGATGACCCCCTAATTGCTTGCCTTCTATACTGGGAGGGGCCAGAAGGAGGTATTGTTACAAAATAGCAATACCTCATTTTTTCCAAGTTAAGCTTTAAGCAGTTCTTCTGCATCCAGTTAGCAATGCTACCAGTAGCGGCCCATGGTGGGAGAGGTAAGTAAACATATAAATAAATAAAGCGAATTTTGTTGCGTGCGCTGCATCGCATTTGGCGATGCAGAGCACGCAACGAAATTCGTTTTATTTATTTATATGTTTACTTACCTCTAATCTGCCGTAATCCATAGTTTACTACCCCCCACCCTGCCCCTCCCCCGTCCCATGTCAGCGTCCGGCAGCACTCCCACCACGGGCCGCTACTGAATGCTACCCATGCAGGTATTGAGATGTGAGGCCATTTTTTACGGAGCTGACAAGACAGATACCAATAGTTGGCGCCGCTGGCATACGAGATTACCGAGAACCCACAAGAATGAATATGTTCAATTGATGGATTGATATAGGCATTAAACAGTGTTGGGCAGGGAAGAGTAAAGGTATATTCCTTTAAGGCCACAACTTGCTCTCTGTTAGACAGGATAGACCTAATCAGTATGAGAGTTGCGCCTTTTTTACCTATCCTTTAAAGAATATTTACCAAAATAGAATGGTGACCTCTATAAACAATGTCTCTGATCTCTTCGGTGGCTGCCAATAAGGTGGATTCTGTACCGTATTTGGGTCTAAACCCATCCTGTGCAGGGTCAAGACAATTGCTGGTTTCAAAGAAGGAAGTAATCTCCTGATTCATTTCCCTTTCTAAGAGGTCAAGGAAGGGTTTCTTTTCAAGTGGCAGCATGGCTGCCTTCCTCCAGGCCTCTGGGAAGCAGCCAGACTCAAGAATCTTGTTTAACAACAACAAGTTAAGATGAGCAGAGAAGGTTTCTGAAACCTGATGCAGTATCTGCGGCAGGCAAGGGTCCGTAGGGGCTCTGGATTTCGTGGTTTTTAATGAGGGTAGCCACCTTCTCTTCTGTGAGTGGAGTGAATGTGCTCAGTACCAGTTAATACATCAATTATGTCTCTGTCTTCCATTACTGTCCTTACGTGGGAAATTGTATTGTTAGGTAATGTCTTAAAATCCAGGAATATTTTATTTACCTTAGTAAGAAGAAGTCGGATATTTTATCACAAAGCTTTTGGTTGGGGGTGACCATGTTTTTATTACCAAAGGTTGAAGGTGATTTAACTTTCTTAAATAACTCGTTAGTGGAATTCTCAGCTGCTCTGATCTTATCAGTAAAAAATTGATTTTTGTTGCCTGCATCTGTATTTTATAATCTTTTATCATATTTTTGTATTTTGCTTTTTCCTCTTGGGCATAGTTCTACCTCCAGAGTTGTTCTTGGTGCCTGCATTTCCTTTTACAGCCTGTGGGCTCCTGAAAATACCATGGTGCCGAGGGTGAAGACCGATGGTTTGACCTTATTTTTAAAGGTGCTAATTGGGAGACTGCTGCACCAACTCAGGCATCATAAATGACGACAGCTTGCTCCACATCATCATTAATTAAAAGCTTGGATTCACGTAACAATTTGTTAAATTTAAGATTGTCAATTTCTTCCAAGGGCGAGCTTCTAACGCTGCTTTTGCCTTCGAGGAAACAGAATTCAGAGTTGAACTGATTAATTTAAACATAATAACCCTATGATCAGTCCAAACCAGGATGAGAATGTTTTCAGACTATAGATCTGGATTAATAGTAAATATGCCGTCCAGCATGTGGTTAAGGTCAAAATGTGCAGATTATCAATTAGTTGTTCAGTGTTTTTATCATCCAGTTGTTCTAGATAGAAGTTACCTTGTGCCTTACACCAACTAGGATTGTGGTTGCTGCTTGATCATGGCTCATACCCCAGTCAACCAGTAATCCAATTTCTCTTATAAGATGAAATAAGGCAACTCCAATGTTATCTCATGGGAGAGACAGACCTTGTAGTGTTGAAAAACTAGTTTAAGAGTTTTTCACTGCCAAGACATGTAAAACGTAAACATACATGTCCTGCTTTCTAAATACATTGAACCCTGCCAGCCAGGCTGTTCAGGGCCTACTCTAGGGGTGCCTTATATGTATAGCAAAGGACAGTTTGACTCTAGCAAGAGGTTTAACTTGCCAGGTCGACATGGCAGTTTTTTTTTTTTTTGAGTTTAGAAAGCTTTATTGAATATAATAGGCAAAGTAGAACATCAATACAGATAATAAGTCCCAAAAATGGATATAAAAGCTATACCAATTACAAAAAGCTTTTGCTGATTTTCTTTTTAAGAAGGAAAATGAAAAAGAGAAAGGAAGAAAGAGAAGAAAAAGGAAAAAAAAAAAAAAAGAGAGAAGAGGAGAGGGAGAAGAAAAAGAGCAACAAATCATAAACATTCAATATATAGTATTCAAGTAACATGTCTAGAAGACATGGCAGTTTAAAACTGCACACACAGGCCCTGCACTGGCAGGCCTGAGACATGTTTAAAGGGCTATTTAGTTGAGTGGTGCAATCAGTACTGTAGGCCCACTAGGAGAACTTAATATACAGGCCCTAGGCACACGTAGTGCACATTACTATGGACTGACAAGTAAATTAAATATGCTAATTGTGGATAAGCCGATATTACCATGCTTTAGGGAAAGAGCACAAGCACTTTAGCCAGGTTAGCAGTGGTACAATACTCGGAATCCTAAGCCAAGAAAAAATTAAGTCAGCAAAAACAGGAGATCTGAAGGCAAAAAGTTAGGGGAACCCATGGCAAGGATGCCAGGTCTAAAAGTGTGCACTTGTGATATCGGGTTTTAAGCCTCAACCATAATTTCAGTTTAACTGATATTCTTTCAGTGAACTTCAAAGGCTTTTTTAAGCATAGGTTAATGGTCTGTAATTAAAGCTAAACATCACTTCACTTTAAGCTTTGGTTTTTACAGTAATTATTTTAGGATTTTCTGAGATGGAAAAAAGTCCTCTGCATTGTAAGAGACCTGTACCACTAACCTGAGTGTCCAACTGTACTGGTGTCTGGATACCTAATGCTGTTTTTTTTTATCATAGGCAAACATGGATCATGCATGTGTGCCCTGACTTAGACTTGTAGTTTGCAAAAGGGCAACCCAACATTCCCTTGTGGGCTTGGTCCTAACTCTATAGACGTTGCCACCCTAGGACATCCGTAGCTACCTTAAATGTTATAATTTCTTATTTGAATGATTCCCTTATTGGCAGTTTACCAAACATCTGTCACAGATTGTCCTGGTTGGAACGAGAGGGGTGCCCAAAGCACTACCCTCGTTTAGCAGGAGTCAAGTAGCACATGCGTGGTGGTGGCAGCATACCATGCAAAGATCAGTAATAGTTAATGGGTCCTTTTTACCCGGTGTCACTGGAGTGAAGCCATCCACCACACTCACTTTTTAAAATGTTGCGCTACTGTGTGCTTAATTCACCATTGACCTACATCAGGTAGATGCGGAGTGCTGCGCAGGAGCATTGACTGCTCCGGCTATATGTGTGCTTGGGAAGGGTACAGTTCAGGGCTAAAGCAGTACTGTGCAGTATATGTGTGGTTAGTTAATGTATTGAATGTATGTATGCCTGTTATGGATACATTACATGAGAGATGTAGTACTGTGCAGTGCATGAGCTCAGTGTATGTGTCCTTGCGTGAAGTATATTAAATGAAGGGTGAAATGTTGTGCAGCATGCACATGGTGAGTGTGTGTGTGCTGGCCGTGTGTGCTTGTAAATGGCACACCCTGATACAAGACAGAAAAGCTCCAGTACTGAATAGTCTGTGAAAACTGACTGTGTGCTGAATGCACATGTGACTGTTGTGGCACAAAGCATGGAGGTGCTGGAGAGTAAGTGTGCTGTGAATGTAATGTGAGTACAAGTGTGTCTGCAGTTGTACAATACATGGACAGCCTTGGATCCAGTTTGGGAAACCTAGGCCTGCCAGGTGAAGACATGAGGAGTACAAGAATGCCCTAGACAGATTTCTGTATTGATGCATTCCTATGAGCTGGGTGGGACACACTGGAGGAAGGGTCCCTCCCTTCACGCTTCAAAAGGTTGTTCTTTGATTCAGTTATAAATCACAAGGAAGGACAAAATTCAAACATTTGGTCACTTCACAGTTTAAAATCAATAGAGTTACAGTGTTCGGCGGAAAGGAGATGCAGCTGATAAAGGAATCCTATAGAGTTGGGCTGAGGGCCTGGAATTAACCTTTTAATGCACATAACACTGTGGCTGATTTCTAGGTCTTAACTCAAGTTACTCCATGAATTGTGGTGTGGGACAATCAACTTTGGAGTCTTGCCTGCTGAGACAGACATAAAACTTCAAAGAATCAGACTATAAATTACATTTTGGTGTCTGGAAATGGACTATAAGAAGCGGAGGTTGAAACCCCTAACTTTGTAATCTGCCAAGCAGCCAGGCAGGCTGTGTGAGGGGGGAAGCTCTACAAGACACTTTCCTGTGACCAGGACTAGGGGCAAAGGCCTGCTATTCTGCCTGTTGGGTGAGTGGACATCACCCAGGAAACTGAGATCACCTGTTCTGGAGTCTGAAGCACCAGCGCCTGCCTGCTTACCAAGTCCAGAGTGCCTTGTGAGGAGAGGAGCATGTGAGAGGGAGCTAGGCCAGCTGGGGAGCCCTGCTGAGAGTATTCCCTGATTGAGATATGAGGGAACGGCTGAGCACCAATCGAGTTGATGTCCATGTGCAGTGTCAGCTGGGGACACCCAATATGCCAGGAGAGGGCCACCATGGACTGAGCGATGAGTTAAATGCCATGCAGCACTATATGAGCCCGTACGGCTGCGGTACCTTTTATGCCAAAAGGGGCCACCAGTAAAGTTGCAACTGTGAGAAATGCTGAGACTCATAACTGTCTTAGTGAGGGTGCTTGTATCAGAGGAGTCTGTGCCCATACTGGCCAGGGGGGCTGCCGAAGCATTTGGGCCACCACAGAAAGGAGAGACGGAAGCTTGAATTGGTCCCACACTGTGAGGGAACTGCCCCTTACTGACCACTGTGGTCTTCTGAGTATGCCATGTATGACATTGCACCCTTGTTGGGCTTCAGGAGGGTGCTGATGAAAGGGTCCCCCTTTGCTGGGTACAGCCAACTTACCACATCTTTGCAAGCTGGGAGCCTCTACAATAACTGAGGGAACTCCAGCAGCGTGCTGCTGGGTGCTGTCGCATGGTCCACGGGCAGCCCAACTTCTCCTAGCACAGCAGGACTTGTGGGTGGTAGCACAGAGGGCACCCGCTGCACTGCTGAACTCTTCCATGCTCCGAGAAAGAATAAGAAGTGAACTGGGCCGGTTGGGCTCCCGGAATTGACTGCTAAAGGTGGGTCAGCACCATAGACACTTTGGACTAAATCTTGAAGAGTGAAAAGGGAACTCTTGAGCACAGCATAATAGTGAGCATTCACTGGTTGTGACCATGAGTGAATAAGGACTAACCCTGACCACATTACATGAAGGAAGGTGGGACAGGGATCTGCCTGACATCTACTAGAGCCCCGACTTCAAGGGCATTGTGTTGTTGCTTTTTAATGTCATATTCCTTTGCATGTGTAGAGTTCAAAATACAATATTTCTTTCCTTCTAAAAGCAAGTATTTGACTGTACATTGACTTATTGTTAATACTGTTTGTACTTTAAATTTTCGGGAATTTTATATAGCGCAAACTTGAGCCGTAGGTATCAGGTATCAGAGTGCTTTACATGAGCACCAGTTGCGTTACAGACAGACACATTCATTTTTATTAGGCACGGGGAGGTTAAGTGATTTGCCCAGAATCACAGGATGTTGAGCGTCATTGCCGAGACTCGAACCCGGTTCCCCAGATTTGAGATTGACCGCCCTAGCCTGTAGGCTACATCCTCTCCCCAGACCTGTATCTACACTTCTCCTTTCAAGGGAGCTTTGACTGCCCCACCACAGCTAACACTGACAGTCAAGTGCAGAAGGGGAACTTGGCCCAGTTAAGGGGGATCCATAGTAGACTAGGGCCCAGAACATAAAGAGTTAAAGGCCTCAACCATCACATTTAGGCCCAGTAGCCACTGCATGCTCCGTGGCCCTCTGAAAAGGGTTCTGACAGGGTTTATGGTCATATCCCAAATGCAACATTTCACTAAATGCAACCAACAATGGGAACCCAGCCTCTGCTACGCATGGCTTTCAACCATGCACAGTGGAGGTTGGCCCAAAGGAATGGCCTCCAACCCTCAGTTACACATTAGCTCTGGATGGGGGCATAGCTTCAGGGGGTGCTTGGGGGTGTCACCCCCCCTAATAAATGTATTTGTGATAAATAGTTGGGCACAGGTGCTTTCAGATGGGTATGGAGCGGTGTCTGTCGGATTTCACCAGGAATCTCTACAGAGACAAAAACACACAATCCCTCCCTCTCTTTGCGTGAAAACAATTTAAAAATGTACCGCTATCAATCCAGCATACAGCATTCTTCTTCCTTTCCTCTGCTTCTCAAGTGCTTCTCTTGTGCCCTGCGCATTGTATAATATAAATTAACATTATGTGACAATGTTATTGTTGAGAAATCTGAAGCTCACCCCCCCCCCATATTACTGACCAAGCTATGCCCCTGGCTTGGGACTCCATTCCCTGGGGCCTGACAAAACGTTTTGGGTTAAATACATTGAGGAGAAGGGCCTGTGTTTGGCCCCCTCCTGAGTCATCTACAGGCCATGGGGACACCATCCCCTGGGGCCATTACTCAATATTGCTTCTAACTTTGGAGGGAGCAGAAAACTACCTTCCTACCCATATTATTGTGGGCCGGGAACAGTGAATATGCTCCAGCAGTGGAAGCATAAATGAAGCTCCCACCAAGTTGGAGCACATTCACTGTTTCCAGCTCCCACTGGCACCCTGGATGAGTTCTGGCTAGTAAGCTGGTTGAGCTGTGGGGGCTTTGGGCCTCCCCTTGCGGCCCCCAATGTGATGTAAAGTAGTGGATGACTCGGGTGGGCCCGGTGCACCAATTAAACAGAAGAAGATTGCAAGGCAGGGGAACCCTCTGTGCTGTGATTTGAAAAGAAAAAATAGGCTGTGTACCCCCTGGGTGGGGCTTGGGCACACAGAATGTAAAACATAAAAATAAAAAATAGTCACAGCCGCGCCACTTCACTATTGAATCTAGGCATATCATTAAATATTCACTGCTCGCTCCCGGAATTGCTTCTTGATGCTCTGCATGGCCTTTGTTGCGGTCATGGTGCCCCATGTCACCACCGACAATTTATAAAAGTGTTGTAGGGGCAGCAAGGAGCATAGCAGTCCACCAGAAAAGATTTTAAAAATGCTGCACATCTCCCGGTTCATTGAATACATGACCCCAGCAGAGCTACTATCATTTTTTAATGCACTCCGAACTGGAGCTGTATGCTTTACAGCTGGAGTGCAGTGACACGTTGTGGTTTGTTCCTTGGCTACATTTTGTGTAGGTCTCAAGCACACATTTTTTTAGTTGTTTGGGATGAAAATGCTTTATTTTACATATTTTTTATCTATTGTTTTTATGCATTACCATTTATCAAAATGGTTACTGATAAATTATTGTGGTGACCTTTTGACAAAGCCAAAAGGTCTGCCTTTTATAGGTTGTTATGCTGCCCCCGTGCTGAAGTTAATAGACCAGACTTTTATACTTGTTTTGATCCTTTGACAAAGCAGTAGGCATGCTTTTCTTAAAATTGCATCGCATTAAAATAACTTCAGAAGTTCACTGGAAAATGCAAAGGGTAAAGATGTTATAGTTAGGTAGTTAGATCTGGTAATAATATTTTAATTTACATTAAACAATAACCTTGACCTAAACTCAAAAGGTAAAGTGGTGTTACAGTTAAAAATGTCAGTAATAATGTAACAATTGAAACTCTAAAAACCAATGAAATTCACCACTTATGGTTACCCATAGTAACTATAACTTGTGCCCTCACCAAGCACTGCTTATGACCTCACGTTACATCACTCATGACACTCATGCCATGTTCTATCACATTGATAACATCACTGTGACATACCAAATGACATCAGTGATGATATCATTGACGGCATCGTTGACGACATCATCCAACCTGCTGCTGTTCAATGCACTGTTCAAACCAGTACAGCCTTTCAAATATGGAATAACTGCCTGCTACATGGCACATAATTATATAAAGAAAAAATATAAGAAGATGTGTGCTTGTATAAAATAGTTATACTGCAGTCCACTCCTTCTATGCAAAAGCAGCGTTATATAGAAAGCCCCTACTATGCACATCCTTTACCTTGTGTAACTCTTTACAAAGTGTTCACTCTTTCACCTAAGCATCATCTGATGGCCAAGCCCCTACCACACATAGCCTTTAATTTGTGCACAAATATTTGCAGAGAGGTCAATGCCTTCAGACACACAAGTTTCATTAGGTAGCTAAGCACTGTTTCGACAACTCTTTATAGATATAGCACTATCTCATCACACATGCCGCATTAGGTGCCTAAGTCGCTACTTCACAATGCCTTTGACCTGTGTACAGCTCTTCACAGAAAGCCCACTCCCACCAGGCAGCCAAGCTCCATTAGGTGACTATACCCCTTCTACACACAGCCTTCACCCTATGCACAGAGCTTGAAAGAAAACTACTCCTTCCAGACACAAAAGCCCCATTTCATGGCCTAGCTCCTACTATAATCAGCCTTAACTCTGTGCATAACTCTTCACTATGAGAGGACTCTCTTCACGCAGCCAACCACATTAGGTGGCCAAAAACCTAATACATACAGCCTCCGGTCTATGCAAAGCTCTTAACAGAAAGTCCACACTATTTAAATACCCACACCAGTTTAGGAGGCGAAACATGTTGCAAAATATTACACATATTAACAGTACAAAAAGTATAGACAATTTGCTGTAGATTAAGTTACTAAATACCTTTCATTGTGATAAGGGTATAGTAAACTCACAGGCTCATTGGATAAGGCTATCAGTGATATCATCAATGATGTCTTTGAACACGTCAAGAGTGCTTTAATATGTGAGGTCACAGACAGTGCATGGCAAAGGGGCAAGTTATAGTTAGCTCACTGAACTATAATTTGCTAACTTCAGTGTTTTTTTCAGTGCATATATATATATATTTACATACATATATATTTATATGTGTGTGTGTGTATATATATATTTATTTTTTCGCTCAAAAAACAAAGGTTAAAAGGATTTTATAGGTGAAAATGTTAGTTAAAACATACTGTTTTAAATGAAGAGAGCCACCGAAATTCACCAATTATTGTAATCCCAAGTAACTATAATTTGTGCCCTAAAGTAACTATAACAAGCGCCCCCGAAACTTTGGAAGTAGTTCAGTTAGATGAGACTTTTTGGAACGTTTCATGCAGAGTCATCAAATAGCATAAAAGTTATAAGCAAACCACAAAAATGCTACCCAGCGACAATATAGGGCTAAATATAGAACTTTTTTCCTTGCTTGGGGTGGGCAGAGTTACATAAAAACTCAGTGATATTCTGCAGAGTTCCACATATCTCTAGTGTTTGTTTCCCCAAAAAGAACGGGACATTTCACCACAAAAAAACTTTAATTAGGGACTGGGATACACTAACAAAATTAATTTAGGAGTTCTAATATTGCAACTGAAACAATGCCGCAGAACGTTTCCCAGCATTAATTATATTGAAGTCCTGTGTTTTCTGTTTATAAAGTGCATGATGGGCAGTCAGCGCTGTGCAAAGGGAGTCCTGCCTCACCATCTATTTCCACAAAGTCCTCACCATCTAATATTTTCTGCTAGTCACAGTCGGAGGACCCTCAGTGGGAGGCAAAGTGCCTGCTCCCGACCCCCGGAGCAGAAGACTGATTAATCATTCATGCAAGCACAGAGTGCGTAGTTTGAGCACTGGGTTAAAGCCAACATTATCAGTCATTTTATCTTCACTCTGTGCTCTGTCAAAAAGATGAATTCCATTTGCTATCATGAAGGTGTTACCTTTCCTTTGTCCATGTAATAAATGAAAACTATTAACATTACTGATGTCTACATAGGGGTCAATTCACAGAACTAATCTGAGACAAAATCTTCAACTCACTACTTTTGGTATTCGCAGAAGGCACTTCCGACTACTAACTTTAGGTCCTCAATCGGGCCAGAATTTCCGCACTCGGGACAGAATTTCCACACTTGGAGTGGAAATCCCGCATTTGTGCTGGAATTTCCGCTTCGGGACAGAATTTCCACTTTCGAGTCAGAAACTCAGCTTCTGGGGCGGAATACCCGCATTTGGGCCTGATGATCATTTCAAGTGCCTACCATCCCCCACCATGCCCCAGCTGAAGTAAATTAACACTAACTGCAAGACAAGCACCACAAACCATATAAAACAGCACACATTCAAGGAACAGGTTTGGCCACAGAGAGGTCCTGTTTTCATTCACTGTTCATCGCTAGAGGATAATGTACCAACTGAGGAAGAAGAAGAACGTCACTACTGAGGAGACCACCATGATTGTGGAGTTCATTGTGAGGCACAACAAATGCCTATATGGTCTCCCACCTTACTGCACCAGTGTCACAACTTGATATCAACTTGAGATATTGTTTTTGTAACTTTTAAGCCACTTTTTAATGATTTTGTAATAAAAATAAATTTACATATTTTCTTAATTATTTGGTACATTGAGTTGCTCTTTTTATAAAAATTTGTATTAAGGTCTGTCATTATTGGTTTCTGACCTGTAAGTTGCCTAGTGATTTAGTTCTGCTACTTACATGGGGAAAAGGTGGCATATGCTCGGGAGCACAGCTCCTGCTGCACGCTCATGTGCTCCATCTGAGCAACAGGTAAATAGGGTGAAGTGGCTGGTAAACTCCATTAAGGCGCTATCAGCTGAGATTTTGAAAAACTCCATGCTGGCAAAATTCTGCAAACTTCGCCAGTGGAGCAGCGTTTACCACCCACCCCTATATATGACTAAGTATAATGGGTATATGTGTGCATTTAGATATATGTGGGTATGTCTGTTTATATGTATATATTAGTTCAGTGAAAAAATATTATTTTAAATAAACAAACACTTTTTATTCACCTATATAAATATGCTAATTATATAAAAACATAATTAAAAAAAAGTTTAAAAAATGACATTGCCCACTTAATAACATAATGAAATAAAATAACATTTACTATTTTATAGCTTAAATCCTGGTCTGTGTAATAACGATTCAAAAAATACAACCTAAACAAAATCAATAAAAAGGGGCCATTGAAAAAGTACAAAATTAAACTAGAGAAAGATAGAACATCCAATATTTGAGGGAATCCATTCAAAACCTGAAAATTAAAAAAGGGGGAAGTGGACAGTAAGATTCAGACCCCAGTTTGGTACACCTAGTACACTGCACAGATTTGACACTTTAGCATTGTAAGTCCGGCATACCCACAACAACTACCTCATTAAAGTTTCCTCACATGTAGCAAACATTCACAATCTTGACACGCTGCTATCTCAGATTATGTCGGCCGGATTCCTTTCCGACCGAGCCGTCCGACATCGGAATCGTCGCCATAGAGTGTGACTAAAAGTTCCCCTCTCTGCCAGAGGACCCATAATGCAAGCATTATTTATGAATGTTATGTACTTTTAAATGTGTATTGTGGCCTGTGTTGTGTGTCACAAGGATAATTGGTTTCACTAGATGTGCTCACCTCAACCAATGATATACTATATTTCAGCAAATCTTTCACAATGAGGTGTTTTGATTGATAAACATATATAATACACACAATATTATAATTATAAGCAGTGTGTGTTATTCTGTAAACTGCAAAGATTTTGGCATACTAACTCTTCCATTATATATTATGGATTACCAAGCAGTAACACCAAGTAGGTGCCATAGTTTTATATTATTGGCATGCAGTGTTTGTGCAGTTATTCAGCACTATAAAAGGAATGGTACCAGGGAATTAAATCCTTGGTCCTGGACAAAAGCCATTGGGTTTGGCTTGAAACATGACTCCCATTAGAAAGGCAGGAACATTATCACCCATACTTTCTACCTTTTCCCCATTTTTTAATCGTTCCGCCCGGAGGTCAGATTAAAATAGCACTCACCTACCAGGCAGGTATTTTTAACTTTTCACATAAGACCCCTCAACTCGTATTTTCATCACTTAGAATATATCTATAAGTGCTCCCACATAATTTGTAGGTCGTAGTATGCTCCTTTCTGCAGCAGAAAGGGATGAACCCAATGATAAAGCATGCCACCAAGGGGTAACCCTGGTGGTTGAGGGTTATATAAAAAAGCAAACGTTTTCTTTATCTTGTGGATGGTTAGTTCATCTAATATTTAGGGGCTCTTTTGCTTTTGCAACATATCACCAGGAATATGGGCCCTTGTGAGAATGTCCTCTTATCTCCCCCCTTTTTTTGTTGACAAAACAGATAGAATATACATATGAAATGCAAATATACATTATATTTCACAAAGAGGCCTACTGCATTCCCTAGAACTAGCATATGCTACAGTAAAAAACATTACACTAACATACCATTCAATAACAAAGACAAGCACCTTCCCCATACCACTAAACCCTTACAAAACTGATTTAAAATATTCCTACTTGAACCAGAGACCAGCAATTGCAAACCGTAACAGCAAACTCCACAAAAAGCAGAAAATGACAAACAAAAAGTAGAAAGTCAAAAAAATAGACGAAAAATGTAAATGAATAAAGATTTTCATTGCATAGAAATCAATGTAAAAATGATGTTTTTAATGTTTATGAAATAATAGGCGTTAAAAATATTAGAATTTCTTTTCTGTATATATCGAAAGGAATGTAAAACATGTTTTATATATAAACATATATTAAAAATACTAAGAATATAAAATCCTGTTTTTTCATAACTTTTTAATGTTTTATAATGTTTGAAAATACAGGCAATATAACACATGGCATTTTGGGGGAAACTGCACAAAATGCTTAACAAAAATGTAAGTATTCTATAACTATATCATATGTGTAATGATAAATATTCTGAAGTAAAAATGTTCTTTTCTTCTAACAAAAAAAATACTTAAACTCGATGTAAATATTGTAATTTAATGCAAAGTAAAATGGCATACTTTAAAAGAGATGTTTAAGGGAGGTATCATACAATAAACTGAAAAAAATATACTTTGCAAAAGCAATAATAATAAAAAATGTATGCTATAAATTGGCATACCACTTTAATGTAAACATTAAAAAATAGAAACAAAAGTTAAGACTTTATGATTATTATATTCACAATTCCAAATAAAAACTGAGAAGAAAGTGTTATACTTCGGAGAAGGTCTAATTTACTACTTTCACTTCAAAAGTAAAATTAAACAAATTGCACAAAGTTTTGGACTTTGGGGTGTTCATATTTACTATATTCACTCCAAACATAACCAAAGAGGCAAAAGTGATGGACTTTGGTGGAGTCAGACTTTTTATTTTCACCCAGGATTAATCACATTGATGAAAGTGTTGGACTTTGGAGGGGTTCAAATTTACTGATCGCTCTCAAAACTCCCACAAATGAGAAGGTGTTGGAGTTCAAACCTAGCCACATCAGAGAAAGTGTTTGACTTAGGAGGGCATATTTACTGTAGTCACACCATAATTAACGAACATGTGGGCCTTGGGATTTCAGATTTACGATTCCTACTCCAAACCAAACCACATTTGGGAATTCCCACTCCAAACCGAAACACATATGGGAAAGTGTTGGACTTGTAGGGGGGCATATTTGTTGTTACCACAACAAACTTTGCAGAAAGTGTTGGACTTGGTGGGGTTCAAAGTTACTATTCCAACTCCAACCTTTACCACATTAGGGAAAGTGTTAGACATTTGGGGGGGGGGGGGGAAAGATTTACTATTCCCATTTGAAATTTTACCACAGTGCTGGACTGGTCTTCCACAATATTCCAATTCACTTTTTACGGAAAATAATTGTTTGCTTGGAGCTATTTTAATTATTAAAAAGTAAACCACATGACCATCAATAAGGTAGATTGGCAGTCGATCCAAAGAAACTAACATTTACTGCAACTCTATATAATATAATAATTTAAAATAGCAATACATGTAAATTAAAAATAATTAAAGCACCACATAAAAAATGTACAATATTCTACATTTTCTTCTCATACATTTTACATTCTCAGGTACAAAACACAAATGACAAAATATTTTTTTTTTAAACAAACAAAATTATACAAAACAGCTGGAACACATTTATTAAAACAAAAATCTAAACAAAAAAATATTTTAAACAAAAAGGAAAATATTTATTTAAAATTAGATTAATAAAAATGCATGTATTACACATTGTTAAAAGTATAAAAATATGAAACAAATATTTTTAAACAAAAATTGCACATGAATAATTAGATTTAAAATGTTTAAAGCTCAATAAAATTAAAAATAACAAGTTTATATATGTAATTTAATATAAACTTATTTTGAAATATATTTACATTTAAAAAAAATCACACAAAATATGTAACATAACAAACTGATAAATTAAGCCAGTTTGCACTATAAACCCAATATTCTGCTCTTAAAGATATTATACACAAAATATTATGACAAATACAATATAGTAATAAAAAATACACTAAAAAAGATATAAATAATAATGATATAATATATAACAACACTTTTAACCATAATATCAAAAATTGTGTACAAAAATACAATCTTTTATCTGTGATATTCTGATCTAGGACATTTAACACACAATACGTTCTTCAATTTTCAATGACACCAGACCATTGTGCTATATAATCATTAGAGTTACCTTTTCTCTATGTGCTCTTACCAATAGTGCTAACATACCATGATACTTTATATTTGTTTTTTCCAAATGTTAAGGTTTGAATTTTTCAGCATTAACTATCAAATAGCTTCTTCTAACAAACTTTGCTAAAGTACTGTTTGCAGTCCCACTGCCTGTGTTCCTTAGTTACGAGGTCAGCTGTATATTATAATGCTTAAACTTTGACCCTTCCCTAATGTGGTGCGTTTGCTAAGCTAGCATTCAGTGCTGAAAACAAGATGCATATAAAGATGTTAATTAAATATGGAGCTAAGACCCAACCTTGCCTTACTTCAATGTGGTACTATATCTTGTCTGCATTATTCCAAGTTGCTATTGGTATAATTGTTCAAATGTTGGTATGCAAATTAATCAGGAGGCATACTGTTTTATTTGGCACACCGTCCCTATTAAGTAATTACGCTCATGATCTTGAAACATGATCAATTGCCTTGGCAGTGTCTATAAGGCACTGTACAGGAGCTTGCTCCTTGAATAGTAGGGCGACTGTTAAAAGACCTGGTGACACAGTATTACGCATTGTGGAATGCCATCTCTTAAATCCTGCTTAATAAGGTGGCATTAAAATCTGTATCTTAATAACATTTCAACACATATTGTAAAATATGTTTTCACCTACCTTATCGTCCCTGTACATTGGACCCATCCAAAAGTATACCTCATGCTGCAGAAAGCTCAATGCAGTTTTAAGGGTCTTGAACTCTATTAGATTAGCATTTCTGATTTCAGAATGAAGAAGTCGATCTCAGCAGGACTGACTGGAATACTCTCCCTAATAAAAAAGGGAACATATTTCATGAGGCTTTTTTGTAATTTGTGCGAGTCTCTAAAATGTTGCAATCATTTATATTTGCAATGGTAAGGCTATGCATTTAAATAATCTTTATTCTACGTTGAGAAAAAACGATATTGTGTTTCAGAGTGTCTAATTAGTACAGTTCAGTAATCAAAATTATTAGTTGCAAAACTCGGAAATGTTGAATTTAACCCAGGTATTTCAGTCGTAATACACTACAATTCAGTCCTTTGAATAAAGATGAAGGGGGAGGAGCTGAAACTGACATGGTCTACTGTTTATTTAACATCAGCCTAGAGTGCACTTGCACTTTTAGTTTAGAGCATTCAAAGAATGGTGACATTAATCTATTAAATGTCCCCATTTTTTCCCCAGATAGCATGACGATTTTCTCCATTTGCATTTTAGACCCTGCTTTCATAGGCCACTCTTCTTGTTTTCATTTGTTTATAAAGCAAATCACCTAGGCCTAATTCACAAGCTGTTTTGCCTAATGGTCTCCTTTCTGTCTTCAGTACACAAACCAAATCTGCAATCACAACCAGTAGGTTCTGATTTATTGCCTTCAGGTACGGCAGAATTTTAACATACCTAAGTTTAGGAGTAGTAGTACCTTGGGTGCTGTCATAGGAGGGAAAAAGCAGTGACCATTGCAAAGTTACTTAACACTAACAAAGATGTAACTTTGGGCCTGATTACGATGCCGTTTGGACTTACGTCCAACAGACACTGTGGCGGACGCAGGACCACCCGACTAGTAGTTGGCGGTCCCGCTGCCAGCATTACAATGTGACTGTGTTCAAGGCGGCCGCAATGTGTATACTTTGCATTGCGGCATGTGCTGTGGGCTGCAGCACACGCCGCAGTAAAAAATATACACATCCTACATATCCCTGTACTATGTGGCAGGCATTATGTGGTGCATGGATATGTAGGGGGCACCATAGGTCCCACCCAGGGCCCATAGTGGAGGCCCAGGTGGAAGGGGGCCCTGCTAGGGGCCTCAAGTCACTTTTTGCCTGCCTTTTCATGGCCGGTTAACCGCCATGAAAGGGCCGGTGGAAAGGGACATCCTAATCCCTATGGGGGTGCCTTAGCAGGCACCACCCCATTGTAGGGAATAGGAGTCCGTCCGCCGCACTGAAGGGATCCTTGATCCTGTTGGACGCGGCGGTCTTTCCCCTCGCCAGTCACAACTTGACCGCCTGCATCATAATGCGGTAGTCGGATCAGATGGGCTGGATGGTGGTGGGACCATCACTGACGGCCTGACGGTGGCGGTCCCACTGCTATCGTAATCAGGCCCTTTGTCACAGATCATTGCAATGTAAATGAGGTGCAAGAGTTTTCTAAACATCTCCATATTTCAAGGCTCTATGCGGAAAGACATAATTCTCCAACTGAAATATGATTTTTCACCTGGAGAAAAAAGCAACAGGTTTACTTTGCACAATTCCACCAACAATTTCGGGAGAGGAGTTAGTCTAGTGGTGGAGGAGAACTCGTGGAAATCAATGTTACAGAAAATCTATGTGAATCTCAATGAAGTGAGAACCATGAGCAAATTGTTAAAGATCTAAAAAATTAGTAATTTTTGGAATTATAAAGTTAGGTCTTAAGAATCTGCCTCATTATCATCACATATAAAATATAAACATAATTGATCAAGAATACCCTATCGTTAGGTCTCTCCTTAGACATCACATGCTCTCTCTGTTGCAAAACATTTTGTTAGCTTACAACCCACTCATTGTTTACGGTTGGGTGGACTCATTGTAACTCTCAATTGCTTGCTTCTTATTTGATATTTCATGTGGACTTTACTTCCCAGTTGTGAATTTATCTCTCTGCTGAAGCATGGGCACATTACTGCATCCTTACACTCCTCTTTTTGATGCTACTTTTTTCTTTTTCATTAAGCACCCTATGACATTACTTGTGCTTTCCCGCTATCTCCCTCAAGTGCTTCTCTGCCTTGCCATCTCCGTGTTGCTTTCTCTCACCATATGCTTCTCTGCCTCACATCCAATGTTGTTCTGTATCGCCATATGCTTCTGAGCTCCCTCACAGCTTGTTGGTTCTGTGATAACACTGCAGCTGTTGGCTTTGAGTCTGCCTTCTTCAATCATTTGTGACTTTGCTAATCACATGCTGGCTCAGCCCAGTAGGGTATTTCTCCCTAGCGTAATGCTATTGGCTATTTGGGTGCACCCTTTTGCCTCAATTTAAGGTATTGCATTGCAAAGCATGAGGAACTATTTATACCTGCCAGGATCTCTCTCCTTCTGCCCAATGTTGTTCTTTGTTGCCCCTTCCTAGTTCTGGGCCATAATGACTTCCTTTGCCAGCAGAGAGGCCTTTAACCTAACCGAGAACAAAACAGATCTGTTCTCCTGGTGGGGAAATCTGTTATCTCTTGCATATGACATGTCATAATGTAAGCTAATTAAGCTGGAGAAATGCAAATGACAAAAACATTATTTTCCTGTCCTCCTAGAACTGGGTTGCTGCTGCCTTATAGACGTACTCCTGTCTGTATGCATAAGGGAGCAGCGCACAGAATGTGCAGGATTTGAAAGCAACCTACTGCATTATGAAAGATGTGGTAAGAATAAAATATCATCCATGCAGAGTGCACTTTTCTTTAAACAGGGATAGAAATTGGAAGAATGTGATGTGAAAGGCAAACATATGACAGCGTCGGACCAACTGAACAGAGCTGTTAAACCCAGAGAGCTGTAGCAGCAGTCATTATTTCTAGCACACCCCAGAAGCATAGTTTAAATCCCACTAATGGCATTCCCCATGAGGCGAGCCCCACGCGCATTGTGGAGCAGCGCTGGCTCCTCCTCAATGGCAGAGGAGAGTAGCCCCCTCTGGCTCAGAGCAAGTATCTGAAAAATAACCTGATATTTTATTATCGTTTTATTTTCAGCTGCTTGCCAAGCCAGCGTGTGTAGGGTGGGCGGGGCTGGGGTCACAGGGATGAGAGGTTGGTGCACTTCTAAGTGCGCATGTCTGTTTGACCAGCTGTCTTAAGCCCGCCAAACAGACATGTGCAGTTAGGTTTCTCTAACCAGGCTGTATTCTACAGCCGGGTGGAGAAACGGTGCAGACTTCCTGTGCCTGAGCAGAGCGTCAAACCAGCCCGCTCAGACAAATCCCAGTGCTGCTTTCATAGTATAAGAGCAGCATTTAGACTGGTTGGGGAGCCTGTCCCAGGGACTACCAGGATCAGAACGGAGGAGCACCGAAGCTTGAGGTGGCCACAGGATCAGGTACGTTTTTATGTTATTTTGTAATTTTTTTTATTCATAGTCTCCTTTGCCTTCCATCAATCCCACGTTTCGTTTGTATGCCAGAAGAAGGTTGGGTGGTAAGGAAGTTTCAGTATAGGCCTTTCGTTCTTTCCAGGTTATAGAAACTAAAGAAGGACTGTAATGAAGGCATCCTTGCCATCCCACCTTTATTTAATATAGAAACAAAAGTAGGATGTTACAAAGGCAACAGAATTTTCAATAGAGACGACCTTTCTTTTCTTTGGCTGGGTTTAAAATACATACGCTGCATGTGCTAGCACATTAAAACCAGACCTAATGGCTTTTCAATACGTTTTCCTATTTGCCGTCCATGTTCGTTTGAAAATCAGGTGATATCCATACTGAGGTACATAGATACAGTTACTGCACTTCAAGTCATTACAGACTCAACATTAGTCCTGAACTTTACCTACAAACCACTATTTTCCGATGTGTTAGTTTATCAGTTGAATTGAAGAAAAGCAAAACACCTTAGACATAATAGAAGTGCAACTATATATGTGCACCTGACATATTTACTGTGTGCCTTAATTTTATTAACGTGAGTGACCCATTTAAACGCATCTATTGAAAAGTATTCACTGTAGAACTTTGACATTTTTTAAAATGTGCACTAATGTTCAACGTAACATGGAACATGAATTCTTTACTCACATCTTATGCATGGACGTCGATTCACCAAAATGCCTGGGGTAGCGAAAGTGACATCATATACCCTTTGACCTTAATGATATCACAGGAAGTGACATTGTATGACCTTGGATCCTGTATTGTCCCAAGAAGTGATCTCACATAACCTTAATCCTGAAGACATCACAATAATTAACATTGCTGAAGTTAGATAAGTGCGTAATTAATATTATATATTCTTCTAATGGGGAACACAGGGTTGGGTTTCTCTTCCCTGAGAAAACTTTGAAAAATGGGCTTTACTAGTGGATTTTCATGCACAGTTTTCACATACACTTGCTAAAAGGCCATAGGCTCTAAAAAGCACTCACGAAATATTCAAGTGCTTTCATGGTGTGCCAAGCTACTGAAATCTGACAGTCCCCATGAGTTTATCTAATTATGTATGTAAAATGTCCTATGGGTACCCCCCTTATGTCAAAAATTTAATCCATTGCTAGGACCAGCATTTTGCCATGGTGCCCCTTTAACCCAAACATTACATACAATATGTCTGTGCCAGAATTTCCTAATACTGCTTCTCTTGCACTATGGCGGTACCTTAGGTCTAACATGTCAAGGACTACATTTTGTCATAGATGCCCCATGACCTTGCCACAGTTGTTTTCCCATATGCCAAGAATTTCCTCTACTGTGCCATCACCAGCAATTTGGCACAGGTGCCAACTGCCAAGAATTTCCACCAGGAGGCCAGCGCTGGCATTTTTCATGGGTGCTCCATGCCAACATTTAACTACAGAGTGCCAGCAGTTGCATTTTGCCGAGGGTATCCCATATACAAGTATTGCCTCGAGTATTCCAGTGCCAAAATGTTGTCAAGGGTCCTTCTATAAGTCAAGAAGCATGCCAGGTCCAACAGCGGATCTGCAAGCATAACAACACATGCTCACTTACATTCCCCTATTCACACTCATTCTATCATTAGCACTGACTTGAACTCATTCTTTTTCACCTACTCTTCTGCACTCACTCTCACAATAAATCACTCATTCACACTTCCCCACTCTTATTTTGAGTCACTTATATGTACTCACTCATTTTGACACCCACAAACACATCCACAATCCCATATACAAATATACATGCTCACACTTACACATCCTCTCACCCAAACTCATATTCACCCTTCAAGCATGCACACCACATACATTGAAACCATTTTTTCTTATCTGAAATGCCTATTCCACTAGTAGTGAATCATAAACTATCACTCACTATTAATGTAATAAAAATGAGCAAAAACGAGGTTAGAGCCTGACTCTGATAATGTGAGACACCTCTGTTTTCTTGGCATTGATTTTGCCACCTCTGAGGCTCTGAGGCAATGGGTCGCAAAGGCAGTGCCAGGGGTAGCCAGGGTCAAGCTAGGGGACGCAACTGTGACCCCTGGTAACTTCTAAATGATGTTCCATGGTTTTAGATTTAGACTTCAAGTTAAATTTGCTTGAGTAAACAGGAATTCACGTTTTTCAGTTTATTAAAAGGTACACATATGCGTGTATAATCATGAAATTGAAGTGCACATTAAATGCTTAGTTAAAGTAAGCCTAACTAAAGACCTTGCTTTTAGATACATTTTGCTTGGTCAGAGTCTTCTTTCTTTGCAGGTGGATTTCCAAGGCTTCATTAGATGGACAAATGAATATTGTTGTCTGTATTAGTTCCCTGACTAGGTTTTAGCCAGTTATAGACTCTTCACATAAACTTTTCTTTTTGCTGGCTTCCTTACCACATCCTATTACACGTGGGAGATAAAGAATACAGCTGTGGACCCACTAGTGGCCTACTTAGCACAAACCTTAATACTTACCACTCAAAGAGGGAGGAGGCAACAAAGCTCGCCCATTGAGCCCTTAACAGATGCCGTCAACTGCATCAATTCCCAATATCGGGTGCCGGCACCCGCAGAGGCCCATAAGGAGCATAGCAGAAAGTTCAAACAGAGCTCAAACTCCGTCTTTATCAGTGTGGAAACTGTCTCACAGACTATTCCATCTTCGCCGTGCAAAAGCTTTGTCAAATAGAAAACGGATCCGTCCCCATAAGTTTAATCTCTCAAGTGATAACATGACAAAACCACCCATAATGCTAATGCACTCTGCGCTACTATATTCAGCAGATTCAATGTTAAGCAAAGCCTGTGTGGCCCCAGCCCCCACAAACAACGCAAGCGTACTAAGCAAAAATAGCAACAGGACTTGCAGGCCACCAGGAGATACTATGCCCAAGTCCCCTGGGGATCCAAAGACAATTTCCACACTTGGTGTATGCTCTAGCCAGAGCAGTAGGAAACCCACAGCTGGTGAGAACACAACAATTGATGACTTTCAATAAAAAAACATTATTAATTCCTCAGTGCAATGCACAACATCTACATACCCCGGAGGCAATAGTGACTGCAATAACTAAGCAGAAAGATCAAAATATATCTTCCAAATCTTACTACAAAAGTAATATTTCAACATTTAAACCGAAGGATCAAAATGCAGCAATCTCCACAATGGAAATTTCTGCGGCAGTTTTATTAGCCAGCATCTTTTCCGATTTTAACTCCACAGAGTTCACGTGTAAGTCCTGAAGTGCCACAGGCTACAGTTCTACAGTCCCAAGAGCCCCAAGCCCTCTAAGAGGTCTGAAGCCAGCATGCCTAGTCACCAGACAAATACATATTGATATATCACAGGAAACAAACATTTATAAACCAGAGGAGGGTGTATGTGGGGACTTAGCCATTCCAACAGAGTTAATATGTTCGGAGAAGAACATAAGAACTTCCCACACACTTAAGCCTGTAGCACCAGCCCCGGAGGTTCAGAAGCAGATCACAACCACCGCCTTCAAGCTCCAACAACGTGAAATTCAGCGACCCCAGCCTCATGATCATAGCTTAATATGGGATAAGAGCAGCTGCAATAGATCAGTCCCGTCAATGCCTCAGTCACCTACGGAACAACATGAGCTACTGGCAACAATCAACATGTCCCTGGTCGCCACAATAAATTCACTTTCTTGGCAGTCAGAGAAGTTTGAATTACAACTAGAGCGGATTCAAGCTCTAGCCACGTCTATAGTGAAGATGGAGGCTAAATTCACCAGTATGGAGCAAAATGACCAAATTATGATTAAAACTGAAAAAATTTAATCGCCATGCGACTGCCAAAATATAACAGAAAAACTATGCACCCTACCTGCCGTCTTAACATCAATGATCTCAGACTGGAAACAGGCATTTCACCACCATACCCAACAGGGCTTAATTACATTTGCTCCACCATCTGTCCCAGCAAACCCTTCAATGACACAAAACACAGAGCTGGCATCCAGAACCGGAGTGCTCCCGGCAAATCAACTTTCAGAGAACGCAGCCATCATTGCCACTACAATAGGACGATCTGAAATATACCCGTGTAACGTCAATAAGGCCTGTGAGGCCAATGTGAACCAAGAGGAAGCTCATTGGTCAAGGGCTCTTTCCAAAAGATAAAAAAAAAGTCTAAAAAAGGACAAAAATAAAGCTGCTAAAGCACAAATGCATAATTAGCAGTCGACTAAGCAAGCCCCTTAAAATTTGTGAGGCCAATACAGTGTATCCGATTTTTAAAATTAGAGGTACAGGAATGAATACAGAAGACCCCAAAAAAACAACTCAGCCCCCAGATATTCAGACTTCTAGACTTTCTCCAGTCGAGGACCAAGCTGGATCCCCAGACAATCCAACTCTCTTAATAGAAACATCTTCACAGTTCGCCTCTTACCCACCCACGCAACAAGTCATCACAGGACCTGCTATTTCTAGCAAAAGTTTACATCAATTAAAAGACAGGAACTCTTGGCCGGGGAAAAATCTTGAACTAGTATCCCCCGCGATGGCCATGGGGAGTTTAAACACCCTCCAAGTTAATCAGGTCAGTGACAGCCAACCATGTCAGGCTTCCATTCTTAGCCCTTCACCCGATGAAGCAGCAACGGCTCTATACACATGTACCAACACTCACCATAATGGCACCAGTAACGATTCCAGCTCTTCTAAACTAATTCTAACGCCACAATAAAGCTTAGAGGGCAACCACAACAGTCTTAATCATGTATTTTTAAAGTCATCCCAAATTTCACTAATATAGCAACAGAGGATATTCTGACTGTCGAATTCAAAATGCCAGGAGAGCGTACTAACTGCAGAGAGTCTACAATAATCACACTGAAGTCACATGAACTTGTGGAATTAATTATGAGTAACAAAACCAACTTCGAAGACTGGAGCATAGTGCTGTCAATATTCACAAGACCCAAATATCCGCTCCCCCTAAAGTTCCAAAAAGAGTCCAACGCTCTTGCATACCCACTAATAGTGCTCTAAGGGGGGGTCGAGCACCCACAGTCCACCTTGACACAGTGTACCATAAACATATCATGCCAGTTTATAGGTACAGGGGGTCTTTCTAGAAAAATCACCATTGGGCATGCGGCGGACAAGAACAATCAAGACTGCAGCTGGATGGCACCATCTTTGGCCAGTAAGGGATGGCATTATTCCTAGCACCAGTAAACATCCTGCTACCTGCAATACAGAATTAAACATTCTTTCAATGAATGTAGCAGGACTAGCCATGATACCTAATCTGCCCCTTGTAAGACCCCTGATTACATCCCATGATCTTCTTTGCTTTCAACAAACATGGTCATTATGCCCAATAACCATACCAGACTTCCATGAAATACACCATTCTGCAAACAAACGTAATATATTTGGAAGGCCTTCTGTTGGCCTCTCAATATATCTTAATATTGGATTAAAGCTTAAATTGAAAAAACTTACAACTGAAAAATTGCATGATATAAGCCATTGCAATCGAAGGCGCAAAAATTATGGACTGTAAAACAAAGATAATACTGATCAACTTATACTTCAACAGTTTTGTCTCAGGTCGGGCAAGAAAGATTATACACCTATGTGATTCTTTAAAAGGCCTCCTCTGTGACCACCCAACTCAAAAGACAATAGTTTGTGGTGATTTTAATCTCCATCACTTAGGGGCACCAGCCTCAAAATTCAACTCTGCAGAAACACCATCCGGTCAACTATGGAATTTGCTCAATAGATACACGCTCAAATCCATCCAACTTACTCTAGAACAGAGCCATTTCAATCTCCAATTTCCGAAAACTTTCACAGGAGTCACCACTGTAGACTATGAGCCATATTCACAAGGAGCTATTGCCAAATTAATGGCACTTCATCGCAGCCAAAGTCGTGATAAATGTACCTCCCCATTCACAAGCTGGTGCTAACAGCCCACAGCACCAGTTTACCCGTGATAGCAGCAACAAAAAACATTGCCACAGAGGATCCCAGCAACTATCACTAATGAGATGCAGAGTGGGCATTCCCATGCCAAAAGCCACGACCACACCACTCCTCACCATTCTCAACGACCAGACAGATCAGTGATAAAAACACAAAACAGGCGATAAGGCGTTAGCACCAGGAAATCTACACCTGCTCTGACCTGGTGTTAAGTCGGACGGCAGCCAGCACCACAAAAGGGAGCACAGCCCAGGGCCACATCAGAAGTGCAACAGATGCCAAGAAGCCACTCATCATGCTTCCCGGGCACCCAAGAGGGCCACAACAAACACCGACACCACCCCAGGATCCCACACCACACCCGGAACACCCCTCCGGACAACCACAGAGGTGGCACAAACAAAGACAGCAGACCCCCGGGAAACGCACCAGCCTCACAGACCCAACATCTGATAATGTCACCGTCCACTACAGGCTGAAAGGGACAACCATCATATGCATCCTGACCATCATCACCTAACAGGCCTATGACACCAACACAGCGGACAACCAACATCACATCCCACACCAAGCTGCTGGATTGGCTGCACCTGTCAGCCCCTGGCACCCCCCCAAAAACACCCCCAGAGTCGGAGGAGTCTCACAGCCAGCCACATCCAAGTCCCCCACACCTGTCCTGGACATCACCATCACCCTGGTACCCCAGTCCCCATAGATCCAACACAATGCGCAGGATCTGCTGGAGACCAAGCAAGACCATATGCCATAGCAGGATGCACGCACGTGTTGGGGGAAATCCACAGCACACATGTCCCACCTGTGCCCCCTGGTGACACAGTACACAATCACCACAACAGGAAGCACACATCTCACATCAATGTGCAGGCAAAAACAACACCGTGGAACCTCCAACAATGTCGCCTCCAAATACCCTGCCACTGTGCACCATTCCTTCACGCTCTGACAGTCCATCAGCAACCAGCCTACCCATGATGGCAACAATGGAAATGCACAGCCCATGGCAAGTTTCAAATGGACACCCTACTCACCTCAACTCCACAACCATGCAACTCACAAATTTGGCAATGCACACGTCACAAAATCAATACCAACATGCACAACAACATGACCACACACCAGACACGAAAGAACAACTCACAATGGTTACCTGGCCAAGCCGCGAACATGATCCATCAACGGCATGGCACCTCAGCTATAAAACAGCTGAATGTGTGGAGAGGTGGCAAACAGGCATGTGTGAAGGAGGCAGCAGTACCGTGATTGGAAAAGTACACAATGCCAAGAGTGGCGGAGATGTGCTGGACAGACCACAGTATGCTGCACACACCCATATCCATGGCGACATACACCTCTGGTGTATGGAGTGTAGTGGACAGTGGACACAACCATGTCACCACAGCCGGTGGGGGACCTTGTGGAAATCTTGCCTGTTACGCCCCCCGCAAGCATGACCAGAGTGGGATGGCCTGGCGTAGGCCACGCCAGCATAGGGGTGTGAATAAGTAGCACATAGCCCTTGGCGTGGTCCTCTTCCGGAAAGCCCAATGTCTCGACCAGGGCGGCACCTCTCACCCCGCCACGAGGCTGACGCCGTCCTCTAGAGCAGAGTTGCCTGCGCCGCTGTGCACCTGCCGGACCTAAACCCATCAGGCCCGCCCCTGCGCAGCCTCACTGATTACCTGCCGACACCGGCGTGTGTCAAGGAGGGCCCACCACGTTCCGGCTCAAGCTCCAGGCTCAAGTCCCTCGACCTTGGCAGCCTCCTCAGGCCATCCACAACACGGGCCCGCTTGAGTCCTTTTTTGTTGACGTACTCTACTGCTGCCTCAGGCCTACTCCTCGGCCCAGTAGGTTCTATGTGTGAAACTGTGTCCTGAGTCATGAATGGCAGTGACCCAAAATCTGGGCCACCGACAACAGCAACAGACTCCCTTCGATCAGTGAGGCATAGTTCTACATGGGCTTTCTGTGACACGTGGTGCCACTAACCCTGTTCAACGCCAGCCGGCGACACGTGTTTCCACTAACCCTGTTCAACGCCAGCCGGCGATACGACGATGAGGGCCTACCCTGCTGACCAGTAGGTCCCACATCCAGCACCTAGGCGCAAATCATGAATGGCAGATTCCACACCAGTGGTCGCACAGAGAGGAGTAAGAGGAAGATTCGGCTCAGTCCGGACAAAACCCGGGTCACATACAGAGACATCACAGAGGTGTCCCAACACAGGGTGCCACTGAACCTGAACTACGCCAGACGGTGGGGCCATCCAACCTATGCTGGTGACACTCGGTGAATGGCCTGTGCTGACCACTGCCTCAGGCCTACACCACAGTCAGGTATGTCACACATTTGGAACTGAACATCGGTCATTCAAAAGGCAGAATACATGCCATAGCACGCACGGAGCGGCATAAGAGGATGACGCGTTGCAGTCCGGAGGAAACAAGATCATCGTTACGGTGGTGATCGGACACTACCGACAACTGCCCTTGTGTCACTAACTCTGTGCCTCGCCAGCCAACGACACGTGGCTGTGGGCCACTGCTGACCGCTGCCTCTGGCCTACACTGCGGTCCAGTAGGTCAGAGAGTCTTCAATTTGCAATGGCTGAGTTCATATCATCGTACCAGCATCATCGCAGACAGCATCCCCTTTCAGCCCCGGTGCCACTAAGTCTGTTCCCCGACAATCATGGACACTCTCTGGTCAAACTTTGGTGGCGTCTGAGCCTACGGACTAGGGGGCAGTTTTCATCCTTATGTAGTTGCTACCTAATTGGTTGTGGCAACGAGGCTGTCGCATTCCACTCCACCATTTGCTGCTTCCAGATAAAATCAAACCTTTCTGCGTCATGCCCTGGAGGACACCTTCCACTGTCCCATGATACCCTCCGCAACATACACCTTGGACATTGATGGTGACCCACTCAGGTTGCATGGCCCATCTGACTTTACCGCATGTCACCGTCCTGTGGCTGGGTGCCTGTGCCTGCCGCTGTGCATCCGGGGCTACTAACTCTGTGCTGATCAGGTCAGGGACCCCTTCTCCTGGGATATTGGATGGACCCTGAAGCCTGGGGGTCATCAACGCCATTTCTCTGTGAACCTGTGCTGTACACAGCCTCTGGGCCCAACAGCGTCCCACCATCGCTCACACACCAATTCGAGTCCTGACCGGCCCAGACGTGGCATCACCGCAGGAGGCACACTCAAATTAAGAAATTATTTTATTCAAATTTAACTCAAAACAATTATTTGGAAGAGTCATGGCGGCTCTTCTCAATCTGGACAATCTGTAATTCACAGCCTGCAAGCCAAAATTCCAGATAAGAAGGTGTGTCATGCACTCATCAAAGGACAGAGAGAGAGAGAGAAAGAAAGGGAGAGAGAGAGAGTGAAAGAGAGAAAGAGAGTAACAGAGGGAGAGAGAGAGAGAGACAGTGAAAGCAAGAGAGGGAGAGAGAGAGAGAGAGAAAGAGAGAGAAAGAGAGGAAGAGGGAGAGACAGTGAAAGGAAGAGAGGGAGAGGAAGAGAGAGTGCTGACACTGCGCACCCAGGCCTCACTGCTCATCTGCTGCCACAGGTGTGTCTCCAACCACATGCCGGTATACCCTGCAGTCCACCAGGTCCCTTATCTGAAACAGAGTCCAGATTTATGAATGGCAGAGTTCATATAATTGCACACGCCATCATCGCTTGCCCGCCCTGCGCACAAAGGGATTGTACAAGGAGCTCAAGGCTGGTCGGGTTCTTGGCTCATACATGCCAACTGTTGTGTGTGTATCGCTATTGGTGCACCATGAGCCTAAGGCCTCACCTCAATTGCAGTGCGAAACCCACATCACATTTCCAGAATGCAAGCAGTAGTCAGACTAACATTAGGGATGAAAGCCCCTTTGTCTCAATACATAAGGCGGTAGGACATCTGCACCTCCGACCTTGGCCTTGCATGCGGCAGGCACCCCCTGAGAGAGATACCATAGCAGATGATGACAACTCCCACACTACGCACAGCACTAATGACCAACGTTTCCACACCCCACACACAGAAGTCCTTGCTCGAGGTAGTCTTGCATGGAATGCCCTTGACACTTATGTACACAACAACCCATACGTCCAAACGTTGCACACACATACAACTCATTGCTCCGAGTTGTGGCATATCATCCACATAAATACTGCAGGTCAGAAGAGTGCCGGTTCTACGAGAGCCACCAATGCAATGGCAGAAAATTCCGGGCACATGCACAACACCTGTCACATGGAACTGTACCGTGACCGAATGCTGCCTGTTAGTGTCTGATGCATTGGTCTGCATGTTGTGGCCCTTGTCTTGCCGTACTGACATGCACATGCTAATAAAGTCTACGCAACTTCACTGGTGTTCAACTGTGATGAGCCTTGATTAATATGACAAATCGTGTGCCTCAATTAGCATTGTCCGTACACAGGGAGGGACTGACTGACGCATTTCACTTAGGGGCGAATCCCTATTGCCAGCTCCACCTCTGTGAGCCAGACATTGTGTTTGGGATAGTTGATGACAGACCTGTGCTCTTTTGTGTCTTCAACAATGTGAGTATGGTGTCCAACTTCATGCCATGTGGATCAATGTGATCCATCACTACAGGCTGTGTCCACCCAGTTGAGTGTGAGTAGGTATGCGAAGAGATGTTCTGTGGTCAAATGCGATGTGGGACACTACTTTAGGTCTGCCAACAACTTTGACATTTCATACACAGCCCTATTTCTAACATTGCATGGGGCAAAGTTGTGAAATTCTGCAATTGTTGTTTCAGTGCAATGAGGCCACAGCTAGTGCACACATTCCTAGTCATCTCACTGCCTATGTGCTTCACGGTCAAACATGCGCATTGCTTTCATTTCCCAGGGTGTACCTTTTTGTGCAATCAATGTCCTTACATTCATCCATTCTTTCATACTTGATTGATTATGGATATGACACATCTGTGTGAATTTGAATGATTTATTCACATTCCGTGGAGTGTCGGAGTTGGAGCAGTACATGGCCATGCAAACCCCACATTACATTGTAGCCCAGTGGAGGGCCAGCCAGAGTCATTTAGGGATTGACAAGTACATCGGAAGAGGAAGAGTACAGTCCGCAGTCTGATTGCTGTGTCATTGGTAAGCAAACAAAATATGGCAGTCCATGTCGAGGTCCAAGGTGAGTGTCGCAGAGTGTTTCGGGGGACAGTGGGAGGTGTTGTTACTGGGCATGATGCAGAGGGCAGAACCAAGCTGAAACAGGGCATATGGCGGAGAAGAAGGCTACTGGCTCCTTCTTAATACAAAGGTTGAATCACCCGCATCTTCGTCCTATATATCATCTTTCTTACATGTGGGTGCTGATGTTTGGTCTGCAGCACTGTGTGCCACTGACACATCAGGGGCCGGAGATGTGTGGGTAGAAGTACCAGCAGCATTCATCAGCGACTGCCTTAGTGGCAGCCATGTGATGATGAGGATCTGCAGGGCATGGAAGATCCCAACAACTTTTCGCTGGTGTGCATCTGTGGCAGCCATTCTTTCCGCATGCATCTGCTCCATGTTCTCCATTATCCTCAGCGTCTGTGCCAACCCTCAGCTCACATCGTTGAGGCCACTCTGAGTAGACAGTTGTTCTCCTCTCAGAGTCATGACTCCAGCGATGTCGGACATGGATTTTTGGACATCATGGAGTGAACTGTGGGTGTCCGTTAGGGAATATAAGTGGTTCCTGATGGGACTTAGCCACCCATGTGTGTCATCTAGTTTGGCTGCCATGAGGTTGAACCCCACCCGCACCTTTTCAGCCACCTCCTTCTGGCAGTCTAACACCTGGCCTTGGAATGCGATGTGTTCTTCGGTGGGGTGCTGGGAGCCAGCCGTGGTGATGGATGCTTCCTGCTGTGTGGTCTGTGCAGGGAGTGGGGTTTCCTTGATGCAGCTGGATGCCCTGCTCCAGGAGGTGGGTTGCCATAGCTGTCCATGAGCTGTTGTAGGGCATCAGTGTTGAAGGTGTGGAGGTCCTCCTAATCATCACTGATGAGTTGTCTGGTCGGAACCAGTTGTGTCCTATGTTCTGTAGTGAAAGTGTTGCACTTTGTACCACATTGTCGTCAATGTTGATGTGCTGTTATTGCTATGTGTGTGTGCTGCATTGAGGGAGAGTCGCCCCTGCAGCTGTGATTTTGCTGCCCCTTATCCCTTTGAGGCAGTGTGCATTTGACTTCTGTGCTTCTACAGTGCTGAGATGTTGCAGACTTGGTTAATTTTGGCTCTTGTTTGGATTTTGGACTCTTGGGCATGGTTTATCCCCAGATGTGTTGTTGATGTCAGGGGTTGTTTGTGCACGTGGATGATGTTGCAGAGTGTGACCTGCTCCTTTCTGGATGTGTTCCACACTCAGCCACCTCAGTGTCGTGGTGTGCACCATGTCATGATGCATTGTCAGTGTGGCTCCAGACACGCAGATTTGCTGGTTTTAACACATTTGCATGGGTTGGTTGTGAGATTGGTGCTTTGTGGGGAGGAACCCCTTTGTGCCCATAGTGGATGGGGGCCTTCTTGCTGTTTGTATGTGTGCTGCAGTGTACCAAGGGGATGAGGGACATGATCCAGAGTCAGTGTGGGTGTGCATTGTGCTCTACTTAATTGTGTATGTGTGCCATTGTGCCCATCTCCCCCCGCCCCCCCAGTCCCTATTCGGTACTCACCCTGTTGCTGTTGTGCCAGGTCATGCCGAGCAGTGTCCAGACCCCAACTCCTGCCACCGTCTCCCCACTGATGACTGTGTACGAATGTCTGACAGAATATCGACAGACAGAAAATCGACCTACAAAAATATTGACACAAAAATATCGAAGTCCTATCTACATAATGATAAGTACAAAAATATCGAAAACAAATATTGTTGTCAAAAATATCGATGTTGAAAATATCGTTTTTAAAAAATATTTAAATAATTATGTAAAATTAAGTAAATAATACATATAAATAAAGAAACATAAATACAAATATAACATGTTTAAAAAATAATAACAAATACATTTAGGTGCCGATTCCGATCCGTTAAAAAGAATTACCATACGACTCGTATCCGTATTTTTTTACGTACGAATCGTACAAGTCCCGTACAACCGGTGAAGTACGATTCATACGTTAAAAATACATACGAATCGTATCGGGAAAAGTCTACGAGACGTCCCGAGACAGTTTTACGTACGAGTCGTAAAACAGAAGTCCGAGCGCACAAGTCCGATCCATACCGGCGTTCCGAATGCACAAGCGTATGGAAAACGTCCCGTACGGAGCGAACTTTGTACGACCCCTACCCCGGGTACACTTGTGCCCGGGGTACGGGTCGTACGGCCCCCCCAGCCTCCCCCACCCACATATGTCCGCACCGTACCCCCCACCCGCGTATGTCTGCACCGTATCCCCCACCCACGTATGTCTGCACCGTACCCCCCCACCCGCGTATGTCTGCACCGTACCCCCACTCGCGTATGTCCGCACCGTACCCCAGGCGTACTTCAATCCTCGTGTATGTACGGTCTGTACCCCTGGTGTACCCCAATCGAATCGTACTTGCTGGTCAGTAAACGCTGCCTGACTCCGTGCGGACGTCGCGTAAGCGCTGTCCAGGATCAGAATAGTAGGTATATTTTAGCCGTACGGTCTTTTGTATTATTCGTACGGAAATGGTATCGCTGTACGAATCGTACTTGCTGGTTTGTACGGTGGATTTCCCGGGTACGAGTCGTGCGGAGAATACGCTCCGTATGACCATTCGTACCCGGGTTTTACAGGATCGGCACCATAATGTTAATATAAATTAAACATATCCATATAAATTAATTATATATACTTACTCCACATAGTGTAACAGTAGGGAAAGCATTGGATAGGCTAGGGGTAAAAATTACTATTCCACTCCAGTGAGTGCAGCAGTAGGGAAAGCATTGGATAGCGTAGGAGTAAAAATAACTACTCCCACTCCAGGGAGTGCAACAGTAGGGAAAGCGTTGGATAACGTAGGGGTTAAAATTACTATTCCCACTCCAGGGAGTGCAACAGTAGGGAAAGCGTTGGATAGAGTAGGGTTAAAAATTACTATTCCCATTCCAGTGAGTGCAACAGTCGGAGAAGCATTGGATAGCGTAAGGGATAAAATTACTATTCCCACTCCAGTGAGTGAAACAGTAGGGAAAGCGTTGGATAGCATAGGGGTAAAATTAACATACTTATAAATTATTATTTTTAAATAAATATCATATTAATGATTAATTAACAAAAAAAAATAATAATAAATACCAATAAAATAAAATTAATATTTACTTAAATAACATTAAATTACTTCCCACCCTATTCCCCCATTAACACACAACCCACTACACATAACAAATAACACAATTAATTTAACTATCAATTAATACAAATTAATTAACAATTAATAATACATTAACAATAAATGTATTAACGATGAATACAAAATAATACATTAATTATAGGTCATATATTTATAAATTAATCAATTCCTAAAAACTAATTACAGTTTATAATTAATTGACAATAAATGAATAATGAATAACAATAAATAAAAACATAATACATTAAGTATAATTTTTATCATTATTAATTAATCAATTAATAATAATGAATTACCAATTAATAATTAATTAAAAATAATTTAATAATCAATAACAATAAATAAAACATGATTAATTAATGATAATTAAATTACTTCCCAACCTATTCCCCTATAAACCCACAACCCACTACACATAAAAATTAACATAATTATTTTAAATATCAATTAATGAATTGATACAAATTAATTATCAATTAATAATCAATTAACAATACATTAATTAACAATAACAATAAATAAAAAGTAATAATACATAATTTATAATTAATATAATGATAAAGTAATCAATTCATAAAAATTAATTACCAATTTATATTTAATTAACAATAAATTAATAATCACTAACAATAAATACAAACATATTGATTAATTAATTATCATTAAATTACTTCCCACCCTATTCCCCTATAAACCCACAACCCGCTCTGATACTAAAACACAAAATTTACTTTAAAAAAATTACTACTTTCTAAACATTTATTACATATATTTAAAAATAATAAAAATATATTACAAAAACATGTTGAACATACATATAAAATACATAACACTAATATAAATATCGATAATATAAACAACAATATTTTTGCTAACGATATTACTTACTTCGATATTGCTTACTTCGATATTAAAAAAACTGTATTACTTACCCTAAGGTCGATATTCTGGTCACTGATATTCTTGACATCGATATTCTGTCCCTACGATATTAAAAACTCATTATTAGTGTAGGTCGATATAAAAAAATCGATATTTTGACTGCACACCACTGTGGACACTATTTCCTCCATCTCATCAAGCTTGTGGTGTTCCTCTGCACTGCCACCTCCAGTCTGCATTGCTTCCTGATGGTTGTAAGCGAGTTTCTTCTTGGGTTTGCGCTTCACATCATTCCAGCACCTCTTTACCTCTCTAATTGTCCTCCTCCTCGCTCCGACTGCATTCACCTTGTCCAGGATGGACTGCCATATTGTATTTTTATTTGCCAATGACATGTTGGAGGTGACGAACAGTTGTTGGTGGTGTTCAATCACCTCCGTGATGATGATCCTGTTTTCCTGCGGACTGAACCTTGTCTTCCTCGTATTCTTCTCCTTGCCCTTCTGTGACCCAGAGGTCCCAGGCTGGTCCTCCTGGAGGCTTATGGGGTTCTGATCGTCCTCTGTACATGCTCCGGCTTCCTCCATGGTGCTACGCAGTTTAAATTTTTTCTGTGCTTTTATAGTGCTTTTTCCTGCATGGCGTGTGGGAATTGCAGGCCTGTTGCTGGTTATCGCTGATTTTTTTATCGCGGTTGGCCACATTGCATCTTTTTTCGCGTTTCGGATTTTTTTGCCGTCACGGTAATTTTATCGCAGTTATTTGACGCATTAGCGTGAGACTATCGCATGGTACCGCTATGTTGAGAATACAACGTTGACACGGCGTTATTTTCCCACGATAGACTGCGATGTTCAAAGTTGCATAAGCTAATTTGGGGATAATTATCACACGTTCTTGAGAATATCCCCCAATGAGTACCCCACAAAATAGACTCCACGCTGCATTATAAAAAATGTATATATATTATATTGTACTATAAAACCAGACCAAATTGCATGAATCATAAATACTGTGCATACTATGCAGTTACTCACATAGGGGTCCATTAGGATGGCGGGCGGATTGAAGTCCGCCCGCCGACCTAGCGGTGCTGGGACCATCCGCCAGTGGTGCGGCCGTCCCGCACCACCAATTAGGATGCGTCCGCCACCGTGGCAGTCGCATCCCGCATATACAACATTGTGGCTGGCGGTGCTGTGAGCAGCACCCGTCACAATGTTGTAAATGCATGTTGTTAATTGGTATGCACAACGTGACAGGTACCGTGCGGTGCCTGCCACCTTGTGTATGCCAATGTAGGGGGGCACCATGGGTACCCCCAAGTGCAGCCCCCCTCCCCACGGGGGCTCACAATGGGCCCCAAAGAGATTCACGCATGCATTCCATGGCGGAGTCTCCGCAATGGAAAGGCATGAAACCGCCAACATCCTAATATGGATGGCGGAGCCTGCAAGGCACCGCCACCATAATGTGGGCCTTTTCTGCCTGGTAGGCAATCATGATGATTGCCTACCGGCGGAAAAGAGGCAGATGGTCTGTCCGTCTGCCACTGTACCCCCGCCATGCTAATGTGGCGGGGTGTAACAGGCCGTCCGGCGGAGTGTTTTTGCGGGCGGATCACCACCGCTGGTCAGGCGGTGGCTATCCGCCCACCATGCTAATGACCCCCATAGTATTCATTATCCCTGACCAAGGCCAGACCAAAAACGACATACAGCATATCACTAGTGCATATAATGCAAGTTAGGCTAATGAAAAGCACATGAATTACAATATATCATCATAAAACCATAGTGCACAGTGCACCTGCGATCCTACTAAACTTAATATGGTACTCTGGGTTCAAACATAGGGCACAGGATCATCTGTGCGTCTACTACCTTTAATACAGTAATCCACAGTTTCCTTATATCAGACAAGTTCCTAGAGGATGTTCCATGCTGTGCTCAGTGGCCTTCATTGACGTTTCACCCCATAATGCGAACAACATATCCAGTGTCCCAAAGCGTCAAACTTCTTCAAGTATGGGCCAGATCCATGCCCTCTGTGAGCGAAACCAGAGCACTTTGTGGCCACCAGGTAGCATCCTTTTGGTGAGAGAAAAACAGCTCTGTCCACGAAGGCAGTACGGGACGGCGGTGCAACTCCCATGGGGCTCATTCACTTGTAGGCCAGTCGGGAAATGCCGGCACATGCACTGGTCCGGGGGTGAGGCCGGGTGGACATGTCTCGGAAGCCTGGACTGCCCATGGTCATGAGGACAATGCGTCTCTCTCAGGGAGCCACACAGGGAAATGGGTGCAGCGGCTGAGTGGTGGTCCCGCACTCATGAAAGGAAGCTGGGTGCGGCTTTCACAACCATGTGGGCAGCTAGACTGGTTCTTTCTTTGTCAGCCCTGCAGTTCCCATGGCCAGGCAAGTGTCAGTGCTATGGCTCCAACAGCTGCTGGATGCCTGGAGGAAACACAGCTTGCTCACACAGGGGGCTGCAGAGGCAGTTGTGTCAGGGGGAACAGGGCACTGCTGCACTCGGATACCATAGCCCAAGCACTGCCACTTTTAGGCTGAGGAGGTAGAAGCACTTGTCACCCACCACTCCGAGAACCAAGTGCTCAACATATGTGCTTCTCTTCGTAGGGTATAAAGCGCTCACCACGTGCGGTTTTGAAATACAAGGAGCAATCAATCACCACTCCTTTTCAGAGCACGCTGCTGCAGGACTCACAGGGAATAGAGTCTAACGGCAAAGGTGCTTGGGGCAATTTTTGATGGCCCTGAGATTATGAGACAGAATGCAAGCCAACAAGCCATTGGAGAGCACTGGGGGCACAAAGAGTGTAGCAGGCAGGCCAACACAAAAGCCCAGTTGCAGAGTGGCAGCCCTTCCTGCAGCCCAGTAGGCAGCAAGCCAGTGAGGCAAAGCACATAGTCCAAATTGCAGTTCCTCCTGGCAGAACAGCGGTCCTCTGGCAATGTACAGATGGTAGAGACAGCCCCACAAAGTGTCTAAAAACATGGGATCTGAGCCCCTGTACTTATACTCAAAAATATATTTGATGAAGAGGTGGTGTCAAAGGAACCCTTAGAAGTGTGCAACAATCCCTTTCAGCCCTGGCTCCAGATGATCTGTAGGGGGCAATCAGCCCTTTGTGTGAGGGCAGGACACAACCTAAGGTAAGTGTGAACCACCTCTCCTTCTCTCAGTCCAGGAAGACTATCAGTATGCAGATGAATGCAGATGTATCCCCTGTCACACCTAGCCCTTCCTCTGTTGTGGCCATCTAGAAAGTATGCACCAAGTGTAGCTGTCACCCAGTTCAGACATGCATTGGGGTCAGGCTGCAAAGCACAAAGAGTCATAGGCACAGAGAAATGCCGACTTTCTAAATAATTATGTAAATTCAAACTACAAGTAGGATTTATTAGCACTATTCCAAACATACCAAACATGTCAACGCCACTCCTTTCTGATCAGGAATTGCCGCATAAACGTATATATGGGAATTCCCAATGCGAGCCTATGAGAGGAGTAGGCCTCACAGCAGTAAAAAATGAAATAGGCTGTTTGTCACTACCAGGAGATGCCACACATAAAGGCACATGCCCTACCTTTTACTTACACAGCACCCTGCCCAAAGGGCTAACATGGGCCTACCTAAGGGGTGACCTATGTGTAATAAAAGGGGAGTTTAAGGCTTAGTAAGTACTTTTCAATGCCAAGTTGAAGTGGAAGTAAACTGCTCACACAGGCCCTGTGGTGGCTGCCCTGAAACTGGTTTGAGAGGCTACTTATGTGGGTGGTACAAGCAGTGCTGCAGGCTCACTAGTGTTACCACATTTAATTTACGGGCCCTGAGTATATGGCATTCCACGTTACAAGGGACTTAATAGTAAATCAAATATGCCAAACAGGTGTAAACTAATTATATCATGTTTAGAGGAGAGAGCACATGCACTTTAGCACTGATTAGCAGTCGTAAAGTGCCCAGAGTCCTAAAGCCAACAAAAAGAAGGTCAGAAAAATAGGCAGAGGAAGGCAGAAGGTTTGGGGATAACCTTGCAGAAAGGGCTAGGTCCAATACCTAGCCTTACAGTGGCTGACACACAAGCATGTGCCTAATCTGACACCATGGGACATGACTGCTTGATTACCTTTTTAGAGTTGAGAGAAAGTCTTTGTCGTGCCTTGGCACTTAGAATGCCTGATTACAATAAAGCTTATAATCTTTTCTACAGTAAGAGGGAGGGCTGTCCTCTCTCAGTACTTACACAAATTCACAGAAATGCAGGGTGACATACTTTTCTGTTACTCCTAATCCCGTATCCTCAGTGCTGCCTGGGTACCTTAAATCCATGGCAGCAGTGTCAGCATAGATGATGTGAAACTATTATGATGGTACATCCCATAGCTGTTCTTTTACCCCAGTTGGTTGTAATATTGTTGACATGTATCCGTACACAACACTTAAACAGCCGCTTGACCAAGTATGAACAAATTATATTGGCGGCTGAAAACATCATCCTGAGGCAATGTGCTACCTTGAATCCTGCCGTCCTAATGCCACTCTGGAGAATGAAAGTGTGAGGGGGAGGTTGAGCATGATTGTCTCTATGTTACTGAAGCATGTACCAAGCCAAGACCAGATATATAAGATGAGCCACTGGTAGAAAATTATTATATACTGTTTGTGGATGTCTTAGAGACAATGAAGAAAACTTGAGAGCTGCATATACAGTCTGCACAGTCTCAGGGGTAGTCAAAGCCTCCTGTCTTTGAGGGATGTTCTCTGCACAAGTGGCTGAACTCCTAGCTCTTAGTAGAGCTTACTGTGCCTCTGACCAACTACTCAGTATGGCTTTGGTGTCATTCATGAATTCAGAGTGTCATTCATGACTTCAGACGGTTATGGACATAAACGGGATTTATAACATCATCTGCATCCCTGATTAGTAATGGGATCATGTAATGAGGGAATTTGAAGCACAACAGGTGCCTGCAGAAAATCGCAGTTGTGAAGTGTCTCACTCATTGTAGTGGTGATGATTATGTAACAGTGGGTGACCACTACGCTGATGAGATTGCACAATACTGTGCACATGAGGCACAAATAATCAATGGTGAATATGACAATGAACTTGAAGGTGAGACCAACTATAACTTCTTGTTGTCAACAACTGATACCTAGGAGGAAGCGAAGAGGATGCAGAGTGAAGTGTCAGAGGTACAACAGCAGAGTTGGATCAGAGCAATATGTGTGAAAAGAGATGATGACATATGGGTTTCTGCAGATGGCAGACCAATGTTGCCAGAAAGCATGTTGTCCCCATGGACCCATTCATATTGGGAGGGGTGCCATGGTATGGTTTTTTAAACAGCATTGGTTCATTCCACAATTCAGGTTAGTGACTGAAGATTTGTGAAACAAATGTTCTGTGCCAACATATGAATGTTGGGAAAAGAACTCTAGTGAAATTGAGTCATATAGGAAGATCAGGAGGGCCGTTCAACAGAATGCAGATGGATGTTATTGAGATGTCTGGGTGCAATCGGCTGAGATATTTCTTGGTGAGTGTATGCATCTTCTCGCATTGGGTTGATGCCTACCCGACCAGAAGAAATTAGAGCCTCACAGTAGCCAAATGGCTACCGAGGGTGTTCATACCAAGGTTTGGTTTACCGACTTCGATGGAGTCAGACTGAGGAATTTCTTTTAATAACGACGTCCTGAAAATGTTGTGTGCAGCATTGCAGATGGAGCAGAGATTGCAATGCAGTTATCAGCCAGAGGCTTCTGGAATAGTTCCACCAGGTTGAAGCTGTTGCCGCCTCTCCAAGTCAGGAGCAGTGCCATGACCTCAGTCCAAGGTCTTTGTCTAGGTGAAGAAACATGTACAGAAGATGTATTTGGAGTCTAGATGGCGTAGCCCATACCAAGTTCTCCTAGTGACAAACACGGCTGTTAAAAGTGGGGGCCTGCCCAACTGGATTCATGCAGCTCATACTATCAGAGTAGAGTGTCGTCTTGATGTGACAGTGCCCGTCTCTGAAGTGCAACCCACAACTGAGAGACCCCGTGAGGAGGATTTACAGAGAACTGTGACTCTGCACGAGCCTGTGACAGCATATCCTCTCCCTGAGGGTGGACTTGATGAACTGACAGTTGAAGAGTCTTGGCCTAAACCCCTACATGATCCATACTCAGACCTGGATGAAGGGCCTATTGTTGTGTCACGCCGAGTAGAATCTGAGGACCATTGGCTGAGGAGGCAAGGAACAGAGAGATCAAGATTGTCTACGGAACGAGAACTGAATACTGTCCGTGAGGATACTGAGGATTCTGGCCTGAGTGATAGCGAAATTGAACAACCTGTGCTCAGGAGATCGAAAAGAGCTAGAGTGCCATGTCAGAGATAGTCATCTCCTGAATGGACATATTTTGCTGAAAATGAAGGGTTGAGAGTGGGGCTGGGCAGTAAACTCCACTCAGATAATGTAGTTTGCAGCTTTTTCTGCACTCTGCAATCCACAGAGTGCAGAAAACTCTGCTGGCATAGTATAGAGGAGTTTTTTTGTCCGCTCGGGCTCATGAACGGTAAGTTCACGAGCGCGAGCTGCCGCTCGTGTAGAATTTCTACCCGGGTGGCAGGAAGACCAGCACTAAACTCCGCCACTTGCGGAACTCCGCAGAGGTTTTTTGTCTCTTCGCGAAGTTCCAGGCAGCAAAAAGCCAATAACTATGCCCAGGCTTGGTTGAGAGAACTCTTTGAGATCTGTAGGATAAAAGTGCAAATCCAACTAAACCTCCGTGAATAAATACTTGTGGCTGAACTGTGATTTCACTTTACTTTGCCACGGAACAGATTGACAGTATCCTTAGCTTGATTTCTAGATTGTATTTTAAAATATGGTTTTGAATAATAAATAATTAAACAATCTTTGTTAAAGAAAATAAGAAATGACCTAGGCCCAGGCTGCTGAAGGAGTTTAAGGCTGTCATTTAGAAAAACACAGAAGGCCTGATTACTAGTTTGGTGGTGCAGGAGTGGACTGCCAGGCTGGCGGCCCGCTCCCGCACCTCTAAACCCATGGTTGCAGAGCCCGCCAGCTTACGAGTTTCCTCGTGTCTGGTTGGCTTTTTGGACGGTCCTGCTGCTGTGACTCTGAAAATGGGCACCACAATGGGGACCCCCAAAATAGTTCCTGCACGGCATGGACTATAAAGTCCATGCCATGCAGGAATTGGGGTGCATGCACACAGGGGGGCACATGTTGAGCACCTGCATGCATCCCCATGCAAATGTGCAACATGTGTTTCACTACCGCCAGCCTTTTCATGGAGGAAAGCCCTCCATGACACCACTGGCGGTCCTGAAACTCATAATATTCCTGGTGGTACCACAGTGGAACCACCAGCATATTACTGAGGCCCTGACAGCCGCGCCATCACCAGGAATGGCGGTTCCCTGGTGGCTGTGGTGGTGCAATGGCGCTTCAACCGTCCAACTCGTAATGGGTGGTTTGACTGGTGATGCGGGGGTGGCTGGACCATCACCACAGTGCCCCTGCAAGTCTGTCGGTTCTCAGACCCCCAGACTTGTAACGAGGCCCAGAATAGGGTTAAGGAAGACTCATGAAGACTTCGTAAATAATTGCATCACAAGATTTATGTACTTTGTTTGTCATCTGCAGATGACAAACACACTGAAGAAATCTGCTTGCTACAATTTTTGTTTAAACGGTCAGGTTTATAGGAGTCATGGAAACTGCTAAACACAATAAGTGTAGATTCATATTAGCAAGTGAATTAATAGCTGTGACTGTAGAATTAATTATTCTCATTTGTAGGATTATCTCACCTACATTTTCCACAGTAGCTGAATCTAAGCCTAGTGTTACCCCTAAAACGCCACATTCTACTGGTGATAATTTGTATGCATATGATTATAAAGCTTTGCATGTAGACATACCTAGAGGAGATCAAGCTTCAAATGATTATTTTAAGCTGTTTTATGAATATATCAACACTATGGATTCAAGAAACTGTTATGTCTGTATGCAGGTGCCTGTGTCAGGGGGAATTACCAATCACCATATTCCTCTTAAGAATGGTGTTATGTGCAGGCTTCTGTTAAGTCTGGTTTATAAATTGGATATTTTCAACATCATTTTGCAAATTATGATTCAGTAATTTCTGAATTACCTTTTCTCAAGCATTTAAGTAGACATTATCACGCTAAGACAATGGAGACAGTTTACAGTCTCCTTAGATCAAAGGTGACACTGGGTACCGCTTATGCTCATCAACACAATTTGACATATTCCTTAACTGAGGTTGAGAAGAAATTTTGGAATCTAACAGTAGACAGGAATAGATTAATGAATGAAACAGGGAAAATGTCAGAAGATCAGAAATATAAAGGACAGTGGGATGCGGAAGAAGCAAAACATGAAGATTTAGGAGCTACGCCTACATTACTTCTAGATTGGCAACACAAAGGGGAATTATGTGTGAGTAGGGATGCATCTTTTCTTAACACTATTTACATGGGTAAAAGTGATTGTTATCATATTTTCAAGTAGGTAGGAGTTTGCCTTCTGTTCTTGGGAGGACAAGATTCTGTTATTCCTGGAGTTTATTTTGTTTGTGGGGAACATGCATATTTCAAAATGCCCAAGGGATGGTATGATACATGCTATTTGGGTGTTGTTTTCCCAAATACTTATCATGTGGAGCATTTGAATGATCCTGTATGGGAGACAAAACCCAGAAATAAATGAGGTAGTAGTGGTGCTGAATTGTGGGAGACATTTTTGGTGAAGTCATTCCATCTGTAGGTGTAATCTTGAATGATCACAAGATTAGGAAATAGCCCACCATAGTGGATAAATTGTCCACAAGTACAACTAGTTCCTTATTGGCTGTAGATACTGACATGGTAGACATTCCTGCAAAATAGGGCAGAGTCTGTCACATGTTAAAGTTTCAGCCATTCTGTACTTATATTCCTGACAAGAGTATAGACTTAAAGAAGTAGATTAAGAACATTACTGATTTGAAAGGGGATTTGAAGAATCTAAAGCAACAGGTGCATTGGAAGCAATTGGCAATGGATTTGCTGCAGTAGGCAGGATTTTTGAAAACCTTCTAAGTGGAATACTTGATTCCATTTTGAGACCCCTTGTGATAATTGCCCTTTGTGCGATGTCTCTTTACGAGGTATAAGTACATGAAAGCAAAAAGAGAGGCACAAGAGAGGGGGGCAGTAAAGAGAAAGAGAGTGGCGTAGAAATGCAGGAAAGTCAGTGTAGGTTTTATGATGACTTGAAACATCTGGAGAATACTAGTCGAAAGTTGTTGAAAATTTAAAGAATTTGACTTGATCTCACCTGATATGGATTTATATGTGCGTTATTGTGATGGCTAACATCCCCATCAGAGGGGGTATTGGAACAGCGTAATTTATGCTCCTCCCTAGCACATCATAGAAGCGCAATTATATATGTGCACCTGACATTATATTTACTGTGTGCCTTAATCTTATTAACACGTGTAACCCATTTAAACACATTTATTAAAATGTGTTTACTGTACAACTTAAAGATTTGTAAACGTGGGCACTAATCTTCAACATAACATGACACATGTATTCTCTACTCACGTTTTACATTTATGCTTTAAATTAAATTTGCTTGAGTAAACATGTATTTACATTTTGTGGTTTTATTAAAAGTTACAGCAGATTCCCTTGGACTTTAAGGGATAAGGACCTCTCTGCTTCCTGTATTCTTGTAAGTGTGAAGCTTCAGGCTAAAAACGTATTCCAATTCTGGAAGATTTCTACTGGAGTTTTCACTATGCTGAGACCTTCTTGCATTTACAATCTACCTTGAGGCCCCACTCTAGAACCCATTTGTATTCTGAACCTAGAATCTTGAACTACATGATTTTAGAACTTATTTGTGTTTAGGAGGGAATGCCAGATTTTCTTTAAGGAACATTGATTTCATCTACTTGTGTTCTGTATAGTCGTGGCTGTGATTATTTCATACCTTAACCTTTTGAGGCTGAACCTACTGCGTGATATAAGTTTATCAACTATAATCATTTACGTTTTTAATATCAGTTTGATATTCATATAAGTTGGCTTGAGTTTTTATTTGCAATAAACCACTTAACTTCAGTTATCGATTCTTAGTCCTTATTGTGTGGCCAAATGGGTTTCACAGAGATGAAACTGTTTGATTATTGCTAACTCCCTTTTTGTCTCAGCAACTTAAAAAGATACATCAGAATTGAGATTGTAAACCACGCTCCTGCGTGCTCTCAGTATGTAGGTACACTAACTGCACTCTAGGTCATTACCAACTCTACCTTCAGTTCTGAACCTTTTATCTACACATTACTGTTTTCAGATGTGTTAGTCTGATCAGTTCAAATTGTTAGGTGACCACAACAAAGTTCACAACTAGAAACAGCATCTGTAATGACCTGATAGAATGTGACCACCCTATACAAAGTAAAAAATATATTCTGTCATTGTTGCCTTATCCATTATTTTCATTCAGTAATAGACACATTGGTATTGATAGGATAATGTATATTTTCTTTGGTATATTATTTTGTGCTTTAGGAATACTTGTGTTTTCATAATATTTAATTGGTAAAGTATCTTTACCAATTCATCTACCTTTTTTATGGAATGCAGTCATTCATAGAGCCTGCTTTCAATTCCAAATGTATCACAAAATCACAACTAATTAAAAAAAGAAACTTTCTCCAGTTGGTTAATTGATCAATTAAAACTCCAATATTTCTGATATTGATACTCCAAGGAATTCCTAAGGCAATTTAAAACATTTCCTTTACTATTATTTTAAGACTAATAAGTTTGAAGTGTTCGGGTCCAATAGGAAATGTAATTTCCATAGAATCAGTTAATGAGGAATGGCATGGGTATTAACAAAGACGTACAGAGGTAAACATGGCTTCAGTCAGCAAGGTGAACTGTCTAATAAAGATGATGGGGCAGATTTATGTTGCACTTGCGCCACTTTTGCGCTGCCGTTGCGTCACTTTTGTGATGCAGCAGCGGCGCAAATCCTGCACCATGGTGCGGGGTATTTACAACGTGATGCATCTGGGAGATGCGTCACGTTGTAAAGCCCTGCTCCACATGTAGGCGTTCCAGGGCAGGTGGGGGCGTTCCGGCGCAGGAACGCCTCCTAAAAGTGGCTGAGTGAAATCTACAAGATTTCACTCAGTCACTTTTGAGCCCATGCTGCGTCAAAACCCTGCACCTGCCTGAAGCAGGCGTAAGGATTGACGCAGCATTGTACAGATAGGGCCCCCAGAACATTGCTGGAGCTGCGTCGCGCTTGCGACGCAACTCCAGCAATGCGCCACTTTTACGTGACGCATCTGTGCCGTTTTTGCCCCATGGTGCGCCGCATTATAAATGCGGCGCATCCATGGTGGCGCAGCTGTGGCGCATAATAACTGGTGCATCCCTGCTGATATGCAGGGATGCGCCAGTTAACATAAATCTGCCCCGATGTACTTATCAAAGTGTCTTACTTCAAGTTTTTCAATTATCACTTCTCTCCTAGCCATGAAACTGTGTGAACTGTTAAATATTTACCCTTGTACTTTTATGCCTATGTTTTGAGCAACTTTTCAAATTTCTAGAAACTCTTCAAATAATTTTAGAAGTACTTTTGAGAATGTATATGTATCATAGATTCATAGGAGCACTTACATGAACAATTGTTCGTAATACAAATGTGTAAATATTTGCATGAGAAATTTGAACACAAATTAACATTTGCACTTTGTAACTTTTTTCCTCATTAGAGGAAAATATTTCTTACCCTTGCTCTTGACCTCTATTAATTTTGGGGTTGTGCCTTCCATATATTCAAAGTTTTAAAGTAGGCATTCATATTTCCCCTTGATAGGACCAAATCTAAGAACATTTTCAGGGTGTAAATTCACCATTCTGCATACAAAAACATGAATTTGCATCTGTAACTCATGCCATTTGAATTTGTAGTTTGGAAATAAACATGCACATATCTTTGAGAGCTACATATAAAACGTTTTTAGAAGCTCAAATTCTTTAGTGAATGTGGGTCTTTTTGTTTAAGAAGAATGCTTTGTGTACTCTTAAAAAGCTCCGTTTTGGCTCCAGAAAGCACACATTTAAATTTTCCGGTGAAATACATAAGGAGCATTTTAGATTTTCTCATTTGAATTAATGCATGTAAATATAAATCTCAACAAGAATACATGTTTTAATCAATCACAAAGGTTAAAACTATTGTTTGCCCACCGATTCTTCTGTATTAAACTGAGTGAGTCTTTCCAGAACTTACACTAGCATTGCCAGACTTGGATTGAGACAGATAAGACCACTGCCAAGAAGTCATTTAAATGTACTTAATGTGATGGGGGACCTGAATTGTTCCCAGTTCAGGCAAACCTTAAACAGCATCTCGCATGAAAATAAAGATTCAACTAGATTTCAGATGAAGGGATAACTGCTCTAATGTATTTAGGCTGTGGATGCAAAGAACAGATTTTTTGTCCTGCGGGAGTGGCTTATTTGTGGTAATTCAAAATGTATTACATGGTCGCCATCTTGGTAGTATGGAAGTACTGTCAATTGTCTACCTGTTCAGCTTTTCACTGCATTTGTAGAGCTGGCATACCAGAAGCATTGCTTCCCAAACTACATGTGAATTCTGTCCATCAGGTAGGTCGTAGTGTATTAATGAGTCTTTAGAGGTTGAGCACCACTAATAGCTATATATGGAACTGGTTGTTGATCAATACTAGTACTTTAAGGGAGTCCAGTGAGCGCACAAACCAAGATGACCGCCTTCCACTGATTCTCTGCAGCGGCCACTTTTTATCAACGATATAATTACTGATAACGGCTAGCCTTACAGCTTGGTTAATGCTGCGGTAGCTTGGCATGACTGGCGCTTTCAAGCCATGTGACTGCTGAGGCTCGTTTTTGCTGTTTCAAGGAGCTTCCCCCATCAAGGCTCTTGCCGGTGTGTCACATCAGATACTGCTGAGTTGCATTTCAGGGGGGCAGAGCCACTCTGAGGAAAAGGTGCGGTGAGGTTTAAACCATTCCCACAGATGGTTTCAGCTGCTGCACAGCCTTTTTACATTACAGTCTTTAATTGCCACTTGCCTAATCTAAGTTATAATTGCGCTTGTCTTTAATATAATATATTTATGGCTTTGGAAGAAAAGAATATTCATGTAATGAATAACAAACGTAAACAAACTCCTTTTCCTCCATCAGTCAAGTCAAAAATAGTGGATTCTAATGTGCCTTCTTTATCCACATTACTTGAAGAAATACAAGCATTTCGCTCTAACATAGATAATATTGCACCAGAAATTAAAAACATACCAAAAGACATGGCTAGTCTTTCTATGAAAGTATACGACAATGCAAAAATTCAGGATATTAAATCCAAAATTGACAGTCTCACACCTATTGTAGCAAAAATTGTGCAAATGACTAACTTACTACTTGATTTAGAAAATCGTAATCGACAGTACAACCTGCAAATATTTAATTTGCCAGAAGATGTAGAAGGTAATGACTGCAGGCTGTACTTGGAAATTTTATTACCTGGTCTTCTACATTTAAAATTCCCCGAAAAATCAGAGGTTGGCAAAGTGCACAGAATTCCTTCACATCATATTTCAAGTCAGAACACACCTTTCCAAATATTATATAAAGTTCTGCGTCATCATCATCTTGTGTTGATACAGAAGGTGGCAAGACAGATTCCATCTTTAATAGTTAAAGGCAAGAACATTTCTATCTATCAAGGCTTTGCCAAGGAGACTGTTAAAATCCACAAAGAGTTTACTGATATTTTCCCAAGAATGAGAAGCTATGGTTTTAAATATGGCCTTTTTGATCCTTCTACTATGCAAATTCTGAAAGATGCTTTCTCAAAGTCCTTTCATATTCCTGATAATCTTCATCTCTTCTTAGATCAACATTCACAGCTCTCCGTGGAAACAAATGATACTTGAGCACTTTGCTTTCAGTTTCTTTATAATAAGTCTATTTAACCATGTTTATTTATAAGGGCTCTCATAGTCAGGTCATTCTTGTCATGTATTTGTGTGATTTAAGAGTATTATTTATGTGTATATGTTGTCTTTTTGGTGTGTGTCTGTGTTTCTACTTTCGCTCAGTGTTAGAGCTACTTTTTATTCTTTCAGCTTACCTGTTGTTTTCTTTTTTATTGTCTTCACTCTTCTATGATGATGAATAACTTTAAAGGTATTAAAATTGTTTCTTTTAAAGTGAAAAATGTAAGACACACTGATAAATGTACTAAGGTTTTAGATAATTTAGCTAGACATAAGTTGGATATATGTTTACAGTATTATCTTATATGAAGAAAATGAGTTGCAGTGTTAGTTATTCTCCTGTGCTCAGTAGGAAAAATTGAGTTTTGCAAACAAAATTACATCTTCAAATACTAAACAAATACTCTTATTCAGATGCTCGTTACCTCATATTTAAAGTCCAAATCGATAATACCATTTTGCACCTGATAAATGTGTATGGTCCTGCAAATGATGACCCACATTTTTGGTCTCTTTTTACATCAGAAGTGGTTAAATTGGGTAGTGTTCTGCTTTTTATTGGAGGTGACTTTAACCCTATATGTGACCCATTATTGGATAGAACAGCCCAAGCCAAATATCGTCCTCCTAAGGTTCATTTCACTCTTAAATCCTTTTTTAGAATTACCAAATTGATAGATATTTAGCATTTGCATCATCCAATGGAAAAACTATTTACTTTTTTTTCTAACCGTTATAAACCCTACTCTCAAGTAGATTATTTATTAATATCCCACCAGTTAATCCATTCAATTTCTGATCCCAATATTCAGTATATCAATATTTCTGATTATGCACATATGTGTTTTACAACGTAGCTCATCTCAACAATCTTAAGGTAGAGGGTGCATGAATATCAATGTTGTCCTTAATGAATAAAGCAAACCAAACGTTTATCAGCGCTACATGGCTATTTTTCTGATTTAAGGCATGTGTCAGAGGGGCGACAATATCTATTATGGTACATAATAACAACTCATCTCTAGAATTAAAGATTTGGATAAGCAAATAAAGCATAAACAGCTCTTTATCACTTCTAAGGATATCAAATATGAGATAAAACTATAAAAACATTGTTAGGAATTAAACTCCATACTAAGCAATATGGACAGAATACACATTTCTAATAACAAAGCTACATTTTGTTTCAGTTCTAATTGATCTGAAAGGTTTTTGGCAAATTATCTTTGCATTAAGAAAGATAAAAATCAAAAATAATGCTATCTATAATTCTAATGGTTGAATCGCTTTATCCCAGAAAGAAATAGTTAATGAATTTTTGAATTATTATTCAGCTTTATGCAATAAACCTCCTTCTACTAATACAATTCATATTGATAATTTTTTGAGAGGTGTGGTGTACCTAAAATTGATCAGTCAGTTAGAAATAAATTGAATTTAGCAATCACTTTAGAAGTTTTGCAATCAGTCATGGAATCCCTTAAATTACTGAAATCTCAAGACCCAGATGGTATCTCTGCTGAATTTTTAAAAAAGAATTCTCCTCACATTCTACCTCATTTACTCAAGCTATTTACTCACTTCCATAGTACAAGATCAACTTCTGAGTCCTTTATTGAAGCTTTGTTTATAGTTCTCCTGAAACCTAACAAAGATCCCACGATTGTTTCAAATTATTGCTCCAATCAAGACTGTAAGCTTTATGCAAAGATTCTTGCAACTAGCATGGCCTCTGTGCTTGCTGCTATCGTTCATATTGACCAATCTGGTTTTATGAAAAATAGACATTCGGTAAATAATGTAAGATTATTGTTTCATGTGATTGAAGTTGAGCCTTGGCTACCTCCACCATCTGGTGTCCTGCCAATAGATGCCGGCGAGGCTTTTGATAAAGTACATTGGCAGCATCTTTTCTGTACCTTACATGCAGTAAATTTGCCAGTTTGCTTATTCGTAAGATCCCTGCTCTTTATTAAGGTCTGTCTGCCAAACTTTTCATTAATAGTCAAATTTCTATTTTTTGTTTCCTTTCTCAGGGTACCAAACAAGTTTTCCCCTTATCACCTTTACTTTTTCTTCTTGATATTGAACCTTTACTAATTGTCATCAGAAATTGTATCCAAATTGAGGGCCTCATTGCGAATAAAGTTCCTATCAAAACCTTAGCTTATGCTGATGATGTACTCCTACATATTAGTAATCCTGAATCTTCCATTCCTCCACCATTAAATCTAATTAACACTTACTCTCAGATTTCAGGATATTTTCCTTTAAATGTTCATTGTACCTCTAATAGGCTTCCAAACAAAGAGATAATCTGGCAAAAAGAAAAACTTGAATATCTTGATATATTATTTTCTCACGCCATCCATAAAACAATCAATTACGTTAAATTGTGATTGCATTCTTACTCACTTTAAAGACAAATCTGAAAAATGGTCCACTCTACATCTATCCTGGTGGGATAAAGTTGATGCTATCAAAATGTTTAGTGCTCCAATATTTTCTACCTCCTTCATATGATACCTAACAAATTTCCTCGTTTCAGTTATAAAAAATTAAAGATGGCTAAGAGCAATGGTGATGTTGGTTAACCAGATTTCCTTCATGATCATAAAGCGATTATTTTAAAACAAAGGGCCTCATTCACAATATTTTGATGCAATATTTTGACGCATATAGTGCACCAAGCCTTCCTGCTGCGCTGCTGTGCAATAAAAAGAAAAGGGCAGGAACACACCGTATGTACAACATGTAGCACATTTCTGTCCTTTTCCCCTGAGATGACGCACAATGGGCTGCCATGTGCCAACACAGGCACCCTTGCGCCATGATGCGAGGGTGTCTACACAGTAGTGGGGATTATTTTTGTGGAGGAAGGCACTCCTTCATGAACAAAAACAATCACAAGAGCTGTTTTCCTCTTTCTATGTCTGCAGCAGAATGCAGCACACATAGAAAAAGGAAAAATGAAGAAAAATAAAGGTATTTCTCCTTCTTTCGCCTCCCTTATGCCTCCCCTGGGGAGGCAAAGGAATCTGACACATTCCGAGGTTTACAAAACCGTGTAAAACTGGAAATGGGTCAGTTTACATGGATGTTGCATTGGAACACCCACAGCAACACCTATGGAACGCCCCTTTCACGTAGAGTAATCCATGAAAGGGGGCCATATTTACAAGGCCATGAAAAGCCTCACAGGGTGGCTTAACTTGGCTTGTAAATATGGGCCGACACACTGTATTGTATTGTATTGTCATTTATATCGCGTGGTTGCTGCCCAAGGGCGTCCAAGCGCTGAAGCATAAGACAGAACTGAATATGACGGATGGGTTCAAGGTTCGGTAGACCTCGCAAACAGGTAGGTTTTCAATTGTTTGCGGAAGGAGAGTAGGTTTGAATTAATCCGGAGGTGTAAGGGGAGTGAGTTCCACATCTTAGAGGCGTTTAAGGAGAACATCCTGCCTCCGGACCTAGCTCTCCTGACTCTGGGTACCACAGCCAGGAAGGCCTCCTTAGATCTAAGGTTTCTGTTGGGGTGGTATTGCGTGACTAATTTGTCGGTGATAGCTGGGCCCGACTTCCAGAAAGCCCGGTGGGCAATACAAAGTGCCTTGAATGCCACTCTTTGTCTCACTGGAAGCCAGTGTAGACTGTTCATTGCGGGTTTTGCTGACTGAGTTCGCGGGATCTGTAACAGGGTGCGGGCCGCACAATTCTGCACCACCTGTAGCTTTCGCAGGGTCATCTCTGGAGCTCCAACATACAGGGCATTGTTCGAGTCTAGCCGGGACAGAATCAGGCCCTGTATTGCCACTTGTTTGGCTTCCATTGGTAAGAGAGGAAGAACTTTCCTTAGTGTTCTTAGTAGGCCAAAACATGTGGCAGATAGTTTGGTGGCCTGAGTAGAGAAGGAGAGGGTTTTGTCGAGCCAAACTCCTAGACTTTTTACGCTGTCCTTAGGAGTTGGGGGGGTACCCAAGCAGGGAGGCCAGAGGGGCATCAGTGCATCAAAAAAATGGGCTTGTACACAAACCCTAAAGTACTTGGTTCCAATGCACAGAGTTTACTAATCCAGCTTCATGGCTTTGTATTGAACAAAGTTTGATATCACCATTTCCTTTAACTGCATTACTCACTACGGCTAACTCTAGGGCTTTTCTGAAAAGTTCTGTAATACCGAAGTTTACAAAATTAATATTACAAGATTTAGACTTAATCTTACAATCCACTATATCACTCACCTCAAAATTGTTGCTAAGGTATAATCCTGCGTTAAAACTAGCTCATCACAAATGTTTTTGGCAAACCTGGATTAAAGCTGCTTTTTTATTTAAAATATATTTATCATGACAATTCATTTTTAACTTTGGATGAATTACAGCAAAGATTTAGGTTACAACCATCAGATATTTACAAATATGAACTTTTTATGTAATTCAATCCGTGATTCATTTCCCAATTATTTTCCTCTAAATGCTACCTCTGATTTAGAATTGTACATTCAAATAATTGCTTCATAATCCCAAGCGAGTATCATTGTTTTGAAAACAATTGAGTAATGATGAAGGGGATAATATCAATGCTCTCTCTTCTTTTTGGAATAAGGAAATAGATTTGTCATTATATCTGGATATATGGAGAAACTTTTGGTTGAATTTTATCTCTGGAAGGTTGCCTGTTTCTCTATACCAAACTAATTCCATCATACTATTCAATTGTCTATGGACTCCCTTAGAATTATTTAATGTAAAATCTTTAATTATTTTAATTCTTAGAATTGTATTCTAAATACAGGCTCATAACGACATATGCTTTATGAGTGTAATATTGTTGGTAAGTTTTGGAAAGAGGTTTGGAAGGCCATTACAAAAATATTGAATATTGCAGATAATCTATCATACATTATATTAATTTATACATTAACTTCACATGCCACCAGTCTGTTACCAATAGCAAACGTCTAGATTTTTTAATTTCTGGTGCTTTAAAATCAATTGTTACCAATTAGAGAAAGGCTTCATTATAATCAGATCATTGGTGAATGCAGTAGCAAGTTGGTCCAAAATAAGTGTGCCTTTTACAGGCTGCAAACCTACAGCTATGAAATGTTGCCCCATGTTTTATTTTGCCCTATTTACTAACAGTAATTCTTGCATAAGCATCATTAAATAAATCATAACAAACTGACTGAAAGAATCAATAGATATTCTTCTGATGTACTGTGCTCTTCAGTTAAATCCTGCTGTTCTAGATACACAACAAGAGGATGAAGAAAAAAGGGGGAAACTATGTCCTAGTGCTGAGGGTGGTCTCACAACCTTGCCCCCTTTCTCAAAGGAATGCTGTCACTGCACAAATAAAGCTCACTTTGTTTGTGGCACCATAGACACATGATTTTAATGTTTCGAATACTGAATTTCCTTGATTCTCGATGCATACGGTTTCAGAATGTAAAACAATGTAGGGCAGTACAGAATTAGAAGATTGTTTTCTTATGTGTATATAGAACTCCAATTAAATCGTATCTGACCTCCTGCTCTCCTCCTTCTTGTTTCATTTGGGTATTTTGTATTTCATCTTCTCCCTAACCCTGCAGCTTATACAATTGAAAGCTTTCAAAGTAAACCACATAAACACAATCTGGAAAAGATTCTACAGGATGAACTGGTTTAACAAAATAAGAAAAGACTGAACCCCTTTATTTCTAGTGTTATCCTTGACACTAATAATGATGACTCACACCATCAAATAGCCCTTAGCTCTCTTCACACAATCTTTTCTCGTATTTGTTTTATTTTTTCTACTTTGCCAGAAATCTACATCGTTATATCTCAAGTACATTGAACAAGAACTCTTAGAACAAATGTAGTTGTCCCTAACAAAATATCTCCATTTAACTTACTTTAGGTAACAGTAGATACATCTGTAACCTCTGGAGACATATTCATTGCTTAGCTTGTAGTTTAAACACCCAAAGATGGTACAACATAATAAGAACCTAATGTTATGTTATATTAATTAAATTTATAAAGCGCATAGCTGCTCCAGCAACAGGGCGTCCCAGCGCTGAAACCAGAAATAACATTGCAGGGTGAAGAAAGTGAGAGGCACCTACTAGACCGGGAAGAGCCAGGTTTTTATGGTCCTTCTGAACACCACATGATTATGGATACTCCTGATGGTCACAGGTACAGTTTCAGTGGGCTGATGCCAGTGCTTTAAAAGACCGCCCCCCGTCCTAGCTCTTTGGACTCGAGAGACGCATGCTAGATGTAACTCCATGGAACGCAGTGTGTGGCGTGGTGTATAAAGTGAGAGCAGATCTGATAGAATACGGGGCGCTTGGTGGATGAAAATTTTGTGGGAAATGCATAGGGTCTTAAATGAATTCTCTTGTCCACCGGCAGCCAGTGTAATTTGGGAATAAGTTTCGATACTGGACAACATTAAAGGAGCACAAAGAGAGTGCAAGCTGGCACATTTTGTACCCTCTACAAACGCTGTATCCCAGATTTGTTTGCGCCTAGATACAAAGAATTGCAGTAGTCTAATCTGGAGAGGATCATGACTTGCATTATGATCTGGCATGTTTGTGGGTGAAACAAACCTAACAGAGGGTTGAGTCCATGTATAAGCCCAAAGCAAGCCCCTGCCACTGCTTTTGTTTGGGCTTTGAAGGTCAAGGCACTGTCAACCCAGACGCCCAGGTTTTTTACCTCCTCCTTAGGGGAGAACGCGGATGCCAGTACATCCGGCCTCCACTGGTCTGTCCATAGATGCGTGTCTTTTCCCAACAACAAGATTTTGGGCTTGCTGGCATTGAGCTGTAGGCAGTTGGCTGATATCCATTCGGTTACAGCCAGCACATCATCCTGGAATTTAATAAAGTTATGGTTAGATTTGTTGGAAAAGGAGAAAACCAGCTGAGTGTCATCAGTGTAAGATACTAATGACAGTCCACTGTTTTTTGCCACCACCGCAAGAGGTTGTATGTAGATATTAAAGAGCTTGGGACTCAATGGCGATCCCTGTGGAACTCTGTGATGGACTCCGTACTCTCGAGAGCAGAAAGGAGGTGCAATTAACCTGAAATGATCTGCCATCCCAAAATGATGCAATCCAGTGCAAATACAATGCCACCAACCCCTATCTCCTGCAAGCGTTGTAGCAGGATCTCCTGAGATACTATGTCAAACTCGGCGCTGAGGTAGAGAAGGATTAAGGCTGTGGAATTTCCCTCTTCTAACGAACTACGTAGATGTTCCCTAACCGCCAATAAGGCAGATTTGGTGCTATGGAGTGATCTAAAACCATTCTGAGAGGAGTCCAAAAACTCATTAGACTCCATAAATTACATCAGGGTGGAATTGACAGACGATTCAGTTGCTTTAGCCAGGAATGAGAGACGAAAGATGGGGCGGTAATTTTCTGGTTTGGATACGTCCAGAGAGGGTTTCTTCAGCAGTGGCACAAATTTGGCATGCTTCCATGAGGCCGTTACTGTCGCCGTAGCCAATGATAGATTATTCAGTTCAACACATGTCGGAAGAAGATGTTTTTGAAATTTACCAATTTGATCATGTTTCATAGGGTCAACTGGGTAACAAGATTTGATTTTGTTGCATAGGATCTCTATCTCTGACTGGGATAGTAAAGGTAAAGAGAGCAATGAGGGAGCCAAAGGGCTAATCCCTTCTTTACAGTTCACGATGTCATTCGTCCCTTCCTTACCATTTGCTTTAGCACTCATTGTTGAAAAGCTTTTATAAATATTCTCTACTTTGTTAATGTTAATGAAATAGATAGCCAACTCATCACACTGGGTATTTGAAGTGATGGGAGGTTTGTCTCCCAAGTTAGGATTCTTCAAGTCATTAAGAAGGGAAAAGATTGTCTTTGAGGGATATTGCTATCCATGATATTAGAAGCAAAATATTCAGCCCTAGACTTCCGTATTCGATTATGATAGGCTTTAATGGATGCGCAATACTGTCTTTTTACCTCTGGATCATAAGAGCGTCTCCAGGCACGTTCTAACTTAAAGGTTTTTTTTCAAGAGTCTGGGACTCATTAAACCAAGGATTAGTCAGAGTTTTTTTCCTGTAGGTAAGCTTAGCAGCGATATAGCTATCGAGGGCATGTGTAAGCCAGTCTTGTAAGAGATCATTCACTGCCTCTATGTTGGGGGGCAGCGCGGGCTTCTGTGCTAGTAAAAAGTTGCTAAAATGGTTTGTGTCTAGTTCGTGCCATGGTCGTTTCACAATGGGATGAGGGCGTGGCTGCTGTGGCTTGCCTTGCCAGCGTAATGACATAGAGATAAAGAAGTGGTCCATCCAGGCCATAGGGGAGGGGGAAAGACCTTCAATGAGGGTAAGTTAGAAAATACCGGATCTAACAAATAATCATAAGCTAATTTAAAATACATTGAAATGTTTGCAAACGAGGAAGATACTTGCATCACATTCAGATCACCGTTTCATTTATGTTTATCTTATTTCTTCATTACAGTATAAAGTGATGCAATTCTAGTATGATTTCTTCATTGACTGCAGCAAACAACTGCCTCATAATATTTTCTTAATTTCATTGAAAATACATTGTCTTTTCTGGGACACTCATCTTGTTCATTTTGTAGATACTGAACTTGCCAGCGCTCTATCTGCAAGAAAGTGTACTGCATCCCTTACTCCTCTATGGGACTAGATTATGTTTCTATAAACAACAGAATGTGAATAATAGAGAGTGAAACAGGCTTAATCAAGCATTGCAATCAGGAATACTTTGGGTTCAGAATCCTACTTAAAGCTTACTTTTTCTGACCAATTTTAAGAAGTACAAGAATTGGCCAAATTACTCCCTGTGATCAGGTTCAGTATCAGGCAGTGCACTTTTTTCCCTAAACAAAGCATTGTAAACTAGAACTTTAATCTAATTAGTTCAACTAAACTGAGATAGGAATACACCTCCCAGAACACATTTGTTTCTCAATTGACTGCCGCAGACAGAGACACAGGGGCCGTAAATACATGGTTCTTGCTCAAAACCTTAGGTGTTCTCCTCTGAAACCAACGTGTGTTATTTTTTAGGTCTCACCTAACGATGCAGTGCGAATGCGCTGCCATCGCTTTGCGAGGCATGCATTGTACACTATAGTGTGGAAGCTTCGTGGAAGCGCTGCCCACTCTCCGGACCATCTTTTTCATTGGCTTAGGTTATAAATTGCTGCCTCCGTTTTAGGCTTGTTAGTCCCTCCCCATGACAGCCATTTCAGTTATTTGTATCCTTCCACGGCTATTGGCCCCTTCACTTCTGTGTTGCAGGGTAACTATTTTCTTCTGTGCCGCCCCCCTCCCGTAGTCCGTGGGTTCTCGTCCTCCTCCTCCCTCCCTCTCTCGTTAGTGCCTTCCTGCTCCCTGCCCCCTGCCCTCCGCCCACACTCAAACAAATGCTTATTTACAACACCGTCAAAACAGTAGACCAGGCTTTCATGTGTTAAACCACGTCATTCGTACATCTCGGTGCTTGCATAACTGATCATTTGTACGTGATTCACTCCAAATTGATGAAGATACGAATTCAGCCAATCTAAGATAGTCATTCATTTTCCATGATGATGCGGTTTCCTCATGACCAATAAAGTAACGAGTTGCACAGGAGTCTTTCGGCGGAACGTTGTGATGCAGGAAAATAATTGAAGAGTACGAGAAGAAAATGGAGCGAGCGTGCTCAAAATAAAAACGTTTTTAAAGCATTTTATGTTATTTACTTAAACACATTAAAATAAATGAGTTAGAAAATCAACGCTCCATTCCAAAATGGTGGATGCATTCATGTCTGTCGGAAAGTTGTCAAGTAGTGGGAGCTTTGTTTCACTTCCTGTTGAGAACCTAGCGCTGCACGCTGCAGCAAGATCGGGATTACATTAGAGGTTTTCTGGGTGAGTTCGACACAGGAATGTAGGCGAGTAGTACTGCAGACCCCAAAGATTTATAGGACAGCTGTAGTGCCAGCTTTTAATACCCATTAGGGAAGCACCAGAGTTGTGCGCGCGTATGGCGTATATGAGCTGTAGATATTTTATAGGACACAAAAGGAGCAGATGTGCACACATCTCGAATTTGACCTGAAACGTAAATGAGAAGTGGTCGCTAGCTTGGCAAGATTGACTGATACTTTTCAGTGATATTTTTAAAGGGATTTCAAAGTAATGCATTCTGTAATGTGGTCTTTAAGGGTGGCCATGAGTGTTGCATTTTTCAGGCAAGGGAGTCCACAGGTTTTGGGGGCGGGGGGTGGGGTAGGATCATTTAATGATTATGCCCCTGCCCAGGGCTATAAGTGGGCCGGGTCCTGCCGAGACTGGTCCCTATCGGGCTCTCTGTTTTTGCCCTCACTCTCACGGGAAACAAATCTTAATTCTACAGCACCTGATTGCGTTGCCTCATCTCCATGAGTCCCGATCTAAGCAAGTAAAATGGGCGCCATTGCTGCTAGTTGTGGATTAAAGTGCAGTAGTAGCCAGATGTCGCGATCACGTGCCGGAGACATGGGCACAGAGTGTTAAACTGGCTTCCCATTCCTTCCAGTAGAAACAGAATGCCTGTGTACAAATGCGCTGCAAGTGAGGGGCCACTAGAGGCCGGACGGATAGATCGGCACTACATTACCCAGAAGCCTGGTCTGCGGAAGTAGGCTCTGGTGCTCCGGCCGCAAGAAAGCTACAAAGCCCCTCCTCATCCGAGGATCGGGGCTTGACAAACTCTCCAGCGATGTCTGAGGACCTAGCCGAGAAGTTTTCCCTTGGATTATCACGTAGCGGTGCTACGGTTTTCAAGCTGCCTTTCTCCCGCGTCCCTGTGTCCACGTTTTTGCTCACCACCGCTCCGCATCCGCACACCTCTGAGCCTCGGCCAGTGGAAGGTATTCCCGCCAGAGTGCCGAGTCTCAGGACATTCCTTTCTCCTGGCTGCCTTCGGAGGACAGAAAGGAACTCGCTTTCAAACCCCCTGAACGTTTGGATGCCAGGATTGCCTCTTCAGTGATTCAACTGGGGGCGTTTTTGATCTTCGCAGCAGGACATCAGCGGCACTCTGCGCGCGCAGTTATCAGGTATTTAGGTTTTGTTCTTTTGGGGGAATTGCGCGGGAGTGCTTCCTCCGGATTCGGTCCCTATATGAAGATGGGATTTTCCTATTGCTGATTTTGGTTCTATTGACACAAACATGTAGTGAATGAAACGGTATGTTTTACTGAACAGGATTCTTGCCTACACCTTTATGTTTCCTTACTAAATGCACGAACTCCGGTAACCTGAATTATTCTTTCTATTGGCTACTGCGAGGTGGAGCGTGTGAGTACGATAGTTCTTTCCATGTGGTTGGGATAATTGGTATCCTGCATTGTTCTTATCTGATCCCCGGCTTCTTGTCTCGTTTCCTTATGCAGTTGTCTCTACTGGACTCCCGTGCTCCTGTACTGATGCGGCATGAATGATAAGCAGAAGTAGAACTAGGAGAAACCAGTGGGTCCGCAGTGTTTGTTATTTTATCCTCTTCCCTTTTTCCCCAGGGCGCATTCGTTCATAGTGGTATTCGTTTCACCCTGTGTGGGGCTGCGCCCAGGGGAGTAAGGGGACCTTTCTGCCTACCATCGTTCCTGCTGATGATATTCCGAGGTTAGTGGCTACAAAACCTCCTTTGCTACTAACGCCGCGACACCAGAGTTCAGTGTTTTGGGAGTGAGTGAGTAAACTTGCGTAAGCATGCGCGTGACACTTGCAGACTGAGACTTACTGTTACAGTTTGGCTCTGTTACTAATCCGTGCGCTTTCCAGGCACGCAACGCCCATGGGGCTCACAGGGCTTCAGCCCCTCCTCCCCCCAACCCGTCGTATGTGTCATTCTGGGCCGAGACAGCCTTCCGGGCACACACACAGACAAGTCTTGAGCTGCCATGGTCTGGCGTCCGTCTTAAGGCAGCCGCACCCTTGGAATTCACAGGTCTTTAAAAGACCATTTACGCGTTAACGAGGCTTTTTTTGTTTTTCACCCCTTCTTCACCCCTTCTTAGAGCCCCTGCAACTACACTCTGCATTGCTGGAAGAGTCAGTCCTCCCTGAAATTTTTAGTAGCCAAATCCCTCGCTCCCCCTGCAAAATTTTGCTCTAGTTGTGCCTCTGGCGCTTTCCCCATGCTGCCACTGGTATGTTGCACTCTTACAAAGCAGTCCGCACACTCTCTCTACCATAGTCTATTTATCGGGTGAATGCTTAGCAGTCTCTACCTGTTATGTGCATCCCAGCGTGCCCTCTCAATTAACTGTTTTTGAACTGTCACTCTTGAGCCATTATGTTGTTGGGTTCACACTCCCTAGCTTGGACTCTTTCGATATTTCGCTCATACCCACTTCTCTTCTCCATTTCAATTAGAAGTGTGATCTGATAATGGGGTCAGTTTACTCAACCTTTCGCCTCTGGGTCACAAAATGTAATGGTCTTCAACCAGTAGTAGTCATAAGTAATTATCAGTGACACTTTAAACAGTCCTGGATTTTTTGTTACTGGCTCTTTTCAAGTTTAGCCCTCTCTATCAATGCAATAAGAGAAGCTAGAGGTCCCAGAATACAACGTTTTACCAGAGGAAAGAGCCAAGGTGGGATACAGGTGTCCCTGTCAGACATAACGTGAGTTCTCTAGTCAGCAACCTGACCGATGGTCGGACAACTGTACACGAGGCACAGGTGTGTGTTCCCTATTCCCTATTCCGGACCCTTCTAATAACTAATCAAACCTCATTCACGCACGCAAAAGGGCATTGGACAGTAAAGGAGTTATTAACGTATTAAAACCGTTCCGAACGAAGGGGCATATTATCAACGGCCAGCGATAATTATCGCTGGCCGTTCATAGCGATAGAAAAATTATCGCCAGCTATTGCTGAATATTATCGCCATGATAACGCTATATTTACAACGCATAGCGTTATGGTGATAATATTTCAGCGATAGCGGTGTTTTCAATGGAACATCGCTGGTTTTCCAGCGATGTTCCATTGAAAACAGCGATAACATTGCTGATAGGACCCTATCAGCATAATCCATATCCCATTAAAAGTATGCCTTAGTCAGGAATTTAACAGGCTGAGGTAGCGCGATTTTTTTTATCGCTGCACCTCCTTGTTAATATCGCGAAGCTGCCTTCACGATATTAACATGTGTTGTTTTCACAGCCACGCCTCTTTTGCATCTCATTAGCGATGCGAGGCGAGGCTGTGAAAAAACGGGCTCTACATCAAGGAAACATGCGCTAGCGTGTCCTTGATGATATTGCAATATAATTATCGCCGCTTTTCGCCCAAAAACGGACGCTAAAGCGGCGATAATTATATCGCCAGCCCTTGCTAATATGCCCCGAAGTATGGCAAAAAGTTTCTCATATTATTTCTTGACTTTCTGCCCTCAGATAAGTCATTTTCACTTGTTTATATTTTGATCAGCAGTATTGATATAATGCTTCTATACCTTTGGTGTGATGGAGATGGGGAAGCAGGCAGCACCACAGTGATCATCTGGGTATTGGATTGTCGTTCTGCTTTTATAAAGAGCTGAAGTAGAGAGCAGGACAAAAGTACAAAATCAGGGTCCGTATATTGTTAGGATATGTTTGTTGTTGTGCTCATTGCGCTGGGATTGCAATTATAACTGGGGAAATGTGTATCTCACCCCACAAATATGGGGTGCAATTAAGTTTGCATCCCAGTTTAATTTTGGCAGGTGAAACCTGTCGGAATTTATCTGGGGAAAATGCGCAGCATTTACTCGAACATGTAGCTGTTAGTGCAATAAGCACAAACATCCACGTGTGTTTCTCCCAAATGTCGGATTAGGCATAAATCACACCAAATGGGTTCCAAAAACACCACTGTCGGGTTTTATTGAATTTGATTATTACTTCTGACACGAGACACTTGTAACCGGCTGTTAGATCTGGGGGTCTCTAGTTGGCAGGGTAGGTACCACTGTCCAAGTAGGGACACTTGCTTCTAGTCAGGGAAAGGGGGATACACGGTTAAGATAACCCCTGCTCACCCTCTAGGTAGCTTGGCCTGAGCAGTCTAGGCTATCAAAGGCAATGTGTAAAGTATTTGTACCAACACTCACAGTAACACAGTGAAAACACCACAGATTTACTCCACACCAGTTTTAGAAAAATAAGGTATCTTTACTAAAAACTTCACAAGACCAAATACTACAGAAAAACCAACATACAATCAAAAAGGTTACTTTAAAGATAGTTCAAGAGTTTGCAGAAAGTACTACAGGATGTAAAAGATAGTGTACTGCACAATGCGAATCTCAAGGCACAAAATGCGACACTCTCGTGCCCAACAGTACCTGTAGTTGCGATAAGGTTTCCAAAAGCTATAACAAGGAAGATGGCAAAGGCGATGCGATACTCCTGAGATCTTGGGGAGGCTTTGCAGCAGCCCTGCTTCACGCAGCAGAGGTGGATGTGCCGGCTCCGATCTGTAGGGGGAGGATGCGATGACTTTGGCTTTCGTTGCGTAGGTTTCTTAGGGGGAAGCTTCACGCACAGGTACGATGCGACGATCTTCGATGCGGCGCGAAGCGCGGCACAGCGCTGACTTCTGGCGCCGCAACCCTCGATGCGTCATGGGACGGGACTCTGTGTTGACACACGCAGCAACTGGATACTTCCACGCACCGGCAGTGGTGCAGCCCGCAAACTGGTTCTGCGACGACCCTCGCAGCGTCAGGAATCTTCACGCACCGGGACGATGCTCGACGCACTCGGCGATGCGGGGACTCCGGGTGCTGCGATGATGCCACGATGAAATTCTCCTCGCACTCTCGTTCTTGCGATTCACAATCGGATGATGCGTTGGGTACCAGTTACTCTTTTTCACGCTTCTGCTTCCCAGCTCCCAAACACAGCAAAACAACCTCCTGAGGCCCCAAGACTGGGCAAGCACTCCAAGGCAGGTCAGAACTCCTTCAGCAGAGTTCCAGGGGAGCTGGTGGTGAAGTCCTTTTGTTCCTGGGACTTCTTAACAGGGAGCCAGCTCTTCTCAGGCCCTTGGAGATCAGAATCAAAAGAAGTGGACACAGCAAAGTCCTTCCCCTCTCCTTGGCAGCAAATCAAAACAGCAAGCAGGCAGTCTTCTCCTCTTCAGTTCTTTTCAGCTTTCTCCTTGGCAGAGGTTCCTTCCTAGTTCCAAAGTGATCTAAAGTTTAGGTGTCTGGGGTCCTCTTCTTATACCCCTCCAAGTCTTTGTCTCTCTTTGTTTCAGTGGGGGGATTCCCCTGCTCAAACCGGTTCCTGGGTGTGCTCTGCCCTGGAGCACCTGGTTCCTGTCAGAGTGAGGGGCAGGGTCGTTAGACGCTCAGCAGGAGGTGGAGCCTTCTTTGTGCTGGCAGAGGCAGAGTCCTCAGCCTGGCCAGCAGGGGGTGGAGCCAGCATTGTGCTGGCAGAGGCAGCCCTACTCAAACCCAGGGGTTGCTCCTCCCACCCATCTAGAGCAGATCTCCCTATTCACCCTGCTGCTGACTCATCCAGACTCCTGGAGCCACCTAGCCCATCACATGACACCAGTCAGCCAATCTGCACACAGGCACACAGGAAGGTTAAACAGGAGAATAGCTACTTTCTAAAAAGTGCTATTCTCACACAGTGAATTTAAAAATCATCCTGCTAAAAAGATGTATAATTAAATTCTGAACACAAAGATACCAAACTTGGATTTTCCATCTTGCCTTTAGGGGAAGATAGGCATGTAAACAGCCTCCCCCATTCTGTCCTATGGGAAAGATAGCCTCTCAGCAGTGAACAACGAAAATGGCTGTAATTCACTACCAGGGCATGTTACACACCTCAGTACATGCCCTACCTTTCAGATACACTGCACCCAGCCCAGGGGGGTACCTAGGGCCACCATAGGGATGCCTGACATGTACAGAAAGGGAAGGATAAGGCCTGGTCAGTGGTTGCACTGGCCAGGTCGACATGGCAGTCCTGGACTGCACATCGGCACTGCAAGCAGGCCTAAGACTTCATTTTAGGGCTACTCATGTGGGTGGCACAATCAGTGCTGCAGGCCCACTAGTAGCATTTGAATCACCAGCCCTGGCACATTCAGTGCACTTTACTAGGGGCTGACAGGTGAAACAAATATACCAATCATGGATAACCAATCAATATAACAATTTATACAGAGAGCATATGCACTTTAGCACTGATCAGCAGTGGTAAAGTGCCCAGAGTCCTATTGCCAACAACCACGGGTCAGAAAAAATAAAGGAGGAAGAAGCAAAAAGTTTGGGGATAACCCTGCAAAAAGGGCCATTTCCAACACAACCCCCTTCCAGCCTAAAGCCAGGGTAGACCAAGCGATACCTCGATGGGATTCCCTGCTTAGGGCGATAGAACACGGAAACTGGCCCAAATTGCAGGGCACTATTCCTATTCTACGCCTTCCTGAACCCGGTTGGATCTCTCCATCCATACTCTCAGGGTCCACCAAGCCAACCCATGTGGAACCCTTCTCTTCACCTGTGGACACCACCTGTGCAGCACCTAGCCTTAACTTGCCCACAGGTGTGTCCCAACAGACAGACAGCAAGCCGCAGTGACCAGTGACAGTGGTCAGGGATGAGACCCAGGCCTTATTTCTCTCAGGGCCCTCAAATCCCTGTGGCGTCAGAGGGTGGGGGGCAGTAGCCCCAGGTGCTTGGCACCCTTTGTCCACTCCCTTCCCTGTCAGGTCGGGTCTGACAACCTGGCACTGACCCACCAGCCCCGGGCCTGTATCCGGTGGCTGGACAGGAGGCTGGGGTGGGCTGTCCCATACCCGTTCCTCCTCTTCCTTGGGGCTCTGTACCCTCCCACCTGGAGCGGTACCCCCTTCTAGAACAGTCAGGGCACCTGTGGCAGGTGTCCTGCACCATTCGCCCACCAGTTCAGGGGTTCTATCCTGCAACTGGTCTCCCAACCTAGGGTTTAAACCCTCAGGTTGCACCGGGGTCAGAGGCAAGGGCTCTCTCCCTCTGCACCCCCTTCCAGAGTGCTGCACCCTCCCCACTGGAGTGATACCCCTGGAAGCCAAACCGGTCAGGACACAGATTACAGATGTCCTTCCCTCCAGGTCAGGCAGATCCTGAACCTGGCCTCCCAACCCAGGGACTAAACCCTGCGGTTGCACACCCGCCTGGCATGCCAGGACTTCTGGGGACTCACACAGTATCTCCCCGAGGGTGACACATGACGCATGTGTCTCGTGACAGTCTGCCTGGCGCAGATCTCCCGGCCCCTGTCCACCTGACAGTGCGCGAAGATCCCCCAGGACAGAAGCGGTGTCACCATGGTCACTCCTAGGGGACTCAGCCCTTCTGGCTGGTCCCTGAACCACTGGTTCTCCCACTGGGGAACACATCCCCCTCTCACCCCTCAGTCTGGACTTCTGCACCCTCCCAACTGGAGCGGTACCGCCAGACACCAGAACCACTGGAGCTCTGTTTACAGAGGCTCCCGGTTCTCCTGACACTAGGAGATCCTCCTCAAATGGCCTACTAGCACTGTCTAGGCCCCCAACCTGGTGTTCCCTTAAGGAACCCTTAAGGCCCTGAGACTGGGTTTCGGGCACCTTGGGACCCACAGTCCCACACTCACCCCTTCTCCACTGAGACAGGACGTGAGCCCCTACACCCCTCCCACTACACTGGGACCTAACAGGGCTACACTGAACCTCTTCCACCTCACAGGTCTGGAAGATATCTGCACCACTACTTTTGGGATCACTCCCCAATGCCTCTTCAGACCCTCTGGCATCCAACCAAAGGTCTGCCTCCAACGCAAGCTCCCTGGAACCAGAGAACTCACTCTCCACCGGGTGTTGGCATAGCTCTGGAAAACAGGGACTTAAAATATGCTCTCCAACAACTGAATCACACAACCCCCCACAGTTGTTAACCAAGCTACCCTTTGCCTCACCCTCCAGTGCCTCACACAAGTACCCCACACCACTCTCCTGAGATTGGCAAGACAGTACCTGACTGTCTCTGTCACACAACTCACACTCTTCTGGGCGGTCTTCACACTCACACACCAAGGTTTCTACCATGGGGGAACCCCTCTCCCTGTACCTCTCATCTAGGGTCAGTAGAGTGTCCCTCCCACCACTAGGAATATGGTCCCCTGTGCCAGTTCCCCAATCTACTTCAGGGACACTGCACTCCACTGGAACTACATCATAAACCTGAACCCCCTGGTGTATGCCAACCCCCTCCTTCAAGTCAGGTGCCACATCTCTGGGTGTTTGTACCTTTCTCTCAGCACTAGAAACTACAATCTTGCTGCCACCATCTGAGCTGGACTCCACCTCCAACTCAGCAAAGCTCACTTCTTGAGCTACCCATTTTTCTTCTTCAGCTGAGACACTCATGGCCTCAAGCCTCTCGAGCTCCAACTCAAGCTCCCTCATCCTTTGTTCATGTGCCAAGGTCAATTTAAATTCTTCCAAGGCATACATCTTCTTGCTCTCTTCTACTTTGTTCTGGGCTTCTATTTCCATCAGCTTCAACTCAAGCCTCATGACTGCTAACTCATGATCTCTAACCCTTTGATTCTCCTCCAACTCCTCTGGAGTGAGACTCCTACTGGAATGGGAGCTGCCAGCCCTTGAGACTGGTCCGACCACGGGCAGATCTGGGGGAACAAAACCATTCTCTTCATCTGCATCATCTTCCTCTTGGGCCTCCCACCAGGCCTTCAAGACTCTTTGTAGCACATCCTTTCTAGATCCGCTTTTCACAGGGCAACCAAGGTCTTTGCAGAATTGCTTGAGCTCCTCAAATTTGTACGAATACAGATCCTCAATGGAAAACTCCAATTCTGCCCTCTCACTTGTTGCCACCTGAGACATGATGCTCATGAAGAGTTACTCAAAAATAGAACCAAAAATACAGTATGTGGTTGCGTAGTGGTCTGCACTTAAACTAGTGATGTACACCAATTACTGTGGGTCAAGTACAAATACACGTTCAATCCTCACCGCTGACCACCAATGTTAGATCTGGGGGTCTCTAGTTGGCAGGGTAGGTACCACTGTCCAAGAAGGGACCCTTGCTTCTAGTCAGGGAAAGGGGGATACACTGTTAAGATAACCCCTGCTCACCCTCTAGGTAGCTTGGCCTGAGCAGTCTAGGCTATCAAAGGCAATGTGTAAAGTATTTGTACCAACACTCACAGTAACACAGTGAAAACACCACAGATTTACTCCACACCAGTTTTAGAAAAATAAGGTATCTTTACTAAAAACTTCACAAGACCAAATACTACAGAAAAACCAACATACAATTAAAAAGGTTACTTTAAAGATAGTTCAAGAGTTTGCAGAAAGTACTCCAGGATGTAAAAGTCAGTGTCCTGCACAATGCGACTCTCAAGGCACAAAATGCGACACTCTCGTGCCCAACAGTACCTGTAGTTGCGATAAGGTTTCCAAAACCTATAACAAGGAAGATGGCAAAGGCGATGCGATACTCCTGAGATCTTGGGGAGGCTTTGCAGCAGCCCTGCTTCACGCAGCAGAGGTGGATGCGCCGGCTCCGATCTGTAGGGGGAGGATGCGATGACTTTGGCTTTCGTTGCGTGGGTTTCTTAGGGGGAAGCTTCACGCACAGGTACGATGCGACGATCTTCGATGTGGCACGAAGCGCGGCGCAGCGCTGACTTCTGGCGCCGCAACCCTCGATACGTCACGGGACGGGACTCTGCGTCGACACACGCAGCGACTGGATACTTCCACGCACCGGCAGTGGTGCGGCCCGCAAACTGGTTCTGCGACGACACTCGCAGCGTCAGGAATCTTCACGCACAGGGACGATGCTCGACGCACTCGGCGATGCGGGGACTCCGGGTGCTGTGATGACGCCGCGATGAAATTCTCCTCGCACTCTCGTTCTTGCGACTCGCAATCGGATGATGCGTTCGGTACCAGTTACTCTTTTTCACGCTTCTGCTTCCCAGCTCCAAAACACAGCAAAACGACCTCCTGAGGCCCCAAGACTGGGCAAGCACTCCAAGGCAGGTCAGAACTCCTTCAGCAGAGTTCCAGGGGAGCTGGTGGTGAAGTCCTTTTGTTCCTGGGACTTCTTAACAGGTAGCCAGCTCTTCTCAGGCCCTTGGAGATCAGAATCAAAAGAAGGGGACACAGCAAAGTCCTTCCCCTCTCCTTGTCAGCAAAGCAAAACAGCAAGCAGGCAGTCTTCTCCTCTTCAGTTCTTTTCAGCTTTCTCCTTGGCAGAGGTTCCTTCCTAGTTCCAAAGTGATCTAAAGTTTAGGTGTCTGGGGTCCTCTTCTTATACCCCTCCAAGTCTTTGTCTCTCTTTGTTTCAGTGGGGGGATTCCCCTGCTCAAACCGGTTCCTGGGTGTGCTCTGCCCTGGAGCACCTGGTTCCTTTCAGAGTGAGGGGCAGGGTTGTTAGACGCTCAGCAGGAGGTGGAGCCTTCTTTGTGCTGGCAGAGGCAGAGTCCTCAGCCTGGCCAGCAGGGGGTGGAGCCAGCATTGTGCTGGCAGAGGCAGCCCTACTCAAACCCAGGGGCTGCTCCTCCCACCCATCTAGAGCAGATCTCCCTATTCACCCTGCTGCTGACTCATCCTGACTCCTGGAGCCACCTAGCCCATCACATGACACCAGTCAGCCAATCTGCACACAGGCACACAGGAAGGTTAAACAGGAGAATAGCTACTTTCTAAAAAGTGCTATTCTCACACAGTGAATTTAAAAATCATCCTGCTAAAAAGATGTATAATTAAATTCTGAACACAAATATACCAAACGTGGATTTTCTATCTTGCCTTTAGGGGAAGAGAGGCATGTAAACAGCCTCCCCCATTCTGTCCTATGGGCAAGATGGCCTCTCAGCAGTGAAAAACAAAAATGGCTGTAATTCACTACCAGGGCATGTTACACACCTCAGTACATGCCCTACCTTTCAGATACACTGCAACCAGCCCAGGGGGGGTACCTAGGGCCACCATAGGGATGCCTGACATGTACAGAAAGGGAAGGATAAGGCCTGGTCAGTGGTTGCACTGGCCAGGTCGACATGGCAGTCCTGGACTGAACATAGGCACTGCAAGCAGGCCTAAGACATCATTTTAGGGCTACTCATGTGGGTGGCACAATCAGTGCTGCAGGCCCACTAGTAGCATTTGAATCACCAGCCCTGGCACATTCAGTGCACTTTACTAGGGGCTGACAGGTGAAACAAATATACCAATCATGGATAACCAATCAATATAACAATTTATACAGAGAGCATATGCACTTTAGCACTGATCAGCAGTGGTAAAGTGCCTAGAGTCCTATTGCCAACAACCACGGGTCAGAAAAAATAAAGGAGGAAGAAGCAAAAAGTTTGGGGATAACCCTGCAAAAAGGGCCGTTTCCAACACCGGCTCTTTGCTTCAGGTATTCTTCACTTAGGAAATGCCTATAGAGATATGCACAATTATTTGATTTCTAAGTGATGCAACCTGTCGGATAGAGCACAAGATTGGCGACTGAGCTGGCACATTCTTACCTAATTGCTTAACCGACCTTTCAGTCCATCACAGCTGTTAGGTGTTCACTTTATTCCTTCTGCACTTTGACCTATTAGTAAGATTCTGGTTGGGAGTGGTGTGGCGCAGCGGCCTGAGAGACTGACTACGGCACCGGCGGCAGCTCAGCTCACCCTCATGTGACTCTGGGCAATAGCTCACTTAATCGTCCCGACGGTTCCCAGCGCCTTGAGACCCGTAGGGGTGAAAAGCTCGCGCTTTACAAATGTGTAATCTAATGGTATTGAATGGCTCTGCAGTCAGTAATATTTTGAGTCATGTACTGTCTTACAGTGTGACTTATGATTGTATTAATTTTACCAACAATGTTTACGTACTTTTCAGCCTTCTTCCCACTAGGTCCCATAACCCCAGCAGTACCCTGTCCCCCCCCCCCCCACCAACTATGATTCCCCTCACTCTTTTTGTCGTACCATCTTTTTTTAGATGATTATTTTGCGGTAATTGTTGGGGGATCATACAGCCTCACCCTCTAGTCTCACTGACTGAGCTAAGCATCAGCTTTTCATTAAATAAATAAATAAACGTGTTCTCTTTTTATAAGTTCCAACAAAGGGTCCAACATTCCAATGGGTAGGCGTTTTATATAACTTTTGTCTTTTTCTTTCACACATAATTTACTCATGTTTTGTATTAGGCACTAGATGTATTCTGCACCACTTCCTCACGTGCAGGTTTCTTGAATGGCATTCTTCTTTAAAACTGAATCAAACCCTTGTAAAAATAGAAATCAGACACCCTTTGTATCTTCTGCCGCAAATACAGATATGCCTGGGTAACTCTATGCAAACTCCATGGATTCTTCAAACACTTGGATTATTAATTTTTCCAATTGAAATTGAGCACTGTAATATTCTTGCGGTAACCATTAAATAGTATCCCATATCTCTTACAGGTACTCTTCATTACTCTTAGTACTAGAGTCTTTGTATCAGTTATTACTTTGAGGTAATCCACATGAACGACAGGAAATGCTGCCACTCAAACCCTCCGGCACCCCATTATGGGTACCATAAAGGACTTAGCCTATCCAGCATACTCCTATCTGTCCAAAACTAGAGCAAACAAAGGCCGAAAGTCATGGGAAGGATGGGTGGGTGGTATTGACTGGTATGAGAATTTCAGGATTAATGGTATTAATGATTATTTTTTTGTATGCATTGCTTCTGTGACGTAACGAAGCTCGAGGGGGCCCCCTGAAAAGTACAAGGAGAGCTTACCCCCCTCTGGAGTCAGTCAGGAGCTCTGAGGCCAGGGTACTGTGCTGAGGAGGCCCCCTGGAGTTCGGACCCCCCCCGCACCGTGGAGGCTGCTGCGGGGTCCTATTTTACGCCACTGCATTGCTTTAGTTAAATAAGAGGCCACACATATGTCATAGCAACACACGTCAAATCACCTCATCTGGTATTCTAGAAGATTTTGGCAAAACAAAGGTTGGATACAAAAAGGTAGTGGAATCAGTAGAATTTGAAGTCAGCTACAGTTGAAAGTTGTAAGATACTGCTATTGAGGGCATATGTTTTCATGGTTCTGTTGACGGCTTTGAGAAGGAGAGGAATGATTGTAGGCCCAAACTTGGCTGACTCAGAGGTGCTTCTGTTTACAAGGAAAGTTACCATGATAGAGTTAGGATGTGGAACCTGAGTTTGTAAAAAGCACAGAGATTGTATAAGTCATGGGTGAGGTGAAGATGTGCTTGTTGCACTGTCCATTCGGATGTTGCTAAGGAGATAATTGTACCCTACACAGTCCTAAACATCGGTTGCATTTTGTGGATTTTTGTGCTGGCACATTCTGAGGAACATCTTCAACCCCTCGACATAGTATGGTTATTCTGATATGTTCTAACTGGCAAGAGCCTGCTTAGTCTCCTTTTGGTGACAGTTTAGTCATTTGTCCCGGTCATTACAAAATATAGGGTTAAATGTGCAGCTTTGCAGTATGACACAGACTCAACGTTGCAGACTAAACGTTTTAAACCTCTGCTGTGCTATTCACTTCTCAATTGTACTTCCCTGTGAGATGCTCTATTCAACAACAGTTTTGCTTCAAACAATGCAGCTGCGGGGCAGAAAGCTGTTGGTGAATGGCAGATCTTGTGGTTAATAATCTTTCGGTCAATTCCTTTCCTATAGGTTCCTGTAGCACTATTCTTCTGGTTGTTTGCCGTTTGGCACATCATTTGTAGAGAGCCCTGGGTCTGTCCTGTCTGTTTGTTTCAGAGATATATTTCCCCAGAAAACTTTCCACCCTTTAACTTTACCAGCCATAGACAAGAAAAGTAATAAACGCAAACTATTCCGTGACCTTTGCCAATTGAGAGCCAGTCAGAGAAAACTAGGTCAGCATTCTGGGATGCTCCGCAGGCCAGTTCTGAGTCCTAGCAAAGACATCAAATTCATAATAGAATCACCACAGGACTTGGATTGGGCATCCTCACCTCCTTTTGGCACTCCTTCCCCTCCCACATCAATTTATGTACTAGGCTGTGTTTTTTCCTTTATGATCTACAAGTATGTATATGGTATTTCTTTATCGCAGACCTAGCCAAAAGGCAGCAGAGTGCTGAACATGGTCAGCTACGATATTGAGCCACTAAGTCTAAACATCTCCAAGGTTGGCAATCCTTTTGCTCTGCACTTAACAAACTCAGTGATGCACATTTTTCAGGTAATGGTCATCCATATCCTACAAGCCCTTTTCATTCTACCTGCTATTGGGCTACTTTGATTTGTGTGCTTGCCATCAATTTACCCCATAGTTTGTCACTCTATTTGCAGTTTTTTCAAAAATATTTTGTTTAGCTCAATTGGATGAAATTAATTCTGCCAGAGAAAGTGTTGCATAATTTTGATAACCGTGTCTGATTATTTAGATACATTTGCCACATAATTCTAGTAGCCCTTGCAATGGGAAGCCTGTACAGAACGGTTTGTGCGCGGTCGTTAAATTAAGTAAATTTTACTAACTTGACTTAAGCACTTTGGCAGAGCCAATAGCTCTAGCTAAACACTCACAAGGTCCCAATAGTGAGACCGATTGCATTGCAAATGCTTGTTATGTGCTACTGTTCTGTTAACCTCATTGCACTCTGAAAGGGCTTGTGTCTGGCACCTTGAATCATAAAACAATTGCAAATCAATAAATGCACTATAATGCCACAGACATAGCAAGTAGGAGTTACAAGCACAGCACCCACACCGATTTACACATGGACAGTGGTTCACCTATTGTGCCCATTTGGTGTTGTGGCTACAGGCAATGCTGCAGTGGTACTTGAGAAACCATGAATGGTATGGCAGGTTTCTGGTTCTCTGATCTTTTTCTCTCGTTTTGGTGTATAGCCTATTTTCCCCCATTTGTAAGTGATTGTATGCCTTCAAAGAACCCAAGGTTGGTGTGTGTCTGTGAAATGCCACAACATTGTGCAGGAAAGCTCTACTGGAAAATATATACAGAAACCCAACTCCCCCTTTCTAGTAACGTGTATTCTCATCTCTTTCACTGCCTAGCATTTATCTGCCAGGTTTCCTACAATGTTCATCTGAAACATATCCACCTTGACTACTCCCAGGCGCCAAAATGTGGGTTAGATTACCTGGACTTTTGTCTTCCCTGCGCATGCACAACACATGTGAAAAATCATTGTATGATGAGAACGTGGAGGTATGTTTTTTTCCAAATTCCCCTGTTTTATGGCTGGTTTTAAAAATTGGTATATTCGAAGCTGGCTTTCTTGCACTATGGAGAGAATTGACAACATTTTGTGTAAGACCATCTTAAGGGTTTCTGTGAATTAATGATACATCCTAAATAACTGTGGGCCTTTCTATGATTTGATGCTGTGTTTCATTATTGAAAGGGTACCAATAAAAACTACATTAAAGATTTCTCATAAGATACCATGAACAGTGCATTGGCACATAATTTATTCACTCTTCCTTTGTGCTGTAACCCCAGGAAAGGTACAAGGAAATGAAATATCTAATGTTGAAACAAGTGCGGGCTTAGAACATAACAGCATAACAGTATAACTACAGCGTATAAATTCCCTATCTCATCTTTGCTGATGGAATAAATATTTCAGACAAGCAAAGTACTTTGGAAATGATCCCCCGTGCAGCGTTGCCTGCTCGAGTTCAATTATTTCTAAACCAAGCAATTTTCTCATATCAGTGAATCTGTTTTTATTGCAAATAGAGTTGTATAACAGGAGGCGGATGCACCGATGATACACTTACTTTATGGTAACATTACCAGCTCATACAGATTGTGGGTGCTTCCTTTCACATAAGCGTGCGCACATACACACACACGCGCAAACACACACACAAAGAAAAAGGAAAAGAAAAAATGTGTTGACAATCGATTAGTAAATGTCCACTAGCAATAAAGTAACTGTCTGCAACAATACAAATAAGAGTCCATCCAATACCATGCAGATTGTAGTATTGTTGTAACTAAATGCAACACATTAGTGTTCTCCTGTAGGACATAGTGACTCTCCATACAATACCATGCAGATTGTAGTATTGTTGTAACTTAATGCAACGCATTAGTGTTCTCATGCAGGACATAATGACTCTCCATACAATACCATGCAGATTGTAGTATTGCTGTAACTAAATGCAACACATTAGTGTTCTCCTGTAGGACATATTTACTATGAATAAACAATCAGAGGCTCCATTACCAGCGGTGATATTCATTAGGATTTGTGAGCTTTCATTCAATCCTTACAAAATGTGTTTTGCAACAATTGGAGAAATGACGGACCTACAGTGTTGGAATTGTTCCAGGAAAATCTTCAGAAGCTCCTTTGAATTCAGTGGATTTTGGTTCAGAGTGCGAGAGGACTAGAATTCCAGATTCCATGCGTTATCTCCGCAACAAATTGGGCTATTATGAGTTTTCTTCTGGAAATGGAGTAACATGGATCTGGGAAAACGGGGTCCTTCTCTATGTGGTATTTCCAGATTTCAGAGTGGACTGGTGACATGTTCCACCTTGTGTAAGTAGGCGGAAAGTGCCTGTAAAGGGTTGAAGGGGGTCAGATGTTTGGGGGTGTGCTGATGGGGGTAAGCGAAGGGCCATGCCAGTCTGAGGGAGCATTATCTGCTCCTTCTTGTGGTGCTGCTGGGAAAGGGAAGGGGCTGTGCTCATGTCCCAAGCTGCTACTTCAGTCTCTGCAGCACTTTTACCTTGTATGGATGTGCACCTATTGAAACCATGGCCTTTTTCAGTGGGTCTAGAATTCACGGGTCAAGAGACTCTGGGGTCCTCCTTATGGCCAAAAGCGGTATCCCACCCAGAGTTATCAGTCTGGGTAGGATATAGCAACTCAACCAATAGGCTCAAATTAGACCAACATCATTATGTTTGTGAAAATCTCTACTGTTCATCAAATGTTCATAACTACACTGGGTGCCACTTTGATATTGTGGTGGTAAGTTCAAACTTGTGTCCTACAAGCGACAAATTATTAGTGACAAATATAATAAAATGTCTTTATATCTACTGGAGCTTTAAGTTCTGTCTGAGCATTAGATTTACTCCCTGTAGTGTAACATCTGGAGCAATCTCTTATTTATCATTAAAAGATTTCTTTTTACATTACACTTCCACTGAGCTCTGAAATTGATCCAAGACGTTTCAGATTTCAGACCATAAGTAATTCATTTAGAGTCAGAAAGGAAAAGAAAATCCTCTAATTTCTGGAGAAAACTCTAAATATAAAATAGATTCCTGCGGCTGAATTTGCTGTGGATGAAATTTGGATAGTGGATTATATTCTGCAATTAGATCTTCCTTCTGAAATGCAAGGATCTCAGTCTCCTCTGAGCACTAAATGACTCCGTAAATGTATCTAGGTATATTTTGAATTCTTGAGTGGATCAGTGCTTCATATATCTGACCTTTGTCTAATCTTCGCCATGGTAACTATGCGGAAATTACTGTCGGCAGTTATTATGCCGCAACATCATGGTACATCCTTGAACTAAAATTATTTTTAGCATGGATACGATTTGTTTTAGTTTTGAAAGGAAGTGAAGAACTGACTTTCCGAAGCGAGATAACTGTGCAATGATAATCAAAATGTGGCTGTTTATAAATTCATACTTAAAGCCCTGGCCCTAATGAAACAAAATTTATAAAAACAAATGTTGAGCTGCTCTTTGTTCTTGAAAATTGTAATAAATAGTTGATGACCTTTCATAGACAAACAGTTTGTCCAACTTTTTTGAGTCTTCATTTAGCAAACATAAATAACGAGTTAATTAAAGCACTACCAGATAATTTGAATGGAAGCAGATACAGTATAGGCTGTAAAGTTGTTGACTTTAATTGAGCTAGTCCTCATCTCATCAAGGCCTCGTAGTAGATAACTTTCTCTTTGATTTAGTATCAAGGTACAACAATGTGAATGTTAGTGATCCCTTGAAGTGATGCTTGAATGCTAATTACTATTAAACAAATGTACTGGTGCTCTCTACAAGGAGATGGGTTCTTACTTTCCCCATGTGTATTTTGCGTTATGTTCATACACTTAAACTTTAACTAAAGATGGTATTTGCTCTTTGTATATTTTCCATATATGCATCCTTCTACACAAGAGAGGCGAATATATCATTGCTAACCAAATACATGTAGTTGTGTTAAATTGACAATAATAAACAACTATTTTTCTGTTTTCGGTGAAGGAGTCTCTCTCTTTCAAAATTATCCAACAATATTAAACCCTGTATGAACTAAGAATTCTACTTCGAAATCCCTACATATTTACTTTGTGAAAACTCATGATGAGTATATTTCCATTCCTCTATAATCCTATGTCTAATTGATCCCACCCCGGGATTTGGTGAGAAAGTTAATGTTCAGTGAATATGTAAAACAGGTTGGCTCTGCCACGATTTGCTGCTCTAACTACTTTTCAGCTCTAACGCAGCATGTTTTGCGTAAAAAAAGCATTCAGTGTATTTTGTCCTGACCATCCTCTAACGTTTTCAGACAAACAAGGGGAAACACCCTATTACCTCAGTGATGCTCAAATTGTGGAATCATGGCATTTAAACGTAATTGCTATATAGCTCTGGGCACACATCTCATCCATCAGCGATTTTACCGTGGAAGGGAGGTTAATGTTTTCAGCATCCTGTGACTTCTTCCAGGATTAGCTTGAGAGAACCTTGGGTAACTCTCCAACTATGAACTACCCCAGGGTCTAACTGTACAGAGGCTCCTATCAGGTTCATCTTCATACTCCTCTCTCTTCTATTTCCAATTCCCAGCTCCTCACTCTCTCCTGCACCTCAGCACCAGTTTGTATAAATCAATGACTATATCACAACTGCTTCAGCACTGGCTGACACCAGAACACTATGCACAACAGCACATATACAAAACCTATCCTGCAGACAGAAACATAGTGGAAAACAAAACTGAAGGGGAAGTTTGAATAAATCAACAATCTAAGGTCACTGTGAATCCTGCTCAGACTAAATAAGATTGACCTACTAAATATGGCAACATCAGTTCTGCTCTGCCTGTCCTAGATAAAAACTAGATTGTTCATCTTTGCAGGTGTAGGCACTACTTTATAACAACCAGAATCCTATTATTTAAATTTCTGGCAGTTTTATACCATGTCTTTAGGAAAGATGAAGGTCACAGATAGGCCCTGGAAGAGGACAAAGTGTAAGATTATTTAACTCAGTTTAAAGGAAGTACCATGTATTGCCAGCAACGCCTGCCTGGTCAACTTAACAGCGTGCACTCAATTAAACGGAATTTAGAATAGCTTGTGTTGATAGTAAGATACAAGTATTACCATTGTGAAACCATTTTGAATCATATCAAATGTAACTTTAAAACGATGTTTTTATATATGCAGTTTATTGAAAAGAAAGAAATGATGCAAAGTCCTATAATAAAGCACAAAACTAACCATCAGAAGCTCGTAACAAAGACAACGAATTTTACATCGTATCCTCCTGTAACACTGTACAATGTATCACCTATCACCAGAAAAAAACGACATAATCAAAGTTTACACTTTTCTGTTGCCCAACTGACGAAATACGATAGCAGAACACGATTATCAACAAGGTACAGAAGGCATACCAGACGAGAAAGACACACATTCCAAAAATGACTAGCAATATTAGAGACTTTACCAATGAATACATTACTCAAACATCAAAGCACATTCTCCAATTATCCACTGATGTTTTCTAGTTTCGACAATCTTCAGATTTTCTCTCTTGACATCACTATCGCCCTGCACACCCATGATTGCAATGCAGGTCTTTAACAGCATCAAAAAAGACAGCAGATGATTATTGTGACTGTTGTGACTATAATCATCCAAATGTGGAACACGGGATGATAGAAATAGTGTTATCAATCTTCATGAAAGGTGATATACTCATAACTCATGCTGTACTCATAAAGGGTTAAAAAAGCAGCTGATAGATCATATATTACATCCATATATAAAATCGACCAAAGTAGTCTACTTTGAATCACTTGTGATTCTTAAAAATGCAGCATAATGGTTCACAGCTGAGAGCATTGACATATACTGATAAAATAAATATTTCTTTCTTAGGTGATAACGATGCAATCATTTTTTCATTTCATAAGGCTTTATTCGAACAAGAAAAAACAAGTCCATAAAAGCACAACATTAAAAAGACAACGATATAAAACAGCATTCAGAAGCAGGAAATACATCAGTTAAAAGCAGTTAAAAAAGCATACTTTTCCTTGCATTAATTGATTTAAGGAGAAAGGTAGCCGTATAAAAACACACATCGGGGTGATGTAAATTAAAAAGCAAACTCATGCAGTCTCGTATTGACCTGACTCCAAATTTAGCAAACAGGGGTTTCAAATAAGCAGTCCGCAGGTGTTTATACAGCCGACAAAGCAAAAGAAAGTGCACAGTGCTTTGGGAGGTAGTGTTGTCACATGGACAGGGCCAGCAGGATGTAGGTGCAGAGAGGGGAAGGCAACAAGGTTGTGGACTACTCCCATTCTAAGTCTAGTCAACACAGACCGATGTGCCTTCCAGGTTACTTGTGACAAATACGGTTGGAAACCCACAAATTCATTTAAATCGTAGTAAAACACATAAGATAGAAGGTCAGAGCTTTTTTGATGCCTTCTAATGGAAAGCTGTTGTAAAAAACACTGCCTAAGGTCGATTTTAGACAGCTCAGTAGCCCCATATTGATCCACAATGATGTTAATGTTAAAGATCTCCCGGAAATTATCCACAATATAATTTAACCATGGGATCTTTAAACAATGGTCCAAAGAAAGACAATCAGAAATAATAGCTCTGCACAAAGAGGTCTCTTCTTTTATCCAGATGGAGCGCCATAGGATCAATGGCCTAAGGAGAATCAAATCGGCAAGATGATGAATACCCAATTCGTTGTGCACTAAGGCGTTAGAAGCAGAGCTTGGCAGGCACAAAAGTCTGTTCAGGAATACATTTTCCTCAAAACACAACGTGGGAGAGACGAGAAAAAAAAGGGCTATCTCTGACTCCCTCAAAAACCTTTAATCACACACGACAGAGAAGCAATCACAGAAAATATAGAGTAGTACTAACCACGGTAGGTGGGAAATTCTATAGAGATCTTAATACTGCCCTCACACACTCGAAAGTGTCATGCTTCATCATAGGGCCGCATCATACACCCAGGTGCAGACCAACACCTTGGGTGGAGCGCAGTTTTTTTTAGAGGAAAGAGAAGTAGTATATGATGAAGGAAAGTGGTGAGGGTACAGTACAAATAACAAATAAACAGAATAAACACAGAAGTGAGATTCTGACAGAAAGGAAACGAATAGTCTCCTAAAGGAAGGGACCAAGAAAAAGTGCAGAAAAAAGAGAGTATAAAACTGTCTCGAGGTTAACCCTCAACTTTATTCCTGTCAACCTCGGGCAGAGTTAAAATAAACGAAATGGGGTATCAAGGGCAGGTAACGACCCCATAATCCCCACTGCTAAAACCAACATGTTTCTGCCAGTATTCTCTGTGCCCAACTGGGTCACTCTGGCATTCGTCAGGGTGTTGGTCCTTTGTTGTCTGTCTATACCACTACTTGGGTATATATTACCTTAGCAATCAGGGTATTGCCCCAGCGTTCCTCTCTAATGGAATTTCCAAGAGGATTTACACATCTACAAAAAAAAGGGAAAGAAAGCAGAGGAAACGGATCGTAATTCACATGCTCGTGCTTCTTATACTTGAACATAGTTCTCACAGATAATCCCACAATATCATAAATGTGAACAATAGTCTTCGGTGCAGCCTGACCTTAAAACAACACCCACGTCCTTGCACCGGTGGGCACCACCTCTCACCACGAGCATAAAACCGAGTGTAACAAGTGTCCGATAAAAACCTCGGTGTATCTACAGGATTCACACTTAAAAACAGGTGCAAATCAATCACCGTGTAACTACAGAAAATCCTCTATTGTCAATCAACCCCAAAACATCTGGTGTCCCAAGTACAATATGACCTTACATACTCACAAGAGTTTACAGTTTCAATTCTGAACCCGGAACGGCGGGGGAGGGTGCTCTTGTCGTCACACTCTGTCGGCAAAGCAACACAATCGTATTTATAAAGATGCATGCTCACTCGTTCATTGGAGCCCCAGCGCGCTCGTTGTGTGGTTAACTCTAATCACAGCCACACTATCATATGCCTTGCATCCGATCATTCCCAACCAACGGGTTACAAAGCTATGGCGTATACGATAACTCAACCTTCAGTTCTCACGCCTACAACCCCTTGTCACACCACCTCTGTCAGAAGGGTACTCACTACTCCAAAGAGACACTCTCTCTTGTTGCCCCACAACCGTCCTCCGACGATAAATGTGCCTCGTATTCTGCCCTCATATAAAGAGACAAGCTTGACTCCACCGCTGCTCACTACACGCTACGTCCGTGTGTGTTACGGACCGCCCTCTCCCCTTCACTATAATAGAGAAAGGACTTCAGGACTATCAAAGCCACTCTCAAGAACGTGGCGGCCATTTTGCAGTTCCTAGTCACCTCTAGTTAAACTTCATAGAGGAGATAGACCCGTTATTATTCCAATGAATAAGAGTATGTTGCTCTTGTCTGTCCTTGTGTACCTAATTACAGGAACATCTTTAAAAGCATATTATATAAGGGACTTGTCTTAGACTGACCAAAAATTTATTTATATGTACAAGGCATGGATCGGCCCATGGGTTCTTCGTCTCTCTCTGGGTAGACACCTTTTAGAAATAATTCATGCTAAAAATCATTGTTGCATAATACCATACAGTTGGAACCAGGGGATCCCATCATTTAATCCCAACGTATGGCTCTTCAGTCGTTCCACCCATCTCTGTTCACGTGTAAGGAGGAGACTCGGAACATCACTAGTATTGGGTGGTATGAATGGTTTGTCCACCACCACCCATCTCAGATCCTTCTCGTTATGTTGTTTCTCAAGGAAGTGGGCAGTCAGTCTCGTATTGGACTTCCCACAACGTATGGTACTCATATGTTCCAGAATACGGATCTTGATTTTTCGGGTCGTCATGCCAACATATAACAATTGGCACGGGCACTTTAATGCATAGATCACATTTTCAGTATTGCACGTGGTGTGTTGTCTTAGTTCCCAGGGGCTATTCAAACAAATATCAATGCTTTTCCCATTTATTGCTAACGGACAGGCTCTGCAAAAGCCACACGCATAATGACCCATTATTGGTGGTAGGAGCTGCTGGTCATTCCGCAGGTTCCCTGCGTGCCTCTCTGATCTCGGGCGAGTGTTCACAATCAGATTCTTAATACTCGCACTTTTCTTGAAAGAGAACATGGGAGTAGGCTGATTTAAACCGTTAGAGTTTAAAATCTGCCATTTTTTATGGATAATTTTCTTGCGAAGATTGGAGGATGTATTGTATGTCGTTACACAAATGCTCCTATCCACTGCCTCTCTCGTATTGGTCTCTAAAAGAGCATCTCTGTTACAATTCCTCGCTCTTTTCTGAGCTTTCTTGATCACGATATCGGGGTAGTCTCTCATCCTAAGTTTAGCGCTTAGGATCTCTGCTTCCTTCTTATAGTCCCCCCCCGGAACAGTTTCTGCGAAGACGCAGGAACTGTCCATAGGGAAGGTTTTCCCTCAAAGATCTTGGATGGAAGCTCAGGAAGGATAATAGATTATTTCTATCAGTCTCTTTGTGGAACACATTACTTCTCAAGAATCCGCCCTCAGCTATGATATTCAGGTCGAGGAAGGGAAGTGTGTTATTGGTAATGGTTCCAGTAAAGAACAAAAAAGAATTTCTTTGATTCAGCCAGATGAGAAAGGCTTCAGCCGAAGTTCTATCTCCCCTCCAGATGATGAGGACGTCATCTATGTATCGATGCCAATCCCTAATGTTGGTACGAAAAGGATTGGTAGGTTGGAAAATCACTTCCTCCTCAAATTTAGATACATAGAGACAGGCCAGACTGGGGGCACACGAGCTCCCCATGGAAGTACCATGTGTCTGTAAATAAAATTTATCTCCGAACTTGAAGAAATTCTTAGTCAGTGCCAATTCCAAGAGGCAGAGTATAAAAGCACTCGGTGTTTGGAAGTCCCAATCCTCTGAAAAGAGGATATTTTCAATCACCCTCAGAGTCTCTTGTTGGGGGATGTTGGTGTACAGAGACTCTATATCCAACCCGAAAAATCAAGATCCGTATTCTGGAACATATGAGTACCATACGTTGTGGGAAGTCCAATACGAGACTGACTGCCCACTTCCTTGAGAAACAACATAACGAGAAGGATCTGAGATGGGTGGTGGTGGACAAACCATTCATACCACCCAATACTAGTGATGTTCCGAGTCTCCTCCGTACACGTGAACAGAGATGGGTGGAACGACTGAAGAGCCATACGTTGGGATTAAATGATGGGATCCCCTGGTTCCAACTGTATGGTATTATGCAACAATGATTTTTAGCATTTATTATTTCTAAAAGGTGTCTACCCAGAGAGAGACGAAGAACCCATGGGCTGATCCATGCCTTGTACATATAAATACATTTTTGGTCAGTCTAAGACAAGTCCCTTATGTAATATGCTTTTAAAGATGTTCCTGTAATTAAGTACACAAGGACAGACAAGAGCAACATACTCTTATTCATTGGAATAATAACGGGTCTATCTCCTCTATGAAGTTTAACTAGAGGTGACTAGGAACTGCAAAATGGCCGCCACGTTCTTGAGAGTGGCTTTGATAGTCCTGAAGTCCTTTCTCTATTATAGTGAAGGGGAGAGGGCGGTCCGTAACACACACGGACGTAGCGTGTAGTGAGCAGCGGTGGAGTCAAGCTTGTCTCTTTATATGAGGGCAGAATACGAGGCACATTTATCGTCGGAGGACGGTTGTGGGGCAACAAGAGAGAGTGTCTCTTTGGAGTAGTGAGTACCCTTCTGACAGAGGTGGTGTGACAAGGGGTTGTAGGCGTGAGAACTGAAGGTTGAGTTATCGTATACGCCATAGCTTTGTAACCCGTTGGTTGGGAATGATCGGATGCAAGGCATATGATAGTGTGGCTGTGATTAGAGTTAACCACACAACGAGCGCGCTGGGGCTCCAATGAACGAGTGAGCACGCATCTTTATAAATGCTTTGCCGACAGAGTGTGACGACAAGAGCACCCTCCCCCGCCGTTCCGGGTTCAGAATTGAAACTGTAAACTCTTGTGAGTATGTAAGGTCATATTGTACTTGGGACACCAGGTGTTTTGGGGTTGATTGACAATAGAGGATTTTCTGTAGTTACACGGTGATTGATTTGCACCTGTTTTTAAGTGTGAATCCTGTAGATACACCGAGGTTTTTATCGGACACTTGTTACACTCGGTTTTATGCTCGTGGTGAGAGGTGGTGCCCACCGGTGCAAGGACGTGGGTGTTGTTTTAAGGTCAGGCTGCACCGAAGACTATTGTTCACATTTATGATATTGTGGGATTATCTGTGAGAACTATGTTCAAGTATAAGAAGCACGAGCATGTGAATTACGATCCGTTTCCTCTGCTTTCTTTCCCTTTTTTTTGTAGATGTGTAAATCCTCTTGGAAATTCCATTAGAGAGGAACGCTGGGGCAATACCCTGATTGCTAAGGTAATATATACCCAAGTAGTGGTATAGACAGACAACAAAGGACCAACACCCTGACGAATGCCAGAGTGACCCAGTTGGGCACAGAGAATACTGGCAGAAACATGTTGGTTTTAGCAGTGGGGATTATGGGGTCGTTACCTGCCCTTGATACCCCATTTCGTTTATTTTAACTCTGCCCGAGGTTGACAGGAATAAAGTTGAGGGTTAACCTCGAGACAGTTTTATACTCTCTTTTTTCTGCACTTTTTCTTGGTCCCTTCCTTTAGGAGACTATTCGTTTCCTTTCTGTCAGAATCTCACTTCTGTGTTTATTCTGTTTATTTGTTATTTGTACTGTACCCTCACCACTTTCCTTCATCATATACTACTTCTCTTTCCTCTAAAAAAAACTGCGCTCCACCCAAGGTGTTGGTCTGCACCTGGGTGTATGATGCGGCCCTATGATGAAGCATGACACTTTCGAGTGTGTGAGGGCAGTATTAAGATCTCTATAGATTTTTCCACCTACCGTGGTTAGTACTACTCTATATTTTCTGTGATTGCTTCTCTGTCGTGTGTGATTATACATTTTCCTCAACCTGAAGTGACCCGGCCGGGGCATAGCCCCAAATGCCAGCTCCGTACAGGGCAATTGAAACACAACGGGACTGAAAAATTTTCAGCATGTCGTTGGCCCGCCTATCTCCTAATTTCGTAGCCATTGTAAAATTTCCGTGGGCACTCCTTGCCATCTTAGCCCAGACATTCTTATGTTCATTGGCCCAAGTATTTTTATTTGAAAAAGTGACCCCCAAGTACGAGAAGTTGTCAACAGCCTGGACCTTTTGTCCCTCTATAAAAAAGGGAACTGTTTCTTTCCTTTCCTGCGCCCACATACCATAACATAAGTTTTGGATTTATTTAACACTAACTTTCTGCTTTTAATAAATTGCAGAAAGCCATCCATCAGCTGTTGAAGGCCGCTTGGGGTGCGTGAAATTAAAACCGCGTCATCCGCGTAAAGTAACACAGGGACATAATCATTGTTAATTTTGGGAGCATCCACTGCCAGAGATTTGAGAAAAGATTCAATCTCATTAATAAAAAGTGTAAAAAGCAGTGGGGCCAACACACATCCCTGACGAATTCCACGCCCAATCTTAAACTTAGTTGTGCATTCCCCTTTGGGGCCGTAACGGACACATGCTCGTAATTTAATATAAAGACGTGCTAGAAAGAACACAATGCCCTCGGGAGCCCCCATTTCGATTAGCTTTGCCCAGAGTATACCATGGTCCACCAGGTCGAAGGCACTACTCAAATCCGCAAAGCAGAGATAAATAGTGCCGGTCTTTGCCAAGGTATATTTACCGATAAGCAGGTCTAAATTTAGACACTGCTCAATCGTACCACGACCCTTCCTGAACCCAAACTGGCTCTCTGCTAGAATACCATTTTCCTCCGCCCATTCTTCCAACCTCACTAAAAGCACTCTACTCATTACTTTTACGGAAGAATCCAACAAGGAAATTGGGCGATAGTTCTTCACGTCCCCACGATTTCCTTTCTTAAAAATTGGGATTAGAATGGATTCTTCCCAGGTGGGGGGCACCTCATTACGGACAGCTGCATTAAAAATATTAGTTAACAAAGGCCCCCATACTTCGGGGACCAATTTATAAACATCGATTGGTACCCCGTCTGGACCCTGTACTTTTCCCCCTTTGCTAACCCTTATGCTATCTAAAACCTCTTGGCGGTGATATTCAGTGGCGTATGCGGCCACCTATCCCCTAGATCCCTAGATGCACTATCTGAATCGAAGATTTTGGAAAAATGAGAAACCCACTCTTCCTTCAAAACATTGGAAGTTAATTCCGGGATTTTATCGTCTTTGAGGAATGAGGAATTAACAGTTTTCCAAAACAGGGAACAGTCATTCAATTCAGCAGCCATGGTCAAGTTATCCCATGCCTCCTGCTGGAGTTCCGATTTCCTACGTTTAAGGGTTTCTTTATATCTGGCTCTTAGGTCTACAACCAAACCCTTATCTCTTGGTGTTACAGATAAAGCTGATTTCAGTTCCTTTAAGGCCAGAGTGCAGGCTGAATTAAACCACCCCCGCGGACGATCCTCCTTATACTTGCATGTACTGGTAAGCTTAGAGTCGATGACCGCATTAATGCCAATAAAATACTCAATAGAGCTGTTGGTGCCTTGATTATCTTCTAAAATCGCTATGATACCTGCTAGGCAGCTAGTGATAATTGAGTCTGACGTAATATCTGCCTTATCCCCCTTCCATCTGAGTCTGGTACCATTAGGGCGCACAGCCTCAATGCTGTTAACAATACAGCCCGGAATACGGGTCCCATTCTTTTCCCATAACATAGCCTCTACTACCAGGCAGTTATGGTCACTAAGCTGGATATCTATTACTTTAGGTGCCGTAGTCCATGCCTCAAGACTCGAGGTGATACAAATAAAATCAATAACTGAATTTGCTCCCCGGCCTGTAAAGGTTGGGCGGATCTCCTGCTGTTCATTTTTCTCATTAGCCATGATATACATATTATGTGAGGCAAGGAGACTGTTTAAGGCATCTCCGTAGTAATTATGTTGGAAATGAAGGATCCCATCCCCATGACAGTCCACCAACCCACATACGTTAACATCTGAGAGTGAACAGGTGGTGGCGTTAAAATCCCCTGCCATGAACAGATCAAAGATTTCATTGGAATCCTTAAGAATGTCATCCAGTGCCCTTGATAGTGCTCTAACCGCCTGATCCCTGGTATCATTGAAAAGATTATTATAAAAATGTATTAAAAGAATGTTCCTACCTCCTGTTTTGAACAGCCATAAAATCTGGGAGTGAGCCCCAACTTGTACATATTTTTTGACCAACAGAGGAGTTTGGACTGAAATCAAGATCAAAAGGCCCCTTAGCTCTTCCCGATACTGAACCGTTAGCGGGTAACTGGTATGAGACGAAACCATTATATCCTTTAAAGTCCCTACACCAGGTTTCCTGTAAACAAATAATATCAAAAAGAGCTAAAAATTCCGGCCAACCCAAACAATCAGATTTGGATCTGATACCCGCGATGTTCCAACTGGCAATATAACAGCCGGGGAAACCATGGGCACCTGACCCCATAAGGAAACGATTACTACCCTGTTGGAAAACAGCAGAATTTGAGGTCTCCGTAACTAACTCTGGGCAACCTGCTGGATCTCCCTCCTTGCCCAAAGGCATACAGTCTACGGTTAACCCAGAAATATTAACCATTGGCCCTGGAATACAGACACTTTGACCCGTACCTGACAGGACTTCACTCTCCGAAATTTCTGGGGGTACCGTACCCAACTCCATTCGTAATTCCGAGCAGCCTACTGGGTCGCCCTCCTTGCCAATAGGTATACAGTCTACAGTTATCCCTGAGGTGTTACCCAACTTCAGTCAGTCGTTTTGTTCCAACCCACTCAAGCATTGGAAACGGTTAACAGTGTTCACCTGGAAACTGTTTGCCGAGCTATGCACAACTTCTCCCCTCATTCTCTCCCTCCGCAATTCCTATGAAAATGGCTAGTGTGTTGACTGTAGAAAAAGCCCAAAGGATGGAGTGAAATGCCCTGGTCATTTCTGGGGCGAGAGGTGGCTTGAATCAGAGCTGTCGTGGCATGGTGAGGGTTACTAAAATTGATAATAACGCAATCTCCAGGGATGTTTTTTGGGGACGTTCCAATCCAGTTGGTTCTGGTGGTGGTTAAAATTTGGTCCGCCATAGCCACTGGAAAGCCACACTCCCGATTAAGCCATGCCACAGTTTTATTTTTAAGGGAGTCATGTGATTCCATAGAGCGATAAAGCCCATCCTCCCTAATAGGTGTAACGTTAGTCAGGACTGCTACATATGGTGCGCAGTCCGGTGGGAGGTTTGGTTGGGAGAGGCCACGATTATTAAACTTTCCTCTTCCAGAACTCCTTAACGCATTCCCCGGGGCACAAGTAGTAGGGTTTAAAGAGGTATCATTAGAGCAAAAAGGTGTTACTGGAGTGACTTTGATAGTGTCCCCTGTGAATGGTAGTTTTGAATTGCCAGTAACGCCAGTACCGCCCTGCCGCTCGATAATTGTAATGGGACTACTAATTGGCTGTGTAGAGATGCTAGAGCCTGCACAAGCCAGTCCAGCACTGGATGTGTCTTTGTTGGGTTGCGCAGGCTTACTAGTCCTACCCCCAGCCCCATCAACCACGGCAGCTGGTTGTGGACTATTGTTTAAATTTAAGCCAGATTGCACCAGCACACCCAATCTGAACACTTCCCTAGAAACAGCCTCGAGTTTATCCAAGAGTGGAAGGACAATTTTGTCTAACTTGGCATCAATCATACCAATAAGCAACTCAAGCTGATCCGGGGCCAGTTTCAAATGAGTGGAATTAACATCATTATGTAGACAATTTAGCTCAGTAGGGCCCCCATTTGAAAAAGAAACAATATTCTTTTTACTTTTACGACCCCCTTTTTTAGACAAAACAGGTCTATTTAGATGTGTCCCTGACCTTAACACTCTGTGAGGTTTAGGGGCCACAGAGCCCGGGACGTCAGAGTCGTTAAGGGACTTGTTGATATCGGATACCTTGTAGGGGTCCTCATCAACAGGGAGAACCTGTAGTGGCTCTATTTCGTTGAGGCCCTCCCTCATTGGAGAATCTGTAGAGACCGCTACATAACTATCATCAGTGGTAGGGATCAACAAGGGGGTAGACAAAGGGACAGGGGTCTCAGCAGTTGCAACACAGTACCTTACAGTTGCGTCCACTGGGATGATGGCAAGGGTTGCAGGTGTAAAGGGGATGGCCCGACCAGGCCTCCTCTGGCCCCGGACGGCCACAGACGGCCCGCCCTCTGCCGGGGCTCAGCCCGGCGCCGCCCGCGCGCGTCCCGTGACGCTGATGGAGCTGTTGTTTTTAAAGCGCCTCCGGGCGCGCTGATGGCGGAAGTGAACAGGGGCGCAGTGGCTCACGGGAGCTGTAGTCTGCCCTCGCTGTGTCCGGGAGCGTTGTCCTGCGGCGAGGGAGACACACAGCGTGGGCACCCCGGTATGCTGTCCTGCCTCTAGTGAGTATGGCTGCGGCGATTCGTGGCTGAAGATACCCCCCGCTCCACCGAGGGAGCTGCTGTTTTTAAAGCGCCTCCGGGCACGCTGATGGCGGAAGTGGACAGGGGCGCAGTGGCTCACGGGAGCTGTAGTCTGCCCTCGCTGTGTCCGGGAGCGTTGTCCTGCGGCGAGGGAGACACACAGCGTGGGCACCCCGGTATGCTGTCCTGCCTCTAGTGAGTATGGCTGCGGCGATTCGTGGCTGAAGATACGATGCAATCACTTCAGCTACCTTATTTTTTTCAAATATATGTGACTATATTACATCTTGCACTGATCATCTCCATAGAATGTGTTACAAGATATTAGACTCAGCAAAATACATTCTAATTTGGGTGCAAGATGGGAAGGATAATCAAAAATCATCTGGAACTAATGGAGCAGATTTTAAGTTAGAAACCTTGGTTGCTTTGAATAGGCCTACGATTACTGTACAATGTCATCTTTAGACCAGTTTATTGATAGACCATCACTCCTAGTTTAACATAGAGTACAGAGATGTTTACAGTTGGGTGTTATCCAAGCAGCGTGGAACGTGGGGACAATGTATGTAACACAAAATGCTGTGGAGAGGATAGTGGCACAGGAATATGCCCTGACACAAAAGTTTCAGATAGCCTACACGGGGACCTTTTAAAGGTGTAGAAACCTGGTCCATGATTTCCTGGAATGTCACTGGCATTTTCAAATAATGATGCAATCCTCATGCTCTTGGTTAAGGGAACTGGCTTCCTGGATTGACTACCTAATATACACTAGTTATGCTTCTACCTCTCTGAGGACAAACTAGTAGTGGATTGACTACTATATAAAGCCATCCAAAATTACGTGTGAATATATAAGATTAGCACTGTTTTGCCTATTAGGTTTAGTGGGTAAATTAGAATAGCCCGGTTTGTGCTAATCTCATTCTAATTGTAATGACCTGCAAGTCAAAATCACCTAAACATGATTGCCTATTGTATCCTTCGTGATTTAAAAAAAAAAAGTGTGCAATGGTAATTGCCAATTTTACTTACATTTATCATGCTATTGCTGCATTTGAATGACCAAACACTGGGATATCATTTTGGCCCACTATTCTCTACTATCTATAGCTATTCTATAGGGTCTTATACATTTTTTCAATGGATCTTGTCACTTAATTTAACGTAACAGATTAGATCAGATAGCCTATAACCTTTGACATGCTGCAGTTTGCCCATAACACTGAGCAGTGAGACAGCTGCACCTCGCTATTATATTTCACATTATCTCTTGCTCAATATACAATAACGGTCATGGTTTTCAGATTATTAATTCACTAGTAAGTGACCTTAACCACCAAAAGCTTAGGCCTCATCAAGAAGTCCCTGATCTCTGTCCCTCAGAGATAGTGATAGGTGTGGTAAATTTGGGGAAGACAAGATACTAGGTATTACATGTGGGTCTCTATGGGTGTCCTTATACATGAGGAATGGCAACAGGATCTTTAATTCAGTCCTGTTTAGACTGTTTAGTCTTCCTTTACCCTTCAGTATTTCACCTGAATAATCAGATTGCTTGTATTTAAAGGTGTCTAACTTTGCGCAGAGTAGGTCCATGACAGAAATTGTAATATACCTCTGAGGGCATTGGGAATTTACCCAGTAGGTTTATTTTTAAAGTGCCCACATTTTGAATATCCCTGACATGGTGAAGGTTGTTTCATAGCATATCCTGGCCACGCTTCCACTTTGAAAAAGCCCTCCACTACTTGTTTGACAGTGCTTCACACTGGAATATTTACCCCTGATGATCAATCAATCAATCAGGGATTTGTGAAGTGCGCTACTCACTGTGAGGGTCTCAAGGCACTGAGGGGTGGGGGTGCAGCTCCGAATCAGCCTAAGAGCCAAGTCTTGAGGCTCTTCCTGGGGGTGTGCAGAGTGGGGGAACATCTGATGTTGAGTGGGAGCTCCAGGTCTTTGCCACGATGAAAGAGCTCTGGCTCTGCGGATGCGCGGGGTATCGGCGAGGGCGAGGTCGGCAGAGTGGAGGTTTCTCTTGGGTATGTGAAAGGAAACTCTTTCGTTGAGGTATTGGGGTCCGGTGTTGTAGTGGGATTTGTAGGCATGAGTGAGCAGCTTGAAGTTAACTCTCTTCTCGAAGGGGAGCCAGTGGAGGTCTTGTCGGTGTGGGTGATCTGGTGATGACGTGGGATGCAGAGGACGAGTCTGGCAGTGGTGTTCTGGAGTTTTTGGAGTAGGGATTTGTTTATTCCGGCATAAAGGGCGTTTCCATAGTCAAATCTGCTGGTTATGAGTGCGTGGGTGACAGTTTTTTCTGGAAACTATTCTGGCACTGTATCTGATCATGTTAACAAATTCCTATATTGGGCCAGGTTGCAGTGCCAGATGAGGCTCGGTCATTGGAACATTTGCTTCAGACACTATTGGGCCTATCCCTTTTTGCAGGGTCTTCCCAATGCTTTTTGTCATCTGTTGCTGAACTTGTTTTTGTTGGAATTAGGATTCTGCACACCTTTTCCCTGTTAACCAGTTGTAAGGCGCTGGTAATCTCTCCCTCAAATATGGTACAGTTGGCATCTACCTGATTGGTAAATTAAATTTACTTTTATGTCCCTAGTAAATGGTATTGCATATATCCAGGGCCTGTAAATTATATGCTACTAGTGGGCCTGCAGCACTCATTGTGCCACCCTCTAAAGAAGCCTCTTAAAACATGCCTAAAGTTTGCAACTGCAGCATGTAGTGTAGTTTTAAAATGCCAATTCAACACAGCAAAATAAAGTTTTTGCCAGACCCAAACTACCTTTTTAATACTTATAAGTCACCCCTAAGGTATGTCTTAAAGGCTCAAGGGCAGGGTGCATTGCATTTAAAAGGTAGGACATGTGGGTTTAGGTTTTACATGTGTTGGTAGTGAAAAGCTCCTAAAATGTTTTTTCACTTCTGTAAGGCCTATCTCTGGGTTGCCTTATTACTGGGCCTGGGAGGACTTTGCGGCGTTATGTGGAACTCCACAAAGTGACAAAAAAAACCTCTGTTGCGCTCCACGGAGTTCCCCAAGTGGCGGAGTAAGGTAAGCCATGCTGCTCATGCTGATTTTTAATGCTGGGCGTTTGTCCTGTACTGTAAAATCAGTGCAGATGGCACCACGAGAAGTGCAAGAGGGCACAGCTTCTTTCTGCAGCTTGAGTAGATGTCCTACTTGATTGCCAGCTTCCTTAACTCAAGCGGTAGGTTTCTCAATAAGAGCGGTAGCAACCTGCCTTGACCACCCGCATTGAGAAATCTCACCGGGAGGTGGTCTAGCATTCGATTCTCCTCAATCGTGCTTCGCGAGAGAGGAAAAACCCTGCTACGCACCACTCCGCTTATTTTTTCAGAATTCTGCGCTGTACGCAGAGTGGGAAAAAGTTTGCAAACTCCACAAGCAGAGTGGAGTTTGCCACCCAGGCCTACTTATTACATTGAATAAGTGATAACGTTTGATTGGGAACAGATAGGAATATGGGGCCTGATTCACAAAAGTAATCTGAGTCAAAATCCTAACTTTACGACCTTCGGTATTCACAAAGTGCATTTAGGAGTAGTAAAGTTAGGAATCCTAACTTTACTACTCCTAAATGGCCTTTGTGAATATAGAAAGTCGTAAAGTTAGGATTTTGTCTCAGTTAATCGTAAGTTTTGGTCTTAAGTTACCAAAACGTATGTTTAACTGAGACAAAATCCTAACTTTACGACTTTTGGTATTCACAAAGGGCATTTAGGAGCAGTAAAGTTAGGATTTCTAACTTTACTACTCCTAAATGCCCTTTTTGAATACAGAATGTAGTAAAGTTAGGATTTTGTCTCACATTACTTTTGTGAATCGGGCCAACATGTTTACAATCAAATGAAATGTAATATAAAAGGTCATCTTTAATGGTAAATTTAAGTAACAATTCTGAAAATGCCACTTTTACAAAGTTGTTTTTTTTTTGTCCTAACCATTTGTGTCTTCTGCCAGTATCCTGAGACCCATGACTGTGAATTACTCTGTTGTTGGGGTTTGTGTATTCTTTCCAGACAGTGACGCAAAAGGGATTAGTTATGGGCAGGATGAGTCATCCTTACAGGATGGTTGGCGAGGAGATGTGCCTTGCCCCACTTACACTTCAAAGAGCTTGCCTTCAGCACACACAAAGGAACCTGACACTAGTCTTTTGTCACCTCAGACGTTATGGATCCTTGACAGGGAAGGGAAGAACTTTCCAGAACCAGATACCAGATGTGGGGATAGCATATGGAATCCCCCCACTTCAAAGGCTAGCCCCAGGTTTAAATATTTAACCTCCTGAGTCACTCATCAGTACACTTCTGGACCTGGGGACATTACAGAAAAGAACTGCCTTGCTCCTCAAATGACTGCACTGCTGCTACCAGAGGACTGCCCGCTGTTTGAGGACTGAATTGACCCCAAGAGGGCTGCCCTGCTGCTTGAGGACTGCCCTGCTCTCTTAGAAGGAAAACCGGACCTGCTTCCTTCATCTCAGACTTAACCTCAGTGACTCCAAGGGTTAGTTGGCGGACCTCCTGTCTGAGCTACAGGGACACATCAAGATCCAGAGGCCTCCCAGCAACTGCCCAGCTGACCTGCTGCACTGGGTGTGCCTGGACCTGTAGACTGGACCAGCCTGAGTCCTGCTGGCCCCTGCTGGAGTAGTTCTTAGCCTCCAAGAGATGCCACCCAGGTCCTGAACCCTTAGTTGACATTGGTTGAGCTCCTCCTGTGAATAGAAGGTGAAATTGTGAGGTTTGGTTTTTTTTGCATCTGTAAACTGGCCTATTCATCCCGAGTCTCTGTTGACCGCAATGACCAGTAGTGCATAGCTTGGTAAACCTGACTATGCACTACAGTATCACCTAGCAACAACCGGCAATGCGAAGTCTGCACTTCTTTCATGCTAATGCGACGATGACCCATGATGACTCAAAGCAAAGCTGCAGCAACATTCATCCATGACACCCAACTGGCTTTTCATGCTACAGCGATAATAGCCAGTCCCGCCCGACCTGCTCTTCGTGCTACAGCAAGGACCATCCATGACACTTTTCTAGCTCCTCGCTGCCACCTCCAACACGAACAGAACTCTTCGTGCCGGACTTTGATAAGGTTACTTTTTTAGATGAACTAACCTGGTACGTGTATCATGCTTGTGCTCCATCGTGGTTGGCCTGAACCTATGACTTTCCCTTGGTCTAGCATGAACATCAGCGGCGCTTTGTGCTTTTTGGTGCTATATCTTCTTAAAATATTTAGATTCAATATCTCTGGTTCTACTATTTGGATTTTTGTCTTTCTTGTGTCATTATATTTATTAAAATTTACCTTTCTATGATTTTAGTTTTACATTTTTCTAACTTGGATTTTTCTTGTGTTGTGTTTTCACTCTATTACTACTTGTGTGCTGCATAAATACTTTACACAGTCCCCCTACGTTAAGCCTGACTTCTTTCTCCCAAGCACCAGAGGTTTAGGCACAGGTTAATTGAGCAATTCTTATGGTTCACCGTGATAAGGTTTGTGGCTGTTGGCTGAGTGGGTCTTCCACCTCCCTCAATACATAACACTCATTCTGACAGACACCCAGGGTGATAGAATGCTGGCAAGCATTGTTTCTAATAATTCCTGTTACAGGTGCCCTGAGAAAACTAAATGAGGTCACTTAAACTCCTTGGATCAGTTCATAGGCAGGCTTTCCAAGAGATTGTTCATGTTTTTTGTAAGAACATCAATGATGGGATACACACAGACTCAAACACACAAACACACTCAGTAAACAGACATCAACAAACTGCATAGATGCTCATAATGAACCACATTATGTCGATGCTGTACACTGGTAGCTCCGAAAACTACACAGACTCCAAAAATGCATGGTGCATTTGCCAGCCTGAAGCACCACACAATAGTCTCAATGAATGCACAATAAACTGATTTTATGTTATGCTTTTATGATGAATGAGAACATTGTTCTCATGGTCTCCTTTTTACTCACTGATTTTGCTGGCTTTAGAATCCTGTCTGCTTTGCCACTGCTAAACTCAAGTAAAGCCCAAAAACAGGTGTGGTACATTAGATATCTTTATCTGTCATACTAAACTTCCAGTCCATTGGAAGGAGTGCGTAAAATATACATATGAAAAGGAAAGTTAACCGTCATGTGCACTGCAGTCCGATCTTACACCATATGGGAGACAAAATGACATGGCTGCCAGCCACACCATTGTGCTTTTGTTCTGCTTCAGTTTAAATGCACTGCAGTAACACATGGAAGACAAAATTGAATTTGCCTTTTGGAAATGCCCAATTTTAGATATTTAGAATTACATCTTTTTATTAACATAGAAAGGAGCAAGTGAATAACACAGCAATATGCCTACAACCTTGTATAGGCCGGCAGCAATAATCAGGTGCATAGTAACAAACTGTCCCTGGAGAGTTAACTAGGACATCTCTGGGTGATGGGAAGATACACAGCATGTCGCCGACAACCCAGAATGGGCCGGTCACATAAAAGAACACATTATGACAATTCAGCACATTTAGCGGGGAATATCAGTTCTGCTGTCATCGGTTAGCTGTATGCAATAGGAATGTAGCGTAGCTCCAAAGGAAAAAATACAAAATAACATAAGATAACATACAGAATTAAACCAGAAACCCCCTCCTAACCCTCCCACCCTCTCTCCTTCCGATAGTGCCCGACCAGATGTGAGCATATGTTTAGGAAAGCCTGCATGTGTCAGGGAAACAGCCCAGTAGCGACCTGACCACTTCCTAAGCGGGTGGCACTAGTTTGAGGATAGGCAAATATGCCAAACAGGTCAATTCTCTAAATTCCTTAGACAGTATAGTGATGAAGGGGGACCATATTTTTGCATAGGTAGAGGGCTCTGATCTGCCAAGCATTGACAACTGTTCCATGCCTAATAGTATCCAGAGTTGATGAAGCCATTGACGGTGATCTGGGATTTTCTTCATGCCCCAAAATGGCAAAAGGATCCTATGAGCGGCAGTAAGGGCCATGGCTATCTGCCGGTCCCTAGTGGACCTTAGTGGGTAGGTGAGGGCATTCGAGAGACCCAGGAGAGTGTTCACAAGGAATCATGGGATCTCAGCCTGGAAAGCACCGTGTATGTCATCTAACACTTGCTCCCAGAATCTCGCAAGCTTGGGGCAGTTCCATAGTAGGTGAATTAGTGACCTGGGGTTTCCACAGCCCCTCCAGCACTAGCTGTCACAGAGTGCGTTCCACTTCTGTATGCGTGTAGGAGTATAATACCAATAGGAGGTAATTTTATAAGCTGTTTTCATGTGACTCGTGTTGAATTATTGTTACATATTTATAAGCCACTCCTAAAGTGTGCCTTGTACGTCCACAGAGTTGGGTTCTAATATATAACAATGGGGCACACTACAGATTGAGTTTGGTGTGTTCACCAATAGAAGTAAACCCCAAAAGCCACTTAGGATACCCTAAACTGGACTACACCTCACCTAGGGGAGATGCTAGAGTCGTTTCTAATTAATTTTCAAATTCTGATTTAATGGTCAAATGAGAACTGTTGATAACTTTGATGAAAAGTAACTTAATAAAACTATATTTTAGGCAGCCTGGGCTAGAATAGTCTTAAAATATGTTCTGCTACTTACCACAACCCCAGACTTGGAACACACATCCTTGGCTGAATAGAGGCCTGCCTGGTGGCAGAAGAATTCTACCACTTTGGAAAGGGGACCACTGGGCAAATTTAGAGTAAGGCAAAGAGGAAGTGCTGCAAAGGGAGGTGATCAGAAGTTGTAGAATTAGCAAGGATTGGGTAGAACAATTCTTCAATCACTGGGTAGAGCACACATAAGACTGGCACCTCACACCACAGGATCAGTACATTACTGTACCTGAAGAAACTACACTTAAAAATGAAGGTTCATCTGTAAGAAATAAGACTCCTGAATCTTGACTCCTCCTCATAAAATTTGATTCACTGAATGACTCAAGGACTTCTGACTCTTGGTGGCACCCAGGAACTGGAACAGCTCTCCAAATGTCAAGTGATTGGCCTTAGGTTCTTTTACTGAGACCAGAGGAACTTGTAACTCACAGAAGGCCCAGCTGATCGCAGAGGATTGTACGCTGAATGAAACCTAGATGGAGAGACACCTGGTGCCTAGATCCCTATCCTGAGGAGTTGGGGACTGACTGGAAGAAACTTTCTCAACAGTTGTACAAAAGTGAGCATTAGTCATTTTTTCCACCACTGGAGCTTTTTACCATGCTGAAAGATGGTTCAATGGAACTTTGCAGTAAAGGTGTCTGCCCTGCCTGGCTTCATCTGCCAGCTTTGCCCCACTGGAAGATTTTGTGAACAATTAAACTCATTTGGGGCCTGACTTACAATTTTTCAGTAGGGCGACTTAGTGGCAAATGTAATAGATATCCCTCCCGCCTTACAACAAGTGAAATAGAATATAATGCACTTGTAAAAAGTTGGACAGAATGTTCATCACATTAGCTCTAAATCAGTCCCTAAGTCTGAAGGTTAAATGGTGGACCAGGATGAGGTGGCAAATCTATCCAATACACAAAGTGACATTGGTGGTTACAAATTTCCACTTATACTAGCTAGTTGAAACTGTAGGCTCCTAAATCAGCAGCTTTAATGGGAGCGGAACAACACAATATGTGGCTACAAGGAACACTCACTGATCTTGGACTTTGCACAGCTGAAAGATTTTGAATTCCATTTTAGGGAGTAAGTCCAAAGAATTATTTGCACAAGAATGACCTACTAGGTGTATAAGACCTGCACTTCATCATAGTTGGCATAAATCAAATCTAGATCCCTGTCAATCATGTTGTTTTTTTTAATTGAAGCTTTACTTTTTTTAGGTTTTTTTTGCCTTAAATTAAAAAATATTACATCTTTGAATTATTTTATCCATTTTTAATGATCTTGATGTTTTTGCTCATTTTGTGTTTCTCTATTTTTCTAATTTGGTTTGAAAATGTTGTTTGGTGTTCTTTACATTAAAATTATTAGAACAGTTTAAACATAGCAGGCACTTATCTGGGGAATACCTGCAGCTTTTGCCATATCTGGCAGGAACTAAGATGAGATTCTCTCAGAAATGTGTTGGCCTAACTATATTATATTTATTAGGTTGATAGGGGTCAACTCCTCCAAACCTAATGACCCAATGTCTGATAGTTGTTTGTGTTGTGTTATGTTATGTAGTACACTCTACTATCCCCGATAAAAGTACCACATGGTGATCAATTCAAAGTACATCAATGCCATCGAGAAGCAAGGTAAGCAGTTGGATAATACTGACAGGAGATGGACATTAGAATCACAAACAGTACTATTAGACAGTTCCTAGCAGCATATTACATTCTTCTAGACAGCTATGACACCAGCAGTTCACATAAATTCAGTGGCAGCTGCCACAGAAGAGTATGGAGGGGGAAGGGGTGGAGGGGTAAAAACAAAATCACCTACCTGGCTGCCAGCCACCACCTCTTCTCTGTCCTCTTCTGTTGACACATGGATGCACACAGGGTCCCAGACTCTCCTAAGTCAACCACGACGCTGCTGTCACTAGTGTGACAGCAGCAGTGTGATTGGTCTGAGTGGTCTGGTTTGGAGCTCAGACAGGGAGGAGGAGTCTGTGCATGTTCTCCACCCGGCTGTGCAATACAACCGGGTGGAGAAATGCTAAGTGTGCATGTTTGTTTGGCCGGCATAGGACGGCTGGACAAACCGTCATGCACACTTAAGTGCACTGACCACTCCACCCCCTGCTGGCTGTGATGACAGCCAAGCCCTGCCCTGCCCTGTAAGGTAAACAAAACTGCCTCCGTATGGAAAAATAATATGATAATAACATTGTGTTACTACCATTTAATTTTTCCTTTTTGCACGGCTCAAAGAGCAGAGGGGCAGTGCTCCTCCAGCTCAGCAGAGGACCCGCCACTGCATAAATTACGTGGCCATATGACAATACCACAGCATCACTGATACCAATGTCTCCTGCATCACTTTCTCACAACAATCTTGGAGCCTGACTTCACTAAATTTAAATTGTTCATATAGGCTAACTGAGTACTTTCACAACAAATATTTTCTAACATTCAGGAACACAACGCCCACGAAAGCAGTATACACTTAGAGCAATCAGTAGCCAATTATTTGCCCAAGGACAATACATTTGTTCTGTGATGCTCCAGATCAAGTTCAGCCACATGGGCAGCACCGAGAAAAAAATGGCATTGCAGTAGGTGACTACAACTGTACCATAAACGTCCAGTGTCATGAAAATGGTAGCATCCTTTATGTACAACAGAGCAAATTTAGGAATAACACAGTGTGGTACCACAATTCACTACCCGAGCACACATTAACTCCAGTCATGTAAATAACAAATCAACATTTATGACACATTTCTTGTCATCTTCTTGGTCTATAATTTTCTTTCTTGCCCAGCCAACCAACACGTGTTTTGTCATTTAGGTATTTCCCACGACTTCCTCATGGCCGGAAAATAATATATAAATGTAGTTGTGGTGTAGTGAAACAACACCACACATTGTACACATATGTTTGTGCTTGTGGAAACTAAAACCTTCCATACAAGCACATAGTATATGGTGCACTGTAAAATGCAAACCTAAGAATTGGTTTGCCAAAAACCATCGAACATTTTGCAATGCATTTGAAAGCTGTATATATCCATGCATGATCTATGAACATCAAGACTGAAATTACATGTCTCCGGTGTGGTGAAGTGGGATGTGGTGCAGTAAATTCATTTCTCTGATAGTACTAATAAGTGATTAATTTTTTCACCTCCTCGGCGGGCAAATCAAATATCCCGCAAAGTGTGGACCCGTGATCTGCAATACAGCAGTATATAAAAGGTGCAACGCATACCTGTTTTCATGGATTATTGCTTGTTAATGGGAGACACACGTTACATCGTGGTATTCACACCGCAATACGCTTACAACGCAGGCATTACAACGCAAGTCATTACAACGACTTGCACTAGATGGCGTATATACACTAAGGAATAGTATGATTTACTATTCCAACACATTCCCTACTGTTACGTAGGCTGGAGTTGGAATAGTAAATCATACTATTCCTAAGTCCAGCGCTCTCCAGCGCAAGTCATTGTAAAGACTTGCGTTGAAAACATATCGCGGTTTGAAGCCCGCGATGTAACATCATCTATTCTTTGTTAATACCTAAATGGCCATATGAACATTATCAGTCCATGAACACTTTCAAAATATGCCCAAATCCTAGGCCACAAAATTATGTTGCAAGTTTCCTAATAAAACCATCCTACCTCAACGCTGGTTCTACTTCCGTTCCGGCAAGCTCTCGATAAGTATTCTGTGTAACAATAGTATCAAGATTATAATCCTGATATTAGAAGGTTTTTATTCACTTATACACTATTAGTATAATACAAGTGCGTCCATTTATCAATCTCACCTTGAGGTCTCTATTGCGGCAATTTGTATAATTCCTCCGTATTTGAGTATCCTTATTGTTATATTTTCATGCCCATTCTACCTGAATGTCCATATGAAATTGCTTGTGTTCCCACCCTCTAAAATGACAAAAAAATAATAATATCCCAATTTACATAATGAAAAGAGCAAGTGGAAGTGAGACCGCTGACCATCTAGGTCTTCTGGCCCTATATATCGATTATCGTATGATATCGTATGATACGAGATTTCTTACCTACAAATGAGGATGCCAGAAAGCGTCCTGCCGGCGTTCTTGTCTCTCGCCATGTTCGACTCCAAGTATCGGATGTGACTTCCAACACTCAGATTTAAATACACTGATACGTTGAAGCTGCACTGAAGAGCTTTTGGCTAATGACTTGAACTGGGAGCCATATTAGATGGATAATTGTGCCTCCATTTTAAAGCATCCGGGCGCCATGTGAAGCGTTATACCATGCACCTTAACCATTTTTATACCCCAGTATTTTGAGGTTCCAATATGAATGTTGTACACAAACCTTTACACTGTTGTGTTGAGGCCCTACTGACGTGCTTCGATACGGCCCAAAATGGGCACCATATTTGATGGATGAGCATGCAATTAAAAGTGTCTCAGCACCTTTTAGAGCATAATACTCTGGCTGTAAATTATTCTTACACCCAATATCTGAGATTACGATAAATGCTCATACTAAATCGTCTCTTCTGTCATTCCCTTATCAATGCAGGATTGTGTCCATATAAAGTGTATGTAGAGCCCAGAATGTCTCCTAGTACTCCATGTATCTGATGTTGGTATATAATAATTATAGATATAAAATTCTGCATCACGTCTCACTCCAATTATTGTTTACACTCATGTTATTACATTTTTGGGGAATGAGACCAAGATATTAAAAATAAATTCTAACAATTCAAATTCCATTGTTTGTCCACATATTCATGATTAGTACATATATCTCCTATCTCCTCTGAATAGATGGCTGACATCACAATTCACCACAATGTTAATGTACATACATCACATTATATGAATATTGTACTGCCATTATCCTCTAACTATGTTCCCAAGTCCATTATCATTCCCCAAGAAAATTATGCAGTTCTTGGTCAGTTTTAAAACCATGCTTCACAGCTCTAAGACTCATTATCCAGGTTGCTTCCCTGCATCTTAAAGTCATTTCTCTGTTTCCCCCTCTGGGGTCGGGTTCATGCCAAAGAAAGTAAAGTGCTTATGTGGACCATGCACCTTGCATTCCACTATATGCATTTCCATCAGATATCTCTCATCCTAGTGTTTCACTGCTCTGATGTGTTCATTTATACGTTCCTTGAGTGTTTTTATGGTACTGCCTACATGGGAAACATCTATTACAAAGCAGTCATTACAATGACCTACCTTTAAAATGCAATTGTTACAATGCCACTGTCTTTACATCACATGCCATTACAATGCATGCCATTACAACACATTATAAGGTAAGTAATGGAGATTTTTTTAGTATTAGGGTGGGTATGGGTTTTGGGGTACATGAGAATAGTAATTTTTACCCCTACACTGTCCAACACTTTCCCTACTGTTGCACTCCCTGGAGTGGAAATTGTAATTTTTACCCCTACACTATCCAACACTTACCCCACTGTTGCACTCACTAACGTGGGAATAGTAATTTATAACCCTACACTATCCAATACTTACCCTACTGTCGCACTACAAGTATTATGCGTTGTAATGGTATGCGTTGTAATAGTATGCGTTGTAATGGAATGCGTTGTAGTGGTAGTTTAACATGTGTTGTAATTGCATGCATTGTAACATCATATATTCACCTAAATATGTGTGTTTGCAATCACATTTCAAAATATATATGACATATTTTACAATTAATACTAAATCTTATATCATAAGATCTACCATCCGCACCTTGGAATATCTTTTTCTTATCATTGGCCCATCTACAGGCACCTGAATTCCACACTTATGAAACCCCATTGTCAGTTGGGTCAACCAAGTGGAGGTCGGTTTAGGTCTTGGATAACTGAGGCTCAATAGTAATCTCAATGTCTTTCCCCATCTGTAAGTGAAACTGGGTGTGTCTGTTGTGTATTCATCCAGGGTCATATCAGAACACAAAATAGGCCAGTGTTTGTAAATGCTTGTCCTCAGTACCTTGGACACTTCATTAAAACCTGTGATCATTTGTGTTCTCTTTATTTCCCTGTTCCTGCTCTGTTTCTCTCTTAGAGTATCTGATCACTGTATTTTGAGGATTTATTTTTTTTGGGCCTTCTTGATGGTATGTGTATCAAAACCTCTTGCCCCGAATCGTGTCTTCATGTTCTCCATACATGATAAAAAATCTCTGTCATAACTACAGTTCCTTCTTGCCCTGACTAGTTCACCAAAGGGTATGGCTTGAATCTGGTGTCTAGGGTACACACTACTAGCATGTAACAGAGCATTATATGAGGTGGGTTTCCGATGCAACCTGAATGCTGAAAGATAGATCCTCAAAATACAGCGATCAGATACTCTAAGAGAGAAACAGAGCAGGAACAGGGAAATAAAGAGAACAATAATGATCACAGGTTTTAATGATGTTTATAGATCATGCATGGATATATACAGCTTTCAAATGCATTGCAAAATGTTCTATGGTTTTTGGCAAATAAATTCTTAGGTTTGCATTTTACAGTGCACCATATACTATGTACTTGTAAGGAAGGTTTTAGTTTCCTCAAACACACACATATGTGTACAATGTGTGGTGTTTTTCACCACACCACAACTAAATTTATATATTATTTTCCAGCCCTGAGGAAGTCGTGAGGAATACCCTAGATGACGAAACACATGTTGACTGGCTGGGCAAAAAAGAAAGAAAATTAAAGACCAAGAAGATATGCAAGACATGTGTCATAAATGTTGATTTGTCGTTTACATGACTGGAGTTAGTGTGTGCTTGGGTAGTGAATTGTTGTTACAGAGAGATCACTTGTGGTCTCGTTTAAGGGGGTTGGGTGATTCCCCCTTCCCTTGGAGCACTACTGTTGAATATAATACATGGATGTAACATACCCGCAAGCAGTGAGCGCCAAGTAGTAACCTGGTGAATCATCACCCAATAGTGCAAGAAACAGTGTGATACCAGTCAGCAAGGTGGGCACAGTCAGAGGGGACAAAACATCTTGTTAGTAATGTGTGAAGGGAAGCAGGTCACTGGGGCTGGTAGGCTGGAACTAGGAGATACTCATTCATACACTATTGTACATTCACACTGAGATTCTGTGCTGATACCTTGGATAAAACTGTGTTGGATTCACTGTTGAAAAGAGCACCTCGTGTGCTATTGAACTGATCTGTTTTACAAACACTTACTTCAGAACAGACATGTGGGGGGGAGGATCTATCAGACTACCTGAAACCTAATCTTTATTGGAGCAAAATCAAACCACTTAATGACCACAACCACTTCTGAGGTAACCTTGACAGATGCTTAACTGTGACAGTCGGGTGAAATGAGATAGTGACATTGACATGACTTCTTCTAGTTCTAATGACTATCTTAGTACTCATCAAGATAGGTACTGGGGTAAATGTCTTATCACTGTTCACATGGGATGGAGTCATCATTGAATACAGGACAAATGCACATAATGCCACTTCCCTATGCCTTAAACATTGTTGCCAACCTGACCATGACCGATGTGTACAAGTGCTTGACTCAGAAACATGTTGCATATGACGAAGGGTCTGTCACCATGTCATCCTTACCGGTCAACTCCCATCAGAAGGCCTAGATGTGGAGGATCATCACCTGGAAGGTGCGCATCATGGGGGTTGCAATTTGGTGTGACCGTCACTGCCGCAAACACTGGCAGGACCTTTGTGGCTGGACCAACAAGATTGCAGAAGTCCAGCTGGGCTTGTCAGCTTCTGGCAAAAGCGGTTGGCACCAAACCCTGACCCCTCACATGCTCCGCACCCTAGCAATGGTCTTCCCTGACCTGGATGGGATGTTGAAAGGCTGACAGCAGCAAGGAGCGGGTATGTGCCTTGTCGCACACCTTTTTAAGCATGAATGTTGTAGTATCTTAGCCTGCTGGCCCTTTTGCAGGGTGTAAAACACCCAAAACCACTGTTCAGTTTTAAAAGATGCATATGCACCAGAATTATGAGATGCCCAGTTATGTGCCTTTCATCAGGGACATATGAGGAAGTTATGTTCAGGGTAGTGAAAGTAGTGCCATGCTCATGTGATCTGCACACATGACAGCAACATGTGTATAGTGATAACCTTCAGGAGCAATGTGATTGCTTGACATGTGTCAGCACAATGACTAATGTATGACCTGTTCTCAGTGTGGTTTCAACAAATCTGTGAAGCATGTTGTCATTGGAGCACTCAAGTGCGTAAAACCCATGCTATAGTTCCACGCAGCAGGTGTCGTCTATATTGAGGCATTGGTGAGTTTTGTTCGTTCAGTGTGCCAATGTTAGGTCCCAGCCGTGGTGCTCAGTGAATTCAAATGTATCCCATGGGCCAAGTACAGGTTTGCTAAATCGGGCCACCTGCCACACTGGTCTTTCACGTGTTTGTGTCTAAGATTCCATTCTCTCCATTCAAAAGAGTGAGTCCAGGAGTCTAATTCTGTAACGGTGACAACACATGCCATTCAGTGTCAAACACAGGTGGTCACTAGTGGAAACAGGGCAGTAATTGTAAGGTATGATGTTAGTGACACATTCACAAAGGTTGACGTGTGTAAAGGCTCTGGACTCTCCATACTTGATGGCTTTGTAAACCAGGTTTTTCATGCATCACTGTCAGATTCAGAGATGGGAAATCATTTTGGTGTAAGTTTACAAAATGTGATGGTAAATCAGAGCAATGTATTCAGTTCAAAGTTTGCATTATGTCTAAAAGAAGTTAGGGATATTCAGTCTTGGCCCCTACAAATGGGGACTTCTGCATGTTTGACAGGACTGGTACACAGTGTTGACTGGACTATTAAAGGCTAGAGGTTAATTAAGAATAGCCTGTACAGACAATGCACCCAGACGGCCCAGTGGCATGGTGTTCCACCTGAAGCATTGTGCAGATGCAGTCATCGGACTTGAAAGTGTGTTGACCATTGTTCACATCGGAAAGTTGTGAGTTGTATCCAATGTGCACAACATTCTGACTCATCTTCATGACACTGTGCATAGATGGCTCAAGGCTGTGGGCCACATGCCTCTCAACCTAGCTATACCTACTACCTTTGAGTCTACACGATAAGAGTCAGATGTGTGACCTGACAGTAAGGGACGACCTTGCAGGACAAATTATCACAATCACTGTAATCTGTGTGATATGACCAATACAATGATAATTCCAGCTTGATAATATGACAATAAAGTCGTATGACCTGTAACATCAGAGCCAATGCATCACAATTTGATGATTAGGGATTGCAGAATGGATACCATGTCTCAAATATTTATGTTCATCCTATTTCCATTGTGAGGTCTAAACTCCCTTGCATGAGATGAGACAGGTGTCATGACACAAGATCGTAAGGAGCAAAAGACGATACATCACCTGCTACACAGTGAAGTAGTTGATATTGTGGTTGTGGAAATTGCTATTGATACACCCAATGTTGCAGATAACATTATGTGTGAGGGAGCAATGTTTAAGTGGCATACTGACAACTGACTTGTACGGAACTATATCAAAATGGTATGGCACAAGATAAAATGATGTTTTGGCTGATCTGTGAAGATTTGTGATGATATCTATGTGGCAAGAACATACGGATGACTTACGTGAATCTTTACATGCTTTTTCACAGCATCAGCACCGGGCAGCAGAGGAGGCAGCGCCATGGACCAAGTGAACACAGCTCGCCCGAGTGGTTCCAGTACTGACTCAGAGCAAGAGGGAACCAGTGGCATGGTGGTTGAGGGGAGCATCACTGAGGGCAGTTCTGATGTGACATCAGTTGGATTACCAACCGGCTCCAGTGATAACTCCCATGTGGTGGTGAATGACACAGGAACTTAATCATCTGCATCCAAGTCCACCACCACCCCTAACATCTCCACCCACCCAGCTGCTCACCATCCCACTGTCCGTGGTCGCTCCTCCAGAAGGGGACCCGTCTCCTTACACCAGGCACCTCACCCCCTGCCCTGTCAACCCCGCTGCCCTGAGTGTGGAGGCCATCAACATCCTGAGGCAGATCTTTGTTGGGCAGACAGCAGTGCTGAATGTCATCCAGGTGCATACCAATCATTTGACACAAATGGTATCATTCCTGGAGGGCATTCACTCTGACATGTCTGCCATAAAGAGATTCAATCAGGCTCTGGCCTTCACACTGATGGCAGCAGTGTCCCAGCTCCAGCTGTCTCACCCTCCTGGCTCTTCCCCATCCACTTCCCCAAATACCCTACCTGACCCACGCACATGCAAACATACACATGCACACACCTCAACAGCCCCACACAGCACGCAAACTCACAGATATAAGGAGAAACCCACATGGACGCACACTCAGGATACATACCGTACACCCACCCCCCACAGACATACCACCGGAAAACACACATTCATCCACAGACACTCCACAGACCTTAGGCTTAGACCCCTCTGCCTCCACAACACCTACCCTTGCCTCTCCTGTTTCCCCTTCAGCCCAGGCACCCCACCTTGTTCCCATTGTATTCTTCCCTACTAAATCCTACAAACCTCCTCTCAAGAAGCGTAAATAGACTCCCACAGACAAGACATTTACATCTGCTGCCCCCTGAGAAGAAACCAAGCCCCAAATCAGACCCCACCAGCAAATCCACCGGTCTCACAAAACAAAATCCACTCCAGTAATCCCCTACTTCCTCAGCCAAGCCCAGTCCCTCCATCCCCCCAAAAAAACCTCCTAAGAAAGACCAAAACTCTCCCTATTCCTGTCCATCCAATCAAAGATTTTAAAATCCCCAAATTACTAAAGCCCAGCACATCTCCCCTCCATCTACCCCTCCCACTACAACTCCCCGCTCAATATGTGCCAACCACTGCAGTGGAGCCCCCAACCCCTCAACCAGAACCTACCACTGCAGTGGACCCACATCACCCTCCTGAATCCATCCCTCCCAAAAACCAAAACAGCCCCCCCTAGTTTTTGTCCTTTTGTGCCTAGCATGCCCCATAAATGTCCCTCACAGGGGAGGTGTCCCTTTGTAGGAGAAGTACAGGCAAGCAGTGAAGGCAACGACATTGTGACCCTCAAAACCATTGACTCTTACTGGACTGGCCAGTGGCCTTTTTCGCATCACAATTCCACATATATCTTTGCTGAATAAAGCATTTTCTTTTTTTATTTATTTTTTATTTTTTTATTGCCAACATGAAGGAGAAAGAAAAAAAAAGATTAGTACATATTGTACAATTAGATAAATTGTAAACAGATAAATACAAACATTGGAACAGGCAAGTATATCAGTTCTATAAATATCTGGTTCTTCATATCTACATGTATATTATGCTTTGAACCTTTCAGAATAATACACCCCATATCTTATTTAATTTACAGAGTGCCTTTGTCCCTCTCGTTTTTGCCAGTGCTAATTCCATATCGTATGTTTCTTTAACTAATCCCCACCATTCTATAGCCGATGGAGGTGTGGGTAAGATCCATGCACGAGCGATTGTTAATCTTGCGCTAACCAATAGTATTGAGATTAAATCCGCATAGTTGCTTGTAATACTCTGGGCTCCAACTAGTACCTCTATTGCTGAGACTGTCACTGCGCTCCCTATTTTTTGAGAAATCAGATCAGTTATCGTTGACTAGAAATTCTCTAATACAGGACATAAGAAGAACATATGTTTTAAATCAGCAGCCTGTAGATTACATTTTGGGCATTTTGTGCGCTCGCTAGAAGAACCATGGGAAGACCATTTTGATATCCTTTCTGGAGTATAATATAATTGACAAATTGTTCTGTATTGTTGTATCCTAAGGTTAGAAGAGTATACAGAGTTGTTAAGCCTAGAGAAAGCACGTGATATGGTATTAGCTGTCACTAATGCCCCTGCACTATGTCCCAAGCGCTCAGCTAATCTGTGACAGTCATCTGTCTTAAATGTGCATAAGACTTTATAGCCAGCGCTAATAATTGATTTTGAGTTATCCTTATGCATATAATCCCATATAAGCGAGCCTGAAATATTTGTCAATTGCATGCTGCGAATAAAATAATCTCGAATTTGAAAATATTTAAATTGCATGCCTGGCGTTATCTTATATATAGTCTGTATTTTCTCAAAGGTCATAAACCCATTTTGATCATATATATCACCCAAGTGTTTTATACCCAGGCTAGCCCATCGTTTACCCTCCATATCCTGAAAAATTTCTGGCAAACCTGGGTTGCCCCATATGGGCAATTTATCGTGGTAAAATGATGTATTACAGTTAGAGATAATTGCAAGCCATATATTAGCAACATCTCGTGCAACCTTGAATCTGACCCTCTTGAAATAGTTTGGATCATTGATTCTGAACAGAAACATTTCATGTTCCTTACCAAGCATAAACTTAAAGAAAAAAGGTGCGTTACATCCTACGGGGTGTATTAAGCTTCGTAGCCGCTTAAAAAAAGCTGCCCAGAAGTATAATTTGAAATCCGGAAAATCCAGACCCCCTTGATTATATGGTAGTTTAAGTAATCGAATAGCTCTGCGAGCCTTTTTATAGCCCCATATGAAACTGCCACAAATACCATCTAATCGTTTGAAAAAGGACATATTTAATCATAGCGGATTAGAACGAAATAAATAAATAAACTTAGGCAGTATTTTCATTTTAATTATGTTTATGCGGCCCCCAATACCTATAGGAACCTTATGCCATTTTTTGAGCAATGTTGCAGTCTCCTTAAGAAGAGTCTCATAGTTTATTTCTATTATTTTATCTATTCTAGTAGTTAGCTTAACTCCTAGGTAAGTAGCCGTGTTACATATCCCTGTTGTTATTCCAGCGTCTTTATAATTCATTAATATTTGAGTTTTGTTAATATTAAGTCTATAGCCAGAGACCAAACCATATCTTTCCGCTTCCTTAACCACCTCATATAATGCTGTTTTAACATCCGTTGAAAATACAGCGATGTCATCGGCATATGCCGTAATTTTTAATTCATTTAGGCTATGTATAAAAGGTATAATCCGAGTTTGCGTTTGTAATGCTAATATAAATGGCTCTATTGATAGTGCAAATAAGAGAGGTGAGAGAGGGCACCCCTGACGGGTACCCCGTGATATTGGAAACACATCAGATTGTAAACCTGCATAAGCTAATTTGGCTGTAGGATGGTGATATAGAGATTTAATCATATGTAAAAATTTACCTTTGATGCCACATGCAGATAGTACTACCCAAAGAAAATCCCACCCCACTCGGTCAAATGCTTTCTCTGCATCTAGTAATATCATACCGAGTGGGGTGGTTTTGACCTTGGCAACATCAAACGCTGCTATAGCCGTATTCACATGGGATGTAGTATCCCGTCCTACGATAAACCCGTGTTGTTGAGATGAAACAAGTTTCGGCATTATTGGTGCTAGGCGAGTTGCTAAGATTTTAGCGTACATTTTCGCATCCGTATTTATAAGTGATATCGGCCTATAAGACCCACATTCCTCTGGAGGCTTTTTCTTTTTTTTTTTTTATTATACGAGTCATATTCCAAGAGTCTGGAGCGTTCCCCCCTGCTTCGATATATTTAATAAATTGGGTAAAAGTTGGCAGTAGCTCATCTAAGCATATTTTATATAATTCTAAGGGGATTGAATCATCTCCAGATGCTTTTCCTGATGGCAAAGAAGAGATGGCTGCTATGATCTCATCGTGCTGGATATCATCCAACAGTATTTCTGATATTTCATTAGCTACCGATGTTTTTTTCACATACATCTGAACATATTTTATGATATCAAGCCTTTGTGGCTGAGCCTCTGGTGTATATAGGATTCGATAATATGTGGCAAACTGCGCTAGTATCTGATTTGGTTGTTCGTATATCTCGCTGTTTAAGCCTTTAATTTTCTTTATTTGTGTCTTAGCTTGTTCGTCGGCTACTTTAAAGGCTAGAAATTTCCCAATTTTTTCCCCACTTTCGTATTGGGTTATTTTATATTTGTTAATTTTAACCGCTATTTTCTCCCTGATTGTTTGTTTTAATGTTGATTTTAAATTTATTAGTTCATATCCTATAGATTCTAGGTTTGAAGAACAGTTTAGTAATGCTTCTGCATGTTGATTCTCTATGATCTTGACATCTTTAAGGATCTCAGCTATCTCTATCATACGCTGCCTATTCTGTCTCCAAATATATTGCTGTGTGAATCCTCTGATCCTGGCCTTACATGAGTCCCAGACTATTATTGGTATTGCAGAGCCATTATTAATTTCTAGATATTCCCTCAAGTGTTGCTTAATGTTAAATAAATAAGTTTCATCTGTTAAGAGATATCTACGGAATGAGAAGCCCCTAATCTGTTTCCTTGCTGTTGGTGTCTTGAAGCTCAGAAGAATGGGGTTATGGTCTGAAGTGACCCTAGGGCATATCTCCATAGTACACAGTTTTATAATCTCTTCTGATGCCCAGGCCATATCTATGCGAGAACAAAGTTTATGCGCAGCAGAGTAATAGGTATAGCGTGGTATATTGGGGTATACTGTCCGCCAAACATCTCTAAGAACGTGTATTCGTCCTAGCTCATTGATTGCTGTACGTGTCTTTTTCATCCTCTGAAATGCATGACGTCTTGTAGTATCTATCTCGTAGTTCATTACACAATTAAAATCCCCCATCACAACTTTATCACCTTCCCAGCTCAGCAGTTCAATATTCAATCTATCAATTATTTGATAGTTATCGCTGTTTGAGCCATATACTACGCATAAAACATATTTTGTACCTTCAATATGTGCCTGCACAATGTCCCATCTACCACTTTTATCCGTCAATGATTTTTCAATTATACATTTTAGATGTCTGTGCCTAAGGATAGCTACACCTCTAGTTGAAGTATCTTGGTATGAAGCTATAACAGTTTCATATCCCAGTTGTTTAAGGAGCCCTTTATCTTTATATGCAATATGAGTTTCTGATAATAAGACTAAATGCGGGTTATACATCAGTAGTTCCTCTGCCACCAAGCGTCTCTTATTCCTACCGTTAAGGCCTGCAACATTCCAGGATAAAATCTTTATTTCAGCCATTCAGAAGAAAAGAAAAGAAAAGAAAACCCGTCCTTGCTTGTATTATATCAGTAGCACACAATATATTGCCAAAATCATCTGAAATCACTTTCATGTTGGTTTTTTTATCCTTTACAACAGCAATCATTTTATACATCATAAAAAACCACCCCAAACCCAAACCCCTAACACCTTTATCATCCTTCCCATTCTTCCCTCCCTTCCCACCCACCCTGTTCTTTGAAGGAGGAGTCGTCCTCTTCTAGTAACTGCCGCTGGTATGGCAGTCAACTAGGACTCAACCCCCCCCAGCCCCCGGTCTAGAAACCCCCCAGCCGTTTTAGTGGAAGAAATAATAAGTAGTAAATAGATAATAGAAAATAGAAAATAGAGAGACCAAACAAGTCTATAAGCTATATGTATATGTTAGGTCACATTAAAGGTCATTTTCAGGGGTCTTAGTTCAGTCTATTTTAGCCAGAACCTTCCCCTTTCCATTTGTGCAATATCTCCTCTGCCTCCGTTCGAGAGAAAAAGAGGTAGCTTTGCCCATTCTTAATAACTTTGAGCCGGGCAGGCTCCTGCAAATAAGCTTGGACACCAAGTGCTTTTAGCGGGTCAATCAGCTGTTTTAGCTGCCATCTCTTATCCATCGTAAATTTGCAAAAATCTGATCGAAAGACCAGAGAAAGAGAGTCCACTACCACGGGCGACCTAGGGCCAGCTTTTAGGGAGACAGCTTGGCGCAATAGATAATTGCCAAAATAGATTAGAAATGGTCTAGAATATCGGGGGTTCTTTTGACGTTGTATTATTGGTAGTCTGTGTGCTCGTTGTATCTGGCAATCCCAGTCCCAATCCCCAAACTCAGGGAAAGCCTTCTGCATAATCTGGACGATATACGCTCTAGAATCCGCCCCCTCCAAACCTTCGGGAATACCAAATAGTTTAAGATTCTGTCGTCTCTGCCTGTTTTCCAAGTCCTCCAGTTTAGCCTGGACTTCCCTTAGCTGTACTTCTTGTCTCTCCACAGAGCAATCCCTTTTAGATGAGGCCTCTTCTATATTGGCAACTCTTTGTTGAAGCTCAACCATTTCTTCCGTCACACATCCCACTTTCTCCATTACCTCTTTCATAGTCTGCTGGATTTTTCCATTGTCAGCTCGGACTTGTGAAAAGAGCGCCCTTGTTTCTTCCCTCTGTTCATTTAAAGCTTGCAATATCTTAGCAAGCATAATTGTTTCCTGGCCCTGGCCCTGAGCGTTATAATGGCCATGTCCCGCAGAAGCTTGATCTTCTAAAGAGGGGGAGCAAGAAGCCAGAGGTGAATCTTGGTGTAATTCTATAGATGAAGTTGGTGGAGATGAAGGAAGAAAGAAAGTAGTTTCGCTGTTGCCAGGAGTAGGAAGCTGCTTAGCAACAGGATCCTGAGTGTTTGGTTCTTTCACAAAATCTTGTGCCAAACCAGAGTATATAGATAGTCCTCCTTGTTGATCGGCGATGTTTCTGTTGCTGGTATAGAGACGGCTAATATGCTCCCGTCCGTAAGCCCCGCTCCTGATAGCCTGGCGATGGTTTTCTTGATCCCGCCTTTGGACTGAACCCACTTCCTCATTGGACTATTTTTCAAATCTTCTTTCGTGTATTTTTCAGATGATATTCCTATATTGAGTGGGCCTTGCATCCTTTTAAGGTCTTTAGTATGTTTTGCTTTTTTTAGAGGATCTATCTTAGTTGTTGTTTTCTTCTTAGATTCTCTTGGCAGGCGCTGCTCTCTTGAAGATGTAAGTACTTGATACATATGCCCATTGTTTAATACTGCATTGTCCGCTATTTTTATAGAGCCATCCAAACCATCTAGACTCTCTGTCTGTACCTCTAGTATATTAGTATCTTGTCCATCTAGAAGAGTGAGAGGCTATTGACTATTGCTACCATTGTCAGCGCTAGTACGCCTTAGTACGCTGGGGCCGTCATTGTTTTAGTTTGCCTTTATTTCTTTGATAAGCAGACCGAGTGGTGGCTTAGGATCAGTTTCAGGCTGTGGTTTAATGTTATTGGCTCTCGTATTAAGACCTCTAGAGTCAGATTGATATTGGATATCTTGAATACATTGAATACCAAGGCTAGTACTTTTTTGTAGCTTTAAATCGGCGCTGCTTTGTTTAGAATTGTTGGCTATAGCATTAATTATTGTCTCTGCCAAGTCGTTATCCCCAAAGAGTGGCACATTTTCCGTAATCTCGGAAATATTTCCAGATTTTAAGTTCTGAATCACCTGTCTACCAAGCTTCGGGGGGACAGTATCAGCAGGGGCCTCGATTCCCTCCATTTTCTCCTGTAGACTCACAGCAGACCCCCCTTCCACCAGAACTCTATCATCACTGGAGCCCGTATTAGTGCTGCCGCTATCGCTCCCACTCACCGCGGACGATGAATTTGTTGCCGCAGGTGTCTCCGCAGGTTGGCAGTTCGCTCCTCGGCCGCTTCTTGTAGGTGCCATTCGAAAATCAGCCAGTTTATTGTAGCCGCAGAGAATGTTGCTAGGAGAGCGAGATGTCAGCCGCCAAGCTGAGCGCCAAACCGGCACTCGCTCAAGGTATCGAGTTAATAGCAAGCAGCTGTGTCGGGGCTGTAGGAGGAGTTGCATCCGGTCGGTGTCGTAGCGGAGGGTTTGCTCGAAGATTTTGAATTTTGAAGATCAGCATTTTCTCTGAAATCAACCACCTTCAGAATTTCTCGATATATGTAGACGTCTTAGCCTCGCATCCTCGTTCCATCGTATCGTAGTTTTTTAGTATCTTTTTCGGCAGAGGGGGGTCAGATTACCGGGACCCGTAGCAGTCCACTCCTAGAGGCGGCTTCAACCTGCCATCTTGCTTTACTCCCCAGCAATTCACTAGAATAAAGCATTTTCTATGCATTTTTTCATAATTCTGTGTCCTCAAAATGGATTTCTGGTCCCCTGTTATTCATATGTAATATGTGGTGTAAGTATACAATGATGTAGGTATGGTGTGGATTATATGTGGTCCATGGGGGTACAAGTACGTGGTCAGTATGCATCCTAGATTGTTATGGCTACTTTGGCTATATGTCAATGTAAACATTTGTTTGGTCTATGAGTGTGACATGCAGTCACTAAGGGCCTTATGTAGGTGGCCTGGCATTTACCACTTCATAAATACCGAATCATACCGATTCGGTATTTATGAAGTGGTAAATGCTATGTAGGTAATTAGTCGGTAAATATTACCGATTCGGAATAATTTGGTAATTACCGAATCGGTATTTACCGATTCGGTAATGAGGCATACCTTCCCATTGATGGGAAGGTATGCCTCATTACCGAATCGGTAAATACCGATTCGGTAATGGAGGAGCACATGCAAGGGTGGCAGGGTGTCACATTGACACCCTGTTGCACCCCTGATTCGGCCATGTGTGCACATGTGGCACACATACATGCCCTAAGGGCATGTATGTCTGCCACATTGCACACTTTAACGTGCACAAAAATGCTTTTATTCACCTATTCGTCATTTACCACCAACCTTTAGTTGGTGGTAAATAACGAATCCCCATGACACCCACACACTCCCCCTACATCTCATTTCTGTATTCAGAATTTACCGAATCGGTAAAATTACCGAATCGGTAATTTTACCGATTCGGTAAATTACGAATACAGAAATGATCCCCCTACATCTCAGAAGCCTAAATACCGGTCGGTAACGGTATATTTACCGAAAATCGGCCGTTACCGACCGGTATTAGGCTTCCTACATGAGGCCCTAAGTGGTTTTTTTAGGAAAACACAGTTCCACATGGTTCATGCTTTCAGTTGTCAAAATAGTGCAAGTGTGGCAAAGTGCAACAGTTTATGAGAAAATGCTGCATATGTTTGTAATAGGCAGGAAGACCACTGTCTCATCAATGCACCTGTATAGATATGGGGTTTGAAAACATGGTAGTGAGTTTGGAAACACCCATGTATACAAAGTAATGGCACACATCTTTTAGGTGACTTGATTCGGATAGGCTATGTCAAGTCCTGTTAGTACATTCTGTGTGTACAACATTTGTCTGTGTTGGTGATCCAAAGGCTCTTCAGGCCTCCTCATGTGACACATCTGAAGGTATACCTATTCAGCATGACAATGCACAGCAACAATCCCCTTCTTGGCTCAGTTCATGCAAGTAGTCTGAACCTCAGTTGTTAGTATCATAAGTGGTGTAGAGTGGTTAAGTCCAAGGTGGATGCTGTGTGCCTGTCCGGTCTGACGCTGCCCATGGTCAGCTGGTCAGGGCCTCACAAATGCCAGTGACTACAGAGCCCAGCAACAGAGCACTGCCTCTAGTGTGCAGTCTCTGCTACGAGCTACAGGTGGACAGACCCCTCCCTTGGGTTTGCAGCCATGGTGCATCAGGGTGATGCAGCATCAACACATAACACCCCTCACCTGGGACACTTAGGAATGTGCTGAGATGTCAATGTGTTTGACACCAACACACCCCAACACACCTTTCGCTCATGGACTGGAAGGTCATATTTTTGATACTGACTTGTATTTCATGCCAAACTTTCCTTGTGGTCACTCCACACACAGCATTCACAATGCATTGTCATCATTATGGCATGTTCCTACATCACTTGTAGGTGCTATGGATGTGACTTCCCCCTGCCTCTGTCCCTGCCTGGATGGACTTTGGTAAATCCTATGTTATGCCCCAACAACAGAAGTCTAATGATGTGTGTTTTGTTTCAAAACACACATCATTCAAAGTTAAGCATATGATTTGTGTGTAGGGAGTCATTTGTGCATGACTGATAATGTAGTCCTTTTGAGCTATGCTTGATGGTGTTCCAGATCACACTGAGCAGAACTATGAGTGCTGTTATATCTATTGTATTGGCCTGTGCTACATGTTGTAAGCCGAGTGGACTGTGAGTTCACAGAAGTATTGTGTGCCCATCTGCTGTGCAGATGCTACAGGAGCCAGTGGTGGCACACCCATGCTCTTAGTTGCCACACAGGGGAGGAGATGGATTTTGGGATTTGAGGCCTAGCTGCTGATGTGTTAATCAATGTTCATGTTTCATATGCTAAGCTAGCTTAAACAAGGGTAGACGTGAGAGAGACTTGTGTTCCCTTTATGTGAATGGAGTGGAGACTCATACAAAATGGGGGCAGGACAAATATTGCATTTTTCAGAGAGTGTAAGTTAGGAGTGTAGTTCAGAGGCAGTTCTTGCGTAGGAAAAGTGAAGTTTCCTCATTGTTCAAATGTTTTTGTTTCAAAATGCGGGGGTGTGAGTCGGAGTGTGGGAGCTTGTAAGACTTGCGAAATCCTGTGCAAGGTATGCTAGGAATAGGTAGTTGTGAAGGGGTAGAACCAGCTAGACAATGTTGGAGTCTGGCAGGGGATGAGAGTTGTAGTTTGTGGCACTACGGTGAGAGATGACTGTAACAGGTTAGTGTAATTGGTTAAAGATCTCTGTTTATATGCAGAAGTCAATGGAGGTATGGAACATGGGACTCAGATGTGGATGTGACAGGGCCACAGTGAGACAAGGTTAAACTTATCATTTGTAATTAAGTGGATGTCATGGGTATACAACATTTGTGAAATTTAGGGTGCTGTATGGTGTTGTCCAGTTGATGTATGTTGTGTTTGAATCTGTGGATGCATTTATTTTTTAAATGACTATCTGTAGAACTTGATCAGAGTAGAGTCTGTGAATGTTGATATGCAATTGACTGAGGACATATTCATTGAGAAATGTAAGTGTCTTGTTGAGAGATGTGGTGATGTGTTAAGTGTGCATGTCAGAGTAGGCTGTGATGGTACACATTTTGATATGTGTGCAATCCAAGGCATTACTGAGGGTGCTACTGGTGATGAGAGTGGTCCATATGACATGTTACATTTAATATCTGCTGAGGAGGTGATGAGGACAGTACATTGTGTACATGCATGTATTTGAGAGGTGTTGTGTACATAGTGATGAAGAGTGTTGCTGCAAATGTTGGTGTGGATGTAAGAAGGGCAGTGGCAGTGTGAGTTTGTGAGATTTGGTTTGGAAGAGTTCGAGTACAAGGCTGGAGCTTATGGGGCAGACATTCTTTTCTGGAGAGCTGCACCAGAGGGGGCTTATGACGTGCTTGTCTATGTATGATAGCTTTGAGAGATGAGCATGTACTTTAAGGTGGATGTGAGAGGGGTCATACCTGCACAAGTAGAGATTGTGCAGCCCAAGAGGTAATGTTGAAATGTACATAGGTGTGGATTATGTGTATGTAAGTAGGCAGAAACAGTTGGCAAATGAAATATGAGGATCTAGTATGTGTTTGCTGCAGCTTGCTGTCTGCCACTGAATGTCCATGACTGATTGTTGGAATGGCCGCTTTGAGTACAGTGGTATATGCAAAACCTATTGTCTTCACAGGACAATTTGCCTCCACCTAGCCTTGCCTTGTTTGAGTTGTATGTGGGCATGAGTGGCGAGTTACCCTTTGTAGGAAGATGTTGTCACTGATTGATAATTCTCCATCTTGAATACTGCCCTGGGATGGAGGTGGAGATTGCTTATATAGTACTTTTATGATGCATAAACTTTGGATGGCACTCCATTGCTAGAGAGGGCTAGAGCCCCCTCAAGTGAAAAGTCAAGGATGTGTATTGTTGGGCCACCTAGGGTCAGACTACTCCTGAAACACATCCCCACACTTCCCAGGAGACTACACACACATGAGTAATACTGTCATTCAGACTCTGAATGTCAGAGGTATGGGGAAACCAAGAGAGATGGGCTCATTGTAATGATATCTCTGGTTATGCTGATGAAAATAGGGTGCACTGTCACAAATCATGCATGTGACAAAGGAACATAACACCCAGTTCCGTAAGTGTTTTCATTGTCAATTTAATTTTCCACCTGTAATCTAGTTTGGCAAGTGTAGCCTTTTTGTGGGTCCATATGAGGTCCCATTTACCACATTGGAAAGTGCCAAAGAGCCTGAGGGCCATATGTCTTTGTAAAGGGTCTCCTTGATGTGTTTAATTAACAGGGTGAAGTTTTTCATTACCAAATGTGGACAGAGCATGCTACATTCTGCACATATCCCTCATCCTCACAAGGTGTGCCCATATCCCCTGGCCTGATGATGGAAAAGCCACAGGTTAAGCCCCCTGGCATCCTCAAAAATGGTTGCAGCTCAGCTTACACAACGTGCTGTGCACTGGTACTCAAACACTGTCATTGGAACCTACATCCTGAGACTCTTGAGTACTCCCACTACGCTCCAGTATACAATCTGCATATTCAGAAGGGAATTATTTGTTAGCAGCACACACTACAGCCTGAGGAGCTAGATGCTGAATTGGTGTGAATGACATTCTCAGAAGATGATCCTAGACACATACAGATTCTGTGTTGTGTGCAGCACCCCCAGTCCACACATAGTGATTGAAGCCTATATTGTTGTTGGCCCATGAATTTTTTGCATTCCTGCTGGATTTTGTCTCAAAATATTTCATTGACGACTGGGACACAACAACTTTTATGTTGTTTGACTGGCAATCGCTGAAATCATTACTGAGTGGCTGGGTCTGGGGACTTGTGTGTTGACTGGGCCAATTTCCTCAGGGCTTTGCTGTAGACAGAGGCATCACTATGTCATCAATAGACTATGGTTCAGTTACAGGCTGTGATGTTAGCCATGCTGACAGATGCTCAAACACACCACAACGATCCCATTGAGCCACTGGGTTGCTTTTACTTTGCACATGACAAGCTGTGATGAACACAGAGTGGGATATGTCAGGGTAACTCGTGCCCTGCCTCCACTATTGCTTAGCAACAATCCAGCAGATGTTGCTGATTATGGATCACCTTCCATGGGTGCACAGTTGTCAGGCAACTATCCATTAATCGTTCACAGTATATTCTTGTGGACTATACATTCACCCCTACTCTGAACTCATGTTAGATGCTTCCTGATTCCTGACTGGATTGAATCTACCTGAACTTGATCTGGCAGCACTTGCAGTCATCAACACCCTGTTGGCTGGTACAAGAGATACTCAGAGTGATTCTGTGCACTGCCACAATGACCACTCGTGGCTTGGACCGCTTCACGCCCAGTCTAGATGATGCCTATGAGCTTTTATTTGGACACAGGTGACCGTGTCTCTCTTGGGCCACCTTGAGTGATTGGAGAGACCCACAATTCATGTGGCACTTTCTTCACTGTACATTGCTAAAACAGAACAGTGCCCTGCTGGCTGGCCTGAGTGAGCAGTGGTGGTTGAATGGCACAGGTCCACAAGGGCGTGTCAACCTGGCTTGGCAAAGCATAGTGTGCCCGAGATAGTTGTGTCCTTCATTTATTTGGATGTGGTGTGCATGTTATCTGACCTGTGTGCATGTTTGTGATTGTATGTAAGGTATTATTTTATCTGAGTCCTGTTCTGGATCTGTGCTCAGCCCTTCCCATGTTGTCCTTCCTGACACATCCGATATCCCATTCTGGTTGTGTCTCCCTATGATGACCTGTTCTGACACTGGTGTTGTAATAAGAATATTAATAATATCAGTATTTATAGAGTGCAACAGCTACCTCAAACAGAGGTGTCTCGGCGCTATAGCGGGCCAGCGTGAGAGGTGCGTAGCCAAAATTTCTAGCCATGGCTAAAAAGCCAGGTCTTCAAGGTTTTTCTGAACACTGGTTCAGATTGGATCAGGCACATATTATTCGGCAGGTAGTTCCACAGCTTGTCCGCCCCAAATGTGAAGGATCTGCCCCCTATGCGTGCTTTAGGAAAGCGAGATATGAAAAGCAAAATCTGAGAGTTGGACCTCATGATCGTTTTTGTTGGTAGCTGCATAACCGGTGTTTAAGGTAGCTAGGACATCTGCCATGCAGCGCCCGAAAGGCCATTGTTAAGGCCTTAAACTCAATCCTTTTTGCTACCGGCAGCCGGTGGAGCTGTCTTAGATGCGAAGAGATGTGGAGCCAAAATGGTATTCGCCTAATTAATCTCCCAGCCGCATTTTGTACTATTTGTAGATTCTTGACCAGATAGGTGAGCAAACCCAGGTACAGACAATTTGCATAGACCAGCCGAGATGTCACTGTGGCATGGACAATGACTCTACAACAGTCCTCCGGCGGTAGATGTAGAAATTTCCTCAAGCTTCTCAATTTACCGAAGCATGAAGCTGCAACCTGCAGTACTTGGGATGCGAATGAAAAATCTGCTTCCCATTTTACGTCCAAGTTTTTAGCCGTGATTGCTGGAGTAGGTGGCAGACCCATTTCTGACGGCCCCCAAAGTCCGGCCACCGGCGGGAAAGCCTTGCCAAAGAACAACACCTCAGTCTTCTCTGCATTAAGCTTAAGTTTGTTATTGTTCATCCAACAAGAGATGTCCCTCAAGCTTCCCTTAAACCTAATGAAGGAATCCACAGCATGATCCTTGAAGGAGAACACCAGCTGGGTGTCATCTGTGTATGATATTGCCTTCACATCCCAATTTGCTATGAGCGAAAACAGGGGGGCCAGGTAGATGTTGAAGAGAAGCGGGCTCAGGGACGATCCCAGTGGTACCCCACACGTAGTGGCTTGGGTTCTGACTGAAAGGGATGCAGAGCGACCCTTGGCGTTTGGTCTTCAGGATAGGGCTTCTGCCAGTTAAGCACCATTCCTCCAAGCCCTATCGCTTACGTCTATCTAACAGGATTAGGTGGTCCACGGTAGCGAAAGCTGCAGACAAGTCCAAAAGCACCAGAATTGCTGATGCTCCTGCATCCGCAGTCATTTTTACTGACTCTGCCACCTCCAACAGTGCTGTTTCGGTACTAAAACCGGACCAAAAACCAGACTGCATGTCATGCAGAATGTCATGCACCTCAATGAAATTAGCCAGCTGGTGCTGTACCATTTTTCTAACATCTTTGCTCATGCTGGTAGTAGTGAGATTGGGCAATAGTTGTTTAGCTCTCACGGATCTACATTGTTTTTTTTATGAGGGGCAGTAACAAGGCATGTATCCATGTATCAGGGAAGATGCACATGGAAAGTGAGGTGTTCCATATATGATTCAGAGCGTGATTCGCCAGGTGGGCCAGCTCCTTCCACAATTTTGGGGGGAACCGATCCTCCGGTGACCTTGACTTACAACTCAGGATCGCCCCCAGGGATTCCTGTAGGGAAATAGGGAGAAATTCCGAGAAGGTATCTTCGGAATCACATATACCCAATCCTTCTGTTTTATCTGTCTCCAAGGTGTTGTAGACATTCAGGATTATTCTGTCGAAAAAGTCTGATGCTTCATACACATTGATGGGGACGGCTGTATTGAGTTTTCCAGCTCCACCGGTTTGGTAAAGAAGCTGACTATTCTAAAGATTTCCTTGCCCGAGTTTTCCGCATTGTTAATACACTTCACCAAGTAATCTCTCCTTGCCACCCTCATCAATTTTTGGCGCTTCTTCAGGGCTTTCTTATAGGCCAGCTTGGAAGTTGGGCTGTAATCTGTTCTACACAAATGCTCCATTTATTTACATCTACTTCTTTCCACTCTGAGAGTCGTAGAGAACCAGGGGGCCAATGGAGTTTTTCTCGGGATTTTTGCTACTCTGGCTGGGGCAATGGTATCCAGGGTGGTGGAGAGCCACCTGTTTAGTGCGGGCATGTCTGCGTTTGGATCGTTAGTTAGTTGCGGTTGACTCTCCCGCAATACTGGACCAAGGGTCTCTGCTGGTAACTTCTTCCAATTTCTTTTAGGCAAATAGCGAGTTTCCCCACCTTGTTTTAGTTTTTCCAGACTGAATGAAAAAGGGATTAAGCAGTGGTCAGTCCAGACCAATTGATACGGGGTCTCGGCTACCAAAGGCGGAATATTTGATAATAATAATAAAGAAGTTTATATAGCGCTTGGTTATACTATCTAGTATGTCCCCGCGCTGAAAACAAGAGATCTAGGGTATGGCCTGCCCTGTGGGCGGAGAGTTTTACAAGCTGTATAAGATTTGCTCCATTAAGTGACATGGAGAGTTGAGACGCAAAAGTGAATCCAGGATCATTGATATTCAGGTTGAAATCACCTAGTGCCATAAAGTTGGAATATTGCAGTGACTTCTGGGCACTGAAATTGCAGGGATCAGGGACTAAACCTGGTGGACAGTCTGGTGGCCTGTACAACAAGAGTCCCGCAAAGGATGCCATGGGGCTGATCTTTATACAGAAGTTCAAACCTTTTTTCAAGCCCATGTTGCGCAACGCTGAGGTGGAGATCTCCCAGGAGTCATTCACAATAATGGCTACACCACCCATCTTTTCTCCCCATCCCTATTTGTGCAGCAGATTTTGAAACCCAGGGGAATAGACAGGGCCACAACAGGTAAGACTTCGTCTTTCAGCCAGATTTCAGTCAAAAACATTACATCCCATTTGTTATCAGACAACTATAGCCAAGTATCTTCTGCATGTTTAGGCAATGACCTACAATTAATCAAACAGGCTCTAAGCTTGCCATCCAACTTATTTTGCCCCCAATTCATGCGGCACATGTCCCTATCACCCTATGACCGCCTGGTATGCCCTAGAACCAGGTTACCTTCTTTGCAGTAGTAAGGGAGTACATCATTCGCCAGATTAATAGCATGATCAACTGGACATAAATTCCTCCTTAAAGAAAGGAGGGCATCCAGTGGCCAGGAAATTCTCTTACTGCCACTAAAATGGGCAGCATTTCTGGCGCTGGCTGCAGTCCATCCGTGGATGGGCGCAGACTGGTTTGCCTTTGGTGCGCTTTTGGCGCACCTGTGGCACGCCTGCTACGAACGTCCTCTGCGTTCCCGTGTCCCCATCCGTGTTAAATAGAAAGTCAGTAGCTGGAAATGGGGGAGCTAAGGGGGAGGAGCAACGTTCCTCCGCTCAAATGGACGGAAAAACTGCGGTCGACCGGGGACCAACAATCAAGTAAAGTGCGAGTGCAGAGATTGGAATAAAAACAGGTGGCTGTTTAAAACTTTAAAAAAAATGCTCAGTGATCAGTAAAATCTCTAGCCTCTGAGCACGCTGCTACATACCGCTGCACGTCATGTCCCCACCCTGGTTAAGTAGGAAGTCAGTAACTGGAAATGGGGGGCCAAGGGGGAGGAGCCACGTCCCTCCGCTTAAACGGCCGGAAAAGCCACGGACGACCGGAGACCAACAATCAAGTGAAGTGCGAGTGCAGAGATGGTGCTTCTCATCATGACCCAGAATGTGGGATTGTGTGATTGGTCTGATTGGGAAGAGGAGGTCCTGGTTGTACTATAGTAGTCAATTTGGTGTTTGTAGACATGTATTTATCGATCAGCAATGTTTGCATCGGGTAAAGTAAGGTGTGTGTCAGTAAATAAGCTAGGCCTAGGTTATCTATCTGATTGGGCGGATGTATTGTCTTGCTACTTGGTAGATCCACTACTGCTTTTGACTTCACTTTCCTGTGTGAATTATATATGTTGTATTTTCTTTGACAGCTATCCAGAGTAAATCATTTACTTCTTCTAGGGTGTTTGGGAAATGGCAACGCAATATGGATGAATGATGTCACTTCCTGCAATGTGACTTCCCATGACATGAGATATAGTGGTCCTTGTATGCATTTAAGATATTAGAACTAGGCCTGTGTAACAGATGAATGTAGGTGAGGGCATAGTGCCAGTGAATATGTCTCTGAGGACATACGTTTGTGAGTACATTGGAGTTCTGTTGCACTGCAAAGTTTCTTTGTGCGTTGTGGTGGACTAATGCATTGACTTTGTGATACATACATAACTGTGACTATGGGCATTCCTGTTCCAATGTCAAATGTGTGTTTGACCTAGTATTTAGCAGTCTTACTGTACATACCTCATGATGACATTCCCTCACTTTGCAGACATGACATTCTATGGAACCAGGATCGGATTGGGATCCCAATGATACAGGGGCACTCTCAAAGTCATTGGCACACATTCTGTTATCATCCGTTTTATTGCAGCCTCTGTGTATTTTCCTGGTGAGGGATGTCTCAAAACAGCACACTGCTTCTGATCAAGGGGGTTTGAGGTAGGTTAGAATGGCAAAATGAAACATGGCTCCCTGCGAGGCCCCTACTTGCAACTCAACCTCCCTGCACCTTCCATGACCTGACAGTGATGGGTGGTTGTGGGAGATAACTCTGCTTCTGTCAGGGCAGGATGAGTATGTCCCAATGGCTGGCCTCTAGCCTCAATTTACAGCACAGCTGTTGAATGGACAAGATACTGGCACCACATTGCAGTGGCCTAGTGGGACTGGTTTAAGTAAGTCATTCTCTTTGGCTGGTTTTCATAGGCCTCAAAAGACCAGCCCATAGGTGATCCTGGTGCATCGACCAATGCCTGATTGCCCACATTCCCAAGCCAAGCCTATACAGAGTACTTTCTAATAGAACTCAACACCCATAGGGCTCAATAGGCTTCAGCTTCCCCGTCGTGTGTGTCAGCCCAGGCTGAGACAGGTTCCCCACACACACAGACAGTTCTTGAGCTGCTGTGGGTGGCTGGCCTGCCATCTTTGCACCTCTGCATACGAGTGTTTCACGGGTTTTTAAGGGACCATTTACTAGCTGATGTGGCTTTGTTGGTTTTTCAACAGTTCCTAGTGCACCCGCAGCTCCACTCTGCCCATTCCTTATAGTTGACACTTGGGGCCCATTACGATGGAGGGCGGACGAGCACAGGACCGCTTGCCGATGCTGCGGCAGTCCTGCCATGCACATTAGGATGGCGGGCGCATCCTGTGCCTTTTCCATTGCGGGTGGATCTGCAGGCTGCAAACCCACCCGCAAGGGAAAAGGACAGTGCACGGCACTACCATGCACTACATGGCAGGCACCACGTGGTGCCCGCCGCGTAGTACATGGCAATGAGGGGTGGTACCATAGGTACCCCTCATTTGCACCCCCCACCTCCCTTCACCCTGGGGCCCCACAACGTTCCACGGCAGCAACGCCTCCATGGAAAGGCCATTGACCGCCAGCATTGTCATATGGATGGCGGTGTCTCTCAGACACCACCACCATATGCACCGTCGACCGGCGGAAAAGCAGCGGACGGTCTTTCCGTCTGCCGCAGACTCCCCAGCCATCATAATATGGTGGGGGATCTTTGCTGTGTGGATGGCGGGCGGGTCGCCCCTGCCAGCGGTGACCACCACCGACCCGGCGGGGGCGATCCACCCGCCATCGTAATAGGCCCCTTAAATTTGCTGCACAGTGTGATAATTCATTTCCTGCCAGGTAACCTTAGGTTTTGTTTTTTGGCTGTTTTCTACAGCTTGTACTCCACCCATAGGTTTTGAGGCACTTTGCATGAGCACCAGTTACATTATTGAAGGACACATTGCTAGGGTTTTTTTTACCCCCACACCACCAAATTGGCTCTACATTGCTGGGGATATTTACCCCCCAACCCCCAAATTGGTTCAACATTGCTAGGGGTATTTGCCCCCAAACCCCAAATTGGCTCTACATTGCTGGGGGTATTTGCCCCCCAACCCCCAAATTGGCTCAACATTGCTGGGGGTATTTGCCCCCAACTCCCAATGGCTCAACATTGCTAGGGATATTTGCCCCCAACACCCAAATTGGCTTAACAGTGCTGGGGATATTTGCCCCCAACCCCCAAATTTGATCAACATTGCTGGGGAAATTTGCCCCACAATCTCCAAATTGGCTCTTCATTGCTGGGGATATTTGCCCCCAACACCCAAATTGTTTCTACAATACTGGGTATATTTGCCTCTCATCCCCCAATTTGGCACTACATTACTGAAAGTTATTTCTCCCCTAAATTTGGCTTTAGTTTTGCACCTGCTTTCTCTTGTATTGTCTTTCGTGGGGTAGTTGCGTTATTGTGTAGGGGTAGGTGTCTAACTTACCGTCTGCGATTACCGCGTCGGTTGGGGGTTGTAGTATTCATTGCAGATGTACATTAGAGGGATGACATGCGTGGTGGGATGCATAGCTGCACAGTCTCGGTCAATCGTGTAGTGGCGTGATTCGGAGCAGAAATACTTCCCTTCTGGCTGCTCTGACGTGTTGTTTGATCCGACTGATTTGGCGCATAGGAAGTACGATTCGTACTTGGGTGGTCGGATTAGGACTCAGAAGTGCCTCCGAACAACTCCATTCTGCGTTTTCCTGATGCTTATCGTTAGGAATATCCAGTCGGATTCGGAGTGACTGAGTCGTTCAGTAAGTAATGGGTTATGGGCATCATAGTGCATTGTTCGGGAAAACCGGATCCCAGTACCAGTCAGTCGGGAGGTCCGATTCCGTAAGGCTCTCGGATGCCTTTCCATAGGACATCGAAATTGACCCCTAAGTGTGGGATGTGGAGTGCGAAGTATCCTGATTTGTTCAGCAAAAAGTTGAGTTGTCCTAATAGATTTGAGCATTGTATAGTATTGAAGGCTGGATGCAAGCCTGTGGTGCATAAAGTGAGGAGTGTAACATACACTTTGTATGCGAAACTAATGGAGGAACTAAACATGTTGTGCAAAGCTAATGTGATAGAGCCAATTGAAGCATCTGAGTGGCTTAGTCCCATCATTTAGTCACACAAGTTCAACGGAAATCTATGCATGTGTGTGGACTTGAGGGACCTAAACTAGAATATTTGGGTTGACCGAGACCCATTGCCACTCATAAGTGAGATGATCGTAAGCGTTAAGGGGGCAAAGTACAGTTTGTCTATTGATTTATCTAATGTGTATCACCAGGTTCTGTTGCATGTTGATTCTAAACATTTAGCGTCATTTGTAACCCCGAGGGGGCGTTCCAGTTCATAAGTAAGTCATGTGGGTTGGCGTCTGCTTCCGCTGTATTCCCAAGGCTAATGACCAACATTCTGATAAACATCAAGAATGTTAGGGTGTTTCAGGATGATATTTTGGTGTGGGGAGCGGATATGGATGTTCATTCATAATGGTGAGTTGGATGAAGTTTCAAAAAGGTTGCAAGATACAGGTTTGACTGTGAGTGCTGACAAGTGCAAACTGGTTGTTTTGTAGGTTAATTATTTTGGATACAATTTGTTGCGTGAAGGAGCTATGCCAAAGAAAAAAAGTGCAGGTTGTGGTTGAGAATGCGCTGTCACTGACAGACAGGGAACAATTACACTATTTTTTAGGATTAGCTGAATATTATTCCAAGTTTGTAAGGTGCATAGTTTAATAGTCCTAATGAAGAAAAGTGTTCAGTTTTTGTGGTCCAGTGAGTGTCAGCAAGCGTTTGAAGCAATAAAGACTGACATTGTACAAGCTGTGGTTCTTAATCCTTTTGATCCAGGTAACAATACCATGGTGGTGTTTGGTGCAAGTGCATATGGGCTAGGTGCGGTATTGATGCAGAGGCAGGATGGGTGCAAATGTGTTGTGGCTTTTGCCTTATGTATGCTCAAGGGTACGGAAATCACTTATTCCGTTATTGTGAAGGAAGCACTGGCGTGCTGGTGGGGCACTAACTATTTTAAAGCGTATGTGTGAGGAACCAGATTCAAATTGAGATCTGGCTACAGTCCCCTTATGGATAATTTTAGAACTAAAAATGCTGGCAGAGCCACTTCCAAAATAGCAAAGTGCCTTCATCGACTGCAAGAATGTGATTTTCAACTCAGGTATGTTCCTGGTTGTAAGAATATATACACAGATTGTCTGTCTCGGTTTCAGTTGCAGGATCTGGAAGAAGAATATGAGAATGATCATGGGGATAAATGGTTGGTGGCAAGTGTGGCCGAAGCTTGTGGGGGTGCTATGAGTGTGGATGAATGGAGGCAAGCTGTTCTAAATTACAATTTATTGAAACAGATGATGACGCTTCTGTTCATCAACTTTGGATGGACTTTGGCAGGGAGAAGGCATTACGCTGATTACCAAATTATTTGGGATAAATTGTCAGTGGTATATGGTATCACAAAGAGAGCAGACAGGTTGGTAGTACCTTTGGGACTGTGTGTTAGGTGGTAGAACTATTTCACAAGAGACGTTGTGGAATGTCCAGTATAAAGAGGTGTGCCAGGTGTGAATTTTGGTGGCCGGGCATGGATAAGGAAATAAAAAGATGCATAAGGAATTGTGTGGTGTACATGTGCAGTGACAAGTCTCATAAATCAGAGAAATCTCCCATATCGTCCACCATTATGCCAGATAATCTGTGGCAGAGATAGCAGTAGACATGTGTGGGCCGTTCAGGATATGCTGTGGTATTAGTGGATTACTTTTCCAAATGGCCGGAAGTTTTTTGTGAGGGAGATCAAGTTGTCTGTGATATTAGATTTCTGTGAGGAGATATTTTGCAGTGAGGGGTATCCAGAATGCATAGTGATGGACAATGGACCTCAATTTGTTGCAGAGGAGTTTCTGAGGTACATGGCTAAGTCGGGGATGTCTCACAGAACCACCCCTGTTTATAGTCCTAGGGAGAATGGCTTTGGGGAGAGGTTCAACTGAGTGTTGAAGGAGTGTGTACAGCTGACGGAGGATAGTGGTGAAGATTGTAAAAATGCAGTCAAGGAAATGTTGTGGAGTTACCACAACACACCTCACTTGGTTACCAAGGAGACTCCATTTGGGCTTCATACAGGATGGGAGGCAAGCACTATGGAGTGCCTGCCTGGATGGACATGTCTATTTTGAAATGTGCTGAAAGGGATGTGTTGGCTCGCAGGGTGCAATAGTATCAAGAAAAACATGTACCCAGGCACAATGATAGATTGAAGGGGAATGCACACAGGTTTGAGATGGGTGACTGGGTGAGGACTTCTCTTATGGGAGTCAGAGGACAGATTTGTTGAGGTGATCCAAACCCAAACAAGTTGTGAGAGTTGAAGGTAACAGTGTGTGGGTGGATGATCGTAAAAGGTGGAACATACAGAAAGTAACTTTATGCAATAAGTTAGAGCGCAAAATGTGGTTGAGTCTTCTGCTGTCCCTGTTTTTGATCCATCAGTTAAGCAAGATCTAAGTCTGGGGAATCGCATCAGATGTAAATCCATTTGGCAGAAAGATTATGTTTGCACTTACGTTTTTATGGTTGTTGATGTGGTGTTGGGACGTTTACAAAATTGGTGTACGCAAAGTTTGTTTCTTTTGTAGTATTTGTTTTATTATATTGTTTGTGAAGTATTATTGGAGAGGGGAGAAGTGTTTTGTTCATCCTGGCAACCACGTGTGTCTCCTAGTTATAGCTCAGCTCTTGGTTACTTTCTCTACTGTGTTCTGGATTATGGAACTCCAGAAGAGAAGGCAAGCAGCTGCTGGTGGAGGAGGACCTCAAGGGTTGTATGTCTTGGACAAAATAAACTGTTCCTACAGATTTGTGTGGCTGTGGTGCTTTCAAAAGCTCTACATGCAGGGTGTGTACTATTGGTATCAATGCCAGGGAGTTTCACACACCTTTTAGCAAGACACTGATGAAGATCAGAGGAATGTTCACCTGCAAAAGTGGTCATGCAGTATATGTGCTGGCTTGTAGCTGAAATTTAAGATACATGGGATGTATGGTACTGCAGGCTCACAAACCTATATTGCAGCACATGCGAGCCATTACTAAAGCAGACAAAACCTACCCAGTTGTGAGAAACCTGCCTGATGACAATTTATAAACAGTTTGGAATATGTACTTTAAAGCATGGTTTTAATTTTTTTATTCTGTGTCTGCTCAGTACAATGCAATCCAAGACTGTAAAATATATTTGGATAGTATGATTTAATTAATGTCAATTGTAATGAAATTATATTGTCATTTTTAAGAACATTGAATTAATTGATAGGCATAATATCTTGGGAAATTCGCACTGTGAATGTTTCACTTAGTATCATGTTGATTTCCATGATGATGTGCAATAGATAAACAGGCAAAATGGAGGCGCTGCATTTGTGTGACTGAGGTCATGTGCAGCAGCCGAAAAGCATAATGGCGGTCATGGAACAGCAATAGATTTTCTTTGGAACATCATTTAAAGTGTCTTTATCAATACGGCGGGAGGAATCATGTCATGGAGGATTGACAGAATCTATATACATAAACATATATATGTACATGTGTTTATATAAGTATATACTTATATATATATAGTATTAAACATTAGTGAGATTTATTTAATTAACATTATATTAATAGTATATATTAAAATATGTAAGATTTACTACTTTAAACTATATATATGTATATATATATATATAGTTTAAATTAGAAAAAATATATATAAAGAGACAATATTTTCGTATGTTTTTTAATGATATTAGTGTGAAGCAATATTTTTGGGGATATTTTTGTACTTACCATTATTAGAGTGGGGATAGAATCGTTTTGTAAATAATAGTTTTGACACAATATTTATGTTACACAATTTGTTGATTCCGATGTTGTGTCAGTGATCCGGACAGGGATCACATAGATAGGCTGCTCCAATGACAGGGCTCTTTCACCTTCGGCAGTGGAAGATACACATGTAAGCAGCATAGTTCAATTTCTGGGACCTGTGAGTTTTTATCTTGGCGTGAATCTGAGAGGCTGCAATGCAGCAAGATACTGGACTCTGCCGAGGGGAGGGTAGGGTGGAGGTGGAGGACACTTGAGAAGCAGAGAGCGAGTGAGTGAAAGAGCGAGGAGAGTGCTGGTGATAGACTTTCCAATGCTAAGCCACAATGGGGGCAGTTTGCTGATTTTACATTTATACGGTCTGGCATTGAGAAGGCAAGGACAATTGTTCCCTCTACTCGCCAGGGCATGGAAAGATAGGACAGATGTAATTCATGAGCTTATAGTTGGGAGATGTCACACACCATTCCCATGAAAAGGGGCAGTGCACGAGGCTCCTGGCCAGAGACTGAGCAGCTGCAATGAAGAAAACAGCATGCATGGCATGAACAAACAATATTAAATGAACAGCTACCCTCAGCTAAGAGTGAAACGCTCCTCTGCCTCTTCATTGAGCCCCATGGTTTACCCCACCCCAATATTCATCTTGTCCCTTTGGAGGAGAGAGGAAAAGGAAGGGAGGGATTGATATCCAGACCTCTCCCGATTGGGTGAAAAAAACAAGAAATTATTTTTGGTTAATCAGGATTTCACCAAAATATACATATGGATTTTTCTCAAGGGGGAATTGCAGAAGTGTCTCTTGACTGTACCTTTTCTCCTGAAAGGAGAAACGCATCACCATCTTGCTTGAGCAGGATTTGGTAAAGTAATGTACCTCGAGGAGGTAGAGGTACCTATGGGTGGAGTTATTGCTTCTCACTCCCTGAGTTTACAGCTGAAGAGAGGCTCGAGTACATTCTCTGCATTTCTGATAAATGTAGACCTTGTAAACTGTCTTTTATGTCTGTTTGGGTTTCAGGTTAAAATACAAGTGTATTGACTTTTTACTATCTTAGAACATGTGGAACTCTTATTACAATACTGGACTTAATTCCAATGTAATTCCATGTCTTTCTTCATTTGCGGATTTTTTTTTTTTTGTTGTTAGCAGCTCTTTGCTTTCTATTTTCATTTGCAATATATTTTTGCTGCACACAACAAAGAGATGCTCTTTTCACTAATAGTATCATAGATTGTTGAAAGTAGCATTAACAGTTATTATCAAATACCTTAATACAAAGAGGTTGAAAGTGAAGGCATGAATACACATCCAGGAAGTGTTTGCGTTCTTGAAATATTGCATTAGGAAATGAACATGAAAATCTACTTGCTCCAGTATCACCAGTAAACTTATTTTTGTTCTAGTTATCATGCTTCCTAAAATCCAGGATGCTCACACTGCAGTTGATGCTATTAGTAGCCCCTTCCGATTTCCTTGCTCAGTTTGCATATGCTACAAGTTATAATATTAGGCGTTTCATTCGTTGTGTCTTTTTCTAAGATATGTATCTTACTGTTAATAAACCTAATTTATATTTAAAATCGAAAACAAAAAAAAAAACATGCTGGAGCTAAACATGCTTAAAAAAGACTGCATTGGGCAGATTACACTTGAAATTCCCTTGAAGATTGTGAAAGGTTTATAAAACATCACAGTAAATGCTAGGTACTGATGAATTTGCAATATTTAACTGTTCCACAGAACACAGTTTCTCTAAACCACAATTTTGCTCAGTCTGTTTTCTTTTGGACTGGGCTTCGACAGCCATTTCACACATACGTGGTACTTTGATCGAGTGGATCTCTGTCACAACCAGGATCTCTCATTACAGTAGCCCAGTCTCTTTATTGTTGGAAATACAAGTGTACTAGGTTAGAATGAGCTGCATTGCAAATTGTTCAGTAATCTGTGCTTGCCGAGACAGAGTAGTGATTCATTGAGGAAAACAGATGCATATGTTTGGAGTTAATGACATGCAAAACATGTAATTAAAATATCCATACTGAATGTGATACATGATTAAATACATCGACACATGTTTTGAAAAATGCACCTATGATACTTTTACACCTATTCTAATTTATATTTGAAAACAACATTTTATACCCAAAGCAAAAATGAAAACATATATATATATATATATAAACGTGGACAGTAAGACATAAGCACTAAAGCTAATATGCAGTTGCAAAAAATATTATACTCATAACCAATATCAACTTGAGTAAGAAAGATAATGTGAATGATCAAAAAGGTGAAACATCCCTCATACTTAAGCAGCATTTCATGTTTTTTCTTCATGAAAGAGAGTGACTTGAATTCTAGAGAAGAGGAAAAGCAGGGTGATTTCTTAAGACAGCAGCAACAAGAAAGCCTTTTTTTACCCTGTGAATCCTTCTGTAACAGTAAACACATTGCAGCTCAAAGGTATTTCCTTTCTTTCAACTCTGTGCTCGGATAAATGCTTAATAAAAATATTGCCACAATATTGATATCATTGTTAGCTATGACAAGACCAAAATGTCAAATAAAGTCATACCATTTCCTCAGCATACAGAAAGCAGACAATGTATCCTAGATTCTGGAATAGTGGGCCAGGAAGGTGCAGCATCAGACGCTTCTTCTCTGTCTGTCAATTTATTAAGAGCTGTCAAAGATGCTGCAATCAAACTAGGTCATCACAGCAGGTATGCCTTGGCACTGGGAACACTATCCTGAGATGAGCATCAAACTACCTCAGCAGAACATTAAAGTTTCAGCTGGGATTAAATGGAGACATCTTAATAAGCAATGCCGTTCTAGCCTCAGGGTTTTTTAATATGCAAGTAGGTAGGTAACATTTTTATTTGTCAATTGCAATACATGAAAATAAGTACACTTAAAATACCATAAAATCCAATATGATTTATCCAAAGACAAAACCAAACAATTTATACACAGCAACAAACAAATCATAGAAGAAACTGTTCAGCAGATTAACCAGTCATTTCATTTGTGGAAAGCAAAACAAGGCAGTTAATAATGAATACCCCTGGTTGCAATGCCTTTCCGAAATATATGATGTAATTATCAATTCTTAGTTTAAAAGTTGGTGTATTAGAATTAAACAAAGTACAGCATAATAATGCATTTAAACCAATTGGAAAGCTGTATTTGAGGGGGAAAAGGAGGTGAAAAAAGGGGGATAATATAAGAAGAAAGTCATACATGATCAATTTTAACAAAAATCTGAGGATAACGCACTGAAATGTACTTTAACCCCTTCGCTGCTAGGCCATTCCCCCCCCCCCCCCCGTGCTAAGCCTTTTTTTGGCTATTTGGGGTAGTGCGCGCTTAGGCCCCTGTAACTTTTTGACCACATAAGGTATCCACCCCAAATTGGCGTCCTTTTCTTTTAACATCATGGAGATTGTAAAGGTACCCAGGGTTTGTGGATTCCCCTTGAGGGGTCCCATTTTTTTGGGGGGGAAAATGGGAAAAACGGGCTGCAAATGAAAGCGTCTGGGTTTTGCTCTGCAAATGGTATCAAAAAAGGGTTTGTGGGGCTGAAATCCCCACTTTCCCAGCTTTTAGGGAATGACAGACTTTTGTCAGAAAATCAACATTTTTTACACAGTTTTGGCATTTTTCTGGGCATAGCCTATTTTTGCTATTTTTTGTGCTTTCAACCTCCTTCCAGTTAATGGTAGAAATACATTTTAAAAAAGTAGATGACATTCTGAATTCAGCAAGGGGTCTTTTGGGTAGTTCCATCAAGGTTTCTTTATTGAAACTAACAGTTAAATATAAGGAGAAATTGAAAATTAGTTGGAAAAACAGCCTTTTGTGTCAACGTTTTCACCTGTAACTTCTTCTAGTTATGACAGCTCTTTGAAAGCAATATACCGTTACATCCGCTGGACCTTCCTGGTTGTGGGGATATATAGGACTTGTACGTTCACCAAGAACCCGACGAACCCAGAGTCAAAAACTGAGCAGCAATTTGCAATGGTTTTTTATTATGTTCCGGGTATATAGCAATTATTGTGGGAAAATGTATACATGGAAAAATCGGTATGAAAGACACCTATGTATTTCTGAAATGGGAACAAATTATAGAGTTTAGAAACAGTGCATATTTGCACATTTTTTAAATTGGGAATACTCATACTAACATGAGAATTTTTCAAAATGACTTCTTTTTTACACAATGTCTTTCATTTGGAAGGCAGAAATGCATAAAAAATCAATAAGTAATAACAGTTGCTTTACAAATCTGAATTACCCTAAGTTTCCCGATAGAAATGGTACCTCACTTGGGTGGATAGGCATAGTGCCCACATCAGGAAATGGCTCAAAACCCAACGTGAACACACCACATTATCACAATGAAAATTTACCCTTTTTTTGTGAAGTGTCTAGCTGTAGTTTTTTAAAACTAGCTCTGCCGGCACCTAGGGAAGCCGAGCAAACCTATACTTTTTTGAAAACTAGACACCCAGGGGAATCCAGGATGGGGTGACTTGACTGCCTTCCACCACGGTCTGTTAACCAGAATCCCTCGCAAACCTAAAACATTGTCCAAAAAAACACATTTTCCCCACATTTCTGTGGTGGAAAGTTCTGGAATCTGCGTGGATCCACAAATTTCTACCCACCCCGCGTTCCCCAAAGTCTTGCGAGAAAAATGGTACCTCACTTGTGTGGGTTGGCCTAGTGCCCGCATCAGGAAACGGCGCAAAACGCAACGTGGTCACACCTCAATTTTGCAGTGAAAAATGAGCCTTTTTGGCAAAGTGCCAAGCTGTAGTTTGTGAACCCTAGCTCTGCCGGCACCTAGGGAAACCTAGCAAACCTATACATTTTTGAAAACTAGACACCCAGGGGAATTCAGGATGGGGTGACTTGACTGCCTCCCACCAGGTTCTGTTAACCAGAATCCCTTGCAAACCTAAAAAATTGTCAAAAAAAACACATCTTCCACAGATTTCTGTGGTGAAAAGTTCTGGAATCTGCGTGGATCAACAAATATCCACAAACCCCGCGTTCCCCAAAGTCTTACAAGAAAAATGACACCTCACTTTTGTGGGTTGGCTTGTGCCCGTGACAGGAAACAGCACAAAATGCAACGTGGTCACACCTCAATTTCGCAGTGAAAAATTAACCTTTTTTGGCAAAGTGCCTTGCTGTAGTTTGTGAACCCTAGCTCTGCCGGCACCTAGGGAAACCTAGCAAACCTATACATTTTTGAAAACTAGACACCCAGGGGAATCCAGGATGGGGTGACTTGACTGCCTCCCACCAGGGTCTGTTACCCAGAATCCCTTGTAAACCTAAAAAATTGTCCAAAAAAACACATTTTCCCCACATTTCTGTGGTGGAAAATTCTGGAATCTGCGTGGATCCACAAATTTCTATCCACCCCGCGTTCCCCAAAGTCTTACGGGAAAAATGGTACCTCACTTGTGTGGGTTGGCCTAGTGCCCGCGACAGGAAATGGCGCAAAACGCAACGTGGTCACACCTCAATTTCGCAGTGAAAAATTTGCCTTTTTTGGCAAAGTGCCAAGCTGTAGTTTGTGAACCCTAGCTCTGCCGGCACCTAGGGAAACCTAGAAAACCTATACATTTTTGAAAACTAGACACCCAGGGGAATCCAGGATGGGGTGACTTGACTGCCTCCCACCAGGGTCTGTTACCCAGAATCCCTTGTAAACCTAAAAAATTGTCCAAAAAAACACATTTTCCCCACATTTCTGTGGTGGAAAATTCTGGAATCTGCGTGGATCCACAAATTTCTACCCACCCCGCGTTCCCCAAAGCCTTACAAGAAAAATGACACCTCACTTTTGTGGGTTGGCTTAGTGCCCGCGACAGGAAACAGCACAAAATGCAACGTGGTCACACCTCAATTTCGCAGTGAAAAATTAACCTTTTTTGGCAAAGTGCCTAGCTGTAGTTTGTGAACACTAGCTCTGCTGACACCTAGGGAAACCTAGCACACCTATACATTTATGAAAATTAGACACCTGGGGGCTTCCAGGGAGGTATGGCTTGCATGGATCCCCCAACGTTTCCTTATCCAGAATCCCCTTCAAACCTCAATTTTAGCTGAAAAAATCCCTTTTTCACACATTTTGTGTAGGAAAGTTGTGGCATCACCGAGCTCACACAAATTTCCCACCACCCAGCGTTCCCCCAGGTCTCCCGATAAAAATGGTGCCTCACTTGTGTGGGAGGCCCAAGTACCCGTGACAGGCAAGGGCCCAAAACGTACTGAGGCGACATCAAAATTGCTCATCTCTAAACCACCTAGTTTTGCACGGGGGGGTAACCTGGGTTTTTGGCCGCGTGCTTGGCGGCCATCTAGGGAAACCTACCAAACCCACACATTTCTGAAAACTAGACACCCGGAAACTTCCAGGGAGGTATAACTTGCGTGGATCCCCCAACGTTTCCTTACCCATAATCCCCTGAAAACCTCAATTTTAGCTGAAAAAATAACTTTTTTCACATATTTTTGTGTGGGGAAGCTGTGGCATCACCGGGCTCACACGAATTTCCCACCACCCAGCATTCCCCCAGGTCTCCCGATAAAAATGGTGCCTCACTTGTGTGGGAGGCCCAAGTACCCGCGACAGGCAAGGGCCCAAAACGTAGTGAGGCGACATCAAAATTGCCTATCTCAAAACCACAAGGGGGGTCACCTGGGTTTTTGGCCCCGTGCTCAGCGTCCATCTAGGGAAACCTACCAAACCCACACATTTCTGAAAACTAGACACCCGGGGGCTTCCAGGGAGGTATGGCTTGCTTGGATCCCCCAACGTTTCCTTACCCAGAATCCCCTGAAAACCTGTCTGCAGCAGAGGGATTTCGTGCCCCTGGCCTCATGACGGAATGGTTACGTCATGAGCACATGGGACACTGATGCTCATGACGGAACCATTCCGTCATGTGCATCGAAGGGGTTAAAGAGACGTAAATAGATCACCGCTATAACATTTAAAAAAAGGAACATCAAGGAGGTTTCAGAACTTCATCTGTGTTAGGGTGATGTTGAAAAGAGGATTGTACATGTTTATCTAAAAACATTTGTTATCGGAGATCACAGAACAGAGCGCTTAAGAACTAGTGAGAAAGGATGACAATATGAAGAGGCTCATTACGATGTCGGGCGGACTCACGTCCATTGGACACCGTAGCGGTCTGGAACCACCCGAAGTTAGTATTAGGATCTGAACGCCCGTATGGCGGTCGGAAACATCCATTGTACATGGCAGCTGGAGCGGTGGGTGGAAAAGGCCTGCAGCACGAGCTGCCATAGTAAAGTGGATGTTTGAAAGCATCCCAGCACCATATGGCAGGTACCTCACGGTGCCTGACACACGGTTCAGGGATGTTTTAGGGGTCACCATATGTGCCCCCCAGGTCCCATAGTGGAGGGCCAGGGGGAAAGGGGAACCAGCTAGGGCCCCCTAAAGACACTCTCCGACAGCCTTTACATGAAAAGGCTGTCGGAAATCCCGCTACAGGAGGTTACCCATAAACCCCGATAGAGACCAGGGAAAATATTGTATAGCATAAAACAGTGTCTCCAGGGGTGTTGTTTGGTAGGAAAAATTATCAAGGAGCACAATGAATTACCAAGAACGGGGGAAGGGGAGCAGGGAAACAAAGACTGTGAAGCGAAAAGATTAAGGAATTGCTTTCCACATATATTTGATTATACGGTCAAAACATAAGAAATAAATAAACAAACAATCATAAATGCACTGTGTTACATTAAATGTCATGTAACCTGTGATACTGTGCACAAGTGCTCGTGAAAGGTGAACAGCACTGGTGACACAAGAAGGAATATATACAGTGGGAAAGAGGCGCAAACAAGGTTCTACATACAGGGTGGTCATTTGGTACATTATGGACAAATTAAATATTTTGTAGGGGTGGGCGGAATTTGCGTAATCGCGTTACGCAAATCTCCGCGAAACGGTAAAAAATCTCCGCGAACACGCAGAAATTCCGCGAACACGCGGAATTGCTTGTTCGCGATACTTTTTTCCTGTTCGCGATCGCTGTTTGCATGCTCGGGGTGAAATATCTCGCGAACACGCATATTGAGAACGCGAACAAGCGAAAAATTTCACGAAGTCGCGGAACGCAGATTTTTGGGCAATTTCGCGTTCTCCGCGGAACGCGAAATTAGCCAAATTCCGCAAATTCCGCGAACGGAACGGAATTTACCGCCCAGCCCTAATATTTTGGGCACTCACAAGGGAGGCACCGTGAATTACGCTGTGGAGGTCGATGGCGTTTCGGCATTTATACAATGTTAGGCCATCATCAGTACCAGGTTACAAATTGGGATACAGTGCTGTATGAAGAAATAATAATAACATTCAATGGTGGACCTTTAAAGGGAGAATCAAGTTAAAGGGCTGAAGATGACAGAATAAACACCACGGGGGCAAGGTGATGAGCCAAAGGTAGGTATACAATGGTCACGCTGAGCCATTGAAGGGCCCCGTCAGGTCATGCAGTAACGAGAAGCTCGCCTAAATCGTGATTTGAATTATTATTGTGCCTAGGCTCAGAGAATTTAAAAGGGCAACAAGAGTGTGAAAACTAGATGACAAGTGAAGAATTAGGCACTGACCTGAAAAGCCAGGACAATTAAAGGCAAATGGTGAGTGGGCGCTTGAGGCATGGAAAAGGAGAGCTTCAGTGGATGAGGCCTCTGGATGCGGGGATGCTGGGGAAGAGGACGAAGGGTTAAGGGAGGGAAAAAGGTAAGGAGAGGGGAAAAGGGAAATTCGGAGGGTGACTTACTAGACTAAATCTACTGGCAAGTCACGGTGGATATCGGGTTGAATCTACTGGCAAGTAACGGTGGATATCGGGTAAAGGCTGCCAGGCTCCGTTCGCATATTTATCTGGGGTAGTGGGAAGGTAAAGAAGGATGCATTAGGGGTGGAGATGGAAGTAAAATTAAAAAGGAAGGAGAGAAAAGTAGCGAGTACACTTACTTATGAGGAGGACAGGAGCACAATTCAGGCTTGTGACCGGTTTCCTGGCCAATTTGGTGGAATGGTGAGATTGGCATGAATCCAGTCGGTGATCCCAACCTCAGAGAAAATTGCTCGGGGATTTAGTGGGAAAATGCATTCATCTAAAATAGGAATAAAAGTTGGGATAGTGGCAGTGCAAGGGGAGAGAGCACGTACCGAACGGAAAGCAGTGTGCCAAATAACTGACAGTTGTATGTTTGATCGCAGTGTCAGCTGGGTTCAGTTTGCTGGGAACAGGGAGAGACAGCATGGCTCCGGCTTCAGTCCGGTGGCTAAGGACAATGATGGGGACGCAGGATTTAAGGCTGATTGAAAGCGATGGGAGCGTGCATGCTATGACGTAGGTACGCCAGATGTGAAAAAGAAAGAGAAGAAAGACTCAGATGGGGTCGTGTCGGGAAATAGACAATATGTATTGGAAACATGATCCAATGAATTGAAGGAAGGATAGTCAACCCAGACATAATATTATGCTAAGGTGCGGTTAGGTTTTAGAACAAAATTCAATACATAGGTCAATTTGTAAAGTACAAGAAGATATTGAATAAATAAAAGTTCGAGGATATAAAAATATTTTAGAATTGGAAAAACATGCATAGGTGAGTATACATTTCGAAAATCGCGGTGTAAATAAATCTGTAGAGGCGAGAAAAGAATTTCATGAGAAATAGCAAGCCTTACAGATGACATTGATAATTCATGGCCATAGTGAGGTGCATTACGAATTAGTGCATGCACAGAGGGTGATTATGTGTGTACAGAATCCCGATGGCAGAGCTGAGCCTCACGCTGTAATCATTTGGGGATTATGGTGGCTTCTGACGCTCCGACAGGAACCTTGAGCCTGTCATAACTGCGTCAGAATCCCCCGCAGGTTTCACTCTGACTGATATCATCCTTATACGGCGGGCAGACTGAAACCTATGATGTCGGGCGGAAAGCCTCTGACACCAGACCAGAGGCTTTCCGCCCAATATTGTAATGTGGCCTGAAGTGGCAAGTTTATCGTTGTGACAAACTGCATACCACCAAGCTTGAAAGCATAATTGGGAGAAGTCTTCCCAATTTTTGGTTATTTGTTGGAATGCTACAGCTAAAAAGAAATCTATAATGTGTGTGTGTGTATAAACCACATTCCAACATTCAGAGAGACTTTCCAAGAGAACAAAAGTAGTGGAAAAGGAAATTGTGTAATAAAAGATTTAGCTAATTTGCTTGCAGACATGCATCCAGGAAGTTTGAGCTAAGGGACAAGTGAATAATAAATGATTGATGTCTGCAGGATGTGATTGAAATGACCAACAACTGTCAGGTAAATCCAGTGAAGTGTAGCAGGAGAAATGAAATGTCTGTTGTAGATGTAAAATAATGTTAGTGTAGTATTAGCAGCACAAGACGTTTTGTGTAATGTTATTCAGATACGTCGCCAAGTAGAGACAGGCCAAATTACTTCTAAATCACGTTCCCATGCTAATTCAGTATCCGTTTTAGATCTAGCAATGGGAATATGTTGTAAGTATCGGTAAATAGTGGAAACGTTTGGATTTGTAAGAAGAAGGGTACCTAATTAGAGGAGGATGGTTGCAGGTTGGCTGATACAAGATTGAATATGATTGTGAGCAGTAGGTATAATGTTTTTTAGTAATTGAAATTTAATTTGAAAGGAAGATGGAAGGTTAAAAAGACTTTGAGCTTGTGGAAAGGTCAGGAAGGAGTTACTGATAAAGAGTTGGTTAATCCATATTAGTCTGGGTTTGCTCACAGATTTCCAAAAAAGGGGTTTGTTATTATGTAGTAATGAAGTAATATGATAAATTGTAGAAATGAGGAAAGAGGAATCAATGGGTTTATATGACAATGAAGGTTCTAGTAAATCACAAAGATGTTTGAAAACCACCAAGCTTGAAAGCAGGAAATTATGAAATAGACTTATATGAAGAGCCAGAGGGTACTTGGAAAATGCTTTAGATATACTTTTCAGTCTTCCCATGTAGTAGAAAGAGTGACAAGCACTGACGTTTTCAGTCTATTGACTCAAAGCTGTATGTGTCAATGCTTTGAGGAGAAAACCTTAATGTATGACAGAACTGTGTATATTGAAGATTGAAGAGAAAGAACACCTTCTCCAAAGTGCCAGAAGTATTGAAAAAAAGAATGCATAAACTTAAATACTGGCACAAGCAGGTACGCAGAAGAGCTTTTAATGAATATTCCTGATGCAGCCCTCAGCGCTCTGTCATTACAATCAAGGGAAATGGCAGCTGCTTTGAGGAGGAGAAACGCAGTATGAAGAAAGCATAGCGTGGGCTCCGCTTTGCTGCAAAATGCAATAGAACAGCACTCCAATGTCCTACATCGCCATCCAAGGAGAAAACGGTGAGTAGTGAAAAGAGGAGCCACTGCTGTGATGAAAGTGACATTGCTGACCTCCGGAGAGCTACACAGACTCGGCCATCTTCCTTGGTTGTCAGGCCACGGCCCCTACAATTACCAATTCTTAATCGTGTTAATTGACGGTCAAGCTCAATATCCTTTATGCTGTCTATTGCCTCCCTTGTAAATGAAACCTGGTATAACTGACATGTATTCTCCTCATACCATATTCCTTCAACTTGTTTGACACGAAGTTCATATATTTGACCACTTTACTTATTGTCAATTACACTTTACTTATTGATTACCAGTAATTAACGACAGAGGAGACAGTTTACCAATCAGCCAAATCAAACACAATGTGAAGAAAATAACTTCTGTGATTTCTATAGAGAAAAACAATTGTATATTATGTGATCAATTGCTTATCCAGCCACCCCACAAAGGCGGCTCATTCAGTTCATTTAAGAATACCCTACTATAAACCTGTTTGAACTGAAGAATTGGAGAATACGGTAATCAAGAGTGACGAAAGTCCATTTTTGCACTGGCCATGTGATCTGAGGCAAAGGATTGGTGTCCAGATACTGTACAGGTATGTGTGACATAATTACTGTATTTACTTAATTGGGTTGGCTTTGCACCTATCAGAAATTATCTGATCTTTTTTCTTGATAGATGTTGAAATTTGCACCTGGGTCAAATGGGTTCATTTTAATGGGGGAGCAGATAACTCTCTAAACACTTACCTAAAACCCAATCCAAGAAAAAACAAAATATATGGTCTAAATTGGAAACCTTCATCACCAACATGACTTCAAATTAGATTCCATCTCTCCAACCCCTCTCTTACCTTCCACCGCACATACCCACCCACCCCCTCCAACCCCTCATCCGTCCCTTTGCCCCTCCATATTCCCTCATTTCTTCATTGATCTCCTTGCTTCCTTGCTATCTTCCTCCAATATATCCTCTTACTTTTCCATCTCTCTTCCTCTCCAAATCTTGATACTACCATGGGGTATTGCAACTAGTCTTTAATGTACCACACCCTCATTGCACTTCTCCCTTCTCCTCTAATATATAGGTACTGTGTATTAATACCATTGCATTATTTTGCTATATTATGGCTCTTCAATCCCATCATGCTTCTATGCAAAGGTAAACACTGATGTATTATACTTCATTTCGCATCACCTATCAAGCAACTGTTCCATTCTGTCTGTACTACGTCAATAATTCCTGTTGTATAAAACTTTCAATAAAAATTATTTAAAATTAAAAAAAAGTATATGTTGAAATTGGATGTGAGTAATTCTACCTTTTCTAGCTAACGATCTTGGTTATATTGTGAGCAAATTATTGTCCAATATTCTCCTGGCCAGTATCTGTTTACATTTTCAGATATACCTAAGAAATAATTTTCTTTTTTTCTGCTTTTAATGACTTTTTGTCTGTTTTTTGCATTATAACAGGTACTGGAAAAATTGTTGATTTGCAACTGTCGAGGATGGAACTAGCCCCTGCTCTAGTCACATTTGAGATTGCTTTGCTAAATGACATACATTAAAAATACTCTGAATAGAATTAATAACTAAACTTCCAATTTCCTATTTAATTCTACTAAAAAGTCATTGGTGCCATGAAATACTACAAAGCCATCTTGGATTTAAAAGCTATCAGCACCCCATTTAAAGTGCCACTGACTACATGTGTGCACATTGGAGAGGTCTACACAGATGTAGATACCAGTTAATCTGGGCTCCAGACTAAAATCTCAATAGATGCATTTTTACACTTGCCACAATTTTGTCAAACTTGACATATATTTAGTTTTGTTCATATTAATAATTAAATGAGCAATCTCATAAAAAAGTTATTGTTTTTCTGTGACAGTAAGCTAAACCAAGTTTTCTACCCTTATCTCATTTTACTATGTCTGTATTTACCACTTAAAAAAAACAGGGGACTTAACCATACGTAAGCAGAAAAATATGGAGGTGAAGTACTGGGTATTTTAAGCCCAGTGGTGCAGGGAACACACCCTATGACTTCTGGGTTCTTCCTGTTTCAGACCTACAGAAACACAGAGTCTTCTGGGTGAAGTCAAAGATCAGTTTATTGGCTGCAGACCAATTACAGGCGTCCTAGAAGTACAACAGCGTGTATGTTCTCAGGAGACTGCTGAAAATCACAGAAACAGGTTTTTCCTTAAATACAGATTTTCCTGCCTCAGGCATACATTCTCAAGTTTATGGTATGGTCATTCAAAGTATACATTTCAAACGAAAAGGCAGAGTCATGATGACCATCCCACATTCCAGTTAAACAAGCCCGTAATTATTTACCCAGCAAGGCTCAGATCCCACATCAGATATCGATAGGCCCCAATAAACATGAGCATCTCCTGTTTTGGGAAACAAGCCATAAAGCAGGAACAGTCAGATGAGAAAGAGATTAGCTGGAGGCTTGTGTAGGATGAAAAGACTTTATGGTGTGTCAAGCCCTGATGCTAATCACAGGTGGCCAGAGGACGGGAACTCGTGAGACCAGTTTGACCTGGGGCAGCGGAGCCAAGCTGCCCAGGTCACAGAAAAGTCAAGGAAAGGCACATGTGCTCAAAAAGACCCGTACTCGCTTCATGCTATATTGTCTCTGTGAGGGCAACCATAAGATGGCCACCGATACAAAATGGAACCCACGTAGTGATGTGGAATAGCGTATACACAGTGCATTCATAGCTGAAACGTTACACAAAGCACTCGTACATACCACATTAACCATTCGCGGTTCACCATTACCGAGATAGACAGGGGTAGGACCCTGCCTCCTACGCGGTCCCAAATTCTAAAGTACGACAGACCCTCCTTTTGCCCTTACATAGGCAATAACTATGCTCATTTCAATCCGAGTCTAGGTCAATATTCACGAAGTCATGGAGATGTTGCTGTAGCATCATCCTATTACTTAGCTTGTCCCTCGATACAGGTTTCCTTACACATAATGTAGCACAGAGGCCACATATCGCAGGAGCACACTGTATGCACAGACAGAACAGGAAAAGGATGGCTAAGATCATTCCAATGACCATCAGAACTTTCCAACCCCAGGCAGATATCAGTTCCCAGAACCACCCCACCAGTGACCAATCTCCTTTATCCACGTGTATGGACTCAGATATTTTATGCAGTTTGGAGATGGCTTGATAAACTGTTGGAGCGTTATCTGGTATGAAAATGCAACAACTGGATTGGATAACCTTACATACCCCACCACGGTCTGCAAGTATAACGTCTAGAACCATGCGGCTCTGCAAAGTCATGAGGCGATCCGCTTGGAGCTCAGCTGTCAAATTACCAAGGGCACCAGCCGTAACATTAACAGTGGATTCAACCACACGAGTCAGTTGTCTCAGGTTCCTACTATTGACCATAGGTCCCCAAAACGGCAGAAAACCCAAAAAGAAGTCTCCTGCTTCCTGACCGGCAGTATCCTCCTTACTAACCACGCCTCTCACAACTCTGGTCTTGTGATAGTCGGAGGCGGCAGTAAATGTTGGCGGTAGCAGATTTGCAATATAACATGTGCCCGAGAAGTCAGGGGGCAACCATGTATATGCTCGGTCATTGCAGATAAAATATGTACCCTTGGCAGCCAAAAACGCTGGGGAAAACTGTGACGGGAAAGTGTACGTTTCAGTACAGTCACTTCTCCCCAGTTGAGCTCTAGGATTCTGACCATTACCTTGCAAACAGAACCGACCTATGTGGGGTACGACCCAGATTGGGGATGAGATTTTCCGCTGTCTTTCACCTAGACTAATACTATACCCCGTCGCGTTCCACCCTACATAAGCTCTCAACTCTTCTTTGGGAATGGATGAGTATGCATCGATATCTCTACTCATATCGGCAATTCCTTTCATTAAAGCTTTATTATTGGTACTAGGTCTGATGGAACGCGGTTGTCGCGGGGAGTATACTTCTAGTGCATAGAGAAACATAGTCTGGAATGCCCATGACGATCCATTATAACTATACGGCAGCACCAGATAAGGAATACCCTTATTGGTATGTGGCATTAAACTGCACACTCAACAATTGGTCGTATTCATGACTAGTTGGTGCTGGTGCAAGAGCTGAATAAATGAGTTATTCACAAACTCTGATCGTCTAACTTGTTCGTGTTCAGGCAAAGGGTGAAAAGAGTGTGAGGAGATAGTAGGAGGAGGTATAGGCTGTACAGTGGGTGCAATGGGCTCTTGAAAGGAGAAGAATACAAATCCTACATTAAACACTACCATACTACATAATACAAACAGGCATAATAATACAAAACTTTTGGTTTTCGTTATTTTACATATTCTTGCTTTAAAGTTCATTTCCTCAGTGAGTCTCTCCATCTTACAAAACTCCATCCTCTAATCGTGCCGCTCGCGGCGGGTGAGTATCTTCTGCTAAGGAGTACGCCTGTCAGTCCAGGGAACGCCCTAGACCAACCAGAACCGTTGACCTAACGTCTTCGGCCTGTACCCCAAAGTCTTGGCACCGCGACCCTGCGGCTGAACCCGGATGGTGGTTCGAAAAACAAAAATCAAGAAAGTCCTTCAGATGGGAGAGCTCTGGTTATCAAAAAATAGAAAGGTAAAAAGGAAAAGAATATTTATTTGTCCATGGGCCTTGGCCTTAGATCGTAACAAGAACGGCCAGGTACTGTTTGATCTTGAAACAAGAGTTCAGGCTCGGTAGTGTCCAATCGAATTGACGGAGGCACAGCTTCTTGCAAAATATCATCACTTTCCTGCGCCGAAGTTGTGCCTTTTATGCGTGCATCACTGAACAGCACAAAACGAGGTACAGTGTCTGTTTCAGAGTCTGCAATACCCTCCTGGACCCACTGGTCATACGGCAGAGGCAAAGGGATCCTTTTGATGTGGGCGCCGTGGATCCAGTTTTTCTTCCCCTTCACTCGAACAGCTGATCTTGTAGATAGGAGCACGAGGTGAGGGCCAATCCAGCGGGGCTCATCGTTGGCCTTCCGCTGGAAGTTTTTCACGAGGATCCACGTGCCTGGTTTGATAGGGTGTCCAGGAGCTTCAGAAGCCGGGGGAGAGTATCATGCACCTGTTGGTGTAAAACACGCAGTTTAGCTGTCAATTCGTGTAAGTAATCAAACAGTACTGGATGCTCGATTTCACTGAATTTCGTCGGCCTTGGCACACCCCATACATTGGCCGGGCGGCCAAAAACAACCTCATAAGGACTAAGTCCCACTCGTGAGTGCACGGTCATTCTGGTGGACAGGAGTGCTAGAGGCAGAGCGTCAGGCCATTTAAGACCTGAGCTCGCTTGGATTTTGGCCAGTTTAAGTTTTAGAGCACCGTTGTAACTCTCTACTAATCCAGCTGATTGGGGGTGATTTGCAGCGTGAAACTTCTGCCTTATACCTAGTCCCTCACACACATTCTTCATCACTTGGCCCACAAACTCACTTCCATTATCACTCCACACCATTCTTGGCATTCCAAACCTAGGGAAAAATTCCTTCACAAGGGCTTTGGCTGTGGACAGAGCAGTGTTATCTTTTAGAGGGTAGGCCTCTATCCATTTTGAGAAAGCGCAAACAACCACTAATACATATTTCAGGTTGTTGCATCTTTCCATGTGGATAAAATCCAACTGCAAAACTTCGAATGGATATGATGGAGGCGCAAAATGACCAGCTGGAGTTGGGGTTCCCCTACCAGGGTTGTACTTCAAGCATACCATACAATTCTTGACCACATTCTCTGCACACTTAGGAATTCCTGCATTCTGCCATACTGGAGCCAACAACTTACAGATTCCTTTCGTACTGATGTGTGCCATTCCATGTGCCATAGTAACCACTGGAAGCACATATGCATCAGGTAACAACCATCGCCTATGTTCTGACAAATCAGTCCAACAACCATTCTCATCCAACTTACCCATACTTTCTCTCCACTTGCTCAACTCTTTCTCTGTGGCTTCAGCTTGAAGGGACTTTACACTCTCTATTGTGGTTTCACACATTCCAACATCACCAACCCATCTGGCCGGGCCTGCAACATACATTCGAGTCTTCACATCTTTTGCTGTTTCTTTCGCGACTTCGTCAGCAAACGCATTACCACGACCAACATCATCAGTGATTTTCTTGTGCACACTGCATTTCATAATCGCAACTTGCAACGGTAGGGTCAGCGACTCAAGGAGATCATTCACCAACTTGCCATTCTGAATCTTAGCTCCATGCGAAGTCAGGAACCCATGTTCTTTCCACAATCGCCCAAAACTATGAGCCACGCCAAAGGCGTACTGGCTATCAGTGTATATATTCACTCTCATTCCTTCAGACAACACGCATGCTCTCGTAAGGGCAATCAGTTCTGCTGCTTGAGCCGAATTTTGTGGCACACGCGCAGTTTCCACAATCGTGTGCAAAGTCGTGATAGCATATGCAGCAGTCGTATCACCATTCGGAAGCTTGAAACACGAACCATCCACCCATAAAGTACCATCACACTCAGTCAGGGGAGTATCTTTAAGATCTACTCTCCCTTTCGTCTCTTCTTCTGTTCTGAACAGACAATCATGTTGCTCAATCTCATCTAGGTCTGCTGGGATTGGTAATAGTGTAGCTGGATTCAGCGTGTTGCATCTCTTTATGTGTATGTGATTTGCTAACAGTG